>NC_091085.1:18260000-19510000 GCF_032405125.1 Capricornis sumatraensis | reverse complement strand
AAACTCATGTCCATTGCATCGGTGATGCCATCCAACCATCTCATCCTGTGTCATCCCCTTCTCTTCCTGCCTTCAGTCTTCCCCAGCATCAGGGTCTTTTCAAATGAGTCAGTTCTTCGCATCAGGTGGCCAAAGTATTGGAGTTTCAGCTTCAACATCAGTCCTTCCAATGAATATTCAGGACTAATTTCCTTTAGAATTGACTGGTTGGATCTCTTTGCAGTCCAAGGGACTCTCAAGAGTCTTCTCCAACACCACAGTTCAAAAGCATCAGTTCTTTGGCGCTCAGCTTTCTTTATAGTCCAACTCTCACATCCATACATGACTGCTGGAAAAACCATAGCCTTGACTAGACACATCTTTGTTGGTAAAGTAATGTCTCTGCTTTTTAATATGCCATCTAGATTTGTCATAGCTTTTCTTCCAAGGAGCAAGTGTCTTTTAATTTCATGGCTGCGTCACCATGTGCAGTGATTTTGAAGCCCCAAAATAAAGCCTCTCACTGTTTCCACTGTTTTCCCATCTATTTCCCATGAAGTGATGGAACTGAATGCCATGATCTTAGTTTTCTGAATGTTGAGTTTTAAGCCAACTTTTTCACTCTCCTCTTTCACTTTCATCAAGAGGCTCTTTAGTTATTCTTCACTTTCTGCCATAAGGATGGTGTCATCTGCATATCTAAAGCTACTGATATTTCTCCGGGCAGTCTTGATTCCAGTTTGTGTTTCCTCCAGCCCAGCGTTTCTCATTATGTACTCTGCATATAAGTTAAATAAACAGGGTGACGATATATAGCCTTGACATACTCCTTTCCCAATTCAGAACCAGTCTGCTGTTCCATGTCCTGTTCTAACTGTTGCTTCTTGACCTACATACAGATTTCTCAGGAGGCAGGTCAGGTGGTCTGGTATTCCCATCTCTTTAAGAATTTCCCACAGTTTGATGTGATCTACACAGTCAAAGGCTTTGGCGTAGTCAATAAAGCAGATGTTTTTCTGGAACTCTCTTGCTTTTTCCATGATCCAATGGATGTTGTCAACTTGATCTCTGGTTCCTCTGCCTCTTCTAAATCCAGCTTGAACAGCTGGAAGTTCATGGTTCACGTACCTTTGAAGCCTCACTTGGAGAATTTTGAGCATTACTTTGCTAGCGTGCGAGATGAGTACAATTGTGTGGTAGCTTGAGTATTCTTTGGCATTGCCTTTCTTTGGGATTGGAATGAAAACTGACCTTTTCCAGTCCTGTGGCCACTGCTGAGTTTTCCAAATTTGCTGCCATATTGAGTGCAGCAGTTTCACAGCATCATCTTTTAGGGTTTGAAATAGCTCTGCTGGAATTCCATCACCTGCACTAGCTTTGTTTGTAGTGATGCTTCCTAAAGCCCACTTGACTTCATATTCTAGGATGTCTGGCTCTAGGTGAGAGATCACACCACTGTGGTTATCTGGGTCATCGAGATCTTTTTTGATCTTTTCTTCTGTGTATTTTCTTAAAGGTTAGTTGTAGTATAGAATCTGAAACCATACCAATAAACCTTCCCTGTGGTGTGGCATCAAAATTTATTTAAAAATAGTTTTGCAACATGCATTTTGTTGTTTAGTTGCTAAGTCATGTCTGACTCTTGTGACCCCATGGACTGTATTGTTTATCTGCAGAATATGGGTTCACTGCATTATACTCATCTTCTAAGGGTTGACACACCTAACTATATGATATCAGAGCATTCATTAATGTCACTACCAAACTAACTTGTAAGATCTTTAAGTATTAGGAAGTTGTCAGGCAAATACAGAGTTTTTTAAATTCTAATTTCACTTGAAAACTCAAATTTTATCACTGGCCACAAAAACTCTCAGCTGTTTTCCTCCAAGTGACAGGATCATTTCATTCACTTAAAAAAAGAAAGAAAGATAGAAAGAAAGGTCTACCAAATGCATCCATACATCAATAAGAAAAGCCAGGATTAGTTTTGAGAGTAATTTTTTAAGTAAAATGGTGTTTTATGAAAAAAGTGACTAGTTCAGTTATGTTCAAACTATTACTCATGTACTTTTCTGGAAGATATTCATTGTACTTTGGAATGTGCAGAAATCCTTTGTGTGCCCATTTCTTCACATAGGATATTTAAAAATCTTGTATTCAAAGGTCTTGATTTAATAAAATTAATAATTTTTGCTGCTTTTAAAGCAAATCATTTTTGCTGCTTAAGTGAAATTGGCATTTCTGCCTTGCAAGCGTGTGGTGGTAAAGAACGCAATGACTTAGTCTGGAGTCATCGCCTTCATCCACACTGAGTCATTAGCAGTTTTACCTACTGTCAATACAGAAGCCAACACAATACAAAGGCAATGCTTTAACAGTATTATAAAAATAGCTTGAGGGCCCTTAAAAGTTCTCAGAGCCCCCGGGGCCTCCATGGACCACTCTGGGAGAATAGGACGCTTATGAGCAATAGAAACATTTATCCTCAGCAACAAAAGGAGAGGCTTTTTAAGTCTCTACCATGCAGAAGTGAAGTGAAGTGAAGTCGCTCAGTCATGTCCAACTCTTTGCGGCCCCATGGACTGTAGCCCACCAGGCTCCTCCATCCATGGAATTTTCTAGGCAAGAGTACTGGAGTGGGTTGCCATTTCCTTCTCCAGGGGATTTTCCCAACCAGAGGATCGAACCTGGGTCTCCCACATTGCGGGCAGATGCTTTACCATCTGAGCCACCAGGTAATCAAGCAGAAGGAGGTGAATAAAAGAGCTGTCTGCTTCATTTACACTCTTGTCTTATAATTTTATCTAAGTAAAGAGTATCCTAACTGTTTTCTTGAAAGATTCTTTTCTATCTTACTCTAAGTATAGGCCATGTAAAATTTTAAAAGCTGGAATATTAGGGGATTTGATACCTTGCAATCCAGCTGTTATCTTGCCCTCTGACCTCTCAAACTGTGGTAGGTTATGCCATACGCATCACTCCATTGAGGAATGAGGCTGGATCATCAGGAAAGGTTAGTTCATGCGGGGTCTTGTAATGATCTATGGGTGTGTTGGTTTAGGTATCAGACAGTCCAGGAGGTGGTATTGGTGAAACCTCTCCTGAAATCTAGATGTAATGGGTTCTGACCCTCTGATTAAAGCCGTTAATGTGCAGTGAAACAAGAGGCAGTTGGTGAGAACTTTCCATGAGCTAGCTTGAAAGGTGCCAGTGACAGGAATCTGGACCTAGACCATACTGGATTGATAATGACAAGAAAGAGCTCTAGTAAAAGTCTTCTTTCCAAGAATAATCTGTTAGAATAGAGTGTCAGTTACAAATCTACACTTAGGTTGAGCTTTCGCATCGGTCAGTTTGAATATTTTAACTAGCAAGTTTTGGAGAACCTCCTTTTTCTCCAGAGAAAATACATTATAATTTCTTCTTCAGACTAAGTCTGTTATAGACTATGGGGAAAATTTTTTTTCAGTCCTAGTTTGAAAAAACACATTGATTAGATAACAAATAAAGTTAATCACAGTTTACTATACTCCCCAGATTACAATGTGTGAAAAATATTCTGAAAACATGTATTTGGTAACTGAAAACCTGTCATGTTATGAGGTTTGTTGTTTTATTTCAAAGAAGTTAAATAATGAAGAATTGATGTATTTAAAAGGTTGGACACAAAAATTCTTCAAAATACCTTTAAGAGAGCACAGCTAAAATGACAACATGTCATTATATGCAGTAATTCCTGCATATCTTGACCTGGGGATAGAATTTAAGGAATCTGAGTCTTTGGCCTGGCACAAGGTCAAGGTCAGGAGCAGGCCAAGTGCTCATGAGGCTTGGAAGTCATGAGAACTGTCTTCCTTGCTGGTGGGGTGGGAGTTGGTGAAACATGAGAAATAATTTGCAATACCCCAAATCTGAAAATATACTTACCCTAAAAGCCAGAAATTCCGTTTCTAGAAACATTTCCTAGAGAAACCCTCACATCTGTGCACAAGGAGAAATGTAGAAAGAATAATCATTGCAGCCTTATTTATAATAGCAACATTAAAAAAAACTCCGAAGTCACTATTTAGAGATGAATAAATAAGGGGTGAAATAGCCAAACAATAAAATAATAAATAGTTGAAGAGAGTAAGTCAGAGTGGTATGTTGTAGGTCTCTCAACAAGAACAGAGTTTATATTAAATATAATTGTGGAACTTCTCTGGTAGTTCATTGGTTTAGAACTTGCCTGCCAATGCAGGGGACATGGTTTGAACCCTGGTCAGGAAGACAGAGCATGCCACAGGGCAACTAAGGCCCTGCACCACAACTACTGAAGTCCCTGTGTGCCACAGCCCATGCTCTGCAGCAAGAGAAGCGACTGCAGTGAGAAGCTCGTGAACTGCAATTAGAGAGTAGTCCTTGATCAACACGATGAGCGAAAGCCCACGCACAGCAACAAAGACCCATGTGTAGCAATGAAGACCCAGTGCAGCCAAAAGTTAATTATAAAAAATACATATGTATTAAAATCAAGCTACGAAAGGTATATATACATCATTGTACCATTAATGAAAGAAGATAAAATAAGCAGCATGTCATATAGCACTGTGAATACAGTTATAACAATTAAATATTTTACGATATAATATACACATTTTATTTATAATTTAATATTTATACAAAATATGAAAACAAAATTGGGAAGGATGCAACCCAATTTCAGGTTAGTGGTTGATTTAACCATTGGGAATCAGATAGGTGACATCAGTTTTGTCTATAACATTTCATTCTTAAGTTAAAAGGATTGGAGTAAAATATGGCAAAAATGATCCCATTTATTAAATGGATGGTTGATATGTGTAAACTTGATGTACTATTTCTATTTTTTGTTTATATTTTCATCATGAAATAACAAATATTTAAAAGGAGAATGGGCCTGAGGATTAGACAGATCTAGGTCCCAATTGTGGCGCTGGAGGACTCCTGAGAGCCCCTTGGGCTGCAAGGAGATCAAACCACTTGATCCTGAAGAAAATTGACCCTGAATTGGAAGGACTGATGTTGAAGCTGAAGCTCCAATACTTTGGCCACCTGATGCAAAGAGATGGCTCATTGGAAAAGACCCTGATGCTGGGAAAGATTGAGGGCAAGAGGCGAAGGGAGTGGCAGAGGATGAGATGACTGGATGGCATTACTGACTCAATGGACATGAGTTGGAGCAAACTCTGGGAGATAGTGAAGAATAGGGAAGCCTGGCGTCCTGCAGTTCATGGGGTCACAAAGAGTTGGACACGACTTAGTGACTGAACAAGGACAAACAAGGATAAGGTCCCAATTTAGTTCCCATTACTGACTAGCTGTATGTCCAGGAGTAAGTTATGTAACCTCACTAAGTTGCTTCCCCTCATCTCCAACTGTATTTACCTCTTGGGGATATTGTGAAATCTAATGGAGCTCATATAAAGCACCTGGTACACAGTATAGAACAAACGCTAGGTTCCTGTTTTATAATGTACTGCTTCATAATATTGACTCAGTTCAGTTCAGTCACTCAGCTGTGTCCAACTCTTTGCGACCCCATGGACTGCAGCATGCCAGGACCCTTGCCCATCACCAATTCCCTGAGTTTACTCAAACTCATCTCCATTGAGTCGGCAATGCCATCTAACCATCTCACCCTCTGTCATCTCCTTCTCCTCCTGCCCTCAATTTTCCCCAGCATCAGGGTCTTTTCAACTGAGTCAGTTCTTCACATCAGGTGGCCAAAGTACTGGAGTTTCAGCTTCAATATCAGTCCTTCCAATGAACACCCAGGACTGATCTCCTTTAGGATGGACTGGTTGGATCTCCTTGCAGTCCAAGGGACTCTCAAGAGTCTTCTCCAACACCACACTTCAAAAGCATCAATTCTTTGGTGCTCAGCTTTCTTTACAGTCCAACTCTCACATCCATACATGACCACTGGAAAAACCATAGCCTTGACTAGACACACTCTGCTTTTCACATTCATACATGACCACTGGAAAAATCATAGCCTTGACCAGACACTCTCTGCTTTTCAATATGCTCTCTAGGTTGTTCATAGCTTTTCTTCCAAGGAGCCAGTGTCTTTTAATTTCATGGCTGAAGTCACCATCTGTAGTGATTTTGGAGCCCCCCAAAATAAAGTCTGACACTGTTTCCACCGTTTCCCCATCTATTTGCCATGACGTGATGGGACTGGATGCCATGATCTTAGTTTTCTGAATGTTAAGTGTTTTTTTTTTTTAATTATTATTATCATTTATTTATTTATTTACTTTACAATATTGTATTGGTTTTGCCATACTTCAACATGAATCCGCCATGGGTGTACACGTGCTACCAATCCTGAACCCCCCTCCCTCATCCCTCCCCATACCATCCCTCTGGATCATCCCAGTGCACCAGCCCCAAGCATCCTGTATCCTGCATCGAACCTAGACTGGCAATTCATTTCTTATATGATATTATACATGTTTCAATGCCATTCTCCCAAATCATCCCACCCTCGCCCTCTCCCACAGAGTCTAAATGACTGTTATATACATCTGTGTCTCTTTTGCTGTCTCCCATACAGGGTTATTGTTACCATCTTTCTAAATTCCATATATATGTGTTAGTATACTGTATTGGTGTTTTTCTTTCTGGCTTACTTCACTCTGTATAGTAGGCTCCAGTTTCATCCATCTCATTAGAACTGATTCAAATGTATTCTTTTTAATGGCTGAGTAATTCTCCATTGTGTATATGTACCACAGCTTTCTTATCCATTCATCTGCTGATGGACATCTAGGTTGCTTCCATGTCCTGGCTATAATAAACAGTGCTGCGATGAACATTGGGGTACACGTGTCTCTTTCAATTCTGGTTTCCTCGGTGTGTATGGCCAGCAGTGGGATTGCTGGGTCATATGTCAGTTCTATTTCCAGTTTTTTAAGGAATCTCCATACTGTTCTCCATAGTGGCTGTACTAGTTTGCATTTCCACCAACTGTGTAAGAGGGTTCCCTTTTCTCCACACCCTCTCCAGCATTTATTGCTTGTAGACTTTTGGATTGCAGCCCTTCTGACCAGCATGAAATGGTACCTCATTGTGGTTTTGATTTGCACATCTCTGATAATGAGTGATCTTTTCATGTGTTTGTTAGCCATCTGTATGTCTTCTTTGGAGAAATGTCTATTTAGTTCTTTGGCCCATTTTTTGATTCGGTCATTTATTTTTCTGGAATTGAGCTGCAGGAGTTGCTTGTATATTTTTGAGATTAGTTCTTTGTCAGTTGCTTCATTTGCTATTATTTTCTCCCATCCTGAAAGCTGTCTTTTCACCCTGCTTATAGTTTCCTTTGTTGTGCACAAGCTTTTCATTTTAATTAGGTCTCAGTTGTTTATTTTTGCTTTTATTTCCAGTATTCTGGGAGGTGGATCATAGAGGATCCTCCTGTGATTTATGTCGGAGAGTGTTTTGCCTATGTTCCCCTCTATGAGTTTTATAGTTTCTGGTCTTACATTTAGATCTTTAATCCATTTTGAGTTAATTTTTGTGTATGGTGTTAGAAAATGATCTAGTTTCATTCTTTTACAAGTGGTTGACCAGTTTTCCCAGCACCACTTGTTAAAGAGATTGTCTTTAATCCATTGTATATTCATGCCTCCTTTGTCAAAGATAAGGTGTCCATAGGTGTGTGGATTTATCTCTGGGCTTTCTATTTTGTTCCATTGATCTATATTTCTGTCTTTGTGCCAGTGCCATACTGTCTTGATGACTGGCTTTGTAGTAGAGCCTGAAGTCAGGCAGGTTGATTCCTCCAGTTCCATTCTTCTTTCTCAAGATTGCTTTGGCTATTCCAGGTTTTTTGTATTTCCATACAAATTGTGAAATTATTTGTTCTAGCTCTGTGAAAAATACTGCTGGTAGCCTGATAGGGATTGCACTGAATCTATAGATTGCTTTGGGTAGTATACTTGTTTTCACTATATTGATTCTTCTGATCCATGAACATGGTCTATTTCTCCATTTATTAGTGTCCTCTTTGATTTCTTTCATCAGTGTTTTATAGTTTTCTATATATAGGTCTTTAGTTTCTTTAGGTAGATATATTCCTAAGTATTTTATTCTTTTCATTGCAATGGTGAATGGAATTGTTTCCTTAATTTCTTTTTCTATTTTCTCATTATTAGTGTATAGGAATGCAAGGGATTTCTGTGTGTTGATTTTATATCTTGAAACTTTACTATATTCATTGATTAGCTCTAGTAATTTTCTGGTGGAGTCTTTAGGGTTTTCTATGTAGGGGATCATGTCATCTGCAAACAGTGAGAGTTTTACTTCTTCTTTTCCAATTTGGATTCCTTTTATTTGAGTTTTAAGCCAACTTTTTCACTCTCCTCTTTCACTTTCATCAAGAGACTCTTTAGTTGTTCTGCACTTTCTGCCATAAGGGTGATGTCACCTGTGTATCTGAGGCTACTGATATTTCTCCCAGCAATCTTGACTCAAACTCCATACTTTTGTGTGAATTAGAAAAAAGGTTCTGTAGGGGGAGAGGAATGCAGTGGGCCAGCATATTCTTCCTATTTGTCTTATCATGTCCTTCCTTTCCTCTGAAACTCCTACCTGGTTGCTGGTTTTTAAATGCACATGTATATACATGTGCACACAAGCAATAATTCACAAACGCCTTAGAGTAGATGCTAAGCTTTCAGAGGGTTTAATTTCATGTAAGCATGAAGCATCTCTTGTCTCACGGGTTCCCCAAAATTATATCACAGTGAAACTGGAAATCATTTAAACTTATTTTAAGAAAAATGATGTCTTGTTGAAGTCTCATGGTGTATGCTCTCATTTTCACATGGGCTTTCATAGAAATATAATAAAGCTGAGCTTTCAATTACTTAAGCTATGGAGATACCAGAGTGTTCAGGAAAATCTAGAAACTTCATCTGAATCAATAGTTTCCACTTTTTTTCAATTGCCATTTTGAGCTAGCAGAAACAATAATAGATTCAAGTCTCTACACCTTTTTGTTATTATTTTTTTAATTCTAGAGAATCTTTTAAAGAAAGATGTGGATGTCAAAATATCAGCAGCAAGAACTATGAAGAGAAGGAAATGATCAGTTAAAAGTGCTCTGCTACTTGGGCGATGTTGTAAAATGTCTACTGAAAATCACGCTGACCAAAACGGTTGCCATCAACTCTCTGTTGTCTATCTCTAGACTGAACTCAGAGCTTCTTATAACTAAGCTTGGCCCACAGAGGAGGAGGGGGTGCAGAGAATAGGTAGGAAGGAGGCTAGATTGCCAGGGCCTGCCACGTGTGTTGTGCACTGCACAGCACCACAGAGCACCATTCGTAGGACCCACCGGGTATGCATATTCTTAAAAGATGTCAAAGTAAAGAATAGAAAAGGCATCAAATGGCACAGAAAGGTACATCATCTCTGAAAATGCTCACAATCCAATTCTATGGACTGAGCCCCCCTCTTTTTTTTTTTAACCTCCTTAAGCAAATAAGTAACAGATTTGTTGGAAAATCAAAGTCTGTAATGGAGATAACATATAGAATTGTTCAGTGGGATACCTCCTAAGAACGTGAGAGTAAAGAGAATAAAATGAATAGGAACCACACATAAAGAATAAATTTACCCATTTGGAAAAATTACCCAAAAGATTGAAATTAAGTAGCAAATACATGTGATAAACAGTTAAATCTAATTTAAGAAGTAGATCAAACAGCCCCTGATATATGTTGTGTGTGAAGTGTTAGTTAGTTGTGTCTGACTCTTTACAACCCCATGGACTGCAGTCTACCAGGCTCCTCTGTCCATGGGATGCTCCAGGCAAGAATACTGGAGCAGGTTGCCATTGCCTTCTCCAGGGGATCTTGCTGACCCAGGGATTAAACCCAGGTCTCCTGCATTGCAGGCAGATTCTTTACTGTCTGAGCCACCAGGAAGCCCCATATATTGTGTAGTTTCCTGTACTTACAAAGATGAGAAGAGACAACAGTAATCAGTATTGGAAGATGAAAACATGGAGAAACTCATCTTTAATGAAGTTCCATTATTTAATGGAGAACCTCATCTGTCCATTAATAGACACATGTGAGGAGTCCAGTTTATACAATTTTTCAACTCTGAGAAAAAACTTACTAAACCTGTAGAGAGAAAAAAGTGCTGGAGAGGTTTGAAGAGTATCTTGAGTTTCATTGCTTTGGTTGGAAGTGTAAAGTGGGTAACCACCCACAAAGGAACTTCTATTTATGTATGAAATTGAAGGTAAATTCATGAGTTCTTTTTAACTTTAAGGCTTTGGTGATTCTGTTACATGGATGGGTGATATATAAGGAAGAAGAGCTGAAAGAAATTGTTACTTTCCATGAACTGCTGCTACTCTTCTTTACCAATGTATTTGTGTGTGAGTAAATTTTTTAATTTTGGTTAAAAAATATGTTATTCCAAATGTTTTGCTTCAAATCTGAATAGAGTGCCTTTGATGTAAGCAGTGCAGGACTGTTGTTTAATAATGTGATTTGGAGATCAAGCTCTTTACCTAATATGGTCAAGGTCTATTTTGAACTCTTTTATTTGAAAGTAGCAACAACAGATTAAGGACAAGTTTACACTGAAAATTGAAAGTAGGAATGTCTTTTTGACCAACACTTAATTTCCGGCTCTTTCAGATTCCACTCTGGTGAGATTTGGGAGGTTAAGTATTAAGATTATATGACTCTCCTGTGTAGAAAAATAATTCTAATCTGTGTAAGGGTAAGCTTTCAGAGAAGTCTACCACTTGTTTTCATGGCACATTGATGGCTATTGGCTTGTGACACATTAGGAGGTCAAGTTCATTGTCAGTAACCATCATATTATCCTAACCTCTCCTGCTAACCACAGAGCAAATGAACCAGAAGATAAGGTTCTTTCCTGGGTCATTAAATTTTTCCATTTTGGCAAATTTATATCTTTCCTGATGTAGCAAAGTGGTATTAAGCACTGTAATTTCAAGAACTGAAGCAGAGGTGTTACAAAAAGAAGCCAGATGACTGCCGACACAGTGGCGGTGGTGTGGGGAGTCTCCCTCTGCCCCAAGTCTGTGCTCAGACTTTCAGGTCTAGAATCGGTTGCTTGCACAACCAGATGTGATTGGGCTCTGGGCTAAGAGCGAATAACCAAACTCGAAAGGAATTGATGTAAAAACAAACATTCCGGCTCCTTAATCATAGTGGTAAATATTACCATATCATGAACAGATGACTGATGCTCCATCGTCAGGACCCACTCTTTCAAAGAATCTTGGTTTCTGGGAAGTTGAATGAATTTCACAAAGATGCTTGCTGTAATAGTGAGGGTCCAATAAAGAGAGGGGAAAACCCACACAGTAATTCAAACAAGGAATTTTGAATATACAGCATTATTAACTATAATGGAACTGGACCTAAGAAATTAGCTAACAAGAAACAGAACAACTCGAGGGCATATGGGAATAGCAGAGACCAGGAACACCCACTGGCCCTGAGGCCAACGCAGAGCACCCAAGGAAGAAATGCTCTGCTGGAGAGAGTGAGACCACAGCTCACACGAGGGCTGACAGGCACTCAGATGCTTTCCCGGGAGAACTCGCTGGAAACCCAGCCTCCAGGCTCCGAGGGAAGCCATTCCCGCAGAGGCATCACACCTTGGAACTTACTGGAAAGCCACGTAGGGAGGTGCTATTGGGCCCTGGGTGCCATGGGCTACTGCATGCTACAGGGGCCTGGCAGGGCAGAGGCCACTCAGCAAAGGAGTCTGGGGAAGAGGGCAGATCCCTCCTTACCCTCTCCTGGCGTAACATCCTGACGGATGGAAAAGGAAACATATTTACAGGGCCCTTCTCCTGCTCTTGGGCAGGTAGCGGATGGTGGATCTGGAGCCGAGAGGCAATACATTGACCACTGGCACATTTACCAAGTCAGTCAGCATGAAATTAGTTCATAGAAAGGGAGATAATGTTGAAAAATATGTCATTCATGCCCAGGAAAATTCAATAAGCTCTCCCAGTCCTAAAACAGAGCATAGGCCTCTGTTCGAGGAAGATGGTTATGGGTTCCAGACCGTCACTCCTGGGAGGCTATGGATAAGCATCATCCAGTTCCTGTCTTGTTCCCTAAGATCACTGATAACCATCTTGCTACTTCGGAGGGGTACAGTGAAACCAACCTGGTTATAATTTTCTCAGATTTCTGTCATTTCATGGGCTATGTCCCCCTTATTATAATCCTGTTACTTTGATTAATCTTGGGTGTTTCATGTCTCTTCAACTATGATGGTAAACTTTAGGTAACAGTTACACATGGTGAACTTTCCTGACCCGATGTTCTGAACTCTCCAGGTCTTAAATTCCAAGATGACCTTAATTCCAAGTGATAAAATACCTGTCATTGTAGCCCCCTTTATGCCTATAGAAGGAACTCTAATGCCCTCCAATCTAACCTGAGAGAGGTAAGATCATTTGTCTTTTTAGGCCAATAGTGTTTGATTCTGGAGAAGGCAATGGCAACCCACTCCAGTACTCTTGCCTGGAAAATCCCATGGACAGAGGAGCCTGGTGGGCTGTAGTCCATGGGGTCGCTAGGAGTCGGACATGACTGAGCGACTTCACTTTCACGCATTGGAGAAGGAAATGGCAACCCACTGCAGTGTTCTTGCCTGGAGAATCCCAGGGACAGGGGAGCCTGGTGGGCTGCCGTCTATGGGGTCACACAGAGTTGGACACGACTGAAGCGACTTAGCAGCAGCAGTGTTTCATTCCATGAAATACTAAAGAACTTAGTAGCCTTCCTAACAACCTGTCTTATTCCTTGGAAATAAGCTTTGCAAAGGATTATCAATAGAATGAAAGGAACACATACTCAGAAAGATAAGTGTTTACTAACTGTGTAACTTTAGTCATTCTTTGTGCCCAGTTTTTTTCACAAAGCTAAATGTATATTAACAGCAACCATTTTGTTGGGTTATCATGAAAATCAACTGTGTTGATTTTGCTAAAGCCCTTATGCCAGTGCCTTATACAGAGCGAACATCTGGAAGTGATATATGTGACATGATATGAAAATTTAAGAATGAGAAGATAAATTATGCCTATCTTGGGAAAAAAGATCAGTAGGAATAAAGCATTGTAATAAGTTTTTAAAATAAAATAAAATGAAAGTATTGTACCCATTGGTACTAAACTGAGTCTACTTCCATTGACTACAGTCAAATATGTCCTATTTATTTGACTTTTATTTGGACATGTGAACATGTGAAAATTTAGATGACCTGGACGTTTAGGACCTAAAAGCCTTGAGGGAAAACAGTGTCTCCAGTGGGTTCATGAACTGCAATGCTTGGTGCAATATTCAGTGTCACTAGATGGCGGTGTAGAGCAATTAAAATTTGTACTTAAATGTGATTTTTTTTTAAAGCATTTTATTTATTTATTTAACACCAAAAACATTTTGTATTGGGGTATAGCCGATTAGCAATATTGTGGTAGCTTCAGGTGAACAGCGAAGGAACTCAGATATACATATACATGTATCTATTCTTCCCCAAACACGCCCCCTCCAAACCTGGCTGGTACCTAACACTGACGTGAGTTCCATTTGCTATACAGTAGGTTTTTGTTGGTTATCCATTTTAAATATAGCAGTGTGTACATGACCTTCCCAAAGTCCTGAACTATCTCCTTCCCCCAGCAATGATAAGTTTGTTTTCTGGTCTGTGAGTCTGTATTTTGTAAGTAATTTCATTTGTATCATCGCTAAATGTGATTTTGAATAGATTTTAAAATTTAATTTGCAAATAGCTGTGTGAACTGAAAATAATGTGGGTAGGTTTACCAGGCTTTTTACTTTTAAATAGCTCATGTGGCAAAGGGTGAAAGCCTTTGAGTAGACCAGGAGGAATAGTAGACTTTAGAGAGATAACTGAACCCAAGCCAAAGTTAGACTCAGCCCTAGTTGGGATCATTAAATGATGATGGGACAAATATGGTTCAAGGTCAAACTGTCAAAACAGAAACCAACTCACAGACTTAGAAAATGAACTTATGGTTACCAGGGGGGAATGGTGAGGTGAAGGGTTAGATTGGGAGCTTGGGATTGACATGTACACACTGCTTTATTTAAAATAAATCACCAACAAAGACTTACTGTAAAGCAAAGGGAACTCTGCTGAATATTCTATAATAACCTAAATGGGTGGATGCGGGGCTTCCCAGGTGGCACAGTGGTAAACAATCCACCTGCCAATGCAGGAGATGCAAGAGATGTGGGTTCGATCCCTGGGTCGAGAAGATCCCCCAGAGTAGGACATGGCAACCATTGCAATATTCTTGCCAGGAAAATTCCATGGACAGAGGAACTGGTGGGTTACAGTCCACATGGTTGCAAAGAGTCAGACACGACTAAGCATAGACACACACTCACAGCCTAAATGGAAGAAGAATAAAAAAAAATAAATACATGAGTATGTATAACTGGATCACTTTGATGTGCATCTGAAACTAATACATTGTGAATCAACTATACTCCAATATAAAATAAATGTTTTATAAATAAATAAAGGCTGTAACACTAAAAAAAGTTCTCATCACAATAAAGAAAAATTTGTAATTATATGAGGTGATGGATGCTAACTAAATTTATTCTGGTGATTATTTTGCAATATACACATATATCAAACAATTATGTTGTAAACCTTAAATGAATACAATATTATTTGTCAATTATACCTCAGTAAGACTGGGGAAAATAGAATAATGAACTATGTTAGCATAAATTTAAAAATTGAAAGGTTAAAAAAAAAAAGGTCCAATTGTCAAATCTAAGCTGACATTGCCAAAATGGAAATGTAAGCTAAACAAAATGGAAATGTGAGCTAAAAGAGAGCACTGGAAGAGTATGATTTGATATTATTATTTATATGTTACTTTCCAACAGTATTACCTAATGTTTCACTCTCTAATTCACATAAACCATGCTAAATTGAAGTTTTTTTTAGTCTTACTTTGGATTAGTGTCTTCACTCTGCAAAAGACGTATTTTAGAGGGGTGTAAGCAATGAGATAAAAAACTGTGTTTAGGATAGAGTAGTGGGTGAAGGAGTGAGGCAGGAAGTCTGCAAGATAGGAATGAGTTTTATAGACAGATGTTAAGGAGGCTATAAAGAAGGTGCTGGCCGTGTTCCGACGTTTGACTCACACTGCAGGGCAGTAAAACTAGTCGCTTCAGCTCATTGCCTTCAATCTCCTCAATCAGTACAGCCTTGCCAATTTTTAAACCAGCCAGCAGAGAACAAGAATGGCTGGACTGCCACGCTACAATTCATTTATTGTACGACACAGACCTACAGCAAGATTCCAACTACGCCATAACATCAGAAAGGAGAAGATTTCACTTAACCTATATCTGAAAAGCTTTTGATGAGGACTGAGATGGAGATAAGGGAAGTCAGCAAGCTCAGCGCAAACTTTAGAAAGGGTGGGAAAAGGAAACAGTCTGATAGCCTTGGGATAAAGAAGTAATAGAGATAAGAGATTCACAAGGTCAAGAAACGAAGAGGAAATAGAAAAGAACTTAAAAGGAAATTATCCCCTGGCTTCAGGAAATTAACTACTGATTCTTCCCTTGGTAGGTTAGAGCCTTAAAAAGTTGGCAACGTCTGTGGTTTGAGAAGAATGTCTTTCTGACTGTGTTGTAACTCAGGATGCTTGTTGACGCCCAAAGGTATAATATTTCAATAATCTGGACCTTCAAACTCCAAGTTTTAGTGATTTTAGTGTTGTAATTCTTTTTGGTCTCCACAAAGTTCATCACAATTGAGTATGAATACTTCATTATCTTTGGATTATTAGACTTTGTCTGCGTTATAGAATTTCTGCTTTAGATATCTTCTAAAATTAACCAAGGGCAAACTTGTATAATTCTTAGGTATTGCCCTGGCACTCAAGGTTCAAGTGATAATTTAGCTGGGGGAAAAAAAAAATCTGTTACCGGGTCTAATGGTACATGGCAAATGTTACTTCTCTTGCTGCTGGTATGTGAATCTTCTAGGAGGTTTTGTTTAGCAAGGACTGGGCCATTCATTCTAGAGACTCTGTACTGTGGGCGGTAAGGTGGGGGTGGGTCTTTGGGGAGGGCCCTAAGGCAGAGGAAGAGATGCTAGTGAGATGGTCAGAAGTGCAGCAACCCGCATTATTGTCTCTCGTGGCCTGTCAAATCTTCTACCACGTTTCTTAATGCATGTCGTGCTTCATGTCAGTAGGTCCAAGGTTTAGGACAAACTCTGAAGGGATTGGGCCTTGTGTCTTGTCGGCATGTTTGAACTTGGGGGTAAAGACGAAGGAGGAAGTGTGAGAGATTATGATGTTAAGAATTACACCATTGGTTAACTGTTGTCATTTATTTAGAGCAGACGACAGGTCATCTAGCTAGAGCATGGCGGAGCTGCCACACCACACTTATTCTACATTGGAAGCAGAGGTCTTAGCCACTGGATCATCAGGGAAGTCCCTTCACACTTAACTCTGCTGTTGTTCAATCGCTAAGTCGTGTCCAACTCTTTGTGATCCCATGGATTGCAGCACGTCGGGCTTCCCTGTCTTTCACTATCTCTCAGAGTTTGGCCAGATTCATGTCCATTGAGTCAGTGATACTATCTAACCATCTCATCCTTTGTCACCCCCTTCTCCTCTTGCCCTCAATCTTTCCTAGCATCAGGATCTTTTTCAATGAGTCGGCTGTTTGTATAAGGTAGCCCAAGTATTGGAGCTTCAACTTCAGCATCAGGCCTTCCAATGAATATTCAGGGTTGATTTCCTTTAGGATTGACTGGTTTGATCTCCTTGCCATCCAAGGGACTCTCAAAAGTCTTCTCCAGCGCCACAGTTAGAAGGCATCAATTCTTCAGTGATCTTAATCTAATGGAGGATAAAATAAATGAATGAATTTATTCATTACACAATGAAATGAATGAATGTGCAAGCTCCTTCTTTTTCAAGGCCTAATGGCACTCTGTTGTATGTCTGTATCACTTTTTCTCCATCCATTCATTTGCTAATGGACATCTGAATTGTTTCCACATCTTGACTGTTGTGAATAATGCCGGCAGTGAACATGAGAGTTCTAATATCTCTTTGAGAATAATATGCCAACAATACGGATGAACGTTGAGGACATTATGCTAAATGAAATCAGCCAGTCACAGGAAGACATACTGCCTGGTTCCACTTATAGAGGTATCTAACAGAGTCAAATTCATAGAATCAAAGAGTAGAATGGCGGGACTTCCTTGAATGTCCAGTGGTTAAGAGTCTGCACTTCCCATGCAGGGGGTGTAGGTTTGATCCCTGGTCAGGGAACTAGGGTCCCACATGCCGAATGGTGTGATCAGAAAAAAAAAAAAAAAAAAAGAGTAGGATGAAGGTTTCCAGGGAAGGGGGAAATGAGGAGATACTAAAGAATGGGCAATTTGATTAGTTTCAAATTAAGTGAGATAGTTTTCAGTTAAGTGAGATAAAAAGTATAAATAAGTTCTAGAGATCTGCTGGACAATGTTGTGACTATAGTCAATATTTGTGTTGTACATTTAAAAATTGTTAAGAAGGTAGAGCTCACACAAAGTGTTCTGATCATAATAAAATAAGTAAAAAGACATGAATAAACACAATGCGCCCAGACGCTGTGCTCTGCCATAAGAGAAGCCGCTGCAATGAGCCTGGAGAAGGAAATGGCAATCCACTCCACTATTCTTGCCTGGAGAATCCCGTGGACAGAGGAGCCTGGCGGGTTGCAAGTGTCAGACACTTGGACAGAGGCGGGTGGCAAGTGTACAGTCCATGGGGTTGCAAGAGTCAGACACAACTAAACCACTACCACCACTGCAATGAGAAGCCTGAGAAGGCACTAGAGAGAAGCCCCTGTTTGCCAAACTGGAGGGAAGCCCGTCAGCAACAAAGGCCCAGCACAGCCAAATATAAAAAAAGTAAAATTATTTTAAATACTCTGAAAAAGATGAGGACAAAGCTAAAGCAGAAAGAAATCAGAAATCATTTGAATGACCCTCCATTACAATTAGGTAATATGGAACTAAAACTGAGCAAAGTTTTGCTACACTCCCGATGAGAAATGTTTGTACTTTGAAAGTTTTAAAATATTTAAGGCAAGAAGAAATAAAATGCATGGCAACCAGTTAAGGTCATACATTTAGGACAAAAATGATAAAATATTAAAATGAAAGAAATAAATGTTCTAAGTGAAATACTGGGATCTCATGAAGATGAATTATTCAGAGTTGGAAACACGTGGGACCTCTAATCTATTAAGTAACAGAGGGCCATGGCAGTGAAGATCAAGTGGAGAGCCAAACGCCAAGAAGTGAGGACATGATGGCAGTAGGTACTGCTGAATAATATTCTAACTTTGTGCTTCAAGTCAAGGGAAGGGACTTCAAAGAGAGAAGAGGAATGGTTGGCTAGGTGGGAGTACCAACCTTGAGGGCTTGAAAATGGTGCTTTCATTTAGGACAAAGGAGTCAGGACAGACCAGGTTGTACAGCAGTAACTGGCGGCCCCAAGCCTCAAGATCTAGAAACCTGCAGTTTCACTCCTTGCTCACAGCAGAGGTCTATCACGAGCTCCTAAGTCCTCGGCTCACGGTCACTTTAGGGAGTGAGGCTGCGTGTGTCACAGTCACCGTCTTGAACTTGGCCAATCTCTGTTCTAAAGGGAAGAGAGAGCCCAGGGTTTCAGCATATAAAATGTTAAGGTCCAGAAGTCTCACAAGTCATTTTTGCTCACTACTCCCTGGTTCGGACATGTCAAGGGTTCAGAAAGTCCAACCTTACCCTGTTCCCCAAAGTGAGGAAGAAACAGAAAGATGCGGAGAACATTCCTAGTGATTCCCATGAAGCTCAATATGGCACCTGTTGGAAGGGAAATCTTGTTTGCTTGGTTGGAGGCTTCACACCTTCTTTGTTCATGAAACACAATGGCTCCTGACCCCAGAACTTAACGTGAGCAGAAAATTTGTGGCTGAGATGTTCATAAACTGAGGATGACTTTAAAGAAAAGATATTAGCTTTAATTTTAGTACTAATTGCCATAGAGGTAATGGAAATCCAATAGATGATGGGAATAGCAAGGGCCTTAACAGTCATCTCGCCTCGGGATCTTGAACTCAAATGGCTCCAGGGGCAGGCAGTAATGTGAATGAATGGGGAGGGCCCAGAGTCATACAGAAGGGGTTGGTAGGGGCCGGGTGACAGAGAGGACATGTCTTGGCTAAAACCAGGAGCTGTTTCTCAGCACCTGCTAATTGTCATCATGACAGATTGTGAGGTGACTGTTGCCAGATTTTCTGATTTTTTAAAAAACTGGTCAATATGGTTTTATCTCAGCATTTACTAAAGTTTTAAGACAATCACAGAGAAGACCAAACGTTTTAAAAAGTGCAAAGTATTAGAAAGCTGATCCGTGCTATCAATCTTTCCATGGTAGCAATCTCTTTTGCTGAGATAAAAGGATCCAGAGACACAAAGAGTTTTGTTGTTTAAATTCTAAATGTGAAAATTCTTTTTAAACGTTGGTTTCAAATTTTAACTTTTTGTAACACCATTTGGAACCAACAAAGCATGGCTAGAACCATGTGATGGTCTGTGATGATGAATTTAGCCATGTTTTTCACAATCGTTTTTCTCCCCTCATCTCCCCACCCCACCTTCCCTACCCTCCTCAAGACGCACAGCAAATATTTGGTCCAAATTGAACTCAGAAGCCCCATCTGTATAGTGGCTGTATCTGGGGAAATATTCTGATTGGAGCCAAGTAACGGGCCAGACCCTAAAATTCAGCTCTTTTCCATCTTCGTCCAGGACTCAAGAAGCACAGTTTGAAAACCAAGAAAGGAGCACAACCTCTTCTGCAGCAGAGACAGGCCAGTCGCCTGAATTCTCCATCCGCACCCCTTGCAGAGCATCAGCAGCTGGTGCAGAGAGCGTGCATCCGAGTGTCTGCAGTAGCTCTCTGTTTATTTAAGGTCAGTGGGGACCCTGTTAACAGACAGAATTTTGGCTGGCAAGGTCGTCACCACCTTCACTATCACCAAACATGCCCTGAAAGACTTTTATGTAGGACACTCTGCTGGAAACATGTGAGGCAAAGGATGCATACATTGCTGTCACCAAGAAACTGTATTCTAAGAGGCGCGTTTCCATCTCAGCAATCTCAGGGACAAACACTCAGGCACTATACGCCAAAGAAGTTAATCAATTAGGGGAGTGCTAGCTTTGGCAAACATACTAAAAGTGGAATGCTACAGAGATCGGCGTGATCCCTGAAAAAGAATGACATGCAGATTCATGAAGCAATCCATATGTTTATAAGACAGGTTTGATAGCAGAAAAATTTCTAATGGCTGAGTCGAAATATATGCAGATAGCAATGGTGAAAGATAAATGGTAGCCCTGGAGACAATATGTGCAGCACACATAAGACACAATTTAATAGTCGTTGTACCGAGAGATTCTCCCGTATCAGTAAGAAAAACATTCCAGTAGGAAAGTGGAAACAGGAAGTGAGCAAAGCAGTTGAAGGAAGAAATATAAATGGACAATAAACATATGAAAAGATATTCAACTTCACCAAGAATCAAAAAGGTGCAAGTAAAAGCACTTGATCGTTTTTAGCATCTCAGATTGCCCTCCACCAAAAAAAAAAAAAAAATCCAAGAAAAAGAAAAAAGAAAATAAAAGGTGCCATTTATCAAGTATATTTTGATTCTATTCTACTATAGAATAAAAACTACACAAACAGCAAATAAATTAGGGGAGCAACAGGTGTTTGATGTATTGTGGGAGTTGGAAAGTGTGGCATGACAGACTTGATGGCAGGAGTGAGAAGGAGAACATGGAATCATTGGTGTATGACAGTTTGAATAAATTAATAATTGGCATCCTTACTTCACAAAGAATTCCGTCTATCTGTATCCAGATGCCACAGGTCTGGAAATATATGTATAAACTTATAATTTTTCCAGTGAGTTTTGTTTTTAAAAAGAAAATTATTTTTCTAATTCAAATATGAATATGTACATCAAAACCCCCCAAACATTGGGACTTCCCTGCTGATCCAGTGGTTAAGAATTCACCCGCCAATGCAGGGGACATGGGTTCCATCCCTGGCCTGGGAACTGAGATCCCACATGTCCTGGGGCAGCTAAGCCTGCCTGCTGAAGCCCAGGCACCTAGAGCCAGCACTCTGTAGAAAGAGGAGCCACCGAGAAGCCTACAGCTAGACAGCAGCTCCCATGCCCAGCAACTAGAGAAAGCCTGCCTGCAGCACCGAAGACCAGCGCAGACAATAAAAGATAAAACCGGAGCATCTCCGATTATCCGATCCAGCGGGCACATTATGGCCTCTGGGCCAGATTCAGTCTACTACCCGATTCTGCTTATAAAGCTTTATTGGAACAGAGTCATGTCTACCCGCTTATATATGCCAATGTAACGGCAGAGTTGAATAGTTGCAACACTGCCTGTATGGCCCACACAGTCTAAATATTTACCATCTGGCTCTTTACAGAAAAAGTTTGCTTACCTCTTATCTAGTCCCACCAAACAAGGTCATCACAATTATTATTGTGCATATTTCTTTTTCTAATTTTTCTGTGTGTGCCTATATATTGGGAAAAAAATTAAAATCCTAGTCTATATTAGCATCCTGCAACAGAATTTGCTGCAAATGTCTGCAGTGTCCAATATGATAGCTATTGAATACTTGTGCCTTGTGCAACTGAGAAACTGGATTTTAAATTTTAATTACATTTAACAAAATTTAAATTACTGCATATGGCTAGTAGGTGCCATACTGAATAGAACTTTCTTGAAATATTTTTTACAAAGCAGAAATACTCACAGACATATAAAATAAACCTATGGTTACCAAAGGAAAATGGGGAGGGATAAACTAAGAATTTGGGATTAACATATACACACTACTATATATAAAATAGATAACCGATAATCACCTACTGTATTACACAGGGAAATCTACTCAATATATCTTGTAATAACCTATAATGGAAGAGAATTTAAATATATATATATCAATATGCTGATATATATATATATAAGTTTTGTTGTAAACCTGTAACCAACACAACATAACTCAAGTATATATATTTTAATAAAAATTTAAAAAATAAAGAGTCAGAGAATGAATGAGGTACAAGAACAAAATTGCTTAGGTGAAAAAAAATGTGATTTTGGAATGAAAGCAAAAGAATTTTCTTGAAATATTTTTATTTGCATAATAAAAATGATCATTTCTTCCAATCATTAAGTATTCTTTGTAGAGCCCCTTGTTCTGATTGTATAATACTATAATGTATGGATGTGTCATGGTTTTCTTAACCAAGCCCCTATCATTGACACAGATTATTTCCTATTTTTTGCTATCATAATCCGTTTCTGTGATAAGCAATTCTATGCATACAAATATTTGTACATGTCTATGATGACTGACTTAGAATAAATTTCCAGATGCAGAACTGTTTGATCATAGAGCAATAAATACTGTTCAGATTCTTGAAACGTATCACCAAGTTGCTAGAGAGGTCTTTCCACACTTCTTAATCAACAGCAATGTAGGAAAATGCTTGTTCCCCACACTCTTCCCTGTGTATTTGAAAAATTATCTCCAAAAGGCTCTCTCCCTTCTCTCCTCTACCAGGTCTGAAATCAAAGGAATAACTGAGGAAGGCATTCTATGAGGACCCGTCAATGTGCTGAGAGCGGTGGGACAGAGAGTAAAATGGAACATTTTCCACTGAAATTTTCTACACAGTCAAGGCTCCGGGCAACTTGATTAATTTTGCAATCACTTCTGAGCTTGGTACTGAGGAAAATGTCCTTATTCTGTGGCAGATCACAACACTGAAATGTTCTTGCTTGCGGGGCATTAAGACTTAAATGAACTTGTGTGTGGGAAAGTGAAATAGGTATGCAAACAGGAAGGAGGGAACTAACTCCTTTTCTTCCTCCAGCCCTCATCCCCCAGGGCAGAAATTTTCAGCAATACTTAACATAGAAATCTGAAAAGACCCTGATGCTGGGAATGATTGGAGGTGGGAGAAGGGGACCACAGAGGATGAGATAGTTGGATGGCATCACCAACTCAACGGACATGAGTTTGAGTAAGCTGCAAGAGTTGGTGATGGAAACGGAGGCCTAGCGTGCTGCAGTCCATGGGGTCACAAAGAGTCGGACACAACTGAGTGACTGAACTGAACTGAACTGAACATAGAAATATGGATGGAGGAATAGGGAAGTTAGAGGTAAACACCAACTGCAAGAGGTGTAAATAAAGGTGAAATGAGGTGAATCAGAGAAGGGTTTTCTGGTCCAACACAGGATTGAATCTTACTCTGCCATCTCATCATGGAATCTGTATCTCTCTGAGCCTCAGTTTTTTTATTTTTCATGAAAATTATCAACTTTATGATAAGGATTGGGCTTCCCAGGTGGCTCAGTGGGTAAAGAATCTGCCTGCAATGCAGGAGACACAGGAGATGAGGGTTTGACCCTTGCATCAGGAAGGTCCCCTGGAGGAGAGCATGGCAACCCACTCCAGTATTCTTGCCTGGAGAATTCCCCTGGACAGAGGAGGCTGGCAGGCTACAGTCCATAGTATTGCCAAGAGTCAGACACGACTGAAGCGACTAAGCACACACACACACATACACACATGACTGTGGAACGTTCAGTGGTGGGCCTGGCTCATATTTATAGCATCTACAAGGACAAGGGAGCACCATGAATAGGGTAGAGCTAACTTTCTCTCTCATCTGAAACTGGGGTGCTGCATTCTCCTGGGTGTTGGGCCACCCATCCCTTTTCACACCAAGCATCCTCACCACCAACTGGCAGGTGCCCTTATAACACAGCTGTAGCCCATGCGGTTCTCAAAGAGCAAGGGCCCTTTTTGTAATATTCCTAAAAGTCGAATAGCCTAGCTTTAGGATGGCCTGGGCTCCTCACTGACCTTGAGATTTGTGGGTGGGGGTAGCTGTCCCCTTCTCTGCCTTAATAATCACTTTCTTCTCAATAACTGATTATAAGGATGTGCCCAAGAATGCCTATATGTTTAGACATTTTCCCATCAATGTCTTTAAGATGTACCAGTTTCATAACTGTTGTTATAATCTGGGGTTCTCATTTCTTCCATCCAACACCACCAAGAACACCAATACTATAATAGCAAGTGACACTGTTGTATTACGTAGAAAGAAGACACATTGATTCCATTTGTGGGCAAATATATTCCTCTCCTGTTCTTACAGATCTTCCCCCTGCTTTTAAATCAACAAAGGTCAAAAGTGACTGGAAAAATGTCCAAAGGGAAGAATACAGCTGGTATGAAAGACAGTCAAAAGCAGGCTTACCAGAATTCCAACCACAAGGACCCCCTGCTGCCCGGCCACTATCCATATGTGTGTGTGCGCGCACGCACACACACACACACACACATATACACAATCTGTTTTTAACCAATTCCTCACTTAGCACAATACTAACATCTCACAGAAGCCTTGGGTGGTTTTCTTTAGGAAATAACAGTCAACATGCTATTCATAAACTAGGGAGTTCTGTCTCTTGCATTCATAATATTGTATTGGCAAAGATGAAATTATGTAATCTAGACAACCTCGTGGCAAACACAGAAATCTTCTACCGCTCTGATCAAGGGTCAGATACTGCAGGAGTAGCGTCCATCTTTTACCAACTTCACAGTGGTTGCTAGAAGCACCAGCCAAGTTTCTGAAGCAAAAAGTCAGCCATGCAGCTCACATGAAAAGTGCTGCAACCCAAGCTAAGTATTACGACAGCTGGTTTAATTACTAACAGGAGAAAGCTAATTTTTTTTCTCTGTAGAGCCCAGAAAGTGAGTGAAAAGGTTACATTTTCATCAAGCTGTGTGTGGGAAGGGCACGCAAAACCAGTCCCTGCTTGCTTAAGAAGAAACAGAAATCCTGGGTGTGGACGGACTTTCAAGTTCAGGCATGGAGACCAGTGATGGGATAGCCCCAGACTGTCTGCCTTCATGAAGCCTTTCCTGGGTGTACACAGGGGAACAGTCCCCAACCCTCAGGGAGATCATTTGGCCATCCTCATTCACCATGTTCCCCACTCTATTTACCTAATATGTTTCCCAGCAAAAAAATTAGTTAATACATTCACACATGAAACTCATTATGATAGAATTAAAATTTTGCTTGCTCCTTTCCATAAATTGAATTACTGAGACTCAGACTGAATTCTAAAAATCTCTTCTTGAGTCATTCCGTGAAGAAAATGAATTACATGTGTTGCGAGCCTTGAGCGCCATAGTTTCCTTATGTGGCCGCCATGGCAGGGAGCTACATGCTCCAGGGGAGTGGGTAACCCTGTATAACAGAAATCAGAAAAGGGGAGTGGGAACTTCCACAGCATCTTTAAAATAGCCCCTCTGGAGCACAGAATTCCAGAGAGTGACACGATTGATCTTGTAGCTGAGATTTAGACAGTCTTAAGTCAGCCAGTCATAGACTGGTTTAGTTGTGACTCCCTTGAGAGATTGTAATGTCTGTCACGTCTTGGACATTTTGCAGGTTCCAAATCATAAAATAGAATGTCCAGAATATTCTCAATGGCTCTATTTACATCATCCATTTTAACCGGCATGTCAACATTTATGTTGCTGGAGAATAGCTTTGGGAACTGTTGCCCTGAATACAAATTAACAATGGAATGCACCGACCCTATAGCACAGGGTAAGGGGGAAAACGAAATACTGTTCCCCCAAACTCTAGATGAACTATGTGTGAGAGTGTGCTTGTATGCCAGTAGGCATTAATCAAGTGATATTGGTGAACACAATTAAAACTCACTTCGTGGGAAGTGTATACTACATTAAGATTTTTTCCCAGGGGTATTTCTGAGCAGGATGCTTTTATCCAAAGTACAATGAAACATGCAATGATGAAATTCTATAGCTTGTCACTCTTTTCAAGTACCTAGTAGGTTAGGGGCACCATGGGAAATACAAAATAATCAACCCCAGGTTCCATCTTCAGGGTATTAAGAAATTCTAGGTTTTTCCCAATAACAGAGAAAATTAAAATACACCCAGTTCCCACCCACCCCCCATTTGTGGTCAAAAATAGAAAGAAAGCTGTACTCTGCTGAAACACATTATTATTTGCTTAAAAAATTATATAAACAGATGCCAGCATAGTAAACAAAGCATGGTGGAACTGGAAGTTCTTCGTTCATATCGACCAACAAATAGAGTCAAAGAACACTTTTAAAAAATATATAAATTTATTTAATTGGAGGCTAATTCCTTTACAATATTGTATTGGTTTTGCCATACATTGACATGAATCAGCCATGGGTGTACATGTGTTCCCTGTCCTGAACCCCCATCCCACCTCCCTCCCCATCCCATCCCTCTGGGTCATCCCAGTGCACCAGCCCTGAGCACCTTGTGTCATACACCAAACCTGGACTGGTGATTCATTTCACATATGATAATATACATGTTTCAATGCCATTCTCCCAAATCATCCCACCCTCACCCTCTTCCACAGGGTCTAAGAGACTGTTCTATACATCTGTGTCTCTTTTGCTGTCTCGCATATAGGATTATTGTTACCATCTTTCTAAATTCCATGTATATGCATTAGTATACTGTATTGGTGCTTTTCTTTCTGACTTACTTCACTCTGTATAATAGGCTCCAGTTTCATCCACCTCATTAGAACTGATTCAAATGTATTCTTTTTATAGCTGAATAATATTCCACTGTGTATATGTACCACAGCTTTCTTATCCATTCATCTGCTGATAGATATCTAGGTTCCATGTCCTGGCTATTATAAACAGTGCTGCGATGAACACTGGGGTACACGTGTCTCTTTCAATTCTGGTTTCCTCAGTGTGTATGCCCAGCAGTGGGATTGCTGGGTCATATGGCAGTTCTATTTCCAGTTTTTTAAGGAATCTCCACACTGTTCTCCATAGTGGCTGTACTAGTTTGCATTCCCACCAACAGTGTAAGCGGGTTCCCTTTTCTCCACACCCTCTCCAGCATTTATTATTTGTAGACTTTTGGATAGCAGCCATTCTGACTGGCACGAATGTCTCCTTCCTCCCTCTTCTCTTCTCTGTGTAACTCTGTGAACATCTCTGAGGGATCCTGACTGTGGAGAGCACATAGGGAAGTGATTACTGGCTAGCTTTCTCTCTCCCCTTTTGATTTCCCCTCTTCTGGCCACCTCTATCTCCCTCCTCTCTCTTCTCTTCTCTGTGTAACTCTGTGAACCTCTCTGGGTGTCCCTCACTGTGGAGAAACTTTTCATCTTTAACCTAGATGTTTTATCATCGGTGCTGTATAGATGGGAGAAGTCTTGAGGCTACTGTAAAAATAAGACTGAAAACCAGAAGCAGGAGGCTTAAGTCCAAATCCTGAGAATACCACAGAACTCTTGACTTCAGGGAACATTAATAGATAGGAGCTCATCAAAAGCCTCCATACCTACACTGAAACCAAGCACCACCCAAGGGCCAACAAGTTCCAGAGCAAGACATACCATTCAAATTCTCCAGCAACACAGGAACATAGCCCTGAACTTCAATATACAGCCTGCCCAAAGTCACACCAAACCCACTGACATCTCAAAACTCACTACTGGACACTTCATTGCCCTCCAGAGAGAAGAAATCTAGCTCCACCCACCAGAACACAGACATAAGTTTCCCTAACCAGGAAACCTTGACAAGCCACCCGTCCAATCCCACCCACAGTGAGGAACCTCTGCAACAAAGAGGAACCGCAAACTGTCAAAGAACATTTGGATGACTTGCCCAGAGTCACACAGCTATATAACGTATCCAGTGACAGAGGAAAGCAGCCTTTAAGCCCTCAGATGGAGACCCTTGGATGTACACCGTGAGTACCAGCCTGGGATTTGGTCTGGTTCTAAAATGCTGGGACTCTCCAAGGACTCTGTGACCATTAGCCATACCCCTGCAGCTCCTTTTAATGAATAAAATCACTTGCATGAACAAAAATAATAGTTTCCATTAAGATGGAGAAAATGTCACATTTCATTACTAAAAATGACATCAGGCCTTATGCATTTTAGGGAAATTTTCATAGTTAAAATTTTAATATTAAGAGATCTTAGATATTTGCCTAATGTGGAAAAGCAACTAGGCTATTATTGTATAATATTTTCGTGCATGGTAAGTCGCTTCAGTCGTGTCCAACTCTTTGCGACCCTATGGACTGCAGCCCTCCAGGCTCCTCTGTCCATGGGATTCTCCAGGCAGGCATACTGGAGTGGGTTGCCATTCCCTTCTCCAGGGGATCTTCCTGACCCAGGGACCAAACCCACATCTTTTATGTCTCCTGCATTGGCAGGCGTGTTCTTTAGCACTAGAGCCATCTGCAATTACTCTACTTATATCAGTGAGCAAACTGTTGTGTCCTTGCACTGAGGCATGTGTAGAAACTGCCCTGTTTTAAACTCTGCCATTCTAGTTGATAGAATGCATTTCCCATTATTGGAATGATGTTTTAAACTGACCATTTGATGTTAACATCATCACCCACTGAAAAAGTGCTGCTGCTGTTGCTGCTAAGTCGTTTCAGTCGTGTCTGACTTTGTGCAACCCCATAGACGGCAGCCCACCAGGCTCCCTCATCCCTGGGATTCTCCAGGCAAGAACACTGGAGTGGGTTGCCATTTCCTTCTCCAATGCATGAAAGTGAAAACTGAAAGTGAAGTCACTCAGTCGTGTCTGACTCTTCGCGACCCCATGGACTGCAGCCTACCAGGCTCCTCCGTCCATGGGATTTTCCAGGCAAGAGCTAAGAGTTCCTAAAGAATGCAAGGTCAAGGGAACACTTTCAAATCAACACGTGAGGCTTGGTTAGCAATGGTTTGGGGTCCAGCCTTAAGCTCAGCTTGTGAGGTGCAAAAAGAAACTTTGTGCCTGCCTCTGTGACATGTGCTCAGTTGCCTTTGCTTCAGCCTGCCTCCTGGCCCCTGCTCGCTAGGTCCTGGGAAGTCAGTAATTGTATTAGCAGACACAACAGTAACGGTGATAAAATGTGACATTTGTATTGATAGTACTCTGAAACCTTGTTTCAATGCACTTTTCCACACTATCTCTGTAACCCTAAGGGAGGCAGAAAACAATATTATTATGACAAAATTGAGGTTCAGAAAATGTAAGTGACCTGAAATTTGACAGAGGGCAGACCCAGGACTGAAATCCAGGTTATCAGAAGCTCAGTCTGGGGCTATTCCTCCATGGCAAGGAAGGACATGTAGAGACTGTTCAGTCTTAAGTCACCTTAGGGATGGGAGATATTTCTGTGGCTGTTTCCCTGATGACCCCAGAAGTGGGTCTCTGCCTTCTGGGTCTCCCTGACTGCTCTCATCTTACCTGACATGGGTCATGCCCACATCTTACCCTACAACGTTCATGCACTTCCACCCCTGTGCACGAGTCTGTCTTTTTGGTGCTTTGGTATGTCAATCATGGGCTACCTTACTGCCCCAGTTTTAAGTTTTGGATAAATTGGAGGAAACAGAAAACTTTGGACTGCAAGTTTTTGAGTCTGTCCCCTGATTCTCAGTCTCAGCCCTCTGTCAAATCTGAAAAACATTTCATTGTAATAGGAAAACAATATCATTAGCATTTATTGAGCACTTAAAATGTTATGTATGATGGCGAAAACTTTGAATGTTCTTAATATCCTAATCAGGTATGAAATTGCAAGGATTTAAACTTAGACCATCCAGTTCAGAACCCACAGTCTTAGATGGGACGGTACCATTGTCTTCCATGAAGACCATATTTGTAAGTTTTGTGTAACTATAGCATTTAGATAGCTCTTCAAAAGCATGGGTTCCTGGGACTTCCCTTGAAAAGTATGGGATCCTAGGACTTCCCTGGCAGTCCAGTGGTTAAGACTCTGTGCTTCCAATGAAGGGGTGTGGGTTTGATCCCTGTTCGGGGCACTAAGATCCCACATGCTGTGCAGTGCAGCCAAGAAAATAGAAGAAAAAATAAATAATAATAAAGATATATTCTTTTTATAAAGTAAGGGATCCTGAGTTTTTCTTCCTCTGCTGGGGCATAAACACAGACTACAAACATACCTAATGAACAGCTGCCACTGATATTTCCATTATAATTGGGGGTTCAATATCAAATAAATTGTTCTATTTAGAAGGATTTATTCTGTCCTAACTTTTCTGGTAGTTCGTTTCAAACAGATTTTTTAAATAGTGGGAGGAAACAGTATCACGGTAGCTTTTGAAAGTCTATGTGGGAAATTAACTGCAAATATTAAAAAGATCACTCATGCACTGTTAGCATTCATTTTTAACCCCCAAACAACAATAGGAAAAAATATGACTGTTTTTTCTCTGTTATCTCTGTTACACTTTCCTCTCAAAAAATGGCCCATTAATAAGGAGGTATGAAAGGAAAATGCAGACATCTCAAGACAAATTACACTCCAAGTTGTTTTTAAGAAACAATTTTATCAAGATGAGTTTGCATATAAAAACATAACTAGCAAATGAATGTATTAGGGAAGCGTGGCCATTAGGCAAGTTTTTATTATGCAATAATTTATCCGTGAACAGTTTATATTTCATCTCCGTATTACAGCATTTCTCCCCTGTCACTGGGAGTACTCAAGCAGAATTGAATGTGTGTATGCTCATCAGTCTGGAAAGTTTCAGAAGGGAGTTTGCAGTGGGTAGGAAATTGAGTTAGCTTGGACTACAAGGTCTTTTCTAATCTGAAGATTCTATAATTTCCAGCTTGGACAACTGACATGAGGTCAGTGTCTCATAGACTTCATGTCATAGAGAAATAGAAGGACCTGATGATGGGAAGCATTCATGGACTGTCCTGGAACCTGAGCCAGTCTGCTCGGCTTTACCAGTTGATTCCACCACTTACTATCTGTGTGACCCTGTCTCTACCTCAGTTTCCCCATCTGTAAATTGGGGATAATAATAATATTAATAGCACTGACCTCATAGAGATGCTGTGAGGAGTAAATGAGTGAATGTAAGCAGAGTGCTTCACAGGGCCCCTGGCACATGGGAAATGTTCTGTAATCTTAGTTATGCCATTATTTTCCAAGAACAATGGGGTTAGATTGTTCATTTCAGAAATAAGGTCTTATCAGCACCTTCTTGTTGCCTCTGACATGAAACAAATGGCAGTCCATTCTGAGTTTAATGAAGGTGAGGTTAGAGCTCATAGCTTGTCTGAAGGAAGCGAGATAAGGAGGAGAGGGGGAGTGGTAAAACGAGGGATTATATTTAAAGGAGACAGAAGTGTCTGATGTTCAGGGAGAGAAATGAAAATTCTGTAGGAATGATGATTTTAGGTGACGCTGGGCATGACAGTCTGATAGGAGGAGAGAGAAAGCTCATGGTACATACTCCAATTTTGCACACAAGCTTACACACATGCTCCATAGCAAACATTTGGGAATAAGTGGTCTGTTTGTATCTCAAGGTTTCTACATTAGCAGAAGGATTAATATTTATTCCTTATACTAACCAATGGCTTCAGTTGGTAGTTCAAGTCCAGAGATCTGCCCCGAGGATCCGCTATAGTACTTGGCACCGTGTGAGGTACTGCGGAGGAAAGAGGATGCGGCCCTGTGGTGCTTAGTCTGGAAGGGGACCTGAGAAGGCAAATCCTGTGAATTTCACTCGGGGTGCCAAGTGCCGTGACGTAGCTGTGTGGTACACTGTGGATCACGGAGGAGGCTTCCGACCCAGCTTAGAGGAACAGGACAGATGCCCAGGAGGAGGGGAAGGCCTAGACTCGAGCCAGCTCTCAGGCTGATGAAGGAAGGAGCCACACAGACAAAACAGAGCAAAACAAAACCCCAAGGAAAGTAGACTTCTGATAAGTTGGTAAGCTTCTCCATCAACTCTGAAATCTAACAGAACTGGTTCTGTTACTTATTGGTTATGTGATTTGGGGTAAGCCACTTGATTTTCTCTTAACTTCTGTTTTCCATCTCTGAGGCTCATCTAGCTCAGTGGGTTGTTCCAGGAATTAGGGAGACAATGTATAAAACTCTCAAAATCCATGTGCTTGACACAAGGTGTTTTTGTTGTTGTTCAGTGGCTAAGTCATGTCCGACTCTTATGTGACCCCATGGGCTATATAGCCTGCCAGCCTCCTCTATCCATGGGTTTCCCAGGCAAGAATACTGGAATGGGTAGCCATTTCCTTCTCCAAGAGATCTTCCTAACTCAGGGATTGAACCTGTGTCTCCTGCACTGGCAGGTGGATTCTTTACCACCTGAGCCACCAGGGAAGCTCTGACATAAGGGGTGTGAGAAGGAAATGGCAACCCACTCCAGTGTTCTTGCCTGGAGAATCCCAGGGACGGCGGAGCCTGGTGGACTGCCATCTATGGGGTCGCAGAGAGTCGGACACGACTGAAGCGACTTAGCAGCAGCAGCAGCAGGCTTATTTTGAGTACCAGTGGCATTAAATCACTCATACTAAAATATGATAAAAGAGTAGGTGATTATTTGTTAAATTTAGAGTAGGAAATAATGTCAAGGAAAGCCAAAAGTACCATACAAAACTCAGTGTTAAGGCCCACATGTCAATTCTGGCCCTAGACAACTTGTTGCCAGAATTTAATTATCAAAAATCACTACATTATAAATTTGGTCTTTCAGTTCAGTTCAGTTCAGTCATTCAGTCGTGTCCGACTCTTTGCAACCCCATGAATTGCAGCACGCCAGGCCTCCCTGTCCATCACCAACTCCCGGAGTTCACTCAGACTCACGTCCATTGAGTCTGTGATGCCATCCAGCCATCTCATCCTGGGTAGCTCTCTTCTCCCCCTGCCCCCAATCCCTCCCAGCATCAGAGTCTTTTCCAAAGAGACAACTCTTTCCATGAGGTGGCCAAAGTACTGGAGTTTCAGCTTTAGCATCATTCCTTCCAAAGAAATCCCAGGGCTGATCTCCTTCAGAATGGACTGGTTGGATCTCCTTGCAGTCCAAGGGACTCTCAAGAGTCTTCTCCAAACCACAGTTCAAACGCATCAATTCTTCGGTGCTCAGCCTTCTTCACAGTCCAACTCTCACATTCATACATGACCACAGGAAAAACCATAGCCTTGACTAGACGGACCTTAGTCGGGAAAGTAATGTCTCTGCTTTTGAATATACTATCTAGGTTGGTCATCACTTTCCTTCCAAGGAGTAAGCTTCTTTTAATTTCATGGCTGCAGTCACCATCTGCAGTGATTTTGGAGCCCCCCAAAATAAAGTCTGACACTGTTTCCACTGTTTCCCCATCTATTTCCCATGAAGTGATGGGACCGGATGCCATGATCTTCGTTTCCTGAATGTTGAGCTTTAGGCCAACTTTTTCACTCTCCTCTTTCACTTTCATTAAGAGGCTTTTGAGTTCCTCTTCACTTTCTGCCATAAGGGTGGTGTCATCTGCATATCTGAGGTTCTTGATATTTCTCCCAGCAATCTTGATTCCAGCTTATGCTTCTTCCAGTCCAGCGTTTCTCATGATGTACTCTGCATATAAGTTAAATAAGCAGGGTGACAATATACAGCCTTGATGTACTCCTTTTCCTATTTGGAACCAGTCTGTTGTTCCACGTCCAGTTCTAATTGTTGCTTCCTGACCTGTATACAGATTTCTCAAGACGCAGGTCAGGTGGTCTGGTATTCCCATCGCTTTCAGAATTTTCCACAGTTTATTGTGATCCACACAGTCAAAGGCTTTGGCATAGTCAATAAGGCAGAAATAGATGTTTTTCTGGAACTCTCTTGCTTTTTCCATGATCCAGCAGATGTTGGCAATTTGATCTCTGGTTCCTCTGCCTTTTCTAAAACCAGCTTGAACATCAGGAAGTTCATGGTTCACATATTGTTGAAGCCTGGCTTGGAGAATTTTGAGCATTACTTTACTAGCATGTGAGATGAGTGCAATTGTGCGGTAGTTCGAGCATTCTTTGGCATTGCCTTTCTTTGAGATTGGAATGAAAACGGACCTTTTCCAGTCCTGTGGCCACTGCTGAGTTTTCCAAATTTGCTGGCATATTGATTGTAGCACTTTCACAGCATCATCTTTCAGGATTTGAAATAGCTCAACTGGAATTCCATCACCTCCACTAGCTTTGTTCATAGTGATGCTTTCTAAGGAAATTTGGCCTTTAGAAATATATAAAACTGCATCTTTGACTATTCTGTTCTGTTTTTACCAAAGTCCATTATTTTTTAAGATGATTTTATTTATTTGTGGTTGTGCTGGGTGTTCGTTGCTGTTCCGGTTTTTCTCTAGTTGTGGCCAGTGGGGGCTACGCTCTAGTGCCAGTGCGTGGGCTTCTTACTGTGGTGACTTCTCTCGCTGCAGAGCTCGGGTTCCAGAGCACAAGCTCAATAGCTGTGGCTCACAGGCTGAGCTGCTCCGCGGCATGCCGGGTCTTCCTGGATCCGTGATCGAACCCGGTTTCCGTGGCAGGCAGACTCCTCTCCCCTGAGCCATCAGGGAAGCCCTGCTAAAGTCCATCTGAAGATTCCAGTCTTCACTGGGCCAAGGAAGAAAGGGAAAGGGACTTTAACTGCTACTCATTGAGCCTGCTTTGCTTTGTGAAAGAAAAGAACAGCCGTGTCTGGGGTCAGGTTCTTAGCTCCACTCACCTCTGAAGAATTCTTCTTAGTTTTTCCTCTGCCTGCTGTTCTTTGTCTATGTCTATGGTAGGGGAAATGGGGGCCACAAGCCCCAGGGGTGATGAGACAGAATGTAAGGACTCTAAAGAAAGGGGGAGAGTCAGGAGACAGAGTCAGAGGCTCCTTGTGCACTTTATCCCCGCCAAGTCCTCTTGGAGTGGCTTGTCCCTAAAGGTTACCTGCTTGTTCCCTTGATGATTTTTTTGCCCTGTCATGGCCCTCAGTGGAGCTCGATCTGCTCTATGGCTAAACGCCCAATTGCTGCTGTCTGATGAATGATCTGGTCTGGGGAAGGTCAACAGAGAACAGTGTGAGCTCCTGACCCACCATGTCCCGATAACTGATGCAGACCAGCACGGGAAGCCGGTGAGCACTGCAGCCCTGAAGGGTGATCGTCCCCAAGGAAGGCCGCCACATAGCGAGCCACTTGACCTAGAGCAGAGACCAGAGGGTTTGAGGGTGGGGAGAGGATGCCAGCCGCTGTGGCAAGCCAATATGGAAATAGGCAGTTATCCTTCAGAAACGATGGTCACTATTTATCTATATCTATCATCTTTCTTTCCATCATATATCTATCTGCTGCTGCTGTGAGCATGGTCAGTCATGTCTGACTGTTTGCAACCCCATGGACTGTAGCCCAGCAGGCTCTTCTGTCCATGGGAATTCTCCAGGCAAGAACACTGAAGTGGATTGCCATGCCCTTCTCCAGGGGATCTTCCCGACCCAGGGATCGCGTCTCTTGCGAATCCTTCATTGGCAGGCAGATTATTTACCACTGTGCCAGCGGTGGACCCTAATCTAGGGCCACTCATATGTCTATCTACCTATGATCTATTTACTATCTATCAATCATCTATGTACCAACATATCTATATATGTGTGTATGTTTGGAGGTGGGATGGTGTAAGGTTTGGAGACACTACTATTTTTTAAATTGAAGTATAGTTGACTTAACAATATTGTGTTAGTATTTGGTGTACAGCTAAGTGATTCCACTTTGTATATATAATATATACACATATATAATTTATATATATTCTTTTTCAGATACTTTTTATAATAAATTATACCAACCTAGATAGCATATTCAAAAGCAGAGACATTACTTTGCCAACTAAGGTCCGTCTAGTCAAGGCTATGGTTTTTCCTGTGGTCATGTATGGATGTGAGAGTTGGACTGTGAAGAAGGCTGAGCACTGAAGAATTGATGTGTTTGACCTGTGGTGTTGGAGAAGACTCTTGAGAGTCCCTTGGACTGCAAGGAGATCCAACCAGTCCATTCCGAAGGAGATCAGCCCTGGGATTTCTTTGGAAGGAATGATGCTAAAGCTGAAACTCCAGTACTATGGCCACCCCATGTGAAGAGTTGACTCATTGGAAAAGACTCTGATGCTGGGAGGGATTGGGGGCAGGAGGAGAAGAGGATGACAGAGGATGAAATGGCTGGATGGCATCACTGACTCAATGGACGTGAGTTTGATTGAACTCTGGGATTTGGTGATGGACAGGGAGGCCTGGCGTGCTGCGATTCATGGGGTCGCAGAATCAGACATGACTGTGCGACTGAACTGAACTGAACCGAACTCAATGTGTATCTGCTAATCCCAAACTCCTAGTTCACAACCTCCCTCCCCGCCACCTTTCCCCTGTGGTAGCTATAAGTTTATTTTCTAGAGACACTGCTATTTTAAAATCTACCTATAATTTCCACCCATTAGTCTAGAGGTGGAGACAGACTTCATCTTCAGGGAAAACATCCTTATGATTGGGAAAACACTGTAATAGGCTTTTTGGTAAAACAAAGACAGGAGCATGCTTCTATTCTGGAAGAGACAGATTAAAACAGGGAAAAGTTAAACAGCTCTCCAGAGGTTTTTTTTTTTTTTTTCTCTAATAGATCTGATGACCTCTTCAGAAGAGAGGGAGGTAGGTCAAAGCAGAGAGAAGGAAGGGAGCTCCCAGACAGTAGGGAAGCAGAGTCTAACGCCATAGTGGCCTGCAGGGGTTCAGAATGGAGTTTAATTGTAAGGGATTCCTTTGAGAGGACTATGACCAATGGGCTTAATAAGTGATGGTATCAAGTTTTCTATCTACTTTTCTGTGGTGTGACTCTTCAGGCTGTCCTGGACTTTTGGTAAAGTTCGTCACCCTCTACAGCTGGTGTCCCCCTTCCCAGATCACTTGTCATGGCAAAGGGGCTTGCATAACTTGATGAAGCTATGAGCCATGCCATGTAGGGCCACCCAAGACAGGCGGGTCACAGAAGAGAGTTCCGGCAAAACATGATCCACTGGAGGAGGGGATGGCAAACACCCCAGTACACTTGCTGCGAGGACCTCATGAACTGCACAAAATGACGAAAAGATATGGCATCAAAAGATGAGTCCCCCAGGCTGGAAGGTGTCTAATATGCCGCTGGGGAAGAGCAGAGGAGAACCACTAATTATAGTCGCAGAAAGAATGAAGCAGCAGGGCCAAAGCAGAAACGTCGCTCAGTTGTGAATGTGTCTGGTGATGAAAGTAAAATCTGATGCTGCAAAGAACAGTATTGCATAGGAAACTGGAATGTTAGGTCCATGAATCAAGGTAAATTGGATATGGTCAAACAGGAGGTGGTAAGGATAAACATCGACATCCTAGGAATCAGTGAACTAAAATGGATGGGAAGGGCGAATTTCATTCAGATGACCATTATATCCACTGCTGTGGGCAAGGATCCCAGAGAAGAAATGGAGTAACCCTCATAACCAACAAAAGAATCCAAAACGCATTACCTGGGTTACAACCTCAAAAATAACAAAATGATCTTGGTTCGTTTCCAAGGCAAGTCATTCAATATCATGGTAATCCAAGTCTATGCCCCTACCACTGATGCCAAAGAAGCTGAAGTTGATCAGTTCTTTGAAGAACTAGAAGACCTCCTAGAACTAACACCAAAAAAAAAAAAAAAATGATGCTCTATTCAAAATTGGAGGAAGTAGGAAAAGTAGGAAGTCAAGAGATACCTGGAGTAACAGGCAAGTTTGGCCTTGGATAACAAAATGAAGCAGGGCAAAGGCTTGAATTCTGCCAAGAGAATGCATTGGTCATAGCAAATACCCCTTTTCAATGATACAAGAGCTAACTTTACACTTGGACATCAGCAAATGTTCAATACTAAAATCAAATTGATTACATTTTTTGTAGCCAAAGATGGAGAGGCTGTATACAGTCAGCAAAAATCAGACCTGGAGCTGACTGTGGCTCAGATCATCAACAGCTCAGCAAAATTCAGGCTTAAACTAATGAAATTGGGGAAAACCACTAGGCCAGCCAGGTATGACTTAAATCAAATCCCCTATACATATGCAATGGAGGTGAAGAATAGATTCAAGGCACTGGAACTTATAAACAGTGTGCCTGAAGAACTGTGGACGGAGGTCCCTAATATTGAACAGGAGGCAGCGAACAAAACCATCCCAAAGAAAAGAAAAGCAAGAAGGCAAGCTGTATACCTGAGGAGGACTTACAAACAGCTACCGAAAGAAGGAAAGCAAACGGCAAGGGAGAGTGGGAAAGGCATACCATCTAAATGCAGATTTCCAAAGAAGAGCCTGGAGAGGCAAGAAGGCCTTCTTCAATGAAGAGTGCATAAAACCAGAAGAAAACAGCAGAAGGGGAAAGACTAGAGATCTCTTCAGGGAAATTGGAAAATCAAGGGAACATTTTGCCCAAAGATGAGCACAGTAAAGGATATACATGGTAGAGACCTCGTAGACTTTGAAGAGATCAAGAATAGATGGAAAGAATACGCAAAAGAACTGTACAGAAAAGATCCAAATGAACCGGATAACTACGATAGTATGGTCAGCCACCCAGAGCCAGACACGCTGGAGAGCAAAGTCAAGTGGGCCTTAGGAAGCACTGCTGCTAATACAGCTAGCAGATGTGATGGGACTGATGTAGAACTATCCAGATCCCTTAAGGACGATGCCATCAAGGTGTTTCACTGAATACGTCAGCAAATCTAGAAGACCCAGCAGTGGCCACAGGACTGGAAAAGGTCAATCCTCATCCTAATTTCCAAGAAGCGTAGTACTAAAGAATGTGCTAACCATTGGACAATTGCACTCATCTCCCATGCTAGTAAAGTCATGCTTAAAATCTTGTATGCTAGACTTCAGCATTATGTGAACCAAGAACTCCCGGATGTCCAAGCTGGGTTTAGAAAAGTACAAGGAACCGGAGATCAAATTGCCAACATTTGCCGGATCATAGAGAAAGCTAGGGAATTCCAGATAAGCATCTACCTCTGTTTCATCAGCTACACCAAAGCCTTTGACTGTGGGGATCATAATAAACTGTGGAAAGCTCTTGCTGCTGCTGCTGCCGCTACTGCTAAGTTGCTTCAGTTGTGTCTGACTCTGTGCGACCCGGCAGCCCACCAGGCTCCCCCGTCCCTGGGATTCTCCAAGCAAGAACACTGGAGCGGGTTGCCATTTCCTTCTCCAATGCATGAAAGTGAAAAGTGAAAATGAAGTAGTTCAGTCATGTCTGACTCTTCTGACCCCATGGACTGCAGCCTACCAGGCTCCTGCATCCATGGGATTTTCCAGGCGAGAGTACTGGAGTGGGGTGCCTTTTCCTTCTGCAGTGGAAAGCACTTAAAGAGACAGGAATACTAGACCATCTTACCTGTCTCCTGAGAAACCAGTATGTGGGTCAGGGAGCAACAGTCAAAACTCTGATGGAACAACTGATTGGTTCAAGATTCAGAAAGGAGTACCACAGGCTGTCTGCTGTCACCCTGTTTGTTTAACCTATAACCTGAGCACATCATGAGAAATGTTGGGCTGGATGAGTTACAAGCTGGAATCAAGATAGATGGGAGAAACATCAACAACCTCAAACATGTAGATGATACCACTCTAATGGCAGAAAAGAAGAGGAACTAAAGAGCCTCTTGATGAGGGTGAAAGAGGAGAATGAAAGAGCCAGCTTAAAACTAAATATTAAAAAATTTAAGATCATGGCATCTGGTCCCATTACTCCATGGCAAATAGAAGGGGAAAAGGTAGAAGTAGTGACGGATTTCCTCTTTTTGGCTCTAAAATCACTGCAAATGGTGACTGCAGCCATGAAATCAGAAGATGTTTGCTTCTTGGCAGGAAAGCTATGACAAACCTAGGCAGTGTGTTGAAAGCAGAGACGTTACTCTGCCGACAAATGTCCATATAGTCAAGGCTGTGGTCTTCCTAGAGGTCACATGTGGCTGTAAGAGCTGGACTGTACAGAAGGCACGATGTCAAAGAATTGATGCCTTCGAACTGTGGTGCTGGAGGAGACTCCTGAGAGTCCCTTGGACTGCAAGGAGATCCAACCAGTCCATCCCAAAGGAAAACAGTCCTGAATATTCATTGGAAAGACTGATGCTGAAGCTGAAACTCCAATATTTTGTCCATGTGATGCAAACAGCTGACTCATTGGAAAAGTCCCTGATGCTGGGAAAGATTGAGGGCAGAAAGAGAAGAGGGCATCAGGGGATGAGATGGCTGGATGGCATCACTGATGCAATGGACATGAACTTGGGCAAATCTGGGGAGATGGTGAAGGACCAAGAGGCCCGGCATGCTGCAGCCTATGGGTTGCAAAGAGCCGGACACAGCTGGCTGTGGACAACAAGATGGCTGGTGTCAGTTGAGTTGGAAGAAAAGGAGGAGCTGCTGTCCACACAGGACAGACAAGTCACAGGGAACTGCAGTCAGATGACAACAGTTGATCGTTAGAGATAACTAAGCAAAAGAAATTCTTGGGAAAGAAGACTGGACATTTCTTGGTCACAGAAAATGGGTTCAGATTATTTGAAGGAGGATATTGTCATGGATATTTACTGTGTGATACATGAACACACTTTTAATGTTTACAGAAGCCCCCAGCCACACCCCCAGTGAGCCTTGATGAGACTTAGAGCCCAGCTCCCCCATGGCCCTCAAGCAGCTAAGATACTGCATACTCAGCCCCCAAGCCCAGATGGACAAATGTGACCTAGGCTTGGCCAATCAAGCACCCACTCAGGGCCCTGAGTTAGGGGCTTGTGAGCCAAAGAAGGACTCCCTAGGTGAATCAGTGGTAAAGAATCCACCTGCCAATTCAGGAGACACAGGTTCGATCCCTGGGTTGGGAAGATCCCCTGGAGGAGGAAATGGCAACCCTCTCCAGTATTCCTGCTGGGATAATCTTATGGGCAGAGGAGCCTGGCAGGCTGCAGTCCTTGCGGTCATAATGAATCAGACATGGCTGAGCAAACACGCGTGGGCCAAAGAGGAGGGGCAGTGAAAAGTCTGTTCTGGGAAGTGGGGTGGGGGATGGGGGCAGCTAAAACCTCCAGTTTCCTGGGGCAGGAGAGAGAAGGGGCTGGTACCATTTATCAGTTTGGGTTCTCCAATAAGCAGATGTTAAGACGAGATTAGAGATGCAAGAGATTTATTAGAGAAAGCAGCTCTGTAAGATAAAGGAGTGAGTGGAAGGTGGTGGAGAGAGCCTTGGACTGAGATGCAGGAATGGCCATTGTGAAAGGAGAAAGGGAAGAACAGATTTGTGGGAAGAGTCTCAGACAGCAGCACAATTCTGCAAAAATCTTAGCTTGGCCAGTGTAGAGTCCCAAGGAAAAGCTCTGTATGAGTTTCCTATTGCTATTTAAAATGACACAAATTCATTACCTAATAGTTCTGGAGGTCGAGTCTAGAATGCATCTTATAGGGCTAAACTCAAGGTGTTGATAGTGCGAGGTCTTCTGAGCACTCTAGGAGAGAAGATGCTCCCTGTCTCTTTCAAGAGACTGCCAACATTCCTTGGCTCGCGGCTGCATCATTCCAACCTCATCACCTCTCCTCCTTGCTATGATCTCATCTTCTCTCTTATAAGGACCCTCATGATTACATCAGGTCCATCCAGATAACCCATGATAATCTCATTTCTCAAGATCACATGTCTTTTGCCATATAAAGCAGCATTCACAGATTCTGCAAATTAAGATGCAGACATTTGGGAGGAGATCATTTTTCAGCTGACCACAATTGCCCTGTAGAGGAGCCCTGCATTGGGCAGGAATGGGCCAGCACTGGTATCCCTGAGAGGCTCAGCCACTGGCTGGGAGCGGCTCGGGGGGAAGTATGGTCTCGGTGATGACAGGTCAGCAGCTGGATGCTCGAAGTCAGCTCCCATCCCTTGTGCAGGTTCTATTGAAAGGGAATCTGAGCAGCATCACTCTATGGATGCCTCACAGTTGATCTGATTTCCTGTGTTGTGGCAAGAGTACAAACTCTGGTGTCCCGTGTTCAGCAGCACTAGAAGCAGAGTCCTCTGCTTATAATCCTGTGGCGTGATTTTCCCTCTGGTTCTAAATACCTCAACTCTCGTCTGCTTGTTTTCTGAGCTTTCTTCTCAATGCTTCCTTGTGTTTCTGTGGGCTTCTTTATCACCTTTCCAAAAATAAATATTTTATTTAAAAATTTAGTGTTGGAATATAGTTGATTTACAAAGTTGTGTTAGTTTCAGGTATACAGAAAAGTGATTTAATTATATGTACACATGTATCTATTTGCTTTCAAATTCTTTTCCCATCCAGGTCATTGCAGAGTATTGAGTATAGTTCCCTGTACTATACAATAGGTCCTTGTTGGCTGTCTGTCTTATATATAGTAGTGTGTGTGGTCATCTCAAGCCCCTGCTCTATCCCTTCCCATCTACCTTTTCCCTTTGGTAATCCTAAACTTTGTTTCGGATTTCTATTTCGGTTCACCTTTTTAAAAATTTTATTTATTTATTTCCCTTTTGACTGTGCTGGATCTTTGATGTTGCGCAGGCTTTTTTTTTAGTGGTTGTTTCCCAAAATTTATTTTCGCCTGTTTCTTTTAATAATTAGAACCTCTTCCCCAAATCTCACCTGGGCAACTAGCCACAGGGCTAGCACCTAAATTTTCCAGTTCTCCTTGTGGCCAGGCATGACCAAGTGGCTAAATTGTCTTCAAGGGAATGTAAACAGAAGGCCTGCATATAACTTCTGAATGACTTCCTCCAAAGGGACTTGTTTGACTCCCCTTCCTCATTTTCCCTCTCCTTTGTGGGCTAGACGCGTGTGTGATAGTGGTGAGCTGGCTTTGATTCAGTGAATAAGAGCAACACTGGGGAGATGATTGGGCAGGTAGAGAGAAGGAACCAGGATCCCTGGGTGACTTCAGAGTTCAGCGACCTGCCCACCTCAGAGTGCCTGTCTTCTTCTGAACTGCTAGGGACAAAGAAATAAGCCTTGTATTGACCGAGCCACTGCATTTCAAGTTCTCTTCTGAAAGCCACCACGTCTATTACAGGTTGAGTGGAAATGGTGAGAGTAATGTACTTAATGAAAACAGGCAATTCCTGTCTCATAACCCTGACTAGTGCAGAAACAGAAAGCCAGAGTAGTCCCAGCACCTCAGGAAAGGGGAGAGGAAAGAATTCTGGCATGAATTATCTGGAAAGTTGGGACTAAGGGCATTAAAATTCCAGTCACAGTATATAGGAATGGGAATTTGTTAGGCTATAGCACACAGCGGTGAAACAACCAGGTGTTGGGGGTCCACACAGCCACTGCCGTCAGATAGGACAGATGGGAACAGGCACACAGGACTGTGGGGCAGGGTGTTGTTGTTCAGTCACTCAGTTGTGTCCAACTCTTTGAGACCCCGTGGACTGCAGCACGCCAGGCTCTCCTGTCCTTCACCATCTCCTGGGGCTTGCTCAAACTTACGTGCACTGAGTGGATGATGCCATCTAACTGTCTCATCCTCTGTCACCCCCTTCTCCTTTTGCCTTCAATCTTTCCCAGCATCAGGATCTTTTCCAACGAGCTGGCTCTTCGCATGAGGTGGCCTAAGTTTCGGAACTTCAGCTTCAGCATCAGTCCTTCCAATGAGTACTCAGGATTGATTTCTTTTAGCATTGACTGGTTTGATCTCCTTGCTGTCCAAGGGTGGGGTGATTGCTATTGACAATAAAAAGTACCTTAAAAAAGTAAGGTAACAAACTTGAATCACGAAATTCTAAACTCAAATAACACATACACACACACAAAGCAGGATCATGTATAACTATGCTAATATAATCTCCTACAATGGAGCCAACTTGACTGCAGGCCCAAAGAAATGGCTAATTCTGAAGTTTGCTTTGATCTGTTGAATCCTTGGCCTTACGAGCAGAACACTGCACATCAATGTGTAGAATCTTGACAACTGAAATGGGGGGATGGATAGGACGATGGAGAGGCCTCAGACTATTCTGATCCCCCAGTGGCCACTGGGCCTCTGCAGGTCACCAAGGAACACATATGCCCATAGGTAACAGACATGATTCACTGCAGAAATCAGCTGTTGGAAGTTCTACTGAATTTTAACAGATAAAGGGGGGGAAGATCTCAGTCTACATCCTGATGAGCATCAACTCTCTGAAGAGGCTGTTCTTGCTTATTTGAAAACCCTGTAATAACCTTTATGAGGATTTACTCTACAAGGAAATGTCAATTGTTTATTTCTACACTCTCAACATCCTTCATTGTCTACAGATCTATAATTAAAATGCCAGCATGCCTTGTGGAGGGAGAGGAAAGCAATTACAAAGTCAAGTAGCAAGGGAAAAGGCTTTCTAGAACAAAAGAGTATTTTTTTCCGATTTTGTAATATCAGAAATATTTTTGGAATATGATTGGGAAATGGATTCTGGGGTGCTAGGTCAAGGAGGGGGAAACATACATTTAAATTAAAGATTTTTGTCTTTATCTTGGTAGGGGTTGGTTTTTCAGGGCTTCCTCTAGGTTCAAACTAAAAAGAGTTCATCAAACCAACCTAACATTCATAAGGGAATTGCTGATTAATGATGAAATTAGGTATTAAAAGCATAAACTGTTTTAGTTATCCATTTAACTTTCTGGTTTGACTGGAGTGGAACATGGATGGGTCTTAGACAGTACAGTGGATTGTTGTAAGCTCAATTAGGTGATGACTCTAATTGCAGCTTCTACCCCAGATGTCATCTTTTTAATGGAGGCAGTTGTTAGAGCCCACGTGGGCAGGAACTACTTATTCTTTTTTCTCTGTCCCAGGGTTTGGAAGACTTTTTCCAGACAGTATATATTACAGGCTTTGCAGATCACATGCTCTCTGTTGCAAATATTCAGCTCTGCCAGGGCAGCAAGAAAACAGCCATAAAGCACGCATAAACAACTGGGCGTGGCTGGGTTCAACAAAGTTTTATTTACAAAAATAAGCCAGCTGTAAGTGCCCATAGCAACAAGCTATGCCCAGATCTTGATTTCTCTTAAAAAAATTTTTTTTAATTAATTAATTAACTAGTTTATTTTTGGCTGGGCTGGGTCTTCATTGCTGCACCTGGGCTTTCTTCAGTTAGTTGTGAAATCTTCCCCAACCAGGACTGAAACCATGTCCCCTGTGTTGGCAGGTGGATATCTAACTACTGCACCACCAGGGAAGTCCCAGGTCTCTCTCCAATAAAAGGAACTAGGGCTCCTCGGGGAAATGTCTGATTCTAGGACTGGGATAAGAAATATATAAGATGAACCAAAGAGTAGGAAAGCACTCAAAAAAATAAGTCTCATTAATGGAGATACATCAGTTCAGTTCAGTCGCTCAGTCATGTCCGACTCTTTGCGACCCCATGAATCGCAGCACACCAGGCATCCCTGTCCATCGCCAACTCCTGGAGTTCACTCAAACCTACATCCATTGAGTCGGTGATGTCATCCAGCCATCTCATCCTCTGTCGTACCCTTCTCCTCCTGCCCCCAATCCCTCCCAGCATCAGTCTTTTCCAATGAGTCAACTCTTCGCATGAGGTGGCCAAAGTACTGGAGTTTCAGCTTTAGCATCATTCCTTCCAAAGAAATCCCAGGGTCGATCTCCTTCAGAATGGACTGGTTGGATCTCCTTGCAGTCCAAGGGACTCTCAAGAGTCTTCTCCAACACCACACTTCAAAAGCATCAATTCTTCGGCGCTCAGCTTTCTTCACAGTCCAACTCTCACATCCATACATGACCATAGGAAAAACCATAGCCTTGACTAGATGGACCTTAGTCGGCAAAGTACTGTCTCTGCTTTTGAATATGCTATCTAGGTTGGTCGTAACTATTCTTCCAAGGAGTAAGTGTCTTTTAATTTCATGGCTGCAGTCACCATCTGCAGTGATTTTGGAGCCCCAAAAAATAAAGTCTGACACTGTTTCCACTGTTTCCCCATCTATTTCCCATGAAGTGAAGGGACCAGATGCCATGATCTTCGTTTTCTGAATGTTGAGTTTTAAGCCAACTTTTCACTCTCCTCTTTCATTTTCATCAAGAGGCTTTTTAGTTCCACTTCACTTTCTGCCATGAGGGTGGTGTCATCTGCATATCTGAGGCTATTGATAATTCTCCCGGCAATCTTGATTCCAGCTTGTGCTTCGGAGATATGTCAAAGAGCCAACAAAAAGAGCTTCCAATGGCCAAAGCTGGAACAAAGATAGCAAAAAGTTAAAATAGTACTGAATTATAGCCCAAAAGATACAGTAAATGTCTATGAACTGATACCGATTAAAATAAATGATTGAATAAATTAGTAAATGGAGAGAAGAGACAAATTCCTCATGCGGGAGAATTCTAGATAAATTATGTAGACACTCCATCCTAAGGAAAGAGGCGCATAAGTGCCCATTCTTCAAGTGTGGGCTGTGCAGTGACTTCTTTCCGAAGAGTACTATGGAAGGTGGGAAAGCGACTTAACAGTAGAGAAACCTGACAAACATGGCTTCATCAGGTGCCTGAGGCCAACATCAACAGTTATAAATCAGGGGGATCATACATACCCTTGATGTGATGTGATAAAAAGGGCACTTTACATCTGTAGTGCTCTTCTCCAAATCCATAACCCCAGTCTCTGAGAAAATCATCAGATTCCAATAGAAGGATGTTCTATAGTATTCCTGACCATAGCTTCTTAAAACTGTCAAGGCTTTCAAAACGGGAAAGTTTAAGAAACTGTCACCACTATAAGCAGCCTAAGGAGACATGACAATGATATGGAATGCTGTATCCTGGATAAGACCCTGCCACAGAGAAAGAAAAACAGTAGGTAAAAAATGAGGGAAGTCTGAAAAAACTAGGAACTTTAGTAACTGTATCAATGTTGCTTCATTAACTGGGACCAATGAAACCTAAGATGTTATTAACAGGAGAAACCGTGGAGAGGAAGGATTTATAATGGAGCTCTCTGTTCTATCCACTCAATTTTTCTCTACATCTAAAACTCTTTTTAAAAATTAAGTCTATTTCATAGAAAACAAACTCATGATTACCAAAAGGGAAAGGAGGAGGAGAGATAAATTAGGAGTATACGATTAGCAGACACAAACTACTATATATAAAATAGATAAACAGCAAGGACTTACTCTGTAGCCCAGGGAACTATAGTCAAAAGAATCGGAAAAAAGAAGACCTCTATCTACATCACTTTGCTGCACATCAGAAATTAACATAACACTGTAAATCAACTGTACTTCAATAAAAAAAATTTTAAAATTAAGTCTGTTAATAAACTGTAAAAAAAAGTGACAAGCTGGATTTTACCTTCAGACTCTGCTTCGCTGACTCCTGCTCTGTGCCGTGAAGTGGAGAAAACAGTCAACTTTGCATTCACCGGGCAGGAATAGGGGAACACCTTTACTATTTTGCCTCAGGGTTATGCCAGGTTTGGGGTCTACACAACAATACAGCGCAGCAGTACCTCGGCCGTCCCATTACTCCCTAGGACAGCATCGTGGTCCAGTAGATGGGTGACATCCTGCTGTCAAGCGCTGAAGAGCAGAAATTGAGAGGTAACCTGGACACCTTAATAAGATACATGTCCGCAGATGGGAAGGAAATATATACCCCATAAAAACAGAAGAGACCTACCATTTCAATGAAGTTTCCAACACTTTTCGAGCCCAGGGCATAGTGGAATATCTTCTTTAAAGGGAATGATAGGTTGAAACATATTGTAGCACCTGCTTATCACAACAGGTACAATCTGGGGCTCCTTGAATTTTATTGCATTTGATTGGGTTGCCCTGAGCCATTTAAAGAAAATCTGAAGAATTTCTAGGATCTTGGAGAAGGAAATGGCAACCCACTCCAGTACTCTTGCCTGGAAAATTCTATGGATGGAGGAGCCTGGTGGGCTACAGTCCATGGTGTCGCAAAGAGTTGGACACGACTGAGTGACTTCACTACAGGATGCAAGGAATACACAATGGCCTTCTATCTCAGTTAACAGCGTTTTTTGTTAGGTTGCAAGGAAAGTAAGAAAGACCAGAAAAAGTCACAATAACCCAGGCTTAGCCCCTAGAGAATTAAAACATTATTGCTATTTAAGATGCACTGAAAGCTCCTATCCTATGTCTACTGACTTAACAGTTATCCCTAGCCATCAGACATGCTCCTGACTCAAATCTTCTACTTCACTTGGAAGAAAAGCTATGACCAGGCTAGACAGCATATTAAAAAGCAGAGACATTACTTTGCTGACAAGGGTCTGTCTAGTCAAAGCCATGATTTTTCCAGTAGTCATGTACGGATGTGAGAGCTGGGCTATAAAGAAAGCTGAGTGCCAAAGGATTGATGCTTTTGAACAGTGGTGTTGGAAAAGATTCTTGAGAGTCCCTTGGACTGCAAGGAGATCCAACCAGTCCATCCCAAAGGAGATCAGTCCTGAATATTCATTGGAAGGACTGATGTTGAAGGTGCAACTCCAAAATTTTGGCCACCTGATGAGAAGAACTGGCTCATTGGAAAAGACCCTGATGCTGGGAAAGGTTGAAGGCGGGAGGAGGAGGGGACGACAGAGGATGAGATGGTTGGATGGCATCACCGACTCGATGGACATGAGTCTGAGCAATCTCTGGAAGTTGGTGATGGACAGGGAAGCCTGGCTTGCTGCAGTCTATGGGGTTGCAAAGAGTTGAACACGACTGAGCGACTGAACTGACTTCAGATATGGCTTTTCCTAGAATTAATTCTCTACTCTCTCTTGGCTTCTGTTTCTGCTCCTGTAACTACTGTAGTTAAATAGCAATTTTTAATCTCTTCTATTTATCTCAAGATTTCTGTTTACTCAGAGCTTTTGCTGCCACCCGTCTTTTGCTTACTGCCTTCTCTTTGTGCCTGTGTCTCTTGGCCTCTCCTGACTGCTGACTCTCTCTCAGTGCTTTGCACTCGATCCCTCAAAAAGTTTTCTGGTTGGACCCTTAACTCCCACCCAATGCCCTTTTATGGCAGAGCTCTTGTGCCAGATTCTTTCATAGGCCCCTAGCTAAGTTATAGATGGCTTACCAATACCAATCCCTGGTCCAATCGGCTTTGGCCATGGCTGTGATGTTACCCGATAGGTCAGGAACCCACTGACCTATGCAGAAGAGGCTCACTGTGATGGGCACACTAAAGCTTCTCAAAATGAGAACATTATATCCAGCAGGCACTTTCCCTGGCCTGGCCAGACAATTTACTTTGCCATTTTGATCCCAAATTTTAACACCTTAAAGAATTAGGAAGGGATTTCCTTGATGGTCCTGCAGCTAAGACTCTGCGCCCCCAAGTGCAGGGGCCCAGATTGGATCTCTGATCAGGGAACTAGTTCCCAACTAAGAGTTTGCATGCCACACCTAAAGAGCCTGCATGTCTCAACTAAGATCTGGTGCAGCCAAATAAATAAAATATTTTTAGAAAAGAATTAAGGAAAAAAATTAAAACTCTTATTTCAAATTGGCAGGTGAGTTAGAAAGTTTTGATTGAGAGGAAGGTGCCCTGGGAGGTGGCCCATCACCAGCACACTCTCTGTTTCCTTATGGAAGGGTTTCCTCCCAGTGGGTGCTTTTGGTTTATAGTGGGAATATGAGTAGGGCTGTGGAAGAAAGGAGCACAGCGGCTCCAAACTCCACCCAGAAGTCTGGCGGTCACCATACTGTTACAGAAATCTATACAGTTAGATCTCAGCGGGTCCTTTGTTAGTCCCTGCCTGGGTTGGGTCCTGGGTACAATGATCAGCTTACTCACTTGTCTTTATTTTTCCTTAAAAAAAATTAACCTGAACTTGGTGACTGTGTTTTTGCTCATGGAAACCTGCTCATCAAAACCCTCGGCACAGTTGGTTTGGTATTTGAGTCGCGGCACTCAGCCCGCCTCACTCCTCAGACCGTCTCTGGCACAGCCTCCAGGGCTCTGCAAGCTGTGGAGGATGACAGCAGGTCACTGAGACTCTGCCTCTGGCTGCCTGTCACAGCCACTGCCAGCCACCCCTGGATTCTTCTGTCTTCAATCCTCTGAAACTCTCTCCTTAGTCAGCGTGAAAAGAAGAAAAATTCTTTTTCCTCATCTAGTTTTTCTTTTCCCTTAGAGGGGAAAGGTTTATTGATTATCTTTTTAACAACAAATGAATTTCACCAATATTTTTCATTATACCTGGAACCACTCATTACCTGTCATGCCCTTATTCCTATCATTTTTCATATAAAAGTTAAGAGAACATTGAATGGAATCATCTTTCAACCACCACTCACATTAGCACTTACTTTGTTTGCAACTTTGAAATTAAAGATCTATAAAATTTTAGATATCAACTCCCTAGACACGAGGTTCTCAAACACTCATGAGTGACTGAATTTAGTGTTGAACTTATACTTGAGAGAGAGAAAGACTGTGTGAAGTATACCTCAGAGACTCAGAAATCATATCTTGGAAAAGCAATCATCTTTTATTTGTTTCAAATCAAAGTAGCATCATCACAGTATAAATTCAAGTTATTATCTAAGAAGATATTAACCTACGCATGGTACATAGCTTCACCTCAGTTTCATTTTGCTGTATGCATATTTGCATGCATAGCGACTATTTGCATAGTCGCTTAGTGGAGTCTGAGTCTTCCCGATTGCATGGACTGTAGCCCGCCACTCTCCTCTGTCCATGGAATATTCCAGGCAAGAACACTGGAGTGGGTTTCCATTTCCTACTCCAGGAGAAGTCTTTCCAAATCCAGGGATTGAACCCACATCTCTGGCATCTCCAGCACTGGCAGGTGGATTCTTTACCACTGTGCCACCTGGGAAGCAAGAAACTATAAATTTTACTGGAGAAGCACACAAAAAGCCTGTCATATTATTCATCACCCCTAGAAGCAGGTCATAGAACAGCAAAGTAATGTCACTAACAAGAAGCAGTTTTCTGTAGTAGACAGCAATTTTTACACTGTCATGAATTTATCTTACTAGTGACAGCAAGTTTGGCTGGCACTGACCAGAACTGGTACTTTCACCAGTCGCATACCAGAGTTCGAGTATGAGATAAGCTTAAACCATGTTCAATGTTGGTCACGTATTTCCTCCACTCAAAGTCCCATCCCCCTTCTGATCTAAATGATTAAGGAGGATGTTTAGGAACTGACATTTCTATGCTTTGTTATAGAGTGGTCGGTATGCACTATTTTGCAATGCCAACACTTTTAAGAGAAGACAGCAACTACTTTAATATGATTAAAGGTAGCAAATTCACTACAACAAATGAGACCTCTCATTGGCCACCATACGTTTCTTTGTAGCTGGCTAACTCTCTATTTACTTTGTTTAGGAAAATGCCAGGTCAGTTAGTAAAAGAATTTGCTGGGCTGACAAATAACCCTGTAAGGAGCTGGCATTCTATTTTTCTAGCTCTATTATTTCTGTTATCTGCTTAAGATATGCTGTGTGGTAAAGCTTAACGTGACTCTCATTTCTTCAAAGTCACTTGAGGGATGAGATAGCAATAAGAACCTGGGGAGGTATACAGAGGCAGTAACCAATAAAGCTTACTTAAGTAACTGGGCTCAGGGTATGCAGATTAGTAGGGAGAGGGATGTGCCTCTCAGTGAGCAAGTGTCTTGGTGAAAGCTGCTGAGATGGGAAACCTTCTTGGGGTCAATGGAGGGACTGACAAAGCAGAGATGGCCCCAGGAAAAATGATAACTACCTCTCAACAATATCCATTTCCCCTTTACAGAGCTAGTAGGAGGGTTAAAAGACAGAAGTAATGAAATCATTCATATCCACAATAAGTAGTTAAGAGATACACAAAACAAAAAGATGTAAAATGTAATGTCAAAAACATTAAATATTGTGAGCATGAGAGTAAAAACACTGGATTGTTAGAATGTGTTTGAACTTAAGAGATCATCAACTTAAAATAATCATGAAAAGTGAAAGTGAAAGTCACTCAGTCATGTCTGATTCTTTGTGACCCCATGGACTATACAGTCCGTGGAATTCTCTAGGCCAGAATACTGGAGTGGGTAGCCTTTTCCTTCTCCAGGGGATCTTCCCAACCCAGGGGTCAAACCCAGGTCTCCCGCATTGCAGGCAGATTCTTACCAACTGAGCCACAAGGGAAGCCCAAGAATACTGGAGTGGGTAGCCTATCCCTTCTCCAGCAGATCTTCCCAATCAAGGAAATGAACTGGCATCTCCTGCATTGTAGGCGGATTCTTTATCAACTGAGCTATCAGGGAAGCCCAATACATGCTACCAAAATCAAACAAAGATATAAAAAAAAAAAGAAAATTACAGGCTAATATCATTGATAAACATAGATACAAAAATCATCAACAAAATATTAGCTAACAGACATTATCAATGTATTTCAAGGATCATACATCATGCTAAATGGGATTAATTCTAGGGATTCAAGGATGGTTTAATGTCCATAAATCAATCCATGTGATCTAGCACAGTGGCAAACTGAAGAATGAAAATCATATGGCCATTTCAATAGGTGTAGAAAAAGTTTTTGACAAAATTCAACATTCATGTATGCTAAATACTTTCAAGAGAGGGAGTGTAGAGCGAACACCTCAACATAATAAAGTTGATATATGGCAGACCTATAGCTAACATCATAGACAATGGTAAAAAGTGGAAAACATTTCCTCTAAGATTAGGAACAGCCCAAGGATAATCACTCTTGCTAATTTTATCCAACATAATATTTGAAGTCCTAGCTAGTCACAACAATCAGACAAAAAAAAAAAAATAAAAGGAATCCAAATTGAAAGGAAAAGGCAAACCTGTCACAGTTGCAGATGACATTGTACTATGTACAGAAAATCTTAAACATGCCACCAAAGAACTAATAAATGAGTTTAGTAAAACTGCAAGATACAAAATTAATATAGAGAAATACCTTGCATTTCTATACACTAACAACAAACTATCAGAGAAATTTTAAAAATCATTCCATTTACGACTGCATCAAAAAGAATAAAATACCTAGGAATAAATCTAACCAGGGAGGTACTAGGAAAGCTCTCATAGGATGAAATTCAAGATGACACAAACAAATGGAAATGTACATCACGCTCATGGATTGAAAGAATTAATATTGTTAAAATGATGATGCTCTTCAAGGCAAGCTACAGACTCAATGTGATCCCTAAAAAAATACTACCAGTATTTTTCACAGAACTGGAACAAATAATTCTAAAACTTTTATGGAAATACAGAAGGCCCTGAGTAGCCAAACTAATCTTGAGAACGAAGAACAAAGCTGGAGGTATCATGCTCCCTAGTTTCAAACTATATGACAAAGCTATAGGAATCACAATAGTATAGTACCAGCACAAAAATAAGATCAATGGAACATTGAACATAGATCAATGGAACAAAATAGAGCCCAGAAATGAATACAAATTTATAGGGGCAATTAATCTATGACAAAGGAAGTAAGAATATGCAATGGGGGAAAAAAGGATATGCAATGGGGAAAAGATAGCTTCCTCAGTAATGGTGCTGTGAAAACTGAAAAGTTGTATGCAAAACAATAAAATTGAACTACCTTCTCATGCCATATAAAAAAGCAGACTCAAAATGGATTAATGACTTAAATGTAACACTTGAAAACATAAGACTTCTTCTAGAAGAAAACATAAGCAGTTTTTAGAAAACAAAGACATGCTCTTTGACATCAGTCTTGGCAATATTTTTTGTATATGTCTCCTCAAGCAAGGGAAACAAATGCAAATATAAACAAAGGAAGCTAAAAAAGCTTTTGCACGGCAAAGGAAACTCAAAAAAGAACAAAAGAGGTTGCCTACTGTATGGTATGTATATTGGTATTGCTCAGACAGTCACTTGTGTCTGACTGTTTGCGACCCCATGAACTGTAGCCGGCCAGGCTCCTCTGTGCATGGTATTCTTCCAGGAAGAATACTGGAGTAAGGTGCCATTTCCTCCTCCAGGAGATCTTCCAGGGATCAAACCCACATCTCTTATGTTTCCTTGCATTGATAGGCAGATTCTTTACCACTAGCGCCACTTGAGAATATGCAATACCAATACATATTATTTATCAATATACGAAATACACAAAGAGCTCATACAACTCAACGTCCAGAAACAAACAACCCAATTTATAAGTGAGCAAAGAATCTAAATAGACCTTTTTCCAAAGAAGACATAGAGATGACCAATAGACACATGGAAAAATATTCAATGTCTCTAGTCATCAAGGAAATGCAAATCAAAACCAGTAAGATATTATCTCACACTTATCAGAGTGGCTATTATAAAAAAGACAACAAATAACAAGTGTTGGAGAAAAGGAATCCCTCTTGCACTGTTGATGGGAATTCAAATTGGTAGAGCCACTGTATGGGTTTTCCTCAGAAGAATTAAACGAAAAACTGCTATATGATCCAGAAATTCTACTCCTGCATATTTTCCCACAGAAAACAAAAACAGAAAAATTGAGGAGAGGAGCATAAAGATGGCGGAGGAATAGGACGGGAAGACCACTTTCTCCCTCACAAATTCCTCAAAAGAACATTTCAACGCTGAGCAAACTCCACAGAACAACCTCTGTAGGCTGGCAGAGGACAGCAGGCAACCAGAAAAGCAGACCATTGTCTTCAAAAACAGGTAGGAAAAAATATAAACGACGAAAAAGGAGACAAAGGAGGTGGGGAGGGAACTCCGTCCCGGGAAGGGAAGCCCGTCCCGGGAAGGGAATTTTAAGAAGAGAGGTTTCCAAACACCAGGAAACACTCTCCCTGCCGAGTCTGTGGCGAGTCTTGGAAACCCAGAGGGCAACATAACAGGAAGGAAAAATACAGAAATAATTAAAACCAAGAGATTACAAGCCCAACAGTAACTCCCCCAGCGGAAAAGCAGCACAGACGCCTGCATCCGCCATTGGGAAGTGGGGGCAGGGCAGGGACGCGCGGGAGGTGCGGGCTGCAGTGCTTTGTAAGAATCGGGCAGGAACGCCCCACGCGCAACCAGAACGATCTAACTTGCGCTAGCAAACCAGACTGTGGGATAGCTACCACACGAAAAGCTCGAACATAAGACGCCGCCAGGACTGAGCACAGAACAAAGGACGGAACGGAAAAAGCCGGCTGCAGACCATCCCCCGCCGGGGACAGGCAGCCAGAGCCGTAAGGACTGGAAAGGGGCAATTGCAGACCCGGAGAGACTTTACTTACCTAACTGCAAGCGGGCTTCTTTGCTAAGACTTCTGGGGGTGCTGGACAGTCACAATCTGCCTCACGGGGGACGCCAGCGGTCCACCCAGAAAGTTGAGCAGCAGCGACAGAAAAGGTGACAAGCCGCGGCGATCACGCTCGCCAAACTCCTGAGCTACTCGGACCTGGGAAGGGCACAAAGCGCAGTTCCAGCCGAATCTGTGCCTCTGAGGGCTGCCTGAGCGCCAAACCTGAGCGGCTTGGACCGGGAAGTGCACGCAGCCTAGGGCCGGCCCCAGACGGTTCCCGGCTGTGCATCGTAGAGCCGGAGCGGTTTGTGCGCCGCGAGAAGGGACAGGTCAAGCGGGGCTGTGACACTGTGAGCACACGACAGTGCTATTTGTTTGCAGCATCCCCCCTCCCCACAGCGCGACTGAACTAGTGAGCCTGAAAAACCAGCAAACGGAAGAAGTTAAACAGAGGGAGCCACCTTGGAAGTGATCCCACACGGCCCAAAACATCAGAGAAGAGCCAGATATATTTTTACTATTTTAAAAATCATTCCTTTTTTTTTTCTTTTCTTTTTTTTTTCTAACCTTTTTTTTTAATTGTTAAGTCTTCTATTTCTCCTCTAATTTTTATTACTATAACCTATTATTACTATTTTTAAAAAAAAAAAGACTTTTTTTTTTTTTTTAAGGCAAACACCATATATAGCCTTTGGATGGTTGTTGGTGGGGTTTTTTTTGTTTGTTTGTTTGTTTTTTTAATAATTCTTGTTTTTTTTTCTTTCTTTCTTTCCTGCTTTTTCCTTCTGCTTCTTTTCTTTAATATTGTATTTTTGAAAATCCAACCTCTACTCTAGATTTTTAACCTTTGCTCTTAGGTTTTTGTTGTCAATTATGTTCATTTAAAAACCCAAACTTCACTACCCAAGTTTACCTGAGAGCGAGATTACTGGCTTGACCACTCTCTTCTCCTATGGACTCTCCTTTTTCTCCACCAGGTGGCCTCTGTCTCTTTTCTCCCCCATCTCTTCTCTATCCAACTCTGTGAATCTCTGTGTGTTCCAGACAGTGGAGAACACCTAAGGAACTGGTTACTGGCAGGATTTGTCTCTCTCCTTCTCATTCCTCTCTCTTATCCTCCTGGTCACCTCTGTCTACCTCCTCCCTCTCCTCTTCCCTGTATAACTCCGTAAATACCTCTGAGCGGGCCAGACTATAGAGCGCACATAAGGAAGTGACTACTGCCTAGCTTGCTCTCGCCTCTTTTGATCTCACCGCATCTCATTCCAGTTACCTCTAACTACCCCCTCCATCTTCTCTTCTCCTTGTAACTCAGTGAACCTCTCTGAGTGTCCCTCAATGTGGAGAAACTTTTCATCTTTAACCTAGATGTTTTATCATCGGTGCTGTATAGATGGAGAAGTCTAGAGGCTACAGTAAAAACTGAAGACCAGAAGCAGGAGGCTTAAATACAAAGCCTGAAAACATTAGAGAACTCTTGAATTCAGGGAACATTAAGCAATAGGAGCTCATCAAATGCCTTCATACTTACACTGAAACCAAGCTCCACCCAAGGGCCAACAAGTTCCAAAACAAGACATATCACTCAAATTCTCCAGCAACACAGGAACACTCCCCTGAGCTTGAATATACAGGCAGCTCAAAATTATTCCAAAACCTTTGATGTCTCATAACCCATCACTGGTCACTCCACTGCACTCCAGAGAGAAGAAACCCAGCTCCACCCACCAGAACTCCAACACAAGCCTCCCTAACCAGGAAACCTTGACAAGCCACTGATAGAACCCCACCCACAGTGAGGAAGCTCCATAATAAAGAGAACTCCACAAATTACCAGAATATAAAAAGACAACCCCAAACGCAGCAATATAACCAAGATGAAGAGACAGAGGAATACTCAGCAGGTAAAGGAACAGGAGAGTTGCCCACCAAACCAAACAAAAGAGGAAGAAGTAGGGAATCTACCTGAGAAGGAATTCCGAATATTGATAGTGAAAATGATCCAAAATCTTGAAATCAAAATGGAATCACAGATAAATAGCCTAGAGACAAGGATTGAGAAGATGCAAGAAAGGTTTAACAAGGACCTAGAAGAAATAAAAAAGAGTCAAAATATAATGAATAATGCAATAAATGAGATCAGAAACACTCTGGAGGCAACAAATAGTAGAATAACGGAGGCAGAAGATAGGATTAGTGAAATAGAAGATAGAATGGTAGAAATAAATGAATCAGAGAGGAAACAAGAAATACGAATTAAAAGAAACGAGGACAATCTCAGAGACCTCCAGGACAATATGAAATGCTCCAACATTCGAATTATAGGAGTCCCAGAAGAAGAAGACAGAAAGAAAGATCATGAGAAAATCCTTGAGGAGATAATAGTTGAAAACTTCCCTAAAATGGGGAAGGAAATAATCACCCAAGTCCAAGAAACACAGAGAGTTCCAAATAGGATAAACCCAAGGCGAAACACCCCAAGACACATATTAATTAAATTAACAAAGGTCAAACACAAAGAACAAATATTAAAAGCAGCAAGGGAAAAACAACAAATAACACACAAGGGGATTCCCATAAGGATAACAGCTGATCTTTCAATAGAAACTCTTCAGGCCAGGAGGGAATGGCAAGACATACTTAAAGTGATGAAAGACAATAACCTACAGCCCAGATTACTGTACCCAGCAAGGATCTCATTCAAATACGAAGGAGAAATCAAAAGCTTTACAGACAAGCAAAAGCTGAGAGAATTCAGCACCACCAAACCAGCTCTCCAACAAATTCTAAAGGATATTCTCTAGACAGGAAACTGAAAAGGGTGTATAAACCCGAACCCAAAACAATAAAGTAAATGGTAACGGGATCATACTTATCAATAATTACCTTAAACGTAAATGGGTTGAACGCCCCAACCAAAAGGCAAAGACTGGCCGAATGGATACAAAAACAAGACCCCTCTATATGCTGCTTACAAGAGACCCACCTCAAAACAAGGGACACATATAGACTGAAAGTGAAGGGCTGGAATAAGATATTCCACGCAAATAGAGACCAAAAGAAAGCAGGAGTGGCAATACTCATATCTGATAAAATAGACTTTAAAACAAAGGCTGTGAAAAGAGACAAAGAAGGCCACTACATAATGATCAAAGGATCAATCCAAGAAGAAGATATAACAATTATAAATATATATGCACCCAATATAGGAGCACCGCAATATGTAAGACAAATGCTAACAAGTATGAAAGGGGAAATCAACAATAACACAATAATAGTGGGAGACTTTAATACCCCACTCACACCTATGGACAGATCAACTAAACAGAAAATTAACAAAGAAACGCAAACTTTAAATGATACATTAGATCAATTAGACCTAATTGATATCTATAGGACATTTCACCCCAAAACAATGAATTTCACCTTTTTTTCAAGTGCTCATGGAACCTTCTCCAGGATAGATCACATCCTGGGCCATAAATCTAAACTTGATAAATTCAAAAAAATCGAAATCATTCCAAGCATCTTTTCTGACCATAATGCATTAAGATTAGATCTCAATTACAGGAGAAAAACTACTAAAAATTCCAACATATGGAGGTTGAACAACACACTTCTGAATAACCAACAAATCACAGAAGAAATCAAAAAAGAAATCAAAATATGCATAGAAACTAATGAAAATGAAAACACAACAACCCAAAACCTGTGGGACACTATAAAAGCAGTGCTAAGAGGAAAGTTCATAGCAATACAGGCATACCTCAAGAAACAAGAAAAAAGTCAAATAAATAACCTAACTCTACAACTAAAGCAACTAGAAAAGGAAGAATTGGAGAACCCCAGAGTTAGTAGAAGGAAAGAAATCTTAAAAATTAGGGCAGAAATAAATGCTAAAGAAACAAAAGAGACCATAGCAAAAATCAACAAGGCCAAAAGCTGGTTCTTTGAAAGGATAAATAAAATTGACAAACCACTAGCCAGACTCATCAAGAAGCAAAGAGAGAAAAATCAAATCAATAAAATTAGAAATGAAAATGGAGCGATCACAACAGACAACACAGAAATACAAAAGATCATAAGAGACTACTATCAGCAGTTGTATGCCAATAAAATGGACAATGTGGAAGAAATGGACAAATTCTTAGAAAAGTACAATTTTCCAAAACTGAACCAGGAAGAAATAGAAAATCTTAACAGACCCATCACCAGCACGGAAATTGAAACTGTAATCAGAAATCTTCCAGCAAACAAAAGCCCAGGTCCAGACGGCTTCACAGCTGAATTCTACCAAAAATTTCGAGAAGAGCTAACACCTATCCTACTCAAACTCTTCCAGAAAATTGCAGAGGAAGGTAAACTTCCAAACTCATTCTATGAGGCCACCATCACCCTAATACCAAAACCTGACAAAGATGTCACAAAAAAAGAAAACTACAGGCCAATATCACTGATGAACATAGATGCAAAAATCCTCAACAAAATTCTAGCAATCAGAATCCAACAACATATTAAAAAGATCATACACCATGACCAAGTGGGCTTTATCCCAGGGATGCAAGGATTCTTCAATATCCGCAAATCAATCAATGTAATTCACCACATTAACAAATTGAAAAATAAAAACCATATGATTATCTCAATAGATGCAGAGAAGGCCTTTGACAAAATTCAACATCCATTTATGATAAAAACTCTCCAGAAAGCAGGAATAGAAGGAACATACCTCAACATAATAAAAGCTATATATGACAAACCCACAGCAAACATTATCCTTAATGGTGAAAAATTGAAAGCATTTCCCCTAAAGTCAGGAACAAGACAAGGGTGTCCACTTTCACCGCTACTATTCAACATAGTTCTGGAAGTTTTGGCCACAGCAATCAGAGCAGAAAAAGAAATAAAAGGAATCCAAATTGGAAAAGAAGAAGTAAAACTCTCACTGTTTGCAGATGACATGATCCTCTACATGGAAAACCCTAAAGACTCCACCAGAAAATTACTAGAGCTCATCAATGAATATAGTAAAGTTGCAGGATATAAAATCAACACACAGAAATCCCTTGCATTCCTATACACTAATAATGAGAAAGTAGAAAAAGAAATTAAGGAAACAATTCCATTCACCATTGCAACAAAAAGAATAAAATACTTAGGAATATATCTACCCAAAGAAACTAAAGACCTATATATAGAAAACTATAAAACACTGATGAAAGAAATCAAAGAGGACACTAATAGATGGAGAAATATACCATGTTCATGGGTTGGAAGAATCAATATAGTGAAAATGAGTATACTACCCAAAGCAATTTACATATTCAATGCAATCCCTATCAAGCTACCAGCCATATTTTTCACAGAACTAGAACAAATAATTTCAAGATTTGTATGGAAATACAAAAAACCTCGAATAGCCAAAGCAATCTTGAGAAAGAAGAATGGAACTGGAGGAATCAACTTGCCTGACTTCAGGCTCTACTACAAAGCCACAGTCATCAAAACAGTATGGTACTGGCACAAAGACAGACATATAGATCAATGGAACAAAATAGAAAGCCCAGAGATAAATCCACACACATATGGACACCTTATCTTTGATAAAGGAGGCAAGAATATACAATGGAGTAAAGACAATCTCTTTAACAAGTGGTGCTGGGAAAACTGGTCAACCACTTGTAAAAGAATGAAACTAGATCACTTTCTAACACCGCACACAAAAATAAACTCAAAATGGATTAAAGATCTAAATGTAAGACCAGAAACTATAAAACTCCTAGAGGAGAATATAGGCAAAACACTCTCAGACATAAATCACAGCAGGATCCTCTATGATCCACCTCCCAGAATTCTGGAAATAAAAGCAAAAATAAACAAATGGGATCTAATTAAAATTAAAAGCTTCTGCACAACAAAGGAAAATATACACAAGGTGAAAAGACAGCCTTCTGAATGGGAGAAAATAATAGCAAATGAAGCAACTGACAAACAACTAATCTCAAAAATATACAAGCAACTTATGCAGCTCAATTCCAGAAAAATAAACAACCCAATCAAAAAATGGGCCAAAGAACTAAATAGACATTTCTCCAAAGAAGACATACGGATGGCTAACAAACACATGAAAAGATGCTCAACATCACTCATTATCAGAGAAATGCAAATCAAAACCACAATGAGGTATCACTTCACACCAGTCAGAATGGCTGCGATCCAAAAATCTGCAAGCAATAAATGCTGGAGAGGGTGTGGAGAAAAGGGAACCCTCCTACACTGTTGGTGGGAATGCAAACTAGTACAGCCACTATGGAGAACAGTGTGGAGATTCCTTAAAAAATTGCAAATAGAACTACCTTATGACCCAGCAATCCCACTGCTGGGTATACACACCAAGGAAACCAGAATTGAAAGAGACACATGTACCCCAATGTTCATCGCAGCACTGTTTATAATAGCCAGGACATGGAAACAACCTAGATGTCCATCAACAGATGAATGGATAAGAAAGCTGTGGTACATGTACACAATTGAGTATTACTCAGCCGTTAAAAAGAATTCATTTGAATCAGTTCTGATGAGATGGATGAAACTGGAGCCGATTATACAGAGTGAAGTAAGCCAGAAAGAAAAACACCAATACAGTATACTAACACATATATATGGAATTTAGAAAGATGGCAATGACGACCCTGTATGCAAGACAGGAAAAAAGACACAGCTGTGTATAACGGACTTTTGGACTCAGAGAGAGAGGGAGAGGGCGGGATGATTTGGGAGAATGGCATTCTATCATGTATACTATCATGTAAGAATTGAATCGCCAGTCTATGTCTGACGCAGGATACAGCATGCTTGGGGCTGGTGCATGGGGATGACCCACAGAGATGTTATGGGGAGGGAGGTGGGAGGGGGTTTCATGTTTGGGAACACATGTAAGAATTAAAGATTTTAAAATTAAAAAAAAAATTAAAAAAAAAATAAATAAATAAAAAATAAAATAAATAAATAAATAAATAAATACAAGCTAAAAAAATAAATAAATATTAAAAAAAAAAAAGAAAAATTGAAAAGATATATGCATCTCTATATTCATTAAGGCATTATTTACAATAGCCAAGATATGGAAGTAATCTAAGTATCCATTGATTGATGAATGGATAAAGATGTGATATATTTATATGTATGAAATATATATTTATATATTTTTATACAATGGAACAATACTCAGCCATAAAAAAGAATGAAATCTTCACATTTGCAAGAACATAGATGGACCTAGAGGGTATTATGCTAAGTGCAATAAGTCACAAAGAGAAAGACAGATATTGCATGATTTCTCTTATATGTGGAAAATAAAAAACAAAAAATGGACAAATAATAAAACTGAAACTGACTCATGATACAGAGAACAAGCTGGTGATTGTCTGTTGGTTGGGGGGATAAGTGAAATAGGTGAGGGAGATTAAGAGGGACAACTTCCCATTATAAAATAAATGTCACAGGGATGCAATATATAGCTAGAGTCAATGATATTGTAATAACTTATTGTATGGTGACAGATGGTAACTTATTACATTGATCATTTTGCAATGTATAGCAAAACTGAATCACTATGTTGTACACCTGAAACTAATAGTGCAAGAAAGAAAAAAATGTGCTTTGCACAGTTAAAAAAATACCTACCCCTTATTTTATATAATACTATCTTGTTTTCTGGAGGGTTTTCCCTTCAGCATGCCACTCTGTTGGGTACTCTGTTACCTGACTGATGAAGGCTGGAACCAGATCCATTGAATCTGTCTCCTATAGCACTTACAAGGCTACTATGAAGCTGTCACAATTAAGGTTACTATTAATAGGATTTCAAGTGGCAGGATGAGGGCAACCTGCAGTGCTGACTTCAGCCACACTGCCCAGAGTTCTGGGCCAACCAGCTTAACGAATGATATAAGCCATCAGATTCTACCTTAGAAATCTGGGTGTCTTTCTCCTTAAGTTTCAGCATTGACCTTTCTACCTGGCCCTGGCATTATTCCAAGTACAGAAGAACATATCAGCGATTGCACAAGTTTCTCCTTGACCCGTGAGGAGAAAGTTTACAGCAATTCTATCATCCATAACAGGTCTGACCTACATGTCTTCCAGACGCTAGGTGGTGTCATTGAAGATTTCAGCTAAAGGGCAAATTTTATACTACCTTTTCTAATTGTACCACTCTTACCTCCTATCCTAGATATATTGCCTGCAAAGTGTGCACAGATGTGAAGACATCTATCTACCTTAGAAGCAACCCCAAGTAACCAAGGATCTTTGCAGCCATCTGAGGGTGGTATGATGTACTCATGGTGTTTTCTTAAACACTTGAAGATCTCTGTGATATGCTTCTGCCCCCAAAGTGCAAGTTGTCATATTTTGAAAAGGGAGACAAATTAATGCTTGACTCCCACATAAAAAATACAATCCTGAGGGGGTACGTGGTGTGCTGGAAAAAAGAGTTTTGTTTACAATTGTTGGGGACCCCCAAGGAGACCTACATCATTTGGGGGCACAAGTTGATAATGCTTCTAATGTGGCCTGCTAGCCAAATGGTAAACCTTAGAGGCCCCAGGTCAGTTCAAATAGCTGAATGTAGTCCTTGTTTTTGGAGGAAAGAAATCTGTATCCATTATCTGTTCTACAGATAAACAGATAAGTGATGATGCTTAAGAGTTATCTGTCTATGCTTTGTTAAGAATCTTGTTTTGCCCAGAATGTATTTGAACTTGACCAAATGTTTTGAGTAACTATAGAGATAACCATATGGTTTTTCTCCTTATATGTAATAGTATGGGAAAGTACATAAAAAGTTTCTAAATATTGGAGTATTATTATGCTCTTGAAACAAACCTTACTTACTCGTGCATCTTAATTTCAGTATGATGTTGTATTTTGTGTGTTAATATTTTATTTAGGATAATTTAATTGATATTGATAAGTCTATTTGGTCTGTAGTTTTTAAAATTTTTTTCTGTTTCTATTTTTAATTTTACTTTATTTTACTTTACAATACTGTATTGGTTTATGTCCAATCTTTGTTAGACTCTCTATGTTATACTAACTTCATTTTAAAAATGTGGTCTGTATATAGTATTTGGAATTTATTAAGTTTTTCTTCATGGCCTGCTATGTAATAAAGTTTAAAAAATATTCGCCAGGGATTTGGAAAGATTGTATAATTCTGTATATTGGGCAGCTTGTTAATTGTGTGTGGTTTAAATTCTCTAAAATGTTCCCCTGCCTGCTTCCGACCTATATCCCCTTTCTCTTAAGATAGCCAATGTCAACAGTTTCTAGTGCATAATTTCAGAAAAATATTTATGTATTTAATATCGCATATGTGAGTATCTTTTAAATATAAAAATAAAATTGCTTTGTATAATGTTTTATGACCTATATTATTTTAATTTCACTTAACTTGGATACGTATTTATAGCCACACAAGTAGATGGACCTCACTGTCAATAGTTCTTTCTATTTTCTTTTAAAGAATAACTAAAACAGTCTTTCCCTCCCATGTATTTTGATTTATTTTAAATGCATTTTGTCCCTAACATCTAGTTTTCTTGCATAATGATCAGAGAATGTAGCTGTATATAATATGTGGGGTTTATTGAGAATATATGATCTGATACATAATAAAATTTGTGAATATCCCATGAGGATTTGGAAAGAATGTGTAGTTTTTGTATCCTGCCTGGTTTATTAATGGTTTGTGATTCAAATTCTCTATAATGTTTTAGATTTTGATTACTCAATCTGCCAAATTTTGGAGGTCTGATTCTCTTATTAAGATTGTGGTTTTGACAATTCTTGTATTTCTGACTTTTTGATTTTTACATATATTTTGATTACCATTGCTTAGAATAAAATAGTTCTTGGCTCTTTCATCTTCTTTGTGTATTGTATTTTTGAATTAATATAAAATATCTCCCATTGCATTAATGATTTCTTCATGAAAATCCATATTTGGGACAGATATGCTTTTACATGCCATTTAGTTTACATTTGGCTGACATTGCCTGCTTTTTATGTCCAAGCAGTGACAGTCTGCTTTGAGTGTGTTTCATAGAAATAGCACACAGCTGAGTCTAACAGCTATAACAAGACTACAGAGCATGTAATGCAATTTTTTGGCATCTCCCAGATCTAAACCTTGGCTCCACCATTTACTGGCCATGTGACCTCATGCGAATTATTTAACTCCTCCGAGACTGAGCTTCCTCATCAGTAAAATGGAACAACACACTCATAGTAGTTCGCATTTTGGATGGTAATAAAAAGGAAGCTCAAATGAGGTTATATGCAAAGGAAAATTTATGTGGTTTCTCATAAGAAGCAGTAAATACCAGACCATGATGAAAGACTGATCTACCCCTGCCCTTCATTCACTCCTTCTCTAAAGCAGCCTTTCCCTCATGCCTTTGTTATTTCCTATCAGAAACCTCTGTTTATTCATAGACTTTCCCTCACATGGCAGTTTGTTTATGTCTGCCTTGGCCTTACAATGTAAATCTTACAAGAGCAATGGACCCACTGTTTTTCACTGCATTACTATGTGGCACACACTGCCTTACCACCGTGTGGCACATAGTAGGTATGCAATTAAGCATATTTGTAGAACAAAAACAGACGAACTGGACCAGCATGGTGGAGGGTCAAGGGGGAGACTTATAGGTTGAGTTGTGTTCCCACAAAAAGATGTGTCCAAGTATTAATGCCCAATACCTCCGAATGTGATCTTATGTTGTGACAGGATCTTTGCAGATAGAGTAAGTTAAGATGCGTGTGCACTAAATCCCTTCAGTCATGACTGACTCTTTGCGACCCTATGGACTGTGTAGCCCGCCAAGCTCCTCTGTCCATGGGATCCTCCAGCCAAGCGTACTGGAGTGGGTTGCCATGGCCTCCTGCAGGGGATCTTCCTGATCCAGGGATCAAACCCTCTTCTCCTTATGTTTCCTACATTGCTACTGATTCTTTACCACTGATGCCACCTGGGAAGCCCAAGTTGGGAGGAGGTGAGTCCTAATCCAATACGACTGGTGTCCTTCTAAAATGGGCAAAACTGGACACAAGCAGAACCATGCACAGAGGACTATGTGATGACATGTAAGAACTCCAGGTGAAAATTATGCTGCCATGAGCCAAGGAACGCCAGGGCTTCCCAGAGCTGGAAGAGGCAAGGAAACTCCCTTTCCCTGTGTGTTTCAGAGAAGGCGTGCCCTTGTCGATAACTTGATTTGGGGGTTTTAGCCTACAGAACTATGAGACAGTAAATTTATGTTGTTCTAAGGTACCTAGTTTGTGGCACTTTGTTACGGCAGCCCTAAGAACTAACACAAGGAGGGGGCCACCCACTCGGTGGATCTCAGGTACCAGAGATCCAGAGTTCACCCCAAGTATCGTGGTAAAGAATCCTCATGCCAGTGCAGAAGACACAGGTTCGATCCCTGGCTCAGGAAGATCCTCTGGAGAAGGAAATGGCAACCCACTCCAGTATCCTTGCCTGGGAAATCCCAAAGACAGAGGAGCCTGGCAGGCTACAGTCCATGGGGCTGCAAAAGAGTTGAACACGACTTAAACAACAGTATCCCAGATGGTGCATGTCTACAAGGTAATCACGGACCCCACAGCTGGTGGCCTCGGCGGCTCCTGAGTCAAGACAGACTCAGGAACTGCAAGCATAAAACGGCGGGTAAGAGACACAGGGGAACCCAAGGTGCCCTGCCTGAAAATCACCCTGCCTGACCACTAGCCACTGAGTTCAGCACCACGGAGGATGGCGCCTTCAAGGGAAAAAAAGAGTTATTTACTCTGCACAGAATCGGCTGCAGAGTGTCTGAGAAGTCAGGATTGTGAAGGAAAACACCCAGATCTGAATGTGTAATCAACCACACACTGCCCCTGTTTCAGAAGTAGAAATGATCAAAGAAAAAGACACCCAATGCTTTCTTCTGAACAGCATCTGCCATGTCAGAGATGATTGTGGAATTAGGATTTTCAAGGTTATTTAGGCAGAATAAATTAAATAGATTACTTGAGGAAAATGACCTGTTTCCCCTACCTCTGATCTTAATTAGCCATGAATAGATGCTTGAAAAAAATCCCATCTTTTTCCCACCAAACTGGGACTTTTCAAAGCACCCCATGAATGGTGTTGTTTGTGTGGAAAGATTCTTGGTATTGGGCAGTTTATTTTTATTTATTTATTATTATTATTATTTTGGCCATGCCTGGATCCCACTAAGATCTATGTGGGATCTTAGTTCCCCAACTAGGGATTGAACCCACACCCTCTGCAGTGGAATCCTAACCATTGGATCACCAAGAAATTCCCTGACAGTCAGTTTAGAAAGTTGATTGGACTGATCAAAATTTATGTGATTTGAAATCCCAGATAAGGAAATATCCACATACATAAGTCATTCTAATGAGCACCACTGGGAATTATGGACGCACAGTTTTATGCAAGAAGCTTAGAATACATCCACCATTAGAAGACATTTGAAGTAGAATCATTCAATTCAAATGGTTTTGTTTACCTTTTAATAAATGCAGTCGAAGCCTGTTCTTCAGTACCATCTCCAAGTATAATCTCCAGGTATAATCCAAAGAGTTTTCTTTTGGTTTTTGTTTCCAAATTCAATCCTTTCCATTGCTTACAAATGAATAATTGTGGAGAAAAAGTAAACTTAGTTTCAATAATTTTAATTTAGCTGAGGTTATGAAGCTTTTGGGTTCATTCCCATTACCCTATCCTGATTTTGTTCTTTGTAGGTTGACATTTAAAAAATATTATACAAAAAAAAGTAAGGGAAGCTGAAAGTGAGTTAACAGAAATAAATTAGAAATTTGGGATTAGCAAATACACACACTACTGTATATTTAGGGGTTTCCCTAGTGGCTCAGATGGTAATGAATCAGTACTATATATAAAATAAACAACAAGGATTTACTGTATATTACAGGGAATCAGACTCAATATTTCAAAATAATCTATAATGGGACAGAATCTGAAAAATAATATATATATACATATAACTGAACCACTTTGCTGTATACATGAAAGCAACAGGACATTATAAATCAAAAACTATACTTCAATAAAAAAGTAAGTAAAAACTCTTGCTACTCACTTAGCATGGAGAAAGCACACACTCATAAGAAAAAATGTGAGTTAAACATGATCACTTTTTTTTTGACCATGATGAAATTTTTCATCTTAACTTCATGACTTAAATATTTAAAAAGCATGGAGCATTTTTATAGTCGGGAAGAGAGAGATGATATAAAATCGGGCTCAGAGTGATGGCTTCATCTTCTCTTGCTCTGTGCAGAAAATTCAGTTGTTAATAAAGTGGGGTCAGTTCAAAAACTGAGGAAGGCTCAACTGATGGGTCCATATTCTGGTTTTGTTGTCAATGAATTCAAATAATGATGCGACAGTTCGAAAGGTGCATTTTCAAAGTCTTTAGACAGGCGCTTTCTTGCCGTTGAATCAGAGCTCTGTATTTGACTTCGCTTGTCATCCTGGGACATATAGCTGCGCTAAGGCACAAACCTTATCTTCACCAGTTTGCTGTGCAGCTGTCACCTAGGTCCCGCATCTGATGGTCCACCAACTCTGTTATTACGTGTTGCAGCCCTTCACCTTAAGTTTCTCCTGGGCTGTTTGTGTGCTGTGTGCTAAGTCGCTTCAGCTGTGGCCGACTCTTTGTGACCCCATGGACTGTTACCCAGCCAGGCTCCTCTGTCCACTGGGATTCTCCAGGCAAGAATACCGGAGTGGGTTCCCTCCTCCAGGAGATCTTCTCAAGCCAGGGACTCAAACTTTGTCTCGTAAGTCTTCTGCATTGGCAGGCAGGTTCTTTATCATTAGTGCTACCTGGGAAGCCCCTAGGCTGTTTGTCACCAAGTAATTTGAAGAAGGTCCCTGGCAGCTGTAGAGAGAAACAGGTAACCTTTAGAACCTTTCCCAAAGTCTTGGAAAGTTTCTTTTATATACTAAAATTGGGTTGTTACTGAGCTGCCTTTCCATTGGAGGGACCCTTCTGTATCAAACATGCAATTAACCGGAGGACAGGATTGATGGGTATGCTTTGAGGGCTGGTCCGCTTGCTGGACCTACTTGCTGGGGAAACGGTGGATCCCACAGGACAGACAAGCAGGAAGAGTCACTCCCTAGGTAGGGAGTGGTTATTTGCATCCATCCTCAGTGGTTCTCACTGCAATCAACCCAGAAACCCTCCATACAGTGGCTCTGATTCCTTAAAGCTGACCAAAGTACTCAGTTAGAAAGTTACGCTTATTGAGAGCTCCTGCTTGCCTTTAAAAAAACCCTTTTTGCATCCCAGCTGGCAGATAATAGCTATATCTTTTGAAAGTCAATAACCTTGCTCCTTCCTGCTGCCTCTCAGGCCCATACTTTCCTTGTTTTGTCAGCTATTTGGGGGCATTTAAAAATAAATCTAACTCTGGGCTGCTGCCATCACATTGATACCATCTTCTCCCTTTCTCCGGCACAGGAACTCAACACAACTGACTGTTTTGATGTTTCTGGCCTGAAATCCTTCTCCTATCCCAATCTGATGTTCATTCTGGTTCTCTGACATGTCTGCACTCATACCCATCAATTAGTATGGCGGGATGCCCACTTCAACAAGGTGGGGAGCCAATTTCAACAAGGCGATGTGCCAATCCCATCCTGGCTCAGACAGGGACTGAGGCAGATGACACAGCATGTCCATGGAGATCCTTCCTGCTGGACAGAGCTGCCAAAATGGGACCTCATGCTTCTCTCCAGGGAACCGTCACCGTGGAAATCTTTAATCACTGTACATCATTCTCAGATTATTTTCTGTCTTGTTAGAGAGGAAATCTGCATTCTTGGATACTGTGGATCCAGGAGTCTTCTTTTAAAGTGAAAAATTCTCTTGTTCAAGCAGAAGATGTCAGCTTCCCTGATGGCTCAGATGGTAAAGAATCTGCCTGCCATTCAGGAGACCCAAGTTTGATCCCTAGGTCAGGAAGACCTCCTGGAGAAGGGAATGGCTACCCGCTCCAGAATTCTTCCCAGAATTCCATGGACAGAGCAGTGCATGGGGTAGCAAAGAGTTGGACACGACTGAGTGGCTAACACTTTCACTTTACAAGCAGAAGATAGACATGTAAGTGTTATCAAGCATGGAAGGGTGCAGTAAGGAGCTTGGAGCCGTCTTTCCTCCCCAAATCTGAGAACTGCCCTGACAAAAAGACATGATCACAGAGAGCAAAACCCTCTATGAGCTGGTGTTGTTACCTAGGAAAGGCGACTCTGGTGGTGTTAGAGAACAGAGAAACACTATTGTAAAAACACTGTAGAATTGTCCTTTCCCAAGAAGTTCCCTCTGGCTCATGGAGAAAAGCCTCGAATGAATTAGGACGCTGAAAGAGTGGGAAACACAGGTGGAATCTAGCAGTAGACTGAGCAAGGTAAACTCTCATTAGTTTAAGTAATGTTTAAAGAAAAAGAACCTGTGAAAAAAAATTTGCTCTGACTGCCCCCCCCCCCACTTCTCCCCAAAAGACGCAAAGGGCCCACCCACAGGAGAACTGTCCTCAAGATGGAATGAACTTTGTTTTAGTAGTGAGACTAGTTCAGATAAGTGACCTGAGACATCTGGACGCAGGAAAACAAGGGTAATAATATTACTAGTGCTTTCAATTTTAGTGAAGAGGTTTGCTTTATAAATTTTTCATTTAAGTCAATATTCCTGTTTTTCCCTGAAATAAATGCATGACTTTTTTTAACAAGGAAAAAAGTACAAAAAAAAAATCACTTAGGAAAATTAAGACTGCAAGATATAAAAGTGAGACAAACTACAGTCAAAGGAATTTGGAAGGTAGGAGCAAAGGTCACAAGGCATTTTTGGCAAGAAAAGGCATTCAGATAAAAGGAAGATTGGCCAAGAGGAGGTATCACCAATGAGACTTTTCTAGAGCTTGCTGCTTGCTGTCTGTCAAAGAGTAGAGATAACGGAGCTCTTGTTCACAGAGGTGAATGAGAATCGGGGTCTTATGGCCACTGACCCAGCTCAGGAGAGTTTCTGGCTATCCTTAGGAAATATTTGACAATGCAAACCTTGTGCATCGGGAGCTCCCTGCACCCCAATTCTGGGTGCTCCTGATGCTGTGGCACGCTGATGCCCCAAGTGGGCTGTGCCCTGGGGCCCTGAGTCCGTGGTGTGCTGGAGCAAGGTAGACTGACAATAGCTGGTGGTGACATATTCAGGAGTTTGGCCTGTGGTCATCAAACACAGACATTACCAAAATCTAAGTTACATAAACTACAATTAAATAAATAATATTAAAAACAAATGCAATTCATTCTCAAAAGTCATCAGTTCCTCATTATTTTACTATGAGCTTAACATTTACCTGCCTCTATTGAATCTGTAAATGACAACCTACTCCAGTATTCTTGCCTGGAAAATCCCATGGACAAGGAACCTGATGGGTTACAGTCCATAGGGTTGCAAAGAGTTGGACACGACTGAGCATGATGGATGGATGGATGGATTGATCGAATCTGTAACTGAAATTATTATGTGTGGGGGGTGGGGAGGGGGTGTTTCTGCATCTTCTCCCAGCTCCGTGGTTAACGACATCATATTTGCAGCTTGAAACTGGCCACGACGGGAATGTTTACACCCTGAAAATTAGCAAGTTCTGCACATTGTGGCTTTTACTTTTATATTTTCCAGCGAGCCGGTTGCTCAAATATATTTGTTAGCACACCATTGCTTGAAGTCCACACAAGCTGAGCTTCTGTGTGCTATAATCAACTGGCCAGCCTTGATTCATACCACTTTCTACATTCTTTGACTGCATTTTCCCAAAGCCGAGGTTTGCTTTGGATTTACAGAGCCTCCAAAGGGTGGTGGAAAAGACCTTTGCAGTCTTTTCTCTCCCGAAGACGTGGGCACCAGTGTGACGATGCAGGGGAAATGACACCAGAATGTCCACGGGGCTCCCTCCGTCTGAACCCAAGGGGCTGACCCTAAGCCACTCTGCACTGCTGTTTCCTCCCTTAGAGCCATTTTCCCCAGGAGGTTCTTCAGGTCCCCGTGGGTACCCACACTGTCCCCCAGCCCTCAAGTTCTGCTTAGCCTCAAAGCTTCGGAGGCGAGGGGTGAAGGTAAGGTTGAACCAGCGATGCCAATGGGAGCAAAAGAGAATCAAACAAAGCAAGACAGATCTGAGCAAGAAGGAGGAAATGGTGACTCTATCTCTCTAGCTACAGGGGATGAAAGAGAAGATTGGGTCCAAGATAACTCTGTTTCACAATCTTTGACCTTACTAAGAACTATCAGGATTACAGAGAAGAATAACTCCTGTCAGGAACACACTCCCGGGAGTACAGCATTTCCATTTGCCATCCTAAGAACAAGACGTGACAATGATCAAAGTGTAAAGGTGTTAATATTGGCTTGAAATACTTCTCAAAAAACACCTCTATTAATACTATCGGGAATATGAATACGTCTAAGCTGTCTAGTTTCTAAAATGTCTAGTTTCACTAGAAACTAACACAATATTATAAAGCCACTATACTATACCCTAATGAAAACTTTTTTAAAGAGAAATAAACTGATTTTCTTCTATCCATGCTGCATGTGTGCTAAATTACTTCAGTTGTGTCTGAGTCTGCGACTCCTGTGAACTGTAGCTTGCCATGCTCTGCTGTCTGTGAAATTCTCCAAATAAGAATATTGGGGTAGGGTGCCATTTCCTACTCCAGGGGAAATCATCTCAAATCCAGGAACTGAACCCTCGTCTCTTATGTCTCCTGCACTGGCAGGCGGTATCCCACCTCCAAAAAAAGACACAGGAAAAATGTAAATGTCCATTCAGTTGGATGACATTTCTTTTGCTCCTTATCTTGACTTCTTAGGGCATCAGACAGTTGGATAGTCCTGGTCATAACCTCTTTGAAATATTCTCCTCACTCAGCTTCTGTATCAGTCAGGGAGGGAAGAAGGGAAAATTTTATTTTAAGGAGTCGGCTCACAAGACTGTGGGGCTGGCAAGCCTGAAATTCGTAGGACAGGCAAACTGGAAACTCAGGCAGGACTTCTGCATTAGTCTTCTTGTTTAGGAAATGTTAGTCTTTGCTTTTAAGGAAGGCCTTTAAAAAACTGATTGAGATCTATTTATGTTATCCAGGGTGATCGATTGCCTTTGCTTAAGGATTGTAAAGATAAGTCACATCTACAGAATGCCTTTTGGGCAACATTTAGACTAGTGTTTGACCAAATAATGGCGTCACAGCCTTGCCAAGTTGACTCAAAATCAACCATCACAGCTTCCAAGCAAGACCTCCCTCCTGACCGCTGGGGTTCTTCCCCACAAGCCTCCTGCCAGTCTCTCCTTCTGCTGGGTCCCTTTTAAATGTTGATGTTCTCCAGTAACCATCTGAATTGGGGGTACAGTTTTTAAGAGTTAAAAGAAATTTTATAAATGTATGAATGGACACAGAACTGTGAAAAGCACATAATATACCTATGAAATGGTGAAACTTTAGACATGATATTTTGTTCTGAGGCAGCGTAGCTTTCATGGGAATAGAAAATTAAAATAAGGAATCAAAATGAGGCACTGCGTGTCCTCCTTGCACTCTTTGGATGTGGCATGTCTTAGAGGCTCCCAAGTCTCATCCTCAGCCCTCTTTTCTTCCTGTGCGACACTGTCTCTTTGGCGATCTGATCGATGCCCAGCCTTCAGTGACTGGGCAGTGACTGAGCACACCGATGCCTCCAAAATAACGTTTCAAGGAACACTAGATTCCATGTACAAATAAGGTAGAGAAATGCCAGCTATAGATCGCATGTTCTTGGAAATTTGCAAGCTGTGTTGTCAAACTAAAGACCCTGCGAAGTCCTGCACAAACAGGGAAAACCCAGCCCTAAGTCTGCATTCTGAGGCCAGAGCCCAAGTTTCAGAATGGTGTTTCCAACTGTGTCTTACACTGAGATATGTCCCACGCAATTCAAAGGTAACATAATCAAAACTGACATTATTTTGCTTGATCCAAAGTGTTTCTTCTTATGTTATTTTTCTTATCTTCTTTCATAGCTGGTACCTGAGTTGTCCAAAAAAAATGAAGAAAGACCTACAGGACCACGTGGACTCTCTGTCCCCTCGTGGCTCTCGATTTACCAGTTTACTTCCTTCTGCTTTCCCAGAAGGCCCTGCGGGCCGCACCGCGCCCTCATCTTCACCTGAGTGGCTTCTGCCTCCCCTCTGCCCGCCACGTTCCCTCTGTCTGTAACGATAGCCTCCTCACTGCTTCCACGGCCTCCGGAAGGATGGTCTTCAAACACAAAGTGATGACGTGACTCTTGCGGTCCACACCAAGTGGCTCCTTGCTGACTCCTGGTAATGTCACAACTCTCATCTCAGACGATGTTACACATTGAAGATGAAGCGCTAAAGCTTTCTTAGTTGCTCCGGAGTAACTTAAAGAAAACTCCTCTGCCTTTCTTGGATATGTGGATGTGTCCCTGTTGGATTTGCAAAGGCATTGACAGTCTTCAAAAGAGGTTTGGGAAGCAGAAAAGTAGGGAGTATTATTGATGTAAAAAAAAAAAAATTCTTTTTTGGTCATTTGTTTCTGATCATGGAAAATTGAGAGCTGACTGTTTAGGGAATCACTAAATCAAATAGTCTGAATCAGACAGTTGACTGACCTGGGGAAATGGGATACTTAATACTACTAAAGTGGATTTCACAGATCAGAAGAGTTCCTGCCGCTCTTAAAAAAAAAAAAAAAGTGTTTTAAAAATTTCCAATGATACAAGATGTTGTAATATGAAAAAGAGCAGATTACAAATTAAAAGTTTCACCTTGACACCCTCAAGTGGTGAAACTAGTATATTTTCCCATACAAGGAAACACGAATTCTGGAAGGATGCATCCCAAACTATTAATAGAGTTTATCTCTAGGGAGAATAAATGGGTCATTGTCATATTCTTCTATCTGCTTGTGTTTTCTAACATGTCTACAATGAATATGAATTATTTTGGTAATAAGAAAGAAAAAGTATGGCTTAAAAAAATTCTTTGCAAATCTTGGCAACTTACTAGACTGACCGATCTTAGTCTACTTACAGCCAAGATGACCTAAATTCGCCTTATTTCCATGTCCCTCAGTTTTGTTTTTCTTCCAGCAGAACAGCATGCCAATTTAAAATAGTCAATAGCGTACTTTCAGTGCTCATCTATGTGGTCTGGCATTTAACATATTTTCCAGGAGAAGGTAGTACAACCAACCATGATGACAACCCTTCTAAGAAAACCCTGGCTACTCTGAGAATTTCAAAGCAAAAATTGCAAGCTGGCTTTATCTCAAAATATATAAAGGATGAACACTGACATGCAAAAAAAATAAAGACCTCTTATCTAAGTTCTACTTACTATTTATTTGGATTTATTTGTCTACCCAACCCATTCTCATATCCTAGCTATTGTAGATCTTATTATGGCTGGAATGCTTCATGATTAATTTTGTCTCTTTTTTTTCAAATAGATTTCAAGTGTGAGTACCCAAAATGTTAATTTTTCTTTACCTAACTTGGAGGGAGTGGGTGTATGTCTTTTTAATTTCTTTTCACATTTTTATTTAATAAGTACTTTCCTTTTCCATATGTTAAAACCAAAAATAATTCTGAATCTTTTATACAAGGCTTATAAGATTTTTTATTTTAAAATCAATTAAGTTGCTATAATGCTGATCCCAGTATCTGAGGAAAAGAAAGCACACATATTTTATTCAATTAGGGTGAATATACTATTTCACTATTTTGTTTAATAAATTTAACAGAATTAAAATGCATCCTTTAAAAATTTCTGAAGTAACTCAAAGTCTTTTCTCCTCCAAAGGTTCACAACTCTTTTTACTTCTCCAAGTAATATAATACACACTTAATAAAGTGCTCAGGTTCTCAGACATCTGATGACTGAGTGCCCCCAAAGTTCAATAAATATGGTAGTTTTTAAAAAAATGCAACAGAGAAAGGTAGGCTTAGTTCTTCAGTTCAGTTCAGTTGCTCAGTCGTGTCCGACTCTTTGAGACCCCATGAATCGCAGCACGCCAGGCCTCCCTGTCCATCACCATCTCCCAGAGTTCACTCAGACTCACCTTCATCGAGTCAGTGATACCATTCAGCCATCTCATCCTTGGTCGTCCCCTTCTCCTCCTGCCCCCAATCCCTCCCAGCATCAAAGTCTTTTCCAATGAGTCAACTCTTTGCATGAGGTGGCCAAAGTACTGGAGCTTCAGCTTTAGCATCATTCCTTCCAAAGAAATCCCAGGGTTGATCTCCTTCAGAATGGACTGGTTGGATCTCCTTGCAGTCCAAGGGACTCTCAAGAGTCTTCTCCAACACCACAGTTCAAAAGCATCAATTCTTCGGCGCTCAGCCTTCTTCAGAGTCCAACCCTCACATCCATGCATGACTGCTGGAAAAACCATAGCCTTGACTAGATGGACCTTAGTTGGCAAAGTAATGTCTCTGCTTTTGAATATGCTATCTAGGTTGGTCATAACTTTTCTTCCAAGGAGTAAGCATCTTTTAATTTCATGGCTGCAATCACCATCTGCAGTGATTTTGGAGCCCCCAAAAATAAAGTCTGACACTGTTTCCACTGTTTCTCCATCTATTTCCCATGGAGTGATGGGACCAGATGCCATGATCTTCGTTTTCTGAATGTTGAGCTTTAAGCCAACTTTTTCACTCTCCTCTTTCACTTTCATCAAGAGGCTTTTGAGTTCCTCTTCACTTTCTGCCATAAGGGTGGTGTCATTTGCATATCTGAGGTTCTTGATATTTCTCCTGGCAATCTTGATTCCAGCTTGTGTTTCTTCCAGTCCAGCGTTTCTCATGATGTACTCTGCATATAAGTTAAATAAGTAGGGTGACAATATACAGCCTCGACGTACTCCTTTTCCTATTGGAACCAGTCTGTTGTTCCATGTCCAGTTCTAACTTAGTTCTTGAGAGCATGCTATCCTTGTTCTGCGATGATGGCAAAGTTCTGTATCTGTGCTGTCAGTACTGTAACCCTGGTCATCCAGGACTCCTGAGCACTTTCAGTGTGGCTAGCGTGACTGAGAAGCTGATTTTAAATTTTATTTAACCTTAGTGAATTCACATTTAAATGGCCACACATGGCAAGTAGCCACTGATTGAACTCACATCTCTAAAGTTATAATTGGATGAATCATATTCAGACAAAAGTATTCATGGATATTTGCCACTTAGTAACATTCCTTTTGCCTAAATAAAATCAATGTTGGGCCTTGCCTAATTTCCCAAAAAGAGTAAATTAGCTGTTTTCATTAGCTCTCTACTTCCAATTCTTATCTCGCAGATAGTAGGAAATGAGAGCTTCATCTATTTCCCCTGAGAATGGGCTGGCATTTCACTCCATCCCAGTAATAGTCTGGTTGAGCCCTAGGGGCTCTCCTGATAAGCCTCAGACTGATTAAAAACTGAAGTCCTTTATTTGCTACTTATAGGAGCACAATGAACCAATAATAAAACTTTTATTTTAATATATAACTAAAGAGTATTTGCTAGTGATAACTAACCATTAGTAGGGCTTACTTTGCGGATCTAGGCGTGATAATTAACTACACTCCTGTCCCCACCTGTATTAGTTAGGATACCCATAGGAAACAGAAGACACACTCAAGGCTTTAATTAAAGAGAGGTTTAAAAAGGACACTTTGGGCTTCCCTGGTGGTCCAGTGGTTGGGAGGGCATGCCAATGCAGGGGACATGGGTTGGATCCCTGGTCCCAGAGGATCCCACGTGCTGTAGAGCGACTAAGCCCATGCACAGCTCCTGAGCCCATGCTCTAGAACTCACGCTCTGCCATAAGAGAAGCCGCTGCAATGGAAAGCCAGGCAGCACTGCCAGAGAGTAGCTCCTGCTTTGCTACACCGAGAGAAAGCCCGCAGCAACGAGTACCCAGTGCACCCCAAAATAAAACAAATTAAAACAGACACTTTACAAATGTGTGAAGACGTGAAGTGAAAGTTGCTCAGTTGTGTCTGACTCTTTGCGACCCCGATAGACTGTAGCCTGCTAGGCTCCCCTGTCCATGGAATTCTCCAGGCAAGAGTACTGGAGTGGCTTGCCATTCCCTTCTCCAGGGGATCGTCTGGACACAAGGATCAAACCCAGGTCTCCAAATGTGTGGGCTGTGTTAAAGGAAACCTACAAAGAGTGGTGGGTATCCCAGGATCAGCAGCAGAGGTGAGCTCCTGGGCCAGACAGGACAAGGGAGGAGGTGGCTTTGGAGTCATATGAGAGTTGTTGTAGAAGATCGTTTGGTGTGAGCTGTGCTCTTTGTTAAAGGGACACAGCCAGCAGTGCAACCTTACTCCAGTCTTATCCTCTGACCTCACCTTTGGTGCGTCCTATTGGCTAAACCAACTGAAAGCCAGAAACTTCTATAGAGTCTATAAAGGCAGCCTCCCAGAGCTCAGACAGGTGGATGAATGTGGGTAGGAGGTCTGGAGAGGCAACAGGAAATATCCAACTACCCCTCCCAAGTTTGGAACCAGTTGAGAGAGGCACAGATGGTTCTAAATCAACCACGAGAGACCTTAGATGGATAGAAAAGCATATCTTTTATTACTTGATTACTTGTGAAAGTTGCACTGAATGGCAATGCTTAAATGTGTGCACTGGACCAAATTTATAGATTTCCCCAGTCTCACTCAGCCTCATTTGCTCTCTTTGGAGAGTCTTACTCACCATCACTGTCACCTAAGTTAACCAGCACCAATTTCTAAACACTACTAGTTATCTTTCCACTTCCCCCCTCCCCACCCCACAACCCCGCACACACACACAGGTTGCTGCTGCTGCTGCTGCTGCTGCGAAGTCGCTTCAGCCGTGTCCGACTCTTAGCAACCCCATGAACTGCAGCCTCCCAGGCTCCTCTGTCCATGGGATTTTCCAGGCAAGAGTACTGGAGTGGGGTGCCATTGCCTTCTCCACACACACAGGTTACAGTCTGGCTATAGAGTGACCCACCCTACCTACCACTGTCAAGAGCTACAGCAGCTTTCCCATCAAGGATTGTAGGTGCTGAGTCGATCATCCCACTTACTTCCAGACTCAGATGAAGGGCCACATAGTGGATTATGGAATATGGCTTCCCCAGCAGCCTCCTGGGAAGAAGAAGGGCAAGTGACACCACTCAGAAATGTAGAAGTTGCCAACTTATATGGCAAACTTTGACAGTGAAAGGCAACACCCAGCACAGGGGTGAGGAGCCAGCAGATAAGTCTTCTTTCTTCTCAGTAGACCATTCTGAGGCGGTTTTTTCCTAACATCCTATTTGGGACTGAAATGTTCAAATAACTGGCTGTGTGTTCTCATATAATGCTGGCCCGCTCAGTCATGTAACATCTTATATTTGCTGGCGGCCCTCTTTCCTGGCCTGTGGACTGTGGTAAACTAACGATGGTGGCATATTCTTATTACTCTTTCCATTGAGAGGTAGAGTTTAATTTCCCTTCCCCTTGAATTGACACTGGCCTTGGGGACTTGCTTAATTAATGGAATGTAGTGGAAGCAGCATTCTTGGACATCGTAAGAAGTCTTACAACTTCTGCCTTGTTCCCCTGGAGTGCCTTTTCTTGAGATGGTCACTCTAAATACCACAACGCTGAGAGGAGCCCAAACCACATGGAGAATCCATGTGCCAGTACCCCCAGCTGAGCTCTCAGCCAAGAGCTCACATCAACTACCGGCTATCTCAGCCATGAGTGGAGATGCCATCTTGACAATGGATTGTCTATCTCAGCCACCAGAGCTGATATCACATGGACTAGAGATGAACCACTCTGTCCCATCCTTCCCAGATTCCTCATAAAAGTGGGGGAAAAGAAAACGATTAATTTAAGGCACGAGGTTCTCTCACTAGCCTGTTAGGTAGCAATAGAAAACGGGAACATTCCCCTCAATGGACTGTTCTTAGAGGTGTTTCCTAACGTGGCTGCTTCTCCTAAGATCAAATGATTGGCTGTGCTTTCCCACAAAGCTGTGGCCAGTTCACTTATGGACCGCCTGCCGTGTATTTGCTGCTCTTCCTTCTCTGCTTCACTTCGCTTTTTGACTCTCACTGTCTTGGGATTACAGTACCAATAAATGAAGCACTTATTTATTGCCTCAGGCTTTGTTCACAGAGAAAGTTAGCAGAAGTGTCCTTGAAAGACCCTCAGAATGAGATTTTGGAATTGATTCTGTATTTGGCTGTCTGAAATCAATCAGGTAGGTGAAATGGTAAGAGCCCTTTGAAGTGGCATTACAGTAACCAACTCATTCACCCATGGTTAACTGGGATGAAGTACAAGTGAATGGCTAAACTTGGGAATATCACGGCGCTACCATATTTGATAAGGAAGCGGCAACGATTGTGGTGTAGGGGTGGCTGATTTCAAGGAATCTGAGGTTTTGATAAAATGATAGTCTCGGGGCACCTGTTACCAACTTAAGTCGTGCTCTGAAAGTCAACGGACCTTGAGAGTTGCTTTAAATGAGACTGGCATGTTGTGCCATTGAAAGGTATCTGTACTGAAAATCAGTTCCGGGTGGCAGAGCTGTAAAGAAAACTAAGAGTATAGCCTCAACATGCGTCTAGGTCAAGGTCAGGACTTTGATAAGGAAAGAGTGGCAAACTGAACCCTTGCATGGAGACATTGATGCAGACAAACCTGACTCTCCCTGGCTGGCAGAAACAGCCTGTTTCTCCCAGTCAGAGATGAAGAATCCCCCTCGCCTGGAGGGCACGCAGTGACGTCACCAGAAGCAGGTGCCTCCCCAAATGATGCTCATTCTCTAGTTTTTCTCAAGACCCACTCTGACCCCCTTCCCTGCCCCCATGCAAATAATGATACAAGAGGAAGTACAAACCCTGCTGGGGAAGAAATAGCCTGTTTGCCCAAGGAAAGGTCAAGCTTGACGATGTGACCTGGCAGGAACTGTGGGAATACCATGAGTGTGGGTCTTGAGATGCTTTGCCCAGAGGAGGCAGACGGAGGCTGGATGGGTGAGAATGGACTGCCACAGGCACTTACCTGTGATTCAGGATTCAGGGTTCTGGTGAGGACCCCTGGAGCTGGTTCTTGTTCGCTGCTGCAACAGCTCCTTCCAGCCTGGTCACTGCAATGGCCAGAGGAGAGGATGGGGTGATGCTGGAACTTCCTTGACATAGTTTAGATAAAGGAGTCAGAAACCTCAGGAAGGTGGGCATGTAACAGTGGATTCACTTTCTAAGAATTACCCCCTGACTATGTTTCCCAGGCCTGAAGGGAGATGGTAGGAATGATGGAACCGGAGGGAGCGGTACCAGCATCTTTGAGAAGCTCAGTGGTGGCTGCCTTCTGTAGGCCAGGGATCACAGTGGAAGATGCTGCTATGGAATTGGGCTCCCTCTAATCCACGGTGGTAAAAGGTATCTGGACTTTCAAAACCCGAGTGGTAGTGCTTTACCATCAAAGGTAAGTGATCCCCAAGTAATGTTAAAAGCAGAAAGGCCTTCATACGAGCGAGGGTGCCTGCTTTCAGGGATATACCACCTAGGGAAGTTGATTAGGGTGATATTTGATTTAAATAATTTTTAAAAATCAAGAATTGTTGAGGAAAATGCCATCATTGCCTCCCATGATGAAAAACTGTACTCTATCACTGAGTTTCTAGATCTAAGCCAGGTAACAAACCCAGAGCCCATTGACCGAAGGACTGATGGATGGATCCCCTTGAGGAAGGACCCTCTAATGCCACTGAAAATACAAACAATAATTTTTCCTCTGATCCTTCTCTGGAAGAGAACTGAGGCAATTTGACTGGGTAGCTAACTGTATGCCAGGGTAAGAGTCAAACCTAGGCTTTTAAGGGCTGTTAGTTACAGTGTATGAGATGTTACTGATAGCAGGAGGTCTGAATCACCAACACAGTCTTCTGATTAAAACAGAGGCTTACAGAGACCAAGTCCATCCAATTGTGGGTCAGTGGTTTTGGATACTTGCTTTGTGATTATCTCCTTGGTTCTCGAATGTGTAATCAAGACAGAGATACTTAGCTTCTGGCAGTATCCTCAAATCCATTACCTGTCCTGTGGATTTGGGGTCACTGTGGTAGCAAGGTCTAAACTCAGCCCTATTGCCATTTGGAACCAGACAGTTCTCTGTTGTGGGACATTTCCTGGGCCTTTAGGAAGCTCAACAGCATCTCTTTCCTCCCCCCACTAGATGCCAGTAACACCTTCTAGTTGTGACAACCTAAACCATTTCCAGACATTGCCAAATATCCCCTTGTTGCTGTTGTTGTTTAGTTGCAAAGTTGTGTCTGACTCTTTGGGATCCCCATAGACTGTAGCCTGCCAGGCCCCTCTGTCCTTGGGATTTCCTGGGCAAGAATACTGGTGCAGGTTGCCATTTTCTTCTCCAAGGGATCTTCCTTATTTGCTAGGAGGGCAAAATCGCCCCTGATTAACAACCACTGGCTGTGTGTTAGCTCCTGAAACTCCTTGATCTCTTGCCATTTGCAGGAGTAATACCACCCTCCTTGAAGAATGACCGAGATTAACACCATTGTTAAAGTTGAAGAGGTTCCCATAATATTCTCTTTTGAGTGAACTCTCTGGCTTCTGTGAAAATCAGAGAGATCACAGGGCATGGTAGTGAACCACTGCACATTTAACTATAGAGCCCAGCTACTGTGCCAGATGTGGTGTCTTCCATAGCGGCATGCCTCTAAGGCTCTGACACTACTCCTCCAAGAAATCACAGTGAAAGCCGTAGCAGCTCTGGTCCCTAGGACTAAGGGACAGGACTCAGTGATGAGCTGACTTCTCTCACCCAGTGGATGTGGATCTGACTTCCCCATCAGCTGCCTGGAAATTTGAGTGATACAACCCGGAAGTGTAAGGGAGCACACGCCATCTGGAGCAAACTGTGACCAATACGAAACAGTCTACAGAGTGGGAAGGGGTTAACTGGCAAATAATTTTTATCCCTTCTCCCACCAAAGAGCTTTTCTGAGACAATGGGTCCATACAGCTTGTGACAAGTGACAAGGTAACTAATTATGCTTTAATTTTTTGGTAAAGCCGTGGCCAGTTTGGTAATACACCTACCACTTTATGTTTGTTCTCCATTCTTCCCTTCCTTACATGTTTTCCCTCATTCCATTTGCTCTGGGATTTTATCCCTTCCCAGTAGAAGTTAGCTTGTAGGTTTCATCTCAGGTTCTGTTTGCTAGGAAACTTATGCTAAAACAAAGTAAAACAAAAATAAGTTTCTGGATAATTCTATCAGAATAAAATTTACCCACCTAGCAAAAGTGGGAAAATACAGTATTGCCAATTGAGACAGGCCATCTTTTTGCACAGTAGAAAAGTGTAGAATATGTAAAGAACTGGTGTACTTAATTCCTTCTCCCAAACTCACCATGTAATGAATTACTTCTATTCTTTTGGGACGGAGAAGGCAATGGCACCCCACTCCAGTACTCTTGCCTGGAAAATCCCATGGGCGGAGGAGCCTAGTGGGCTGCAGTCCATGAGGTTATGAAGAGTCAGACACGACTGAGCAACTTCACTTTCACTTTTCACTTTCATGCATTGGGGAAGGAAATGGCAACCCACTCCAGTGTTCTTGCCTGGAGAATCCCAGGGACGGGGGAGCCTGGTAGGCTGCTGTCTATGGGGTCGCATAGAGTTGAACACAACGGGCAATAACAGCACAGGAGGGATGTTACCTTAAGGACACATGAGGTCAGGGGAGTTTATTCTCCTTTCACCATGGTGACTAATGCTTGACATTCACACCTTTTGTAATCATCCCACAGTTTTTAGATATTCTGTTCTTTCCCACTATTTTCCCTTCTTGTATTTCAGTTTTAGAAGTTTCTACTGACATGTCTTCAAGCTCACTGATTCTTTCCTTCAGTTCAGTTCAGTTCAGTTCAGTTGCTCCGACTCTTTGCGACCCCATGAATTGCAGCACGCCAGGCCTCCCTGTCCATCACTGACTCCTGGAGTTCACTCAAACCCATGTCCATCAGGTCAGTGATGCCATCCAGCCATCTCATCCTCTGACGTCCCCTTCTCCTCCTGCCCCCAATCCCTCCCAGCATCAAAGTCTTTTCCAATGAGTCAACTCTTTGCATGAGGTGGCCAAAGTACTGGAGTTTCAGCTTTAGCATCATTCCTTCCAAAGAACACCCAGGACTGATCTCCTTCAGAATGGACTGGTTGGATCTCCTTGCAGTCCAAGGGATTCTCCAGAGTCTTCTCCAACACCACACTTCAAAAGCATCAATTCTTCGGCGCTCAGCTTTCTTCACAGTCCAGCTCTCACATCCATACATGACTACTGGAAAAACCATAGCCTTGACTAGATGGACCTTTATTGGCAAAGTAATGTCTCTGCTTTTGAATATGCTATGTAGGTTGGTCATAACTTTTCTTCCAAGGAGTAAGCGTCTTTTAATTTCATGGCTGCAATCACCATCTGCAGTGATTTTGGAGCCCCCAAAAATAAAGTCTGACACTGTTTCCACTGTTTCCTCATCTATTTCCCATGAAGTGATGGGACCAGATGCCATGATCTTCATTTTCTGAATGTTGAGCTTTAAGCCAACTTTTTCACTCTCCTCTCTGACTTTCATCAAGAGGCTTTTTAGTTCCTCTTCACTTTCTGCCATAAGGGTGGTGTCAACTGCATATCTGAGGTTCTTGATATTTCTCCCGGCAATCTTGATTCCAGCTTGTGCTTCTTCCAACCCAGCATTTCTCATGATGTACTCTGCATATAAGTTAAATAAGCAGGGTGACAATTCACAGCCTTGACATACTCCTTTTCCTATTTGGAACCAGTCTGTTGTTCCATGTCCAGTTCTAACTGTTACTTCCTGATCTGCATATAGGTTTCTCAAGAAGCAGGTCAGGTGGCTGGTATTCCCATCTCTTTAAGAATTTTCCACAGTTTATTGTGATCCAAGGTAAGAGAAACCCAAGTCAGACAGTAGGTGTTGCAAGAGGGCATCAGAGGGCAGACACACTGAAACCACAATCACAAAGAACTAGTCAATCTAATCACACTCGGACCACAGCCTTGTCTAACTCAAGGAAACTAAGCCATGCCATGTGGGGCCACCCAAGACAGGCGGGTCTTGGTAAAGAGGTCTGACAGAATGTGGTCCACTGGAGAAGGGAATGGCAAACCACTTCAATATTCTTGCCTTGAGAACGCCAAGGTCATTAGGCTCTGGTAAAACCCATGTTGTTTAGGATTTTGTAAAATAGTTTCCCTGAGGGCAGGTCTTATCAAGAACAAGGCGTTCTGGACAGTTTCAAAATGGCTACATTGCCCTTGCCCTGGCAGAAGCACAAAGGGATTTTTCTCAGCTCTTCAGTGTGAGAACTGGCAGGTCCCCCACAGGTGAAACTCTCCAAAGCATAGAGACCACCTAAGAAGGGGCACCCCTGGCATTTTTTAACTCTCAAACTTGCTCACTCTGAGACTTCAGCAATTATTTAATTACAGTTTAGGTTCTCTGACTCTGTCACTGGTTCCACAAAGCCTTCTGCTCCAGTAGCTGTGATTCTCTGTATCTGTTTGTCTGTCTTTTCCAACTTTGGGGGCAGAGGTATTCCTTGTGACCTCAATTCTCTGATGGATCTAAGAACAGTTGTTGATTTTCTGTTTGGTCAGCCTTTTTCTTGTTTTGTGGATGGCTATGATGACATCTGCTTTATTTATGTTAATAAAGCTTAGTGAAAGTTTTGACTCGATATTTTACTAATAAAGGCTGCCAACCATGCCTGGCAATATTGCAAAATACTTCTGGTGTGTATATACACATACTCAGCTGATAAAAAAAAGAGAAAATGGAAATAATACACATGAAAAGTAAGAACTGGTATGGTATGTATGCCAGGAGCTCTTGCGTTCTGCCAGAGTGAGCCAGGGTCCAAATCTAAGAGCTCCTGTAGTACAGTATGACCTTGCTGCCCCAAAGATACTGTTTGCTTCTCATGCCTTGACCAAATCTGAAATCTTACCCACTATCTCCCATCCTACTTAAAAGCTAAGAGACAGCAACAAAAGATGCTCCAGCCACATGCACAGCCGTGAATATTGTGCCAAGGTTCCAGCCACGTCCTCACTTCTTCTCCTGCTTCAGTGAAAGATCAAGAACTCATTCATCTCTTTCCCTTAGATCACAGGAAAGAGGTGGCCTGGGAAATCATCTGCCTTGTCTCTTGGCCTTCACCTGGCCCACTTCAATTCTCTAGAGTTGAAGTTACCTCCTAAGCAGAAGACAATGTAAGTCTTACCAAGAAAGAGTGAGCAAACTACACATCCTTCCAAAAGTCCATCCTCTCAAGAGACTCCTCTGACTCTCTTGTCCACATCAGAGTTTGAGAGCCACTGGGTTAGAGGAGCATATGGGTGGGAGGTCAAGTATATGCTGTAGTAGCCACAATTAATATTTGAATGAGTGCACATTTTTATGTCAAATTTGTCATTCAAGGATCAGTAGTCCATGGACCTACAGTCATGTGCAGTAATTTAGAGCTCAAAGAAAAAGACGTGAAGAAGAAAATTTCCATTACAAACTATACACATAAGTTAATTTTGTATATTCTGAAGTATTACAAGTCAGATTTTAGTTCAAGACACGTGACTAATATGGATATTAATCTTATTTTAATTAAGATAAATATTATATTATCTTATTTTAGTTGTGATACATATTTAAACAATTTATTTCATTATCTAACAAGCAAATAAAATTGATTAGAACTAATATTTAATTTAATTATTTAATAATATAGTAGTAGTGTTAGAGGTTAGCATTTATTGTGTTTAACCATGCTTTAGATATAGTGGCAAGTGGTTTTCATTGACTATCTCAATTAATTCTTATAAAAACTGTGAGGTAGGTAAAGCAATTATTCCCGTTTCACATATAATGATACTGAGGCAAAGGAAATTCAGTGCATTTTCCAAATTATATAACTTGTGAGTGGCAGAGACAGAACCCAGCCCAGGACTGCCTGCCCAGGCTCATAACCACTGCCTCACTGCAGTAAAATTAATTAGATAAGAATATATTTTAAAAAATTATAGTCCTTTGTGATATTGGTCAATTCTGACCCTTGCCTTTACTATTTGGCTCTTTTACATGATAAATCTTTGGTACTTAATATCGAGAGTGTAGATGGCTGAAGGTGCCTATGTTTAATTAAAAAGAAGTACGTTTAATTGCACCGGCAAATTTTAAATGCTCAGCTAACCTCTGAGGTGGCAGAACCTTCTAAGTTCTTAAGTTAACCCTCGGACTTCCAGAAATTTTGCTTGACGAATGAAAGCTTATTTGAATAGTGAGAGCCTCCCCATTTGGGGATTATTAGGATTTTCCCAGATAACCACACAGCAGCTTCTTCTCTGATGAGGTGGAGGGTGCTTTGGGAATTACACAGGAAGCAGCTTGCAGGAGGCCTCTTCCCCTCTTTCCCAGGTATGTTGGATGTAGCAATGTAGCAGTTCTCAGATGATTTAATAAAAATCCTTCAGTCAGGAGAGGGGAGCAGTGTTCATTAGAGCAGTGGTCCCCAACCTTTTTGGCACCAGGGACCAATTTCACGGAAGGCAATTTTTCCACGGATGGTGGGGGTGGAGGGTCGGGAGGTGGTTTGGGGATGATTCAGGCACATTACATCTATTGTGCATTTCATTCTGTCACATCAGCTCCACCTCAGATCATCAGGCATTAGATCCTGGAGGTTGGGGACCCCTGCCTTAGAGGACTTAAGACAAGGACATCTGAATATCAGCCTCTGAGAGCGCAAAGCTCTTTGCAAAACCATAGCCAGTCTTTTCTACACCAAATGCTACACCTTTAAAGTCTCATTTGCAAATAAAAGATTGAAAGTTTCTGGCATTTGCTTACTATCATTTCTCCAGGCACAATAACCAGGCAGCCTCCTAAGGACAGAGGGGCTGTCAATATCACTTCTAAGCAATGAGACCTCTGCCGGGTAGGAGAGACGGGGGAGAAGATGGTCAACAGGCAATCCAGCTTTCACGCTAACACTCCCCGGAGGATTTTCATTACCCTTTCAGCATCAGGCCTTACCTTTTCCCTTCTCAAGGTCAGCTCTGTCTAGACAGTTCAACTTCCCGCAGCAAAAGCACACTCACAATAGGCTCGTGCCCAGGACCTCTCAGGGTGCCCTTCCACCTAAATCGGGAGAGTCCCTCCTTCTGTCTTGTTTGTGACCTTTCTCTAGGTGAGAAGGTCCCCTTCGAGGCTGCCGGGTCGGCCTTGTTATGGTGATGGTGCTGCAGAAAGCAGCTTCTCCCTCGTTAGAAGTGACATCACTGTACATTAAAGACATCATATCTCCTTTCATATTAAAATGCCTGTCAGCTCTCCTGCTCAAAGGTTGTAAATCTGCCAGAGTGGCCTGAGCTTGTGGAGTTTTCATTATGAAAATATGAAGATAAGCACTCTGTTTCCCTGTCAAAGGGAAAGACATAAGTCTTCTGGTAATGACATTACTTAAAAAAAATAAATATATATTTTCCTAGCTGAGTGTTTTAGGAGCACATTTGGACAAGATAGCTCCCCCCATTTTTTTAAGTTTTAAAAATTCAGACTTAAAAAGCAGACTGGCATAACTCAGATAGGAAATACAGCTGGAGTAAGATTTATTAATGCATGCTTTTCATACTTGCTCCTAGAGTAAATCATTAGACGTTTCCAATGATTTTAGCCCTTCATTTTTTTTTGTTGTCCAGTCTAGAAAATGACCAAAAAAATACTTTACCCGCCATTCACTTGTAATTCACAAATAAACTAGTTGTCTTGGATTTAAGTTTTTTCTTAACGTTTTTAAAGACTCACCACATCATCTCTTGCTAACAGAACTTGTTTGATGACAACCTCTCGCCAACACTGGGATAAAGCAGGTGCCAATTTCAAGATGGCACTTGCCATCTGCCTCTACAAGGATTAAATCATGAGGTAGTGCAGCTGCTGACCTTCAACACTCCCTGAAAGGAGTTCAGGGCAGAGATCAGGAACAAAGCACTCTGTGCTCTGGGAAGAGCTGGCAGAACAGTTTATGCAGTTAGACATTTTCAGGAGAAGATCTTATGAGCCTAGTTCCTGCATCTCTCTGTATCTAGAAAAGCACTTAAATCCTTCATGGTGAAGTCTGTTTTTTATGACAAGCAGCAACCTTCTGCAAAAATATGTGTTTGATTACATATTTGATTGCCCCTTCACCAGAATCACATGTATACTGAACTGCATGCCCCACCCCCCACCACCCCCACCATCCCCCTCTTTGGAGCAATTTCTCAGAGCTGTCTCCAGGCTATAGTCCTCATTTTGTCCCAAATAAAACTTAGCTCATTACTCTCACATTGTGCTTTTTTTAAATTTTAACTGACAAAGGTTAATCTAAGGAGTCTTATTCATGGAAGATGGGATTTCCTTTCTACCTAACCACATAAAAATAGAGAAAATGATTGAAGAAACCACAACACACCTCATTGCCTCTGTGAGGCATCAGGTTTTAAATTAACGCTTTCCAGACAGAGACATTGGGCTTTTCTAAAAAGTCTTACAATCAAAAACGTAAATGAAACTCTCAGACACTGCTGCATTCAAGGAGTGGGGCTTGTGAGGCAAACTTGTTGTCATCATAGTTTTTAAGGCGCTAAGTCATGTCCAACTCTTTTGAGATCCCTTGGTTTGTAGACTGCCTGGCTCCTCTGTCCATGGGATTCTTCAGGCAGGAGTACTAGAGTTGGTTGCCATTTCTTTGTCCAGGGGATCTTCCCGATCCAGGGATCAAACCTGAATCTTCTGCACTGGCAAGCATGTTCCTCACCATTGAGCTACCAGGGAAGCCCCGAGTTTTTACATTCATCTCAAGTTTATTCTTACTTGGTAGTTGTGAAGAGGAACTAAGATTTCAGATACCATTTTTTTTTTTTTTTGCAGAAATGATCATGAAGATCAATGTGGGTTATTCAGGGCATCCCATTAAATGAAAGAAAATAAAAGTGGCTCAGCTGTCTTTGGTAGTCAGCCTACTCTGTGGGTTCGTGAAGACTGAGATAACTCAGCTTACAGAGCTGACGAAACAAGAACTTTTCATAGGATGGAATCAACTCCTCTTTCATTCATAAGAGGCTAAAATATCAGTATCTCTATATTCATCCCACTGACGAATAGAAATACCACAATGCTTCCTCTCTCTGGTTTTGACACATTGCGGTGAACTCTACATTATCACTTTCCAAGGTAAGCTGTGAAATGATTTTTATGGATGTAATTTATCTGTAATTCAGTAAGTGTAGGCCCAAGACTGGTGACTTTCTATAGACTCATTCGAATGAAAATAACCACACTCAACAATCCCAGGAAAGGCCTGGATATGAGACCAACTATCCAATCACCATGAGCAAAAAAGAAAACCTCCAGGGAAGTGGCTGAAGCCTAGACATCCTGCTGTATTCCTGTTTGCTGAGCTCCGTGTAGTGTGGCTCACCTCCAGCCTTGCTCGCTGGGGCCTGCTCTGTGGCTTTCTCAATAGAGAAGGAAATCTAGGTGAGATGAATCAATGATCGCAAATACCTAGAAATAAAGCTAAGCCAGGTTCGGGAGTTCCTTGCTGTTGTTTAGTCACTAAGTTGTATAAAAATTTTTGCAACTCCATGAACTGTAGCCAACCAGGCTCCTTTGTCCCTGGGATTTCCCAGGCAAGAATTCTGGAGTGGGTTGCCATTTCCTCCTCCAGGGGATCTTCCCCACCCAGGGAGAGAATCTGTGTCTCCTGCATTAGCAGGCAGATTCTTTATCACTGAGCCACCAGGGAAGGCCCTGGACTTCCTAGTGTCAAAGAACTGGCTTTGGCAATGTTATAAGCTAAGGAATTTGGGGTACTCAACTGTCCAGTTTTAACTTATCAACAAAATTCTCAAGGGCAGCCCTGTCCTTTCTCTACCCCCCAGCTCCCACTCTTAGAAAATTTAAACCTTGTTTCAAAAGTTAACAATGACAACTAATAGCTAATAGTGGGAGGAAGCTGATAGCAGGTGCCTTCAGGTTCAAAAGGTCAGTTCAGACTTCACTGCCTGATAAATTACCTAATGGGGGCCTTGGGCCAGGGTAAGGGGTGGTTGCAATTAAAAATGAAACCCAATCCTCACTCATCATCAGACCCAATGAGGTTTTAAGGGAATCTCTGACTTCATGATCCTTCTGTTGAAGGAGGACAGGAAAGATTTTGGTCTCTTGGGGATTTCTGGCATGCGTTTCTTCCTGGTTGTGCTACAGGTACTCTGCACTCACAGACATTGGTTGCTGGTTCCTTCTGAAGTCACAGTCACACACCCCACAGGATGGGCCAGTGCCTAAGCCACCAGAGTGGTTTCAGACATGTCCAAGACACGGGGGACCATTTAGCCCAGACAGCCAGTCATGACTTATCAGCCAGAGACACTAACCCACCCAGAAATGCAGTGTCCTTGGACTCCATGAGTTTGAAGTTAATGACAAGCTTTATAAAACAAACAGTAAGAATCCAACGTCCTCAAAGCCATGAAGAACTGACCTAATCACTCTGAGTTGGTATCCCTGTTGGAGACCTTTATCTTCTTTACCTACAGCCAAAAAGTAAAAAGGGCTGACACCTCTAGCAGTCATTGCTTGGCCCTCCAAACGTCTTCCTAAATCGGCCTTGTTTGGTAAGTGAAATCACAGCTGAAAGGGGTCAAGCCAATGCAGTGGGCATCACAGCACGGGGAGGAGGTCAAATTGCTTTTGCCCTTCTGCTCCCAGCCCTTTACTGCTGGCCTGCTGCCAGAGTCCAGCCCTTGCCTGAATACCAGTGACTCTATATAGAAAGCCCGGCACAGTAAATTCACCTACAGTGAATCTAATTTGGGTATGTAATAAAAAGCAGTTTTGCAATAAGGATAATTTTCTTAGAAGCAGAAAAACTGTATCTCATTTAGTTGCATTTCTTGCAGACTGCTTTAAAATCCTAAGCATGGAGGCCAAGGTCCCAGGCTCAATTTATATATAAAGGCTGGTCAGTTTACTTTGGTCCAGAGCCATAAACTGTACCTCCATTCTGTAAATATACTCTGTCCATGTGCCATTTTATAAGCACGTTTTACAAATCAGAAGGGGCTTCCCAGGTGGCTCAGAATCCACCTGCAACGCAGGAGACATGGGTTTGATCCCTGGGTTGGGAAGATGCCCTGGAGAAGGAAGGGCATGGCAACCCACTCCAGTATTCTTGCCTGGAGAATCCGGTGGACAGAGGAGCCTGGAGGGCTACAGTCCACAGGGTTGCAAAGAGTCAGACACAACTGCAGTTACTGAGCATGCATGCCCTCACGCATCAATCAGAAGAGTGAGTTGGCCTTCCCTGGTGGCACAGTGGTAAGAATTTGCCTGCTAATGCAGGAGACACGTGTTCGATCTCTGGTGCGGGAAGATTCCACATGCCGAGGAGCAACTAAGCCCGGACACCCCAATTACAGAGCCCGTGCTTTAGAGTCTGCGAGATGCAATCACTGAAGCCTGTGCACCTGCAGCCCATGCTCTGCAACAAGAAAAGCCACCTCAGTGAGAAGCTAATGCATTGCAACTAGAGAGCAGCTTCTGCTTACTGCATCTAAGAAAGCTTGAATGCAACAACGAAGATCCCGTGCATCCAAAAATAAATAAATATGTCAACTTAAAAAATAGTCACAGTCTAAAAATTGAGAGTTATGTTTTATTTGGTGGGAATTTTTAGGACTTCAAGCCCCAAAGACAGCAATATCAAGTAACCCTGAGAATTGCTCTGAGGATGTGGGCGGTGGGGTGGGCTTGTGGAGGGAGAGATTCGGGTTATGGAGAAGTTTGCAACAAGGGGCAGGTAGGCTAAACATCAAAAGACTATTGTTAATTAAGGAAAACCAACAAGCTCAGACATACAGATGATACAACCATTATGGTGGAAAGCAAAGAGGAACTAAAGAGCCTCTTGATGAGGTTGAGAGAGGAGAGTGAAAAAGCTGGCTTGAAACTCATTCACAAAACTAAAATCATGGCATCCAGTCCCACTACTTCATGGCAAATAGAAGGAGAAAAAGTGAAAACGGTGACAGATTTTCTTTTCTCGGGTTCCCAAATCACTGTGGACAGCGACTGCATCCATGAAATTAAAAGATGCTTGCTTCTTGGAAGGAAAGATATGACAGTCCTAGACAGTGTTTTAAAAAGCAGAGACATCACTTTGCTGACAAAGGTCCATATAGTTGAAGCCATGGTTTTTCTAGTAGCCATGTACCGATGTGAGAGCTGGACCATAAAGAACTGATGCTTTCTAATTGTGGTGCTGGAGAAGACTCTTGAGAGTCCCTTGGACAGCAAGATCAAACCAGTCAATCCTAAAGGAAGTCAACCCTGAATATTCATTGGAAGGACTGATGCTGAAGCTGAAGCTCCAATACTTTAGCCACCTGTCCATGGGATTGAAGACCCAACTCATTGGAAAAGACCCTGATGCTGGAAAAGATTGAAGGCAGGAGGTGAAGGGGATGACAGAGGATGAGGTGACTGGATGGCATCACTGACATCATGGACATGAGTTTGAGCAAACTCCAGGAGATACTGAAGGACAGGGAAGCCTGGTGTGCTGCAGTCCATGAGGTCACAGAGAGTCGGACACAACTTAGCAACTGGACAACAGCAAGGAAAACCAGATATCTCAAGTTAAGGAATTTAGCGCTCTTCTATGAATGGGAAGATGCAAGAGTCTGGGCTCATTGAAATCATTCCTTTCATATTCATCTCGGCTATTTGGGGCCAGTACCCTGCGTTTTTCACACCCCCCTTCCCCAGATCCTCGGTGATTGCTGTAGGCAGCAGCTGCAGCCTAATGGCTGCCGGATAGCAAGTATTGTTCTCCTTTGGCCCGGAATCGCTGATGGCTGCGATTTCCTTGTTTATTGATATGGCAGGATTACTCCATTTCTCAAATAGTCAGGTAAATAAATAAATAAATAAAGGAAGAGTGGGTTGCTGACAAATAAGAAAGCGTTGGCACACACATTATCAGCTCCATATGAAGTATGAGTTTTAAAGCACCTTTTATGGTTAAAGAAATGTTTTGGGATGTGACAGATTGTATTTTTGAAAGAGGGCAGCAACAAGATTTCCCATCCCATGTGTTCTTGCGGTGTAACTCTGACACACGTCCCACTGAGGGAAGGAGTCTGGGATCTTAGTTCCCTGTCCAGGGATCAAACCTGAGTCTCCTGCATTGAAAGTGCAGAGTCTTAACCACTAGATCACCAGGGAATTCCCCACTTTGTGACTGTTTTGACCAATAGACTATAGTAGAAGTGGCCTGAGTTCTAAGGCTGGTTCATAAAAGTCTTCAGCCTTGCTTGCTGGGATACTCACTCAAAACGTCTTTAACCACCCTATAAGGTGTCTGCCATGCTGTGAGGAAGCACAGCTCGCCCATGTAGAGTAGAGAGACCACTAGAGAGTGGTCCTGTGACTATCCAGAGAGAGAGAGAGACAGAGGAGAGATGCCTAGCTGATTGCCAGCTGCATAAGCCCACTGTGGTTTGTTTTAGCCCTAGTCACGATCAGACTCCCAACTTGAGGGAGACCCTGAATGAGAAACAACCAGGTCCATGCCAAATTCTCACCTACATATACTGCAGAAGATAAAATGATTGTTATTTAAATAACAGTCAGGTTTTGGGGTGATTCGTTAGGAATCAATAGATAATGAAAAAGAAGTTAGCAATTTGTCTCATGATTACTGTGGTACACAGATGGGGTATCTGTGCAATAAATAAATCAGGGTGGTTAAAAGACCTTGAACTCTAGGCTCAAATCCCAGACCCACAACCACATGATCCTGAGCAAATTATTTTCCTGAGCCTCAGTCAACTCATTTACAGATTGGTGATGACAACTGTAGTAACTTCACAAGGTCTGTGTAAGGATTAAATTAATTCATATTCATAAAATGTATAGAAGAGTACCTGGCAGAGAGTAAGTGTTAGTAGGAGGATTCCAGGTGAAATAGGGGCCTGAGGCATATACAATTTAGTTTCTCTTAAACCCCAATATGGGCTTCCCTGGTGACTCAGTGGTAAAAAAATACCAGGGACATAATAGTAACCAGGCATTCTCCCTGTCTTCCAGGAGCTTGTCCACCACAAAGGAAGGGAGGGAAATAAACAAAAATTTACAAATGAGTCAGATTATTTTCAGAAACACCAGTCTTTAGGATACTCTCATTTATTGAGTAAGGTGTGTAAACTGGTATTCCTGGAGAGACATCTGGCAACAGCTATAGCAAAATAGCCTTAAATTTGCAAATTGTTGGAAATAGTGATTCTACATTGGGCAATTTATCTAAGGAAACAGATAAGCATTCAGAAAATACACACATTCAGATATATGTTATTATTGTAGCAAGTAATTTAAAATACAAAGTTGTTTAATAATGAGAGGATTAGCTAAATTGTAGCTAAGTATTATGCTGTTATTAAAATGATCTCGTATTCACTACCATGTAAACGTCTTCTCCAAGCCTAGTTAAATGAGAAAAAGAGATCATACAAGAGTATTGAACTTCCCTGGTGGTACAGTGGATAAGAATCTGCCTGCATCAGGAGACATGGGTTCTATCCTTGGTCTGGGAAGATCCCTTCCTGCGGCAGAGCAGCTAAGCCGGGGCACCACAATACTAAAGTCCACGCACCCCAGAGCTCACACTCCGCAAGGAGAGAAGCCACCCCAATGGGAAGCCTGCACTCAAGGCAACTAGAGAGTAGCCCCCGCTTGCTGTAACTAGAAAAAGCTCCCCGCAAAAAAGAATGGGTAACAACCTGAGTGAGAGAGAGAGAGCGTGCACCACATCCTGGGCACGTTGTTTTGCTCAGAGTGGTGAAATAACAGTCAAATTTTGAGGAGTTTTTCTTCCCTTGTCATCTGAAATTATCTACAGAAAATGTCATATTTGTGCTTTTTAAAAAGAACAACTTCATTTCACTCAGGACTTGCCATTTTCTTGAAGAGTAATAAGCCCGTCTCAGTAGATGTTTCTATTTGCCCTCACTTCTTGGTGCCCCTTCAATAAAAACACATATTTGATAAAGTACCCATTTTTGCCTACTTGGAATCGCCTTCTGTTTGGATGGAGTTGTGTTGGAGGAGTAGGTGGAGTGCAAGTTTGTCAGCCAGGACGGGACGTGAACTAGGGTGACGCATGCTCTTCCTGGAAGACCCCTGCCCTTCCACAACCAGATCCACGGGTGGAGCATAACCACCACTGAAGTGGTGTAAAATTCCAGCAGTATTGATAGAGAGTAACACATCAGCTCTGTGGTTTCGGGGGCTCGATTTCCTTGGAAGTCATAGTGTTCACCCCAATCGTCTTTGCAGCTCTCACCCTTTGACACATGCCGCTATTATAATTGATGGGATGGCAGGGCAGGGTAGAAGCCTTTCATTCTTCAGGGATGGAATAAGAGGCTTAACTTTTGGGGCTTATACATATTGAAAGTGTTCACGTTAAGTAGATTATATCACATGCCACCTTCATGTCCTTCCTCTTTCCTTCCTCTACCTCTCTCTCGTTTCAAACAGGTGCTGTTTTCTTGACTTGGCCTTATTCCTTGGCTTGAATGAAATGGACAGAATCCAGTGCAGTCTACTCTTAGCCCTCTCCAACAGGAAGGCTAGGCGGTCAGGCTGCTTTGCACCTCTGGGCAAGTGGGTGCATCTCTGGCCTATCTGGAAAGGCCATTTGCACCTGTAAATACCTGCACTCTCTCCCCATACCTGGCACTGATGCCAGCATTTCATAAGAGATTTATGACTTTAAGCTATTAAAGAACTCCACCTTATTAAAAATGCACATGAGCAAAATCACACATTGGATCTGCTTTGATCACTTTATCAGAAATGAGTTTATAAGGTCTTTGCCATGATGACCTTTAGCTGAAAAACTGGACAAGAGACCCAAAGTATCAGATTTACTGTGGGGAAACTTGAGCAGGTAGAAGTGCAAATTCAGAGTCGAGGTCAGTTCCTAGGGACACCTGAGAGAAACCAGTCTGTCTCAGGGAGAATTCCAGTGTTATCAAGGGATGACCTCGGAGAGCAGAATGAGGAGCATCTTGGCAAGGAAACTTTGGAAAGATGTCAAAGACAACTATGTTCTTCAGACTGCCCTTCCCTCGGTGCTCACTCTCCACATCGGAGGCTGAGGGTGCCATTTTAAAGATTTTTTCCATGTGGACCATTTTTAAAGTTTTTATTGGATTTGTTACAATATTGCTTCTGTTTTATGTTTTGGTTTCTTGACTGCAAGACATGTGGGATCTTAGCTTCCCACCCAGGGATTGAACACTCAGCACCTATGCTGGAAGGCAAATTCCCAAGGGTGCTGTTTTAGAGGCTTATTTCCAGAGCTGAGAGGCAAGGCTCAGCCCTTCCTCATACCCTTCTCTACAGAAACCTTGCTTCTAGTGTGTCCTTCAGTGGATGTTCTTGTTCTGTGGAGCAGTATCTGACTGGCTGTGTCCCTCTCACATTGAGGGGTGGTGAGCTATGGCAGCCTACTTAACCATTGCCACCATTTCAGCGATCCTTGCAAATCCGTATCAGACGTAAATATTCAGCTTTAGTTCTAGGATAAGTCTTGCAAATGGTCAAAGAAGGAAAATAATCTCTGCTTGAGTTTTGTCCAGCAGCTGCTTCCAGGCAAAAGGTTTCATTCTTTCTAATATGGCACATGGTGCAAGTTTGTATGAAATTCATGATCTGGTACTTTGTCAATCATACCCTGAAGTTAGGCTAGAGCTCTTGGGCCAATGGCAAGTTGCCAGAGGTTTAGGAATGAAGGAACTTCAAAGATGGAAAAAGGCCATGCACAGAGCTTTGCCAAGCCTTCCTTTGCTCCAGCTAGTAGAGACTAAGAAAATATTATTTTTAAAGGCACATGCATACACCCTAAGAATACAAAAGTCATCTGCCTTTCTATTCTGAAAGAGAAATTAATTTTCTCTATAATAGATTTCCTCCAGAATCTCTTTGTCTTGACTTCTGAATTTTTATGAGTGTTCTGTTGAATTTTGCTCACACTGAGTTATTCTAGAAAATCATTTTTAAATTATTTGGGGGTGGGTGAGTTGGCATCCGTAAGACTCTAGTTTTCCTTCACATGTGATTAGGGAGTAATTTATGTGCTGAAGGAGGCCTTTGATCAGGTAGAAAAGTGAAAAGTAAGCTTCACTGAAGGTTCTGAGAGCTTTGTTGCCCCTGAAGAGGCATGGATGCAAAAAGTCAGATTTGAAAGCAATTACCCTTTTCAGTACTTTGGCTACCTGATGTGAAGAGCTGACTCTGGAAAAGACCCTGATGCTGGGAAAGATTGCAGGCAGGAGGAGAAGGGGACGACAGAGGACAAGATGGTTGGATGGCATCACCGACTCAATGGACATGAGTTTGAGCAAGCTCTGGGAGATGGTGATGGACAGGGAGGCCTGGTGTGCTGCAGTCCATGGGGTTGCAAAGAGTCAGACATGACTTAATAATGGATGAAGAAATGTTTATTAATTAATTGCATGATTGGGGATGGAGAATAAGGCTCAAGAAGTGTAGAAATTCTAACTCCTATACAGTTCACATCAAAGAACTTCGTTGTCTTTTATATTTCGCATGCATGCTAAGTTGCTTCAGTCCTGTCCAACTCTTTGTGACCCTGTGGACTGTAGCCTGCCAGGCTCCTCTGTCCATGGGATTCCCCAGGCAAGAGTCCTGGAGTGGGTTGCCATGGCCTCTTGCAGGGACTCTGACCCAGGTATCAAACTCGCATCTTTTACATCTCCTGTATTGGCAGGTGGGTTCTGTAACACTAGCACCACTGGAAAGCCCCTTTTATATTTTATTTAGGACTTATTTGAGCTGTGGTTCTCAAAGAAAGAAAGAAAGTGAAAGTGAAGTCGCTCAGTCATGTCTGACTCTTTGTGACCCCGTGGACTGTAGCCTACCCGGCTCCTCCATCCAAGGGATTCTCCAGGCAAGAATACTGGAGTGGGTTGCCATTTCCTTCTCCAGAGGATCTTCTCGACCCAGGGATTGAACCCAGGTCTCCTGCATTGTAGGCAGACGCTTTAACCTCTGAACCACCAGGGAAGCCCCTCTGGAGGTTTTTATTCTGGGGCCAACTTTGGATGCGTCCGTGTATTCATTTATTCATTCATGTCTATTTAAGAGTACCTTTCCTTGCCTGGCACTGAACAAATACATAAAACTTTAAAAGGGAGCAAGTTGTCATTTGGATATAATGTTAGATGGATCCTAATCCAGCAAATGACTATATTTTTCTGTCCCTCCCTGACCCAGTGTGAGTACAGTAAACACGGCAATCGTAGCATCTATCCTGGCTTTTGACTAAATTGGAAGCTGTGATTGTCCTCACCATGCTTCATGACCTCTGCAACATATTTGTTTCAATTCTTCAGCATAAATCAGAAGGCCTTGCTTCTGCTTCTAACAAGCAGAAAGGATTTGTCTCAATTGAGTTTGTATAATAGAATACCCTTAAGCCTGGCATGCTGCAGTCCATGGGTTCCCAAGTAGTCGGACACGACTTAGTGATTAAACAACAGCAACAAGGAAAGAGGGTATTATTCTTTGCTCTAGTTACAGTTTATGAAGATGGCTGCAAGTTCCCCAAATTTTTTGGGGGGGACAGCTATAAAAAGAGGAAAGGGACTTCCCTAGTGGTCCAGTGGTTAAGAGTGCAGGGGACATGGGTTTGATACCTTGTCGGGGAACTAAGATCCCACATGGTGTGGAGTACGTAAGCCCTCGAGCCACACCTGGAGCATCTGTGCACTGCAACGAAAGATCCCGTACGATGAAGTCAAGATCCCATGTGCGGCAACTGAGATGCAACAAGACCAAATAAATAAATATTTTTTTTAAAAAAGAGAAGACAATGTTGTGTTTTTGAGCATCTTATTACCCTCTACGTGCGGGTGACCATTTAGAAATGCATCCAGACATTGGTACTGGTTTTGTCACAAGAGAAAGAACTGGATAGTCTCTGCTACTGAGAGTTTTAGGCAACAGCTGATGTGCGTTTTTTAAATTAATTCACTTATTTTTGGCTGTGCTGGGTCTTCATTGCTGTGAGGCCTTTCCGGGGCCGGGGCTACTCTCCAGCTGTGGCGTGTGGCCTTCTCACCGCAGTGGCTTCTCTTGTTGCAGAGCTTGGGCTCGAGGGCCCCTGGACTTCAGTAGCTGCAGCCCGTGAGCTCCGTAGTTGCTGCTCCCAGGCTCCAGAGCACAGGCTCCATAGTTGTGGTGCGTGGGCTTGCTCTGTGGCATGCGATCTTCCTGAATGGGGGATCAAACCCACGTCTCCTGCATTGGCAGGCGGATTCTTTACCACTGAGCCCCTAGGGAAGTCCCAGACGTGTTTCTTATTGTAATGACTTCAGTGAAAGGAAAAGGCAACTGCTTAAGAAAACCAAATTGAAAAGAAAGAGTTTGTGCTACCCTATTGGCAATTTCCAGCTATATTATGTTCACAAATCCAGAATTGGGAAAACTAGCTTCTAAAAACTAAAAATTACTGAGAAGTAGCATTGGTCTTAATCTTTCCCTTTCTCCCTGGATTGAAGGCTGGAGATTCTGAAGTTGTTCTTGAACTTTACCCTGCTAATTTATAAAATGCTCTAATTTAACTACACCACAGGGCTGGTGAAAGAAACCGTTCCATCAAAAAAGCATATGGATTTGATAATCCACCCTGGAAAATCAAGGACATCTGTTTTTGTTTTTGTTTTGCTGTAAACATTTTCCTGAAAGTCTAAATATAAAGCACTGGCCCAATTCATTAATATTTTGGAATGAATTTAGTTATGTCACAATAGACATGGGTTGTGGGTGGGTTTTTTTTTTGTAGTTGAAAAGATAAAAATTTTCACATTCTCAGTTAAAACCACATTAGTAAGAAACATTTTGAAAATTGAATTTATTTGAAATACATATGGTGGCAAGAATTCAAGCAGAGAAAATTCCTCAAAGATGGAGATGTGCATTTTTAAGAGTGAAAAGAACCACGTACGTTGGAGATCATTTGCTGATATTTAAACTATTCCTAGATTTTTATAGACTGTACTTTATTTATTAGAAGTGACTGTACAGTTTTAATTAGTTTCACTCTGGTAGAATTAGGTTCATTGAAGTAGACTCACTCCACTGCAAGATGAACAGCAGCCTCATGGACCGCAGATTTCCAACATAAACTGTAATTCATCAAAGGCCAATACAACTCTTTTCTTTGTAGCTGGGTAACCATTTATGTTTGAGGTGAAGATGTTAATATGGAAATTTTGTGAGCGAGGAAAGAGGACGAACACTATCATTCTAATTTATGACCTTTCATATAAGGCCAAATGTAAAGGCAACTTCAATTGTTTTATATCTCAGGGCCAGCACACAGCAGATGTATGAAATTTGGAGTGTTAGACATAAACTTTTATTACCAAATTATAAATAATTTCTCCCACTTATACAGTTCACCTTTCAAGTTCATCTTGATTAAAATACAAGGGCAGCATCACACCGATTTCACTGAATTTTACAGCTGAGAGAGGTTTTCTAGAGTTCACAGTGAAGCATAAAGCATAACAGCATTTGGAAGACTTTCCTCATAGGAGTTCAGCTCCTGAGCCCGTCTCCTCTGGAATTCAAGTTATATCGAAATGATGGCTGATGACACAGGAACATTTATTTAAACATCTCAAATGTTATATCTGAAACCAAGCTCCCATGATGTAGCATACTTCCCATCTTTGGGTAAGAATAAAAGGCACACTGCCTTTACTGAGAAATTTGCCCATCAGTCAATACGCTTCTATACTTCTCAGAAGATACTCAACAACCAGCATATTTTTCTTCTCGTTGCTTTAACAATTTTCATGTCCCATGACAAAAGGGAGATAACAGTGGTCCAAATACTGCACACTAGGATGTGACAGGTGTTTTCATTGTCCACCCTGAAGCTGCGGGTGGAAGCCAGCACCTGATGAAGGTAATGTGTCTCTGGAACAAAGATGGTCAACGTTACTAGGAGCAGAATGCCAACGTGGATATTTAAATCTGCTCTGGAGACTGTCGACCACCCCAGTTTCATGTTTGCATCTCTCGTCATCCCTCTCATCAACATAATATACAATCACCCACACGTCCACAGGGCTGTTGGGTGTTTCATAAAATAAGCTAGATATGATATTGTTACTCGACCGGGTTGGTTTGCCCAAGGCACAGCAAGCCAAATGCTGAGATGCTGAGGTTTCCAGCAGAGAAAAGGTTTATTCACAAGGCATCCAAGAAGGGAGAACAAATGTTGAAATTGCCTTCCTCAAAGGTGAGGAACTCAGGGTATTTATGGGATTAAGTGGAGGCATGGGGACCCTGGGGAGAGGTGATCAGAAATCAGAACAAGGGGAGATAACCGTTATTCTCCACAGGTGCAGCTAAGCTTACAGACGTCTTCATGAAACACTTGTTCAGAGAATGGCAGCACCGCGTGCTTGGAGGGTGGAGTTTAGGGTCTTCTGATGTCGAAAGAGCACCTATCAGAAACTGTTGTTGTTGTTGTTGTTCGGTTGCTAAGTTGTGTTCCACTCTCTCCGACCCCATGGAATGTAGCCCACCAGGCTCCTCCATCCATGTGATTTTCCAGGTGAGAACACTGCAGTGAGTTGCCATTTCCTTCTCCAGTTGGAAACTTGCGCATGCCTAATCGGAGAAGGCAATGGCACCCTACTCCAGTACTCTTGCCTGGAAAATCCCATGGATGGAGGGGCCTGGTAGGCTGCAGTCCATGGGATCGTGAAGAGTTGGACACGACTGAGAGACTTCACTTTCAAGGAAACGGCAACCCACTCCAGTATTCTTGCCTGAAGAATCCTAGGGATGGGGGAGCCTGGTGGGCTGCCATCTATGGGGTTGCACAGAGTTGGACATGACTGAAGCGACTTAGCAGCAGTGGGAAGGTCAGTGGTCCTAACCAGTCTTAATTTACTTGAACTGAACACAGTTGACTCTGAGTTTCTGAAAAAAACAACTGGGCTAAACATCTTATTGTTTAGGCTACCTGACATCTGGAGGACATGGAAGTTTTAAAAACAAAACAAGCTTGATCGACGAAGGCAGGTTACATTTTATCATTTATTAATGGCTAACTGGTGACTGACTTTGATTTCCATACCTTCTTTTATGCACATGGAACACTGAAGAACATAATCTTTCAAAGGCATAGGTACAAAGAACTATAGAAGTCTGGAACAAAAAATGTGGCAAAAGTTCATCTCAGTATTTTTATCCCAGCATTTGCCTATTTTAAGACTAATAACTTTGAGACTTCCCTGAAGTCCAGTGATTAAGACTTTACCTTCCAAAGGGCTGAAGGTTTGCTCCCTGGTTGGGGAACTAAGACCCCACACATCATGCAGTGTGGCAAAAAAAAAAAAAGAATAATAACATCAAGAGAATGAGAAGACAAGCTATAGTTTGGAAGAAAATTCTTGCAAAAAATGCATCTGATAAAGGACTGTTATCTAAAATACACAAAGAACTCTTAAAAAAAATCTTTAAAAATGAACAATCTGAATGAAAATTGGCAAAAGATCTGAAAACACATCTCCCCAAAGAAATTGTACAAATGACAAATAAGCATGTGGTGATATGTCATTAGAAGCAAATTAAAGGTCCATCTAGTCAAGGCTATGGGTTTTCCAGTAGTCATGTATGGATGTGAGAGTTGGACTACAAAGAAAGCTGAGCACTAAAGAAGGCTGAATGCTGAAGAACTGATGCTTTTGAACTGTGGTATTGGAAAAGACTCTTGAGAGTCCCTTGGACTGCAAGGAGATCCAACCAGTCCATCCCAAAGGAGATCAGCCTTGAATATTCATTGGAAGGACTGATGCTAAAGCTGAAACTCCAATACTTTGGCCACCTAATGCGAAGAACTGACTCACTGGAAAAGACCCCGATGCTGGGAAAGATCGAAGGCAGGAGGAGAAGGGGATGACAGAGGATGAGATGGTTGGATGGCATCACCAACTCAATGGACATGAGTTTGAGTAAACTCCGGGAGTTGGTGATGGATAGGGAGGCCTGGTGTGCCACGATTCATGGGGTCACAAAGAGTTGGACACGACTGAGTGACTGAACTGAACTGAACTGAAAAACTGCAAAGAGATACTGCTGCTGCTGCTAAGTCACTTCAGTCGTGTCCAACTCTGTGCAACCCCATAGACAGCAGCCCACCAGGTTCCCCCATCCCTGGGATTCTCCAGGCAAGAACACTGGAGTGGGTTGCCATTTCCTTTTCTAATGCAGAAAAGTGAAAAGTGAGAGTGAAGTCGCTCAGTCGTGTCCGACTCTTAGCGACCCCATGGACTGCAGCCCACCAGGCTCCTCCATCTATGGGATTTTCCAGGCAAGAGTACTGGAGTGGGTTGCCATTGCCTTCTCCTACTATACACCTATTAGAATGGTCCAAATCCAAAATACTGGATACACCAAATACTGACAAAGATATGGAGCAACAGGAACTCTGAGTCATTCCTGGTCGGAATGCAAAATGGTACAGGCACTTTGGAAGACAGCTTGGCTGTTTCTGACAGAAGTAAACAGACTCTTATCATACAGTTCAGCAATTGCACCCCTTTGTATTTACTCAAGTGAATTGAAAATTTATGTCTATACAAAAACCTGCACACAGACGTTTAATAATAACTTTTTTCATAACAGCCAAAACTTGGAAGCAGCCAAGATGTCCTTCAGTAAGTGAACAAATAAATAAACTGTGATATATCTAGACAGTGGAATGTGGTCCAGAGCTAAAAAGAAATGAGTCATCAAGCCATGAAAAGACATGGAGGAACCCTAATATATACTACTAAGTGAAAGAAGCCAATCTGAAAAGGCTATATACTATTTGATTCCAACTTTATGATACTTTGGAAAAGACAAAACCATGAAGACAGTAAAAAAATCAGTGGTTGCTAGGTGTCAGTAAGGAGGGAGGGGTGAATACATTGACAAGGCATGGATGATTAGAGATGTGAAACTGCTCTGTATGATACCATAATGGTGGATGCCGATTATTATGTGTTTCTCAAAACCCACAAAATAAGGACTTCCCTGATGGAGGAGCTAAGGTCTCATATGCCTCATGGCCAAAAAACCACCAGCAACACTGTGACAAATTCAATAAAGACTTTAAAAATGGTCCACATCCAAAAAAAAAAGCCCACAGAGTGCACACCACCAAAGTGAACCCTAATATAAACTTGGGGTGAATACGATGTGTCAATGTAGGTTCATCAATTCTTGCAACTAAACTCTGCGAGCTAAAATAAATCATGTCATATTGCGTTTATGACTTTAAAGCTCTTTAATAACCAATCCATTCTGAAGAAGATCAGCCCTGGGATTTCTTTGGAAGGAATGATGCTAAAGCTGAAACTCCAGTACTTTGGCCACCTCATGCGAAGAGTTGACTCATTGGGAAAGACTCTGATGCTGGGAGGGGTTGGGGGCAGGAGGAGAAGGGGACGACAGAGGATGAGATGGCTGGATGGCATCACAGACTCAATGGACGTGAGTCTGAGTGAACTCTGGGAGTTGGTGATGGACAGGGAGGCCTGGCGTGCTGCGATTCATGGGGTTGCAGAGTCGGACAGGACTGAGCGACCGGATTGAGCTGAACTGAACAAATTAATGTTCGTGTTCAGGGTTTCGAAGACTTGCTCTTACTGGATTCAGTCAGTTCAGTTGCTCAGTCGTGTCCAACTCTTTGCGATCCCATGGACTGTAGCACACCAGGCCTCCCTGTCTATCACCAACTCCCGGAGTTCACCCAAACTCATGTTCCTTGAGTTGGCGATGCCATCTAACCATCTCATCCTCTGTCACCCCCTTCTCCTCCTGCCTTCAATCTTTCCCTGCATTGGGGTCTTTCCAATGAATCAGTTTTTCGCATCAGGTAGCCAAAGTATTGGAGTTTCAGCTTTAGCATCAGTCCTTCCAATAAATATTCAGGGCTGATCTCCTTTGGGATGGACTGGTTGGATCTCCTTGCAGTCCAAGGGACTCTCAAGAGTCTTCTCCAACACCACAGTTCAAAAGCATCAATTCTTTTGTGCTCAGCTTTCTTTATAGTCCAACTCTCACATCCATACATGACTACTGGAAAAACCGTAGCTTTGATTAGACAGACCTCTGTTAGCAAAGTAATGTCTCTGCTTTTTAATAAGCTGTTTAAGTTGGTCATAGCTTTTCTTCCAAGGAGCAAGTGTCTTTTAATTTCATAGCTGCAGTCATCATCTGCAGTGATTTTGGAGCCCAAAAAAATAAAGTCAGGTACTGTTCCTACTGTTTCCCCATCTATTTGCCATGAAGTGATGGGACTAGATGCCATGATCTTAGTTTTCTGAATATTGAGTTTTAAGCCAACTTTTTCACTCTCCTCTTTCACTTTCACCAAGAGGCTTTTTACTTCCTCTTCACTTTCTGCCATAAGGGTGATGTCATCTGCATATCTGAGGTTATTGATATTTCTCCTGGCAATCTTGATTCCAGCTTGTGCTTCATCCAGCCCAGCGTTTCTCATGATGTTCTCTGCATAGAAGTTAAATAAGCAGGGTGACAATAAACAGCCTTGACATACTCCTCTCCCTAATCTTACTGGATTAGTATTCCAAAAAAGTCTTACACATGTTTTTCTGTTTGTTTGTTTAATAAAAGATACTAGCTGGGTTGTGGGGGAGGACTTGTAAAATATGGAAAGTTACTGTGTGGGTTAGGGAAGCCTGTTCTAAGCTACTGAGGGAGTTCTGGGCGCAGCCACATTTTGGTAACCCTTTTGGCTTGTGAACTAATTCATGGTGTCCAGTCTGTTTGTCTCATGGAGCCCATGGATCTATGCCCTTTGGAGAAGGTTACAGTCTCTCTGCAGATGAAATATGTCTTTAAAATTCTTCCTTATCCCCTGCCCATCACCAGTCATGATGACTCCATGAAGGCTCTTTGGTAAAGGGAAAAAGGCTATGAATAAAAATTCTTTTTTGAATAATTGAAATGATCAGTGGAAAATATAGTACAATTTGATGCCTTTTGTGAAGGTTTTTGGGGACAGGACTGGTTTTATAACCTACTATGTTGTGGATATTTTTGGCAGCTAATCAACTTGTTTAAATGATATTTTACTTAAATTTTTAAATTATATTTTATATTGCAAATACAGTTCTTTTCAACAAATCTGCAATTACTTGGTCTTTACCCAAAGTGAGCACTTACAAAAGCATATAATAAAGTCCCTCTATTCTACCAAATCACACTTTGTCATTCTCTGTCCCCTATGTCAATCAAAGGTTCATTTATTCTGCCTTTAGCTAACAGAAGCTTACAGGAGGGTGAAATTTTTGTCTTAGAAAAGATGTCTGTGTCTTAGATCCTGTAACACTGAAACAGGTTTAAAGATCTATTTAAACCTATCATCACTTTATTTGTAGCATCACAAATTTGGAATAGAATTCAAGTATAAGTTTTAATTTGATGAGGGTATGTGTGTAGCAAAAAAAGGAATCAAGTCTTGGCATAACAGTTTTCTTCTTTTTCCTTTCCCTCAAATAGCAAGACTATTGAGAATTCACCTGAAGTTCCAAACCGATATCCCATAGCAGCACTTAAATAATGTCTGTACAGCATTTCCAGTTAGAACCAGTCTGTAACACAGTGCACTTTATATTATAAAATACGAGTTACTTTCGTGATTTTAATTTTTTGTGTCAATTAACGTCGCTATGGAGACAGTCTCTTGCTTATAACGACTTCTGTCTTCACACATTTAAGCAAAATCCAAAAGTGGATTTAAAGATTCGAGGTTGCTTGCTTTATTTATTTATTTGCACTTACTTATCCAATTTCAGGACATCTCTAAGTATGCATAGTCATTACTTTAGCAGTGAATTCCAGTTTCCTATAACTTCAAGTTGTGTTTTTTTGTTTAACATCTCTGCCTAAAAGAAATCCTGATTAAAGGATCACTTCCAGTGTTGCTTTTTTTTCTTCGAGGGAGTCGGGGAGGGAGGGGTAGTGGTGTTTGCTTTCTGTTAGAAGAGAGAAACAGTGCTTTCCGCTTTGACTCCAAGCACCAACTTCATCTTCGGGCAAATCAGGATTCTGGGATTTGCGCACTCCGCCGCGGTGGGGTTTTCGGTCCTCGCGGGCTGCCGTAGTCACGGAAGCAATGATTGGCTGAGTCCGAAAAGTGCCGCCGCCTCGGCGATTTCAGTTTCGGTTTCGCCCGGTGGGTCGGCGGAGGCCGGGCTTGTGGGGTGCCCTGAGTAGGGGTTCGGATCCCGGCCGCGAGGTGAGCCGCACGGCCGCGCAGGCCATCCGAGGCCTCAGTGTTCCCTCGCCCCGGGTAGAGCTCGGGAGCGGCAGCCCCGCGCCGGGCCGGGAGCGAGCGCGCACTCCGGGGCCAGCGGGTGGCGGGTCCGCGCGAGGTGCGGCGTTCAGGCTCGTTCTCGGCGCCTGCCGTTGCCGGGAGATCGGGGATCGCTGGCGCCGGGATTCCCGATCCCGACCCCGAGAAGCCCTCCCCGAGGACCGCCTCGATCGCGCGGGGAGGAACGGCACTGGCCGGGCTTCACCAAGCCGGCTCCCGAGACCGCTCCTGGTGATTGAGATTCCGCAGGCAGTCCCGACCTGCGCCTGGCGATTCGGCGGGAAGGTGGTACGCGGGGCCAGGCTTCTCCCGGAATTGCCTGGCCTCCGCTGCATCGGCGTAGCTGCGCCTGACCCCCGGGAATTAAAGGCTGCGCTAGCCTACCTTCCGGAGTTGTCAGATTGGGGATGCCCACGGCTGCATGGTGTTAAGTCCTATCGCGGCGGCATTCGTGTGCAGGGATGTGCGCGCGTGGTCAGCGTGTATTACCGTGTCTGAAAGTGGGATGATGCAGATAATATTGAGAGCGATTTGTTCTGTTCTTTCCCCACCCATTATTAGAGAAAAAATGTAAATACAGAAGAGTTTACTGAGGAAAATAATGTTCACGACACTACAGTCTCAGAATTTTATGCTTGTGTGGGCTGGTTTGTACTTGAGCTAAGGCTGTACCCATTGTATCACTTAACCGTATATTTAGTTTTTCATTTTCACTTAGAAATCATTCCTAATTATCATTTCTAATTTTGTTTCTTCTGTTTATTGGCTGCGTAAACCATCGATTTTTAGGTCCTGTAAATTATTTATTACCGACAGCGAGGCGTTTAGGATGTTTGTGGATTTTTGCTTCATTTTAATGTTCCAAACAATACTTTGATAAACTTTTCTTTAAAAAAATATTTAAGTTGACTGCATGCATGCTTAGTCGCTAGGTCGAGTCAGACCCTTTGCGAACCCCTGCCCCCCGTTCCTTGGGGTTTTCCAGGCAAGAATACTGGAGTGGGTTGCCATTTTCTTCTCTTGGACTAATTCTGAGACGTGAAGTTATTAAAGTAGATACTGTGATCCTATGGGGTCTTTTTAAGTCTTCATACACATGGCCAAATTGTTTGCCAAAAAAGTTTTAGTGGTTTCCATCATTTTGACTGTGCCTTTTTCGCCAAAAGTAATTCTTTTTTAGGATATCAACCAGCAAGGTTGAGCCTCTTTGGATTTGTGTGTGTGTGATAGTGCTATGTGACGATTCCCCTTGCTTGATTTTGTGCACGTCAGAGGATGTTAGTATGTGTCTGTGTGTATTGTTGGAGTTACTGCATCGGCCTTGACCGAATGTTAGAGCCGGATGATCCCTTAAGTGATAGTCTGTCTTAAGTGATCTTCTGGCATAACTCCCTTATTTTGCAAATGAGGAACCCCCCCCCCCCGGCCCCCCCAGGGCCTGGAGAGATGGAAACGTGAATAATCCAAGCACACTGCTAATTAAGTAGCAGAGCTGGGATTAGAACTCAGGTTTCCCACATCCCAAGTGTGTAGTCTTTACACATGCAGTCTCTCACTGCGCAATGACATACTCAGGATTAGAATTTAAAGATACTTATGCCCCTTGGATTACTTGGTCGTTTTATTTACTTCTTTTTATTGTAGTTGATTTACAATATTGTGTTAGTTTCAGTTGTACAGCAAAGTAATTCGGCTATATACATGTATGTATGTAATAGGTGTATATCTATCATATAAGTGTAATATTTTACATGTATGTATATATTTCCATGGTCTACTGTTTTAGAATTGTGCCACATAACAGAGATTGTAATCCTGAGTGATCTGTAGCACTGAAAAATGGGAAAAGTGACTGTTTTCGTGGTCAGGACTAGAAATTCATTATTTAGAGTCGCTGTCCTGTCAAGGTTTTTTGACGGTTGTTTTCAGATTCTTTATATGTTGGAATAAAATATCTAATAAGTTACAATTTATGCTCTGACACACGGTTAGTACTTCGCTGTTGGTTTTCATCTGTTAACCCTTGAAGATGTTTTGAGACTTGTGGGAATGGCAGTCCATTCCCGTATTCCTGCCCGGGAAATCCCATGAGCAGGGAGACCTGGTGGACTGCAATCTGTGGGGTTGCCAAAGAGCTGGACGCGACTTAGCGACTAGGGCAACAAGGACAACTCTCCACACAGAGGCAGGGGCTGGCAGTGCTAGACACCCCAGGATGGAGCCTGAAAGGGGGGCCCTTTCCCTAGCCAATAAAATTCCAGGTGTTCACAAAGCCAATCAGTGTATTGCAAATACACCACTTTTTTTTCTTTTTTTCTGGCAAGAGGCGCTCCGGGTGTGCAGAGGGCCAAGTCAGCTTGGCCCCTAGGAGAGCAGGGAGGAAGGTAGCCCCTTGTGGGTGGGAAGGAGGGGTTGTTTTGAAGCCTTCAGAGAGGGTCATGTATCCCCTGTCTCGAAAGGGAAGTCCATGGAGAGCTGTTTTTCACTGTGTCTCATGCCCTCCCTGACACTCACGTGTTAGTCTACAGCTGTGTTTACTTGGGTTGTAGTACTAGGTTTCATTGCAGTTTTTTCCTTTTCAATCTTTTTTCCACCCTAAACTGTAAATGGGTGAAAGTTTACAGTGAACATTGCCAAGAAACAAGGAGTTGGATGTCTTTGCTCAATGGCATAACTCAGTCATATTAAATATATATATATATTTTTTTCCATCTGACCATTTTTATATATCTCCACAGGCTAATTTATAATCCTTTGTCACTTTAGGTATCCATCCTACCCCCAACCCAGTGCTGTGTGTGTTAGTTGCTCAGTCGTGTCCAACTCTTTGTGACCCCATGGACTGTAGCCTGCTAGGTTCCTCCGTCCATGAAATTCTCCAGGCAAGAATACTGGAGTGGGTTGCCATTCCCTTCTCCAAGGGATCATCCCAACCCAGGGATCAAACCCAGATTCTTTGTCTTCTGAGCCACCATGGAAGGCCCTGCCCCTCCCCTGTGTTGCTACTCTCCAAACAGACCTCGCACTGTGTCTCTGGCCATTCCCCAGGTTTAACAAGAGAATCTTGACTTATTCAGAAGGGCAGCTGTACCTCTGAAAGTGTCTCGGCTCTGCCCACCACCTCCCAGGGTTACTCTGTGAACTGCTCAGGAATCTCACATGGCCTGGCCCCTAGTGGGATCAGTATAGTTTGGTTCTTCACCCTGCTTCCCATTCTTCTACCTGAAAAATCCTCTGCCAGGGCAGTCAGCAGATGTTCTCATACCAGACCTCTCAGGAGCTTCTGCTGGGAAATATACTGCTTTTGATTTAATAGCCATTTATGAGAGTAGGTCGTTTAAAACAAGCCTGAGTAGGAGTCGGGAGGGAGAGGAGGCCTAGAGGGTGATTACAGCTTTAATTTTGAACAGAAATTTTATCAAGGTGACCCTGAAGCAAGGAAGCCTTTTTCCTCTTACGTGTTTATGGTTCAAGAGGCTTTTTTCTTCATTCAGAAACAGAACTGTTCCTTCTGCCTTATCCAATTTAAAAGATGAAAACTTAAAATTACGTGAGCCAAGTCATGGGAAAAATTGTGGTGTCGAGACCAATTTACTCACACAAAATGGATTTATGGGTGAGTCGTTAAGTAACCAAGAGTACCACGGAAGCCTAATGAAGATGAATGTAAAAGATACACTTTCCTAAAGTGATGGATAAAATGTATTTGAAGCAACCATCCTCTTTACAAAGAACTTTAAAAAAAATTTTTTTTTAAGAGATTTAGCACAATATTGATGTTCTGGGGAGTAAATGAGTACTAGTCTCTTCTTTCATATGACTGCCAGTCTTTTGAGGGAGAAAAGACTCATTAAAAAAAAAAAAAGTATATGAAAGAGAATAAATAATGACAGGTAACCAAATGGGGAGAGGAAATGGCAACCCACTCCAGTATTCTTGCCTGGGAAATCCCATGGGCAGAGGAGCCTGGTGGGCTACAGTCCACCGGGTCACAAAAGAGTTGGACCCGACTTAGCGAATAGACAACAGCCACCAGATGGTAAAACTGTGATGCCAGGACTCAGTGAGAGGGCCTGTCTGCAATCTGTAGTCGATCAGATCTCTGCTTCAACGCTTCCCAGGGTCCCCATCGCTGACACAAGTATTTCCCATGCTGCCCAGTTTAGAAGAGCCCCCTAGGCTTTGGCAAAGATTCCTGGGTCGCGCCCCAGCACTACTGAGTCAGGCTATCCACGCGATGTGGGTGGTCCACGTGTGGCCCTGACCTGCAGGCTCAGGGTGACAGCCTGACTTGCCCTGCTCCTGCATTGGTGGCCCTGCTCCCGCCTGCAGCTGCTGCTTGTCCTCCAGGCGTAGGGGAGCATTTTCCCTTCAAACTCAAACACTGTCCGATGCCTTTGCTCAGACTTCTCTCCCTTTAGGCTGGTGAACTCCTTCTACTCCATACTCGGCTCAGGCTCACCCCCAGGAATCTTTGATCTGCCAGGCCTGGGCTAAATGAGTCTTCTCTATGTGCTGTTCCCTGCATAATTTTATCCAAATACACGCGACTCTGAGAAGCTTCTCCAGTACTTCCCAGGTGGTCCAGCAGTTAAGACTCCGGGCTCCCGATGCAGGGGGCTGGGATTCGATCCCAGGTCAGGGAACTAAATTCCATATACTGCAGCTAAAGATCCCACATGCCACAGCTAAGACCCAGAGCAACCAAATAAATGCATAAATAAAAAGAAATATTAAAAAAAAACAACAACCAGAAACCCTCCTTTTGCATGCTTCTGCCCCCTTTGGAGTGTCAACTCTTATTGGTGTTATGTCCCCAGTTGGTGCCGCATGAAGATCTGAAGTGTTGAATGCCTTCAGATCAGTGATCAGTGTTAATTGGGGTAAAGATGAGGCTTAATGACAGAGGTGTGATCTTTGGTGAACTTAGAAGAAGAATGTATCTGTGCTTTTTTAAAAGGCAAGGAAAGACTAACACTTTAAAAATAACTAATATCAGTTGGGCAAACTATCAGTCTAGGTTAAAATTTATCTTCAACTTTTTTTTTTTAAAGAAGTGAAAAATTTTATTTGAGTCAAATTTGAGGATCATCTCAGAAAGCAATGAGAACTTTTCTCTATTGACTTTCAACTTCAGACAAGGTAGTTAATAGCCGATTCTCACGTCAGACTGCATCTTAGTGAGGTTTTTTTAATAGAAAGTGAACAGCTAGTTTTCTCTAAATATTGTAGATGAAGAAGCTGGCATAATGGGACTTAGTATCTGACAGGAAATGAGCTTAAGACTCAATGAGTGAGTCTCTCTGGGGCCTTCAGCCTCTCAGCCACAGAACAATGCATGTTCCATAGAGAAATAAGGCACTTTATAGATAAATGGGAAGATGTATTTCTTTTTACTAAACTCACTAAAGGTACTGAATCTGCTACAGTATTTATTTGTAATTTTTTTTCTTGGGCTCAAAACAGCATAAATAACTTTGTTATGTGGCCTGAGTCATGAATGAATAGTGATTGTCCTGAATAGTGATTGAAATGTCAGTTATCTGTTGAGCCTGTGTAGCTAAAAAAATAAACTGGCAATTCAATGGAAAAGGTAAGATTTACTGAGCAAAATCATTAGTTGATCACATTAAAAAAATCCTTCACCCTTCACGGGGTGGAATGGATGATGGATGGACCAAGTACCAGCCCCAAATTCAAGAATAGTTTTTGAAATTTGTATTTTACTTAATTTGATATTTTTTTTTCTTGGTTAAAGAAAATTATTTTACTTCGGTTACAATACCTTTTTGCTCACGCTCTTAAACAAGAGGGTTTCCCTGGTAGCTCAGCTGGTAAGGAATCTGCTTGCAGTGCAGGAGATGTTGATTCCAGGGTCAGGAAGATCCCCTGGAGAAGGAATAGGCTACCCACCCCAGTATTCTTGGACTTCCCTGGTGGCTCAGATGGTAAAGAATCTGCCTGCAATGTGGGAGACTGGGTTCAATCCTGGGTTGGGAAGATTCCCCTGGAGGAGGGCATGGCAACCCACTCCAGTATTCTTGCCTGGAGAACCCCCAGAGACAGAGGAGCCTGGCGGGCTACCATCCATGAGGTTGCAAAGAGTCAGACACGACTGAGAACTAAGCAAAATCACTTTGTGCTTATGCTCTTAAACAAGAGTTTAAGTTCTTCTAGATTCTAAAATCTGTAAGGTGAGAGCCTGTGTGTACGTTTTCTGAATTCTCTTGCAGAGTGTGTCCATGCACATAATTGCTAAACAAGGAAGAGTCAATAAAATCTAGCATTCTAGCTTGTCCAGACTGCTGCTGAGTCTACATAGATTCATGCTGAGAAAACCTCAGTGATCTTCAGCCTGAATTCAGATCATTTGAGTGGAGAGACTTGGAGTGAAATAAGTAGTGCTATTAATGGAAGAATGGTTAATGAAAAGTTTTGATTGAAAACACAAAACCCAGCGGAAGTTCTTGAGGCAAGTCCTTCACGTATTGTACCCACGCTTTTTTCAGTGTGATGCTATATGGCTACTGAATACAAGTGATATTGAGTATGACTGAAACAGGAAAATCAATTTCCCAAGTTTTGCTTAAGTAACTGCAGCTTTGTTAGATTTGTTTACCGAAGTATTTTGAAAGCAAGCACTTATAAAACAGGATGAATTCTGAAAGGCGCGATGGGTAGCTGTATATGTCTGTGATTGATTTGGGTGTATAATGCTGTTTCCTTACTTCAGACCCCTGTTATACTTGATTTGTAAGATTTTTTTCTTTGTCATAGCGAGTTTATTTGCTATAATAGGATGAATAAAAATCTTTGGCTACATTAGCAGGTTTCAGGAGGCAACATAAAGATGTGGTTAAGACGTGGGCTGGCCGTCTACTTACTGGCTATGTGACCTTGGACAGGCTGTTTGGCCCTTTCTGTCTCTAGTCATCTGTAAAATGAGGTTAAAACAACACCTACCTCTGAGCGCTAAGTGGATTAATACATGGGAAGTGCTTACATAAGTGCTGGCCTGTAGTACATTCAAATATTAGCTTTCAGTTATGATTATAATTCTCTCTAGAGATACTGTTTTGACATCAGTTGTTGTAAATACTTTATAAACAGTGGCTTTAAAACATGACTGATTCAAACTTGGACGTTGATTTTGCCACATTTGGGGCACTTTATTTCATCTTTCTAGGCCTTTATTTTCATCAGCAAAATGGGGATTTTAAAACCTTCCCAGGGTTCTTGTAAAGGTGACATTTGATAGGTTCCAAAGGATCTTAGCAGAGCACTCAGCAAAAAACAAGCGTTGGGTGAGTGGTGGTCGTGTTGGGAATGGGTGCATTGACTGTGCGGGGAACGGTGGTGACAAGTGATTAGGAACAGGGACTCTGGAAACCCCGGGGCTCTTCTGTGATGAGGCTGTGGATGAGGTGAAGTGTATAAACGCTTGGCTGAGGATCTGGCTTCTGGAAGGCACTGGAACCTGGTTAGCTGTCTTGTTACGGGCATGGTGGTGGAGTAAAGTTGATTCTGCACCTGTGGTCCGTCGACACTTGATTCCCTGTAAATACCCTAAGGGCTTCCTGGGTCTTTTTGCTGACTAACTTCTGGCATTACCTTCATTGCTCCTTTTTAGATTTCTGATCACGATTGTTAAAATGAGTCTGCGGAAGCAAACACCCAGCGACTTCCTGAAGCAAATCATCGGGCGACCAGTTGTGGTGAAACTAAATTCGGGAGTGGATTATCGAGGTAAGATTTCCATGCTTCATCCTTACTGGTGTTTGCTAAAGAAGTAACAAAGTACCCAGTAGACCAAAAAAGCCTTGGTTGTCAACAGATTTTACGCCCACTTCTTTTCCTACCCCCAAGACAGTTCATTTTAGAGAGAGAACTGACCACGGAGCCCGTGTCTGTGATTTCTGGCCCGATCTGGGGCTCCGGTCTCCACTTTGGGATTGGTGTGCCTGCGTCCCTGGTGATGGCCAGGCTTGAGTAACTGGATTCTGAAGAACTCCTTGGCCCAGTCACATTTGTTTGTGTGGAAGTAGTCAAGAGTGGCAAGCAGCTATTTAGGCAGTATCGTTTTACAGCGTGAACTTCCCACTCACATAATGTGTGACGTGTCCAAACCCATCTTTTTGTTCTTGTAGAGAATGAAGTGCCCTTTTTAAGAGGCTCTGACACTACTGAAACTAACTTTGTGGAAGAAAGGTATCCAGTTTCACTTTCTGAAGTAACTAAATTCCTAATCTTCCAAAATTCAGATATGTTAAATTACTGGGAATATTTCACAATTGCAGATAGCTAATTCATTAGCAGAGTTTTAAAGCCTTTTCTTGATCACTCTCCTGAATAATGATCCTAGTCTCCTGAGATTTTTCTACTTTTCACACATGCAAACTTAATTTTATTGAGAGATTACTGTGGGTCCAGTGTGCATGAATCACTTTGATTTTTATCTTGTCATCACGTTAATCCTTTTGAGATCTCTGTTGATTATCCCTACCTAGTAAGGGAGGAGCTAGGGCTCAGACTCCAGTTCGATTCAGAAGCCTTGTTAAGAAATACTCTGCTGTCTGTGTATTAGTGTCTGGACATTAATAACATACCTCCAGTGTAATTTGATTTTTGTAGTGGCATTAGAGGCTTTGTACTGAATGGTGGTGGTTTAGTCACTAAGCTGTATCTGACTCTTGGGACCCTATGGACTGTAGCCCTCCAGGCTCCTCTGTCCGTGGGACTCTCCAGGCAAGAATACTGGAGTGAGTTGCCATTTCCTTCTCCAGGAGATCTTCCTGACCCAGGGAGCAAACCTGTGTCCCCTGCGTTGGTAGGCGGGTTCTTTACCCTGATCCACCAGGGAAGCCTGTACATAGAAGAAGGCTAAATCTCCCCAAATTCTGCCATCCAGAGATAATCAGCCTTACCCACTTGGATCTGTCTCCATATAAGCACAATTTTACGTAAGTGGGATCAGTTGTATGTGCAGTCTGTTTTTTTTAACATTAGAAAAATGCCTTCAGTTCTCTCACGATATAGACTGTTGAATGGCTGCAGAGGAGTGCCATGAGTGTTTGGACCACGGTTTTATTTTTGTGGGTTAGGGCTAGGGTCTCAGAGTCAGAGAGGGCACCAGCTGGCCCCTATCAGGGCAGATGGTTTATTCTTGTCTATGTTCTCCTCAATTCTTGGGTTAGCCTTGCTTTCGACTTTTCCATTCTAGCTGGCCACAAGTAACAACTCATTTCATTTATATTTCTTTGATGAGTAAGTTACAGCAACCTTTCATGTGGGTAGTAACCGTAATTTTTCTCCTTTTATGAATGTCTGGCCATGGCTTCTATATATTAAAAGGAAATGTACACTATTGAGGGCATCCTGTAAAGAATGTGGTTAAATAAAAATACTGGGGGGAAAAAGCCAGCTCTCTGTATCAGTTTCCCTTCAATCTTGTATTTAAAATACAGGAGAGAATCATGTTTCCAACCTCTAGGAGCCTTTTTCTTAAAAAAAAAAAAACAAAAACAACTTTTGCCTTGAGAATATTTTTATGAGAAGGGAAGATTTTATTTTAAATGCTTTTGATTAATTTTCAAACATTTATGTAGCTTGTCTCAGAAGTTTCTTGCTCACTTATGACTGTGGTTTAGATACAATACAGCAGGAAAGAAACCATAAAGTTGTAGCTTCGGCTTTCTTCTGATAGGAAGTAATTATTAACTATTCACAATCCATGATGATGCTTTGCAAATTTGCAGCCTGTAGGAGGGTTTCTTAGCTTACTGTCTTGGGCTCTTATCACAGACACACAGTTTTGAAAAGAAACTTTTTGTTGAGAGGATAATGGGGGCAAAGGCAGAGAGTGAGGAGCATATTAATGAAGTTGAGACTAAATGGAGCTGTCGACTTGGTTAATCGAATCAAATTTGTAGTATTTGTTTCTACTTAAATTGTCTTTCTGGAAAATGCTACTTGAAATTAGAAACTCAGAGTCAGTGGTTTACGTATCTTGCTGCTGCTACTGCTAAGTCGCGTCAGTCGTGTCCGAGTCTGTGCGACCCCATAGACGGCAGCCCACCAGGCTCCCCCGTCCCTGGGATTCTCCAGGCAAGAACCCTGGAGTGGGTTGCCATTTCCTTCTCCAGTGCATGAAAGTGAAAAGTGAAAGTGAAGTCACTCAGTCGGGTCCCACTCTTTGTGACCCCATGGACTGTGGCCTACCAGGCTCCTCCGTCCATGGGATTTTTCCAGGCAACAGTACTGGAGTGGGGTGCCATTCAAATGAAGGATCATCAGATCAAATCTTGCAAAATGGATGCCATGTTAACATAATTGAAAAGATTCCTTTGAACAATTTCCTAAAAAGCCTGGGATGGTTTTGGCAGTTTTTCTGTATTTGTCCGGATTGAGAAAGATTCTGCGTGGAGCGACACGGGAGGGATGTGCTGTGAAGCGGCGTGGTGCCTGTGTGCTCACGGCGCGCCTTGCTGGGAGTCCCAGCTTGAAGGTGTTTTCTCAGGACACCTGTTGTCTCCTCTTCTCCATTATTTTAACGCCTTGTGGAGACTTCCTTTTAACCCTGATGTTGTGACAGACGAGATAAACCGGCCCAACCCGTGTTTCCCTTAGTGGCTGAAGTCAGAAATGACATGCCAGGGGCCGCGAGGAGGCGTGGCTCGCGCTCATGTGTTCGTGCCTAACTGCCTGTCAAAGAATGGGATCTTACTTGGAATATTCTTTCTGTGTTGCTTTTGTGAAGGTTTTGAAAGTTTGCCATTGTTGCCCTGCATCCATTGAGGAAGGCACCAGCTCCTTGTTTTTCCTGCCAGCCGTTGTGGGTATGCGATGGCCTTCTTGCTGTACGGGCCTTTGCATCCATTCAGACCGACAGAGAGCAAAGACTTTTTGTGCTTCTCTCTACTGAGTTGCATTTACAGTGTGAACTTCTATATTAAGCATGTAAGGACTAATGAATGAAGAGACTGTCAGCTCTCAGGTATACCCTGTAATTTTCAGCTCTTTTGCTTTGTGTGTCTTCTCTTTGAATCCGTCTGCAGGGGTCCTGGCGTGCCTGGATGGCTACATGAATATAGCCTTGGAGCAGACGGAGGAGTATGTAAATGGACAGCTGAAGAATAAGTACGGGGATGCATTTATCCGAGGAAACAATGGTAACAGCCCTTCACTCTGCAGTTATATAGCATCCACAATAGGCCTCTGTTTATAATCAGATCGCCAGCAGGTTTTCTGGATAATTCGGTTTTAGTTTTGCTTTGTTGGTTTTTAAATTCTAATTTCCTCTCAAATCTTCGCTGTGGCCTTTTTTTCTTTTAGATGCTTCATGGCATTTTGGAACTAGAAGTTCTCTTCTTCCCTCCCTTTGCTTGCCGAGGGCCTTGGTACACTGGTGGCTCAGCTCTGTTCTCGGATACAATGTGTTATATTCCCCCACAACGTCTCTCACCTGGCGGTTGGAACTCTGGCTCTGAGAATGGCCGCTATTTCCCTGCTCCCTTTGGTTTGCAGCATTTGACAGTTAACTTGTCCTGTTTCTCTGTTAAGCTTGGAAATGCTTTTCTTGTGGGAGATTTGTATCCCTTAGTTTGGCAAAGATGACAGAAGAGGAAATATGGCTCTGAAGGTACTCAAGGGAAGGCATCAAAACTGTGGGGATTTATCCTTTGACCCATCCCTGCTTTTTGGTCTCATCTCCCAAATGGAGTTCTGCGACTCTTGATTTCTGTTTTTTTATTATTATGCATCCTCCAGTTCTGGATAAGTTCTTCCACCTCCTTACAATTGGTTCTCTTTGCTATGAACTAAACATCCTGACTTTTATGGTAGATATTCTAGCTCCTGTCTATACAGTACCATATAGCTTCACATTATGTCTTCATTTTATTTTATTTAAAAATTTGTTATTAAAGTGGTTGACTTACAGTATTGTGTTTCTGGTGTACTGCAAAGTGATTCAGTTATATACACACACAGACACATACATATATATAACTGAATGTGTATATATTATTTTCAGATGTTTTTCCATTATAGTTTATAAAATTGAATATAATTCTCTGTCCTCTGCAGTAGAACCTTGTGGTTTATCTGCATTTGTTGTTGATCAGTGGCTCAGTTGTGTCTTTTTTGCGACTTCATGGACTGCGGCACACCAGGCTTCCCTGTCCTTCACCATCTCCTGGAGTTTGCTTAAACTCATGTCCATTGAGTTGGTGATGCTGTCTAATCATCTCGTCCTCTGCTTCCCCCTTCTCCTTTTGCCTTCAATCTTTCCCAGCATCAGGATCTTTTCCAATGACTCACCTCTTCACATCAGGTGGCCAGAGTTTTGGAGCTTCAGCTTCAGTATCAGTCCTTGCAGTGAATATTCAGGGTTGATTTCCTTTAGAATTGATTGGTTTGATCTCCTTGTAGTCCAAGGGATTCTCAAGAGTCTCCTCCAACACCACAGTTCAAAAGCATCAGTTCTTTGGTGCTCAGCCTTCTTTATGGTCCAACCGTTCATGACTACTGGAAAAGCATAGCTTTGACTATACGGACCTTTATACAAATAAAAACTATATGTAGAGATACCTACATAAGGATAAAACTATATATCTCTCTAGGTAGTTTTTATCTGTGTATAGTAGTTTATATATCTGCTATTCCTAAACTCCTAATTTATCTGTTCCCACTTCCTCTGTGGTAATCATGAGCTTGTTTTCGGCATCTGTGAGTCTGCTTCTGTTTTGTAAATAAGTTCATTTGTATCATTTTTAAGATTCCATATGTAGGTGATGCCACATGACATTTCTTTTTCTCTGTCTGACTTACTTCGCTTAGTATGATAATTTCTGGGTCCATGCATGTTGCTGCAAGTGGCATTATTTTGTTCTTTTTTATGGCTGAGTAATATTCCATTGTCTAATATTCCATGCACTCTTCTTTATCCACCTGTCTGTCATCTATCAGTGGACACTTAATGTTGCCTTTATGTCTTGACTCTTGTAAATAGTTTTGCCATGAACATTTGGGTCACATAGTATCTTTATATCCCTTTTTAGTTCTTCCAGTGTGAAGAATAGGCCTCCTACCTTTAATATTGTTTTTGTTTGACTCTTTTCACTCACGGAGAAATGTTAATGATCTTTCCTCATCTCAAGACAGCTGATAACAGCAGTCAGCTGTGGGTTCTGTGAGAGGTGATAAGGTGGATCCTGTCACATAACACTCTGCATCTCAAACTTGGCCAGTTTCCTTGGGGTGTTTCCACTGTCCTTCTGACGCTTTCCTTTATATAACCTTTTCCATGGGGTAGACTCCATAATTCACATCCTAGGCTCTTAAAGAGGATCCTGGCCTATTTGATTAATCTGTACCATATCCTTTGATCAAGATATCTGTTAACGTTCACTTTGTACAAAGCTGTCAGAATCGGGGTAGGCACGGGGGTGGAAGAGGTGGTAACCCCTGGTGGAAACTTGCCTCCCGAGAGCCAGTCGTCCAGTGCGGTCTGGTTCTGAAGTGCCACACGTACCCTGAAGAGTTTGTGTGGGTGGTCATGAGAAGACTAGCTGAGTAAGACTTTGGATAACACCAAAGGTTGACCCTTTACAGGGAACTCAGAAGAAGGACTTTGGTGTCTTTAACAAAAACTTAAAACTCCTCAGCTGTTGTTTACCCTGATGTAATTTTTAAAAAGTAAACAGGAAGTTTGGTGATTGTATTGAAGAGATGGATGAAACTAACTGTTTTTAGTCTGAAGTCTGGCCTGGTAGATTTACTAACATGCTTTGACTATAAGCATAATTGTTATACCTGCAATTTATAAACCGTTCTAAGATTTCAGAGACTTGCACATACATTTTATTTTATCCCCTTGTTCATGATTTGCAAGTCTAGCCAGACGTATGGCTAAGACCAGAACACAGTCCTCTGAGACATCAAACCCAGGTCTCAGATCATAAAATTAGCCTTACAGTAGTTCTAGAACTTATTGTGTGGTTTGAAGATTACTTTGAAATTTGCAGAGGTATCAGGCTGAAGTCTGTGTGCCGTTAAAACTGGCTGTTATGATACTTAAGAGCAGTTTTTTTCAGTTTGTTCATTTTTTTCTTTTCAGTGTTGTATATAAGTACACAGAAGAGGAGGATGTGAAGACACCAAGACACAGTACTTTTCATACCGAGATATATTTTTTATCAAGTTTTTTGTTTCTTGTGTCATATAATTTTTCCTATTTTGTAATAGTTGGTGATTTTCCACTGACACATAATTGAGATAAATGTGTAAAATTGTGGATTTAATTGTAAAGAGTTCTTTCATATTTAAGTTGCAGTCATTTTTTTCCTTTTACCTCTATGTCAGTGTGCAGAAAGGAAAAGATTTTTTTTTTTAAGTGGAAAGAAAATTTTTTTCTCCCTACACGGAGGTTTTCAAGCAATGCCATTTGATCTGACTGCTTTGCTTGTGGGACTGACCGAAATGATGGACGTGAGGCTAATTAAAACACTGTAGAGATGGCCTTCTCGTGTCCTCTCGTGTTTTCCGTGCAGGGGGCTCGAGGGAAGGTGTGCCACCGGTTTCAGGTCTGAGGCTGCATAGTTTCCCCAAGACCAGACGCTCAGCCTCTGGCTCCACCACCTTGATAGGAAATAGAATGGGGGGTCTCATAGTGGCCCTTCCACAAAAGGAGTGGGGCGGTTCTGAGGGTTGCAGCCTACCAGGTAGGTGGAAGCACTCCTTTGACGCCAAGCCTGTGCACAGTCATTTTGCATCTTTCGGATGCGGTTCACCGGGTGGGTTTTCTTGCTCCCTTTTTGGAAGCTGGACACCCACAGCGTCCTCTCATTTGGGGAACGTGGCGGGGAGGAGCCAGTCCTGTGCAGTCTGACCTGTCATTTGCATGAAAGGGAGGCCTGGAGTTTGTAAACTCATTTCAGGTTCCAGTTGCTCCACTGTGAGGGGCAGAATTTCTCGGAGCCCTTGCTTAGGGAGGGGCTCCTGGGAAGCCTTTCTCTCCAGCTCCAGCCAAGTACCTCGTCCGGGAGCAGAGCTCGAGCAACCACGTCACTTGGCACAGGGCTGCTCCTCTTCATGTGGCTCCCGCGGAGAGGGTTTCCCACTCTATTCATGCGGTTCCCTCAAGCCTGCTGTATTCCCTGAGCTGTTTACGCTGGCTCTCAGAACAACAAATATATCTGGGCCCTGCAGCTGAAGGGACCCGAGACAATGGTGTGGCCGTCATGTTGGTCTTCCTCCTGCAGCCGTCTGCCTTCTGAGCTGCAGGCCTGTGCCAGGAGCCCCCTGTGAAGTTGCACCCGTTTCCTGGCTGAAGGATGCGGTGGCAGGATGAGGAAGGAGAGGAGAGAAGAGTCTGGAGAGGCATGTGTGATATTTTGTCTGGTTTTAGCTTAAAGATCACAGAGTAATTGGAAACAATTATTTTTTAATTAATAACCCCAGGAAAGCGAACAGCAACGTATCACAAGGTCTTACACCAAAAATAAAACCATGCTTCAATAATTTATCACTCCCTGACAGGGGCTTGAAAAGGGTTCGGTCTGTAAGTACAAATCACCAGTTTGCTCCTTTATAAATGACGTCGTCTAAGGGGAAAATGAATGTCCCTCCAAGTGGAGCACATGTGTTCTCATTTGTTTTGTAGAAGATGGGGCTGCCAGGTTCCCTCACCCCTTCATGCGCTCACATCAGCTGCTTCTAAAAGCAATTTTGTTGTTATCGCCTACCAGTCTGTAGCATCCTGTTTTTACTAACTTCTTACCTGGCCTCCCTTTTGGTATTATGTCTTTATTTCCCCCTTGCCATCTCTCTGTTCTAATAGCTCTATGGTGGAGTAGTGTTTTCAACCATGGAACTACTTTTAATCAAGATCAACTTTGGGAAATGCTGCCGTTTTTATGGTAATAAAGGACTGTATTATTCACTTGTACCAATGCAAGTTGTCCCCTGTGTATACCTTCATATCGTAGAACTGTGAAACAAAGTGTAAATGCTAAAATTACTTTTTTCTTGACTGTGGTCTCCTAGAGGTCAGTGAATGATTTCCAGTTACATTGTAGCAAAGACATTTGTTCTGGGTTGAAGAATTTTTCACTTGAGCAAATACATTTTTCCCTGTCTCTCCAGCAGTCAGCTCTTTATCTTGGGTTGTGACACAAGTGTTTAGTGAGAAACAGAAAATTGTGCTTGACTTTTTTTTTTAAGACTTTCTGACTTCATGTTCTGTTTTGGTCTTGTGAGCTGTTCTTCGGCTAATCTTCCAACAAGTTGAATTGATTCTTACTTCAAAACTGTTTATCCCCAAACAGAGCTGTTGACAAGTACAAATACAGATGGCAGGCATGTGCTGCGATCTCCACGTTCACGTCTCAGCATTCAGGAAGGGAATGCTTATTGAGATGCTTTGCGTCTTCAGCCTTTTTATGCAGGGTGATGTGGAGTGCTTGCTGGGAGAGCTTCATTATGTGACAAATAGTCTACGTTGAGGGACTTGCGTGAGGTCTGAGAATGCGGCAGTGATGACTTGCTGTGTGTGGTTTGTCACCGTGGGGCCGTAACAATCTGTAAGAATAGAAGCGGCCTCTGAGGGGAAACACCGTCCTTGATAACCACACTGACTCACGAGTGACCTCAGTGCGGCATTCCAGGCCACAGGGCCAGTCTGTCCTGTTACTGTGGGTGGCCGCTAACCTTTGTCCTCAGGAAATGATCCTCAAAGTATGGGCCAGCTCTCCTGTTCAGAGGCAAACCCCAGCTCGTTCTGTGGCCAGGACCGTTCTCCACTGCATTAACCCATCTCTCCACTAAAATAAATTGTTGGGAAAAGGAAGATAAACTACAGGCTTTGCCTCCCGTGGCCTTGTTTCTGGAGCCCCTGCACTCCACAGCCTGTCTCTGACTGCCTTTACTAAGACGGCCCCAGTCATCGCTGAGCTGGACTCCGTCTGAGAGCTAATAGCCTTGAGGGACTTCCCTGGTGGTCCAGTGGTGAAGAATTCGCCTTCCAGTGCAGGGGACGTGGGTTCAATCCCTGGTCACAGAACTAGGATCTCACACGCCACAGGGCAACAAAGCCTGCAAGCTGCAATGAAAGATCCTGTGTGCTGAAACTAAGTCCTGACACAGCTATAGATAAATAAGTAAATATTTTTTAAAAGTTGGAGTTAGGCTTAACCTCCAGGGTCTGAATATCCAGCAGCTAGTTTTATTCCAGTTTGTGCAAGGACACGGCAGTGCACCCAGGCATGTCTCTAAACTGAGCAGCTTCAACTCCCCCATTGGAGGCCAGTTAGCCACAGTGGGGATGAGACTGCAGAAGTGGGTGGGCAAGCAGGGCACAGGCCAAGGGTTGGGATGCTGGCTGTGACCCCCTCTCTCAGCCTGATTCCCTCGTTTAGGAGATGGGAGAAGGAGCCAGGCAGTGGGTTAGGAGGAGGTGGTAGAAGTCACGTGTATTGAATGCTAAGTGTGGGCTGGCACTGTGCTAGGCCCTGTGGGCATAGTGAAGTATCAATAAATGTGACCTTGTTCATGCTCTCCATACTAAGTTTGTAGGTTATGTTTATGGGAGAAAAATGGCACTCTCCTTTCTTTTAATTGAACCAAGTGTTTGAGAATTCTTTTAAAATCTGAGCACTTAAGATGGATTTGATCATCTCAACTATATGTTCATATCTTGAATTCCAGATAACCTCAGGACTAGATAATTTTGAAATCTGATTATCTCCATCTGTTCATCCCGTTTCCTCACAGGCCCATATGGTTCAAATTCCCATCTTCATACTCTTTTTTTTTTTTTTCATCTAGCGAAAGCCAGATTTTCAGTTTTGAGTCATCTGTCTCACTGAAAGATTGTCTCTTCTTAGTAGTAATTTGGGAGTTATAGCAGATAGAAGGTGGACATATTCTAGGATCTTCGTAAAATCATAAAACATTGGTGCGTTTGGAATAGACTAGTTTTCGAGGTCTTGTTTACAAAATTGTCAAATCCATATGGACTCCATTTATTCCAAGTTTTATAATGGAGTGGATGCCCGTGGGTTTGGCAAAATATTCTACCAATAATTTGGATTAAAGAAGAGGCCAGTTGGTGAAAAGTTTACATAAAATAATTTTAGAGAGACGGCTTTGCTACCATTATTTGCATGCAGCATTCCAAATCACTATTCAGTGTTTACTGAAGTCCTGCTGAACTTGTAATAATGAAAAAAATAAAAAATTGTAATCAGCTGGCTGAGTGGCTAGTGCTAGGATACTGGACAACATTTTTTTTTTCCGGGCGGTGTGTCAATCATAAACCCTCAAATTCCAGTGGTTTGAAACAAATCATTTCCACTCATGCTGTGCAACCACAGGGGCTCGCAGGTGAGACTCCGCTCATGAGGTCACCTAGGGGCCCAGGCATAGGAGGCACACCTTATGTTTCCGCCACCTCAACATGACTCAAGGCTTGGTGCCCTGGGGGAAGAGTGGATAGCATCATGTCTGGCTCTTAAATGCTTCTGCTTGGGAGTCACACGTCACTCCCACTCCCATCTCATTAGTCAAAGTAAGTTATGTGACCACGGTTTGCCTTACTTTTTCAGGAAAGTGTAATCATGGACCTTGAAGAAGAAGCAATCAGAAATACTGGTGAACAATGTTAATATTACCACAGTATGGGTATTAGGGTTCTCCAGAGAAACAGAGCCAGTAGGGTATGTGTGTGTGCATGTCCGTCTGTCTATCTATGGGAGAGTGGGGGCTTTTATTTTAAAGAACTGGCTCACAGAATTGTGGAGGCTGGCAAGCCCAAAATGTACAGGGTTGGCTGATGAAGACCTGGGGGAAGAACTGTAATTTGAATCCAAAGGCAGTCTCCAGTGGAATTTTTCCTCCTGGGTAGGTCAGTGTTTTCCTAATGAAGTTTTCAACTGATGGCATGAAATCCAGCCACATTATTGGAGAGTAATTTTGCCTTACTCGAAATCTGCTGATTTAAATGTTAATCTCATCTTTCAAATACCCTTGCAGAAGCATCTAGAATGTTTGACCAAAAACCTCAGTACTGTGGCATAGCCAAGTTGTCTCATAGAATTAGCCTTCACAGTATGTTAAACTGTATTTTTTTGCATTATGAATTTTTCTTACAGAAAGGAAGAAGTAGATCAAATTCAAAACTGCACAGTTTTCGATTTTTATTGCATTGACAAAAAGCACTTCTTTAAGATACATTGAGTGACCTGTGTTCCTGATGCCTTCACCACTTCTTCATGAGACTCCAAAGGAAAATGGTGATTGCTCTATAGTTTCCCAAGCTGGGTCTGGATAGATTGCTTTGCAGGATTCCTTACAAATTCCCAATTACTATATTTCTAGATTTAAGAGAAAAAGCAGAAGATAAAATCTTTTCCATAGAGCAGATCTGCATGATTCCAAGCCAGACAAATAGGTATTCTGTCCATATATTGTGGAGCGGCGTGGATCTTTTAGTAGATACATCGCAGCCATGCTCTGTGTCAGCTATGTCTCAGAGGCACAGGGTGTATTTCATCTAAAACTAGCCTCATCATTTTCAGACATTAGGTTTGTATGGCTCTCACTTTCAGTGGGGCTTCCCTGGTGGCACTCATGTGCCTGCCAATTTAGGAGACCTAAGACATGCCGGTTTGATCCCTGGTCAGGAAGATCCCCTGGAGAGGGGCATGGCAACCCACTCCAGTATTCTTGCCTGGAGAATCCCATGGGCAGAGGAGCCTGGCGGGCTACAGTCCATAGGGTTGTAAAGAGTCAGACACGCCTGAAGCAACTGAGCACACACACACTTTCAGTATACTTGAGACCCTCTGAGGTATCCGTATTCTGAGAAAGGGAACGTGCTGCCTACTTGTTAAAGACGTCCCGTTAGGAGGACCTAATCTTTGAATTGGGCCAAGTCTGCCTCACATCCTCTCCTGAGTCCCTCTGGCATGAGCACAGATGCAAAGATTTCTGGGATCATTTCCTCTCCCGTAGGATTACACTTCCGCCTTGATTTCCCTTTGTGGTCACTGAACAAGGCAGTGCCCTTTCCCAGATGCCGAAGCCTGAAGCAAAGAAGTTCTGTGACTTGCCCGGGTGACTCGGGGAGTGGCTGCAACCAGAATAACCGTTCCCACTGCTATTTGATCAGGCTCTTAAGTGCTGAGCTCCATTGAGTCCTCTGTTGATTATGCCTTTAATCAATAAATCAATGTTCTCCTCCACTCATCCTCCCAGTAGCTGCAGGAAGAAGGTCCCAAGGTGCGCGCACAGACTGCTGTCCTCTGCGTTCAAAGATGCTGCTGCTGACAGTGATTTGTTGGCGCTGTGCTTGAGTGTGACAGGAGAGATCAATAGGCGGCCGGCAGCCCTTTACACCCCAGCTGAGGTACAAGCTGCCCTTTGGCTGTGTCTGCAGCCGCTGCATCTTGAGTTTTTTGAGATGACTGTCTCTTAGAATTTGTTTTCCCCACCCAAGTCTCCCGAATCCTAATTACTACATGACAGGCTGTTTTCCCAGCAGACCTTCGCTGCTGCTTCATGTTAGAAGCAGCAGCTTCAAACCCAGTGAGTACAGGAGAGAGGTGGAGACGGGCTGTGTGTGAGTCAGGATCTCCAGTGCTTTCCTGGCCCAACTCTGGCTGCACCCATTGTCCTTGGTCACAGGCCCGGGTGCTCCGATGTCTAATAAAGACTGACGTGTCTGGTGCCGTGCCCCTCCCAGAGGAAGACTTACCATGCCACTCGCCCGCCCGCCTCTGCACCCCCCCACCCCCACAGCATGTGCTCGGGGTTCCCCTACCCCGACTCCTTGAAGCAGGGCCACCCCCCTGAAACCGCTACACCCAACCCTGAGCACACATGGGGCTCAAAATCCCACCAGGTCAGGTTGTGTTTCCTGTTAGATACATTGTATTCAACAAGTTTTACTTAGGACGACTCTGGCTCTTCTCCTTAACCATCTCCTTTCATTGTATAACATCAAAAATTCTTTAAAAACCTTTTCATCAAAACTGATCATTGTGAGAACTGTGAGAAAAAAATACAGGATGTCAAGATATTAATATCAATATATCTTAATATTATCCAGCTCTTAATATTCTCATTATTGTCATTCATTTGCCTTTAGCCCCCCAGCTTCCTCTGTCCATGGACGTCTTCAGGCAAGAAGACTGGAGTGGGTAACCATTCCCTTCTCCAGGGGAATCTTCCTGACCCAGGGATCGAACCCAGGTCTCCTGCATTGCAGGCAAACTGTTTACCGCCTGAGCTGCCACGGAAGCCCTTAACGGACTAAAACCTTCCCCAAACTAAGGCCTTCTCTCCTTGCACCATCTCTTCTCTTGTGTGTTGTGGGAGAGACCAGCCTTTAGACACTACAATTCCTGTCCCCAACACCACCCCTCCCAACTTATACAGACTCCATTTCTCTCGAAGTTGCCCTTCCTCTCTAGGGGAGGAGATAGTTAGGGAGTTTGGGATGGACAAGTACACACCTCCATGGTGCATACGCATGTTTACAATGGATAACCAATAGGGACCTACTGTGTAGGACATGGAGCTCTGCTCCGTGTTACGTGGCAGCCTGGATTGGGAGGGGAGTTTGGGGGAGAATGGATATATGTATATGTTTGGCTGAGTCTCTTTGCTGTTCACCTGAAACTATCACAACACTGTTAATCAGCTATACCCCAATACAAAATAAAAAGTTAAAAGCAATTTTTTTTTTTAAGTTGCCCTTCTTTTGAATGTCATGTCAATTTCTGATGATTGGAACAAGCTAACCCTTGAGTTTTGTGTGTGGGGGTGGAGGAGATGTGCCAAAGTCACATGGGTCCTAAAGGAATTTAACAAAACATGGAGAAAGAAGTTCCTCTCTGGAGTGTCTGCGTGCATGAGAGACATGTCACTCCAGTTTAGATGGAAAACATGAGGAGACTAGATGGATTTTAGAGCCATTGTTCACTGGAGACTCCTTGCAGGTAGGGTTGTATTTGGCTTTGTATTTCCAGTGCCTGGCGTTTGGGCTTTTCTGGTGGCTCAGACAGTAAAGAATCTGCCTGCAATGCAGGAGACCTGAGTTTGGCCCCTGGGTCAGGGAGCTCCCCTGGAGAAGGGAATGCCAACTCATTCCAGTAAACTTGCCTGGAGAATTCCAGGGACAGAGGAGCCTTGTGGGCTACAGTCCATGAAGTTGCAAAGAGCTGGATATGACTGAGTGACTGACACTTCTTTTCCTTTCCAGTGCCTGAAAGGCTTCTGGCTCTTCAATGTTCATTTGCTGTCTCCCTGATGATGAGTAACCACACAGAAACACCGTCCTGATGCTCTTAAATAATTCACCTGGGTCATTGGCAAGCATTTTTGCTTCCAGATAGACCTGCTCTTATTCTCAGCATCAGACGCATTATTATTAGAAAGTTTGAAAACATGGCAAGGAGGAAGGTTACAGTGCCGTGGGACCCTGACTTTCTAACATCTGCTGACAGTTTATCTCACTACAAGGAGGCCACCTGACACATTTTTGGCTTGCCCGGCTGACAGTTTCAAAGCTTAGAAATAGAAGACAGGCCAAGGAGGGTTGATACTGGTCTCAGAGGAGGAAATACCTACAGAGAAGGGATGGGAATTGAGAAAAGTGGCTTTGTCTCCCTGGCATGTGTGCCACTGACTAAAATAAACATGAATATGGTCAGAGACGTGTCCCAGCCTTTAGGAAGGCAGATAGCCAAAAGTTCAGAGAAAGCATCATCTTGTGGGAAGAGACTTCCAGAAGATTAGAAACACATGTAAAATTCCTTCCTGTGCAGAAACTCTGAAGAGGAGGTGAAGGGTTGGCCTTCAGAGTTCCGCGTGGTAAGGATGCCAGTAGCAGCTGACGTCACGTTGATCACTGGTCTAAGCTCCTGAGGACAATCCCAAGAGAGAGGAGTTATTCTTCCTTTTGCGAACAAGGAAGTTGCATCACAAAGAGGGACTCACTTGGCATCACCCAGCTAGTAAGTGGCAGGGGTTGGATTTCCACCCAGGAGTTCATTTTCAAAGACCCTAAACCACCCTGTGAATATGTCAAGAAGCCCAAACCCCACATGAATGGAGGCTTTTCTGAATATAAACAACCAAGGAATGGGCCACTTGTTAATGGGTTGCTACCAGGGGGCAAGAAGATCAGGTTGCTCAGGTCTCATTTAATTTTCTTCATTCTTTAAGAAAAAAACAATGTCCAAGCTGAAAACATTCCCAGGAGAGAAACAGAATCCTCCAAAATTCTATAGCTTGTCCAACGTAACTCACTGAATTACATCCCCTGGGCAACTCGCTGAGCCCTTGAGGAAATGTCGTTAAGAGCCCTTGAGATTCAGGAAAATGAGAGGCGGAAAAAAGGAAGAAAAGGTTAGGAAAACAACAGATCCATGACTTGAGGTCAAAACCTTGAAATACTCAAAAGAACTTTAAAAAGAGTTGGGAAAAAAAGGGGTGGTTTCTAGAAAGCAGGTTTGGTTCGTTTGAAGACGTGTCAAGATCATGCCCTGTTTCAGTGGGTGTGGTTTTGAGACGGTGCTCTAGAGGAAGGTCATTGTCTCACCACTGCCCTTGTCACCAAAGTCATCCAGCCAGGTGCTGGCTTGAGCACTCAGCTTACAGCGCTGCGTGTCCTCCTCAGAACCAACCATCCTATGGCATAACTGTTGTCTCTCTCTCTCTTTCCTTAATATATATTTTACTGACGTAATTCAGCCACTCAGTTATATCTGACTCTTTGCAACCCCATGGACTGCAGCATTCCAGGCTTCGTAGTGTGATAATGTCTACTACACACAAATCTACTCAGTTATATGTATATATACACATGTATATACACTTATTCACATTTTTTCCTATTCTTTTCTATTATAGGTTATTATTCAGGTATAACCTAAATCAAATGCCTTATGATTATACAATGGAAGTGAGAAATAGATTTAAGGAACTAGATCTGATAGACAGAGTGCCTGATGAACTATGGACGGAAGTCTGTGACATTGTACAAGAGACAGGGATCAGGACCATCCCCATGGAAAAGAAATGCAAAAAAGCAAAATGGTTGTCTGGGGAGGCCTTACAAATAGCTGAAAAAAGAAGAGAAGCAAAAAGCAAAGGAGAAAAGGAAAGATATAAGCATCCGAATGCAGAGTTCCAAAGAATAGCAAGAGCTAAGAAAGCCTTCTTCAGCGATCAATGCAAAGAAATAGAGGAAAACAACAGAATGGGACAGACTAGAGATCTCTTCAAGAAAATGAGAGATACCAAGGGAACATTTCATGCAAAGATGGGCTTGATAAAGGATAGAAATGGTCTGGACCTAACAGAAGCAGAGATATTAAGAAGAGGTGACAAGAATACACAGAAGAACTGTACAAAAAAGATCTTCACGACCCAGATAATCACGATGGTGTGATCACTCACCTAGAGCCAGACATCCTGGAATGTGAGGTCAAGTGGGCCTTAGGAAGCTTCACTACAAACAAACCTAGTGGAGGTGATGAAATTCCAGTTGAGCTATTTCAAATCCTGAAAGATGATGCTGTGAAAGTGCTGCACTCAATATGCCAGCAAATTTGGAAAACTCAGCAGTGGCCACAGGACTGGAAGCAGTCACTTTTCATTCCAATCCCAAAGAAAGGCAATGCCAAAGAATGCTCAAACTACTGCACAATTGCACTCATCTCACACACTAGTAAAGTAATGCTCAAAATTCTCCAAGCCAGGCTTTAGCAATACATGAACCGTGAACTTCCTGATGTTCTAGCTGGTTTTAGAAAAGGCAGAGGAACAAGAGATCAAATTGCCAACATCTGCTGGATCATCAAAAAAGCAAGAGAGTTCCAGAAAAACATCTATTTCTGCTTTATTGACTATGCCAAAGCCTTTGACTGTGTGGATCACAACAAACTGGAAAATTCTGAAAGAGATGGGAATACCAGACCACCTGACCTGCCTCTTGAGAAACCTGTATGCAGGTCAGGAAGCAACATCAGAACTAGACATGAAACAACAAACTGGTTCCAAATAGGAAAAGGAGTACGTCAAGGCTGTATATTGTCACCCTACTTATTTAACTTCTATGCAGAGTACATCATGAGAAACGCTGGGCTGGAAGAAACACAAGCTGGAATCAAGATTGCCAGGAGAAATATCAATAACCTCAGATAGGCAGATGATACCACCCTTATGGCAGAAAGTGAAGAGGAACTAAAAAGCCTCTTGATGAAAGTGAAAGAGGAGAGTGAAAAAGTTGGCTTAAAGCTCAACATTCAGGAAATGAAGATCATGGCATCTGGTCCCTTCACTTCATGGGAAATAGATGGGGAAACAGTGGAAACAGTGTCAGACTTTATTTTTTGGGGCTCCAAAATCACTGCAGATGGTGATTGCAGCCATGAAATTAAAAGACACTTCCTCCTTGGAAGGAAAGTTATGACCAACCTAGATAGCATATTCAAAAGCAGAGACGTTACTTTGCCAACAAAGGTCTGTCTAGTCAAGGCTATGGTTTTTCCAGTAGTCATGTATAGATGTGAGTGTTGGACTGTGAAGAAAGCTGAGTGCCAAAGAATTGATGCTTTTGAAGTGTGGTGTTGGAGAAGACTCTTGAGAGTCCCTTGGACTGCAAGGAGATCCAACCAGTCCATCCCAAAGGAGACCAGTCCTGGGTATTCATTGGAAGGACTGATGCTAAAGCTGAAACTCCGATACTTTGGCCACCTCATGTGAAGAGTTGACTCATTGGAAAAGACCCTGATGCTGGGAGGGATTGGGGGCAGGAGGAGAAGGGGACGACAGAGGATGAGATGGCTGGATGGCATCACTGACTCGATGGAAATGAGTTTGAGTGAACTCCGGGAGATGGTGATGGACAGGGAGGCCTGGCGTCCTGCAATTCATGGGCTCGCAAAGAGTTGGACACGACTGAGCGACTGAACTGAACTGATGGGGTATTGAATATAGTTCCGTATGCTGTATAGTAGGACCCTGTTGCTTATGCATTCTATATATAACACTTGCATCTGCTAAACCCAAACTCCCAATCCTTCCCTTCCCAACCCACCCTCCCCCTTGGCAACCACAAGTCTGCTGTCTGTGCCTGTGATTCTGTTTCTGTTTCCTAGATAGGTTTACTTGTGCCCTATTTTAGAGTCCTCACGTAAGTGATATCGTATGGTATTTGTCTTTCCATGGTCTCTCAATCTTAACACACTGATCAAAACTTCTCAACTTTGTGGACAAAAATAAAACAGAGAAGTTGTTGGTATGATTGGAGGATGTGTAGCTGATTCTTGGAAAAGAGACTGTACCTAAATAAACACAGCTGGGTGAGCAACTACACTTAAAAAGAGTTGCAACCTTCTGTTCTTGTTACTATATACAGTTTCATATTTTCATCAGTTACTCAAAGGAATCAAAGATTTTTCAGATGTCGTATAATAGCAGGAACAGATAATATTAGAATCGAGTGAAAAAGCTCAATAATCTAGAGCGAGAGAAGGAAAGTAATGAACTAGAAACAAAAAGCACTTCAATTAAGGACTGGGTTGTTTTTTAAAGCTACATAACACAGTTTGCCTTATCGAATTACTGAATCTCACTGTGAGAAGGACTTTCTGGCTCTCTAGCTCATCCAAGCAGTCCCACTCAATAGTTCTCTAGGCCAATGTTTTTCCATCCTCTCGATATGGCACTGGAGATGAAATCAATTTAGTGGATAAAGTTCATCATTTTAAAAAAGTAAAATTAAAAAAAAAAAAACCCAGTGCACCATTTATAGCAATTATTAACAGTAGTAGTTAGACTTTTGTTTCCATTTTATTCTCAATCAAGTTTACATCTGTATGGTGGTAATATAAAATATATTTTCTATTGGCTATACGCACTATATGTATTATATATTATATGATTATACAGTGTAATATACATACTATATACGATACTATTGGCTTTTCCAGTGGCTCAGCGGTAAAGAATCCACCTGCAATGCAGGAGAGGCAGGAGACGTGGGTTCAATTCCTGGCTCAGGAAGATTGCCTAGAGGAGGAAATGGCTACCTTCTCCAGTATTCTTGCCTGAAAAATCCCATGGACAGAGGAACCTGGCAGGGCTCAGTCCATAGGATCACAAAGAATCAGACACGACTGAGACATACACATACATGCTACTATATAATTATTTAGTATAATGTAGCAATGGCACCCCACTCCAGTGCTCTTGCCTGGCAAATCCCATGGGCGGAGGAGCCTGGAAGGCTGCATGCAGTCCGTTGGGTTGCTAGGAGTCAGACACGACTGAGAGACTTCACTTTCACTTTTCACTTTCATGTATTGGAGAAGGAAATGGTAACCCACTCCAGTGTTCTTGCCTGGAAAATCCCAGGGATGGGGGAGCCTGGTGGGCTGCCGTCTATGGGGTCACACAGAGTCGGACACGACTGAAGTGACTTAGCAGCAGCAGCACTATATATATTTATATAGTATATTTATACCTGTATTTAATATCATTTATATTAATAGAATTGTTTATAAGTATGTATTTATATAGTATATGTATATATTAATAGTATAATATGTTGTTATTTAGTTGCTAAGTAGTTATCTGACTCTGCAACCCCATGGACTGCAGCACACCAGGCTTCCCTGTCCTTCAGTATCTCCCGGAGTTTGCTCAAACTCATGTCTCTTGAGTCGGTGGTGCCATCCAACCATCTCATCCTCTGTCACCTCCTTCTCCTCGTGGCCTCATTCTTTCCCATCATCAAGGTCTTTTCCAATGAGCTGGCTCTTCACATCAGGTGGCCACAGTATTGGAGCTGCAGCATCAGTCCTTCCAATGAATATTCAGGGTTGATTTCCTTTAGGATTGACTGGTTTAATCTCCTTGCTGTCCGAGGGACTGTCAAGAGTCTTCTCCAGCACCACAACTAGAAACCATTAATTCTTCAGCTTTTGGCCTTCTTTATGGTCCAAGTCTCACACCTGTACATAACTACTGGGAAAACCATAGCTTTGACTACATGGACCTTTGTCGACAAAGTAGTCTCTGCTTTTTAATAAGCTGTCTCGGTTGGTCATAGCTTTCCTTTCAAGGAGCAAGCATCTTTTAATTTCATGGCTGCAGTCACCATCTGCAGTGATTTTGGAGCCCAAGAAAATAAAGTCTGTTACTGTTTCCATTGTTTCCCCATCTATTTGCCATGAAGTGATAGGACCAAATGCCATTATCTTAGTTTCTTGAATGTTGAGCTTTAAGCCAACTTTTCACCCTCGTCTTTCACTTTCATCAAGAGGCTCTTTAGTTCCTCTTCACTTTCTGCCATTAGGGTGGTGTCATCTGCATAGCTGAGATTATTGATATTTCTGCCGGCAATCTTGATTCCAGCTTGTGCTTCATCCAGCCTGCGAGTTTGCATGATGTACACTGCATATAAGTTAAATAAGCATGTTGACAATATACAGCCTTGCTGTACTCCTTTCCCAATCTTGAACCAGTCTGTTGTTCCATGTCTGGTTCTAACTGCTGTTTGTTGACCTGCATACAGGAGACAGGTAAGGTGGTCTGGTATTCCCATTACTTGAAGAATTTTCCAGTTTGTTGTGACACATTCCAAGGCTTTAGTATAGTCAGTGAAGCAGTAGATGTTTTTCTGGAATTCTCTTGCTTTTTCTATGATCCAACAGATGCTGACAATTTGAACTCTGGTTCCTCTGCTTTTTCTATATCCAGCTCGAACATCTGGAAGTTCTTGGTTCACGTACTATTGAAGCTTGGCTTAGAGAATTTTGAGCGTTACTTTGCTAGCATGTGAAATGTGTGCAATTGTGTAACAGTTTGAACCTTCTTTGCCATTGCCTTTCTTTGGGATTGGAATGAAAACTGACCTTTTCCAATTCTGTGGCCACTGCTGAGATTTCCAAATTTGCTGGCATAATGAGTGAAGCACTGTCACAGCATCATCTTTTAGGATTTGAAGTAGCTCAACTGGAATTCCATCACCTCCATTATCTTTGTTTGTAGTGATGCTTCCTCAGGCCCACTTGACTTCACACTCCAAGATGTCTGGCTCCAGGTGGGTGATCACACCGTTTTGGTTATCTGGGTCATTAAGATCTTTTTTGTATAGTTCTTCAGTGTATTCTTGCCACCTCATCTTAACATCTGCTTCTGTTAAGTCCATACCATTTCTGTCCTTTATTGTGCCCATCTTTTATGAAAATTTCCCTTGGTGTCTCTAATTGTCTTGAAGAGATCTTTAGTCTTTCACATTCTATTGTTTTCTTCTGTTTTTTTTTTTTTTTTTTTTTTTTTTTGCGTTGATCGCTGAGGAAGGCTTTCTTGTCTCTCCTTGTTATTCTTTGCAACTCTGCGTTCAGATGGGTATATCTTTCCTTTTCTCCTTTGCTTTTTGCTTCTCTTCTTTTTTCAGCTATTTGTAAGGCCTCCTCAGACAACCATTTTGCCTTTTTGCATTTCTTATTCTTGGGGATGTTTATATATATGCTGCTGCTAAGTCGCTTCAGTTGTGTCCGACTGTGCGACCCCAGAGACGGCAGCCTACCAGGCTCCTCCGTCCCTGGGATTTTCCAGGCAAGAGTACTGGAGTGGGGTGCCATTGCCTTCTCCAGGTTATATATCTATATCTATATCTATATATAATTTTCTATAGATTGTGGTTGAAAAATTTGAAAGCCACTACTATGGCCCATTCTTAAATAACTTTCTTTCATTGCTTCATTGATAAGACACTGTCCCCATGAAAATCTGCAGACTTCTACTTTGTCTTTGTACTGATCTGACTCATATGTAGATTTTTTTCTGTTAATACTGAATTTAAGTTTGTCTCAAACTTGAGCACATCAGTTGTCTCTGAGTGCTACCACATACTGGCTAGATGATCTCACTCAAACCATTTTATGTCTTTAATCCAAGATATCCTAATCAGCAAAAACACAAATAACACTACTAATACAGCAATAATGCTTTCCAGATGTAATGTGACAGTCAGTTTTTTTTTTTATTCTAGAGAAGGCACTTTTAAAACCTCAAGATTTTACAAATGTTATTCTTCTTCATAATTCTTAAATTCACTTTGGACAAACTTAATCTTTTCTTGTCAACACCTCAGCTATTCCGAGACAGCTCTCATGAACCCTCTCCCCAGGCTGTCCAGCTACTCTCCAGAAACTCGTGGTTCAGAGTCCACAAGCCTCTCCAGCCACTCTCTTCTAAATGCCCTCCAGTCGTTACATGCTTGTTCTGCTTCCCTGGTGCCTCTGATGGTAAAGAATCTGCCTCCAATGCAAGAGTCCTGGGTTCGATCCATGGGTCGGGAAGATCCCATGGAGAAGGGAATGGCTACCCGCTCCAGTATTCGTGCTTGGGAAATCCCACAGACGGAGGAGCCTGGCAGGCTTCAGTCCACGGGGTTGCAGGGTCGGACATGACTGAGCGACTAATACTTTGATTTTTCCATTATTCTGCTTTATTTATTTTCTCCTGGATACTTTCATTTTACTCTCCTGGACTCTCATTGTAAAGTGAGTATGCAACATGAAAAATGATGTGCAAGCAATATAAACAGCTGTGTCGGGTGAAGGAGCTTATTGGCAATTAATTTCTGTTTCAGAGTTGCTTTTAATGTTAGTGTAGCCCCATCTTCCAAAGCAGACTGCCCAGAATCCAATCCCGAATTTAAACTAGTAATCTCAGAATGTGATAGAACAATTGTATCCCTTGTTCAAAAGATAAAATGGCACTGAAAAGTTTTGTTTTTAGTGATGTGCTTGTAGTTGAAAGCTCCCACGGTTGTCTGTTTCGTGTTTTTGTGCCAGCTGGTGAGCCATATCTCTGCCATCCTGGGTCTTTGCCATTAGTTTTTTTCTGACCTCAGAAAAAAAAATGTTAGCACTTAACATTTGTCCTTGTTTAATTTCATCTTGTTAGATTCAGCTCATTGCTCCGGCCTGTCAAGGTTGTTTTTCATCATTATTCTGCCATACAGTCATCTGCCTGCTCCTCCCAGCGCTGGTCGCCCACAGGCCAGAGTCACGTACCCTCCACACCTTCCTCCCGTAGCCCCGGAGGGAAGGCAGCCCCTGGCCAGGCAACACGAAGGAGCTACTGATCAGCATCATTTTGGGCGGGGGAGGGATCCTTCAGCCAGTTTATCATCCTTCTAGTTATACTTGAGTTATTTTAGCCCATTTTCCTCCCTATGTTTCATAAAGATAATGAGAAGTAAGATCTTATGGAAAAACCCAAATGAACTTTTTGGCCAAACCAGTATTTACCTTTCTTACTTAGCTGCCAGGAAGCTCGGGGCCTGGGCCGATCATCCCTTTTTAATGGGTTTGTGTAGGTCACTTCAGTTGTGCCTGACTATTTGCGACTCTATGGAATGTAACCCACCAGTCTCCTCTGTCCATAGGATTCTCCAGGCAAGAATACTGGAGTGGGTTGCCATTTCTTACTCCAGGAAATCGTTCCAACCCAGGGATCGAACCAGCATCTTTCTCTTAAATCTCCTGCACTGGGAAGCGAGTTCTGGTTTAAAAAAAAAAAAAAACTTAAAAAAATTTTATTTATTTATTTCTGGCTGAGCTGAATCTTTGCTGCTGTGCACAGGCTTCTCAGCAAGGTGGTTTCTCTCGCTGTGGGACATGGACTGTAGGGCCTGTAGGCTTCAGTAGTTGCAGCCCCCAGGCTTTAGAACTCAGGCTTCCGTAGTCGTGGTGCATGGGCTCAGCTGCCCCGTGACATGTGGAGTCTTCCCAGAACAGGGAACGAACCCATGTCCCCTGCATTGGCAGGTGGACTCTTAACCATTGGGCCACCAGGGAAGCCCATAAAAGACTAAGAATTATATATTTCTATAATATATGTAATTTGAAATTTTGGCTATGTAAATTTTACCTGGGACTGTTCTGTATCTTGCATATTTCACATTGGGTTATTGCTATCCACGTGGCCCCAGAAAAGCAAAACACTAGGCAGCTGCCGTATTTGAATTTCGTTTCAACTAAAACTATGTTCAAATCATTAATATATTCTGCTTAACTATAGATCCTTCAATACATTTGGCTTTGGGAGGAAGACAGAGGTGCTTTGGTGGAGAACTTGGTACTGGTGTGGCATCTTACCATGGAAGATAAACACAGGCGCCAACAGAAGTTTTCGTGAAATGATAGAGTTAAAGTGGTATTTTGGTTCAGCCCATGGTAGACTTTTACAAAAGTATTTATTTGTTTATTTGGCTGCTTGGGGTCTTAGTTGCAGCGCGCGGGATCTTCGTGGGGGATCTCACATGTGGAAGACCTCACGGGGGATCTTTATTGAGGCCTGTGGGCGTTCTAGTTTCGGTGCATGGCCTTCATTGTTCGGTGGTGTGTGGGATATTCGTTCCCCGACCAGGCATCGAAACCGCATACCCTGCATTCATTGCAAGGTGATCCTTAACCAGCGAACCACCAGGGAGGTCCCACCCTGATAGACCTTTTATTAGAAGTTTACAGGCGCTGTCGCCACATGGATCCTGCCCCCTTCGCTGTGATGTTTTTATGTGAAGGGAGAATTAAGCACTGGCCTTGGGGGTTCTCTTTCTAGCTTCCTGGTCGGAAGCAACTGAATATATTTCTCTGAGATGCCTCAGACTCACACAGACCTGGGCCCCCTCACATGTTACAGGTGTGTGCCGAGGGCTTTAATACTTTCGTAGGAACGCTGGGCCAGACTCCAGGGTGAGGGGCACTGCCCAAGAGGCTGACTTCTCCTGTGATGTAACCAGAAGCCAGTGGACAAAGCCTGTCAGTTTCAGGGGCCCGTTTATTAGGAGAAAGGGCTGCTTTAACAGATTGTGACAGAACTCTGTGGATCTGGGAGGAATGTGGGCCCAGCTCTGGAGTTGAGGGTCATAAATAAAGCAAAAGAAGGAATTTGTTCTACAAAAATGGTCTATAAAAAGTGAGCCAGAGAATCATCCCTGGACTTTGGTCTTTGTAGGTGCCATGAAACATATTTTTTTAAAAAAACTCTTAATTTGTTTTAAATTTATTAGAGACATTTATTGCCATAATGACATTAATTTTTTTTGAGGATAATTCCTTTACAATGTTGTATCAGTTTCCACTGTACAGCAAAATGGATCAGCTGTATGTATACATATATTCCCTTCCTCTTGGGCTTTTCTCTGCCCGCATCCCATCCCTCTAGGCCGTCACGGCTGAGCCCCCTGCGCTGCACAGTACCTGCCCACTAGCTGTCTGTGTTACACGTGGCGGTGTATTTGTGCCAATGCTATCCTCAGTCTATCCCACCCTCTCCTCTCCCCTCTGTGTCCACAGGCTCGTTCTCTCCATCTCCGTCTCTGTTTCTTCCCTGCAAATAGGTTCATCAGTATAAAAAAGAGTCTAAATCTTGAGGAAGGGGCTTCACATACAAAGATTCTGGTATTCTCCATCATCAAGGGAGGGTGGGGTTGGGGGTGCTAAGAAAACAATCTGCTTGTTTTTGATGCAGATAGGATAAGAGGTTTGGATCAATTCTGTAGGGGATAAAGTACAGAACCCTACTAGTTGTGACTGCCTCCGTGATGGGACAGAAAAAGGCAGTGTGAAGGGTAAAAAAGTGAAGGATGATGTTTAGGTACGCGAATAAACATATTCTTCATTTTAAAATCTTTTGGCCGTGCAGAGGGGCATGTGGGATCTCAGTTCCCCGACCAGGGATCGAACCTGGGCCCCCTGCAGTGGAAGCGTGGTGTCTTAGCCACTGGACCACCAGGAAGTCCCACTTTCTTCATTTTCAAAAGGGAGGGAGAAAAGGGAAGAAGAAAATACAAGCTTAGAATTTTAAAATGTTCTTTAATTTGGAAAATAGTCTACCATGGATGGAAGGGAAATGTTTGACAGGGTGCAGTAGTGAGGCACCCTTTCTTGATCTTCCTTAGCGTCTGTCTGCTAAATTATTTAACAGATAGCCTAACAGAAAGCATGGTACTATGCTATGCATAGTATGCTATGCGCTATGCTATGCATCAGAGCTTAGCAAATATAAGATGAATCCTACCCTCCAGGGATTTAGACCTAGGTTGGTAGAGAAGACAGGATGCGCCAAGTTGATCAGTTGCCACGCTGGACAGTGGGGGGACCAAGTGGCCACATAAGGATAAAGAGTATACATGGTGTAGAATTCTAAGCAAAGGCTACAAAACAGTCCTAAATGAATTATTTGAAGACTCATCTTTGAGACTAATTCTTGGCTTCCAATCACAAGATAGGAATGTTTGTGGTTTTTGAAAAGGAAAAAGGAATTTTTTAACCAACCCCCAGATACTCCTTCTCTGTACTTCTGTAGTCATATGTGATTCTGTCTCTGCTAATCACTTTTCTCATAGTTTTGTGATTAGTTTCCATTTACAGCTTTACGAAGGCAGACGCTATGTGTTATTCATCTTGATAGCCCAGCCCTGTGCATGGTTGCACTTGGCATATATAAAAGATTGGCTAAGGAGTGGATGATGCTAAGAGGGCATTTCCAACATGTCTAAGACTGATCACTAGCTTCCCTGTTTTAGATACAGGTTATATTCTTCATTAAGTCTTTCTAATACCTTTAGAAAGTCTTTGAAAACTGCTCTTTTCCCTCCATACAAACAGCTTCCAAATGTTACTGACTCTTCCTTTTACTTCTGTTTCCTCCCATCAGCATCACTGGCTCCATCACCCTCCTTCAGGGATGCCTCATTTTATTTCTGGATTATTATAACATAGTTCTTCCTACCTCCACACCATTGTCCAATGTGCCTCTCTAGTTTTGGATGTTCTGCTGTCCCTCTCTATCTGCCCAAAGTACACATAACCTCCAAAATCGACCAGCTGTTCTTTCTTCTAGCTGAAATACCTCTCTCAGCCCTAAATTCCTGTAGCCTGGCTTCAGTCTCCCTTCTGAAAATAGCTGTGACTTATTGCTACGCATCCTTATACATACCTACATTATACATTATACATGGGCTTCCCTGGTGGCTCAGATGGTAAAGAATCTGCCTGCAACGTAAGAGAGCCAGGTTTGATCCTTGGGTTGGGAAGATTCCTTGAAGAAGGAAATGGTTATCCACTCCGGTATTGTTGCCTGGAGAATTCCACGGACAGAGGGGCCTGGCGGGCTATAGTCCATGGGATCGCAGAGAGTCGGACATGACTGAATGAGTAACATATACATACATGATTATACAAAGACACCAGTCCTTACAATATCCTTGTGAGAAATCCAATCATCTCCCCATTTCATAGATGGGAAAACTGAGGCTCATCAATATTTAATTAACTTGCCAAGGCTGTACAACTTATTTGCTGTCTGACTTCTTTCTTCTACCTCCTGCCACCTCACCCCAAGTATTAAATAAAATGTTAATTCCTAGAGAAGAGAGATCCTGCTGATATTTTCTTGCATCAGCCAACTCTCTATAAGCACTTTTTTTTTTTTTTTGCTATTAGCAAGCATTCAACTATTTGTTTTAAAGTCCTGTTTTTCTGTATTGTTCTTTAATGGGAGAATACAGGGAAGTATAATTGCGTAGGAAAAAAAGCACCAAAGCATTCTGTGTTTCTAATGGAAGAAAGTACACGGCAGCAGAGAGAAGGAAGCAGGTCAGCAAGCCTGCTGTGTGTACATGAATGTCTATCAATGTCCCATTTTTAAAGCTGAATTCAAACTTAAATCAATTTAATAAATTTAATAATAGAATATTTAATTAATTAAAATAAAAAAATAAAAATTTAAAATTTTTAATTAACTCAAAATTAAATTTTAAAGTTGAATTCAAAGAAAATTGTGAAAATGTTCTCTTTCCTTATACTGATTGTCCCAGAACTCTGTAGATTTTTAAATAAATTTTTTGTCTCTGTGGTATTACAGTGCTCACTATAATAACCATTTTAGTATAGCCAATGCCTACCTACAAACACCAGTCAATGTCAACTGAAATTTGTGACCAGGGCATAAAAAAGGGACAAAAGTTATTAATAAGTTACCAAAGGCACATTCTCCATATCTCCCTTTCAGAGACCTCTAAAAATGAAGAAAATGTCCCGGGACGGACTGGGCTGGTGAACTCGGCCGGTCCTTCCTCTCTGAGGATTCCGTGGAGGTTGAGAAACACTCTTTCAAGGCTGCTGTAGAACCTGGAGGGATGAGGTGGTGTGGCTGCGGTCACCATCTCGTGGCAGATTTGGTCCACGTCGTCCTAAGATGTTTGTCGTCCTAACTAGCCCATTCTGTGCCTTCATGGCTAAAATAAAACTAAACGTATGTATAATTTTCTAGTTGGAAGAAATCTGAGGGACCATTTAATTCAAGGCTTTTATTTTATACCAGCAGCAACCCAGAGAAGTGAAGTGAATTACCAAAGGACACAGAGCTGTTGATTTAAAACCATAAAACCCACAGGAAAGAGACTTTTCCTGTGTGTGACATAAATGTAACTGTTCTAGTTGGAGAGTCAGGGGATGTCAATGTAACTATTTAGTCACAATGTATCAAGTCCAGCCAAATTGCTAGTGTGAAATGACTCTAGTAGATGTAAGCAAAAAGCAATGTTTTCTCGGTTTCCTTGAGCACCCAGATCGAAATGGGGATTAGAATGCCCAGGGAGCCTGGACTGATAGATGCCCTCTTTCTCACCTCCACTTCGGTTCTTATTTCCTGGCAATCACACCCTCTCAAGCCTCCGGCGCCCCAGGGCCACATGTCACGAAATCTCCCCTCTCTGTGAACCAGCTCCATCCTCTCTGTAGCTCAGCCCACTATTTCTCCTTTCCCAAACAGGCCTTTGAGCCCTTCCTTTGGGTTCGACCCGCTTACTCTCTATCACCTCGTTGAAACCTCGCAAGAGAACTTGCCTGAGAGTTTAGTGGATAAGACTCTGAGCTCCCAATGCAGTTCGATCCCTAATCAGGGAACTAAGATCCCTCACATTGCAACTAAGTCCCCATGACACAGCTAGTGAGCCCGGAGGCCACAACTAAAGAAGCCTGCAATGAAGAGCCTCCGTGCCGCCAGGAAGACTTGGTGCAATCCCCGCAAAAGAAACCTCACAAGAACATGGCGATACGGGTGCAAGAATGATGTGCGTGCTAAGTTGCTTCCGTCGAGTCTGACTCTTTGTGACCCTATGGACTGTAGCCCACCAGGCTCCTCTCTCCAGGCAAGAATACTGGAGTGGGTTGCCACTGCCTTCTCCAGGGAATCTTCCCAACCCAGGGATTGAACCTGTGTTTCCTGCAGCTCCTGCACTGCAGGCGGATTCTTTACCACTGGGCCACCCTGGTGTCACAAAAATGACAGCTGTCCTCATATTTAAATGAGGCTACACAGGCAGTCGGTGCAGAGCTGTGGGGAAAAACCACTTCTATCACTGCTGGGAAGCTCTGGGACCTTTAGCAAGTTAGACACACGAGCTGTTTCCCAAGCTAAAATGCGAAAACAGAAGGTGCTCCTGGTGGCTTCAGTACTGATTTGCCGACTGTCCGGAGTGGCACAGGGAACGCTGTCAGCTCAGCAGGGGCTGTGGGTGTGGCAGGCAAGGAAGATCATGCCTCCTGGTTTCCAACAACAGGATCAGCCTGGGTGAAGAGCAGGATTATTTGTGGAGCCACCTGTGTGCTCTTCAGCTGTTTCCCCACCCCCCCCTTCTCTAACTGGGGTGGAGAAGGAAATGGCAACCCACTCCAGTGTTCCTGCCTGGAGAATCCCAGGGATGGGGGAGCCTGGTGGGCAGCCATCTATGGGGTCTCACAGAGTCGGACATGACTGAAGTGACTTAGCAGCAGCAGCAGCTCTAACCGGGGGAGTAGTCTCTTGACAATCATACATCAGGGGGTTTTCAGAGGGGGCATATGACCCCTCTCTCTGTGGTGGGTAGATTATGCCAGGCGACCCTAGCAGTTGCAGGGGTGGGAGGTTGTGGTGGGGAGAGGGGAGAGCCGGGTGTCCCCGAACTAGGAAGGGAGCAGAGAGGGTTGGGGAAGAAAGTGGCCACTCCCTCTCTTTCCCAGCAGCAGACATCTGTGCCCCACTCATGTGGGACCTGGTGAAGCCGGGAGAATTTCAAAGGGCAAAAGCTACGCAATGTGTCAGGGGAGGTCCAGGCCCAGCCTGGCTGGAGACTTGAGACTTTCTCTGCACCAAAGCATCTGAGCCACAGCCCTCAGGTGACCTTGTAAGCTCAGAAAACCAGGATAATGAAGGCGATGGGAGGCCCTCACCCTAGTTTTCTGGGCCCCTCAGATTCTTTTCTGACTTAACAGAAGATTGAGACTTCCTCCTTCCTGGTGGGACGGAGGCTGGGAGGAGCCAGATTCAACGAGTGTGGCTTCCCCAGCACAGGGAACACCGGAGTCCTGGCCAAGGCAGCCAGCCTCCCCTGCTGTCCACAGAGCAGAGGGTCTCACTTAGACTTGCTGATTCCACTTGAGCAACTCGGACCCCAAACCGACATGATAGGGCTGGACCTGCAGTCTCTGAATTGATGCTTTGCCCGCGGAGTCATTCATTTCATTCGGACTGGCTGGAGTGGAGATGAGGCCTCTAATGGTCCACGTGCTACTCTCTCTGGAGCCCCCGCCCCACGTTGCCCTGCACTGTCCATGCTCGGAGTCTCTCTAGGACATCCTGCATTTATTTTTTTAATTAAAATTTTTATTGAAGGATAATTTATATATTGCGGTATAGTTGATTTTCTGCTCTACAACAAAGTGATTCAGTTGTATGTTCTCCAGGCAAGGATACAAGTGCAGTGGCTTCCTATATATATATATACTCATAGATGGGATTCCCAGATAGCTCAGTGATAAAGAATCTGCCTGCCAAAGCAGAGACTAGAGTTTAATCCCTGGGTGGGGAAGATCCCCTGGAGAAGGAAACGGCAACCCACTCCAGACTCTTGGCTGGAAAAATCCTGTGGATGGAGGAGCCTGGCAGGCTCCATAGGGTCCATATAGTCCATAGGGTCGCAAGAACTTGGGTACGACTGAGGACACAGGCACGCATATACATGTATGGGTGTGTGTGTATATATGTTCTTTTCATATTCTTTTCTATTATGGTTTATTATAGGATATTGAGGGCTTCCCAGGTGGTGCTAGTAATAAAGAACCTGCCTGCCAATGCAGGAGACGTGTAAGTTCTAGAAAGATACTGAGTTCCCACAGAATGAAGCTCATGATTCCTGTATGGTATCCCACTTGTCGTTTGCCTAATAGTTAACTTACGTATATTGGGCTTCCCTGGTGGTTCCAATGTAAAGGATCTGCCTGCACTGCAGGAGACCCAGGTTTGATCTCTGGGTCATGAAGATCCCCTGGAGAAGGGAATGGCTACCCACTCCAGTACTGTTGTCTGGAGAATTCCATGGACAGAGGAGCCTGGCAGGCTAGAGTCAGACATGATTAAGTGACTAACACTTCACTTCCTGTGTATGTTAGTCATGTCATTTTTTCCTTATTCTCTTTTTTTACTGTACATACAGTAAAATGCACTTTTTGGTGCACAGTCTGTGGGTTTAAATTATGGTTGTGTAACTATGACCATGATCCTTTCAGGTTCACATATTTCCATCCCCCAAAAGTTTCTCTGGTGCGGCCCTTTGGAGTCACTTCTCCCCACAGCCCCAGCCTCTGGCACCAACTGACCTATTCCTCTTTTATAATTTTGCCTTTTTCAGGATATTATATAAACAGATTCATACACTCTGCAGCCTTGTGAGTCTCCTCCATTTTGCTGTATCTATTGCTCTGGATTCGTGTCTGAGCTGTCTTTGTTTTTGCCTATAAATGTGTGGAGATGCGAGTTTGATCCCTGTGTTGGAAAGGTCCCCTGGAGGAGGGCATGGCAACCCACTCCAGTGTCCTTGCCTGGAGAATCCCATGGACAGAGGAGCCTGGCGAGGTGCAGTCCATGGGGTCACAAAGAGTTGGACATGACTGAGTGTGTGCACACAAAGTGCCTAACACAAAGGAAGCATTCGCATACCCATGTTCATGATGCTCGTAGTGAGTCCAAAGTCCTTTCAGAAGCCTGACTCTATTAACAAACTTCCAGGTGGGCTGGGTCCTCTAAGAGGCTTGGTGGTGATTTTTCAACTCTGTGTTTCCCTGACTTGCCTGGTCACAAGAATCTCCTGTCTCCTGGTGTGTAATAAAAATACAGGTTTCCAGAACTCCATCCTGTAGAGTCCGATTTCACGGGTCTGGAGAGAAACCTGGGGGATCTGTAACAGTGCTTCTCAGACTATGCTCATGTCAGAACCACCTCAGCCATAGACCACTCAGTTCCACCCCAGAGCTGCTTTTTCAGTGGGTCTGGAGTGGGGTCCAGGAACCTACACTTCCAGCAGGCTCCCAGGTGGTGCTCTGGGAATCCCACATTGAGAACCACTGATCCATACTACTACCAAGTCGCTTCAGTCGTGTCCGACTCTGTGCGACCCCATAGACGGCAGCCCACCAGGCTCCCCCATCCTTGGGATTCTCTAGGCAAGAACACTGGAGTGGGGTGCCACTGCCTTCTCCAAATCATGAAAGTGAAAAGTGAAAGTGAAGTCGCTCAGTCGTGTCCAACTCTTTGCTACCCCGTGGACCGCAGCCCATCAGGCTCCTCCATCCATGGGATTCTCCAGGCAAGAGCACTGGAGTGGGTGCCACTTCCTTCTCCAACTGATCCATGGCTCTGCACTATTATCAAGGGTCTTGGGTGATTCTTGTTTGCATGCGCCTGGGTGAATCCCAGCTTCAGTGCAATTGATGGGAAAGGAGTATGCTATGTGGGACTTCTTGGTCCCAAACATTGCACTCTGGCCACGCCCTCAATCCCATTTCACCTGGGACACCTTCTTCAGCCTATGTTAACTCAGAAGCAGAGATCTCCTGGTTTGTTTGATTGGATCATTCTCCCCTAGGCAAGGGGCTCCTGCTGAGGATTCCAAAGGAAGTTGTGTGCAAAACCAGTCCCAGCTCTTTCCAGATCTTCACACAGGCTTGAGCAATGTTGACGTGGAAACTGTACCTGAGGATGTGTATGTGACCTTAGGGGAAAACCAATGCGATTAAGTAAGGCTGGATTTGGACTCCAAGGAACAGTTCCTGGGGACGCTGAGGATTAGCAGTAACAGCTGTTGTCCTGCCCATTCGAGGAGAAACTGAAGGGAGAAGAATGAACTTGTTTAAAGGATGTGTCTGTGCAGCTCTGGGAGGGGAAACTGTTCCATCAAGCCTCAAGGAAAATGTGTTCCTAGGTAAGTGGATGCTTTCCTGGTTCAGATAGACAAGGTGCTGATGGGCGAGACATTTTAAGATCAAAGGAGGAGAAGGATGAAGTGTATGGTTTTGGCCCTGATCTGCGGAACCTGGTACTCACCCTGCCTCCGCCATAGACATCTGTGTTTGGTCTGCCTCTGTGGGGACAAGACCACCTTCTGCCAACAACAGAGTCTCCTAGGGTGTTGTCTATGTAAAGGCTTGCTGTCTCTCAGAAGGGCCCTGAGTCCCCTCAGCTGAGAAGATACTTTCACAGCTCCTTGTTCATCAACTTCTAATGTGTCTGGAAATCTGTAGGAATGGCCCTTGGCGGTGCAGGGATTTTGACTTTTACTTTCTTATGGAGAACAAACCTAGCAGAGAAAGGCATGGTCTTATGGACTCTTAGGACAATTCTAAGAAAGACCATACTCTTTTCTATAGAAAGACCACAATTCTATATAGACCATACTCTGCACCCCCTGTGTCTGGTCAGTGTAAGGGATGGTGAAGCTGATGGTTTAAAGAAAGGATGGTAGTAGATGACACTTGATGATTCGGTTGTTTGGATTACCTCCTTGGTCTCCTGATTTCATAGCTAATTCCACTAAATGTTTACATTTTATTTTTACCTTTTAAAGCCAGCCTATTCAAATGAAGAACTGTTGTTGCTTTGCATCGCTCTTTAGATCACAGTATTAAAAGAACTTTTATGTGCACAGAACTATAAAAACAAGCAGCTATATTAAAAAAAATGCCTGCTAGCCCTGAATCTTTATTCAGAGAGCTTTTCATCTGTCTTACTTGCTATTCCTCACTTTATTTTCATCTGTGAACTTCTTTGACAGTCAACTTTTAATTCTTTCTGTTGATGGGCATTCATGGTATGAACAAAAATATTTACTCTATAAATGTTATTTTTGCCCAAATATTTCATTCTACTCCTGAGCCAGTTTTGTGTGTGTATGTGTGTGTGTGTGTGTGTGTGTGTGTGTGTTTCCTCACTATACTTGCTGCTGCTGCTAAGTCGCTTCAGTCATGTCCGACTCTGTGTGACCCCATAGACAGCAGCCCACTAGGCTCCTCTGTCCCTGGGATTCTCCAGGCAAGAACACTGGAGTGGGTTGCCATTTCCTTCTCCAATGCATGAAAGTGAAAAGTGAAAGTGAAGTTGCTCAGTCGTGCCCGAGTCTTAGCGACCTCATGGACTGCAGCCTACCAGGCTCCTCCGTCCATGGGATTTTCCAGGCAAGAGTACTGGAGTGGGTTGCCATCAGCAAGGCATAAAATGGATGGGCTTGGGTATAACTTTTTTTGCTCATCTTCTCTGTAAAAAAGGAGTGAACTATCTAAAACTTGTCAATAGGAGAAAAGGCAGGAGCTATCAAAGCATTGCAAATTTAACAGTCTCCCTAAATAATTGATAGTTGGCAGAAGATTTGGAGCATTTAACTCTGTAATTTGCAATTAGAGAGATAAGATGCTAAACCAAGCCACCATATGCCAGGCTGCCTGCCCATGTTGGAACATCGGGACTCTCACTTCAGCTGTAATATATTACAGCTCACATTGTCCTTGGATATCAGGCAGTTTGTAAGAAGTTCACGTTAGGATTCAAACATTTACTGGTCTTATGTCTTTGATGTAATTAGCATAGCCTCTCTTTAGAAAGAGGCATTCTTACAAAAAAAAATTACAAGAAGAGAGTTTAAAAAAAAGGGTTTAGAAATGAAGCACTTCCTATAGTCTGGCACATCTTTTTTTTCTTTTTTCTTGCAGTTTCCTTTTTTCACATTTAAACTTTAATTTAGTTGATTTTTTTTTAGTTAACAAGTTGCTCTAACTATATTTACTGGTCATTCCCACATTGATTTTTTTATATGCTATTTTAAAGAGATATTCTAAAACAATGAAGTATAATTGATGTACAGTGTTGTGTTAGTTTCAGGTATACAGCAGAGTGATTCAGATGTATCTATGTATTCTTATTCAGATTGTTTTCCCTTGTAGGTTATTACAAAAAGTTGAGTACACTTCCTGGTGCTATTGTAGTAGGTCCTTGTTGGGCGTCTATTTTCTGTGTAGTAATGTGGCACGTCTTTTTTTGATCTTGAGCACTTGCAATCTGGGAAGGGGGCACCAAAGGTATTTCAGGGATAAAGGCAGTGTGGGATTCAGTCAGGTCAGGCACAGTCAGAAAGACATCACCTCCTTTTCCTAAAGAGCATCCGGATTGAAGCTGCTGTTCCTTGGGACACAGGAGAGGGCAGGATGGGGGTGCCCGCCGCCCTCACAGGCTGGGCCTGTGCCGCCCTCTGCCTGGTGCCCGGCTCCTCCGCCTTTTCCCATGGGGCTGGCTCGGTGGCCTGTGCGGACATGCGACCCAAGCACATTCCAGCCCGGACTCAGAGCCCCGGGACCCACCACATCACCATCCTCACTGGCAGCTCTTCTTACTCAGCGGGTGCCACGGTTTCAGGTAGGTGTGGGAGAGGTTTGGAGAGACCCCCCGACTCCCACCAGGAGCCCCAAGGTCCTAGTGACAAATTCCAAGTTGTGTTTATCCAAGGCAGGAGTTTCCTGGGCTATATACTTTGGTTTAATCCTAAGAAGAAATTATGTACCCAAGAAAGCATGAAACATTTATGGTCTTTTTTTTTTTTTTTTAGTTTATTCTTTTTACTGAAGTATGGTTGATTTACAATGTGATCTTAATTTATGCTGTAAAGTGACTCAGGTCTATGTGTATACACATTCTTTTTAATATTCTTTTCCATTATGGTTTATCTCAGGCTACTGAATACAGTTCCTGTGCTATCTGGCAGGACCTGGTTGTTTATCCATCCTGTATGTACTAGCTTGCATCTGCTAACCCCCAACTCCCAGCCCACCCCTCCCCTGCCCACCCGCCCTTGGCAACCACAAGTCTGATCTCTGCGTCTGTGAGTCTGTTTGACAGTTCCATTTGTGCTCTTTTAGATTCTGCATGTAAGCGATGTCATGTGGTATTTGTCTTTCTCTTTCTGACTTACTGCTGGAGAAGGGATAGGCTACCCACTCTGGTATTTTGGGGCTTCCCTGGTGGCTCAGCTGGTAAAGAATCCGCCTGTAATGTGGGAGACCTGGGTTCGATCCCTGGGTTGGGAAGATCCCCTGGAGAAGGGAAAGGCTATCCTCTCCAGTATTCTGGCCTGGAGAATTCCATGGACTGTATAAATCATGGGGTCTCAAAGAGTCTGACATGACTAAGCAACTTTCACTTTCACTTATTCAGTATGATGGTCTCTCAGTTCAGTCAGTTCAGTCGCTCAGTCGTGTCCGACTATTTGCGACCCCATGAATCGCAGCACGCCAGGCCTCCCTGTCCATCACCAACTCCCGGAGTTCACTCAAACTCACGTCCATCGAGTCAGTGATGCCATCCAGCCATCTCATCCTGGGTCGTCCCCTTCTCCTCCTGCCCCCAATCCCTCCCAGCATTAAAGTCTTTTCCAATGTGTCAACTCTCCGCATGAGGTGGCCAGAGTACTGGAGTTTCAGCTTTAGTATCATTCCTTCCAAAGAACACCCAGGGTTGATCTCTAGTTGCAGCCATAAATCATGATATACTTGCATCATTAAAATCACATAACTAATCTTATACTGATATTAATCTTTATAGTACAAGAGGGTACAAATGGCCTTATAAAATTTTTTGTTTATTGTAAGATATAAATATAGTTACCCTGAACAAACGCCCCATATCAAATACGTATGAGAAGCAGACTTTTTTCCTCCTTATTTAAAACTGAAGTTATTTGAGGGGTGAAAAGAGCTTTTCCTGCTATTTTAGTTCAGGTACCTAGAAGAGCAGAGTGAGAGCTTGTGTACAGGTGGTTTATTTGGGAAATGACCCAAGAAGCATTGATGAAAAAGAGAGAATAGGGTGATAGGGAAGAAAGAAACACTAATACGGGGCGTGAAATCGAGTGGGTTGCTGCTGTGGGAAACACACTGGGATCCAACTCCAGTGATGGCCCTTTGAGAAACCACGTGATACACAGTTCTGAATCGTCCCTCAGGAGGATGGAGGAAGGGGAGTCAGTGATTGAGGATCGTCCCCCAGGGGTACCCTTTCCACCACCCACCCCATCCCCTCCCGACACACAGACACACGCTTCGGAATCACTCCTGCCTACCTTGGGCCAAGCTCCTTGGTGCTAGCTGGAAGAAAGCAGCAAAGAAAGTCACTGATGTTGAAGATGGTAGCTCAGTGTAGACAGGACACTGTTTAGCCACAGGGAACTCAAGCACATCAGTGCTGTTGGCTTTGCTCTCTTTAGATGGGAATTAGAGGTGATAAATGGAAATAAAATTGATTCTCTTTCTATGGTTTTATCCAATCACGTTGTTCTATTGGTTAGTGTGGGGATTTAAAAAAGCACATAAAATATTATCAAGGTACTCCCTCAAAGAGTTGCACGGTTTACAGTCCTAGCATTTCTGAATGAGTGTCCTGGTTTTTCTGTTGTGCTATCAATACTGGTTATACTTACACATTTTGAAACTTGTTAATAAGATAGGTATAAAGTAGTATCTCATTTATAATTGTTTTAACCATTTTGATTGAGCCTGTTTTATTTTCTGTCTCTGTTGGTAATTTTCAATTTGGTCATCTTTTTTGTTAATTCACTATAACTCTTTGTATATTTGCCTGTTTTATCTTGCAGATATCTTTCTCAGTTTATCCCTTGTGTTCTGATTTCTTCCATGTTGAGAATTTTTAAAAATCAGTTTTTTTTCCATTATGGCTACTGAGGTTTGCTCAGAGAGACACTCCTAATTCCAATAGTAAAAGCAAAAACCAAAAAAACAGTAAAAAGCCAAACCATTGTTTCTAGTTCTTTTGTGTTTCATTTTTACATGTCTTTGTTCCAAACAGAATTTATTTGGGGTGTGAAATAGCACTTCAACCTTTTTTCTCCCCCCTAATGAATTGTTTACTTTCTGGGGACTGGACTGGTCCTAAGCTTTTTGTTTTGAAAAATACTCCTATAAAGTCACCTAGTGCTGCCCCTTCCAGGATGTTGACCTTGACGGACATTTTCTGTTGCAGTGGCCGTGAGGAGCAGCCGTGATTTCATGGGCTTCCTACTCCAGGCCCGAAGAGTGTCAGATCATCAGATAGCTGGCTCTTTTGTCTTCATTCCTCCTCATGCCAAACTGATAACTTGCTTTGAAGAGGCTGACACAGTCACCCACGCGGACAAGTCCCGGAAGAGAAACCTGTCATTCAAGTGGCAGGCCCCTGCCCAGCCCGTGGGGAACATCAGGTTCTTGTAAGAGAGTTAAGTTCTGGGTCTCGGTAACTGAACTTCCACTATGAAGGGAGGGGACTTCACACACTTGCTTGGTTCCTGCCTCCCCACTCCCCTTCCCCGCACCTTATAATAAGGACAGGGTCACTGGGACTGCCCTTAGTAGAGAGTCTATATAGGTGATGAGTTTTTAAAAAAATTGCCCGCAACTCCATTCTGTGTGATTATCCGTGGTCTAGGAGTGTGTGATGTCCCTTATTCCTGGGCACAGATGTGCCTTGGCCAATCTCTCCAGAAAATTCTCACTAGGAGGCAAAAGAGCTGCAGGTGGCCAAGTACAGAGAGAGTCCAGAGACAGAGGCAGGCAGACAGTGGACGCCTGCCGGGCCCGGGAGAACTGCTGACAGCTCTGTGCCTCAGCTTCTTGTCCACCACGTGGGTGTGATCCTGACAACGCCTGCCTTGTGGGGTTGTGTAAGGTCGAAGAGCCAATGTGTGCCAAGTGTGTGAACCAGTTCTTGCCAACCATCAGCTTTATACAAACAGCATCATTCCTCAAAGCGAGATACTGGCGTTGTCCTTCTTTTCAAACATTCACAGGTCCCAAGAAAGTGAATTTGTTTGATTGGGTTTGGTTTTTAGAGGAGGGTTTGTGGCTCCGTGGGAAAGAATCGCTGCCAATCCAGGAGACACAGGTTCGATCCTTGGGTTGGGTAGATTCCTTGGAGGAGGAAACGGCGACCCACTCCAGTATTCTTGCCAAGAAAGTCCCATGGACAGAGGAGCCTGATGGGCTGCAGTCTATGGGGCCCCAGTCCATGGTTGGACACGACAGAGCTCACTCGGTGGTGCTGGTCCTCGTCCTCCTTGGGTTCTTTCCCCCACACCCTCGTGCAGAAGAGGAGGACGTGCCGGAGGGTGGGGCCATCCAGACCGCAGGCTTCCCCTGCAGGCTGGCCCCTCGGCACTAGGGAATGTGAGCGATGAGGTGCGTGGCCCCCACCCATCAGGGCCCCTTTTCCATCCCTTCCTGGTGCCCTAACACAGCGAGCAGGACAAACAAGGAGGAAAACACCCGTGCCCTGACGACTCTGATCACCTGGAAAGGCCAGAACCCACCTGACTGTTGGCGTAACTGGCCCCTGCCAGGACTTTGGTTCCAGTTCAAGGTTGTGTATGAAACCCTTGAAAGTGAAAGTGAAAGTGAAGTTGCTCAGTCGTGTCCGACTCTTTACGATCCCATGGACGGTAGCCCTCCAGGCTCCTCCGTTCATGGGATTCTCCAGGCAAGAATACTGGAGTGGGTTGCCATTTCCTTCTCCAGGGGATCTTCCCTACCCAGGGATCAGACCCAGGTCTCCCGCATTGCAGGCAGACGCTTTAACCTCTGAGCCACCAACGGTCTGTACGATTACTTTTATTTCTCAAAGCCCTTCCATTTCTAGTTTTTAATTCTTTTTTTTGCTTTTCATGTATTACTTTATTTTTTAAATTAATTTTTATTGGAGTATAGTTGCTTTACAATGTTGTGTTATTTTCTGCTGTATAGGAAACTGAATCAGCTATATGTATACATATATATATATGTATATGTTGAATTTCTGGCTCTTTTTCAGATTTTCTTCCCATTTAGGTGACCGCAGAGCATGTTCCCTGTGCTATACAGTGGGCTGTCATTAGTTATCTATTTTATACACAGTACCAATAGTGTATACATGTCAACCCCAATCTTCCTCTACTCTTAGCCTTACCGTAGTAGCTTCTCTGTGCAGCAGTGGAAGTAGATCAGAAGCCACGATCTCCACGGACAGGGAAAGGCGCTGCACCACTTATCAGATGCATCTCTGGGTCCCCACATGGGTCACCCCAGGGTCCTTCCCCACCGTAACATCGACATGTTGACCCTTCCACCTGCCCACTCTGTGGGTGACTTCAGCCAAATTCATCACATTTTTATGATTGTCTTCTGAATACTTACAGTGAGAAAAATGGTGCTTGCCCATAATCCCTGCTTTGGTGAAATTTGGGGAAGGATGAATAAGATCAAGTCGGTACAGATGGCTTTTACTGGAGAGAGGCATTATGTATTCAAAGTATTGTTTAGACTATGAATGATTTATCTCTCATTTTCAATTACAACTCCGATAGGATTGTACCATTGTACAACAGAATTATAAAGTTTTCAGTGAACAGTGTAATTCAATTCACGGCACACAATAATGCTGAATGAGCACAGCTGAAGATGAAGCCTTTGGAGTGGACAGTTCTCCGTCAGTTCAGCTCAGTCGCTCAGTCATGTCCCAACTCTTTGCGACCCCATGGACTTCACCATGCCAGGCTTCCCTGTCCATCACCAACTCCCAGAGCTTGCTCAAACTCATGGCTGTCGAGTCAGTGATGCCATCCAACCATCTCATCATCCTCTGTCATCCCCTTCTCCTCCTGCCTTCAATCTTTCCCAGCATCAGGGTCTTTTCCAGTGAGTCAGTTCTTTGCATCAGTTGGCCACAGTATTAGAGTTTCAGCTTCAACATCAGTCCTTCCAATGAATATGCAGGACTGATTTCCTTTAGGATGGACTGGTTGGATCTCCTTGCAGTCCAAGGGACTCTCAAGAGTCTTCTCCAACACCACAGTTCAGAAGCATCAATTCCTCAGCGCTCAGCTTTCTTTATAGAGCAACTCTCACATCCATACATGACTACTGGAAAAACCATAGCTTTGACTAGACGGACCTTTGTTGGCAAAATAATGTCTCTGCTTGTTAATATGCTGTCTAGGTTTGTCATAGCTTTTCTTCCAAGGAGCAAGCGTCTTTTAATTTCAGTTCTAGACCGAAATTCTAGAAGTTCTGGAAGGGCAGTTCTAGAAGATACTTTTTAGTCAAAATGATTCTTAATGATTATATTTATTCAGGAGAGTATTTGATTTGTACCTGTTGTCTCCTATTTTAATTATTTACTGCTGTTGAGCTTTTGTTTCTAAAAAGAATGAAGCCGCCCAAGGGAGTAACACGATCATGTAATTCTTTAACTTTTTGTTTGTTCTCTCCTTTCTATTAGGATGGCCCGAGGTATGACTTAGGGAAGATCAAATCCTCTAATCACTCTGCTTTCTTTTTCTACAGTTTATCTGTAGTCCAGTCATATTTCATTTACTGGGTGAAGATTGAATCATCTGTCGTGTCTCAACAGACAGACAGTAGAGCCCATTCGGACAGCCACGTGGAGCCTGGCTCACCGATGCCCGCCTCTGGGCAGAGGCTGGAGGACGTGGAAGGAACCATCCCAGGTACTGCTTCCCACTGCACTCATCAGCCTGGTTGGCAGCGTTATTTTCACTGTACCTTACTTTCACTTAAAAGTAGCTCCTGCCAGTTTCCAGTTCCGGGGGCACAAGTTATAGATAGCTATCTTGGGAGTGTCAGCAGTTCCTGGGGACATGATCGCACAGCTGTTGGTCAGGGTTGGGGGGATTGCTTGCAAGTTCAGGGTTCACTGCAATGAACACACTTTGTCCCACTCAACCTCACAGATGAAGCTGGGCCCTGGAGTGCTGCACTTGAGCTGCAAAATCAAAAAATAGCCACGCACCTCCTCCCACACCCCCCACCCGACCTAATCAATTTCCACAGTATTTTACCCATTTTCCCTGGACCCCTGAGACTGAATGGGGAGCACCAGAAATAATCCTTTCTTTTTCTTTTTTAAATAAAACCTCATCCAATTTTGATCGTTACTTTCTGAGGTAGGTAGATGGCTCTTTGCAGCTTGGGTTGGAGAACAGAATCAGGCTGTTGTAATGGCAATGGATTTTTTTCCAGGCTCACCACGTGACTTTAGATTCGACTGGCCCATGAACTTCTGAAAAAAAAACAAATAAAAATAGACAAAAAACAAAACAAAACACCTAAGCAGCTAGAGAATGTCTGACCTACCTGAAGATTCCTGGTGAAATGGAACTTATTTTCATTATTTATTTCTAGTTAAGTGCTCTGAACAGGTGCCTTCATAAAGGCATCCAATCACTTGTACAGAAAATCCAACCTTTAAACCATTTGATCCCATCTTCCCATATTCTTTCTGTTATTCCAGGCTAACATGATAAAGCCAGCACATGATTTGAATCCCTGGCTTTGCTAGTCCAGCAGATCCAGGATGAGAGGCCACCCAGGGCCACTGTCTGCCTATGACCAAAACCTTGGTCTTCTCCCCACTGCCCTGCACAGCTCCTCCAACCTCTCCACCTAGAGGCTCCTAAAAGCAGAGAAAAGCTCTCAGGGTCTGAGAGGGTGGCCTTAAGAAGACTCTGCAAACCCAACATGGGTTTGAAGTCTCCCGTATCACGTTATCAATCACGCAAATGTTGCATTTGGATCCCAAGCATGGGTGGGGATCCCTGGTGGCTCAGATGGTCAAGAATCTGCCTGCAATGCAGGAGACCTGGGTTCAATCCCTGGGTCAGGAAGATCCCCTGAAGAAGGGAATGGCTACCCACTCCAGTATTCTTACCTGGAGAATTCCATGGACAGAGGAGTTTGATGGGTTACAGTCCTTGGGGTCGCAGAGAGTCAGACATGACTGAGTGACTAACACATTTGTTTGAAGATGAATAGGAGTGAAAGTGAGGCTTCAGGAAGACGGGTCCTGTTGATTCTGCGGTCTTTCTGATGGGTGACCCTGCTGGGCACCTTTTCCCCAGGGGCTGGCAGACTCCAGTCTGAGCAGCTGCAGGGTCAACACTTCATCAAGTTGCTCAAACTCCTTCCCTCTGCTCCTGCCTGTTATCCAACCCATTCCTCTACACAAACCTCAGTGCTTCCCAAAGGGAAAACGCGCGCGCATGTGTGTGTGTGTGTGTGTGTGTGTGTGTGTACACGCACATGCATTGGGAGAGGTGTCATCTAACAAAGTGGAGTAAATTGCTTTAACTGTAAGAGGACTTCAGAAGGTAAATGGGAATGATGACTTTTCCCATGGGAAGATAGCATACTGTGTTTCTCAAACTTATTTTCCAACAGAGCTTGGGGACTCTTTAGGGTCCTATATCTGACCCCACTGGGCATGACCTACTTTTATGTCTCCATGTTTGCCTCCTGACATTTCCTTAAATGGAACTGCTCCTCATGATGAACGGTTTACCTTCCAAGCGGCAGTTCCGATGTCTCCTTTGATCCTTTGTGAACCTTTCCCGCTTGCTTCTTGGTAGGCAAATGTAATTGCTTTCTTTAGCTCTGGTATTAAAGCTCTGACCACACTGTGATTTATAAGGTTGGGCGGGCAGGAGTCTGTCCTCCTAGGTTTTGAGTTCAGAAGCAACAGTTAGCAACCTGCATCATCATTTCTGCATCCCCAGCTCCCGGAACAAGGCCCAGCATGCAGTGGGTCTGCAGGAAGCATCTCAATGCATTCAGAGTTCAGGCAGAAGTTGAAAGTGTCATGATTTTTGCTAAATTCTGTGTGTCTGGGTATGCTTTATTTTTCACTTCAGTCTCCCTATTTTTGAGTAATAAAGGCATAAGAACAAAGTGTCACAGTTTTTTTGTGATTGTTGTTCGACCCAACCCAGTTAGAGCCCTGGCCAGAGAAACTTCTGCCAGCACTCACTTTGTCAACAGCGTCGTGGTCGCCCTGCTGACCACGTGGTGAACGCATAGTGCACTTTGCATTTGAACCAGGCCCTCTGCTCCACGCCTCTACATCAGTGATTGCACTTTCCCCCATCAGCAGTTCTACGCCCCACATACTATTATTGGTCTCATTTTGCAAAAGAAGAAACTGACACTCCAGAGGCCTTAGCCTGTTCAGGGTATTCAGGAACTGGCAGAGTAAAGAGCTGAACCCAGACGATGACTCCAAAACCTGTGCCTGGCTGTTTGCTGCCCCGTTTCCAGTGCTCTGGGCTGTTATGTCCGCTCATCACAGATGGGAGAGGAGACAGGGGAGGGCAGTGATCCCGCCTCTGCCCGTAGCAGGGGCTGGAGTCCCTGTCATCATGGGGGAAACTTTTAGCATTAATCCCACAGCAAGAAAGACCTAGAGCTTCAAAAGGAAATCTGGTTTTTGTAGAATCCCACCTTTTTTCTTAGCAAGGAGCAGTTTGGGGCAGAAGTAAGAAAACAGAGTGATCACCGTGGTTTCTATTTTCTCTGATTGGTGACTGTTAAGAACGCACAAGCCCAGGGGCTTCCCCGTGGTCTAGGGGCTAAGACTCCAGGCTCCCAATATTGAGGGTCTGGGTTTGATCCCTGGTCAGGGAACTAGATCCCACATGCCCACAACTAAGTGTTTGAATGCTGCAACTAAGGCCTGAAGCAGTCAAATAAATAAATGTTTGGTGTGCATTTTTTTTTTTAAAAGATGCACAAGCCCAGAAGGGCTAGGAGCTTACTCTTAAAAACAAACAAACAAACAAGAAAAGCTGTGTGCTTAGTCAGGGGTTCCTATTGCTGCTTAGTCAGGGGTTTCTATTGCTGAGCAGATGATCATTTTGTGAGTGCTAATTCGCTTCCGCCATGTCCAACTCTTTGTTACCTTGGACTGTGGCCCGCCAGGCTCCTCTGTCCATGGGATTCTCCAGGCAAGAACACTGGAGCTGATTGCCATGTCTTGCTCCAGGAGACCTTCTTGACCCAGGGATCGAACCCCCATCTCTTATGTCTCCTGCATCGGCAGGCGGGTTCTTTACCACTAAGGCCACCTGCGACGCTCCAGACAATCTTTAGTTGATGCTTTTGAGTGGTTCACACTTGACAGTCTGTCCTCAGGCACCTCAAAGACTCGGGCATTCAGGCCATGGTCCTAGCTGTGTGCTAATCGACACAAGGATGATTTCTCCCTCTTTCTTCACAGTGTCTCCGGGCCTCCACTTGGCCCCCAGTCTCCCCATCACTCTGCTTCAGCATCGCACAGATGTCTCTGCTGCTGCTGTAACTGGAGCTGGAGAAGAGGACAGCTTAGGTCCTGCTCCTACCAGTGTTTGGGTGACAGAGTTCCTCAGGGCTGCAGAGACTCCATTCCAAGCATCTTCACACACAGCTGCTGCAGTCAGTGATGGCCATCACCCCAGCAGAGACAGCAGCCCAACCCTGGAACCATCCCTGGATGTCCGGGGTCTGGAGAGGCTTGTAGCCCTCAGGGACTTCTCCACAGAGAGCTTTGCTTCCGGCTTCAGCACCTGCCACAGGTGACTGATCAGGGGGTATGCCATTCGGGACAGGTGGTGGGGTGAAGCCAAACACGAGGGTGCCAAGGAAATGTAGCCTTCCTGGTCAGACAGAAGAAGATCTCAACCGTATTTACCCTTAAGTGCATGAGAAGCGCTCATTGTAGAAGGGCTGGGTAGGTAGATTATCTTGGGAAACTGTGCTGTTTTGGCTGAGGTCTCTGAGATGCTGCTATAAATAAAATATAAATGTAGGTTACTTATTTAGATACATAAAATTATAAGTATATAATATATAAATATCAGAGAAGGCAATGGCACCCCACTCCAGCACTCTTGCCTGGAAAATCCCATGGACGGAGGAGCCTGGCGGGCTGCCATCCATGGGGTCACTGAGAGTCGGGCACGACTGAGCGACTTCACTTTCCCTTTTCACTTTCATTCATTGGAGAAGGAAATGGCAACCCACTCCAGTGTTCTTGCCTGGAGAATCCCAGGGACAGAGGAGCCTGGTAGGCTGCCATCTATGGGGTCGCACAGAGTCGGACATGACTGAAGCGACTTAGCAGCAGCAATATATAAATATGAAGTATATAAACCAATAAAAGGATTCAGTGGGTCTTTGCTGCCATCCTCACTCACCTCCCTCTCCATTCCCTCTCCAGCCCCCAACTGCAAACTCCAGTGTTTTCAAGAAATATAATGTTATCCGTATACATGACTGTGATAGGAAGCATAGCTTTTTGATTATCATACTAAGTGAATTAAGTCAGACAGAGGAAGACAAATATCATATGATATTGCTTATACGTGGAATCTGAAAAAAGTAATATAAACAAATTTATATACGAAACAGAAACAAATTCACAGACTTAGAAAATGAATTTATGGTTACCAGGGGTGAGGGATGAGGAGAGGGACAGATTGGGATTTGGGGATTGACATGTACACACTGCTGTATTTAAAACAGATAACCAACAAGGACCTATTATATAGCACAGGGAACTCTACTCAATATTTTGTAATAAACTAAATGGGAAAAGACTTTGAAAAGGACTAGATAGATGTATAGCTGAATCACTCTGCTGCGCATCTGAAACTAACACAACGCTGTTGATGACAGACTCTGTTCTGTGCTGGGCTTAGTTGCTCAGTCGTGTCTAACTCTCTTGGACCCCAGGGACTGTAGCCTGCCAGGCTCCTGGGGATTCTCCAGGCAAGAACACTGGAGTGGGTTGTCATGCCCTCTTCTGGGGGATCTTCCCAACCCAGAGGTAGAACCCAGGTGTCGCACATTGCAGGTGGATTCTTTACCGTCTGAGCCACCAGGACTACTGGAGCGGGTAGCCTATTCCTTCTCCAGAGGATCTTCCCAACCCAGGAACTGAACCAGAGTCTCCCGCATTGCAGGCAGATTCTTTACCAGCTGAGCCACAAGGGAAGCCCAAGAACACTGGAGTGGGCAGCCTATCCCTTCTCCACCGGATCTTCCCGACCCAGGAATCGAACTGGGGTCTCCTGCACTGCAGGCAGATCCTTTACCAGCTGAGCCACCAGGGAAGCCTATTAATGGACTCTCAGTTCAGGTCAGTTGCTCAGTCGTGTCCAACTCTTTACGACCCCATGAATTGCAGCACACCAGGCCTCCCTGTCCATCACCAACTCCCGGAGTTCACTCAGACTCACGTCCATCGAGTCAGTGATGCCATCCAGCCATCTCATCCTTTGTCATCCCCTTCTCCTCCTGCCCCCAATCCCTCCCAGCATCAGAGTCTTTTGCAATGAGACAACTCTTCACATGAGGTGGCCAAAGTACCGGAGCTTCAGCTTCACCATCATTCCCTCCAAAGAAATCCCAGGGCTGATCTCCTTCAGAATGGACTGGTTGGATCTCCTTGCAGTCCAAGGGACTCTCCAGAGTCTTCTCCAACACCACAGTTCAATAATGGACTCAACTCCAATACAAAATAAAAATTAAGATGAACAATTAAGTAAATTTCTAAAGGAAAAAACAATAAAACATGGAGGCAAAGTAGGTAGGCAGGAAGAGAGATAAAATAAGATTAGTCATAATTTTTGAACATGGGTGGTACATATCTGGGGGTTCATTGTATTATTCTACATTTTTGTTCTGAAGATTTTTATGATAAAAGGTAAGGAAAAAACCCAAATACTTAGTGACTCCTTCTCGGCTCTTTTTCTCTTCCTTTTAGGACTCAGAATGATCCAAGCTTTGATTCACTAGAAACTTGTCTGCCCTCGGATAGGGATGAACAGGTAACAGCCACGTTGTACACAGGCAGTGAGTATGATATTTTTGATCCCAGAGTGGGAAGTTCTACACTGGGTGATCATAGCTATTAGACTAGTAACCAAGATTGGTGAGAAGGAGGCCAGGGTGTGATACATACACAGCATTTTTTCCCTCAATCAATACCAGCCTTTCCATTATCCACAGTGTCTCTGAAGTTATTGGCAATTATAGAAACTGGTGGTTTTCATGATATGTTTCCCCACTTAGCTTTGGTTAATAATTCCTCTCTCCTCTTCCCCCACCGTCTCCTTTATAACATTGGCCTCAAAATACCATGTATGGTCCCAGAGGTTAGATCAATGGGCAGTATAAAATATACATGCTCAATGATTTACTATTCCTTTGAAGTCTTAAAAGGAACACAAAATAAAACATGGTATAATATCCTTACTCAAATTTATAGGAACCTACAGCAAGCTTCAGTGGTCCCTTTTGCAGGGGTCTTCGCATCAAAAGACACACTCAGAGCTTTCAGCCGTTGGAGATGATGGTCACCCATATTGTCCTGGACCCTCTAATAGGACCCTGTGTTATTCTTGTAACTGGCCTCCATGCTGTCTTGGGGGGGTTTCCACTAGTCTCCTTGTGCCCATCAATAACAAGTGCATATTTATCTGCTTGGGTGTTTTCTTCTGAGCTCTTTAAAGAGCAGGCGTGAGGCTGGGTTTTTAGCTGCTGCCTGGGGTTCTGTAAGGAACTTGGGGTAGTTGCGAAGCTCAATAGCTGCTTGGGGGGAAGACTAGCTCTTCTGATTTTTCTTTTTCCTTTGCTTTTCTAGGACAAGACGGAGGCCTCTAATAGGACAGTGATGAGGCCTCCTTTGTACACTGTTCATCTCCCCCACCCTCACCTCTGGTCCTCCGGGGCACTCACTGGACATGGGGCCAGGGCAGCCCACCTAACTCCTGCCCTCCACACCTCTGCCACCTCCAGGCCCACCACCGCTGATGGCCAGTTAGAGGCATCCAGACCCTCTGCCAGCTTCCTGCCTCGGTCAAAGCACAAGGAGCACGGAGTGGAGGAGGGCAGTGGAGTGGCTGGGGTGGGAGACCCCAGGAAGACCAACCCAAGACCTGAGCTCGGGCAGGATGGAGCCAGGGCCCCATGGGGGACCCAGCTCGGGACTCCGCAGCTGGGCCTCCTGCTCTGCCTCTTGGCCGTGCTGGGCGTGGCCGTGGTTGCTGGCCTTCGTCACCTGCACACCCAGTATTGCCGCAGGCAGATGGAAGTGTCCCTTTGTGAGCCTGCCAGGGATGCGGTTGCCACAGGTGACGATGGTGAGATCGTGTACGTCCGGAGAATTGGAGACAACAGTTTTGTTTTCGTCGAAGGGGAATGCAACTGGATTGCTCCCTCTGTGAGCAGCAAGAAAACAGTCCTCTGAGAAAGTCGTGGTCCCAGGCCTCTCTGGGTTCCCCTTGCACCCTGTAGAGAGTCTCAGCCGGAAGAGACCTACTGAGCATAGTTGATGAGGACAGCGATCCACTGGGAGCACTTAGGAGAGCACAAGGACAGCTTTTCAACAGAGGGAATTCTTCCCCAGCTTTGTTGTCCTAACATCTGTAATTTAGCTGCCTTTTTTTTAGTTCTCGCAATTAGACGTTCTGTTTGAAGACTTAAACCCAACACAATGAATATTGTATAACCCGCTCATTAACTAGACTCCCGTGGCCGCCGAGCTTCCTCCATTGCCTTAAGGAACCCGCAGAAACAGAACTTCTGTCCCTCCTCAGCATTGTCAGCCTCATCACCTCTAACTCTTTGAAAAAAGTAGTAAGGGTGGAGTTGTGTCTCTTTCAGCCCTCCCTTTGCCTCACCAAGCCACCCCCGAGAGAAGTCTTGTTTTTCCAAACTAGAGTTCAAAGTTGGCTCTGATGTCGTCGACTGGGTGAGTGCAAAGGTATTTTGCCTTCCAGGAAACTCAGACATGTGGCAAATCTGCCGTGGAAATTGGTCAAAGGCAAGGAAGATTTTAGAGAGTTTGATTGCCACATCTGTGGGGAAATATACATGCAGTATGAAGCCTTAAACCAGAGAGAGGGGTAAGCAAACCGCCTCTTCAGGTGTAAATGGATCTGAGATCTCCCATCCATTTACACTTGATGAGAGACTGAGTATCCCGCCAACTAACAGACTTCTTGCCTTTGCCAAAGGTCAGGCTGAAAAATAAATGATAATGCCAGTGCAGTTTTAAGAGCCTTTATCTGTCTAAGAAAGCATGATGGACGGAGACCATTGTGACTTTATGAAGATCACTCTGATGTAGCAAGAGTTCCATAGATACCAAATGGGTTCGAATATAACTCTTGAATATGGTCACCTAATATAACACATGAGAATTAGCTGCCTTTTCAGAGGTAAACCTACTACAGAGTCAAGGTCCATTTTAATGTGGAAACCAAAGCACTATAAATTTGGAAATGATATTTCCTGATTGAGTAGCTAAGTTGTGTAGGTTGTGCCAAGAACTGTACATATATTTTCACACTGAGCTCCTACAATAACTTCATGAGGAAGAAGTTCAGTAATTTGCTGAAGAGAAAGAGACATTCATGACATTGCAACTCAATAACAAAAACATTAAAAAAAAAAAATCAGGTGTGTAGGAAAGAGCTGCTTCTGTGTTTCCAGCCTGTTAGCTCACTGGGCATCAGCTCCGAGTCTATCCTCCCAGATTCTAGCGTAGGCACATCTGTCCCTTGGCTTCAGGCAAGTACCTTAACGGGCACACGGAGACCTAGGGGCATGTAAGTGTGCTTAGTCGCTGAGTCCTGTCTGACTCTTTGTGACCCCATGGACTGTAGTTGGCCAGGCTCCTCTGTGCATGGGATTCTCCAGGCCAGAACAGTAGGGTGGGTAGCCATTCCCTTTTCCAGAAGATCTTCCTGACCCAGAAGCTGAACCCTTGTCTCCTGCATTGCAGGCAGATTCTTTACTGTCGGAGCTAGCAGGGAAGAGGCCTAGATGGTTGTGTCCATAAATGGAGATGTTCTAGAAATGCTGTGGAGAGAGACAGCCATGGGGACCACAGAAATCCATCCCACATACCCCACCCTCCCCAGAGATGCCCTGTCCCCAAGATTCAGATGAGACATCTCACTAGTAGAGAGCTCCCATCTCGCTAGCGGGGAGCTCCCATCTCGCTAGCGGGGAGCTCCCATCTCGCTAGTGGGGAGCTCCCATCTCACGGAGAGCTCCCATCTCACTAGCGGAGAGCTCCCATCTCACTAGCGGGGAGCTCCCATCTCACTAGCGGGGAGCTCCCATCTCACTAGCGGGGAGCTCCCATCTCACTGGTGGGGAGCTCTCATCTGGCCACGTCACATCAGAGCTGGGTGCGTCACATATACACTGCCTTCCAGATCTTTCCTGTCCGAGAGGATATCATCCTGTGGAAATAGGCTGTTTTGCTTCTCCCTCACTATGAAATGAACTACCCTTTAACTCAGTGCTTTGAAACAGTGCCTACCGCTGATGGTCTCACATGGTGCTGGGGTTGCCTGGGCTCAGTTGGGCAGTTCTTCTGCTTGGTGTGTGGTCCATTGGGCTGGAATATCCCAGGTGACTCACGCGGGGGCTGGCAGTTAGTGCTGGGTCCATTGATAAGTGTGGGAAAGTTTGCTTCTCTGTTTTGTGGCTTCCTACTGGCTGATGGCTGGGTTCCCAGAGGGCATGTCCCAGGCTGACAAAATCAGAAGCTGGACTCTTGGAAGGCCTGGCCTGGGAAGTTACATGATTGCACTCCTGTCGTGTTCTGGTGGCCACAGCAGGTCACAGCGATCCACAGCCCTCATTCTTCCAAGGGAAGGGCAACAGATTTCCACTTTTCAAAGGGAAAAGTGAAAAAAGGAGTTGAAGATGTGTTTAACTGACTGCATCGCTGGTTAGACTGCTGACCTGCCACAGGGCTGGCATAGGAGGACAGTCTGCTCATCTCCAGGAGATGCCGTGGGTCACCCTCCCTTCAAAGCCTCAAAGGGGTTAAGGGAACTCTCCAGGTTTTAAGGTTTGTTTTTTGGCTGTGCCTTGAGGTTTGCAGGATCTTAGTTTCCCGAGCAGGGATCGAACCCAGGCCCACTGCAGTGAAAGTGCAGAATCCTAACCACTGGATTGCCAGAAATTCCCCAGGCTCTAGGGTTTAGGAACCTCTTCTTCCCTGGCTGGGAACCCCACGTCAGGCACACGAGTGAATGTGCACAAGAGTCGGCCAGACCTCTGAGCCTCTGCTTCCTCATCGGAGATCAATGGATCACAGAACGATTTACCTCTTCTGGCTGTTGTGAAGACTAAACACATGTTAAGCACTTAGCCGTCTCTAACTAATGGACTTGCTATTGTTATTAAGGTCGTTCTGCGGCTGCAGCACTATCTTTAAACCTAGTCCATTTAAAGGAATCCTGTGGCCACCCAAACCGTGATTCCGATCCAGGACAACTCCTCCCCCTGCGGCCCCGCTGCCCCGGCCCAGCCGATGGTGGGATCCCTGCCTAGGTTGTCATGGCAACCACTGGCCACAGTTCCTGCGGGGGGTGGCGGGGGCGGCGGTCAGACATTGCTGAGGCATTCTGAGAAAACTCTCTTCTTGGCAAAGGTGGCTGGAGTCTCCAGGCCTGAAGTCAGGACACATAAAACCCCTGTGTCACAGTGGTCTTGAAGGTCCTTTAAGCCTGACTCCAGAGAAACCCTGGAGAGGAGCAAGTAGGAAGTGTTGACTTTGAAAGGTCAGGGCGAGGTCGGGCGTGTTGAGGCATGTCCCGGCAGAGAGCCGCAGACAAGCCCCGGAGGCGGGCCGACAACCAAGCCGTCCAATCAGGAGCCGACACGAAGCCCTTGGACACCAATCACCGCTGAGCCCGCGTTTTCTTCCTTATATGGGAGCCTGGCCCAGGCTATAAAACCCTTCCCCACCCCTCATACCTCACAGACTCCCTTTGCTTCACAGACTCCCTTCGCTTCCTTGCTTACCCGCCCCCGGGAGTTCTGCCCGAGAGCGACCGCCCAATAAAGGCCCTGATCAACGGTCCATAGGGGTGGCTCCTTCTTCCCGCGGCGTTTCTTACAGACTTAACCTGAAGCCACTAACTAGAGCTCAAAGCAAGCCCTGAAAAGTTAGGCGAGGACTCCAATGCAGCATCTTAAAAATAGCCTTTTTTGTTTTATGGGAACAGCTACAGAATTGTTCAGCCAACCACTTCTTGGAGGAGAAGGAGGTTTGGAGCTAAACACACATTTCAGGGAGAATAACAGAAAAGCCATTGCTGAAAACTCTTATTTTAAACAAATGGTTTTACATCTATTGTGCTAATTCCATAATCACAGATCAGGAGGAGGGGTGGATCTTAACCTTAACCTTTTTACATCCACAGACTATTGCTGATATCTCTGATTAATTTATCCCCTTGGATACAATGATTTTGGAAAATCACAACTTAACGCTTAACCGTAGCCTGGCTGAGCTTGCTTGCTGTCAAGGCTGTCTGGATTAATTTGCTGTTACAATGTTTGTTTTCTTTTTTAGAAAAATTCTAATTAACAACAACAAAAAAAATGGGTCAACAAGCCAGTAAATATTTAAACAAGTGTCACGTTTTATTTGAAAAGTTGTCTGAAAAGAGCTGGCAAATTATGAATAAATTATAGATAGCATACCCTCTCCCAGTCTTGGACTTCCAATATTAAAAAGAGATCCCAGTCTTTCTGGAATGCAGGCTCTGTGATTTGACTTCATACCACTCCAAACTATCCCCCTCTTCTAAAAATGGTGTGTGGCAAGGAATTTCTCATATTCAAGTGAAATGAACTTGCATCCATTTGCTTTATTAAGCTTGAGAATTTCTCCCTGCTTTCAGGGAGCTATTCAGAACTCAGCTGCATCTGGCCTTTAGGGGTTTGCAAAACCAGCCATAATCATCTCTGACTTAGAATGTCAGGAAGGCCTTGATGATGAAAAAAGTAGGCTGATGTTTTTTGAGTTTGTTCTGTTCTGTTTTGGGGGCCACACCATGTGGCATGCGGGATATTAGTTCCCCCACGAGGGATGGAACCTGCACTCCCTGCATTGAAAGTGCGGAGTCTTAGCTAGTGGACCGCCAGGGAAGTCCCTTTGTTCCGTTCTTTAAATGCGAAAAGGAAACATGAACATTTTGAGACTCTGCTCCTTCGAGCAGATGGGTGGAGTGGCCAGAACAACTGGAATCTGGGAAATGCTTTTTGGTTTCTGCATTTCGCTTTTAAAACATAAATCCTTTTTTGCTGCACTATCTCTGCATTCCCTAATGGCTCTCCATCTTACTCAGAATAAAACCTCTACACCCGAACTGGGTTGGCCAGGTATTATGAGACCTGGTCCCTGGACCACCTTGTTGCACATTCCTAGAGTTTTCAAGAGTGGTCCAGGGATGCAACACAGCCCCATCCACCTCCCTCGGCCTGGCGTCTCTTGCTGTCTGGAGCCCCGTCCCCTCCAGACATCCGCAGCCTTCAGAATCGTGCTCCCATGTCGTCTCATGACCACTGTCCCCCTCCCCACTCTCTGCGCCCCTCCCTGCTTCCTAATATTGACATCACTTCTTACCTCCCACGTCTATGCCTTCATTCATTTGTGTGTTTTCTGACTCTCCTCAACTAGGATGCTTTATAAAGGCAGCGAAAACTGCTCTATTCCTTGTTATTTCCCCAGCACCTAGAACTGTCCGCAGTCTGTCGTAAGTCATCAATAAATAATGAGGAAGTGAAAAGTTCAATGTCTCTATTACCGCCACCACTGCCTGGCCTAGACTAACTTGAATGTGCTGCACTTGGGGCTGCTGCAGCTGCCTGAGTGTCGGGCAACATGAATTTCTCTCCAAAGGTGAAATAAGAGCTGGTGCCACTGTCCCCAGGTGAGGACCTTCTGTGTCTCAGATCCACAGCTCATGCAGTTCTTGGTAGGGAGGAGCTGAGAATGGACTTGACTTCTCCGTCTGGGCTGAACAGAAGGAAAGCTGAACAGCTTTCCAGATTCACCTGTGTGTGAGCATGCTTACTTAGTCTCTGTGGTCTGGCCCAGGGTTTCTCATCCTTCATGTCCTCAACACTGGGGGTCGGATCATTCTTTGCTGTGGGGGACTGTCCCATGCATTGTAGGGTATTGGGGAGCATCCCTGGTCTCTTATAGGGCTTCCCTGGTATCTCAGATGGTAAAGAATCTGCTTGCAATGCAGGAGACCCCAGTTCGGCTCCTGGGTTGGGAAGACCCCCTGGAGAAGGGAAAGGCTACCCACTCCAGTATTCTGGCCTGGAGAATTCCATGGACTGTACATTCCGTGGGGTGGCAAGGAGTTGGCCACGACTGAGCGAATTTCACTTCCACTTTTTGGTCTTGTACTCTTAGAGGACACTGGCACCCCTAGTGTGACAACCAAAACCATTCCCAGACATTGCCCGATGTCCCCTGTGCAGGGTGGAGTCAGGGTGGGCGGGTAGAGTCATCCCCAACTGAGAACCGCTGGCCTGGCAGCTAAGAGGTGCAAGGACAGGCCCTAAGATGAAGCAGCCACTCCTAAACCATTCCCACATTCAGCGATGGCAGGGACAGCACTGGGACAGAGAACCACAAGATGCAAAAATCGGGAATGGCTTTAAAGATCATCTGACTCACGGGGTTTAGATTTTTCACTTTATTAGGGACAGCAATAAAAGCTGAACGCTGTAGTTGAAGTCTGTGTATGTTTCTCTTTCCTCCCGTCCCACTCCTCCTCCCTCACCCTGGGGCACTGCCTCAGAAACTCAGGGCTCCAAGAAGCAGGGACGGAAAGTATTAACAACACGCCCTCCATGCAGATGAGGACAGCCAGGCCTCCGAGCCATCAGAGACAAATAAGGGAGGGTCTAGGTGGTCCTTGGACTCCTGCCTTCCATCCCAATTTCCAACATACTTCTCTTTCCACCGCACTTGGCAGATCATTTATCTTCTTGGAGTATGTTGGGTCCTGTAAATATTTCAATAGATCCAGAGAGAGCCTGGAATCAAACCGAAAAATGGCCTAGAAAGATTAATCTACAGTTGCCGTTAGAACCAGTAGGATGACGGGACTTTGGAGACTGGCCACTGTGATGGGCCAGGCCAAGGCATGACCTGTGACAGGGCCCTGCAGTGGGCCAAGGGGCGAGACTTGCTGGAGGAGAAAATAGACCCGGATGGGGGCGTGCTGGCTGTCCCGGCCCACTACCCATCTAGGAGCCACCAGTGTAAGACGTAGCTTTAATTTACAACCACCATCTTGAACTCACTCCCTCCCCTCCTCTGGGTTCTGCATTTTCTGCCCTTCAAATAGCACCTGGGGACAATCTTCCCCCATCAGCCAGAAAGAGACGGTTTCTGCCAAGTGTTCTGTTAGTTACTTCATGGAGGAAGAAGCTGCCTGGAAATGCACTCCACTAGATATTAAAGAATGTATTTTCCTGATTTATAGTCAGGCTAGGCAGGGTTGTCTGAGAGGCGAGGAACCAATGGGGATATCCACTTGGACTAAAGATTAATTATTATATATAAAGTGATGTTTTCCTATCAACCGACAGGCTAGAAAACGAGACTACAGCTTGCCAGGTTGGCATCACGGGTCACAGATGTTGCCTCTGCATTTTCAGATTGTCTTATCCATTACAGATGGCATCTTCTCATTTAGAAACATAATTTGTTGTTATCGCAGATTAAAAAAAAAAAAGCTGACATTTCACTTGCAAGCCAAAGATTAGCATCAAGGCACAGGACTGCTTGTGAGAGTACATTAAGATGGGGCTGTGCTGTCCCTGAATCAAGGACGCCAGGCTTGAGCCGACAGAGCTGTAGATGGCGGCTGACTTCTGATCTTTATTATGCAAATGTGCAGCCCCGCGAGCCAGGCTGTTTAACCTCATCAGGGGAAATGTCACTGATCATTTCGGGTTCCAAATGTAGCACAAGCATTAGTACTATTATGTTATGATTATTATTATTTGTAGGGCATGATGTAAGCCTGAGCCCTCTGATTAAGCTGAGTTTCTACTTACTCAGGCCCTCTGGGGTCGAAAACCAAAGACTTCTTGATATTAAACAAATAAACAAATATATTTCGTTCTCTCTCTTTAATGCTAGCGGAGAGGGTGCTTCCCAGGGCTGGTGTCCTCCAGGCATGGGGAAGATGGTGAGAGTTTCGCAGTGTCTGATTTCCACCCCCAGCTGCCACCTCTTCTGTCTCCTCCAGGACTTCTGCCTCGGGGACAGAAATGTTTAGAGAAGCTGGGGCAGGAGACGTGGGCAGATGTAAGGGTGGAAAATGGTGAGGAGGATGGAAAAGAGAGAGATCCTTACTGCATGGGATTAGAGAAGAAAGGGCCTAAGGAAGGGAAAAGATCCTTCAGCCCCGGGCATGAGTCCCTGCTATCTAACTGAGGCATAAAGCAAACCTAGAAGGCTCCCGGATCTAAGAGGTGGAGACAAAAAGAGCTTGGAATCAAGCAACAAAGAAAAGGAAGTCAGCGAGAAGGGGAAAAGTCAGAGGCAGTTGATTTGCTGCCCAGGGTGACAGAAGGCGAAGGCTATGCCTCTCTGAATCCAGATTTCGGGACCTGAACCAGCAAGGTCCTACTTTCAGAAGAAAAGACTCTTGATGCGGGGAAACGAGGAAAGAGAAGTACAACACACAGCTGTAGTGAAATTCTGGAGCAGAAAATCCAGCCCGAGTGTGTTCCCAGCCTGGCGCTAGGGAAAAGTTTCAGCTTTAACAAGGAACCCGGGAGGGAGGCTGGTTCACTGCACAAATGGAGGCACTAGATGCTTCTCTGAGACTCTCCCACCTAGCCCCGAGTCCTTCAGGTGTGAACGCTGACATCACGGTCTCAGTCCAATTAAATCAGACTTCTTAGGAGTGGGGTCCACGCCCATAGTGTTTAAAGCACTCTGGGTGACTCCATTGGGCCGCCAGGGATGAGAACTGCTGCCTTAGATTCTGATGGACGGAACTCCGCAAACTCTTGTGTGTTTATTTTCTGCCATATCCTCTGGTATCCAGCACAGTGCCTGACAGAGAGTAGAAGTTGCATATAGATTTACTGCAGAAAAGGCTAGTGGGTGAAAGGAGGCATTTCTGTACTAGAAACAAGTATGGGTTTTGCTGGTAGCTCCTTAGTATAAATAATCCACCTGCAATGAGGGAGGCGTGGGTTCGATCCCTGGGTTGGCAAGATCCCCTGGAGAAGGACCCGCTCCAGTATTCTTGCCTGAGAAATTCCATGGATAGAGAAGTCTGGTGGGCTACAGTCCACAGAGTCACAAAAGAGTCAGACACGACTGAGCAATTAAACAACAACAGTAACTACAGCTGTATGTAAGTAGGTCATTCAGGGCATCTGTGCAGAGGTGGTACCTCCCAGTCCTCCAAGAGCCCTGCTGTCAGGGCTACGTTTGTCTCTTGTCCCGGCGCAAGCAGACACACAGATGTTGCACCCTATATGTGGGTTCTTTAATTGACATGAGATCAACAACCCTACCACCCAAGGAGTTGGTCCTATTGTCTTCCTCTGTTCTCCTGGCAGTGCTGGTGTGACCACACAGCTTTCAGAGAAGGGGCTCAAACTGCCACCCCACCACTGGCTTGCAGCCCGCGACAGGCCATCATCTTCCTCCACCAGCAACTGAGGAAGAGTCAGGGATCACTTCCGGTGGCCTTTTCTTCCTTACTGTTCCTCCTCAGGGTCTGGTCCTAAAGAGTTTGACAGAAGTGTTGGGTGACCTTTCCCTGGAGTCGGGAGACCTGTCCCTTTGGCTGCTGGTTGAGAGGATCCTCACGAAGGGAAGCGAAGGGGGAGCCGTGTGTGGACTTGGATCTGAGTTAGTTTGGTGGAGGAGCGTCTCAGCAGCATGTCTGCGGGATGGAAGCCAAGGGACTCTGACATCAGCTGCCAGACTTGTGTACCACTGACAAGAGCTGCAGAAGCGACACACTGGAGCAGTGTGTGGTCCTTCCGCTAATTCCTGAGAGTCCCTCAGCAGATGCTGTGAGAGAGTGGTGTTACTGTGAGCCCACTTCAGACCGTGCATGATGCCCCTGTGAAACGTGTGGGCTGGGACGCATTGTTTATCTCCCCGTTTCCACCAAGCAACAAGGCGGAGGAAAAGACAATGTTGGGGAGCAAGATGGGCCTCCATTTCAAACTTGACGTCACTACTGATGAACCCTAAAACTTCTGGCAAGTCCTTTGACTCAGTTGTCATGTTTAAAAAGTGAGGATGATGCAATTTACTGGACCGATTTATTGTGAGCAATAGATCTTAGGGCTATTAAGAAACCCTCTATTTTTGAATCGTATGCAGTTATTATTCCAACATTGGGCTCTGAGGTCTTTGAAGGTTTAGACAGCATTGTTTTTTTTCTTTACCAGGCTGAGTAGGTTTAATGGTGGACCCCAAAGATATGTCCAGGTTGTAACCTCCAGAACCTGCAAAGGTGACTATGTGGAAAAATGATCTTTGCACATGTAATTGTGGATTTTGAGATGAGATCATCCTGGATTTAAGGTGGGCCCTGGCTTGTTTGTTTGTGCTCACTCAGTTGTGTCCAACTCTTCGTGACCCCATGGACTGTAGCCTCCAGGCTCCCCTGTCCAAGGGCTTTCCCAGGCAAGAATACTGGAATGGGTTGCCATTTCCTACTCTAAGCATTGTCTTTTTTATCTTTGTATCATTAACCTCTAACACAGTAAACAACTGGCACATAATAGATGCTTAAATGTAACCTCAGATCATTCTGCCCAAATGCCTCCTCTCAGGACTCCCCAGGTTATTCATTACGCTCTCTTGGTTTCCTTCAGAGCCTCAAAATGATATATCTGCTTGTGTACCATTTATCTCGGAATTAGATCGCAGTTTCCATGAGATGCGGACCTGGTCTGTCTGGATGGTCAGAATCTAGAACAGTGCCTGTGCAAAGTGGGTGCTCAAATACATTTGTCTAGTGGGGAAAGGGGGCTTTCCTTGTGGCTTAGAGGGTAAAGAATCTACCTGAAATGAAGGAGACCTGGGTTCGATCCTTGGGTTGGGAAGATCCTCTGGCGAAGGGAATGGTAACCCATTCCAGTATTCTTGCCTGGATAATTGCATGGACAGAGGAGCCTGGTGGGCTACAGTCCATGGGGTCGAAGAGTCAGACACGACTGAGCAACAAACAGAGCAACACACACACACACACACACACACACACACACACACACTCTGGAGAAAGGAAGGAGAGGCAGCTATTTTATTACTTTTCGTGATAGGAGTGGTTGCAAGATGAATTGGAACCCATCCAAACTGAGAAAAGTTATTTGGCTCTGACCAGAAAGAGTGAAAGGTCAGAAGCAGGTTGAGTTTCCGCCTCACAGAATTCAACGTGAGAACCTTTCTTTAGGGCCGGCGATTCCTAGGGCCTCCGCCAGGGGGCCGTTCCTGCTAAACTGAGCAGCGTGAGTGGCATTCTGACGTGGACAAAAGGCTGCCTCGGAGCCTGAACTGGGGCCTCTGGGGGAGCCGGCGGGGGCCACACCCTCTCCTGGGCTCGGCACCAGGGGAAGGCTCCAGACGGCTCGGGCTTTGCGCCAGGCTGCTCGGTTCCAGTGGGAAAGCTGACCTTGGCCAGGAAGAACCAGGAAGAGGCACAGATGACTCATTGTCCCACATCCTCCAAGGTAAAAGCCCAGCAGTGTGTGTGGCCTTTGGGGCTGGACGTTATTGCAGCCTTGGCTCACTTCGCAGCCAAAATAAAAGCCGTCGGCCAGCAACCCAGGCGCAGCCTAGGAATACAAGCCATGGCTCGCTCCCCTTGTCCCCTTCCACACACTTCCCTGCCCCGAAAGTTCTTAAAACAACCTGTGTGATTTCCAGCACTATTTCCTTTTAAAGACTTAAGGCAGCCCTCATTTCCAGTCAGGGCCATGTGACATTTTTATGGCCTCGTGGAAGAAACTGGGTCCGTTTTCAAGTCACGTGTGAAGAAGGTCTGGGGGAAAGGTGCTTTATTTTTATTCCGAAGTTTGGTAGCCAAGTCACTTCCATTTGTCAAACTTGCCGGTGCCTTCAGATTTCCACTAGAGGGCACTCTTGGAAAATATTTATAATTATATATTTTATTGCTCTGTCTAGGAAGTGCTGTTTTTAAAAAAGAAGGGGGCGGGGGACACCTGCAGCCCAGTCTTAATTTCAGAGCAAGCCCTTTGCCTTCTTCACCTGGAGCTATTCCTGATTCTTGCAGAAGCACAGCTAGAGAAGAAAGCTGGAGAACCCACAGGCAGCTGCTTCCCTCCTCTGTCGTTTTGTCCACCGGGGTTGTAGCTGCCCTCTCCCCTCACTCCAAACCCCCTCCACGCCATAGGGGGCCAGCCCTAGCCTGCCTGGAGAATCCCCTTGGAAAGAGGGTTAGAGATGCTCAATCTGGGGGCCTCTGGTTTGGTTGGGTGGCTTCCCTCACAAGCCAGCAGTGGCCGGAAATCCTCAGAAAAGTGCCAGGAAGGGTCAGAGGGCTGGCTGGGGCGTCAAACAATTAAAAATAGGGCTTCCGGGCAGGCAGCCATGGAGATCTGGCTCGATATGTAAATAAGTGTAAATAAGAGCAAGCCTGGGTGCTGGGAGGACGCTGTGCACATTTTGTATAGCTAGGGCTGTCTGGGGTGGTGATAGGCTGTCTTTATTCCGCACACAGCCCAATTTATTTTAAAAAGTGTTTTTCCACCCCCAAAGAAAATAGTTCCATTGAGTTCCATTGGTGGGGTGTGGGGTGGGGAGGCAGGAGATTCTTACAACACAGATTTCTTACTCGATGAATATGAGTGTCAGTGAATAAATTCACTGATTTTTAGGCACTATAACCTTAATTCCGGAGCATGTTCGATATACAGTACTCAACTTTGCCATTCCCGAGATTTGTGCCACCTTTTCGGGTTGACCTTATTATTCCTGTGGTGACCTCATTTCATTCTGGGATCAGCTCTGTGAGGTGGGTATTACCATCAACATCCCATTTTACAGAAGGAAACTAAACTCAGGGAGGAGCAGGGACACACAGAAGCGGTCCACAGCCCGCGGTTGAGGCGGTGCAGTATCAGGTTAGTTTCGGCAGGAACGTTTTTCTGAGCATGCGCCGTGTGCCAGGCTCAGCGCTAGGCGTGACCCGGATGCTGCTTCCGGCTCTTCCTCCGAAACAGGTTCTCCAAATGTCAAGGCAAACCTTTGACTTCACTTGGAACCGGTCCTCCTTCTTCCAGAAGCACAGCTAGAGAAGGAAGGGGGCAGTAGAAAGGCAGCTGCTTCCTTTGTCCACGTGGGCATCTTCTTGGTTGTCGGAGCTCCTGTGGTTCTGGGAGGGGCCGGAAGGGGGCGCCCTTCCTTCAGGATACGCCAGGTCAATCCGGGTAAACCAGGTGTCCGAGACCACAGCTTGCTCCAGGCTGCTCCAGGCAGGCAGACATCTGTCCATTCCTCCTGGGACCCATCCCCCCTGCTGACCTTGGCCCCCTCTCTGCACACCCAAAGGTACAAACGACAAGGCAATCCGTAGAAGCCTCTGTCCAGGGTTTTGCCGTGCAGCCTTCTTGTTCACTAATTCCTCTGTCTGGAGGCTGGCTAAATTTGAAAGTAGCCCTGAGGCTCTCAAGAAGCAAGGTGACCACGGTGACTCCCGAAGAGTGCCCCTGTGGCCTACGGCCTAGGGATGTAGAGAAAATGGGAGAGCAAAGAGCCAAGGAGGGCTCTGGGCAGTGGTTCCCAAAGAGGTGCTCGGCAGATTAGCTTTTCCTTGAGCCCTTTCTGAACTTCTCTCTGGGAGCACGTATGAATTTATAACTAAACACACAGGTGCACATGTGTGAACACACACACACATACATGAATACATCTTTAAAACCCAGCTCCTTAGGTTCTCATTTGTTGTTATTGTTTGCTAAGTCATGCTCAACTCTGCTAAGTCATGCCTGACTCTTGCAACCTCACCGGCTGTAGCCTGCCAGGCCCCTCTGTCCAAGGGATCTTCCAGGCAAGAACACCGGACTGGCTAACCATTTCCTTCTCCAGGGGATCTTCTCAACCCAGGGAGTGAACCTGTGTCTCTTGCATTGGCAGACGGATTCTTTACCACTGTACTACCAGGGAAGTCCATGGTGTGGGGCTTCCCGGGTGGCTCAGTGATAAATAATCAGCCTGTAATGCAGGAGACAGCGGTTCTATCCCTGGGTCAGGAAGATCTCCTGGAGGAGAGCATGGCGACCCACTCCAGTATTCTTGCCTGGAGAATCCCCATGGACAGAGGAGCCTGATGGGCAACTGAACGCACACGCAGTGTATACAGTACAGACAAATATTGTTTGACTCCACACACATGAGGTACCTGTGTCTGTGTGTGCCTAGCCGCTTCAGTCGTGTATGGCTCTTTGCGGCCCTATGGGCTGTAGCCCACCAGGCTCCTCTGTCCATGGTGATTTTCCTGGCAAGAATACTGGAATGGGTTGCCATGCCCTCCTCCAGGGGATCTTCCTGACCCAGGGATCCAACCCATGTCTCCCTTGGCTCCTGCATTACAGGCAGATTCTTTACCGCTGACCCACTGGGAAAGGCCTAGGAGGTCCCTAGAACAGTAAAACGGGGGGGGCGGCGGAGTGAGAGAGGCAGGAGCAGCGGCTCAGGCCTGCTGCCAGTGGTCCGCAGCTTCGGTCTCTTCTCCCGGATTCATCCCAACAGGGCGTGGGGTCAAGCTCAGGTCTGGAAACCACAGGCCCCTGTCCTAACAGGCAGGGCTGGGGGATGGACCCAGAGAGGAGGAAGAAAGGGCTTTCCCCGGACACAGAAGTGCAGCAGTAGATTTCTTGGTTCAGGGCTCTGACCGGTGGCTCAGAAGGGCCCTCCACGCATCTTGGCCGGCTTCGCCCCGAAGCCAGCTGAGCTCGGGAGGCGCGGGACCCGTGAGTCACGCTCGCAAGCCCCATCTCCGGCGCTGCCGCCGACGCGGGTCCCCAGAAGGGGCGGTGGGTGCGGCCCGCCCCCTGCTGGCCGAGGGGATGCGGCCGCGGACCGGCGAGGATGTGGGGGCGCCTTCTGTTGAGTGGCCGAGCCTCGGGAGGGATGACCGAGGAGGCGTTGGAGGAAGGACAGCCCCGACGAGGGCACTCTCCGCGGCCCAGCCTCGGGACACGGCGCTGTAGCTTTCACCACCCGGCAAGGGGAGGGGTTTTGAAGTTCGCAGCCGAGGCCGACCGCCCTGTGCGTTTGCCAGAACAATCCAGGGTGGGTGGGACTTCCTCCGCCTTGGGGTGGTGAGGAGAGCCCAGTCTGCTGCTGCTGCTGCTGGTAAGTCGCGTCAGTCGTGTCCGACTCTGTGCGACCCCATAGACGGCAGCCTACCGGGCTCCCCTTTCCACAGGATTCTCCAGGCAAGAGTACTGGAGTGGCTTGCCGTTTCCTTCTCCAGAGCCCAGTCTGGGGCGGGGCGTTGGGGGGGGGGGGGACTGTTCAATAAACACTCTAAGGAGGGTCTGTGCTCAGAAAGAGGAAGGGTCTTTCTTAGCTTCAGATGCCTTTTCGGCTGATGCCTTGCTGCTGCTGCTGTCACTTCAGTCGTGTCCGACTCTATGTGACCCCATAGACGGCAGCCCACCAGGCTCCCCCGTCCCTGGGATTCTCCAGGCAAGAACACTGGAGTGGGTTGCCATTTCCTTCTCCAGTGCATGCAAGTGAAAGTGAAGTCGCTCAGTCGTGTCCGACCCTCAGCGACCCCATGGCCTGCAGCCTTCCAGGCTCCTCCGCCCATGGGATTTTCCAGGCAAGAGTACTGGAGTGGAGTGCCATTGCCTTCTCCGTCGGCTGATGCCTTAGATGGTTCTAAAAGGGAAGAAGGGAGGCGAAATGAAAATAGCCTTACAGGGCATTGTCCCCTGTGCCCCTTAGCCGGAGAGCTAGTGGAGCCACTGCCTACACCTTCCCGGGACGCGTTCGGCCCCCACGCCAAGCCCTTCACCGGCCCCCCGAGCCCCCCACCACCCCCTCCCCCAGCCTCGTCCTGCGCTGCCGCGGAGGATAAAATGGTCTAATAGCTATTTTTCTGTTGTGATTTTTGGCCACTCTTCTTTTGCAGACTCAGATTTTCTCAGTTGTTCCATGACTTCAGACTACTTGCTAAACAATGTCCTCCGAGGGAAAAACAAACCTCGATTAATAAAGTGCTCATGAAAGGGCAGCGATGAGGGAGGGGTCAGGCCTCCCAAGCGGAGAACGCTGAGATGCGGGCAGGCCTGGCCTCAGAGACCCCGGCGGCCGTCGTGTGCCTTCTACTCCGTCTCCACGGAGTCCCGGGCCGGTGAGCGCCACGTGTGAGGTGGACACTTCTGCTGCATGGAGACAGAGACTCGCTTGCCGTCTGTCAGGCAGCCTGACACGGAGCTGCTAATGATTTTCTGTCAGCCGAGGCCTGGCTGGACTTGAACCAGTGACCCAGAGGTGAAAGGCCCCGATGCGCAGGGCTCCCTTTACAATGACTGGCCTGCCTCGGCCTCCTTTTGCCTGGCCCCTGTGCTCTGGTTCCTCTTCCCCCGTGTTCTTCTCATCCAATTGAATTTTGGTTGGACCCTAGCTTAGCACTGGGCCTTCCCTGGTGGCTTAGTTGGTACAGAATCTACTTGCAATGCAGGAGACCCAGGTTTGATCCCTGGGTCAGGAAGATCCCCTGGAGAAGGAAATGGCAACCCACTCCAGTATTCTTGCCTGGAGAATCCCATGGACAGAGGAGCCTGATGGGCTATAGTTCATAGAGTCACAAAGGGTCAGACATGAATGAAGTGACGTAGCATAGCACACACAATAGATAAATAAACAATGGAAGAAATTCAGTAGACAAATGAAAACTAAGGGCTGTGTCTCACGGTGAAGGGAGAGGGGTGGGGTGATGGTGGGAGCCTTCGGATCAGGAGTCAGCAGTGTAGAGGGGGAGGGAAGCACAGGCACTGGCCAGGTCAGTGCTCCAGGTGGAAATGCAGGCTTTGCCACTTACAAGGTATGATATGGGAGCCTCCACTTTCCTATCTAAGAAATGGGAGTAATTGTGTGTGTGTGTGTGTGTGCGCACTCAATCTTGTCTGACTCTTTTGTAGCTGCATGAACTGTAGCCTGCCAGGTTCCTCTGTCCATAGAACTCCAGGCAAGAATACTGGAGTGGATAGCCATTCCCTTCTCCAGGGGATCTTCCTGACTCAGGGATCCAACCCGTGTCTCCTGAATCTCCTGTATTGGCAGGTGAATTCTTTACCACTGTGCCACTTGGGGAGGCTGAGAATAATTATACCAGCATAAAAAAAATCTTCATAGGATTGCATGGGACCTTTCGTGTAAAGCGCTGAGCAGAGAACCCAGCATGTGGTAGATGATTGATAAATGTCCGCAAGGGGCTCCTGAAAGGGAGAAGGGGTTATGGGAGGAAAAAAGCACAGTGGATGACAGCAGCAGTGGGATGAAGAAGGTCGAGATTAAGGAGAGGTTTTTAGATAGAGGCAAAGGAATTTGATGATCAGCTGAATAGGAAAAGGGAAATGGGAAGGCTGAGGGGAGGACCCCTGGACCTGGTTGCTATGACAACTCAGGAAGCTGGTTGGGGAGGATGGTGTGTAGGGGAAGGAGGTTCCTGACTTCCTTCAGGGTGTGTGGGTCAGAGTGCCTTGAGGATACCGGTGGGTAGGGGGTGTCCAAAGATGAGCTCAGGGCTGCCGGGCTGGGAGCACTGGCTGACTCAGAGTTGTGGCCGGTGCTGCAGGACTGGCTCCCAGTGGGAGTGCATGGGGATGGGAAGAAAGATCAGAGACCGGGGTGCCTAGAAGGGTCCACATGAAAGGGGTGAGAGGGAAGGGGGCCTGTGAACGGGACAGCCAGATGCTCCAGGTGCATCCAGTGAAGTGAAGCTGAGCAGCCCCCTGAGAGGTCACAGGACAGGCCTAGAGCAGCCGTGCAGTCAGCTCGGTCGGGCGGGCGTTAGCAAACTAGAATCCATATGGGCAGCTCTGTGAGCTGCGTTCCCAGGTGCTTGTCAGCCAGACCCAGCTCTGCTGCAGGAGTTGGCCAGAATTTCTGTGTGGAGTTTTTTGGAGTAAGTAGAAAAAGGCAAGATCTAGGCAGCAATAGTGGGCTGGAAAGGCCTTTTGGTTCCTGCTGGAGGCCAGGGATGGCTGTAGCCAACTTACAGTTGAGAATCAGGTGTCTTCATTAACTGACCGAGGGATTCGTGTCCAGGTCACGTCCTGACTGAACCGGGGACTCCTGATGGACTGCCTAATAGATCATTTGCATAGATTAGAAGTCACATGGAATAGACCCTGACATCTGACCCCACACGTTCGATATAGTTTACCCAGGTCCCATCCGTGTGGAACCATAATACTGGTTTGTCACTGATCGGTTCTTAGCAAGTGCCAGGCACCGTGACAAGCCCTGTGTGTCTGCCACGCAGTCCTAGTAACACACCTATGACCTTACGCAGTTCTCACTTTGGCTTCATGAGCAGAGAAGTGATACATGTGGTATTTGGCTAAGTGAAATAAATGAGAGAGAGAGATAAACATTGCATAGTATCAGTTATGCTAAGCTGCTTCAGTCGTGTCTGACTCTGTGTGACCCAGTGAACTGCAGCCCTCCAGGTTCCTCTGTCCATGGGTGAACTCAAAAAAAAAAAAAAAAATTAAAAAAAAGAACTCATAGAAGCAGACAGTAGAAAAGTGCTTGTCAGGGGCTGAGGGAGCAGGGATAAGAGGAGGTTGGTAGAACAGTTGCCGTTGTTCAGTCGCTAAGTTGTATTTGACTCTTTTTGACCCCATAGACTGCAGCACACAAGGCTCCCCTGTCTTTATCTCCCAGCTGCTGCTGCTGCTGCTGCTGCTGCTAAGTCGCTTCAGTCATGTCCGACTCTGCGCGACCCCATAGACAGCAGCCCACCAGGCTCCCCCATCCCTGGGATTCTCCAGGCAAGAACACTGGAGTGGGTCACCATTTCCTTCTCCAATGCCAGAAAGTGGAAAGTGAAAGTGAAGTCGCTCAGTCGTGTCCGACTCTTAGCGACCCCATGGACTGCAGCCTACCAGGCTCCTCCGTCCATGGGATTTTCCAGGCAAGAGTACCGGAGTGGGGTGCTATCTCCTTCTCCCTGTCTCCCAGAGTTTGCTCAAATTCATGTCCGCTGAATCATGGACAATGGCTTGCACCAGTGGTTAGTGGTGCTATCTAACCATTCTGTCCTCTGACACCCCATTCTCCTTTTGCCTTCAATCTTTCCCCGCATCAGAGTCTTTTCCAATGATCTTTTCACATCAGGTGGTCAAAGTATGGCAAGGAGGTCTGCAAAGAGATCCAACCAGTCCATCCTGAAGGAAATCAACCCTGAATATTCATTGAAAGGACTGATGCTGAAGCTGAAGCTCCAGTACTTCGGTAAAAGGGTACAGACTTTCTAGTATAGGTTGAACAAGGTCTGAGGATCTAACAGACAGCTTGTTGTAGTTGATAGTACTGTGTTATATAACTGAAATTTGCTAAGAGACTAGATATTAAGCATCCTCACACACAAAAGTAACTATGTGAAATGAAGGATATGTTAATGAACTTAATTGTGGGAATTCTTTCACAAACGCTTCAGATAGCTGACAGTTTTGTCAATTATACCTCAATAAAGCTGGAAAAAACTTACAAAGGGTGACAATGATGATAATAAGAATAATAACAACCACTATCACTATCCCTGGTGGCTCAGACAGTAAAGAATCTGCAATGCGGGAGACCTGGGTTTGATCCCTGGGTTGGGAAGATCCCGTGGAGGAGGGCATCCCACTGTAGTATTCTTGCCCCAAGGAAAGAGGAGCCTGGTGGGCTGCAGTCCACGGGGTTGCAAAGAGTCAGACACGACTGAGCGACTCAGCACAGCACAGCACATCACTATCACTTAGGACTTCAGACATCCCACTGGGGTGTCTTTTCTCTCTGGCCTGTCGCCAGGTGCTGGGCCCTCTTCCTCTCATTTGGTCCTCTTCTCCCAATTCTTGGACCTTTCAGTCCCCTTCCTCATACTGTCGACTCTGGCTCAAAATTCCTCTCATGTCAGTGAGGGGGCAGTCAGATTCCCTGATCTCCCCACTAGGATGTGTTTAGAGATGCTTCTCAGTCAGAAGCTGTTTTGCTTGACAAGTGCACCAAGGTTCAGAAATGAATTATGCTGTCTGCTCAAGATGTGGAAGAGGTAGCCGCGGTTTGTGCCTCATGCATGTTAGAACTTCCAAGTGTGATTAAAATCAAATGGACAGGGCTTCCCTGGTGGTTCAGTGGTTAAGAATCCACCTTGCAATGCAAGGGGCAGCAGTTTGATTCCTAGTCTGGGAGGATCCCAGATTTCCGGGAGCAGCTAAGCCTGGGTGCCACAGCTACTGAACTACCTTAGTGCCCGGGGGCCGCAAGTACTGAAGCCTGTGTCCCTGCAGCCAGTGCTCCGCAGCAAGACAAACCACCGCAGTGAGAAGGCGGTGTTCGGAAACGAGGAGGAGCTCACACTCGCTGCAGCTAGAGAAAGCCCCAGCACAGCGGCAAAGAGCCACCACAACCAAAAAAAAAATCTTAAAAAAAAAATGTACAGCGCTGCATTCCTGGTCCCAGGACTCACCACTGTTAAGTAGACTACAAGTGGTTAAAATGTGCCCACTTAATTTTGTTACCTTACCAAGCCACTTAGTCCGGAACTGTTTCTCATCCATACAATGGGGATAATGCTACCTACCTAACACTACCTGGAATAGGGCCCGGCCTAAAGAAAAGCTCAACAATGTTACTTATAATTATCCTTCTAAACACTTTGTGTAGTGTCCCTACACATCTGTAATATATATTTTAACTAATGAAAAAAAATAGAACCTATAAAACTAGGATGACAAAACTGTTTTTTCCTGAAATTTATTATTCCCCCTACTCAACAATATATAGTCATTACACAGTAATCTACCCTTATTTCTTTGAATGCCTTAATCATGTTCTATAGTAAGAACATACCATTGAGTATTTAAACATTTCCTTGAGTTTAAGGGGTGACCTATTAGCATTATCAGTGCTCTGAAAACATCTTTGTCAACAGATCCTTAGGCTCTTACCTGTTTCTGGATTCACAGAAGGGAAAGAGCTGAACTGAAGAATACATATATTTAAACTTCTGATGGTATGACTGAATAGCCCTCCAGAAAATTCCATCCCCACTTATGCTCCTGCTAGGAGGGCATGAGGTCTCTCTCCCCAAACCCTTCTCAATATTTGAATATTATCAAGATTTAAACTTTTTGTCAATGTCATAGGTGAAAACTAGTACCTCATTTAAATGAATACTTCTAGTCTCTGGTAAGACTGACTATTTAAAAATGTCTGTTATGCAATTTGTACAAACTGCCCACTCACAAAGGTTGCCTGTTTTGTTAGCATAGAAAGAAGAGTCACAACTCCCCAATGTTTCGGCTACAGCTCATTCAGGACACACCTGAATCCTCAGATTGCCTGGTTCCAATGTCCCGTGTAGGAATGCGAGCTAGCTCAACAAGAGGCCCCAAGGCAAGTTGAGGAAGTCAGAGAATGAACAAACACCTGCAGATCCGTGAACTTGGGGGTAGAGGGGAGAAGGGAGGAGAAGAAAGTTGGGGGAGAGAGGGAGAGATGGTAACAGGGCAGGTGGGTGGGGTTACCAGGAAGGGAGAGTGAGAGGTGAGTGAGAAATTCCAGGTGGGAGGGTGACTGGGAGATGGGTGGGAACAGGATGTCTAATCTTCTTTTTTTCCCCTACCATTTCATTTTAAGTTTATGTACCGTCACCCCCCATACCCCGCCCCGCAAACTCAGTGTGTCCAAGGTTTGGTAGAAATCGAGGAACTGTAACAATTCCATGTGTGGCTGAGGAGTCTGAGATGCTGGAGGCCTCAGTGGGTTGGGGGGGTCTGGGATATTCTGGGTGACCCCGTTACCCTGTGACTCGGTTCAGCCCTATGACTTCAGGGTTCTTGCCTGCATCTGTGTTTATAGGCACATTGGCACTGACCCGTGGTTAGAGTGATGTTTAATGTTTAATACAGTTTCTCATCATTGGCTCTACAGATAAGTTCTGCAGGGTCTATGAGAAACTGTTTTCCCTTTAAGTGATGTTAATATGTTACTCACATTTGAGAAACTGTTCTTTAGTATAAATAAGATTAGTTGCTTTGCTGAAGAGAATAAACTTATAAGACCTTTTGTATATATCTACATAAACCAATACTATGACAGTTATAATTTGTATCTAGCCTTTACAGTAAGTATGTCAGAATTCCGATAAGGAAAACCCTTTATTTTTATGCATATTAAGTATTCACTAATTCAGATCAACCTGAGCTGATTTAGCCTGAATTGTTGAGGGTTTATTGTTCTGTCAAAATATAAAAGATGAAAGCTGTTTGTGTATCACACTGCAGTCTCAACTTGGAGAGCTGGTATTTACACAGCTCTGAAGCCATGCCTTTCTCTTAGCAGCACTCAGGATCAGCAGTGCTTCTTGGCCACTTGACGAAGATCAAGTGTAATATGGAGGCTTCCCAGGTGGCGCAGTGGTAAAGAATCCACCTGCCAATGCAAGAGACGCAAGAGACAAGGATTTGATCTCTGGGTCAGGAAGATCCCCTGGAGTAGGAAATCGCAACCCACTGCAGTATTGCATGAAAAATTCCATGGACAGAGGAGCCTGGTGGACTATATAGTCCATGGTGTCGCACAGTCGGACACGACTGAGCAACTGAGCACAGAATAGGAACAGTAGCAGAAAAAGGACAGTTTTCCTTGTAACTTAGTAATGATCTGTGTGTAGGTAAGAGCTCTCATAATTATGAAGGTTTTTGTCCTACCTCATAAGGTCACAGTTTGGAAAATGATATTTTTGTGGGTTATAGATCTGAGTCAGGCACTGTGTTAGGCACAGGAGAAAAACAAGCAAGGCCCGCATTGGAGGGGACAGAAACGTAAAGTGATGATTAGACAAGCAAAGGTTTTAGAAGACTTGAGGGACTCCTTCTAAGGACTTGTCAACAGGGAGTAAGTCTAGCCCTAGATGGGCAAGCAGGAAAGCTTCCTGGAGGAGGTGACATTTCCGTCAGCCTTACAGGGAAGCCAAGACAGCAAAACAAGAACACAAAGGTATGGAATTCTACACAAGGTGTGTGCATGCTAAGTTACTTCAGTCGTGTCAGGCTCTGTGCGACCCTGTGGACTATAGCCCCCCTTTGCCCTTCTGTTCATGGGATTCTCGAGGCAGGAATACTGGAGTGGGTTGCCATGCCCACCTCCAGGGATCAAACCTGGGTCTCCTCTGTCTCCTGCACTGGCAGGTGGGTTCTTTACCACTAGTGGCACCTGGGAAGCCCTCTGCACAAGGTACTCACCCGTAAAGATGCTCCAGGTTTGGAAAGGGCATTCTGCATTCTAGGGGTCCACCTTTCTTACCCTTGAAAAAATTGATGAGGGTGGAAAAAACTCAGATCACCTATATTCTGTCCCTTCTGTTGAGTATGTTTCTCTTGGTTCTCAACCCCGATGCTGAGAAAATCTCTAACCAGCAAGGGCTAACTTCTGGATTTTAACAGTATGGCATGGTGGGGGGTTACTGAGATGGAAACATGCGAAGACTATGAAACTTATATCCATTTTACTACAGATAATATAAGAGGATTGGAATGAATTAAAAAAAAAAGAAATCTACAGATGCTTGAAAGGGATTATGAGTACATTTGAAACCAGGTCAAAAATAAGCCACAGGTTCTCTTGTGATTCTGAAACATCTTTGTTTAATCATAGAATTATTTTCATCTTGCATTCATCATAAATAATCCACTTCATTACTTCACCAATCCTTTTAAAAAAATTTGGTATTTAGCATAAACACTGAACATTTAGCCAGAGGTGTGTTAGTTTTAACCAGAAGAGGGAAGAATAAAAAGGACCCACAAAATTTGAAAACTTAGAAAAGAGCACATGAAAAGATGAATATTCTCACCCATTTAAAAAATAAAATTTCATAACAGCCATTAAAAAAAATCCAGGTGGAAAAGTGAGCAAACATAAATATAATGTAGTTCTTTCATAAATACATTTAGATAAAACAAATGTGTAAAGCAGTACCTGGACATATTTCAAGATATGAATAATTAAATCCCAGTAAGCATGAATTAAAAATAAAATTCGATTTTATTTTTTGTCCTTTATGGAAAAATATGCACAGCCTTTGTGTAAAAAAAGAAATAGGCATAAACATATCAATAAAGCCACCAAAATTCACTATGTAAAGATTATTTGAAAACAGAAGACACTTTTTTAAAGCAAAAGATAAAATGTTATAGCATTTCTAGTTGAACTTTATCCCATAGTGACACCTACTATAGGTGAAAGACCATAGAGGTAGATAAGTTGAGGGGGAAAAAATCAGTATTCTAATACTAGGCTGAAGATTTTTATGATAGCTCAGACAGACAATTCCATTTACTGTGAAATTCAAAGAAGTTTGTAGGAAAAAAACATAAAAACCTTTCTGTGCTCCATATGTAAGCATCAAAAAGACCAAGCAAAATTGCTGTAGTTTTAGACACAACTGAAATTCTTGACAATAGGAATTCTTGACAAATAGCCTGTTTAGCATAGATTTTTGCAGGGTCTGGCACTAGCCTTAAAAGTTACACTGAGGCTAACTCTTGTGTATGAGTTTCAGTGACATTGAAATGACTCAGAAGTAACACAAGATAAGAGCTGGCAGTAACAGTAATGTGAATTTATGATATTGGTAAACACGGTGAGTTTCTAAGGAATGACTCTTTGTTATTGATAAAATAACAACAAAACAGCTGCTAAAGACCTGATGTGGCCTCAGTGCAACTCAGGATGCCAGTGTCATCTGTTAAATCATGAAAAGTAGAGAGGTGTGACAGAATGGTGTGCAGGAAGCAGAGAAAAAGTGTTCCCTCGTTTCTATCAAGCAATGACTTTATTCTCTAACTGGGTTGTGAAAGCTCTTCCAGCCTCAGCAGAAGCAAATGTTGGGTACTCCATGGCAAGCTGATGCCAGTCTGGGAACTAACTGTACATGCTGTTTTGGTTAATGAATGGTTTTGCATTTTCTGTGTCTGTTTTTCTTTCCACATAGCTAGACAGAATGTGTATATGTAACATTTGTTTGCCTCTGTGACCTTGATATTTTCATTTATTCATAACAGCAATGTGATTTAATTTTTTTTTAAAAAATGTTGCAAACATTTGTCAAATCTGCCAAGGAAAATTCTCATTAATAACGTTTCAAATGCCTTAAGTGTACTTGATTCCAAGATGTAACAGGCTCCTTCTGGCTAAAAGGGGAAATTTGTGCTCAGCACATCAGTGTAACAGGAAGACAATTTTGGTCTCAGTTGTGGAATGTGGAATAATCCATCATTAATTGTTGCCACTCAAACTAATTGTAACATTTCGGTGTCTCACATTTGGCTGTTGGGAGTTTCCAAGTGTGCTGGAAAACAGGTAAGAAAGAAATGATGGAAGAAAAAGGGAAAACATTTGAAATAGAATTTGAAAAAAATCCTGAAACCCAAATCCTATAGTTTAATCTCAAAACCTCATGTACTTTGACTCATAACTCAAACATCAGGCCCTTTCTTTGAAGGAGCTTATAATAAATTTAAGACACAGAACACCACAGTCTCTTATAATGGAACTGAGGAATTTCTGTGTGGAAATTATTTGAAGGAATGTCTTAAAAAATGATATCAAGAAATGCAGATGACTTATATGCTTTTCAGCAGCTATTCAATCTATGACCCCTGCTGAGTTGATAAGGAAGAGGCATGTCACAGTTGCAGAAAAAGAAAGAATCATGTGGTAAATCAAATAAGATTTTGGAAATATTCACTGTCATGGGAAGGGCATTTTCCTGATGATGTGACCTCATTTCAAACAGTACAGTCACCAGGAGAGAGCTGAAGTGCACGGAAGATGGTACGAGGAAAACGTGCTTGTCTTTTGTCACCTTCAATGGCCGTTTTCTGCGTTAGGAAAAAAGAAAATTAAACAATTCCAAAATACTGTACCACCCCTGGCAGTAACCAACAAAGGAGGTTTTGGAAATAATGCTCTCGTCAAATACATTTTAAGGCACTTTAAACAGTTATATCATATTTTTTGGTGTGTAAAAAAATAAAATATGCATCGAAGCAACGTTCACAAATACAAGTCTTCAGAACTGTAAGTACAATCCTGTACATATATACATGGCTGCGGAACGACCGCCTCCTTTGTTATACGGTTGGCCTCATCAATTTCACTCCCTGCAAGAAAGGAAAACATGACGTTTAGAGTTGGACTGTATCCACGAACAATGTGAGATCATCAATTAACACCAGATAATTTATGCTACAAGGAAGAAGAAGAGGCCTGCCTAGACAGCATTATACAACCCATGATCCAAACTCCTGGATCCAAACAAATTTACCTGCCCACCTCACTGGCCACAGACTCTGGCATGTCCCCTTGCCTGGCGTGGCTACTCATCTCGTCTGCTGTGTGCTAGAAAGTCCCCGTGGGTCTTAGTATTATCAGCAAAGTGGAGGAGACACTCGTGGATACCCTTACGATGGACACTTTCTATTTATTTTGTGGCCGGATGGGATGGCTAAATAATTTTCGAGCCTTCTGGATGATTCCACATTAGCCAGTGGCCCCCTGGTTTGGAGTAATTTCTGTACAAATGGAAAAATGAGTGGTGTTGTCCAGGTTAGTTTCCCTTTTGGACATGCTTCTGTTACTCTGTAGGATAAATCCCAGAGCTTTTAAACATTTAGAAGAAAAACTTCATTCTGATTAATTTCCAGTTTACTGGGATTGCATATTATTGATGGAATACTGGGAATTTCAAATAATTTTCTTCATTCTTTGTCAAAATTGCTATCTATAAATTCTAGTCTATTGTGTACATACACATTGTTAGCCATCAGCATGGATACAAGTGGAAGTTTTCAAAGGGGAAAAAGAGTAAAAGAAACAATGGTTATTAAACCACTCCTCTAGCAACTCTGTGAAGAAGGCAATGGCACCCCACTCCAGTACTCTTGCCTGGAGAATCCCATGGACGGAGGAGCCTGGTGGGCTGCAGTCCATGGGGTCGCTAAGAGTCAGGCATGACTGAGCGACTTCACTTTCACTTTTTACTTTCATGCATTGGAGAAGGAAGTGGCAACCCACTCCAGTGTTCTTGCCTGGAGAATCCCAGGGACGGGGGAGCCTGGTGGGCTGCCGTCTATGGGGTCGCACAGAGTCGGACACGACTGAAGCGACTTAGCAGCAGCAGTAGCAGCAGCAACTCTGAGTGGGAAGCGACCAGCCTGGCGTGGGCCCCAGCACAGAATGCTGTTTGCTCACGTTTTGTTCAGTAACAAGACGAGCGAAGGTGCTGGAGCGCTACTCTCTCAGAATTCTGGGGACCTAGGGCTCACCTTCTAAAAGCAGTCTTGTAGTAGGGGAGAGCAATTATGACAGCTTGGGATTTATACATATACGTTACTAGATATAAAATGGATAAACAACAAGAACCTACTGTATAGCACAGGAAACTATAGTCAATATCTTATAATAACCACAGGGAGGCCTGGCATGTTGCAGTTCATGGGGTAGCAAAGAGTCGGACATGACTGAGCGACTGAACTGAACTGAACTGAACCTATAATGGCAAAGAATATGAAAAAGGCTACATATTCTTATTCTTATATGTAATCGAATCGTGTTGCTATACACTTGAAACTAACACAGCATTGTAAATGAACTGCAATAAATTAAATAAAACAATCTTGTGTTTCTGTTTGGAGCATCATTGTGGTGTAGGGGAAAGATCAGGGTGGACAAATAGACCAAGGTTCAAGTCCTAACTCTTGCACTGACTACACTACCCATATGACTCTGGGCAAGTTGCTCAGCTCTCTGGGCCTAGTTCCCATGTGTTCCGTGGGGACAGCAGAGATTGCTACAAACAGTTGTAGAGAAGCCCAGACTTCAGTGATGATGACAGTGATTGTATCAGCTGGCTTTTGTCAAACACCTGCCACGTAATCCTCCATAACGGCAAAGAGCAGATGTTATCATGAGTCTCAGAGTGGCAGAGACAGGTTCAGAGAAGTGAAGGAACATGGGCAGGGTCACGTGGGCAAGGTGGCAGAACGGGCAGCCGGGCTTGAGGGTCCACACTCTGAATCTGGTGAAGGCTGGACATGCTGAGCACACATGGAGCTTAACAGGTGGTGGTGGGGCTATTCTGTTTTCAGGACACTTAGGACATGAAACTGAGAGACTTTATTTTCTTGGGCTTCAAAATCACTGCAGATGGTGACTGCAGCCATGAAATTAAAGGACGCTCGCTCCTTGAAGAAGAAAAGCTATGACCAAACTGGACAGTATATTAAAAAGCAAACACATTACTTTGCTGACAAAGGTCTGTCTAATCAAAGCTATGGTTTTTCCAGTAGTCATGTATGGATGTGAGAGTTGGACTATAAAGAAAGCTGAGTGCTGAAGAATTGATGCTTTTTAACTGTGGTGTTGGAGAAGACTCTTGAGAGTCCCTTGGACTGCAAGGAGAGCCAACCAATCAATCCTAAAGGAAATCAGTCCTGAATATTCATTGGAAGGACTGATGCTGAAACTCCAATACTTTGGCCACCTGATGAGAAGAACTGACTCATTGGAAAAGACTCTGATGCTGGGAAAGATTGAAGGCAGGAGGAGAAGGGGGTGACAGAGGATAAGATGGTTGGGTGGCATCACTGACTCAATGGACATGAGTGTGAGCAGGCTCTGGGAGTTGGTGATGGACAGGGAAGTCTGGCGTGTTGCAGTTCATGGGGTCGCAAAGAGTTGGACATGGCTGAGTGAGTGAACTGAACTGAAGGACATGACACGGGGCTCTGTCACTGGCTGTCTCCTCCTCCTCCTCATCTCCTGTGACAGCTGCTGCCTTGTAAGTGGGCTGAAAGTAGTCTTGCAAAGTCTGAGCCGCTGGGAGGAGTCAGCTCCATGGGTGCTTCTGCAGTAGGTACTGCGTCTTCATTTCGTATGAGTCACTCACTTTGTTTTATTTTGGGTTTTAATTGGATATATAATTTTGGGCTTCCTGGGTGGTACTAGAGGTAAAGAACCCTTGTCTCCCAACACAGGAGATATAAGAGATGTGGGTTCAGTCCCTGGGTTGGGAAGATCCCCTGGAGGAGAATATGACAACCCACTCCTGTATTATTGCCTGGAGAATCCCATGGACAGAGGAGCCTGGAGGGCTACAGTCTACAGGGTCATAAAGAATTGGGCATGAGTGAAGTGACTCAGCACACATAATTTTATAAATCCACAAATATCAAATAAGTAAGAAGGCTTCTGAGCCGAGTGTGGTGAAATTGACATCACTGTGTGGCCTCGTTTGCTACTGAACTCTTATTTAATTCCCAAACACATAGTTTGGCAATATAAAGAAGTTGTGAAGTGTCTGGAAAATTAAAGAGAAAGAGACATTCTAGATAAACCCAAGTGCTATTATGTTTAGAAAAATGTGAAATCAGGACACATGCGAATGAAGAGGCAGGATGAAGAGGCAAAGATGGTGGGCATCTGAGCGGTGGGGCACGTATATTTTGAGTATGTTTACTGAACATTTACTCCACTGTAATATGCCCTTCAACATGAGCAAATTAAAAACGGCTTTTAAAAACTGCATTTTAAGTATCATCGTGCTTTTATAACAATGTAGAACAATTGGTCCTCAGCTCGCTTGTTCAAATTGAAATGGATTAATGCATCATTATTATTGAATTTAGTTAAGAAAATGTGTACTTGAGAACAAGGTTATATGTGCAAATGCTAACATGTATAAATGGCTAAGATTCAGAAATAGCATTTCAATGTGACTTGGATCCAAAGAAGATCCTTCTAGAGTCTCACCTTCTGCCTTGACACCATCCAGGACTTTATTGTTGGCACGAGCACGCTTCCCAGGAGGATCTGCACCGGGTGGTAGATGAGCAAGGGGACGGATATTAAAGAGAGGTACTCGTGGCCTGCGAACACGATCTTCAGCATTGGGATTCCTGATGAACAAAGAGGACGGAAAACCCAGAGGCAAATTCAGTCTGTCATCAAACTAAAGACATAGGCTGTTAAAGCTGGACATGGGCACACACCATCCTCCCCCTGTGGTTATTCACGGAACCAAACAGGGAACGTCTCCAATGAATCACCAAACCTTTCCATCTTCCTTTTACTATGTAAAGCTCAAAGCTCTAGAAGAGATTAAAACTGAAAAGGGGGTCAGTTCAAGGGCACTGGTAATTCTCACTGCCTGTCTAACAAGGAGAGGAGGGAAGACAGTGTGGAAGAGAGTTGCTTTAGAAGACTGAGGCATACTGGTAGAGGTTAAAAATGGGTCATTTGCTTAGCAGTAAAACACTCCACTGGTCTTTATGGAGGCCTGCTAGACACCATTTCAAAGCACCTAAGTTCACTTAGGGGCTGAAAGGATTTGATAAGATAAAGAGGAGGGTACTTTAGCCAAAGAGACAGTCATAAAGGCTTTGCCCACTCTTTCGGCCAAGAAGCTCAAAGCGCTTTAAGCAGTATTATGTACGGCAGATGAAAATTCTAAAATCTGTGCTGAGTGATTAAACCCCACAGTGAAGGTCTTACTGGGACTTAGGTAAATGAACAGTACTACTAAATGAGTCTGCGGCTCTATTGTACCCATGGCAAAGCATGCAGAGTTTGTAAGTACCCACCTAGCATGTGTACCTATTAAGCTTCTATAACAGAATTCAGACTCCGGTGATTTGACTGTTACCACCAATTGCTTTAATGTGACCCAGTCATCATAAGATTGTTTTGTCATCAGTTTTGCACATCAGTTTTGTCATCTGAACAGCTTTAAGAGCTTAGCTTTCTTTTCGTTTCTTTGAGAACAGCCACTGAAAAGGAACCAAGCTCCTAAACACATGCAATGATGGCCCATAAATAACATTTTATTATAACCCGGTGAGGAGAGCTCTGCTTTTTCAATTATTTTTACCTTCTAATAAATTTCAAACCTTTATGCAAAAATGTATTTCATGGCTGCTTTCTTTTTCATAGCCTCACATATCATTGCCATCAACTGCAAACACTTAACTCTTCCCAAACAATGTCTCTCTCGAAGCTCCAAATGTTTAATCTTGCACAGTTTCTGTCTTCTCACTAATATAAAGAACAAAGGAGCTTTGTTTTTGAATGTAATATGCTTAATCCATTTATTGGATTTGAATTTGCAACATCCAATCTTACGGTTCCAGAAAGCTATTACAATGAGAAACGAAGAAGATCTAAACATATATTCTTCCTATTTTTGGAAAAGGCTATTACTTTTTTTTTGGCTGCTCTGGATCTTCGTTGTGGTGCTGAGGCATGTAGGATCTTAGTTCCCTGGCCAGGGATCAAACTTGCGTCCCTGGCATTAGAAGGTGGATTCTTAACCACTGAACCACCAGGGAAATTCTCAGGAGAGGTTATCTGGCCCAAAAGGATGATGTGAACGAGTTGGAGGGTAGGGTGGAGTAACAGCGGGGCATAAAGGGAGCAAATGATATAAATATGGAAGTATTTGTTCCTAAAAGTGATCAGAGCAGGGATTTCTTACTCAAAATTCAAGGCCCATGGCTGCTGGGCTAAATCACCTGAGTTCCACTTTCTTGGCTACTCTCAGGCAGGCTCTGTGACGTTCTTCAGTAAGCCAAAGCAGGTTCACAGCTACAGTCGCAGAGCTACCTCTCCAGTAAGCAAGACACACAAGGTATCATAATGGAAAGGACCTCAGCAGCTCACTGGAGTGCGATGAAAAGATAACAGTAATGATGACAACAATGTTTCTGTGTGCGGTGGGCGCTTAACTAGATGCCAGGTGCTGTCAAGGGCTCTCCCGTATGAATGAAATGCCGAGAGGCTGGATAACTTTCCCAAGAGGTGGGGTCTTTACTGCAATCCAGGTCCCCTGGGTTTCCAGTTCTCTGTGTCAGGCTGGGGTCAAGGCCTCTGAGGTCTTCAAGACGTCCTGGGGATGGTGGCTCCATGAAGCAGAACAGGACCTGGGCTGCAAAGAGCTCTCCAATCCAGAGTCTTTTTGGGACTCTCTCCCCTCGGGTTCCTCCCAGGAGTGCTCCAGGGCAGCAGACCTTGGACTCCCCTGCTTCTCACAGGGGTGTTCTTGTGATTTCACATCAACCAGGAGCTCAGTAACCGTGAGGCCTATTCTCATAGCTGCAAGGGAACTCCAGATGGAAGTTGACTTCCAGAAGCTTCCAGAGTACACCTGACCTTCTACCTCCTGAAGTCCCTAGTACCAGTGCGTGTGAAGTTCTCTTCTGGCCCGGGCTGGTTCTTCAGCTCTTTCATTTCATCTTCCAACAGACTCCTCCGTACATATTTGCTGACGGGGTTGGGATTCTGCAAACATCACTCCTCCTCATCACGTCATGGCTCCCTTCATTGTTGTGCCCAGAGAGGGCACCACAGGAAGTCTGGAGAAGGGGCAGGTGCCTGGGGGTTAGCCCCAGTGGATAGCCCCTTATGCCCCATCCTAGGAAGGCTGACCATTTCCTCTCCAGACTTCTACTGATAGGTTCTGAGATCTCCAGCTTCTTCCTTTATTCCCCCAGCTCCGGCTATTCATTGTCCCCTCTCCACTTTCCAGTTTTCCAGCTGTTTAATTGTCCCTGGGTTGATGGGCTGGTGTGTTTGCCCGACTCACCCTGGAGACACAGACGCTCTCTCACTCAGCCTGGCACCCCAGCCATCTACCTCCAGAGAGGGTTCTACCATGACTGGCAGCTGCTGAAGCCATTTGTCAAACAAAGCAGGGAATTCCCTTCACCACTCTGTGAGCCTGCAATTCCTTCTGGTTAACTGTTTGTTTGGGTGTGCCAGGTCTCACTTGTGACACATGGGATCTACAATCGTCATTGCAGCTTGCAGGATCTTTAGATGAGGCATGTGAGATCTAGTTCCCTAACCAGGGATCAAACTTAGCCCCCCTGCATTGGAAGCGTGGAGTCTCAGCCACTGGGCCACCAGTGAAGTCTCTCATTCTTGTTCATTGTTAATCAGATTTCCTATCGCCACTCTTCCTGGTGACTGTTAAAAATATGATTGAAAATAAAATCAGAGAGGAAAACCTGGCTTCCGAAGATGAGGGTCAGGTGCCTCTGCTGTGTCTTGTCATCCTCTCACGGTGGATTCCTGACAGGCTAGTCCCTGCATGAAAGGACCGAGGCTCCAGAGTCAAGCTCTTTGTTTTGGGAACCTTTCTGTCCCCTCGGTCTGGAATGCTCCCTTACTTCTCAATCATCTGGAGTCACTTTCCTTTTCAATCATTAGTGTCTTTGCCGTCTCCTCTGTGTCTGTGTGTCTTTCCCATGCTTCCCAGTTTCTCCCTGTCTGCCCTTCTGGCCCCAGGGCAGTAGCTTCTGCCCAGTGCCTTTTCATTTTCTCAAGAGTCAGAGTAGAAAGAGAAGCTGGGAGGAGTGAGCGAGGGGAGGAGAATTAGCTTCTCCACGCCCGAGTGGTCCAGGCAGTGGCCACGATCGTTTGGAAGCAGTGAGCTTATGACCTCTGTTCTCGGGCCTCCTGGCTGGGTTCCAGCACGGTCAGGATGAACACTGGAAATGCAACAGAGAGCTTCCCAGCACCGGCCACTGCACTTCCCACCCTGCGATTTCTGTCACCTGGCCACGAATTCGGCAAAACTTGATCTTCAAGTCAAACCAGAGAACATGGGCTAGATCTCATTTCCCAGAAGCCCATGTAACGCACCGCCCTTTCATCCTCTTCACCCACCCTTTTAATAGTTCACCCCATCACTCATTCATTCATTCAACGAGCACTCGCTGAACAGATTAACTACAGCACGTGACAAAGTTTAAGGAGGCTCAGCAGCCCCTGGGTGACCACGCATACCTCCTCCCCCTAACCTTCCTTCAGGGCACGGTGGGCCTCACCTGTGCCCCCCACACACTCCCCAAACCGGGCTCTCTGCCTTCAGGCTTTTCTTGCGCAGGGTATTTTCTCATCAGGAGCCAGACTGAGTGCAAACCCCTCTGTGGCTCACCACCCCGCCCCTCGACTCCCCCTGTGCTCCAGCCACCGGGAGTGCAGTACCCTCTCCTCCTAGCTCTGCCCACCACCCCCGACCCCCCCAGGCTCGAGAGGTCTCGCCTCTTGATCTTTGCCAATGAGCTCTTTTTTTGCCCAGAATTCTTGTCACCCACTTCTTGACCTGCCCAATCTTTAAGCCCTCAGTTCCCAAACTTGCCTCCTCAGGGAAGTCATCCTATTGCCTCAAGCCTCCTTTCTGCTCTAGGCTTACCCAGCTGAGGTGCATTCCAGCCTAGCATTTGCTGATTTATGATTACTGCTTGCTTCGTGTGTGTGTGTGTGTGTGTGTATGTGTGTGTGTGTGTGTGTATGTGACCCTTACTAAGCTGTGGGCTTTTTAGGGTCAGCGACTGTTTCGCCTTCGTCTCTGAGCACCTTAGTGCTCAGAAGGAGAGTGCTGAAGGATTGGAATTGTGCTAATCCAGACCCCATCATAAAGTTACTGTGTAGACTTATCATACCATTTTTACTCCATTCCTTAACTAGGGAGAAAAAAAGGGGCAATAATTTCAAAAAAACCAAACAAACTTACTCGAAAGAGTTTTCTTTTTCAAGTAAAATTTAAATATAGGACTCTTTTCATCTTGCGATCAGTGCAGTAATATAAATGAAGCAAATTAATTTTAATGCTCCCAGGTACTGATTCTGTGTCACTGTGGTTGACAGGATCTGACTAGACTATATGAGATGGCGTTTGACTTTATGGAAGTGAACACCATGCGCGCATTTACAATTTTACAGGGACTTTAAGCTGTCATGCTGAAAAATGTTTATAAAACATTAATCAAAAAATGCCTCTTTAATACAATGCATTGTCTGAAAGATGTTAGAAGGCGCATATTGTAAATGGATTCTTTTTCTGACTAAAGTAATTTCCACCAAAAGCATTTCCCCACTGCTCTACAACTACACTGTGTGGAGAGATAAAGAGCACTTTCTCCGCACATTACTACCTGCTCCAAACACTTGGGAAATCACTAATGTACAGCGTGCCATATTTCCATGTCACACATGACACATTCGTCTAAAATTATCCAACAGACTTTGACACTGCGGCATATTCCATAAGCAGAGCTTTCAACTGACATCTGCCAAGTAAGAACTTCAAGTGCGAGCTTTCTTCTTCTAACAAGCAAGTAAGGGGTTTCTTTTATCCTATACCCAGGATGGGAAGGATAAAACAATACATACCAGGACAAGTGGGGTTTTCTTTCCCCTATTTTGAACATGTTTATTTTATGTTCTCTGAATTAGAACATTCCCTTTGTATCAGTGTTCTAAGTTTTAACAGTTACCTCTTTCTACTGGATGGATGGTCTTTAAATTTTTCCTGAGAAATACTTTTTTTCCCCCTAGATTAAATATGGACCTTTATATAGAAGGCTGCTCTATGACTCAAAATATAAAAACCATTTACTGGGACTTCCCTGATGGCCCAGTGGCTAAGATCCCTTGCTCCACTGCAGGGGGCCTGGGTTCTATCCCTGGTGGGGGACCTAGATTCCATATGTTGCAACTAACTGTTCGCATGTAACTGAAAACTGGCATGGGTTCATGTTTGGGAACACATGTAAGAATTAAAGATTTTAAAATTAAAAAAATAATAATAAAAATTAAAAAAAAAAGAAAAAAGAAAACTGGCATGGCCAAATAAATAAAAAACAAAAACCATCTACTTTACGTAATTGTTCAGAGTCTACTTGTAGATGCATGCGGTCTCACCATCTACTCATTCTTTCATTCCATCCCTCCATCATTCATTCAAAAAATACTCTCTGGGCTTCTGCTATATGTGAGTTACTATTTCTAGTGCTGAGGACATAAAGAGAAATAACACAGACCAGAGGCCTGCCTTCTTGGGACCTGCTTTCTGTAGCTTTTGCCCCGATGATCTTGGCTTCCCTTCTGAGTGCAGGGCTGGCACACGCTTACCTGGTTTCTACAGCTCAGAGTTTGGGGCTCATCTTTGACTAACTCCAGCTGTCTTTTGACTTGTAGATCAAGTCACCGAGTTCTGGACAGTCTTTTCTCCATCTAGCACTGTCCTCCCTCAGTCTTCACGGCCACCTTCCTAATTCAGTTCCTCATAAAATCAAGCCAAATGACTCTCGGCCTCCTGACAGAACCCCCTGTCTTCAGACTCTTCCCTTCATCAATCCTACAAACCACAGCCAGATTAATCTTCCTAAGACCCACATTAATTAAAGCCAAGACCCTGCTCAAGAATGACAATGCCTTTCCAGTGCCCATTCATCAAATCCTCTATCCTTTCAACATCAATAGAGAAGGATTATGACACTGCCATTTTGTAAGGGCTTTGTTTGCATTATCTCATTTAATCCTTACAACAGCCCTAAGAAGCAAGTGGCGATTTCCCTGATGAAACACAAGGCAACTGAGAGTTAGAATGACCTGCCTAACATCATACATTGGTTAGGTGGTAGAGGCAGAATTAGACAATGGTTTACTTTTTATTTTTAACCTTATTTTTTTTATTGGAGTATAATTGCTTTCCAATATTGTGTTGGTTTCTGCTGTACCACAAAGTGAGTCAGCTCTGTGTGTACACAGATCCCCTCCCTCTTGGGCCTCTCTCCTACCCCCTCATCCCAGCCCTCTGGGTCATCACTGGGCACTGAGCTGAGCTCCTTGTGTTGCACAGCAGCTTCCCACTAGCCAGCTATTTTACACACAGTAGCGCACATATGTCAAGGCTCCTCTCTATTTCGTCCCACCCTCCTTCCCCGCTGTGTCCGCATGTATGTTCTCTACATTAACTCCCAGTTGCCAACTGCTGTCTCTGGCTCAGGCTTAGCACGTGTCTTTGTGAATGCTGAGCCCCTGCCTAGATCTTGTCCTTTCTTTCTGGGTGACTAAATTCTGTGGGTTCCCCATGAAGGTGGGCTTCCTACTGATTTCTTCTTCTTTTGAAGAATGAAGCCTCTCTTCCTAATTGTGTTAGGGGACCCACTGACTGACACCACCCATCCTGGGCAGGCAAGACAGTAACCACTTACATGAGTTATTTTACAACAGGAGTTCCTGGTAAGGAACTTGGAACTAACAAGCTACCACCTACCAGAAGAATTCAGGAAAGGTCAAAAGGAGAGAAGAGACTCCAGTCCATATGTTCTAATAATCTCCCAGAATCTTCCTCACTGCAATCCATCTGGGCTAAACGATACGTGCACCACCAGGAAGGACCCCGAGTCAGAATGATTGGCTACAGACAACCCAGAAACTATCCGCATCACCATAAAACCCGAGACGCTGAGCCATGTGGCAGAGCGGTCGCCCTGGGTTCCCTTGCCCTCCTGCTCTCTGCCTGGGCGCCCCTACCCAATAAAGTCTTGGCTTTGTCAGCATGCGTGTCTCACCGGACAACTCATTTCTGAGTGTTAGACTAGAGGCCACTCTTGGGCCCTGGAAGGGGTCCCTTTTCTTGCAACAATTGCATCCCATAAATTTAGCATTTGCTTATGATACCATGATTTTCTTTTGCACAAGTTTTGTTTCCCTCTGGACATCGGCAAAGTCCTTTAATCTCCTGCAGTATTTAAGCACAGGTGCACGCGGGTGTGCTCAGTCGTGTCCAGCTCTTTGCAACCCTATGGACAGTATACTGCAAGGCTCCTCTGTCCATGGGATTTTCTAGGCAAGAACACTGGATTGTGGGGCCATTTCCTTCTCCAGGAGATGTTCCCGACCCAGGGATTGAACCAGCATCTCCTGCCTCTCCTGTACTGCAGGCAGATTCTTTACTGCTGAGCCCCCACTCAATACGTGAATGATTGATCATTTAAGAACAGGATGAAGCAATGTTTCCCATTGAAAAAGCCTGAACAAGAACAAATACTAGTTGCTTTACTGAACTATAAAGAGAATCATTTACACATTCCTCCAGGAGAAGGTTGTATTTCAGAGGAGAAATATATATTCGATATGGTAGGAAGGAGAGAAACTGAACTAACCACAGAACCCAAACTTTGAAATGAGCATTGAGTTATGGAGTAGGAGAGGAAATATATTGAAAAATGTCCTTTGTGTCTTTTGAACTTATTTCACTTACTTTCCCACTTCCCTAAGAGAGAGTATACTCCAATCACCTGGATCATTTCCTGTCTTTCAGAGATTCATTCGCCTGAATTCACTTGACTTGTTTTCCATTTAAATGCTTTCTCAGACTTTCCAGGGAGTTTTGAAGAGAGCTGCAGGCGAATCTGGAATCCAGTTGCTTCGCTCTCTAGCTGTCATGGAGATTTCCCACTTTTGTTCACTTTGTTCTTAGTTAGAAACATCCATAATTTTACTCTTCAAATGTCCTACACATTGTTATTTGAGTTCTATCTCTTCCTCCTTTGTGAATCTCTCAGCTTAAAAGCCCACGTTTGCCTTTAAGAGTCACTGGGATACATGGTCTCCCCATCATAATGTAATCCAAGAAGGCCATTCTTTTTCCAGCATCACTAAATGCCAGTTTGGGTCCCCCTCTCCAACACACACACACACACACACACACACACACACACACACACACACACACACATTTTCTCTTCAGAGACAAATGCTCACAGAAAGTCAAACTCATCGATGCTGATTTATTCCAACCACTAAAGTGAAAATGAAAATGAAGTTGCTCAGTTGTGTCCGACTGTTTGCAACCCCATGGACTGTAGCCTCCTCTGTCTATGGGATTTTCCAGGCAAGAGTACTGGAGTGGGTTGCCATTTCCTTCTCCAGGGGATCTTCCCGACCCAGGGATCAAACCCGGGTCTCCCACATTGTGGGCAGATGCTTTACCATCTGAGCAACCAACAAAGGGGCAACTATGTGCCATTTATAGAACATGAAATGATGATTCCAAAAGAATTTGATTAGAAAAGACTTTCAGGATTATCCTAAAGCAAGCTAATTTTCAGTTAACATAGCTATTGCTTCATACAGAGGTTTATAATTTATTATCTCCAGTAGCCTACAGGAGGCGGTACAGTGTAGCTGTTAGGAAGGCTGATACAAGACACAAGAGGGCCCTGAGTGGAATCCCACGCCTACCACTTATCACCATGTTACTCTCATCGGGCAAGTGACTGAACCTCAGTTTCCAGGTCTGTAAAATGTACCTACTTTGTAGGTTTTTTTCCCCTTAGTAGACAGAAATGAAACAGTACACAATGTCTGGTAAGTAGTAAGTCTTCAGACACTATTCCAGGTGCAGTAAATAATTCTTGCCTAGAAAATCTCATGGACAGAGAAGCCTTGAACCAGCCCCACCTGGAGCCCCTGCCTTCAAGGAGCTCATGTTCTTGCTCACTGACCCAGGAGAGACGACAGAGAGCGCTGGGCCAGAGCAAACACCACCCAACCACAGAGTCACGGCACAGGGCAGTGAGGAAGCGCAGCACTGCCATCGAGGAAAAAAGCTGATGGGCAAAACGGATGCAGTGAGCATCTGGGTTATTCTAATTTTTGTCTCTCTTTTAGAGTGAGTAGAAAGAATGGCAACCCACTTCCAGGTTGGTGGGTATGGCTTGGCCTGCCGTCCATCAGAGAAAGGCTCACCAGATTAGTCAAGAGTCATCCTCAGGTGTGGCCTGTGGGAGCAGGTGGGGTTTAGTCTGCACAGCCCTCAGCATTACATTATGTTCCTACTTCTGGCTTGCCTAGGATGTCCCCTGAAACCCATTCGGAACATTCTAAAGGCTAGCAAGTCCACCTCCTACAGATTCCCTTAGGAAGGCAGACAGGATGTCATGGAATTATGTGACTTGCTCTCATTCACGCCCATCTAAATGACTGGTCTTTTGCTCAAGTTCTCCAAAGTATTTTATTTTAGTATTTACTCATTTTTATTTATTTGGCTACACTGGGTTTTAGTTGTGGTGCTTGGGATCTTCAATCTTTGCTGAAGCATGCAGGATCTTTAGCTGTGGCATGTGGGATCTAGTTCCTGACCGGGGATCAAACTCGGGCTCCCTGCATTAGGAGCATGGAATCTTAGCCACTGGACCACCAGGCAAGTCTGATGATTTACATTTTATGTGCTTCCCTGTTCTTTTCCTATCATTCTATCTGTAACTGAAAACTGCCATTTAACTTTGGTGTGATTTCATCATCAGGACTGCCTTAAGATATATATATTTTTTAATGTGGACCATAGCTAAAGTCTTTATTGAATTTGTTACAAGGTGGCTTATATTGTTTATGTCATGGTGCTTTGACTCTGAGGCATGTGGGATCTTAACTCCCTGGTCAGAGATGGAACCCAAGTCCCCTGCATTGGAAGGTGCAGTCTTAATCACTGGATCACCAGGGAAGTCCCATCACCATCAGAACTTCTGTTGTTGCTTTCTGAACCATAGAAGAAAAGATTTTTGTCCTTCATATAGAAGGCGACATCTAAAATGACATACAACTAAATAATATATGCAAATAAGAGCTCTCTAGTTTTCTCAGCGTCCCAGAGATGGGTTCAGGGAATCCACACAGATGAGGGCATTTCCAAATCACTGAACACAAATGCGACATCAGCAGCACCTAGAGGATGGGTAACAACCCCCTTGGATAGACCTTTGACAGAAAAACAGGACACTCTTATACCAGTTTCACAGGTAAGTACAAGTGGAATTTTAATTTCCGACCTCTGAGGCCTGAAAAGCCTCCTATGGTTATCTCTGTAGATGGCATACAAGATGGAAAGGGACGTGTGGAAATCTACATGGGGGGTTTTGGCCACGTGCTTCAACCAACTAGACCCAAACATCCCGTCTGCAGTCTTTACAGGGCTCTCCTACTACCCTCCCCTTGACACTTAGGAAGACTCAGAGTTCCACTTCTTTTCATGTAAGTCAGCTGTTATTTGGCTATGCTAAGTGTAAGTTGATGTTTTTGTTAAACTTTCCTAGTTCCCTTACTGAACTATAAAGAGAATCATTTACACATTCCTCCAGGAGAAGGTTGTATTTCATAGGAGAAATATATATTTGATACGTTCATTGGAACGACTGATGTTGAAGCTGAAACGCCAATACTTTGGCCATCTGATGTGAAGAACTGACTCATTGGAAAAGACCCTGATGCTGGGAAAGAGTGAAGGCAGGAGGAGAAGGGGACGGACGACAGAGGATGAGATGGTTGGATGGCATCACCGACTCAACGGACATGAGTTTGACTAAACTCCGGGAGTTGGTGATGGGCGGGGAGGCCTGGCATGCTGCAGTCCATGAATCTGCAAAAGACATGACTGAGCGACTAAACTGAACTGAAGTTCCAGTCGATGTTTTTGTTAAGCTTTCCTAGTTGCTTTACTGAACTATAAAGAGAATCATTTACACATTCCTCCAGGCGAAGGTTATATTTCATAGGAGAAATATACATTTGATATGGTACAAAGAGAGAAACTGGACTAACCATGGAACCCAAACTTTGAAATGAGTATTGAGTTGTGGAGTAGGAGAGGAAATACATTGAAAAACGTCCTTTGTGTCTTTTGAACTTGTTTCACTTATTTTCCTACTTCCCTGTAGATGGCGTACAAGAGATCTATCCTTCACATTTCAAAACCAGAATTCAAACATATAACATTTTATATATTAGAAAACATATACTATCTAAGTGTTAGTTGCTCAGTCGTGTCTGACTCTTTGTGACCCAACGGACTGTAGCCCACCAGGCTCCTCTGTCCATGGAATTCTCCAGGCAAGAAGAATACTGTGTAGGTTGCCATTACCCTCCCCAGGGGATCTTCCTGACCCAGGGATCGAACCCGATCTCCTGCACTGAAGATGGATTCTTTACTGTCTGAGCCACCAGGGAAGCCCTATAAAATATATTCTATAATAATATATAAAAATATACCTCCCTTTATCCAAAAGGGAGAGTTAGGCCTAGAAGAGCAGGAAAATGACCAAATACAAGGCTACAAATGGAAAGTCTTGAGGCCATTACTAAGAGAGAAGAACAATCTCTCCAGTAATTTTAGTCATCCCGTCTCTGGGAGTCTCCCGTCACGGACTTTTTGGCCTTTATTTGTATGTTGGCAGGTGGAATACAGACTGCAGAAAAATCATTATTGGGTTGGCCAAGAAAGTTGGTTCAGATTTTTCCATTATGTTGTATGGAAAACCCCAAACGACTATTTTGGCCAACCCAATACACAGGGCTTACTCTGGGTCAGGCAGACGATATTCTGCATGTGCCAACATCAGCTCATTCACTCCTCATATCTATAATGTGAGTGAGGCTACTGTTACTATCTCCACTTTTCAGATGAGAAAACAGAGGCTGCAGATGAGTAAAAGTCTTCCCAAGGCTATGCACAGCGAGCGACAGGGTATAGCTGGGATGTGAACACAGGCGAACGGGTCCCCAGTTCTGTGTCCTCCACCACCCTACATGGCTAAAATGCTGATCTGGAAGAACACCCAGGAACCGGAGAGAAAGAGATGTTCGATGATGTTAACACAGAATAATGGAGGGGGAAAAACAGAAGGAAAAGAGTATTTACACAAGAAAGGTCTGCAAAGAAGAGAGAGATTCCCTTTGACAGAGGAGCTTAGAGAACCAACCTTTACTCACTTTGAATAAAAGTTGGTCGATGACCATTTCTGACCATTTTCCAGCCCAATCGGAAAATGAAAGACTGTATTTTAGCCTTCAATCACCTGGGCTGTAATCCTACCTGTAATCCTGGGCTGAAAGTTTTATGTAAATAAAGATGCAAGAAAAGACCCAAATGAGCAGCTGGTGTTATTTCTGTTTTGAAACGGGTATGTTCTGATTGGAAAAGATGTTTAATGAATGGCCTGAGCTGGCTCACCAGATGCTGACAATGAAACATTTAACTCTGCCAATAGAAGGTTTCAGCCTCGGAAGATTAGGCACACCCTCACCTGTCTGACAGCATTGTAGGAGCAATTAGCAGACAGGAATTCAACAATGTATTAAAGAGCTGAAACCTTGGAGGCTTCATTCAGATGCCAGCGATGGCTTCTGGGAGGGGTCACCATATTCATGGAGACAGGTGGGAAGGAAGTAGTGGGAACTTACTGTTTTCCCTTTCTGGGCTGTGAAGGAAGAACCATTTGTCTTCTAAAGAGAAAAATGTGCCTAATGTTCAATATCACAGGATGTGAAACCTCAAAAATACAATGAGAATTTCACATGACAAAAATAACATACGGTCACCAGCAGAGATGTAACATAGTCACCAACACAGAACTGGCCCCATCTGATTGGCTCTGGGAAGCTTTGCCTAGTTTCACAGATTTTTTTAAAAGATATGTTTTTATATAATGAAGAAAAACACTTGGAACGTTTTAAGTGTGAGCCAGTGAGAGGTTGGGAGAAGGCAATGGCAACCCACTCCAGTACTCTTGCCCTGATCCCTGGGTCAGGAAGGTCTCATGGAGGAGAGAATGGTAACCCACTCCAGTGTTCTCGCCTGGAGAATCCCACAGACAGAGGAGCCTAGCGGGCTACAGTCCATGGCGTTGCAAAGAGTTGGACACGACTGAGCAACCAACAGGTGATTCTGGTGTGAGTCAGGCTGAGAAGCCGGGTCTGGTAATAAGGGAGAGCAAGAGGATTCTAGGGGTTTCTGGAGACAGACTGTGTGTTGGCTTTGTGATTTTCTTCACTGTGTAAACTGAAGTGAGTTGCTTGACCTCTCTGAGGCTTGGTTTTCTACCATGGGCAGTGGGATCAATAATAACTACTGTGCAGGGCTTTTGTGAAGGTCCAATGAGATATAAGGCCTTTCATGTGCCTGATACAGTGCCTGGTCTGCAGGGGGTGTCATGTGACTTCATGTCTACTTTCTGATTTAATGGTCACCTCAACCTTACGAAATGCAAGGAAGATAGAGGCTAGCTGGTTTGGACGTCTGTATGTCTGGCTGATTTTGAATTACATATCATTTTACTCTCCAAGTAATTTCATAGCCTCCCTAACCTCTGGAGTGCCTCAGAGGCCAGTGCTCAGAGCCCTTTTCTGCGCTGTCTACCCTTTCTGTACTGATCTCATTCAGCCTTATGGCTTAGTGTAAGCTGAACACTCCAGCCTGGACCAGAATTCTAGGCTCACAAAGCCGGCTCTCTTCTGGATGTTGAAAAGACATCTCAAACTTAGCACATTAAAGATGGAACTCTTGATCTGCCCCCACATCCCTCTTCAGTGGGTAAAATCTGTATCTCATCCATCCTCAGTTCAGTTCAGTCGCTCAGTCATGTCCGACTCTTTGTGACCCCATGAATCGCAGCATGCCAGGCCTCCCTGTCCATCACCAACTCCCGGAGTTCACTCAAACTCACATCCATGGAGTCCGTGATGCCATCCAACCATTTCATCCTCTGTCGTCCCCTTCTCCTCCTGCCCCTAATCCCTCCCAGCATCAGAGTCTTTTCCAATGAGTCAACTCTTCGCATGAGGTGGCCAAAGTACTGGAGTTTCAGCTTTAGCATCATTCCTTCCAAAGAAATCCCAGAGCTGATCTCCCTCAGAATGGACTGGTTGGATCTCCTTGCAGTCCAAGGGACTCTCAAGAATCTTCTCTAACACCACAGTTCAAAAGCATCAATTCTTCGGCGCTTAGCTTTCTTCGCAGTCCAACTCTCACATCCATACATGACCACTGGAAAAACCATAGCCTTGACTAGATGGACCTAAGTATCTAGGTTGGTCATAACTTTTCTTCGAAAGAGTAAGTGTCTTTTAATTTCATGGCTGCAGTCACCATCTGCAGTGATTTTGGAGCCCAAAAAAATAAAGTCTGACACTGTTTCCACTGTTTCCCCATCTATTTCCCATGAAGTGATGGGACCAGATGCCATGATCTTCATTTTCTGAATGTTGAGCTTTAAGCCAACTTTTCACTCTCCTCTTTCACTTTCATCAAGAGGCTTTTGAGTTCCTCTTCACTTTCTGCCATAAGGGTGGTGTCATCTGCCTATCTGAGGTTATTGATATTTCTCCTGGCAATCTTGATTCCAGCTTGTGTTTCTTCCAGCCCAGCGTTTCTCATGATGTACTCTGCATAGAAGTTTAATAAGCAGGGTGACAATATACAGCCTTGACGTACTCCTTTTCCTATTTGGAACCAGTCTGTTGTTCCATGTTCAGTTCTAACTGTTGCTTCCTGACCTGCATATAGGTTTCTCAAGAGGCAGGTCAGGTGGTCTGGTATTCCCATCTCTTGAAGAATTTTCCACAGTTTATTGTGATCCGCACAGTCAAAAGCTTTGGCATAGTCAATATAGCAGAAATAGATGTCTTTCTGGAACTCTCTTGCTTTTTTGATGATCCAGCAGATGTTGGCAATTTGATCTCCGGTTCCTCTGCCTTTTCAAAAACTAGCTTGGAATATCTGGAAGTTCATCCAGTCTAGTAAATGGCAAGTCCACCCTTCTAGTCCCCTCGAGGCCAAATCCCTTGAAATCATCTTTAATTCCCTTCTCTTACATACACATCCAATTCGTCAGCAGATCCCAGTGGTTTGGGATTCAAAATACCACCAGAGCTTCTCACCACTCCTCCTCTATTACCTTTAATCACTCCACCCTGAGCCTTCATCTGGATGAAAGGCTCTTAACTGGCTTTCCTGTTTCTTGCTGGTGCACCCTGTCCCCCGGCCAAGCCCAGTCCTTATTTAACACAGCAGCCAAAGTGGGAGCTGCATCGTGTCACTCAAACCTCTCAAGGATCTTTGTCTTTGCCTTCTGTATAGAAGGCAGTTTTCACGACAGGTCGATGAGGTCTCACACATATCACCCATCCTCCCTTTCAGCATCCTCTCCTTCCTTCTCACACTTTCCACTCCTCGAACTCCAGCCTCATCGTCCTCTGCCTCCCACTTGCTGAGCCCCTTGTGGCTTCAGCTCCTTACCCTCATCCTTCCCTCTGGTTGGAGCCTCCTCCCTCTATACCTCGTGTGGCTTACTCCCCTTCTCCTACAGGTCTTTGACCCAAAGCCCCCTTTAAGCCTAACATGTCCCCGCCTCCATCTCGCACTCTTATTCTCCTTTCTGGTTTTATTTCTCCACCCACTTCCCATCATGTGATGCGCCATATGTCTGAGTGTTCGCTTGCTCAGCTCCGCTAGAAAGGAAGATGGATAAGGGGGAATACGTTTTCATATTTTGTCCACTGCTGTGGACAGAATAGGGCCCAGAATGGTGCCTGGCGCAAACTAGGCATGAACAAACACTTGAATGAATGCATGTGTTGAGCAAATGATATGTTAAAAGCTTCTTTTCATTGGCATTATTTATTCCTGCACATCCCTGCACTTGCTGTCAGTTGCAGAGGAGTTGGTTTTTATTATTATTGAAAAAGCTTGTTCTAGCAGTACTAGAGTACAGTAACGCTAGCATGAAGAGCAGGGTACTAGTACGGAGATCAAACCTGGGAGACGTCACTGCTCCAAAACCATGAACGTGCTCAGCTTCAGGACAGGTGACTTTCCAAATGAACTGGCTTCCTGGGGCCCAGGAATCTTTTATGTACAATTTTACATCTCTTCCTGCCTCCAGGGTCATCTGTCAAAAACCTACAGCATTCCCCACGGCTTTAACAAATGGGCAGCTGACTCTACTATCTGGCTGGCGTTTTTTGCATGGGCTGCAGGTGGGGACAAGGAGGTGGTGGGTGTCACCTCATTCTGTAGCCTTGGAGTCCTTTATTATTTACTGTAAAGAAGCAAGGAGCCGGCTGTCATCAAATCCACGCAAACTGGTTTATAGTGTCTGGTTCAATTAAGAGGGTTTCTGGGAAGAGACACAACCAAATAAATAATGGGAGAGAGGCAATTCTGAAACAATCATTGTTATTCATCAATCTCTGTTTGCAAGTGGAGATGGGGAGAGAGAAACTTCAAGTGAAGGCGCTCTCCTGGGTGTGAGGCTCCACTTCAAACGCAGCCAACAACTGTTGTTCTGTGATGCACGTTTTAGTTCCGCTAGAGGCAACCTTTCTAAATATTAATAATAATAATAGACAATCCCCTCTGCAACTGGCGGCGGGTGCAGAGATGAACGGGGAGCCCTGGAAGGCGGGCCGTGGTCGGTCCTCCTGGATGCGGCAAAGGCCCCCTCAGAAGGGACGGGCCCCTGAATTCCCGTGGAGGTTTCCCTCTCAGAAGCACAGGGTGCACGTGGCTTCAGGCGTGGGAGTTGATTATTAATGTGTAAAACGAAACTCTTTAGAGCTCCTTCTAACTATGACTCGGTGGTTTTTCTTTTGAAAGAAATGTGAAACTGTGGAATGAAAAGCTTCTACCAGGAACAACGGACATGAAGAGGCCCAGAGGGATAGAGATCCGGGACCCAGGGGGAGGTGCCGCTGTGCAATATGTGGGGTTTTCTGTCTCCTTGCCGTTGAGCTGTAGCAGCAACTGTGAGTCGGGCTTGGCTGCGGTGAAGCTGCTGCAAGTACGCACTGACCTCTCTTGTTGCTGCTCCATCCCTGAGACCTGAGGACCTGAGTGGGTGAGTTAGCTTCTCTAGAAGCTGGGACATGATTATGGATGTACATGATATGGTGGCTCTCATACTTTTGTGTAAACACTCTACTTTTTAGAATGTGTTTGAAAAATCAGGCTCTGAGGTCTTATTCTTAAAAATTCCGAATCCCTCAAATAAGGCCCAGTAATCTACATTTTTTTCTTAAGGGAGCAATTTGCTGTATTTTTAAGGGCCGCCTTTCAAGAAATGCTGATCTTATGGTGTTTCTCTGAATAACTCAAGATTCTAAAGCTACACTTAAGTCTTTCAAAATCAGAGCGAATTACTGACTCTTAGAACCAGAAGCGTCCCAGAGATCATCCAGCCTAGACTTTTCACGCCAGTGACCAAGGGATAAGCCTCGAGCTGAGCTTCACAGCACAGGACCTTCCTGGAGCTCTCATTGCAGCTTGGCACAGGGGCTGAGTCCGACCTGGCTTGACATCTGGCTCTGCCACCTGGGGTCACACGACCTGTGCAAGCTTTTTGTCCCCCTGCGAGCTCACGTCCCTTGTGGCGGTGACTGTGGGAGTGATGTGAGCTGGGGTGTGGAACGGGATTTTGGGACATCCTGCACCAGGTTGGTCAGGCGTAAGTTTCAGATTCTTGTGGCAGGTAGTAGACAGTAGCTACAGAAATTTGGAAGGTAGGTGAAAATTTTCTCCACCCCCAAAGTTTTGCCAGCAGTTCTGAATGAAAGTAAGCTCCACAGATACAGATATTTTTAACTTAACACATAGCAGTAAATGTGTCCCGTGAAGTCCCAGCTCTGACCTCTCCAGGGTTCTCACCAGCACGTGGCATAAGAGGGCTCTCAACGCAGGGTTCAGTAACCCTAATGGTCAGCCTCAGGGGACTACACGGCCGCTGTGTGCTCAGTTGCTCAGTCGTGTCTGACTCTTGTGACCCCATGGACTCTGCCCCACCAGACTGCCCTGTCCATGGGATCTCCCAGGCAAGAATAGTGGAGTGGGTTGCCATTTCCTATTCCAGGGGATCTCCTCGACCTAGGGATCAAACCTGCATCGACTGTGGCTCCTGCATTGGATGGCAGATTCTTTACCACTGAGCCCCCTGGGAAGCCCTCAGGGCCTCCAGACAGAGGCTGAACACAAAACCTCGTAGGGATCAGCCCCCAGAGCAGCCCTGGGGATTTCACGTTCAGGACACAGGATTTCCTAGATTCTTCGAGCAAGTGGGAAATGTCCAACTCTAAAGTTTTAAGACAGTCTACATATGAGTGGAGGTCCATTTATTACACTTACCGTACAAAGCAAAGAGGTGGTAATTTCCTCAATAGAAACCTATTTCTGAATTCATTATGCTAATTAGTAGAGTCTCTGATAAATACAGGATAATAAAAGCATTTGCTGTAGCTTCCTCTGGAGTACATTTTTCTTTTCTTTTCTTTTTAAATTTTGGCTGCACTGGCTGTTCGTTGCAGCTCACAGGCTTAAGTTACCCTGCAGCGTGTGGGATCTTAGTTCCCTAATCAGGGACTGAAACCCTGTCCCCTGCACTGGAAGTCAGCTTCTTAATCACTGAGCCACCAGGGAAGTCCCTGGCTACTTTCTTTCTGATAAAATAGTAGCTGAATATTCCAGTGAGAATTTTCCATGAGAATGGTGGGCTCTCCTGGGCACTGAAGTCTACAGGAACCATTGGCATAAAATATTTTCAAGTAAATTACTTCTTGTAACAAGAATTTAGCCTACTAAGTACCCAATTAATCTTCTTTGTTATTATTATTACTAATCAAAAACATGTTGAATAGAGAAACAATTTAAAAAACACAACAACGAAAGGCATAGAAAGTCTGTTATGTAAACTGGGTTAACAAAACCTAAATGGAAGTGATCTTACTGCAAATCAAGAAACATTCCAAGTCTTAATTCAGCTCTGGTTCCCATGTGGTATCAGAAATTTGGGTTAAGGTTCAGTAAAAAAGGCATAGCAATCGGCAAAACTGACATGGTAAGTATTTGAGAAAGGGAATAAAGTTTCACCAAGCAAGATGTAAAGTGGTAGTTTTCAGACCTTGCATTATGATCCGTTAATGAGTTACAGAATCAATGCAATGGGTTTTAATCTAGCACTTGGCTGGAATATGGAATATATCACAGAAAGTGAGAGTGAATGTTGTTTGGTAAAACTTTTTACATACATGCAAATGTTTTCTGGATCACACTGTAAAATGTATTTCTAACTGCAGGTTGTGGTTTAAAATGTCTGGCAGTCCCTGGCACAGGAAACATGGAGAAGGAGCAGAAATGTGGGGGCATCAGGGCTTTGGTCCTGGTGAACACTGAACATGCCGAACATCTGCTGTACCATTAAGAAGGGCGGTGCTTGAGCATCAGGTTAGGGAAGCTCAGAGAGGTTTAAATGTCTTCAGTTGGATATTTATGCAGAACCTGGGGACTTTCTAAATTTTTATTACAGTCTGGATACACCAGTGATTAAGTTCAGACACCAAATTCAGAATCAAAAATTTAAAGTAAAGTAATCTTCAAACCTCTGAACATAAGTGTATCACTTTGTTCGAGAATCTGCATTTTTCTCTTGTTTATATGGATCAGAAAACAGTACAGAAGGACAGATACTCCCCCTAAATTGCCTTCAGCATGGTGGTGAAACCTACTGGGCCCTTAATTTCAGTGGCATCTTTAGGAATCTGGCAGATGCTAGAAGAATGTATAAAGAAGATGTGATATATATATCTACACACACACACACACACACACATATGCACAACAGAATATTACTCAGCCATAAAAAAGAATGAAAAAATGCCATTTGCAGCAACATGGATAGAACTGCAGATTACCATACCAAGAGAAGTCAGATAAAGACAAATACCATATGATATCACCATATGTGAAATCTAAAATATGATACAAATCAACTTATTTGCAGAACAGAAATAGACTTACAGACAGAAAGCAATCTCATGGTTACCAAAGGAGAAGTAGGGGGAGGGATAAATTAGAAGTATGAATTCCATGGATAGAGGAGTCTGGTGGGCTACAGTGCATGGGGTCACAAAAAGTCTGACAGGACTGATTAACACAACACAATGGGTTGAACAGATCAGTTCAGTTCAGTTCAGTCGCTCAGTCGTGTCCGACTCTGCGACCCCATGAATCGCAGCACAGAGAAACACCACTATATAGGCTTCCCAGGTGGCGCTAGTGGTCAAGAACCTGCCTGCCAGTGCAGGAGACACAAGAGACATGGGTTCGATCCCTGGGTCAGGAAGATCCCCTGGAGATGCGCATGGCAACCCACTCCAGTATTCTTGCTGGGGAAATCCCATGGACAGAGGAGCCTGGTGGGCTACAGCCCCTAGGCTCACAAAGAATTGGACATGACTGTGGGGCTTCCCTCATAGCTCAGTCAGTAAAGAATCTGCCTGCATGCAGGAGACCTGGGTTTGATTCCTGGGTCTGGAAGATCCCCTGGAGAAGGAAATGGCAACCCACTCCAGTGTTATTGCCTGGAGAATCCCATGGACAGAGGAGCCTGGCAGGTTCCAGTCCATGGGGGTCGCAAGAGTCGGACATGACTTGGTGACTAAAGAGAGAAAGGGTAGCAACTTAGCACATTCACACATACCTAAAACAGATAACTGACAAGGACCTACTATATAGCACAGGGGATTATATTTAACATCTTGTAGTAACGTATAATGGAAAAGAGTCTGAAAAAGAATATATAGATATATACACACACATATATATATTTATAACTGAATTACTTTGTTGTACATGGGAAACTAACAGAACATTGTAAATCAGCTATACTTCATAAAAAAAATAATAATCTGTCAGATGGTAGGGGTCTCCAGACTGCCTTTCCTTACAGAACTTCAGCTTTAAGAGCAAACCACAGGACAAAAGATATATTTACGGTTATGCCTCAAAGACAAGCTTCTATTTTCTGTCTTTACCCTGGACTTTGATTTCTATTGTAATAGTTTATTGTGAAACAGCACTATAGCTCTTAGTCTGTAAGAACAGAGGGCAGTGATATCCCATGAAAGGTAAGGGGTGACTCATCAAGAAACACTTGACATAGAATATAGCTTTTTGTTAATAAAGAAAATATAAGGATTGCGTGCCAGTTTGTGATGGGGCCACAAGGAATATATGCATATGGCTGCAATTATATATACTGAATATTTTAAACTGTCTTATAACTAGCAATGTAATCAGAAGTAATTTTTAAAATATAAATTTATTTATTTTAATTGGAGGTTAATTACTTTACAATATTGTATTGGTTTTAAATGATTCAAACTCACACTGCCAGTGTATACTTACAATACTCAGAACCAGTTTGGCACTTTTGGGTCTTTGAAAAACTTTTATATGCTATTGTCCAAGGCAGTTCTGGAAGTTAGGAGACCTGGAATCTAGTCTCTGTTAATTATATGACCTGCAATACATTTTTAGATTTTTTCCTATGCTTTCACTTCTTATGAAAAATAATAATTATTGATTTGCTGAAATGGCAACCCACGCCAGTATTCTCGCCTGGAGAATCCCATGGACGGAGGAGCTTGGTGGGCTACAGTCCACGGGTCGCAAAGAGTCGGACATGACTGAGCGACTTCACTTCATTTTCACTTTCTAGGATTTAGGTAACATGACTTAATGGTTAAAGGCTTTAAAAAAGTGCTTCCCAACTGTAGGGTAGCTTCATCAAGATAATAGTCTTTATGTGTCAAAGAGAATCACAGAGAAGCTTTATGGGGTAAGGAAAACAAATGCAAACTTTCGGATTTCAGTTCCATTTCCCCTGGAGAAAACAACCCAGATGTTATTAAATGATCTTTTCAGCCCAAGTTGGCGGGGTAATTCTTTAGCACTCTTGAAAAGCTTTCAAAGAAAATTGAAAGCAAGACCCTTCTCAGATTTTGTTTCTCCCATGAAACCCTGAAGTGGCTCAGTGGTCAAGAATCCGACTGCCAACGCAGGAGATGCAAGAGATGCAGATTCGATTCCTGGGTCGGGGAGATCCACTGGAAAAGGGAATGGCTATCCACTGTGGAATTCTTGCCTGTAGGATCCCATGGACAGAGGACCGCAGAGGGCTACAGTCTGTGGTGTGCAGAGTTGGAAATGACTGAGCACCACCACCAGCACTGTGAAGCTCTTTGCAGAGTATAAAGACATTTTTAGCCTCTTTAGGAAGATGTAACAGCCATGTTTCCTTTCTTGTAATATTACAACATTATCTACATAGACGTTCCTTGAAAAAACTCTCTTCCTTTTTATATATAGCAGGGAAACTGTTACAGAATGGTGGTATTGTCCGTTAAGTAGTCACTGAGCGCCTGACTTATAGGAACATAAAACTAGAAGGAATCTCAAGGATCATCTTACCCATCTTCTCATTTTACAGATTTGGAAATTGAGGCTGACAGCAGTTGAATGATTTGTTCCGGCCTTGTGGCTCAGCTGGTAAAGAATCTGCCTGCAATGCAGGAGACCTGGGTTTTATCCCTGGGTTGGGAAAATCTCCTGGAGAAGGGAAAGACTGCCAACTCCAGCATTCTGGCCTGGAGAATTCCAAGGACAGTATAGTCCATGGGGTCGCAAAGAGTCAGACACGACTGAGTGACTTTCACTTACTCACTCAAACTTGATGAGAGAACTGGAATCCAGACGAGCATCAGGTTTGTATTCCTTCCACCCTCTCCAGAATCCCATGTCTCCCAAAAGGCTGTATTCTTTCTGCTTTAATGCATAGTTTCTTCTCACAGCCCAGCTGTGTGACTGTAACTCATAATGCAGTTCAATATGAGGAAGAGCTGCCTTGATTGGCCTTTGTTCACAAATGTCTAGAAATGGTAAGACCCACAGTGGACTTTTAATACACACTGATCACGACACTCTATTTAAATTTTAAACAGCATTCCTTCAATTCAGAAAAACTTTTGGAAATAGCAGACGACTTGGAGTCTCACAATTGACTGCCATTTGTCAGCTGACACACTCTAGGAGTCTATGCTTTCATTTTGCTATTTGAAAACATGAAAACCTAACATAAACATACACTTAAGGATCTCAAACATCTTTAAACATCCTCTTTCTAGGAACAGTGAGAACTTTCTACATGCATTAGAACTCTAGATAAGCAAAGTGATTTGAACACTCAGAAGAAAAAGATCAATAAAGTAAAAGTTAAATACTAATTCCACAGGACCCCTCAGATTGAATTTCTGTACTGATGAGCTCTATTGACTGACTGGGCACTGAACCATTGGTAACTAGGGTGCGAGCTGTTCCCCCAGCTCTGCTATGTAAAATACCTTCTCATTATTACACAAATATCACCATCAGACTAGAAAATAATTTGGGAGAATTCATGGCTTTTGGAGCAACCCACAGCAAGTGATGCTCTTTTGACAAAATATAATTACCTCCAACCCTGAGTTGCAACTACAGGAGGGGAGTAAACAAGCCCCGTAGTATTGTTTTAGATGAAGCACATTGAAAGCTCTGCACTTCCTCCAGGCCTCCTCTTTCTTCCTGAACGAACTCCAGGGAATGGCATCATGTCAGGCTTTCCAGATGGATTATGTGGAGCCATAGCTCAATGTCATTTTCAATAGGAAGCCTCACAATTAAAGGTCAAATAGTCACTTCATCTGCAATCAATCAATAGAAAAAGTACTAATACGAAGAACTAATCAATCAATGGCAAATGCACTAATAAAAGCAATGAATCAAATTCAGCATGTGTGTAGATGCAAGTACATCGAAGAGATGGAGACAGGGCAAAAGCAAGAACAATAAAATAAACTGCAAGCATATGTACAGGAGAATACTCAGAAGGCTGCTCAAAACCAGAGTTTTCATCTTTGGTTCATTAGTTACCTGGGTACCACTTGGCCAGCAATAATTTATTCTTAAATACAAATACTGGATATACTACTAAACAATGTTATTTCACAGAGCTTTCTTAATGTATTCTATTTGAGACATTATGTGTATGTGTGTATGCACATGTGTGTGTGTGTAAAATCACTAGAAGAAATATTTTGACAGTGATCACAAAAGGGACAAATATATGTCCTACACGCCAAATAGATGTATTTTAATCTGGTGTCTTTCATCTTGGTGAGAAATAAGAGAAAGTATCACTCTGAGTGATAGATCCTACCTGAAATTTGCCCCCTGCTTTCTGAAACATGAATTCTTCACACTTATTGTGATGCTCTATCATTGCCATGCAGATGAGAAGTCCCATTTGGATAATTATCGGCTGTAGCTTGGGTGACTGCTGCGCATCTCCTCTGTACCAGAGATGTCAGGTCACCAGTAGAGGGAAACACGCTTTGGGCCTTGTGAAACTGATACACTGAATTTATAGGGCTCAACAAGGCCATTCAAGCAATAGGACCCAAACGTCCCTTGCTGTGTGTAGAAATAAGAGTGCTCTGTGGCTTCTCACTGAGATAAGAAAGCAGCAAAGAGGCCATTTTTATAAATGCCACCTAGGAAACTGCAGGCAGAGAGCCAGGTGTGATCAAGGTGTAATAGAATATCCTAGCTGCAAGTAAAATTCCCTAATTCAGGAGCTATGGGAACTAAGGCCTGGGGATGTTTCAATGGAAGAGTCAGGATGAGTCTTTAGGACTTGCAATTCCAAGTTTACCATCTTACCATCTTATGGAAATAACTAAGGATTTACACCACTGTGGTTACTTAGTTATCATACTAGAATATTATTGCAGGATCCAAGTATCTATTTCATGGGAGAATATTGCAAAAGCAAAGTGCAAAAGCAAAAGTCCAAGTTAACCCCAATGTTTTCAGTAAAACAGCTACTTTTGATTGGTGTTCGTCTAATTTTTCAGATGCCTGAAAATCAGGAAGCCTCAAGAACAGAATGATATGGCTTTGAGGTTAAAAAAATGAAAAAAAAAAAAAGCATGAATATTTTGCTTACAGAGAAGAATACTGATCAGGTTGCAGTATGCTTCTCGGGTAGAGCTTTGCTCATCATGGCCAGCTCCAGCACAGGAGAAAATAATGGAGAGAAAAATAAACATGGACTTTCCTGGTGGTCCAGTGGTTAAGAATCTGCCTGCCAATGTAGGGGACAAGGGTTCGATCCACAGTCTGGGAACTAAGATCCCACATGCTGTGGGGCAACTAAGACTGTTGAGCAAATGTTCTAGAGCCTGTGAGCTACAACTGCTGAAGCCCACAGGCCCTAGGACCCATGCTCCACAGCAAGAGAAGCCACCTCAGCGAGAAACCCACACACAGCAACTAGAGGAGCCCCCACTAGCTGTGACTAGAGAAAACCCACGCGCAGCAACAAAGACCCAGCACAGCCAAAAAGAAATAAAAATAAAATGTAAAAACCCACAATCCACTTGGGTTTTCCTGACAAAAGCAAATCCTAAGGGCGGGGCGGGTTTCTGAGGCCAGGGCAGAGATGCGGAAGCATACTGGACGCAATCAGGGCTCAGCACCTGCTCTGACGACACAGGCGCCTTTGGTCCCTGACTCGCGACTGCTGAGGGGTCTGGAGGCACCCAGTCTCTGGCCTCCCTACCTTTACAGAAGCCCCTTCCTTTTCAGGAGACCTGGAGCACCGGCGTCACATTATGACAGCGACATGGGGGGAAAAGTACAGGTTGATTCTTTCCGAGGGCAACAATTAAACCGTATCTGTTATACGAGCATTAACGAGACCCAGGGCAGCGGACTGAAACCCTGGAAACAGTAACACATTCATGACCAACACAGTTAGCAATAACTGATCATAGCTGCTGCTCTCAGGGTGCGTGTCACGTGCCAGGCAGCACACCAAGCTCTCTCGGTGGATACTCTGGCTCCATCCGCAGCAACCTACACACAGCACCATCACGGAACACATTTTCTCACGGACTGACTCGTATTATGGACAAGTCCTGTGCTGGATATGTAACAGGTTTTACCTTCAGTCTTTACAACACCCTTACAATGTAAGAAAAAGCCTTACAAAGTGAGAAAGCTAAGGTTCAGGAGATTAAGTGATTTGTCCAGGTTTACAAAATCTGGAACCAGAAAGTAGCTTCCAAAGCTCCCTCAGCTTCCTTTTGGCGATGATTCTAAGGAAAACCTAATAGACATATTGCAGTGAAGGGACAGGACACATATGATTTATTCAAATAAGCTGAAGTCCTAGATAGCAATTGCTTAAGAGTATGTCCAATTTCTAAATCATTTCCCCAACTTTGCAAGACTGAAAATAATTCTACCAGACAGAAATGTCTGGGTCTAGTAAAACCACTATGAAATATCTTTGTTTCCTAGTTTACAGACTGAACTTTAACATAAACAGACTTAGAGAAATGTTAAGTCAATTATACGCCAAAATGTAAAGGAATTTTTAAGATGAGTTTAACCACAATGTGCCTACTACCCCAAGGAGTTTGTGAATGATGTTTCCATAAAGTTTCTCATGACTTAATGATCTTTAATGTCTGAAAGCATGGATTCTAGATAACTGGACAGGTTATTGGGATAATGCCTTTAACCTGGGTAAAGGTAAGGAGAGAATAGCACTTTTCTTGATCTATTTTTGTCCATTAAATACGTACTTATTTCACTTTAGGTACCAATGAGACTGAGTTCACGATAACTAAATATATTGTTGTTTCTTTACAGAAATAACACTCTGAAACAAACTTCAGACTAATGTCAATTATTTTCACCCTGCTCCAAGCTTCCAGAAAATACGTTAACATCTTCCAGGGGTCACTCTAGGGCCTTCCAAAGCCAAGTTTGTGCTCACTGAACCCCCACAACTACCCCACTCCCCAACTTTTAACATGAACATTCAACCCTGAAAACCTTCTATGAGAATGGAAAACATGATTACAAGTAAAGCTAAACCCTACACTATTATATTTAGGCTCACAAAAGTGAGTTTAATTCATGATGGTATTTCAGAGTCATGACTGATCCCCACTTTGCTATCGTTCTTTAGGTGACAAAGTAGACAATACCCGCATTCCATTTAATTTGAAAAGTTGTTTGAATTTCAAAATCATAAGACGCAATTATCTGAAGGTAATATTAAGCTGGTGTTTCAGTCTGTGGATTACTTACCCAACGTGAGGGATTTGTGTGTAGAACAGAACATGACAGCTACAGTGTCTGCTGGTGTGAAACCTGAATTATTCCTGAGGACAAAAAAAAAAACAACCAAAACAATGCTTTATAAATACTGTTATAAAAAAGCCTATTTAACACATCCTCAATCAAATGTAGTACCTATCTTCATGCAAACATCCTTTTGATCAGTCCTGGAGACAGCAGTAATTCTATACCCAAACGCACAGAAATGTCCAAATTTCTTTTTAGAGAGTAATTTCTAGTTTAAGCATGAAAAAGAGACAGTCTTAAAAATGTGGTGGCGGGGGGGAGGTCTCTAAAAGCATATGCGTCATCAATCTGTGGCACAGGACTTTATAAAAATCCTGCAGCAAGAAACTCCATTAGTGCCCTCACTAGGCTGTCGCTTGATTTTAATGCAGTGGCTTGAAAGAGTTAATGTGTCTCCAAAAAGGCTTCCCTCAAGGAGCAACACATCCTTTAGGCAGCACACCTTTGAGAACTACATGGTGTGAACAAGGATTAAACATCATATGTTTCAGTAAAAATAACAAATTACCAATTGTTAGCAATTACCATGTGCCAAGTATTCCTTCAAGGCCTTTGCATGTAAAGACAAAAGTCCTATCAGGTAGCCAGTATGATATCCTTATTGACAGATGAGAAAACCAAGGCACACAGAAATTATGTAACCCATCCAGGACCTCAGAGCTAGGGAGTGAGTGACAGAGTCAGGATTTAAACCAAGTCCAGCTCCTGTGTCTATGCTTAACTGCTAAATAATATGTTAAAAGGCTTCCCTGGTGGCTCTGCCTGCAAGAATCTGCCTGCAATACAGGAGACCTGGGCTTGATCCCTGGGTTGGGAGGATCCCCTGCAGAATGGAATGGAACCTGCTCCAGTGTTCTTGCCTGAAGAATTCCCACAGAGGAGCCTGGCGAGCTACAGCCCATGGGGTCACAAAGAGTCGGACGTGACTGACTTTCAGGCAACAATACTAGAGTGGGTTGCCATATCCTTCTCTAGGGGATCTTCCCGACCCAGGGATCGAACCTGCATCTCCTCCATTGGCAGGTGGATTCTTTACCACTGAGCCACCTGGGAAGCCCTTGACTTTTCACTTCACTTCACTATGCTAAAGATAAAAAAATCTTGCTTAGTCAAAATCCCATTAAATGTTAGAGCTAAAATTTTTGTCATGCAATCTTTTTTTTTTTTTTTGAACTTTTTATTTTGTATTGGAGTATAGCCAATTAACGATGTTGCGATAGTTTCAGTCAAACAGTGAAGGGACTCAGCCATACATATACATGTATCCATTCTTCCTCTAACAGATCATCAAAACTTCACAATCATTTGTGCCTGTGTTGGGAGGGGGATATTCAAACACTAGAATTCAATGAAGAAATAATATTGAACTTAAAAAAATCCATTAAATGTTATGGGGATCAGTACTAGTGAATATCATATTGAAATTTCCTATTTTAGATCACAAAGATTTAGAGAACCAAGGACCAAAAAAGTTAGAGATGCAATTATTATTATTGCATCTTTGATATGTTAGAAACTACTCCTTCCTTCAGAATCAGTGTTTGAAGACATAGCCTATGTGAGTGTATTCATTCCCCGCCCTGAACTCAGACAAGAGAGTGACCAAAGGGAACAATGTTTTAAAGGCTGACTTTGTACAGTTGCAAATACAACAATCTACCCAATTGTCAATGATCTCAAAAGAAAGTGACTCCACCATTTCCCCTAGTAACCTTATCCTTTTTTAAAATTTTCATTTATTTGTTTTTGGCTGGGTCTTTGTCGCTGTGAAGGCTTTCTCTAGTTATGGCAAGCTGGGGCTGCCCTCTGGTTGAGGTGCATAGACTTCTCATTGTGGTGGCTTCCCTTGTTATGGAGCATGGGTTCTAGGAGTTTGGGCTTCAGTGGCTGCAGCCCGTGAGTTCAGTAGTTGTGGCCCTCTGGCTCTAGCGCACAGGCTCAAGAGTTGTGGCGCGAGAGCTTAATTGCTCCGAGGTACGTGGCAATCTTCCCACATGAGGTATGTGGGATCTTCCTGCCTGTCTCCTGCATTGGCAGGCAGATTCTTTACCACTGAGACCCTAGGGAAGCCCCAAAATGAACCTTATATATAATTTTCACTGGGAGAAAAAACTTCCCTCGATAGATCTCTCATCCCATTTCTTCGTTACATTCTTACTGGAGGGAAAAGGACCCTCTCTTCTACAACCTCCTCCTCTCTGCATAATGGTTCCTATATACAGTGGAATATTACTCAGTCATAAAAAGGAATGAAACTGGGTCATTTGTAGAGATGTGGATGGACCTAGAGATAGTCATACAGAGTGAAGTCAGTCAGAAAAACAAACATCGTACATGAATGCATATGTGTGGAATCTAGAAAAATAGTACAGGTGAACCTATTTCCAGGGCAGGAATACACACAGACACAGAGCACGGATGTGTGGACACAGGGCTGGGGAGGGTGGGACGAGCGAGGGGGAACAGGATTCACATATATACACTACCACGTATAAAGCAGATAGCTAGTGGGAAGCTGCTGTGTGGCACAAGGGGCTCAGTTCGGTGCTCTGGGACAACCTAGAGGGCTTGGACGGGAGGGCATGGAGGGAGGCTCAAGACAGAGCGGATACATGTGTACTTCTGGCTGGTTCATGTTGCTGTTGCTGCTGCTGCTGCTGTCGTTTCAGTCGTGTCCGACTCTGTGCGACCCCAGAGACGGCAGCCCACCAGGCTCCCCCGCCCCTGGGATTCTCCAGGCAAGAACACTGGAGTGGGTTGCCATTTCCTTCTCCAATGCATGAAAGTGAAAAGTGAAAGTGAAGTCGCTCAGTCATGTCTGACTCTTCGCGACCCCATGGACTGCAGACTACCAGGCTCCTCTGTCCATAGGATTTTCCAGGCAAGAGTACTGGAGTGGGGTGCCACTGCCTTCTCCTGATTCACATTGAAGAAGAGCAAAAACTAACACAACATCCTAAAGCAATTATACGCCAATGAAAAAAAAAAAGAATATTTAAATTGCCTTTTAGTCTCTTCTCCTTTGAAAAGGAATGTAAGTTCATGCTTCCTAACCAGTCTTACTTGCAACTTTTTTTTTTAAATAACATCTTTCCAAACAGAATTTTTGGTGTCTCTCAGGTGAGAGAAAAGGAGAGAAGGAGAAAGAGAAAGAGAGAGAGAGAGTGAGAGGCAGAGGGTTACGGTTTAAGTTTACTGAATTCATAGTAGTGAGAGGCGCTGTGCTTTCAAGAAATCTGATGAAGAGAAGAAAAGGTCCATGGAGGTGAGCGTGATTATACAGAAATAATGGATGAAACCACGTCCTCAAAGGAGCCTTTGAGGAGGAGGCTGAGATTCGCCTGAGAGCGTCCTCTGGTCTAAGAGTCTGTGAGCTGGAAGAATGAGGCAGGGTGAGTGAAAAACACAAGAAATTTTTCCGGTAGAGAACAAGAAAGTGGAGGTAATTCGTGTCAGGGATTTTCCTCTCTTTGTAAAGTGTAAGGTGCTTCATTCGTCCTCAGAGAGGTGACCCTATGACCTGACCTGAGAAATAAGAAAAGCTTGAGATAATCAGATTGAGGAACATGACCTGGTCAGTTCCCAATGAACGAGAAATGTCTCCAGGGATGAATGCCCAGCTGCGATGGTGGAACATGTGGGCAGGACGTGCCCAGCTGGCCTGGCCTGGGGCTGTCCCCCAGCCACGCTCCAGTGATAGTAACACTATGAAGACCTTCGAGGCATTTGGCTGACCTTGTTTGTTACCCATTCTCACTGTTTCTGGATTTATGTGATTTGCTTTTCTTCCAAGAGAGTCCGGCAATGCAGTTCTTTGGTGAATGCTATTCTGCTTGATATTTGTTCTTTTCCAGATTATAGTATATTTCTGATGTGTCTAAACCTCTCTGGCCAAGAAAGCTCTGACTTAATCTGGTGTTGGCCGTGCCATCTGCCATGCTGGAGCAGAGTTGCCAACGTGGCCAAGGAGCATGTCTCTAAGATATGCTTACTGGTCCTCTGCGTTTAGGTAGGGAGACCCAAGGTAAGCCCACGCGAGGTGGTGTCTGGCCCTGCTGTGGGTTGAACACTGCCCTAGGTTTCTACTGACACAAAGCCCTTCAGTGGGGAGGGAGAGTCAGGATATAAAAATGGAATGTTTGAGGTTAAAACAATATTCCACCTAAACAGGGCTGACATACTCTATCTCTGATTATAATCAACCCTGAATATTCATTGGAAGGACTGGGATGCTAAAGTTGAAGCTGCCAGACTTTAGCCCCCTGATGCGAAAAGACCCCGATGCTGGGGAAGACGGAAGGCAAAGAGAAGAGGGAGGCAGAGGATGAGATGGTTAGATAGCATCACCGACTCAATGGACATGAACTTGAGCAAACTCCAGGGGATAGTGGAGGACGGGGAGGCCTGGTGTGCTGCAGTCTGTGGGGTCGCAGAGTTGGACATGACTTAGTGACTTAGAACAACAACAACATACCCTCTCTACAGTAACAGATTGTTCTATATTGCGGATCTTGGGAAGCCAGTGGAGCAGGGACTCACTTAACGGTCTATCCGATGGGGGGTGGGGAGGGGGAGGATGGTGAGTAACCACAGCAGCAAACTTACCAAAAAATTCTACCATACATATACATATTTACTTGAACTACAGTCGATTTGCAGTAAATATTTATTGAGCACTGTAAGCATTTTGCATCCAGTATTTCTTTCTTCACAGAACAGCCTTATACAGTAACAGTATTTTTGTCTTTGCTTTTTCCAAAAAGGGATCTTAAAGCAGAGTTAGTTGCAGCAAGTCACATAGATAAGGAGGCTGTCCCAAACTGTGAAGACAAGTTTGCTTTCTGAGAAAAATATTATAAAAAACCAAAACCACCACACAATTTAGTGGATGACAGCAGCTAAGTAAGCCTCCTTCACCTACACTCTGGGGTTAAATGGCAGAAAGTCAAGATAACACAAAAAAACGGTGTCCTGTACATTATACTAAGTAGTAACGACTGTAATTATTTTCAGTGATTATCATCTCTATTGTGCCTGCTCACATTCTTGAAAGGAACTGCATTACTATTTATTTTTCAATTCTACCTTATCTCTTTTTAATATTGATTTTCTTTTTATCTCGTTCTTATAATTCTTTTGATTACTTTGGCTTCCCTCGAGATGTTTATTTCCTTTGCCTCCCAACTGGTCTTTTTATTCTCTCACAAAGCTTTCAATCAGTGTTTTCCACATAATATTTATTTTGCCTGCCTTTGCAGTACCCACAAAGGAAAACATGTCAGAAGGTTTTACTAGCAGAATTACAGAATGTGGAGCAGAGAAGGTCCTCTGAGATAGTCCCATCTAAGCCCACTGTTTTTACAGGGGGAAAGTTCCATGCGAAAACTTTCCTTTGTTAACCTCGGTACCAGTGTTTTGTCTTCACCGGTTTTAGGAGACCTCGTCTGTCCCCAGCTCTGTGGCACTAGACAAGTTAAGCAGGACTCTGGCTTAGCTGCCCCATCTCTGAATAGTAAGGAGACTTCCCATTAATGTGAAACAGATCGCCAGTCCAGGTTTGATGCATGAGGCAGGGCGCTCAGGGTCGGTGCACTGGATGACCCAGAGGGATGGGATGGGGAGGAAGGTGGGAGGGGGGTTCAGGATGCGGGACACATGTACACCCACGGCTGATTCACGTCCATGTATGGCAAAAACCACTACAGTATTGTAAAGTAATTAGCCTCCAATTAAAATAAGTACATTAAAAAAAAAACACACAAAAACTGAAAAAAAAGAAAAAAAAAGGCTCGTCTTCCCTTCCTCCCTGCCTGTCTCTCCCCTTCTCCTACTCTTCAGGCCAGCCCCCCTTCCCTCCCTGGGCTATGGTCAGAGGCTGAATGAGACATCTCATAGCAAATGTACTGATAAGGACCAAAGCACCCAGTTCAGTTCAGTTCAGTTCAGTCGCTCAGTCGTGTCCTACAAATATTTAAATATTTGTTCCCTTTCCTTTCTTTATGGTTTCTTCTGTCACAGAGAAGAAACAGAGAATGTCTCTGTTTCTATTACTCTAGTTGTCAGTCTACCACACTGTCTTATTTTGAAAAGGTTCCCCATTACTGCTTTTTTTCCTAAGCTTTTTAGCATTTTTCTTCTAACTTTGAAGCTTCTAAAAGTCACAGAAAGCTTAGGTCACTGTGGACAAAGGACTCTTGGTTTTATGAATGAACTCCCCGTTGCTAGCAACCGTGACAGAGAAGTGTCAAAAAGAATGTATTACAAAACTAGAAATGCTGATTCTCTCTCTTCCATAATTAGTTTTTGAAATAATATAAACTACTGTGATATAACAAATATTTTATAGTAGTTAACATTTCCAGAGCACTTGCTGTATACTAGGTATTATGCTGAGGGCTTTATGTACATATTATTTAATTTTCCAAATGACCCTATGAGATAGGTATGAGTACTGTCTTCATTTTATAAATGAGGACAATGACAAAAGTTATAAAGTTATTAAACAGAATGAAAACTCAAATCCATCTGACTCCAGAGTTGGAATTTTTAACTCTGATGCTATTCTGTGAACTGATAATTCAGGATACAGAATGTACTCTCAAATGTACTTTAAATACTCAGACTGTTAATAGAAGAGGCTCCCATGCCGCACACTACAGAGGTAATAGTTCAGGTTTGTAAACCTAAGAAATATTAACCAGGTAAGCAGAGTGTTGAAGGGAAGTTGAATTTTCTTGGCTGGGTCTCTCCTGGTTTATGCTAAACTTCCACCATCAGAGGTCAGTGGCATGCTGTACAAAAAAAGACAGACTGATTTCTCTGCTGAGATTTCTGTCTCTGATTTAGTTTTATTGGACTGGTAAGTTAAAGAAAAGAAAACCTGCTACAGGCCAATTTTATTAATTTTAAGAAGGAAGGAACAAAAAGTAGGAAAAGAAAAGAACTCAATGCCGTATAAACCAATGGGTTCTTGTTCTAACTCTGGGTGTTGTTGACTAATTTGTGTGTGTGTGTGAACTTGAAGAATCCAGTCACATACTCACTACAAATTCCCCAATCAAAACAAATATTAGGAATTTTAAAAGTAACTGAAGTAGCTTAGTGTGGTGGAAACAGCAAGAGTAAATGCTTTTGGAAATGTCAAATGGAGATGACACGCAATTCTAAGTGCAGCACCTGCCATCTGATTTGGGGTAAGTCAGTAAACTACCAGAATCTGATTTCTGGCAAGTTCCTAAACTACTCATCATCTGCAAAATAGCACCCACATGCACAGCGTCCTGGTCTTCTGCTGTCAGGCTTACACAAAATAACATATGCAGAAACTGTAGCATGGTACCGGACACAGAGCAGGGTGCAATAAATGTTGGTATTTTTCTTTTCTCTGGTAAAATCTTCAGGTGCTATGGGGTCTTCCAACGTGAAAACAGAACGTGAAGATCATAAATTTTGTCTAATCGAAACATGTCCAGATTTTAATGGCATGTTTTGGGGCTCTACAGCCAGTACCGAGGAGCAGAGTTATAGCTGCTCCACATTCTGCTGTCCCCCAAAGAGCATGCACTTCTGGCAGGGGGCCAAGCAAGTCCAAAACACAACAGAACCTCAGTGAAGGCAGAACAGAAGGGCCTCAAAACCACAAGGCTTTATGAAGTCCGGCCTCCTTCATGAGGAATATCCTCGCTTCTAATTTGACTGGTTGGGAAATGCCCCCCCACCCCCAGCAATAATCCCAATAGCGGCTGTTCTGCGGTCCTTCAAGGCGTTTTTCAGTCACTGACGGGGTATCTGTATTCCACTTACCCTCACGGGATGGATGAGTGAGTCTGATGATTACTTTTGCCACAAGGACCAGCAAGCAAACAACCAGCAAAAGGCAAACATCTTTTTGAAGATGACATAACGAGCCATTGACAAAAGGAACTTTAAAATAGCTTCTACTCTCAGACTTACCCAATTAAGTCACATTTTCTCTCCAACTTAATGGCTCTGGGCTTTATTCTTACTTCATAAATCACAAGCACAGGCTTGGAAAAATGTTTCCAATTACACCAATCAATACATTTTTATTGACTGTTTACAACTGGCCTCGAGCTGCACCAAGTGCTCTAAGAGCCAAGTGCCTAATGCGAGGCCTGAACCATCCGCGCTCGGACACCACTCCAGGCTTCGTAAACAAGCCAGGCTCCTCCCCTTCTGGCAACTCACTGCCAGGAACTGGCATTCCAGGGCCTGGCAATCTGGCCCACGCTTACCTACCCAGTTACTAGCATTATTTTCCGTTTTCTTTGACTCCTATTGTTCCTCCAGGTCGTGTGTGTGTCTGTGTGTGTCTACATGTGCATCACTATTTCTTCTCCCCAAAATTCCCTCATTGCGCCTGCATTTGCTAAACAGTTAGCTATTCTCTGTGACTCATGTCAATTCCCATCTCTTCCATGGAGTCTTGCTCTCACACTCTCTTTGAAAGTGCCTTCTTCTTTGAATTGTCTACGGGTTGTGTTATGGCAGCACTAACAGAACACTCAGCTATCAGTACCTATATATCTAGTCCATAAAGTCCTACAGGATCAAAATCATCACGTGTAGTATTCACTATGGTAACTTTCTCATATCTGTTGAACGTATAATACTGGTGGAAGACGTTTCATTAGAGGTGAGCCTTTATGAATAAGAAAGATGACGTAGGACACAGAGACCAATTCTGACATGGGGCCAGCCCAAGCAAGGGACAGAAATGAGAATGTTTGAGATTCCTCTGCTGCTGCTGCTGCTGCTGCTGCTGCGTCACTTCAGTCGTGTCCGACTTTGTGTGACCCCATAGACGGCAGCCCACCAGGCTCCCCCATCCCTGGGATTCTCCAGGCAAGAACACTGGAGTGGGTTGCCATTTCCTTCTCCAATGCATGAAAGTGAAAAGTGAAAGTGAAGTCACTCAGTCGTGCCCGACTCCTAGTGACCCCATGGACTGCAGCCCACCAGGCTCCTCCGTCCATGGGATTTTCCAGGCAAGAGTACTGGAGTGGGGTGCCATTGCCTTCTAGGGAACAACAAAGATTTTACCTCAACCTACAGCTTAGACAGTGTGAACTCTAGTAGCGGTTCACTCAGCCCCTCAAACGAACCTCATTCTGCAGGCACTGTGTAACCATTGAAGGTCTCTGAACAAGACAGCTATTATCAGAACTCCAAGCCACTGGAAACAAAATGAAATACACAAGAAATATCCAGTCTGCAAATGAAGGATATCAGAAAGTCATCCATGGCAATAGTCTAGGGAGAAAGGCAATGAGAGCCTGAATTAGGGAAGCAGCATTGGAAGCACAAGAAATATGACCAAGGCAGGATCAAGACATTTAAAAAAGAATTATGTGAAGGAGTCCAGTCTGAGCAACTCTGTGGATGACAGCTTCATTCATACCGAGTGAAGTAAGTCAGGAAGAGAAAAACACATATCATATATCAATACATATATGTGGAGTCTAGAAAAATGGTAGAGAAGAGCCTAGTTTTGGGAATAGAGATGCAGACAGAGAATGGACACGTGGGCACAGGGTGGGAGGGGGAAGTTAGGACGAACTGGGAGAGTTTAGCACTGGCATATATACGCCACCATATGTAAAATTTACCCTGGTGGCTCAGCTGGTAAAGAATCCGCCTGCAATGCGGGAGACCTGGGTTCGATTTCTGGGTTGGGAAGATCCCCTGGAGAAGGGAATGGCTACCCACTCCAGTTATTCTTGCCTGGAAAATTCCACGGACAGAGGAGTCTGGCAGGCTATAGTCCATGGGGTCGCAGAGTTGGAGACGACTTTCAGTTTCACTTTCACATGTAAAATAGCTAGCCAGTGGGAAGCTGCTATATAGCACAGGGCGCTCAGCCCCGTGCTCTGTGATGACCTGGCAGGGTGGGATGGGGTGAGGGGAAAGTCCAAGAGGCAGGGGATATATATATACTTAGAGTTGATTCACTTAGTTGTATTGTAAAGCAGTTATACTCCAAAAAAGAGAAAAGAATACATGCTCCAGTAAATCAACTCCCTGGGTTCAAATCCCAGCTTTACCATGTAAGAGTTGTGTGATTTTTAGATAAGCAGGTTTACCCTCATCTGCAAAGTGGAAAGAATGATTTCACTTAGTTATATGGTTGTTGTCAGACTGAAATATGTTAATACATTCAAAGAGCTTGGAAAAACTGGTACATATAAAGAACTCAATATATACTAGTACCATTCTCATTAAAAGAAGAGAGAGAGACAAAGTATTAGGGCAAAAGACTAATTCCATTTTGAAGGTGCTGAGTCTGAGGTCTTGTTAAGACAGTCAGGTGAAGATATCCAGAAGCGAAGTGGGAAGCAGAGCAGGAGCTCCGGGAAAACGCTGCAGTGGAAGGTCCAGTGCTCATCAGCAGGAAGCTGAGAGCTGCAGCCAGTGAGACAGAGAAGGCTGCCTAAGCACACAGTGGGAGTGAAGAAACGAGGGCCAAGCCCAGGTCGCTTGGTAACACCGACAACGTGATGGTGGCGAGAGCAAGATGGAACAGCCAGGAGACAGAAGACTAGGGAAGGGTGTAGGGGCCTAGAAGTCAAGTACAGAGCATGATTCTCAGGAAGTGGTGCTCGTGGTAAAGAATCCACCTGTCAGTGCAGGAGACGCAAGAGACGCAAGAGAATCGGGTTTGATCTCTGGGTGGGGAAGATCGACTAGAGGAGGAAATGGCAACCCACTCTAGGATTGTTGCCTGGGAAATTCCATGAACAGAGGACTCTGGCAGGCTATAGTCCATAGGGTCACAAAGAGTCATACATGACTGAGTACATGTGCATGCGCACACACACACACACACACACACACATACACACACACAAATCTAATCACTTACCTTGTGGAAAAGATGAAGGTTAAAAGCATAAAACTCAGTTGAATAGAACATACTGAAAAAAAAAGATTAAATCTAAATTAGCACTGTAAAAACAATATCTGCAGCCTACTTATTGGTATGCTTAGTTTTATCTGAAAGTTATGGGAACTCAAGTACGAAAACAAATGAATAAGCCAAACAAACACACATTGCTAAACTGACAGAATCATTTACACTAGCAGGACTTGATCTGTTCTTATGAAAGATACTCCCAGAGATAAGCTATGATATTTGCTACTCATGGTAGGTCTAAGACCTTCTTTGATTTAAAATTTGGTTATTTAATTTGTTCAGTTTAGCAAACGCTGGTTTATCCGATGAAAATTAGCAAATAGCAAATCACAAATGCGGTAGCATGTAACATATATTTTAGAATAACTCATGGTGATTTTAATAACAAAAGACTCTTTGATATTACAATTACCAAAAGTTGTCTTTGGTATTACAGGGTATGGAGCAAAAGCTTAGTTTTTGAGCCTAGCAGTTTTTTGCATGGTATAGTCTGCTGCTTCTAAATATGAAATGATATTACTTTGGGTTTATTTTATTAATAATAGAAAAAAATGACTTAAATAGTCACATTTTAACCAGTGCAGCCAATTACTATACTCAGAAAACAACAGTACCACATATTATAAATCCCACTTTTAACTCACAATAAAGGGTAAAATAAACTTCAAGTTAAAATTTTTAAAATAGGCAAGAAAGGGGTCACTTTAACATTTGAATCTGATAGCTGTTGCGGCTTCTTTCATCAACTATTATAAATCAGACATAAATAAACAAAGGAGATTAAGTTATACGTGGATGCTGATGTCTTTTTAAAGAACAGATACCCACAGTCACTACATATAATATGAAACGAAATATTCTTTTCTAATCAAATGAACCTTGGCAATGAATTTAGGGATCACAAATAGTTATGATTTGCTAGTGGGGAGGCTGAGGAGGGAGCCAGGACAGCCCGCCCTCCGACTTACTTATGAACAGTACCAGAAGGAGACTGAATTTATCCAGGTCGATACTTGGGTTTGAGAACGTGTCACAGAAGGTTGTGTAGATGATCATGAGGAGCACGCTGCTGCTGACGGCACCAAAAGGAGGCTGCTTTCTCTCGAGCCAGTCCTTGATGTATCTTCGGACAATCTGAAACACAGAGACCAACAGGTTGCCTCTTTTCAGGGGGAGTCGGGCTGGGCATCGCAAAGTGATTCTGACAGCGAAAGACAGAAAGGAAAGAGAATAACTTGGATGAGGGCCACGGTGGACTTCAGAGCTTCCCCGCCACCCCATTCTTCTCCTGGGGAATTTAACATTTGTACTGCAGCTTCCGCTAGCGTCCATAATGAGAGTGTATTTTCAACTGCATTCAAATCCATCCTTAATCATGCCAAATGCTCTCTGCTGGCTGTCAGGGAGACATGCCCATTAAGCCTCCCCAAAGTTTATCTCCTCTGCTGATCCTAATGGATGTGTGTAATTATCACAGTCCCCTTTGCCTCAACAGACAACTCCAAGTGCAACTTTGGGAGTCTTAAAAATCTGACATCTTCAAGAATTTCAAGATGGTAGATAATCGAAAGTGATCCATGGAACATATTAATATTTAACATGCTAGCAATGCACCAGAAGTTTTTAATTAAATTATAACTCATGCTTGAAAAGCAAAAGTGCATGTGTTGTGGGAGTTTAAATAATTCAGATGCTGAATATCTAGAGTTTTTGTGAATCCAAAGACAAATGCCATTTGCATGCTTTCAGAATTCTAGAATTAACACTTAAAAATGAATAAACCTGTCCTAACTTTCCAGAAAAAGGTGAGTGAAACATGAAGTTATACGGCAAATCCCCTCATATTTTAAAATCAAATCGGATATTTCAACTCAGGACAGCCTGAACACTGGCGATAACTTTAAGTTTGGATATAAAAGTGAACCACTCTATTTAAAACCTTCGGCTTTTGAAGGAAGCTGAACAAACCCGATAATGAGGACTAGAGTTGAGACACATTAAGTTCTGAGTCACTCATTATCCTGCATAATTGAACATGAGATTTCACAACAGGCTGAATTACCACGATCCATTAGCAATAATGAGGTCAGGGAACTTCTCCTGACAAGGCTGATGGGGTTCTGTCAGCTTCTACTCCGGCTCAAAAAGGCTTAATTCGCAACGAGGCATGCCTTCACAGATCCTCAAGAACAAATAAACGACTCTCCAGAGAACCTGCGGACGGCCGGCTACTGGATCAGTTTCCTCCCACCTCAAGGACTCAGCAGGTGAAAGAAGTGTTGAAGGTGTTCTGCCAGAAAGCTGACCGGTTGGTAAGAGAAGCAGGGTCAGCACCTTGAAGGCTGGGTGGGGTGGGAGGAGAAAGAGGGCTTTATATCGAAATGTCTGTGTTTGGGAAAGTCGCTCAGTTGTGCCGAACTCTTTGTGACCCCGTGGACTATATAGTCCATGGAATTCTCCAGGCCAGAATACTGCAGTGGGTAGCCTTTCCCTTCTCCAGGGGATCTTCCCAACCCAGGGATCGAACCCAGCTCTCCCGCATTGCAGGTGGATTCTTTACCATCTGAGCCACAATAGTGTTAAATATTTTTAAAAAGTACAACTTGGAATTAAAGTTATAGCTGCAATTATTAAAAAATTGTGTTTTGTTTCTGTAAAAGCAATTGCAAACCATAGTAACTTATCTAGTGATCATTTCTTTCTTTACAATGAAAATGTAGTGAGGTATAGAGAAATAGTTAGTTCTATTACACAGCATTACAGACTGATGTATCAGAACACACATTTTGGTACCAGAGGGACTCAGAAAAGCTATGACCAATTTCAACAGCACATTAAAAAGCAGAGACATTACTTTGCCAACAAAGGTCCATCTAGTCAAAGCTATGGTTTTTCCGGTAGTTATGTATGCATGTGAGAGTTGGACTATAAAGAAAGCTGAGCACTGAAGAAGTGATGCTTTTGAACTGTGGTGTTGGAGAAGACTCTTGAGAGTCCCTTGAACTGCAAGGAGATCAAACCAGTCCATCCTAAAGGAAATCAGTCCTGAATATTCACTTGAAGGATTGATGCTGAAGCTGAAATTCCAATACTGTGGTCACCTGATGCAAAGAACTGACTCATTGGAAAAGACCCTGATGCTGGGAAGGATTGAGAGCAGCAGGAGAAGGGGACGACAGAGGATGAGATGGTTGGATGGTATCACTGACTCAATGGACATGAGTTTGAGCAAGCTCTGGTAGTTAGTGATGGACAGGGAAGCCTGGCATGCTGCAGTCCACGGGGTCGCAAAGAGTCAGACACGACTGAACAACTGAACTGACCTGAACTGAGGGACTCAGACGGCCCCATGTTCAGATATATCACCATGGGGCACGTGTGCTCAGTTGTGTCTGGCTCTTCAAGACCCCATGGACTATCATCCACCAGCCTCCCCTGTCCATAGGGTTTCCCAGGCAAGAATACTGGAGTGGATTGACATTTCTTTCTCCAGACGCCATGGGGGTAGCTGCTTAATAGAAGGTCACAGACGTTTCACTTAAAAGATCATTCTATAACTTATTGTTCCTAGTAGCAATAATGCTGATAATTGCTCTAATCAATGCAACTCAACATCTTTAGGAAATAAAACATGGAAATGACATGGGGTTATTGAAATTGATAGTCTCCAATTTTGTTTTAATATATAATGGTTAAAAAGACAGAAGTCCTCTCTCTGCAATAGATTATAGAATGCGGGATCCCAATTCCAAAAGTAAAAGCCCCACCACCTCTGACAAAATAAACAAATAAATATGAATGAGGTGTAACTCACCAATTTAAAAACCAAGACAAACCTGTAATCGTCAATCAACTTTATAAGTTTTAATCTGATTTAGTCAACCTAATTAGTACCTCTTTCTTCATTACAAAGTACTCAGAGTCTCATAGTATATTAGGATTCTTCTAATATGGCAAGAAACAGGGACGCCAAATTCTGCATCCTCCTAGCTAACATGGCTTTCCTCTCAACTCTTCATGTTGGATACTGAATCTTAAAATAGAAAACAACTAGAAGGTTGGAAACTTTACAGACTTATAAGTGGAACGATAACCCTAGTGGAAAATAGATTGTTCTTTACTGTTTTTAGTCTTATAGTGACATTTGTCTGTGTTTCTATACCTTGCCAGCCTCCACAGGGCGTTTTCATCTCCTTCTAAAATTAAAATCACAAAACACCTTCTTTTGCACTGTGTAGCTAGAAAAATGTTAAAATATTTCACAAACTACTGGGTGAAGTCATGTTGATATGCCTCAAATATGGGCTTAGGATATAAACTCCAGGAAACCCAACTTCTCTTACACTTTTGACACAAACATTCTCCACTCATCAAGAATTCATGTCATTTAAAAATTCTCCAAACCTCTTTGCCTTACCCCAGTGTTTAATAACCTCATAGGAAACAAGACTTGCTCAGAGATAGATGAACGCAACCTGATATAAACCACTCAGAATTCTCTTTTTTTGGGGGGGGGGGAAGTCAAAATGAAGTGGAAAAATGCATTCTGGTGAGGCGGCTTGTTGTAACTTTCTTTGGAATCTATGCTAATTCATTTTCCCTCATAGCTCACAGAGATGCATTCTCTCAAAATTAAATGACAAATCCTCACCAACTTGCTTGCTTTTCACTATGGAGATAGAAGGGGAAAAAAAATCTTCCATCAGAAGCCTTTTGCTTTTATTGTCTCGTCTTCTGCATTTTGATTTTCTTTACTTTAAATTAAGCACCAGGAAAGGTTAAAACGAAACTTAAACTTTTGAATCCTTGTATTTCTAATAAGCTGAACTGCATGCCAATTACTGCATGATCTCCAAGGTGAGACCCTGGAAAAATAACAGTCTTGGGTGAAGAAGGTTGATGCGCAGAGGTAAGTGAGAAGTATAATAGCCATCATTTTGTTTTCTTCATTTTTTTTTCCAGGGCATTTTCTTGTGTTTTCCTTTCTATTCTGTCTTTACACTTACAAATGGATCTTTGAGTGCGGTTGATTTTTCAGGTTAAGTTTGATTTTAAAATTCATTTTTTTTCAGGTAGGTTTAGATTGTTTCTTCAATTTTTTAGAAGATTTTTTTGTGTCTTTTATTAAAAATTTTTTAAGAGTTCATACAATTTAAAAAATTAATTAACTTATTTTAATTGGAAGCTACTTTACAGTACTGTAGTGGTTTAGGTTGCTTTCCATTTACAGTTACTACAAAATATTGACTATACTTCCCATGTTGTACAGCACATCCTTGAGCTCGTCTTACACCCGATAGTTTGTGCCTCCCGCTCCTCAGTCTCTGTACTGCTCCGCCCCCTCCCCACTGTCACCACTGACTTGTTCTCTATATCGTGAGTCTGCCTTTTTTTTAAATCCTCTATTCCACTGAATATATATTTTTTCAGAAAGTGATTTGTTTCTTCATTAACGTTCTTTTGAAATGTACAGTCAGGGATGAGACATCAAATCCAATTGTATAACATTTATTAAACACTGAGTAGATTCAAACTAATATTGCACTTTCTTTAAACAAAAGTGGGAACAATAATAATAAATGGATTATTTATTTTAAATAGAAGCACCCATCTATTTAAAAGAAGCACCCATCATCGACTTCACTCTCTGAAATTCTTTCCCTCTACTAACATTTACTTCCATTCTCAGGAACAAGGTTAAGCAGATTCTATCCTGCTTGGGTTACAGCTGAAAACAAAGGCACCTGAGAGCCCAAACAGCTTGCATAGAATGCTAAAAAGTAGTCACGTGGATTATTAGGACTCTCACCTCTATCTCCTGAGTGAACAATAGCACAGGGGTTCAAGGTATAGACTTTGGAGCATCTTACTTTGTGATCTTGGGCAAATTCCTTAACTTCCCTGGGCCGCACCTCTAAAATGAATAGGCTAGTAATTGTAGGGAGGACTAAGTGATTAAATAAATATAAAATGCTTTAGAACCAGGGACTGTACATGGTAAATAAGAACTATTCTTATTCCCAAGTCCCAGTCTGCTGACGTTTCTATCACAGCACTCTTCACCTATATATCCCACTGTATGATACATTAATAGAAGCCATTGCTCTCCCAGAGCGATTTAAGTGAAGCGATGAAAACCTAATATCATTTTATAAGTGCAAAATTTTACTAGCATTAATAACATTAACTGCAGCTTCAGCTGGAGATTATTTAATATGAAAAGTCAATCTCAAACTGAGAAACAAAGCATGAACGAGGGACTAGAAAATGCATAAATGACAAATAATATGCTTTTTTACTATTAACTTATTGAAGTGGGTTTAGTGTGCTGTTTAAAAAAATATTTTTCAAAGGTAGTGGAAATTCTATTTCATTAACATTGATTCATAAATCTCTCAAATCTAATGCATAAAATAAGCATTTGTCACAGGCACTTAGATATATTGAAGGCTTTATCAGAAAAGAAGAAACATTACAATAACACACACTTAATTTCATTCTAAAATTGATGGAAGCAAGCAATCTCCCAACCATCTATGGAAAGACTAATCTTATCTCATACACTCACGGCATCTCCGAGCTGGAAGATATTAAACTCTTAGCTCTACAAACGAGCTAAGTGAGTCCTAGAAATCATGTGTATAGCCAGGCAGTGGCAAAGACCAAACTAGACCACAGGCATCAGCGTGTCAGACTGTGCATCAGTGTGTCACATGTCAGACCGCCTGTGACTGATGTGTCAGTCATTCAGTAATGATTTCAGTCCAAAAGAAGTATTGTCTGGAGCAAACACGTACACACAAAAAGCAAAGTCCACTCTAAGAAACGTAAATAAGAAATGGAATGATAAAAGTTTTATCATCATTAAAAGATTAAGGAAAATATTTTCAACTCACCCTTCCTGGTCTTTTTCTTCTCTCTCTAGTTCCCAACATTTATTTAACAGGTAATAATAAAATCTCATTTAAAATGCATATAAAAATCTACGGAAATGTTTACTTTAATATATGGCAACTCTGATTATAATTGAGAAATGAGGCTGCATTGCCAGGAACCTAGTTCCTCTGAAGTAGGATGCTGAGCACTTCTGACGAGGCCCACAAAGACCATATCTCAAAGGTTAGGTTGGTCAGTGAGCAAATGAACAGAGAGATTAAAAAGCAGACAAGGTCCCTGGTCTCATGGAGCTCACGTTTGAGGAAATAAATAAAATGCAAAAGGAACAAGTAAACAAGAAGTAGATAATGCTCCATACCAAACAGAGGTTCAAACTGGATAAGACACTAGGGACTGAATGGGTTAGCCTGTGGAGGAAGGGTCTTTCTTAGGAGGTGAAGTAGATAATGCTCCATACCAAACAGAGGTTCAAACTGGATAAGACACTAGGGACTGAATGGGTTAGCCTGTGGAGGAAGGGCCTTTCTTAGGAGGTGACAGGTAGGAAGGTGTCCCAAACAGAGGGACAGGCAGGACAGAGGCTGACAGGTTTCAGAAACGGAAGCAAAGTCAGTGAGACCCAAGGGTAATGGCAAGGGGGAGAGTGTCAGGGGAAGTAAAAGGGATTTGAAAGCAGAGGACAGGGTAAAAGGATCTCATAAGGAAGCAGAGCAGGATGTCTGGGAAGTGCTGAATGACATTTTAAATGTGGGGTCATGAATTTTAAACAAGATGGGAACTAATAATATATTTCTCTCTAGCGAAGCTGGTTGTTGTTGTTCAGTCGCTCAGTCATGTCTGACTCTTTGTGACCCCATGGACTGCAGCACACCAGGCTTCCCTGTCCTTCACTATCTCCTGGAGCTTGCTCAAACTCATGTCCATTGAGTCAGTGATGCCTGGGAAATCCCATGGACAGAGGAGCCTAGTGGGCTACAGCCCATGGAATGCAAAAGAGTCCTGAGAGTTGGACAGGACTGAGTGAAGCCGGAGATCTTGGGAAAATGGCTGGCAGGGCTACAGAGAAGATAAATTCAAAGTTTCCTTCAGCCAAGATTTTCATACAGTGTACATCCGACTCCTGGAAGGAAGTGAAAGTGAAAGTCGCTCAGTTGTGTCCAACTCTTTGCAAGCCCACGGACTATACAGTCCATGGAATTCTCCAGGCCAGAAAACTGCAGTGGGTAGCCTTTCCCTTCTCCAGGGGATCTTCCCAACCCAGGGATCGAACCCAGCTCTCCCGCATTGCAGGTGGATTCTTCACCAGCTGAGAATGCTACTAAATACACTTAGGCTAGAGCCTCTGCTTCTGGGAAGCTCACGGGGGCTACCTTATTGTCGCTCCTAATACATATGATGAGTCAAGTATGATGGGAGAACCAGAATTTAATCTAGGGCTGGGGTGTCAGAGCGCTTCAGAGGGCACCTCTGTCCTGAGTCTTTACGGGTGAGCCGGAGTTTTCTGCCAGAAAGGAAGGAAACAGGAAGGTAAAGCCATGGAGCAGAGAAGGGGCACACCGCAGGGCAGAAGACAAGGCTGCGAAGCCGATGGTGGAGGCGGACGTGAAGGACACTGACAAGCGGGCTGGGGTCAGACTGGGAGGGCTTCATGGGCCACAGGACGAGCAGGTGGCAGGGAGCCACAGGGGAGGTTTCTGCGGAAAGGAATAACAGAACCTGGCTTGTTTTGTTTTTAGGACTACCCTGGAGACAGTGAAGACACTGGCTGGAGATTGGAAGGGATTTCCGGCACAGAGAGCGGTCTGACTGACGGAACCAGCTCAGCTGAGGTCCTCTTTGGGAACTGCTGCTGAGACAGCAGACTCAGGCAAGGGTAGACCTCTCCCGGGCGAGAGGGTGGGCGGGAGTGGGAGGCAACATGTGATGGCTGCTCTTTGCGAAAGGAGAAAAACCGGGTACTCAGGTCTCAGGGGGAGAAGGCAAGGGCACCCCACTCCAGTACTCTTGCCTGGCAAATCCCATGGATGGAGGAGCCTGGTGGGCTGCAGTCCATGGGGTTGCTAGGAGTCGGACAGGACTGAGCGACGTCACTTTCACTTTTCACTTTCATGCATTGGAGAAGGAAATGGCAACCCACTCCAGTGTTCTTGCCTGGAGAATCCCAGGGATGGGGGAGCCTGGTGGGCTGCCGTCTATGGGGTCGCACAGAGTCGGACACGACTGAAGCGACTTAGCAGCAGCAGCATGTCTCAGGGAGGACAACTCTGAGGGGTGGGTCTGGCCTGAGATCCCACTGGGACAGCACCACAGACAACCCCTCCCTCATCCCACTTGTCTCAGGCTCCCTGCTGTTGATCCCAAGGGTCCCCCCCATTCAACTTCCTGCACGGAAACCTCGGTCTCAGACTTGATTTCCCGGAGAACCTAAGACAGCAGGTCAAGACTACATGTCTATACACACACCGTTTTTAAACAGCTAATGCCTCAAAGAATTACTTCCTGTTTCGTATCTACAGGGAATTTTAAAATGATGATGACACTGTAGAACACTTACCTGTATCAGGCTGTATGAGGGAAAAAAACTTTAGATGCATCATATTTCATGTGACCTTCACAATAACCCTTTAAGACAGGTACCGTTATTCTACAATTTGATAAATTATGAACCTGGAGCTAAGGAGATTAAATGACTTGCCCAAGGTCACACAGCAAATAGAAGGCAGGACTAAGAACCAGAGTCTAGTTGCTCTTAATCCAAGGTCTGGGCTCTTCACCATCCTAACGTACTATTTTGCTAAGACTCACTAGCTTTAGCAGTGCATTAAATTCTGTATGCTGTTACTGTGGCTACCTAGGATTAAAACAACAACCTTGTTTTTAAATTTGTATGCTCATAATTGAATTATATACTCATTATCAACCTGTTATAAGAAGTTAGGAATTTCTTCTATGAGTCTAATTCAGTAAGAATAATAAAGGAAACTAAATTTTCTAAGATCGAATTTAAAGAACTAATAGAATTAAATGTTTGTTTTGTCAATTACAGCATCACAAGCATGATCACTGCTATCAGAGAAGGCTAAGAAGGTGGTCAAATGCAGGTGCCTGTTCCTCAAATGGTCCTAAATGCTTTGGAAATCAAGGTAATAATTTGCTAGATGTTTTCAAGCTAGCAACATAGCTACAATAAGGAATGATAAATTAAAAAATCAAGACTGTATGCAGGTGTCCCTATATATAGCTATCTGCAAAACAGACTGATGTTCACTAAAAAAATCAAAAGATAGGACTATCGTGATTGAGGAAACTTGTGTTTCACAGTCTTAGATTTTTATTTAACCATCTCTTGCCCTGACTAGCTTTTCTCTCAACTGTCCTGACACTACATAAGAATTCACAATTTGATCTATAAAGAAAAAGAGCCAAGAGAACTGGAGACCTTACCTGTCCAATAATGAGGGGAACCACAACAGTCATAAAAAGCTGAGAAAAAATAGATGTAAAAGGCACAGAAGAGGATGAGCCAAGCTGCAAAACAAGAATATAAGAGGAGCTAGAATTACTTTCAGTTAGTTATCAAGAATGCTGTTCATTAGTGTAATAAATGAATTCTCTACATGCACCCAAAACTTAGTAGCTATAGACAAAAAGCAAGTGAAGCTACTTTTATTTTCGAAATTTAGCACAAGATAAACTGAGTAGCTTAATATATAATTTTGTATTGTGAGACTAAGATTGAAGAAAAATAACTACTGTTTCGCAATTAACTTTTATGGTTTATTACATGTCTGACTCTTTGCGACCCCATGGACTGTAACCTGCCGGTCTCCTTTTTCATGGGATTCCCCAGGCAAGAATACCGGAGTGGGTTGCCATGCCCTCCTCTGGGGCATCTTTCCCACCCAAGGATCGAACTCTATGTCTCCTGCTTTGGCAGTTGGGTTTTTTTTTTACCACCAGCGCCACCTGGGAAGCCCTGTTATTAAATACATTACTGCCTGTAAATCATTCTGTGTCTACACTGTCTATAGTCACATGGCATGATATTTCATCTGTAATCAAAGTTTATGTGATTTCTATTTTACCCATCTGCAGATACCTAAGCCAAATAAGTATGTCTCATTATTTTATTATCAAGATAACATTTTTACTTATGTAAATGAAATAGTTTATAATTCCCCCAATCCTCCAAAACAAAGGCAATGAATCTCATATCCTTAAAAATTTATTCTTACACAAAACCTTGGAAATGGGAAATCCTGAAACAACTTATTTTTCAACCTAAAATTTCAATGTACCGCTCCAAATTGGTATGCCTGAACATTGATCATAATTCTTGTTTTGACTCCATCCTCGTTTTCTGGTTCTTGCTTTGCTAATGATTGTAGTCTCAGCTTCATAAACATGTTACTGCCGGACCATAAGGCAGTGTTTCTCTGTGAACACAGTCACACGTTCGCATTAACCTCTACTGCCAAGAATTGCTGCCTTCCTATTAACTTCCTTTTTTTTTTAAAAAAAAGTCTTTATTGAACCTGTTCCAATACTGCTTCTGCTTTACGTCTTGTTTTTTTGGCCACAAGGCATGTGGGAGCTTAGCTCCCCGATCAGGGATTGAACCCGCACCCTGCATTAGAAGTGCAGAGTCTTAACCACTGGACTGACAGGGAAATCCACCTGCTAACTTTCTCATATTTTTTTCAAAACCTCCTCTCTGGACAAAGAGTAGCTGTTTCATAGACGTTCATCTCTTTCATGAGTCCCTTCTGCAACATCTCCCCGGGCCTTGGAACTTTCTTTCACCTTCCTCTGCAGACCAAACCTCAATTTCCATCTTTACCTAAGTTTAGTTAAACTTGGAAATATCTTTTGGAAAACAATTTTTGTGAAAGATGTGGAGGCAGTGATGACAGAGGAAAGAGAATGTTAAATAACATAACAAGTATTTAGCGAAGTGAAGTCAATAGCTCAGAACGAAGTTTCTTGGGACCAGTGTTTTCACTGATTTCTGCATGCACCAGCCCACCAAGATCTTTTCTAAACCCTAGGTGGTGCATTTTATGACTCTCTCCCCCTATCCTTGGCCCCAATCTATATGCACTCTGCTACTGCTAAATCGCTTCAGTCGTGTCCGACTCTGTGCGACCCCATAGACGGCAGCCCACCAGGTTCCACCATCCCTGGGATTCTCCAGGCAAGAACACTGGAGTGGGTTGCCATTTCCTTCTCCAATGCATGAAAATGAAAAGTGAAAGTAAAGTTGCTCAGTCGTGTCAGACTCTTAGCGACCCCATGGACTGCAGCCTACCAGGCTGCTCCTTCCATGGGATTTGCCAGGCAAGAGTACTGGAGTGGGTGCCATTGCCTTCTCCGATATGTACTCTAGAGACCAAGAATATATGTCTTGTCCCCTGGTGGCCTGCATTCACTTAAGACTGCCTCCAACACTCACCACTGGCTGTCAGCTTAACTTACAAAAAGTGTAGCCTCCAGCCTTTTCCTCCAGAACCAATATAAACTGAAAAAAATGCAACCAGAGAAAGTGAAACTGGCGAAGATCACATAGGATTTGTGGTGTGTGAAATGTTACTGAACTCACGCCTCCTGCAGCTCCTGCCTTGCAGGTGCATTCCTTACCACTACTAGGGCCACCTCAAAGCCCCAAATGTTACACAGCTGTTAGATGTTTCTTTTTAGGCAAAGCCGAAGTATTAAAAGCTAATGACTCCACCCTATTTTAAAGCAACTATGTCCTTGAAGTCCAAGGTATGTAACATATATTCTCTCCACAAATATTAACCCTAAAGATGCTCCAAGGGCAAGGATTAAAATACGGAAAAAATATATTTTACAAAGAAATTGAGGCACTGGATAAATAGAAAAATAAATTTTAAAGAACAAAGTTTTCAAGTTCAAAGATATTCAGCTCAATCAATGCTTTATCCAGAGGGTTCGCAATCTTTGAAGATAGGCAGTGGGGTAGAGGGTGATAACCTGCAAGTAAAAAGGCTCCATTCTTGCCTGGAATCTCACGGGTGATCTCTCTGTTCCTCTTTCTAGCTCAACTTTATTAAGTTATGCAATGTATTTTTAAAATGTTTTCATGAATAATCATATGAAGTTATATCCCCTCTGTCAGCCCACTGCTTATCCCAGGAACTGGCACAGTGAATATGTTTGCCGAAGCAAAAACCCAGGCAGAATGAACAGGTGAAATAGTCTGTAAACATGGGGTACTAAAAAGGGGCAAAACCTTATTCAAAATCACATCCCCCACACACATAAAACTAAAGTACATCTAAAAACTCATTATCCTGCAGCATTACAAAATCAGTTGGTATTATTTTTTTTTTCACTTCTTATCATTAGTCATACAACGAATCCTAATGTGCATCTAGTAACTAAGGGCATCTATTCATGACAAGAACCAAGGGAAGAGAGGATCAGCTCACGCAGGCGCGCACAAAAGCAGCAATGATCATGGCGGTCTGTGTTCCTCGATTCTCCTCCACCCTGTCCTTAGCGCCTCAATGCTGCTGTGGAGAGAAGACCTAAAATTGATAGGATCCCTGCAAGTGACTTGTGGTCCCGTTCACTCTTTTGAAAGATTGAAAAACTGAGGTCCAGAGAGAAGTCACTTGCAATTAACACTTCTAATACCTGCATTACGATGTGAAATTGGCAGTGCTTCTCAAACACATGCAAGCGACTCCAGCCAGATCTGCTCTGTGACAGCAGCCAGATCCACACTGGGAGGGCTTGTTAGTTTAACCAGAAAGCATTACTGCAGAGCAGCAAAAGAGCAAATGAAGAGAAAAGTTAAAAGCTGATTTCATGTACTGAGTCCATTTGGGGGGCGGTTCTTTTTAATCCCAATTCAATCTAAAAGGGAAGTAGAGGAAAACCCTTTTCACCTTTGGTGTTGAAGAATATCGTGTGTGTTATTCTCTAGATCCATCACATGATAGACCACCTGCACGTTCAGTGTTTGGAAGCCTCTTGTTTCCGGAAGACAGTGGGAAAGGCTTTGGGGTGAGGGGGAGGGTGGGAGGTTGTCCACGATCCCCAAGGTCCCTTTGTCCTCAAAAACACCCTTGATCTCTGATCCACTTGGTTAGGAACATAGGTTAGAGCAGCCCTCCTCTGGGGCCTTGTCAGATCAGAGGCTAGAGCAAGCTAGCCAGGGATGTAATTAACTGGGTATATGAAACCAGACGAAGTACGGTGGGGATGCTGGGGAGGAAATCCCGCAGGGTAGCTCCCTTTAGAAGTGGCTCTGAAAGGAAGGAAACCTCATTCCCGGGGTCTACCTTGGCATAAGTCCTTTCTTTTGAATCAGCCACCAGACCTGTCGCCGTGGTCAGTGTGAAGGTGCAGTGGTCCCCTTGGGGAAGCTCTGGGGCCATGAAGTATGCCCTGGCAGCCAGAAGAAAGAGTGGGCACCTGCATTTGAGAGCAAGACCAGGAAACTACAAGACTCAGTCATTTTACATGCAGAGTCGATTTTAACTGAAGCAGAAGGAAATACGTTGCCTGGGCTAGCTGGTTCTTCACATTTTAATGAGGAAACCTCATGCGGTTTCTATTTCAGAGACCAATGTGTTTATAAGAAGCATCAATAATTTGCACGTTTGGATAAGGGCTCGAGATAAGCTTGTGTCAAGCAACTGTTCTGGGCTTTGCTGAGCCACCTGGCAGGCTTAAAGTTCCCACCTCTCACATTGCCAACTTGTGCTTTAAGATACCACGTGTGAAATAAACAACCCAGGCATTGGCTAATTTGTTTCAGGACTATAGTTTTTTTTTTTTTATTTTTATTTTTTTTTTTTTATTTTTTTTTTTAATTTTAATTTTTTATTTTTTTAATTTCAAAATCTTTAATTCTTACATGTGTTCCCAAACATGAAACCCCCTCCCACCTCCCTCCCCATAACATCTCTGTGGGTCATCCCCATGCACCAGCCCCAAGCATGCTGTATCCTGTGTCAGACATAGATTGGCGATTCAATTCTTACATGATAGTATACATGATAGAATGCCATTCTCCCAAATCATCCCGCCCTCTCCCTCTCTCTCTGAGTCCAAAAGTCCGTTATACACAGCTGTGTCTTTTTTCCTGTCTTGCATAGAGGGTCGTCATTGCCATCTTTCTAAATTCCATATATATGTGTTAGTATACTGTATTGGTGTTTTTCTTTCTGGCTTACTTCACTCTGAACTCACAATTAGGTTTATTTGTTTTAACATCATGTTGCAAAGAAATGTTTCAGTGAAACTGAAATATGTGGGAATTTAAGACCTTCCTGTTCAATCCTTCAAATAGTCACTGGTGCCTCCTATGAACCAGAGGCATGTTCTAGGTCCAGGGGCTCCAACAGTGAACAAAAGACCAAACCCGTTCTCTCTCCAGGAGCTGCTTTCTCAAAGCTGAGGTCTGTATGTGGATCCATGCACACTCCTTTCTATAGGATGTCTTCCCCTCACTTACAACTGGAAAAGTTCTAGTCTTTTTTCTAAAAATTATTTCAAGCATCACTTCTTTGGAAATTATTTGCAAACCCTCCTCCCCAAATGCAGATGTGGCTCCTCGTTCTTTGGGGGCTCTGTGTTGCCAATGTATTGCTCAGAATCCTTGGCTGGTCTCGTTTACACATCTGCCTCTCCCAGTAGACCATGTGTTCCTGAAGGTCAGAGACGCGGTCTTTTTCATGTCTATATTCTAGGTGCCCAGCAGTGTGACTACCTCTTACATCGAGGGTGGTGGTTTTCAAATGTTAACACACCAGAAACATCTGGAGGGCTTGTGAAAATACTGATTCCTTAGCCTCGCCTACCAGTTCAGAGTTTGCAATTCAGAAGACCTGGGGGAAGGATGAAAGGAGGATGGTGAGAATGTTTCTAACCAGCCCCTCCGGTGCTGCTGCAGAGCTGGGTTTCGCATGTGAGAACCACTACAAGTTACTACAGCACGTGGTGCGTGCTATGCGCTCAGTCGTGTCAGACTCTCTGAGACCCCATGGTTGTAGCTCGCCAGCCTCTTCTGTCGGTGGATTCTCCAGGCAAGAATACTGGAGTGGGTACTGCACATAGTGGGTGCATGTGTGATAAGCTGCTTCAGCTGTGTCTCTTTGTGACACTATAGACCATAGCCTGCCAGAGCTCCTCTGTCTGTGGGATTCTCCCAGCAAGAACACTGGAGTGGGTTGCCATGCCCTCCTCCATGGGATCTCCCGACCCAGGGATGGAACTTGCATCTCCTGCATTGGCAGGCAGATTTTTTTTTTTTTTAACCACTGAGCCACCTGGGAAGCCACATTGTCTGTACATGGCTCTGCAGCTTAAAGTGTTGGATGACTTAATACAGTGACCCCTTGAGGTGGGTCTCGTTAGTGCCCCCATTTTCACAAGAGGAAACAGTGGGGCAGGACAGTCCAACAGCTTGGTTACTGAATCTCCAAAGTGGCAGAGCAGCGATCTCAACCGAGAAGGCTGGCTCCACAGCCTCACACTTAATCCTTAGGTTCTACAGGACAATACTTTGGCCACCTCATGCAAAGAACTGTCTCATTTGAAAAGACTCTGATGCTGGGAAAGACAGGGCAGGAGGAGAAGGGGACGACAGAGGATGAGATGGTTGGATGGCATCACCAACTCAATGGACATGAGTTTGAGCAAGCTCTGGGAGTTGGTGATGGACAGGGAGGCCTGGCATGCTGCAGTCCATGGGGTCGCAAAGAGTCGGACTTGACTGAGCGACTGAACTGAACTGAATGACCGAAGAACAGAGCATTGAGGTGGGAGGGGACAAGAATGGAGGCCAAAGTTGGGCTCCCCTTGTCCATGTGAGAGAAAGAAGAGTGCGAGTGTGAGTGTGTGTATGTGTTGGGGGCCTGCATGGAGAGGGATATAGGCAGAAGCAAGAGGGAGGGAAAAAAGATAAAAAGAGGGGATGGCAGGAAACTTGATAAGCAGTGGATGCCGGCACAGCCTTTCTCAACTGGGTTTCTGGATTTGAACCAGAGGACTCAGAAAGTTATTTGAGGGACTTTTTATTAAGTCTCTCAAGGATGGTACATGATTAGTACTGAGGCATATGTATCAGAAAGAAGTTAATCCAGGGACTTCCCTGGTAGTCCAGCGGCTAAGACTCAGCTCCCAGTGCAGGGGGCCCAGGTTCAATCCCTGCTCAGGGAACTAGATCCCACACGCCACAGCTAGCAGCCCATGTGCCACAGTGAAGATCAAATATCCCGTGTGCTGCACCGAAGACCCAGTGCAGCCAAATAATAAATAAATATATTTTTTAAAAAAAAGAGAAGGAAGAAGCTAATCCGGCACATACAAGGGCTGCTTTAGGGCATTAGCATTTAATTTTCCAACCTGGCAGAGGAAGGCTGAGTCGAATGAAGCAAGATTGGCTGCTGTCAATCCATTCAACTTAGAAACTGTTTCATTTGGAAGGAATCTGGATGGACCAGTCAGTGAAATTTTATGGGGCCCGACTAACCAGACTCCGAAAGACAAATAAGTTCTTGATGAAGAGACGCCGGCTGTCTGTAAAATCATAGTTATCAACCTACAGTTAGAAAACAGATGGTGCGTTTAAATCACTCCTGTAAGTGAGCTGACCTGTAAATTGTCATTAACGCACCAGGCCCTCACTTGCTCTGCTGTGTAATCAGCCTTTTATCTCCTACCAGAGAAATCCATTAGCCACAGGCACCGCGACTATTTGTGTCTCCTCTCAGCTATTAAAACATTATTGTATTAAATAATTCACCCCTGATGACTGGTCTTTGCTCTCACAAGTGCCACATTCAGAGAAAAAGAAGAATAGATATTTACAGTTCAGACTGTAGGGGAAGGAATGCTCAATCTCTTCCGTGAGGAAATCAGGAAGAAGGCCCTGCAGACTGACACAGAGGGCAGGAAGGATTCCCTTCCTGCCCAGTTCTGGTCCCTCCCCGGCCCCCCACCACCCAAGCCCAGCCCCAAGGGATGGAAAGAGGAGGAGGCCTGCTTACCAGTGGGTCCCCATCTTTTGTTACTTTTTTTTGATATGGACCATTTTTAAAGTTTTCATTGAATTTGTTACAATACTGCTTCTGATCTATGTTTTGGTTTTTTGACCACCAGGCATGTAGGATCTCAGCTCCCCGACCAAGGATAGAACCCACACCCACTTCATTGGAAGCACTGATTCTTAACCACTGGACCAGCAGGGAAGTCCCCAGATCAAACTCTCTTGTACCCACACACAGACATGCTCATAAACACTGTCCCCTTCCCGTCACAAAGACAAGGCATGCACACAGGAGACGAGTGAGGGTCCCTGGCTTCCAACCCCCGAGCTTTCTGGATTCCCGTCTTTCCCTAAAACTACAGTCCAGCCTTCTTTCCTTCCTGCTGCCACTAACACAGGGATACATGCAAACTGCACTGATAACTTACTCAAAATCAATGACTGAAATGTATAACAGCTGACAGGCTCAATGGAAATGACTATCATTTTTATCAAAGTTAAGAATATGGTTATTAAAAAGCTGTACTGATTCAGCTGCATTTATCAAACTGAAGACGGGTTATGGGCATGGAAGGCGTATAGTTTGTGGAGGAAATGATCCTTCTTATATCTAGATGCACGATCTTTTCCCTTTGCTGAGCAACAAAGAAAAAAATAGGCTTTAAATGATTTTTTTTTAAAGATTAAAAAATAGGGAATATTTCTTTGGGTTATATGCTAATTTAAAACATAAGATCAAGAGATTATCTTCCAACAATTGATAGCAACTACATACAACTGTAGGTTCTGGTTATTGAAACCACACAGAAATTGTGCCCCCCAGTAAACTGTAAATCAGCTTTTCATTGTCCACAGAGGAAAGCTGTGGGGAGACGGGCTTCCAGGACTGTGTAGATCACAACAAGCTGTGGAAAATTCTTCAAGAGTTGGGAATACCAGACCACCTGACTTGCCTCCTGAGAAATCTGCATGCAGGTCAAGAAGCAACAGTTAGAACTGGACATGGAACAACAGACTGGTTCCAAATCAGGAAAGGAGCATGTCAAGGCTGTATATTGTCACTCTGCTTATTTAACTTATATGCAGAGTACATCATGCAAAATGCCAGGCTGGATGAAGCACAAGCTGGAATCAAGATTTCCAGGAGAAATATCAATAACCTCAGATACATAGATGATACCACCCTTATGGTAGAAAGTGAAGAGGAACTGGAAAACCTCTTGATGAAAGTGCAAGAGGAGAGTGAAAAATCTGGCTTAACACTCAACATTCAAAAAACTAATATCATGGCATCCGGTTCCATCACTTCATGGCAAATAGATGGGGAAACAATGGAAACAGTGACAGACTTTCTTTCCTTGGATTCCAAAATCACTGCAGATGGTGACAGCCAGCCATGAAATTAAAAGACGCTTGCTCCTTGGAAGAAAAACTATGACCAACGTAGACAGCATATTAAAAAGCAGAGACATTACTTTGCTGACAAAGGTCTGTCTAATCAAAGCTATGGTTTTTCCAGTGGTCATGTATAGGTGTGAAAGTTGGACTATAAAGAAAGCTGACCACTGAAGAATTGATGCTTTTGAACTGTGGTGTTGGAGAAGACTCTTGACAGTCCCTTGGACAGCAAGGAGATCCAACCAGTCCATTCTAAAGGAAATCAGTCCTGGGTGTTCACTGGAAGGACTGATGTTGCAGCTGAAACTCCATTACTTTGGCCACCTGATGCGAAGAGCTGACTCGTTGGAAAAGACCCTGGTGCTGGGAAAGACTGAGGGCAGGAGGAGAAGGGGACGACAGAGGATGAGATGGTTGCATGGCATCACTGACTCAATGGATGTGCATTTGAGCAAGATCCGAGAGTTGGTGATGGACAGGGAAGCCTGGCATGGTGCAGTCCATGGGGGTCAAAAAGAGTTGGACACAACTGAGCGAATGAACTGAACTGGTTGTTCAAACCACACAGAAACTGTAGTGAAATGTGCCCCCCAGTGGACTGTGAATCAACTTTCCATTGCTTACAGAGGAAAGCTGGGGGGAGATGCGCTTCCAGGACACGGTGGGCTTCTTGAGCCCAAGTTGCTTCTTGAGCAAGGGTCCACAAACTCCAGGATATAATGTCTGATAATCTGAGGTGAAGCTGATATAATAATAATAGAAATAAACTGCACAGTAACCATAATGTGCTTGAATCATCCCCAAACCATCCCCCTTGTCCCTGGTCCATGGAAAAATTGTCTTCCATGAAACTTGTCCCTAGTGCCAAAGAGGTTGGGGGCCGCCATTCAAGAGCATTGGAAAATGACTTCTGAGGTGCTCTCCCTTCCCCATTATCTCAACGAGGTCTGGGGGAGCCCTGGGGTGAGCATCTTTTGCTTCATAAGATTCTCCCTGTGTGAAAACATCTTTGTGGTTTACACCCACAGTCAGAAGGTAAGGGGCTCTCAAGCTCAGTGGGAGGGGATCCATCTTACTTGCTTCAAGAACAAATTAGGATAAGTATGGAGCTACTGGGTTTATCAGAGAATAATATTTCTTCAAGTGCTTTATGCTTCTTTATCATTTTCTCCAGGCTTCCCTGGTGGTTCAGACTGGTGGTAAAGAATCTGCTGCAAGGCAGGAGACCCAGGTTCAATTCCTGTGTCACGAAGATCCTCTGGAGAAGGGAATGGTAACCCACTCCAGTACTCTTGCCTGGAGAATTCCATGGACAGCAGAGCCTGGCAGGCTATAGTCCATAGCGTTGCAAGGTCAGACACAACTAAGCGACTAACACCCAAACACACACACCTATTTTCTACATCACACACAAGGGACCCCTCGGACTTGCCCCCATCGTTGGGCATATACAACAAAAAATAACAGTTCTGTATGTGACACTAATGACTGGATTTGTTGTTTTTGTTTACACTGATGGCATCAAAAGTTGGGGAATTTTCTATCACAGGCGCCAATTACTAGAGAAACTAATGATGACTGTGGGCTCAAAAGCTGCCACTGATGTCTCTTGCCCACGCTAACGGTGCTCCTCTGTGAACTCCTATGAAATGCAGTCTGAATCACAGAACGCTAGTTTATTTTTCCTGTCAATTTCTCCATAATCTTTATTCTTATTTACTCACATAAGGTTTAAGCTTTTTTCGAGACAATAATTATACCTTACTCTGTTTATCCTTCCTATGTTACTTAGAATATACATGTCCAGGAAGTAGTAACTGAGTGCTAATAATATGTCTTAAAACCACCTGTCTGAGACTTTCTTGGTGGTCCAGTGGTTAAGATTTTGCCTTCCAGTGCAGGGGCTGTGGGTTTAATCCCTCTTCATGGAGATAAGATCCCACGTGACTTGAGGCCGAAAAACCAAGACATAAAACAGAAGGAACAGTATAACAAATTCGATAAAGACTTTAAAAATGGCCCACATCAAAAAAATCTTTAAAAAATCAGATAAGTAAAACCACCCGTCTCCGAGGAGGCGTGTTTTGTAAGCACAACCTGGAAGGAATGCTGTCTGAAAGCGCCTTGTGTTCTTAACCAGTCGTGCGATCTCAAGAAGCACAAAACCTCTTCTGAGTGAGGATAATACCTGCTTCTAAAGGTACTCATGCTACTCATATGTAATTATGTAGAAAGTACTATGTGCTGTTCTGTGCTTAGTTGCTCAGTCTGACTCTTTGTGACCCCACGGACTGTAGCTAGCCAGGCTCCTTTGTCCAAGGGGATTCTCCAGGCAAGAATACTGGAGTCGGTTGCCATGCTCTCCTCCAGGGGATCTTCCCGACCCAGGAATCGAACCGGGGTCTCCTGCATTGCACGTGGACTCTTCACCAGCTGAGCTACCCAGGAAGCCCCACAAAGTACCATATAGCAACTAACACACAACACAACAGCTACTCAATAAAGATTTTTCTACCTCTCTCTCCACCACCTCCCCCTCATCTTTGGGAAAATAAGGTTTCCTATACAGTGTCGTGAGAATTTAGGCCTATTGGTTTTAAAAACTGCTGGGAGAAGAAAGTGACAGAAGAGACAGTCAGACTAATGGGACACACAGTCAGCCTAGAAATAGGGAGTGGTGTGCACCGTGGGGTCACGCACACATGTTGGTGTGTGTGCACATGTGTGTATATATGTCCAGTTATCACAAGGGCATTGAAATATCCGCTTGATGAGGGGCCAGATTTCTAAGAATCAAGTCATAAGTCAAGTCATAGAAAATCAATTGATACAATCACAGAGCTGATGGCGCTCCCACTTACTCAAGGGGCGCTTACATGCTAATGAATGGGTAAACATGTGGGTAAATGCTTATTAAATATCCTCAGGTATTGACCTGGTGGCTCAGATGGTAAAGAATATGCCTGCAAAGCAGGAGACCCAGGTTCAATCCCTGGATCAGGAAAATCCTCTGGAGGAGGGAATGGCAACCCAACCCAGCATTGTTGCCTTGGAGAATTCCACGGACAAAGGCGCCTAGAGGGCTACAGTCCATAGGGTCACAACGTGTCAGACACAACTGAGCAACTAACACACACACACATACACACAAGGTATTGATGTGACCACCCCCACATGGGAATACAGTCTGATCTCTAACTCTGAGGATGTGACTTCCAGCAGTTTCCACTCTACATGTTTCTAGAGCTCTTGATGGTCAGATCACCTTTGGGGAACGAGGTCTTGATCTGCGATTCTAATGGCACAAATTCAGAGTGCTACTGACCTTTCCCTGACAAGCATGAACTTATTTAAATAAACTGACGGTCTACAAAATCATGGGGCTTGAGATATGGCAACACCATCCCATATCTGGTCTCCTTATATTGCAATTGCGTCAAATTAGACTGATCTCTTCTATAGTATGAACACAGTTATTTCTGACCTTCTTTGTTTTAACTTTACAGGCAGGAAGACAGAAGTTGGGACATTGCTTCCTTTCATTCCTCAGTCACCGAGATGAGGCTGGGAAGAAGGTGTGAGGGCGCTGCTAAGGAGACTCAGGGGAACAGGAGTCCACAGAGGTAGGAGCTTCATGCTGCCTGCTGGCTGGTCCTGACCCCACAGCCTAAGCCTTTGACTCAGCACCAGGGCCTCGTCATCTTCATCACCCACAACACTGTGTTTCAAGCTTTCAAATCTCTCTTCTCTGTTCTTCTCTGTTATTTGCTGTTGAAAAAAACTGTAATCATGGCTGGTAAACATAGTGTTAGTGAAAAACCACATCAAAAGAAGGGAAAAATTTGCAAGTTTCAAGTGATGTTAGGCATACTTGAGAATCAGAACCATGCACATGAAAAGACCCTGAAGTAGGACATCCCTTGAGAAATATTAGAAGTTTCCATCTACCCCTCTCTCTCCTCAAATCAGAAGTTTTCTTTTAAAAAGGGAACCCTCCTACACTGTTGGTAGGAATGTCAATTGATGCAGCCACTATGGAAAACGATATGATGGAGTTTCCTCAAAAAACTAAAAATAGAGCTACCACATGACCCAGCAATTCCACTCCTGGGTATATAGCCAGACAAAATATTAATTCAAAAAGATACAAGCACCCATATGTTCATAGCAGCACTATTTACAATAGTCATCACATAGAATCAATCTATATGTTCACTGACAAATGAATGGATAAAGATGTGGTGTGTGTATATATATATATATATATATACACGATGGAATATTACTCAGCCATAAAAAGAATGAAATAATGCCATCTGCAACAAAATGGATAGAACTACAGATTATCATAAGTGAAGTAAGTCAAAAAGAGAAATGCAAGTGCCATCTGATATCATTTCTATGTGGAATTTAAAATATGGCACAAATGAACTTACCTACAAAACAGAAACAGATTCACAGACACAGAGAACAAACGTGTGGTTGCCAAGGAGGTGGAGAGGTGGGGGAGAGACGGACTGGGAGTTTGGGATTAGCAGATGGAAGCTACTATATACAGGATGGATAAACAACAAGGTCCTACTGTTTAGCGCAGGGAGCTACATTCACTGTCCTGTGATAAATCATCACGGAAAAAATGAAAAATAATGTATATATAACTGAATCACTTGGCTGCACAGTAGATATTAATACAACATTGTAAATCAACTATACTTCAATAAAACAAACTTAAAAAATTAAACCTGTTGCTCAGTAATAAATTCATTGTAAAAAGAACACTTTTATTGAATAACATGTTTTCTTTCTTAGTAATCTCCCTTGAAGTATTATACTTGTGATATAATTTTTACTTTGGATTTTAATTATCTGTGAATCCATTCTATTTTCTTTATTAAATCATAAATTCTTGGAGGGAAGGATCAATGCCAGGTTGGTGTGTGCAACATTCACCGTGCACAGTAGGCATTCAAACACTGAATAAAAGAATGGATGTTTTGTCGAACATTATTTAAAAAATTGTACATTATTTTTCATAGCAAATACAAAGTAAAGTTTCATGAAGCAGGCTGAGATGCTAACCTTTGAACCACTTGTTTATCATTTGAATCACTCCAGTCATTCCTCCCTGGTGTGCTGCAGTCCATGGGGTTGCAAAGAGTCTGACACAACTGAGCAACTGAACTGAACTGAACTGAATCACTACTCACCTATCTTTCTATTTCCCTCCTTTCAACCAATATTGACTATTCGGCATCAGAGATAAGTTAATGGATAAAATAGTCATGGTTGCTGGCCCAGGAGAACAAAATCTAGTGGCTGCCGACCACGTGAAATACTGTTTCAGAAGGACCATTCACACAGAACTGCAAGCAATGAGCTTCTGAAAGTGTAGTTTTAAGCTAGTTTGTGTGCTGGGCTTCTCAGGTGTCTGACTCTTTGTGACCCCATGGACTGTAGCCTGCCAGGCTCCTCTGTCCGTGGAATTTTCCAGGCAAGAGTACTGAAGTTTCCTTCTGTAGGGCATCTTCCCCACCCAGGGGTCGACCCTGTGTCTCCTGCATCGGCAGGTGGATTCTTCATCACTGAGCCACCTGGGAAACCGACAAAGCCTTCGTTTATCCTTACAGATTTGAAATCCACGGTTTGATATACATCCACTGACAAAATAAAGACAACAATTTCTGCCTCTGCCAACATCAGAGGTGTGTCATCAAGAAAACTGAGGTGATATATGAAAAAAAAAAACAAAACTTTGCATCTTAGGAGTGAACAGTGCTATTTCGGGAAGTTTCACTGTGCTCACTGCCAGCCACGGTAAATACTGGATTCATTTACACACAAGTTTATAAGATTATAGGCTACAGATAGTTAAAGAATCTTAAAATTTTAAGTTTTAAGACACAGCCCATCACTAAGGTCTGGACTAAGCGGACCACTGGGGCATTTCATCAGATACATGCTTTTGCAGAAACCAATTAAGAGACGCTAACTCCTTGGAAGGAAAGTTATGACCAACCTAGATAGCATATTGAAAAGCAGAGACATTACTTTGCCAACAAAGGTCCATCTAGTCAAGGCTATGGTTTTTCCTGTGGTCATGTATGGATGTGAGAGTTAGAATGTGAAGAAAGCTGAGTGCCGAAGAATTGATGCTTTTGAACTGTGGTGTTGGAGAAGACTCTTGAGAGTCCCTTGGACAGCAAGGAGATCCAACCACTGCATTCTGAGGGAGATCAGCCCTGGGATTTCTTTGGAAGGAATGATGCTGAAGCTGAAACTCCAGTACTTTGGCCACCTCATGCAAAGAGTTGACTCATTGGAAAACACTCTGATGCTGGGAGGGATTGGGGGCAGGAGGAGAAGGGGACGACAGAGGATGAGATGGCTGGATGGCATCACCAACTCGATGGACGTGAGTCTGAGTGAACTCTGGGAGTTGGTGATGGACAGGGAGGCCTGGCGTGCTATGATTCATGGGGTCGCAAAGAGTTAGACACGACTGAGTGACTGAACTGAACTGAACATCCTTCTTGGCATTATTTTCTATTTTCTTTTATAAAGTGTCAAATTTAAATAACTAGCATTGGACTTTCCTGGTGGTTCCGTGGTTAAGAATCTGCCTGCCGATGCAGGGAACACAGGTTCGATCCCTGGTCTGGGAAGATCCCACATGCTGAGGAGCAGCTAAGCCCATGTGCCATAGCTCCTGAAGCCTGAGCACCCTCCAGCCTGGGCCCAGCAACAAGAGAAGCCGCTGCAGTGAGAATCCTGAGCACCACAGCCAGAGAGTAGCACCCACTGGCTGCAACCAGAGAAAGCCCACATGAGCAGCAAGAGACCCAGCACAGCCAAAATAATAATAATAATAATAATAATAAAATAACTAGCATCTGATGATTCTTTACAGTTTACAACATGCTTTCCCATAAACAGACTCATTTCATCTTATCAAAATTCTTCCTTTACAGAGGTGAAAACTGAGGCTGACAAGAGTTATGGAAAAGTCACTGTTCACAACAGATGCTGACTGTGAACTGAACCAAAATAAGATGCCTTCTCCCCATACTACGCTGCCTCCCCACAACAGACAGCGAGGGAAGTGAAATTAGTCCCTTCAAAATGGCTTTACAGTATGAAACGTGGCCCTGAAGGTAGGGCATGTAACCAGGAAATAGTTGCCTTAAAAGTCACCCTAGCCTGATTCTTTGAATACAGGCACCCATCAACCTGCACAACTGTGATGTAGTGATACGGTAAGCAAAGTATATTTGCTTTTTGTCCCCGAGCACAGAAGTTCTGAAACCCTCATAATTTCCTGAGTGATGGGGTGATAAGAGCAAGTTTTGTTACATTATTTGGATTTTGTCCTCAGCACCTGGCACAGAAGGGTTCAGAGGACTCCCAGGTTGGGGAATGCACCCATATGCAGGGAGTGGATGACTCAGCCCAAACTCCGTGGCACAAAAGATTCTGCACTTGGGACCCTTCTGGACCCTGCTCTATGTGCCTGTTCATCAGGCTATTGATTTGTTTCCTTTACAAATAACCCGTGATAGTAAATACAGTGCTTCTCTGGGCTCTGTGAACAGTGGGAGCAAATTACTGAACGTGAGGATGGGGTTGTGGGACCCCCTGACTTGTAGCTAAGTTGGGCCAAAGTCTGAGTAACCTGGGAACCACTGTTTCAGATTGGCACCTGAAGTGAGAGGCAGGCTTGTGGGACTTGCACCCTTCACTTGTGAGGGATATGCATTAAATCTGTGTAGTCAGTGTCAAAATGAATTACACTGTAGAATACCCAGTTGGTGTTCTAAGAGACCTGGAAGATTGGTGGTTGTGGAAAACCTGTACCTTTGGCATCAGAAGTACTCTGAGCACAGAGGACTCAATTGTCCTTTACCAAGCATCCACTCGAAAATGCTTGTGGGGACTTCCCTGGTGGTCCAGTGGATAAGACTGCACTTCCAATGCAAGGGGTGAGGTTTAGATCCTTGCTCAAGGTGCTAAGAATCCACACGCTGCACATCTTGGCCAAAAACACACATTAAAAAAAAAAAGCTTGTGAGTGACTTCTACAGACAGGCATGATTTTGAACACTGGGTCACAGCAGTGACCAAAACATCAAGCCTCTACTATCTTGTGATGCTTTGCTCTCATTAGAGAAGAGAGATAATAAACACATTAACTGGTGATTAAGATGTTACAGGATAGTAGTGCTAAGAGCAACACTGAAGCATGGTAGGTGAGGAGGGAGTGAGGGATGTAATAATATGATATATTCTTTTACAGGAAGTAGTGAGGAAAGACCTCTCTTCTAAAACGACACTTGGCCAGATGAAAGTGAGGGAGGGAGCCTTGGGGGCGGATATCTGGGAGTGGGGAAGTGGGGAGATTGAGGCGGAGCCGATGCCACGTGTAGAGACCTTGGGCATGGTCCCGGGGCTGCTGGACCATCCCACTGCGCCTGTGCATCCCATTCACTCTCCCGCATGACTACTTCATGTCCTCTCCTTTGTCATCAAATCTCCACCCCCTCCTTGCCTTTTCTTGCCTCCTACCCCCAACCTTATTTGCCACTCCACTGAGAAAATAGAGCCAGAGGAGAACTTAGTAAGCTCTTACACTTGCATCCACCAATTTACCTACATCTCTGCTCATATCTCCTGGTTTCCCTTTCATTACTCTGATGAACTACCTGTGCTTAGGAGACCATACACCCTCTACACACTCGAACTCATGCCCCTTCTACGCGTGGACAGGGATCCATGAATTATCCCCTCTTTTCTTCTGTGTCAATTTTTCCTTCTTTAACTGGATTAATCTATCAATATAAATGAACCTCTCAACACACATATGCTAATAATTTTCCCAACTTAAAAAAGAATCCTCTCTGGATCTTTCACTAACTTTGTTGCTGTCCTATTTTCTGCACACTTTATTTTTTTTTTATTTAAAATCTTTAATTCTTACATGTGTTCCCAAACATGAACCCCCCTCCCACCTCCCTCCCCATAACATCTCTGTGGGTCATCCCCATGCACCAGCCCCAAGCATGCTGTATCCTGCGTCAGACATAGACTGGCGATTCAATTCTTACATGATAGTATACATGATAGAATGCCATTCTCCCAAATCATCCCACCCTCTCCCTCTCCCTCTGAGTCCAAAAGTCCGTTATACACAGCTGTGTCTTTTTTCCTGTCTTGCATACAGGGTCGTCATTGCCATCTTTCTAAATTCCATATATATGTGTTAGTATACTGTATTGGTGTTTTTCTTTCTGGCTTACTTCACTCTGTATAATCGGCTCCAGTTTCATTCATCTCATCAGAACTGATTCAAATGAATTCTTTTTAACGGCTGAGTAATACTCCATTGTGTACATGTACCACAGCTTTCTTATCCATTCATCTGCTGATGGACATCTAGGTTGTTTCCATGTCCTGGCTATTATAAACAGTGCTGCAATGAACACTGGGGTACATGTGTCTCTTTCAATTCTGGTTTCCTCGGTGTGTATGCCCAGCAGTGGGATTGCTGGGTCATAAGGTAGTTCTATTTGCAATTTTTTAAGGAATCTCCACACTGTTCTCCATAGTGGCTGTACTAGTTTGCATTCCCACCAACAGTGTAGGAGGGTTCCCTTTTCTCCACACCCTCTCCAGCATTTATTGCTTGCAGATTTTTGGATCGCAGCCATTCTGACTGGTGTGAAGTGGTACCTCATTGTGGTTTTGATTTGCATTTCTCTGATAATGAGTGATGTTGAGCATCTTTTCATGTGTTTGTTAGCCATCCGTGTGTCTTCTTTGGAGAAATGTCTATTTAGTTCTTTGGCCCATTTTTTGATTGGGTCGTTTATTTTTCTGGAATTGAGCTGCATAAGTTGCTTGTATATTTTTGAGATTATTCTGCACACTTTAGAGCAAAATGAATTCTGTCTGTAACTCTTTTTTCTTCATCCATTCTTGAACCTATGTCAGTCAGGCTTTCACCTCTACAACTCTGCTGAAATAGGTCTTATTAAGGTTGCCAGTGGCCTCCATCTTATTAAAAATCAATCACCAGTTGTACTTTATTTTATCTGAAGTATTACTAGCATTCGAAGTAGTTGGCCCTTTCTCCCTTCTGAAGCACATTCACTGCTGGACTTAGGACCCTAGCATCTTTCGGTGTTCTTCCGAAGCAAACTGGATATCCTTGGTCTTCTCTGCAGACCTCCTAACATTAGAATGCCCCAAATGCAGCCTGCTGATACTTTCTCTTTCTCTAGTCTTTTTTTCAGTGATCTCATCCAATCTAACTCAAAATCCATTTCTATGCTGACCTTTCCCACATGTGTATCTCTTGTCTAGGCCTTCCTCCTGAATTCCAGACATATAGTCAACTGCTTACTTGACTTCCCTCCTTAGATGTCTGAAAGGCAGCTCAATCCAGACATGTCCAAGGCTGAATTTGTTCAACCCTATAGTCTTCCCCATCTTAATCCATGGCAATTCCATAGTTCCAGTTGCACAGGGGTGTAATTACCCTTGATTCGTATCTTTCCCTTACGATTTTTATTCAACCTCTCAGTTCTTTCCAGAAAATAAAAAACTACTTCCTACCAGATTTATTCAACTGCGCTGGCCCAGGTTAACAGCCTCTCTTGTACTAGCTTTCTAACTGGTCTTCCTGTCTCCACCATGATCCCCTTAACGAGCTACTCAACCCAGCATCCAGAATCACCATTTTAAAGAGAATGTCAAAACATGCCATTCCCTTGATCAAAACTCTTTCCATGGTCTCTGGCCTCTCTTGAATAACAATTCAAAGGCCTTATGAGGGATTTTAAGGTCCTCTCTCATTTGGCCTCTACCACATCTCTGACCTCATCTCCATGTCCTTAGCCCCTTGCTCACTCCATTCCAGGCACAGTGGCCTCCCTACTGTTCCCTAGACACCAGGCACACTCTCAGGACCTCTGCACTTGCTGTTCCTTCCACCTGGAACATTCTACCACCAGAAAACTCACTCTGTTATCTCCTGTAGGTCTTTGCTCAGTGGGTCTAACCATGACCAGCTGGTTTAAAATAGCAAACACAGAACCACTTCCCTTCCTTACTTTATTTTTTCTTTAGCACCCACCTTATACAATATGTTTTTACTTATTTGTTGGCTCTTTCTTTCCACTAGTATATACCCTAGTAGTAAGAAGTACTCAGTCATGTCTGACTCTGTGCGACCCCAAGGACCATAGCCCCCCAGGCTTCTCTGTTCGTGGGATTCTCCAGGCAAGAATACTGGAGTGGGTTGCTATTTCCTGCTCCAGGGAATCTGGATGACTCAAGGATCATCCCTGTGTCTCTTAGGTTTCCAGTACTGGGAGGAGGGTTCTTTACCACTAGCACCACCTGGGAAACCCAGTATGTATCCTCTATTAGAGCAAAGATATATCTGTTTTGCTCATTGCTGTATCCTTGGCACCTAGGAAAGTGTCTGGTATATTGGAAGAACTCAATACATACTACTGAATGAGTGATGAATAAGTTTAAGTAGCTTTTTGGAGGAACTGGGTTATAAAAGAGGGCATAGAAGTGGAGTACACATAGAAGGTGAAATTTACTTTTTGAGATGTGCAGTCTTACAGAATGCTTGCATGCGCATAGAAATGATCCAGTGGAGATAGAAACCTTAATGACACCGGAGAAGGAGGGAAATCTGTGCAGCTCCTGTTGTCAGGTAGGAAAAGGGATGGCACAACTGGAGGGACCGGCCTTAGATGAGAGCCAAGATCATGCATCTGCAGAAAGGGGAGAGAAGGTGAAGAATACAGGCACAAATAGATGGGACCTTATAAACTTATCTGATTGCTTTTGACTTCTTCATCAGTTAATCTCCTTTTTGCATCAGTTGAGATGAAAAAAGAAAAAAGAGGCAATGGAGATTTGAGAAGGGGTGAAATGATTCTCTAGAGAGTGGGCATGTCTGTTGATTAGGGGAAGCGAGTAGGACCGCCAGGCTCGTTTACAATCAGTTGTCATGAATTTCCAATGAGACCAGTCAGCATGAGAGTGGGTGCTCCAGTGTGTTCAGGTATAAATACAAAAAAAGGTGTAGAGTTGGATTTAAGCAGACTTGGCACTTGCCAGGCAAACAGGAAGCAATAAGAGATGAGCAAGTTTGTTGATGGTGGATGTAACAAAGTAATTACAGTGAGGAAACATGAGATCCAAGCTTGGTCAGATGGAATGTGAGGATAAGAGGGTGAGGTAGGGTGGGTTTGCTAGAAGTATTGTGAAGGTGATAAGGTAAATAAACTGGCCCTTCTGGCAAGTTTGAAGAATTCGTAACTTGTGGAATAAGTTACAAGGATAGGAGATGTCAGTGGGAGGAGATGTTTGAAAATAGGATTATGGAAGGATGTTGTTATTGGCAGTACTAAGCCAAGGGTCTGACTACAGAGATGACTGGCTGAGATTAAATGGAAGGCAATCTAATTGGAGAAGGGGTCAAGAATTTCGAGGCCAAGGTATTGGAAAGGTCAACCATGTGAATATTGAAAACACCAAGAGTCAATCCAAGTGTATTGTTAAAAAAGGGACAATGGAAAGGTGCAAACATTTCTCTGGACACTTAGAGCATGACCTAGCATTCCACTGACAATTACAAGCAGCAGCAGCAGGTAATATAGGTGTATGGCATTACCTTTAAAGGTAATAGGGGATTTTATGGAGAAGGCATGAGAAGTGATCTGGAATTGGTAACGAGGTGCAAGAGATACCTTATCTCCCTTTAAGGCTCAGTAATATGAAAGGTGCCAGCAGCACAAACATGAATCAGAAGACAGCATTCAATTGGAGCAAGGCAGTAACAGGAACAATCTGAGAAGATGCTGAGAATACAGGCAACTGAGATTCCATCGGCAAAAATGGCTTCTACTAGCTACTGTGCCTGACTCTCCAGAAATTCCCATTTTTAAGATATTATATGACAAAAAGACGATTCAGTTTTCATGGGCTGTATTAGTTTCTTTGACGTTCGTTAACAAAATATCACAAACTGGGTGGCTTCAAAAAGCAGAACTGTATTGCTTCACAGCTGTGGAAACTGTAGGTCTGAAATCAAGCAAGACTGTGAGCCCTCTTAAATCCCTAGAGAGTTCTTCCTTGTCTCTTCCAGCTTCTGACGTTGGCCGGCAACCCCTGCTCCTTGGCCTGCGGATGTATCACTCTAATCTCTGCCTCCATCAGGACACGGCGCTCCCCCTGTGGGTCTCTGACTCGTCTTCTTTAAGGACACCAGTCATGTTGGATTCCCTGATGGCTGCAGGCAGGAAAGTGTCTGCCTGCAATGCGGCAGACCTGGGTTCAATCCCTGGGTCAGGAAGATCCCCTGGAAAGGGAGATGGCAACCCACTCCAGTACTCTTGCCTGGAAAATTCCAGAGATGGAGGAGACTGAGATCACAAAGAGTCAGACACGACTGAGCAACTTCACTGGTTCACTGGTCATGATGGATTAAGGACCCACTCTATACCAGTTTGACACCATCTTAACTAATTACAACTGCAACACCCCTATTTCAAATAAGGTCACATTCTGATGCACTAGAAATTAGAGGGGTTTCCCAGGTGGTGCTAGTGGTAAAAAAACCACCTGCCAATGCAAGAGACATAAGGATGCGGGTTCGATCCCTGGGTCAGGAAGATCCCCTGGGGGAAGGCATGGCCAGTCACTCCAGCATTCTTGCCTGGGAAATCCCACGGACAGAGGAGCCTGGTGAGCTACAGTCCATAGGGACCCAAAGAGTCAGACACAACTTAGCAACCTAACACACACACACACGGATTAGAACTTCAACCTATCTTTCTTTCAGGGAAACACAACATCGCATTGGGTTAACCACAGTAGAACTGTTGATGAAAAACACTATGTTTTTAATGAAACGTAAGTCACTCAGATTTTTGCCCTATGCAGTAAGTGAAGCCTGGTCACCCAAGTGTTCAAGCAATTCCCATTGTTTGTAAAAATGCACACCAACCTAAATAGATAAAAAGTGTTATATACTATGTATGTGATTTTAAGTCACGTAATGTAGAAGTAGTCATTGAGGTCGTATGATGGTGCCATTGAACCTAGTGGAAGAGCCCAGTTAGCTCAAAAGGGAGACATTAGACTTTTGAGTTGAGGGTCTTGGGGTTTCTTTCACTATTCTTGTAGCTCGATGATTTAAAAATGTTGAACCAACTAAAGCTCACAAGCCTATGGGTCTAAGAGTGGGGCAAACTTGCAATAGCGTGACACCATTAATATTAACCAGCTGGGCATGTCTTGCTATAACACAGTAATAGGTAGGAAAGGGAGAAAGGTACTCACTTGGTTCTTTGATCACAAGTTGAAACAGTGTCTCAAAAGACTCCAGACTCTGAGATACTCAAAAGTGCTACCTAGGTCTCAGCCCCCTAGCTGTGGCTGTGATCTTTTTCAAAGGGCTGTGGAGTAAGAGATGCTACTCTTCTGCAATGGAGAAAACCTAGGCTATGTACCCATACTACTGAGAAAACCTAGGCTACGTACCATTGGACATTCTGTATACGCCCAGCTCTACACTACTTCTCTGGCTCACTGCCATCGGGGACCCCAGGCTGGCCTGCATCCTGTGGCCACTGACGGCTGTTCCTGGGGAATTATTGTCCCAGGTCCTGGAAATAACACTGAGGGATGATCCTAGCTCTCACATTTAGTGAGCAGGTAGATATATACCAAGTCTTTTCTTTCCAATGAACGCAAATAACATTCACTTCAGTTTCAGCGTAACTCATGGCAAATTCTGAACTGGTGATTCTAAATAAATGAGGTCTGTTATGCTGTGGGAAGTGATCTGATTATTGACACTCCTTACCTTCTAAGGATAGAGGTGGCATTTCAAATGGCATGGTAAAGCTGAGGATTATTACTGGCAGGTAATGTCTTTCATGAAAGATGCAAAATCCAACTGTTTAGTAAGGCATCTTTTCCTCTCCACTTCCCACACAGCTTGTAAGAAATGAAGTCCCTCACTCTATTACTTTAATTGAATTCCAACTTGGGTAATTACACTATAATTAAATAAATTTTCCCCACAGTTTTAATTCACTGACAAATAGTGCTAGTCAAACAGCTACATTTCACTTCTAGAAACGCATCCCCACTCTATTTCAGTGATGAGTGGAGTGATTTATATTTGGGAGATGTTGTGTATGAAAAATGCACAGTTCATAAAATATTTTAGGTATCATTCATGATTACATATGCTTTTCTCAGCATGAGATAACATTAATTTCATTATAATCTCTCATCTAATTTCTCATATGCTTAGTGCCAAAAAAGAAATAAGATAGGTAATTAGCATTTCTTATTTTCAGAACAAGTTTTGCTACTGGTGTACCAGTAGCTTATATTAGTTTTTCTTTTCCTAAAGCACATCCCTGGGAACAGACTGGGATAGGTATTACTGTTTCCCATTCTACAGATGAAAAAATTTAGGCAATGTTCCCCAGAGTGAGGAAGCCATTTCCTATCCGTACCAGCACTGGGAACTAAGCTTTGTCTGGTCCCCTGGACCAAGGCTCTTTCTATCAACCTAGACCATTAGCAATCACTTTACTCTTACTAATGGGAAAATAAAGTGCAGCACGTTTTTGACCCATGTCACAGGGTTCTAATTTGTAATAATTAAAGATTTAGCCAGGAGTCAGAGGCCTGATAAATGGGCCCTGCTGCTGTCCGTGGTCACGAGACTACAGAGATTCTGACTTTGTACAGCTCACCCGGAAGAACAGTTCAAAATACGATGCCAAGTGGTGTAAAAGATTTCAATTTCAGTTTTTTTCCTAACTATCTTTCTTAAAGGGTTGTAGATGGCTTTTAATGAAAGACATTAAAAACAATATCAAAATACTCACAAAAAGCAGCAGTAGCAGGGGTGTGACAACGATGCCCTGAAAGAAATAAAAGAGAATGATGATCATCTATCAGCCTGGAGAGCAGGAGATTTTCTTTGCCATTTTAAACCCTGATGCACAGAAATGTTTATCCTTCTCATTTCTGTTTAATAAAATCTAGGAGATAAAGAAGACGGAGCCCCACTCTTGGCTCTTCTGACCACAAGGCCTTAGCGTCTCCAGTATAGTTATTCATATCTCGTATCATTTAAAGTACAACTACCAATCTTCCTTCAACTTGTCTTCCCTTTTTCAAGCCTAAGTTCCCTTCCATGTTGCATATGCATCACTTGGGTGAAAGCTGGCAAGCTTTCTCACTCCAAGGCTTTCAACTCTAACTTGGATAAAGTGCCCCCTTTCAAGAGGAGACAGGTGGTTTAGTCCCAGTTGGGGTCCTCTCCTGAGCAAAGACCACGTCAGCTGTGATGAATGAGATGTCATGATTTTGTAATGTGAACTGATCTCCCCGAGGAAACGAGCTGAGATCTCAAAACTCATTTCACTTGATTAGACTCCATGTCTCCATGGTGGAAGGCAAGTCTTTCATCTAATTCAGCCACCGAGGACCACCTCGGTCCCTCTGTCTCCCCGAGGCAGGAAGGAGCAAAAGATTTGTTTTCTTCGATGACAGGGAACAGTTTGAGGCTGTTGTTGATGAGGCAGGATACAAGCTTTTAGGTTTCTTAAAGGTAAATCTTTAAAACTAGGTGCTTGAGTTGGGAGTTAACATGACAGGTCTCAGTTTTAGAGCAGCAGCTGATGATTTGCAAACTTAGTTGTTCCTTTATCTCTCAACACTTTATTATGATTTATAGAAGAAAAAGCATTTCATCCTTCTATTAATGAATTCTACTTGGACCTTTAAAATTCCAAAGATTCTGTGAGTCTGTGCGTGTGAGTGTGAGAGAGAGACAGAGACAGACAGAGACAACACTGTGACCAGGATCCAGTTTTGGGACCTCTTCATTACTTTTGGGGAAAAGGCATTTTGGTATTACTATATGGAAGCCCTTTTGTCATTACAGTAACTAAATTCTTTTGACTGTGGCCCAAAGGAATGGCTTACCTTATATGAACATTGCTATCATAACTTTCTTAGGCATATACACATGTGAATATCCACACGCCGACTTGCTTTATTGTTAAATAATAGAATAAATGCTTCTTTATTGTGCAAACTTTTGCGATTGGTGATAGGGAATACTGCATTTTAAGTGCTATATTTTAAAATCTATTTATTAAAACATGTATTGTGACTTCTCAGCTCCATCGGTGTCTAGGAAGCAATTTCTCATCAGCACCATTTAGAAGAGTGCCATGTACAAAATATTGGAGAAGGAAATGGCAACCCACTCCAGTGTTCTTGCCTGGAGAATCCCAGGCATAGGGGAGCCTTGTGGGCTGCCATCTATGGGGTCACACAGAGTCGGACACGACTGAAGCAACTTAGCAGCAGCAGCAGCAGTATGTACAAAATGCCAAAACAATTTTTAAGAGCTACTGTCCTTCAATGACATGGAATCTATTCAGGCTCTAGGAATAATTCTGAACTTTGCAAGGCCACGCAGAAACAGAAATATCTAGTTATTTTAGTCTATGTGGGAGCCATCTGATTTCAAGTCAATTTGTTTAAATGTTTATTGAACGTCCACTTATACATGCCAGGCATGGTTCCAATTAATTAGAAGAATTAATGAAAACTGATTCGACAGAAAGGGGGTTAGGGTATTCCAGGAAGAGTGAAGGATCTTTGCAAAACTCTAAAAATTGAGCAGGGAGGGAAGAAAAGTATCAAGTGGAGGAATTCAGAGACCATCAAAGGTCTTGGGGGCCAGGAGAGGGAGCTTCAAGTTGATCCTTTTAACATTGGCAAACTATTAAAGAACTTAAGGGAGGGAGGTGGTGTAATGAGTTAGTACATAATTTCGTGTATGGAGAATGGATTTGACTTTACTTATTAACTGAGCCAGTTTTACCCTTGTTATCGATCAGTTCACCTAAATTTAGGTAAAAGAAAATAGAAACTTATGTTAATATTTATTATGGAATTTCAATAGCACTGATGATGTTTTTGAGAAACAGTATGATATCTATAATAGGATAAGAACTCCCCCAACTCCCGACCCAAGAAGAAGGCTGAGCATTGTCACCACCCTGGAGACATCTGTCTTGTTTTAGAGGAGTAGAAGTTACACTGGTGTCATATAACAGCGGGGGACCGAGGTTCTTCCTGGTGCCCTTTCATTTTCTTTGCAATAATGGACTAGTAATAGTATTTGTAATATCAGTACTATTAATGGTATTTTGCTCCAGTACTTTTATGCATATTTTAAAATTTGACCTTCCTCTATTGACGGGGTTGGGTTCATAATAGCCCCACTTTATGGATGAGGAGAAGACCCTTGAGTGTCTCTTGGACTGCAAGGAGATCAAACCAGTCAATCCGACAGGAAATCAACTCTGAATATTCATTGGAAGGACTGATGCTGAAGCTGAAGCTCCAATACTTTGGCCACCCGATGGGAAGAATTCAGTCTTGGAAAAGACCCTGATCCTGGGAAAGATTGAACGGCAGGAGGAGAAGGGGATGACAAAGGATGAGATGGTTGGATGGCATCACCAAACCAATGGACAGGAGTTCGAGGAAGCTCTGGGAGTTGGTGATGGACAGGGAAGCCTGGCATGCTGTAGTCCATGGGGTCGCAGAGTTGGACATGACTTAGCAACTGATCAACAACAATGACAATGGATGAAGAAACTGAGGTTCAGAATAGCCAAGCAACTGGCCCCAAGCCACACAGCAAATTAAATGGCAAAGACTGGACTAGCGCCCATTGTCCAGCTCCAAACCCTGAACTGACTCTACTATAGCACTGTTCTCTGAGCAGCAGATTAACAAACAATACTGTTTCCTACAGGGTTCTGCTTGTGACATATATGTAGTAATTAGTTGAGGTATGATCTTGGCCTCCATTGATTACCAATTCTTAGAAATGGCCTCATTCTAGAAGGCAGAGCAGTATTATCTGCAGGTTTTCCTGCTTGAATATTTCAAGTATATGGTCACTAATACACAACAGCTCTTACAAGGACTTCAGATATATGTTCCTAAGATATTTTCTAGTGAATAGGATGAATCTTATAATTCTGCATTCAGAATTCCTCATTATTTTCTCAAGAATGGCTGTTCACGTTCATTAGCTGTTACAGAATGCTGAAATTTGTTTTTCAGTTGTATTAGGCAATGAGTCAGCCACGGTGCCATTAATTCTGGCAAGAGACTGTAATTACAGTTTGGTGAAGTTGTTCTAATTCTTTTCTTTTTTTTTTTAGCCACGTTGTGCTGGCATGCTGGATCTTACACTCCCCAACCAGGGATCAAAGCCGCACCCTCCGAAGTGGAAGCGCAGATACTTTAACCACTGGACCACCAGGGAAGTCCCACTGTTCCAATCACTATAAATTAAAATCGCTGATATTTATGGAATAGTTGTACCAGATGAAGCACTAAGCAGTTTATGTATGTTACCTTATGGAACCCTCACAACAACCCTATGAAGCAGGTACTAAGCTTCTCTGGTGGTTCAGTGGTAAAGAATCCGCTTGCTAACGCAGAAGACGCAGGTTTGATCTCTGGGTCCGGCAGATCTCCTGGAGAAGGAAATGGCAACCCACTCCAGTATTCTTGCCTGGGAAATCCCATGGACAGAGGAGCCTTGGAGGCTACAGCCCATGGGGTCTCAAAGAGTTAGACATGATTTAGTGACTGAACAACAATTAGGGAAGGAAACTGAGCCTCAGAGACATGGAGTGAAATAGGAAAAGGCGATGTCAGGCACTGAATCTCTGACTCCAAATTGGCCTGACTCCAAAGCCTGTGATCCTGAATGGTATAAATAAAACCTTTGCAGTCTTACACTATTTCCCTGGGTTTATATTTTAAGAATAAATTTAAAAGGAGCTTCCAACTCAGTATGTCTTTTTAATGACACGAAACAAATTGAGATATAAACCTTTGTGTGACATGGCTGATATATATGTTTTTTTGAAGTTTGGATTTTGCAAATATCAGTGGTGAAAAGGGTAAACTAAAAAGTTTAAACTGTGAATGCAACTGTCATTAGAAGCTGGAAAATCAAATAAACATGCTGTTTTCTCTCGAATATATCTGATTCCTTCTCTTTTCTCTTTCCCAAGTAAATCCTATACCGATGGATAAAGCAAGGAAGTGGCGAATGGGCCACTTCTAGCAAAAGATGCTGCCCATCTCTTTGCAGATTCAGGGTCAAACAGTCTTAGCATCCTTGCAATTGAGATGGTGTGCTTAGTGGCGTGCTAAGCTTTCTTTTTGCAACACCTGAAGAAGTCAAGTCACAAAGCGACTGACTTTGTCTCTGAAAAACCTTTAGAAAATCCATTTACACCTCTGATGTGAATGACTGGGTGAATATATTTCAATGACTTCAGTGGAAAGGAGAAAAAAAAAAAACTGTCAAACCTGAGACATTGAGATTGAGCCACATTAAAATACAAGCCAACCCCCCTACCTCTGCAAATAACAACAAAAACAACAAAACTGTGCCTGCATTTCTCTCAGGAGTAGGACTTGCACAAAAGGCAAAACTGAAGTAAATTATCATTTTTTAAAAATAGGAAAAAATATCAAAAGGCTTCATTGCAACAACTATCATGATCACACAGCTACTAAAACTAATAAGGCTTCTGTCTCCAGGATATGAAATGTTAAGCCTTGGAAGAGGTGCTTTTTATTTTTTAATAAAAGGGCAATAACTCAATTTTCAGAAAAACACAGACTCAAGGTTTTGTAAGGGATTTTAGATGAGACTGGTCCAGTCCTCACCTGAAATGTGATCCCCTTCTGCCCCTTACTTGCTCCTGATATAACGCTGTGATAGCTAAGCTCTTGCCCGAGAGTGTGCAGACAGACAATTGTTCCTGCTCTCAAGGCACACGGGCGCCAGCTGACACTTTCACGATGAGGAAGTCTTTCTTAGTCTAAGCCCAAACCACTTCTACTGCTGCCCTGTCATCCCCTTGGAGGAACTTAGGGCACGTCGACCCCCTTCTTTCTTGTGATGGCCTTTTAGCTGCTGCTTTTGAATGCTGTACATAAAATCTCTGCACTCTTAAACTATTTCCTCGGGGCTGATTGTTAAGAATGCTGCACTGAGCATTTGGGTCTTCACACTAGATCTTGTCCAGGCTATAAGTCCCCAGGTCCTCCTAGCCATTCCTCCTGGTGGGGAGGGGTGGGGAGAGTCTTCTTTTAGACATCATCTCATCCAGATGAACTTAAGAGTCCATAGCTCTCACTTCCTAAAAATTGACCAAAACTTAGAAACAAAGTTTAAAGAGGACTGGGTGTCCTTTCACTGTTACCCTGGACCACTGTCTAACAGATCAATCCAAGGATTACTTAATTACGTAGAGGGATATACCTTTGACTGACTTTTGTAAGTTAAATAAGTGAAAGTCGCTCAGTCATGTGTGACTCTTTGCAACCCAATGGGCTGTAGCCTGCCAGGCTCCTCTGTCCATGGAATTCTCTAGGCCAGAATACTGGAGTGGGTTGCCTTTACCTTTTCCAAGGGATCTTCTCAACTCAGGGATCGAACCCAGGTCTCCCATATTGCAAGTGGATTCTTTACTGTCTGAACCACCAGGGAAGCCACTTTTGATTTACTTCTACTTACTATTGATTAGGGCCCAGACTGTAAGATTACACATTAACTTACAAAGGTTTGTTTACTAGAGATTGAAATAATTTCTATCTTGTAGAAAATCGACTACAACAGGTAATTACCATTACTCTGTAATAGGAATTAGCTGGGCTTCTGGGTGGCAGTAGTGGTAAAGAATCTTCCTGCCAATGCAGGAAACGTAAGAGACTCGGGTTTGATCCCTGGGTCAGGAAGATTCCCTGGAGGAGGTCATGGCAACCACTCCAGTGTTCATGCCTGGAGAATCCCATTGACAGAGGAGCCTGGTGGGCTACAGTCCACAGGGTTGCACAGAGCTGGACATGACTGAGGTGACTTAGCAGAGCACAGCACATAGCATAGGACTTAGCTGGTTTTATCTGTAACTCAGCAAACTTATTTTAGTCTGCTTTTCTCATGGACTACATAGCCCCTATTTCTATCACTTCCTCAAAGCCAAATTTACCAGCCTGCTGGCTCCCTCTTTATTCAGATAAATAAATGTTTGGCACATATCCATAACACATCTCTAAGAAAGCTGTGGTTTCAACTTTTGAAAATTGTCCTCTAACAACTCCTTTACTCTGAACCTTTATATTAATGCACTTAAAAAAAAAACAGATTAATGCCAACTAAAACTTGCAGGTTGTCTTTGTATCTTGTTCTGTGGGCAGTATGTAGCGATAGCTTAAAAAATAGGAGGGAGGTTTAATCTTCAAGAATGAAATGTAATGAAATCAAATTGATATGTAATGACTGACACTGGCCAACATATTCTAAGCAGTAAATTATAAAGCAGTAGGATGGGGAAATTTGGAGACACCAGAAATTTTTAATTTTGGCAATGGCTTTATTTATATTTTTGGCCACGCCATGTGGGGTCTTAGTTCCCAGATCAGGGGTCGACCCTGTACTGCTGCAGTGCAATCTCAGAGTCTTAACCACTGTACCACGAGGGACATCCCCAGAGACAATGACATTTACATGAAATGGTCTGGGTATATGGTCTCCAGAAAATACGACCATTATACACGTGGATGTCAAAATACGTAGTTGAATAAACTTTATAGAGGAAAGAAAGAGGCATTAGGAGCCTAGGGAAGGGCAACTGGAAGGAAAGTGGTGGTTGGTTGGTAGGTAAGGGCCTCTTTCCTCTCCTCTGTCTGTACTTTGCTCTTTAAAACTGGGCCTTCACAGGGTCAGTGCCTTAAAATGCCCAACTAGGCATCTCTGAGTTTGTTCATAGCTCTGTCTGGGGACAGGGATGCCTCAGGAGCTGATATGAGCCTTCTATTGTGTTTGCTAGGTACAGTGAACTACAGCAAAGGCAGCTGCATCAGACTATCTGAGCTGGATAACACCAGCCACTGAAAACAGCCAGCTAATTCTCTCTAGTCGGAGTCCATGCTTTCCAAGAAAATGCTGAACCGTAATTTTACTTTCCACGTAGTGTTACTATTTCTGATTGGAAGAGAAGACACTCATTAGTTGACATCAGTCCTCTAGAACATGACCACACTGGGATGTGTTGATTACAGTGGACTTTCTGCACCCACAAAGCTAAGGGTCTATTCCTTGATTGTGGGGATCCCATAAGGCAATGCCACCCTGTGAGGCCTCCCAGGAATAGCTGCTGACTTGTCTCAGTGTGCTGCGTGCCCAGTTGCTTCAGTCATGTCTGACTCTTAGAACCCTAGAGCTGTAGCCCACCGGGTTGCTCTGTCCTGGGAGTCTCCAGGCAAGAATACTCGAGTGGGTTGCCATCTCCTCCTCCAGGGGATCTTGCAGACCCAGGGGGTGAACCTGCCTCTCCTACATTACGGGCAGATTCTTTACTGCTGAGCCACCAGAGAGGACACCATTGAGAAGGCTTGTCTCAATGACACTCTTTTAATTAAACAGACATTTATTGAGTGCCAACTGCGTACAGGGGGAAAAGATTCCATAAGTACATAGAACTTTAGCCATTTTGAAGTGAACTTTTACATAAAACTCTAAAAAGTGGTTTCTTTCAAGTCCCTGGAGTAATCTCTGAGGACTGTCTTGACAGATCTTTGTTCTTTCTTTCCTGTTTTTCTTGTCCTACAACCACTGATGATTCTCACTAATGCACTCAGAGTGATTTTTAGTTTTTCAAGCCAAGTCTCTGATAGGATATGTATTTATGTGATTTTTTCATTTCTGTTATGCTCCCTGCCCATAAAGAGTTTCCATCATAGAAAGCACTTCTACCCTGTGTTTCTGTAACTACAATGCTTCTGTTGGGATATGCCTCCATCTTCTTTGGAGAAATGTCTGTTCAGGTCTTCCGCCCATTTTTTGATTGGGTTGTTTGCTTTTCTGGTATTGAGCTACACGAGCTGTTTGTATGGCCAACAAACACGAAAAGATTCTTAACATTGCTCATTATTAGATAAATGCAAATCTAAATTACAGTGAGGTGCCACCTTATACCGGTCAGAATGGCCATCGTCAAAATATCTACAAACTGAAATATTTATAAATGCTGGAGAGGATGTGGAGAAAAGGGAACACTCTTGTACTGTTGGTGAGAATGTAAATTGATATAGCCACTATGGAAGACAGTATCAGTTCAGTTCAGTTCAGTTGCTCAGTCATTCTCCGACTCTTTGCGACCCCATGAATCGCAGCACGCCAGGCCTCCCTGTCCATCACCAACTCCCGGAGTTCACTCAGACTCACATCCATCGAGTCACTGATGCCATCCAGCCATCTCATCCTCTGTCGTCCCCTTCTCCTCCTGCCCCCAATCCCTCCCAGCATCAGAGTCTTTTCCAGTGAGTCAACTTTTCTCCATGAGGTGGCCAAAGTACTGGAGCTTCAGCTTTAGCATCATTCCTTCCAAAGAAATCCCAGGGCTGATCTCCTTCAGAATGGACTGGTTGGATCTCCTTGCAGTCCAAGGGGGAGACTCCTTAAAAAACCAGAAGTAGAACTACCATATGACCCAATAATCCCACTACTGGGCACATACCCTGAGAAAACCATAACTGAAAGAGACACATGTACCCTAATGTTCATGGCAGCACTTTTTACAATAGCTGCTGCTGCTGCTGCTGCTAAGTCACTTCAGTCGTGTCCGACTCTGTGCAACCCCATAGACAGCAGCCTACCAGGCTCCCCCATCCCTGGGACTCTCCAGGCAAGAACACTGGAGTGGGTTGCCATTTCCTTCTCCAATGCATGAAAGTGAAAGGGGAAAGTGAAGTCGCTCAGTTGTGTCCAACTCTTCGAGACCCCATGGACTGCACCCTACCAGGCTCATCCATCCATGGGATTCTCTAGGCAAGAGTACTGGAGTGGGGTGCCATTGCCTTCTCCTTTACAATAGCTAGGACATGGAAACAACCTAGATGTCCATTGACCGGAGAATGGATACAGAAATTGTGGTGCAAATATACAATGGAATATTACTCAGCCATAAAAAAGAACACATTTGAGTCAGTCCTAATGAGGTGGATGAACCTAGGGCTACTATACAGATGAAGTCAGAAAGATAAAGACAAATATTGTATATTTATATTGTACATACACGTGCTAAATCACTTCAGTTGTGTATGAGTCTTTGTGACACCATGGACTGTAGCTCAACAGGCTCCTCTGTCCGTGGGATTCTCCCGGCAAGAATACTGGAGTGGGTTGCCATCTCCTTCTCTGGTACATGCACATGCATATGTACCTTAGACAGATGGTACTGATGAACCTACTTGCAGTGAAGCAGTGAAAATGCGGACGTGGAGAACAGACTTGCGGACACAGTGGGGGAAGGGGAGGGTGGGATGATTGAGAGGATGGCATGGGAACATACACATTACCATGTGAAGGACAAATGGCAAGTGGGAATTTGCTGGGTGACATGGGGAGCTCGGCACAGTGCTCTGTGACAACCTGGAGGGGTGGGATGGGGCTGGGAGATGGGAGGTGGTTCAGGAGAGAGGGGACATATATATACCTGTGGCTGATCTATGCTGATGTGTGGCAGAGGCCAGCACGTATTATAATGCAGTTATCCTCTAATTTAAAAAAAGGGAAAAAAAAAGAAATGCCTCTATCATCTTATTCTCAAAAAATATATCTACATCTACCTATCTATCTATCTACATCTCACTCTGAGTATAGTTTAGAGAATAGATTAAAGTGATGAAAAGTTAAAGGGAGGGAGGCTAACTAGGAGATTGTTCAGTAATCCAGGCAGGAGTTGATTTGTGCTAAGGAGAGAGAAACTTGGAGAACTCTGCTAAGAAGAGTGATCAAAATTAAGAGATTCAACACATTCAAGATGCATTTGAAATGCAGACTGGTAGATTAAATATTAGACGAATGGTGACAAAAAGAAAAGAAGGATAGTTTCTTAGTCTCCTGAATCTAGGGATTTTTGACCATATAGGTAGACTGCAGATCCAATTACAGGGCTAGGAAAAAATTGGGATGTATAGATTAACTTTTTCTTAGGGAAGGTGAGTTTGAGGTGTTTACAAGAAGTCCTCTACTATTAGAGATTTTGGATATAGTTGGATACATGGCACTCAGGCTCTGGGTAGTGTGGACAGTGGCTACAGGTAAGTGAGTCCTCAGCATCTGGTTGGTGGTTTCCTCTTACAGAGAAGATAGACAGTTAAGGAATATAGTATATAGGGATATATATACTATAACTATATGGAAAAGGTCAGTTTTCATTCCTATCCCAAAGAAGCACAATGCCAAAGAATGTTCAAATTACTGAACAATTGCACTCATTTCACATGCTAGCAAGGTAATGCTAAAAATCCTTCAAGTTAAGCTTCAGCAGTATGTGAACAAAGAACTTCAAAGATGTACAAGATGGATTTAGAAAAGGCAGAGGAACCAGAGATCAAATTGCCAAAATCTGCTGGATCATAGAAAAACCAAGAGATTTCCAGAAAAACATCTACTTCTGCTTCATTGACTATGCTAAAGCATTTGACTATGTGAATCACAACAAATTGTGAAAAATTCTTAAAGAGATGGGAATACCAGACCACCTTACCCGCCTCCTGAGAAACCTGTATGGAGGGAAAACTGGCTCCAAATCGGGAAAGGAGTACGTCAGGGCTGTATATTGTCACCCTGCTTATTTGACTTCCATGCAGAGTATATCATGCAAAATGCCAGGCTGGATGAAGCTCAAGCTGGAATCAAGACTGCTGGGAGAAACATCAATAATCTCAGATATGCAGATGACACCACTCTTATGGCAGAAAGCAAATAAGAACTAAAGAACCTCTTGATAAGGGTGAAAGAGGAGAGTGAAAAAGCTGGCTTAAAACTCAACATTCAGAAAACTAAGATCATGGCATCCTGTCCCATCACTTCATGGCAAATAGATGGGGAAACAATGGAAACAGTGACAGACTTTCTTTTCATGGGCTCTAAAATCACTGAGGACAGCAACTGCTTCATGAAATTAAAAGATGCTTGCTCCTTGGAAGAAAAGCTATGATTAAACCTAGACAGTGTATTACAGAGCAGAGACATTACTTTGCTGAAAAATGTCCATCTAGTCAAAGCTATGTTTTTTCCAGTAGTCATGTATGGATGTGAGAGTTGGACTATAAAGAAGTCTGAGCACCAAAGAATTGATGTTTTTGAACTGTTATGTTGGAGAAGACTCCTGAGAGTCCCTTGGACTGCAAGGAAATCCAACCAGTCCATCCTAAAGGAAATCAATCCTGAATATTCATTGGAAGGACTGTTGCTGAAGCTCCAATACTTTGGCCACCTGATGCGAAGAACTGGCCCCTTGGAAAAGATTCTGATGCTGGGAAAGATTGAAGGCAGGAGGAGAAGAGGACGACAGAAGATGAGATGGTTGGATGGCATCACTGACTCAATGGACATGAGTTTGAGTGAACTCCGGGAGTTGTTGATGGACAGGGCAGCCTGGCAAGCTGCAGTCCATGGGGTAGCAAAGAGTTGGATACGACTGGGCAACTGAACTGACTGACTGACTGACCAGTATTCTTGCCTGAAAAATCCCATGGACAGAGGACCCTGGTGAGCTACATTCCCCGGGGTTGCAAAGAGTTGGACATGGCTGAGCCACTGAGCACAGCATATTTCCTATATTAAGTAGAAGGTGAAAAGTTTTACTAAAATGAGGGGAACACAGGTAAGTTACTGATTGAAAACCTGGGCTGTTAACTCATGGGAGAGTGTACCTAAAACTGATGGGGCTGAGATTTTTACCATATTTGAAGATAACAAGTTGTCCTGCCATAGCTTCATGGATGCTGGAAGCAGACACAAGACTGCTGAGTCAGAGCCAAAGCCTGAGTCACTTATACAAAGCACAGCACGTAACCTAGCAGGAAGTTAGCATCAGTTCCCCTGGCCCTCAGTCAACGGGCAAGTGCAGATGGGCTCGGGTGGATGTCTGCATGCATGGTGGGTTACATTACAAGAAATGAATACTGAGTTTCAGTTCAGTTCAGTCGCTCAGTCGTGTCCGACTCTTTGCGACCCCATGAACCGCAGCACGCCAGGTCTCCCTGTCCATCACCAACTCCCGGAGTCCACCCAAACTCATGTCCATTGAGTCAGTGATGCCATCCAACTATCTCATCCTCTGTCGCCCCCTTCTCCTCCTGCCCTCAATCTTTCCCAGCATCAGGGTCTTTTCAAATACTGAGTTTAGGGAACCCAAATCTTTTTTAATTGGCAGTTAGCAAACTTGCTATTTGCTCCAAAGGGAGATACTATTTGTGTCTTTCAAGGTAGTTCACTATACAAACATCCTTGGAATGCGTAACAAAGAGCAGTCAGGGGCACAAGATGGTCAGAATATGTTCATAGGCAAAACATGGAGAGCTGTCTTCCAGCAGAGGAAAGGTCCAGCAGACCAATCCAGTTGATACTGGTCACCTAAACAATTGAGCTATCAAGCTCATTATTGCTCCTTTCAAATGTCATTACTGAGCCAGTGTCCTTATACAGGGAAATCGTCATTAAAATATAATTTTAAGTGACCAGAGAAACTTCTCTCCAAGATAAACACTGATCTTTTAACACTTCTTGGGCACTATCATTCAAATAAGTAAGAGCTGAAACAACTGAATTGACTTCCAACTCACGATTCATTCTCTTGATTTTTCTAAATGGAGGAATTTTAAATCTTTTTTAAATCTAGATCCCAGCTAGACTGTACTGTGATCTATAGAGCCGCAGCACTAGCCTCACCAGGAAGCTTGCCAGGAATTGCTGAAACGCAGATCCCACTGATCTACTGTTTCATTTTCTGCATTTTAAAGAAGATTTCCAGGTAATCTGTAGACACATAAAATTCAAAAAGAACCGATTTAGGTTCCAGAGCAGAGGTAGATAGACCTTTTCTGTATAAGGTCAGATAATAATTTTTTCAAGCACTGCTGTCCGTACAGATTCTCTTAAAAATTACTCAACTCTGGAGCTTCCCTAGTAGTCCAGTGGCTAAGACTTCAAGCTCCCAATGCAGGGGACCTGGGTTCGATCTCTGGTTGGGGAACTAGATCTCACATGTTGCAACTAAAGATTCCACATGTTGCAACTAATACCTGGTACAGCCAAATAAATACAGTTTAAAAAAATTACTCAACTCCACAATCATAGCTGGGAAGCAGTGCAAAGGATGAGGAAACAAATGGGCATGGTCAAATTTGGCCCAAGGGCTGTAACTTGGACCAATGCTGTAAGTATTGTTTTTGATTGGAAATCACATTTTAAAAAGAAATAAATTAGTGTAACAAACTTTTATTTTTAATGACTTTGTTTTTGCTGAACCCAAGCTGGCTTCTAAACATCATAGCAGTTCTTTTGTAACAGCTATATAACATGCTATTTAATTATCTAGTCTTCCAACTTTTCTTCAGACTGAAAACAAAATTATCAGTTAATAGTGTGTAAAATCTACTTTTTCCCTCTTTTTGATATTTGCAGTGACATTTGCTCAAGCCCAGCTGATGCTTCTACTCCTTTTCTTTTAGATCTGTCAAAAATACAGATTCAATGGTCTCAAATGTTAGTTTTCTCAGAACCTTACAAAGTAATTTGTCTGAGCAGGCAGATAGAGTCTGCTTATCTTGAGCCATTTTCCTTTTACCGGTATTTACTTTACCATTTCCACTCTGGAGATGGTTCTTTGCCAGAGATGATGGAAGCATAGGGAAAACCCAGCAGGGAGGGAGAAATTAAGGATGCTGAATGTCAGGCAAAATGTGTGGCATTTAGGGTCTAAGATCCAGAGCCGCAGAAGAGAAAAACAATGCACACAAGAACACAAAAGAGGAGTAACATGTACATTGCCCACTGGAACTGTATAGTGACATGCATCACAGCTGAAAAACACTGTTCAAATTCATGATTTTCCCTCTTACTGTTTACCTGAAAAAGCTAGTCTTCTTCTCAGACTATGTAAACTCATGGACCTGTATTAGAACTGTTAAATATTAAGCTGGATTTTTCTATCCAGATTAAGAGTGATAGGAACAAGATGGATGCGGGAACTTTCTGTACTCTCCAAGAATTTTCATATGAATAACTTCTAAGTGTAGAGACTTAACATGCAATAAGTAATTTTCTAAAAGAGTTTCTTAAAAATGCATATCTGAAGAGTACCTATTAGACCAAAAATGCAGCAAGACAAAAGTAAGTCAAGTTTTCTGTTCTGATGACACCAGCTTTTGTAGCTAAAAAAGGACTTGCCCGGGTTCACTTTGGCGTGCAGGCCTCCACTGTGGGCATACGGCTGTAAGCCAACATGGCTGCAGTTTTATTTCCTCTGGGAATGTACATGGCAGCCTATTAAGGATCATTAGTAGCAAAACAAACATTTTATGCAACAAGCACAACTCTCACAAAATGTTAGAAGGATGGTCCCATTTTCCTAATGTCCGCGAGAGCTCCTATAGTCTGAATCTTATACACAGGAGCTTGTAATATCTCTTACTTTGGAATCACTGCTTTAATGACATCAAATACCACCATCTTAACAAGGGCCAACATTTATTAAGGTGCATTATATAATGGGAACTGTGCTAAGAGCTTTAAGTAAATTGATTATCCTGGTTTAATAGGTAAACAAACAAACAAGCAAACAAAAAAACCAGAGGTGTATAAAGACTAGGGAATACCAAGAGGCACAGCCCTACCCAGAGGAATAAAAACAAAAGCTGAGAGTCAGGAGACTGGCCAAGTGGAAGAACAGTTGTTAAAAAAGAAAAATGAAAGAGGAAAGGAGGAAGGAGGAAACTTAAAACCAACACAAAATACATAATATAGATTTAAAATAGGATTGATGATCACACATGTGTTCTACCAGTGGCATATGAATATATGAAAAGAACTCACCAAGTAACTCTCTCAGGTCACTAGGGAGACACTGAATACTTACTACTCATTGGCTTAAAAGATTTAATGTATGTCTACCATTATGTTCACTGATGTCTATAAGAGAATAGCACTTGACATACACTAGGTGCTCAATATACTATTTTTTGCTGAACGAATGAATGCATCCATGCATGTCCACAAGTGCTTCTTGCAGGCAGCAGCATAAAGTTTGAGGAGGACTTCCCTGGTGGTTCAGAGGCTGGGACTCTGCCAGCTAATTCAGGGGACGAGGCTTCAAGCCCTGTTCCAGGAAGATTTCAGCTGCTGATGAGTAACTGAGCTGATGTGCAGCTGCGCCCACAAACTCTAGAGCTTGTGCTCTGCAAAAGAGAAGCCACCACAATGAGAAGTCCATGTGCCACAACTAGAGAGTCGCCCCTGCTCCCCAAAACTGGAGAAAGCCTGCACGCAGCAACAAAAACCAGTGCAGTCCAAAATAAATGAATACATCAATAAGATACTTATTCAAAACTAAACATTTGATGAGAAAGACTTTATGAAATGCTTTAATATCATGTTTGTAAATAATGAGATTAGCTGACTTATTGAATGCCTACTTTGTATGTGTCAGGAACTGTTCTATGGCTCATCGGGTATACTAACTCATTCAGGCCTCAGCAAATCAATGAGTCCCATATTACAGAGCAGAAAGTTGAAGTGTACAGACAGAAGAATATGAAATTCCCAAACAATAAGTGGAAGAATGAGGAAGTAAGCCATCCATCTGGCCTCAGAAACCAGTCTCGACCATTGCATGCTTGCACAGCAGTTAAGAGTTCACTGAAAACTTAAGAGAGCAGAGAATTTTAGCTGAAAGGAATAGTAGAGGTAATTTGCTATCTCACTTAACAAACTGCAAATTCGAGGCCCAGGGGGTCAGGGTCTCTTACCCAAAGCTTCAGGGTTAGTGGAGACACTAGGACTGGAACAGGAAGTGTTTCAAATTCCGCGTCCAGTTCTTTATTTCTGACATCAGACTGTCTCCTACAAACTAGCTGAATAGAGGAAAACTCAAAAATGGAAGACTTGAAGGCTATTGCATGCATGCTCAGTTGCTTCCGTCATGTCTGACTCATTGCAGCCCTGTGGCCTGTCGCCTGCCAGGCTCCTGTCCATGGAAAACTCCAGGGAAGAACGCTGGTGTGGGTTGCCGTTTCCTCCTCCAGGGGAACCACGGATCAAACTTGCGTCTCTTGTGTCTCCTGCACTGGCAAGTGGTTTCTTTACTACTAGTGCCACTTAGGAAGCCCTAAGAAAGCTATTACCTATCTTATGAAATATGACTAATTATTTATAATTTTATCATATGCATTAGCAAAAAAGACACAGACAATAAAATGAGAACCGACTATTGAAGGGTTTTTTGAAGGAAATTAAACCTTGAAAAAGATGCTCTCCCCGCCTTCCCAAAAGGAGAGCTCCTCCTTTGTCAGCAAGGGTATGAGAGAACATTTTTGCAAAATGTTGCAAAAGCAAGGTAGCATCGTGGAAGATGGATGGGAGGGAGAGTATGAGGATGGAGAAAGAAGGCAATGAAAGAGGATTTATAGGAGATTTGGGAGAAGGGTTTTTAATGCAGGCCTCTGGATGTTAAAATAAACTTTCAGATGAATGGTAAATTGACTTTCTTTTAGATAAAATATTCAAAATAACTATGTAGTCAAAATCAGTGTTCACACTTATAATAGACCTTCATAACAAACAAACAAGTCTACAAACAATAAATACCGGAGAGGGTGTAGAGAAAATGGAATCCTGCCACCCTGTTAGAAGGAATGTAAATTGGTGCAGCCACTAAAGGAAAGCAGTACGCAGCTTCCTTATAAAAGTGAATAGAACTACCCTATGGCCCAGCAATCCCACTCCAGAAAAAAACTCTTAATTCAAAAAGAATCCATGGGCCTTACCGTGCATAGCAGTACTATTTACAATAGCCAGGATGTGGAAGCAACTTAATGTCCATCAGCACATGAACAGACAAAGAAGATGCGCTACTCAGTCATAAAAAAGAATGAAAGAATGCCATTTGCAGCAACAGGGATGAGCCTAGAGATTATCATACTAAGTAAGCCAGGCTTCAGCAGTACGGGAACCGTGAACTTCCAGATGTTCAAGCTGGTTTTAGAAAAGGCAGAGGAACCAGAGATCAAATTGCCAACATCCACTGGATCATCGGAAAACCAGGAGAGTTCCAGAAAAACATCTATTTCTGCTTTATTGACTATGCCAAAGCCTTTGTGTGGATCACAATAAACTGTGGAAAATTCTGAAAGAGATGGGAATACCAGACCACCTGATCGGCCTCTTGAGAAACCTATATGCAGGTCAGGAAGCAACAGTTAGAACTGGACATGGAACAACAGACTGGTTCCAAATAAGAAAAGGAGTATGTCAAGGCTGTATATTCTCACCCTGCTTATTTAACTTATATGCAGAGTACATCATGAGAAATGCTGGGCTGGAGGAAGCACAGGCTGGAATCAAGATTGCCAGGAGAAATATCAATAACCTCAGATATACAGATGACATCACCCTTATGGCAGAAAGTGAAGAGGAGCTAAAAAGCCTCTTGATGAAAGTGAAAGACGAGAGTGAAAGAGTTGGCTTAAAGCTCAACATTCAGAAAATGAAGATCATGGCATCTGGTCCCATCACTTCATGGGAAATAGATGGGGAAACAGTGGAAACAGTGTCAGACTTTATCTTTTTGGGCTCCAAAATCACTGCAGATGGTGATTGCAGCCATGAAATTAAAAAATGCTTACTCCTTGGAAGAAAAGTTATGACCAACCTAGACAGCATATTGAAAAGCAGAGACATTACTTTGCCAACAAAGGTCCGTCTAATCAAGGCTATGGTTTTTCCAGTGGTCATGTATGGATGTGAGAGTTGGACTGTGAAGAAAGCTGAGCGCCAAAGAATTGAAGCTTTTGAACTGTGGTGTTGGAGAAGACTCTTGAGAGTCCCTTGGACTGCAAGGAGATCCAACCAGTCCATCCTAAAGGAGATCAGTCCTGGGTATTCATTGGAAGGACTGATGCTGAGGCTGAAACTCCAATATTTTGGCCACCTGATGCGAAGAACTGACTCATTGGAAAAGACTCTGATGCTGGGAGGGATTGGAGGCAGGAGGAGAAGGGGACGACAGAGGATGAGATGGCTGGATGGCATCACTGACTCGATGCACATGAGTTTGGGTAAACTCTGGGAGTTGGTGATGGACAGGGAGGCCTAGCGTGCTGCAATTCATGGGGTCGCAAAGAGTTGGACACAACTGAGCAAGTGAATTGAACTGGAATGAAGTCAGACAGAAAGACAAATATATGCTGTTGCTTATATGTGGAATCAAAAAAATGATACAAAGAACTTATTCACAAAACAGAAATAGAGTCACAGATATAGAAAACAAACCTGTAGTTACCAGTGGGGGAAAAGGCGCAGGGATAAATTGGGATATTGGAATAGACACATACCCACTACTATATGTATGAACCACACTTTTCACTGTGTTTTGGAGTTCCAGTCCATCTGGGTTCCTGCTTATGTACTAAAGCATAACATTTTTGGCCTAGGTTAATTTTTTTCATTTTTGTATTCTATTTTTTAAGCTGGAATTTATCAGTTAATACATGCAAAATATTTTAGAGACAAATGGTTCTAAAATGCTGAAAATAAAAATTTGAAGTTTCTTACATCCTACAAAACGCTCTCTTTCTCAAGGTAAATGTTTTCAACTGTTTAAGATGAGTACTTGGTATAAAAAAACACCCCCTACCATGACATAGCATCATACAATTTTATTTAAAACTCAATATTGACACAAAAAAACCCCTAAAATCATGGCATACTGTCCTATCACTTCATGGCAAACAGAAAGGGAAAAAGAAGAAACAATGACAGATTTTATTTTCTTGGTCTCCAAAATCACTGCAGATGGTGACTGCAGCCACGAAATTAAAAGACATTTGTTCCTTAGAAGGAAAGCTATGATGAACCTAGACAGTGTATTAAAAAGCAGAGCCATCACTTTGCAGGCAAAGGTCTATAAAGTCAAATTTATGGTTTTTCCAGGAGTCATGTACCAATGTGCGAGTTGGACCATAAAGAAGACTGAAGTCAGAAAGATTCTACAAGTGTCTAGAAAGAAAAAAAGAACATATTGTATACAGACTGTTGATTAAAATATTTTGATTAAGTGCTGAAGAACTGATGCTTTTGAACTGTGGTGCTGGAGAAGACTCTTGAGAGTCCCTTGGACAGCAAGGAGATCAAACCAGTCAATCCTAAAGGATATCAACCCTGAATATTCATTGGAAGGATTGATGAAGTTAAGCTCCAATACATTGGCCACCTGATGTGAAGAGCCAACTCATTGGAAAAGACCGTGATGCTGGGAAAAATTGAAGGCAAAAGGAGAAGGGGGCAGCAAAGGATGAGATGATTGGATGGCATAATCAACTCAATGGACATGAATTTGAGCAAACTTCGGGAGATAGTGAGGGCTTCCCTCATAGCTCAGTTGGTAAAGAATCTGCTTGCAATGCAGGAGACTCTGGTTCAATTCCTGGGTCGGGAAGACCCACTGCAGAAGGGATAAGCTACCCACTCCAGTATTCTTGGGCTTCCCTTGGGGCTCAGCTGGTAGAGAATCCCCCTGCAGTGCAGGAGACCTGGGTTTGATCCCTGGGCTGGGAAAAACCCCTGGAGAAGGGAAAGGCTACCCATTCCAGTATTCTGGCCTAGAGAATTTCATAGACTGTATAGTCCACAGGGTGGCAAAGAGTCCAACACGACTGAGAAACTTTCACTTCACTTCACTTCAGGAGATAGTGAAGGACACGGAAGCTTGGTGTGCTGCAGTCCCTGGGTTCGCAAAGAGCTGGACACGACTTAGTGACAAAACAACAACAGTTTATTTTTTAAAGATTTTTTTTTAACGTGAACCATTTTTAGTCTTTATTGAATTTCTTATAATATTGCTTCTGTTTTATGTTTTGGTTTTTGGGCTACGAGGCGTGTAGGATCTTAGCTCCCTGACCAGGGACTGAACCTGCGTCCCTTGCATTGGAAGGAGAAGTTGTAACCATTGGACCACCAGGAAGTCCCAGCCTCATACAATTTTAGAACACTGAAGTCAGAAAGATTCTACAAGTGTCTAGAAAGAAAAAAAAAAACATATATATTATATACAGACTGTTGATTAAAATATTTTGATTCAACTACTTTGCACAAAGATAAAAAGGGAGGTTGTGGAGGTGTGTATGTTCTTTGATCTATATGGTCGAACATTAGAATTAGGCCAGCAGCTCTTGCCATTTTAGACTTTCATCTTGAATTAAGTACCAATGATTTGCGAGTGAAGACCAGGGTTCAGGAGTCAGGGCCTTATTTTTGCCTTCAATATAGTAGGAATTTAGTGCTTTTATTATATTTTAAATGATGGAAATCTGCATTTTTTTCTTCCCATGGCATATTAGGTTTAAATGAAGTAGGCTTGCCTTGAACTGTCGTGGTGAACGTGGCTTTGTGCCACTGCTCAGCTGTGGAGTTTCCATGTTTTGCATTTTCAAACTTCTCATCAAATGAGCACTAATCCGTAGTGGACATAATAGGAGCATCTTAGCTCTGATCCTGGAGTGAGGTAGCAGTCAGTAAGCCCTGTGGATCAATATCCACATCCCAGAGTGAATGAATTAGCTTCCCCTTGTCTAGTGGTAAAGAACCTGCCTGCCAATGCAGGGAGACCTGGGTTTAATCCCTGGGTGGGGAGGAACTCCTCGAGAAGAAAATGGCAACCCACTTGAGTATTTTGGCTGGGAAATCCTACGGACAGAGGAGCCTGCTACTGCTGCTGCTAAGTCACTTCAGTCGTGTCCAACTCTGTGCGACCCCATAGATGGCAGCCCACCAGGCTCCCTGGTCCCTGGGATTCTCCAGGCAGGAACACTGGAGTGGGTTGCCATTTTCTTCTCCAATGCATGAAAGTGAAAAGTGAAAGTGAAGTTGCTCAGTCATGTCTGACTCTTAGTGACCCCATGGACTGCAGCCTACCAGGCTCCTCCATCCATGGGATTTTCCAGGCAAGAGTACTGGAGTGGGGTGCTGTGCTGCTGCTAAGTCACTTCAGTCGTGTCTGACTCTGTGCGACCCCATAGACGGCAGCCCACCAGGCTCCGCCATCCCTGGGATTCTCCAGGCAAGTGTACTGGAGTGGGGTGCCATAGTAGGCTATTATCCATTGGGTCGCAGAGCTGGATATGACTTAGCAACTAAACAACAACAACATATATAAAAGAGATAACTAATAAGGACCTACTGTATAGCACAGAGAACTTTATTCAATATTCTGTAATGAACTATACAGGAAAAGAATCTATAAAAGAGTGGAGATATGTATAGCTGATTCACTCGTTGTATAGCAGAAACTAACACAACATTGTAAGTCAATTATAGTCCAATAAAAGCAAACAAACAAACAAAAACCCAGACCACGTGTACACATGTGAAATGAACGGGTTTGGCACAGCTCATCCATTTCTTTTGGATGTGTCTAAATGATCCACACGCTGCCACTAGATTTAGCTGTGACGATCAATACCAAGTGTGAAGATGGACAAAATGAATGGAGACAGCTGCACTCCACTTGCCTTGTCTCATATATCAATGGTCTGATTTACTCTAGTTTTTATAATACCCCTAAGCCAGAGCCAAGTGGTCCAGAACTTTATGACTCAGAGAGGCTTCAGCCAGGGGAAGGAGGCAGATGAACCAGTGACCCCTAATAAAGGCTATTCCTCATGTGCGCGTAAGTCCACAAACCCTCCTGCCATCACCGAAGCAGAGGCGGTAGGATCCTATAGCCAGGGTGAATTTGGGCAGTCTTTTCTTTCCTAATCCAAGCCCCACCATTGATGTCTATTTTAAACAAGCTTCTCCTCAACAACACGTTTGGATTTATTAAATACAAGCAGGTGGGAGAAGAAAAACATAGAATGTGATTCTGGGGTCTGAAGAAGATGGAATCTAGCTATTAAATCTCTCTAGGGCAGTGCTATCCAAAGTCTGGCAGGATTCCTAGAAGCAGAGGGAAAAGTAGATGAAAAACAGATGAGGTGAGGAGGAACACTATCTTTACCAGCTTTTAAGAACTGGTAAACAGACTATGCCAAAGCCTTTGACTGTGTGGATCACAACAAACTGTGGAAAATTCTTTTTTTTTAATTTAAATTTATTTATTTAATTGGAGGCTAATTACTTTACAATATTGTATTGGTTCTGCCACACATCAGCATGAATCTGCCACGGCCATACACGTGTTCCCCATCCTGAACCCCCCTCCCACCTCCCTCCCCGTAATATCCCTCCGGGTCATCCCAGTGCACCAGCCCCAAGGATCCTGTATCGAACCTGGACTGGCAATTTGTTTCTTATATGATATTGTACATGTTTCCATGACATTCCCCCAAATCATCCCACCCTCTCCCTCTCCCACAGAGTCCAAAAGACTGTTCTATAAAGAGCTAGAAATACCAGACCATCTGACCTGCCTTTTGAGAAATCTGTATGCAGGAGAAGGAAATGGCAACCCACTCCAGTGTTTTTGCCTGGAGAATCCCAGGGACAGAGGAGCCTAGTGGGCTGCCGTCTATGGGGTTGCACAGAGTCGGACACGACTGAAGCGACTTAGCAGCAGCAGCAGCAGCAGTATGCAGGTCAAGAAGCAACAGTTGGAACTGGGCATGGAACAACAGACTGGTTCCAAATAGGAAAAGGCTGTATACATCAAGGCTGTATATTGTCATCCTGCTCATTTAACTTATATGCAGAGTACATCATGAGAAACGCTGGACTGAATGAAGCAGAAGCTGGAATTAAGATTGCCAGGAGAAATATCAATAACCTCAGATATGCAGATGACACCACCGTTATGGCAGAAGTGAAGAAGAACTAAAAAGCCTCTTGATGAGAGTAAAAGAGGAGAGTGAAAAGGTTGGCTTAAAGCTCAACATTCAGAAAACTAAGATCATGGCATCTGGTCCCATGACTTCATGGCAAATAGATGGGGAAACAGTGGAAAGAGTGACAGACCTTAACTTTTTGGGCTCCAAAATCACTGCAGATGGTGGCTGCAGCCATGAAATTAAAAGATACTTGCTCCCTGAAAGAAAAGCTATGACCAACCTAGACAGCATATTAAAAAGCAGAGACAGCATGCTTGGGGTTGGTGCATGGGGATGACCCACTGAGATGTTATGGGGAGGGAGGTGGGAGGGGGGTTCATGTTTGGGAACACATGTAAGAATTAAAGATTTTAAAATTAAAAAAAAATAAATAAAAATAAAAAGCAGAGACATTACTTTGCCATCAAAGGTCTGTCTAGTCAAAGCTGTGGTTTTTCCAGTGGTCATGTATGGATATGAGAGTTGGACTGTAAAAAAACTGAGCGCCAAAGAACTGACGCTTTTGAGCTGTGGTGTTGGAGAAGACTCTTGAGAGTCCCTTGGACTGCAAGGAGATCCAATGAGTCCATCCAAAAATCAGTCCTGAATTTTCTTTGGGACGACAGAGGATGGGATGGTTGGATTGCATCAGTGACTCAATGGACTTGGGTTTGAGTAAACTATAGTAGTTTATGGACAGGAAACTCCGGTGATGGACAGGAAAGCCTGGTGTGCTGCAGCCCATGGGGTTGCAAAGAGTTGGACACGACTGAGCAACTGAACTGAACTAAACTGAAACAGACTATGCTATATTACGGTCATGTGATTTTACTTTTTGGTATAAAAAGGTAGATAATTAATACAACAAGCAAATCACTACTGCATAATTAAATTTCACTTTATGACCTAGGAAAATACAAATGAGCTAGCTACATTTTTTTTAGAGTGCTTAGACTTTTATCTTCAAAATTCCTGTGGTGAGTTGCTAAAACAGTCCTAACTCAGTTTTGATTATGTAACTAACTACAGCTAATTCCCCTTAATGTTTCAGAAAAGACTCATTCCTAAACAGTGATTTCTGGAGCTATGCTATTGGGTGCTGTCACTAAGAAGGAATAGCCAATGTTTTCATTAAAAGATGTCAGTAGGGATCCTTTCTGTTGTTGTTTAGTCGCTGAGTCATGTCTAACTCTTTGTGACCCCAAGGACTGTATAGCCCACCACGTTCCTCTGTCCATGGAATTCTCCAGGTAAAAATACTGGAGTGGGTTACCATTTCCTTCTCCAGGGGATCTTCCTGTCCCAGGGATCGAACCTATGTCTCCTGCATTGGCAGGTGGATTATTTACCACATCAGATATTTATTTTGATATGTACTCTGACAATCACTTCAGTATCTTTGAAACTTACAAGTGCCAGAGAGCAAGAAGTGATCATTATGTAAATCACACCAATAAATTTAACCAAGAGTCTTTAAGAAAACTGGAAATCTATGTCAATATAACTTTTCTAGTTCCCCAGTAGAGGGCAACTTTTACACATTTTAATGGTCCAAAAGAAAAAAAAATCTATGCACACCGTGTCAGTAAGAACCACTGTACATTTAAATAATACGATTTATGTCTATGAATGGATTTTCACTAACAGGTAGCTACAAAATGTCATGAAATTTTAAGTATGTAATTAGAAATTGAATATACTTAATAATGAGTAATTAGCATTTTATGATTAATATAAGTGCTATTGCAGGAAGTAGTAACCATTTGAGTAACTTTAAAGTAGCAACCATTTAGGTCACTATGATAGATAGTATGAAATATAAACTGTAAGTGATGAGAGTTCGGTTCTTCAGTAAACATTTTGATTGAATTTCATTATGACTGAGTTCCAAATATAGCTAACATGAATGCATAAGATCTAATTAAGAATAGCAAAAAAAGCCATAAGCATCTCAAAATATAATTAACTACCTTTGTTATTATAAACTTTGAAGCAATAATTATCAATGTTCATGTTTTAAATGGTGTCAGATATAACTATGCAACTAACCATGTGTATGTATATATTTGCAAACAGAGTAAGATTCTACTATAACAGCTCATTACTATGAGACATTTGGACATAACGTGTTATGTTCTCATTCATTCACTCATTCGGTATTTATTTACTGAGCATTTTCTATGTCCCATAGACCATTCTAGAAGTCAAAGATACAGTGTGATTAATCTGACAGAATTTCTTGCCTTCTTGGAGCTTATATCCCTGCTAATAAAAAAATATATCATGAAGCCTTCTGAAAAGATAAGCTTATAAGATAGATACTTACAATGTCTCATAACACTAGTTTCTTTTTCTAATTAAAAAATTATACTTTGCTTTTAATTTAGAAAAATATTACAAAGAAAAATTGAATGCTTCATGATCTTAATATTCAAAGAACCCCTGTTGACCTTAAAATAAAGTAATATATAAGTTTGATTAGAAAAATATTAATTATATGGAAAAGTGAAATTTTCTAGCACTCTCCTCTTCCCAGAGATGTTAACAGTTTCTTGTGACTCTTTCCAGAAAAGAATATGCCAGTATTTATCCATCCTTCTTCCCACTCATCCAGTCTTGTTAAATTATTCAAACTTACACTTTTGAGACATTCATACTTTACACAGTACTCTGCACATAACTTTATTTTTTTCTGTTTCACTATGTTTCTTGAGGTGCTTTTCATAAAGTAATATATATGTGTATCTCCTTCTTTTATTTGACTCATTTTATTTTTTAATATAGAAGTAGTTTATAACATTCTATCTCTAAAATCCTCAAAATTCTAGTTTTAAAAGTGGTTACATAATTTTGTCTGGAATTGATAAGAGCTATGGAATATGTCATTAATTGGTGTGTTTTAATTTAGGAAGACCAGGAATTTACAGATTTCAAAAAGAAACCTGGAAAAATTACCTTTCCTATAGAGCAGTACATTTTAAAAGAGGAATCACCATCTGCTTTGGATAAAAACTTACAAACAACCTCATTAGATCACATACAACGTAAGCGTGTCTTTGGTTGTGAATTAGAAATAATTTTTTTTTCTAGTCAATTTTTATAATGGTTTTGCGTTATACAATCATTTTTTGTGTTCCACTTAAAAGTCTTCAAGTAAACATGCAAGAATTACTTTATCTCATCTTATTTATAATACTGCTTTAAACCATGCATTTATTTTAGTGTCAGATTTGATATTAAAATGTGGTCATAAGAATTTTTTACTTTATAAAAATATTATGCAAAATAAAATACAGGGCGCTAGGTGGTGCTGTCGGACCTTCCAGATAAACCAACACTGCAAAGTTCTGCACTTTTCATAAGTTAGTTGTGTGGCTGATCCTACATATTTAAATGTATATTACATATTTTTCGAGATAAATTAGTGACATACAAATAATAAAAATAACATAAAAGTAAAGGTTTGATAGATGACCTCCTTCAGAAAGACATGATTCCCTTTCACAGAACATATTTTCATAGTAACATACTCTAACTTCTATGTTAAGCTGTTTAAAATATCTCTGTATTATAAATGTCATTTTGAGGCATGCTTCTTAATCAGTTATTATTTTTCACTTATCTCTAATGTTATGTTTTCATATGAATCCAAGAATTTAAAAATCAGCAATTACATATTTTTAAATCATTTTCTATTAGGCGATTTCTTATTTCACAGTACATATTGTGTTCTTGGGTTCTACAGTATTTTCCTATCCCCCTAGATGTGACTGTTTGTAGAGTTGTTAATTCAAATACTGACAGTGGCATGGACTGACAAGGTAAATGTCTGAATCAGGCCACTTTTAAGATAATAACGAGTGAGAGCAACCTAGGGAAAAACAGAGTATATGCATTCAAATCCAGATGAAATACAAAAGCAAAACATAGACACAGCTAGACATCCTGCTATGCAGGCCAAAGAAAGCGCATCTGGGGTCTGTGTGAAGCCTGTGGGCCCCTTATTCATGATTTCCAGCCAAGCCCAACACATCCCTAACCATCAATCTATGAATGACACAATTTACAAGAGAAGCCAGGAACTTCAGTTCAAATGAAGGTGTGCAAATGGGGTGTGAGCTGTCCTCCTAGACTGTTTACATCATTTATATATGTCGCTTGTTAAAGAACAGAAGTCACTAATGATTCAGCAGATAAACTCTAGCGGTCAAGAGACTTAAATTCTCCATAATGAGTTACTGGTTCAAGAAAAACGTAAGACTTAGCGGTCTTCCTCCATTGGCAGGGTCTTCTCTCCCTGCAGCCACTTGAATGCCTGGGGACTGGGCAGTGGGGTGGTATGAAACATTTAATATTGAATGGGTAGAAATATATGACAAACCTACATTTTGTAAGGGCATTTGGTAATGGTGGAACTTATGGTGCAAGGTGTGATGAAAGGAAATGAGAATAAATTTTTGACAAACGCCAACAAAATTCATCTAAAGGAATGCAGTCCTTTGAGTTTGTCATGGAGAGAAGCCAAACTCATTTGAAATGATATGTCATTCCAAATACTTTTAGCTGTCTTCAGAAAGTATGTGCCACCAAAGAAAATAATATACAATCACGTCATTTCTGAACTAGAAGCGACCACAGAGATGAAAAATCCTCTTGTTACTTTAGCTACCCATCACAAATCAGTTCTTCCTGAAAGATAAAACTGGTGAAGCTGTGGTCTCCAGGTGAGGCTGTGCTGTAGAAAGCTAAGTGACCTGAAGCTCAGGGGAAGTCGAGAGGGAACCACAATTTGCTCTGTATGGGGAATAAGCCTTACACCCGAAACCAAGGCAAAATCAGCATGTTTCAGGTATTTCAGTTACTGTCTAAACATCCACAAGAGTCTCTAATAACACTAAAAATCAGTTGGAATTTTTAGAGAATTTAATACAGTCAAACAGATCTATGGAAGAGGTGATGAAAGGCAGAAGCAGATTAGAGCCACACTGCTGAATTCTTTTATTCACTTTTTAGATTGCCTGAAATGCCATCTCAGATGCGCATCTTTTTTTTTTTTTTTTTTTGAGCACCCTCTGACTTAATAAGCATCTTGGGTTTTTTTAATTGCATGTCTTCTAGAGCAGCAGTTTCTACAGTGTGGTCTAGGGACCCAGGGGTCCCTAAGACCATTTGGGGGGGACAGTGAGACAAAAAACTACCTTCTACTAAGCAAGACACTATTTGCCTTTTTCACCTTCCTTCTTTCACAGCTGCACAGTGAAGTTTTCCAGAAGCTACCCAACATGTGCGATTGGAAGATTTTATACAGAAACAGATATGAGACTATGGCTGTCTTGTGCTAAGCCAGACATTAAAGAGATCTGCAAAATGTTAAACAATGGTATTCTTCTCATTAACTTTTCTTTTTGTTTTGGAAAATAAAGTCACCTTTCATAAAAATATGTATGTTTACATACCACAGGCATCTATTGTTATTTTTAAACCAATTAATTTCCCAGCTTTAATTTCAAACATGATAAATACAGATAGAACCAAATGAAAGCGCCTCATGGTTTTCAGCAAATTCTAAGAATGTAAAAGGGTTCCAAAAGTTTGAGAATGATATAACTGAGGTAAGCTATTCCCAACTTGAAAGTGTTAGTCACTCAGTCAGTGTCTGACTCTCTGCGGCCCCATGGACTATAGCCCGCCAGGCTCCTCTATCCATGGAATTCTCCAGGCAAGAACACCCAGAGTAGGTAGCCATTTCCCTCTCCAGGGGATATTCCCCACCCAGAGATCGAACCCACGTCCCCTGCACTGCATGCAGATTCTTTACCATCTAAGCCACCAGGGCAGCCCCTACTCACAGCTTAGTCTAAATCAGTTCTATCTGGGGGCTTTCCTATGAACACTACTGTGAATATAAAACATCTACCAGAATGAACTGCTGTAGATCAGGGAGGGTAGCGCATTTGGGGGCAGGTATCTCTCACCTGGGCAAGGTAGGTCTGTCAAACTTGATACAGGGGGTCAATAGTGGTAGGAGACCTAGGGGGCCAGGTGAAATGACTCAGGAGAGGGAGCAGAGAGGGAGTCAGGAGGGTACAATGGCAAATATTTGGATTTCAAAATGTGGCCTGTGACCAATGCTACTTCTAGAGACTGGTCGTTGTTCTTGACCTTTGCTTAACTCTTAGACTTTGGGAGATTCCAATCCAGCCTCCACAATGAAATGCCACCCTTCATGGGTTTCCAGCTTGTCTTTAAAGACCAGTACTGGCCTACAACATCCCGTATGATCTATTTCAGCCTACATCTCCATCTCCATCTCTCTTCGTTTTCCATGAGGCTCTCCATGCTCCAGTCCTGGGTCCAGTCCTTGGTCAGGTCATTTCCTTGACTGAGCTTTGTTCCCTTCCACCGGCAGAGTTTGAATTCCTTGAGTTATCAAGGACATCTTCCTGCCAACATCAATTTCCCCTGAACATGTACTCTCATAGTATCATGGATCTCCTTTGCAGAACTTGGCACAGTAAAAAATTTACTGTTATTTGTATGATTTTTAAATTATTTTCTGTGTCTTCCTCTAGGCTATAAGCTTTGTGAGGAACAGGATTGGTCTTATTTTTACTACATCTTGTATTTCCTGTACCTTGTAAAATGCCCAGGGCATAGTTCAGTTCAGTCACTCAGTCAGGTTGAACTCTGTGACCCCATGGACTTCAGCATGCCAGGCCTCCCTGTCCATCACCAACTCCTGGAGTTTACTCAAACTCATGTCCATTGAGTTGGTGATGCCATCCAACCATCTCCTCCTCTGTCATCCCCTTCTCCTTCTGCCTTCAATCTTTCCCAGCATCAGGGTATTTCCCAATAAGTCAGTTCTTCATATCAGGTGGCCAAAGTATTGGAGCTTCAGCTTCAGCATCAGTGCGTCTGATGAAAATTCAGTACTGACTTCCTTTTAGATGGACTGGTTGGATCTCCTTGCAGTCCAAGGGACTCTCAAGAGTCTTCTCCAACACCACAGCTCAAAAGCATCAATTCTTTGGCGCTCAGCTTTCTTTATAGTCCAACTCTCACATCTATACATGACTACTGGAAAAACCATAGCCTTGACTAGATGGACCTTTGTTGGCAAAGTAATGTCTCTGCTTTTTAATATGCTGTCTAGGTTAGTTATAGCTTTTCTTTCAGGGAGCAAGTATCTTTTAATTTCATGGCTGCAGCCACCATCTGCAGTGATTTTGGAGTCCAAGAAAAGAAAGTCTGTCACTGTTTCCATTGTTTCCCCATTTATTTTCCATGAAGTGATGGGACCAGATGCCATGATCTTCGTTTTCTGAATGTCGAGTTTTAAGCCAACTTTTCACTCTCCTCTTTCACTTTCATGAAGAGGTTCTTTAGTTCTTCTTCACTTTCTAACATAAGGGTGGTATCATATGCATATCTGAGGTTATTGACATTTCTCCCAGCAATCTTGATTCCAGCTTGTGCTTCCTTCAGCCTGGCATTTCACATGATGTACTACTCTGCATATAAGTTAAATAAACAGGATGACAATATACAGCCTTGACATACTCTCTTGATTTGGAACAAGTCTGTTGTTCCATGTTGAGTTCTAACTGTTGCTTCTTGACCTGCATACAGATTTTTCAGGAGGCAGGTCAGGTGGTCTGGTATTCCCATCTCTTGAAGAATTTTCCACAGTTTATTGTGATCCACACAGTCAAAGCCTTTAGCATAGCCAATGAAGCAAATGTAGATGTTTTTCTGGAACTCTCTTGCTTTTTTGATGTTCCAAAAATGTTGGCAATTTGATCTCTGGTTCCTCTGCCTTTTCTAAATCCAGCTTGAACACCTGGAAGTTCACAGTTCATGTATTGTTGAAGCCTCACTTAGAGAATTTTGGGAATTACTTTGCTAGCATGTGAGATGGGAGCAATTGTGCAGTAGTTTGAGCATTCTTTGGCATTGCCTTTCTCTGGGATTGGAATGAAAACTGATCTTTTCCAGTCTTGTGGCCACTGCTGAGTTTTCCAAATTTGCTGGCATATTGAGTACAGCACTTTCACAGTATCATCTTTTAGGATTTGAAAAAGCTCAACTGGAATTCCATCACCTCTACTAACTTTGTTTGTAGTGATGTTTCCTAAGGCCCACATGACTTTGCACTCCAGGATGTGTGGCTCTAGGTGAGTGATAGCACCATGGTGATTATTTGGGTCATGAAGATCTTTGTATAGTTCTGTATATCCTTGCCACCTCTTCTTAATATCTTCTGCTTCTGTTAGGTCCATACCATTTCTGTCCTTTATTGGATCTATCTTTGGATAAAATGTTCCCTTGGTATCTCTAATTTTCTTGAAGAGATCCCTAGTCTTTCCCATTCTATTGTTTTCCTCTATTTTTTATTGATCAGTGAGGAAGGTTTTCTTGCTATTCTTTGGAACTCTGCATTCAAATGGGTATAATTTTTCTTTTCTCCTTTGCCTTTCGCTTCTCTTCTTTTCTCAGTTATTTGTAAGGCCTCCTCAGACAACCATTTTGCCTTTTTGCATTTCTTTTTCTTGGGGATGATCTTGATCCCTGCCTCCTGTACAATGTCATGAACCTCTGTCCATAGTTCTTCAGGTACTCTGTCTATCAGATCTAATCCCTAGAATCTGTTTGTTGCTTCCACTGTATAATCATAAGGCATTTGATTTAGATCATACCTGATTGGTCTAGTGGTTTTCCCTACTTTCTTCAACTTAAGTCTGAATTTTGCAATAAGGAGTTCATGATCTGAGCCATGGTCAGCTCCCAGTCTTGTTTGTGCTGACTGTATAGAACTTCTCCATCTTTGGCTGCAAAGAATATAATCAATCTGATTTCAGTGTTGGCCATCTGGTGATGTCCACGTGTAGAGTCTTTTCTTGTGGTGTTTGAAGAGGGGGTTTGCTATGACCAGTGTGTTCTCTTGGCAAAACTATGTTAGCCTTTGCCCTCTTCATTTTGTACTCCAAGGCCAACCTTGCCTGTTACTTCAGGTATCTCTTGAGTTCCTACTTTTGCATTCCAGTCCCCTACAACGAAAAGGACATCTTTTTTGGATGTTAGTTTTAGAAGGTCTTGTAGGTCATCACAGAACCATTCAACTTCACCTTCTTCAGCCTTACTGGTCAGGGCATAAACTTGGATTACTGTGATATTGAATGGTTTGCTTTGGAAACAGATCATTCTGTCATTTTTGAGACTGCATCCAAGTACTGCATTTCGGACTCTTTTGTTTACTATGAGGGCTACTTCATTTCTTCTAAGGGATTCTTGCCCACAGTAGTAGACATAATGGTCATAAATTCACCCATTTCAGTCCATTTTAGTTCACTGATTCCTAAAATATCTATGTTCACTCTTGCCATCTCCTGTTTGACCACTTCCAGTTTACCTTGATTCATGGACCTAACATTCCAGGTTCCTATGCAATATTGCTCTTTACAGCATCGGACTTTACTACTATCACCAGTCACATCCACAAGTGGGCGTTGTTTTTGCTTTGGTTCCATCTCTTCATTCTTTCTGGAGTTATTTCTCCACTGATCTCCAGTAGCATATTGGGCACCTACCGACCTGGGGAGTTCATCTCTCAGTGTTCTATCTTTCTGCCTTTTCATACTGTTCATGGGGTTCTCAAGGCAAGAATACTGAAGTGGTTTGCCATTCCCTTCTCCAGTGGACCATGTTTTGTCATGACATAGTAGGAGTGCAATTAATAATTTTGAATGGAGGAATAAATAATTTCTTGCTTCTAGGACTGATGAATTATAGTAACAATAATAGTATTTTTTGAGCACAGACACTGTTCTATGTACTTTGTCAGTGTCATATATTCTGAAAACAAACCAAATGATTATCCCCACTTATTGAAGAAGAAATCAAGGGACACAGAAGGTAAAATAGTAATGAGGTCAAGATATGAACTCAAACAGCTTAATTCTAGAGCCTGTAATACAAAAACAATAATTTGTGAGCTTAATCTTCACTTATAAGCTTGGAACTCAAAACTATTTCTCAGAGAATCAACAAAAGATTTACAAAGTTTAGGAAGCTAGCTAGCAATTGAAGAGTGACCTGATGGAGAACTGTGGAATATGTTCTGGAATAAAAGGCATTTAAAAAAACAACAGAAAGTCATTTTTGTATTGCAGCTTTAGTAGCTGTCTATTTTTCACTGATTAAAAGAGAAATAGACATCTGTACATTCTGTGTTCCAAAAGCAAAAGAGCAGTACAAGATATGATGACAAAAATGATATTCTGTTTTAGACATCTAGAACTAGATAGTATACAAGTTAAGAATTAGAAAAAAATAAAAAAACTTTGCTCTTTAAGAAATTATATTTTTTAAAAAGGAAATGAACCCAGATAAAGCAATAAGCCTACACTCTCCAAATTAAATAGATACATGGCCTCCTCCCCAATTTGGTTTTATACAAAAATTTCAGTGTGTTTATTTCATAACAAACACAGGTTTAATTTATATTAACCTGGCCATTTGAAATTACAAGCTATAGTCTTCTGAGTCTTTAAAGACAAAACATGGTTGTAGTTTGACTCTTTTTTTTTTTGGTTATCACAGCATTCTTAAGAATAAATATTACATAAGCAAAACTAAGTGTAAATCTAGGAATACTACAGATTCAGACAGTTTATCATCTAAAACCTAATACTCTGTATCATCACTTTTATGTTTCAGTTCAATTTTATATTGTCAGTATCTCTGTAGTTCTGCTCAACAAATTCAACTATCAGACACAGTTCTATGGCAGGCATATCCTAGAAGCTGGGGAAACAATGTTAGAGGCAGCCTGGTCTCTACCAAATAAGATATGATGTCCAGTTGTGGCAAAGTAAAAAGGCAGAGGCCAAGTAATGTGAGAGAAAGGACTGCTCACCGAATCTAACTGAATGTGGAATTCTGGAAGAGGTGACATCTAAACTGAGGCCAGAACGATGACTGGGAAGAGTCAAGAGAAGGGTGGACGTGGAAGGTTCTGGAAATGGTCTGGGCGGTGGGGGGACAGCATATGCACAAAGGACTAAACACAAGAAAGTGTGCTCATGGTGTTTAGAGGGAACAGAGGACAGACAGGACGAACAGGATGCAACCAATACCTCTCTGGAGGCAAGAACCTCCCAGGTTGCTCATGAAAAGATGACCAGCAGCGGGGACTTTCCTGGTGGTCCAGTGGTTAAGAATCCGCCTTCCAGTGCAGGGAATGCAGATTCAGTCTCTGGTCAGGGAACTAAGATTCCACAAGCCACAACTAGAGAAGCCCCAACGCTGCAACACAGATCCTGCATGCCGCAACTAAGACCCAATGCAACCAAAAAGAAATAATTTTTCCAAAAAGGCGACCGGTATCTACTAGCCTTCTCACCTTCTAGTAAAGAACCAGAATGGGCAACCAGATTAAGGGATGACCTCAAAAAGTGCCACCTGGAATTTTAACTTTCTGCTGCAGTCCATGGGGTCGCGAAGAGTTGGACACGACTGAGCAACTTCACTTTCACTTTTCACTTTCATGCATTGGAGAAGGAAATGGCAACCCACTCCAGTGTTCTTGCCTGGAGAATCCCAGGGACAGAAGAGCCTAGTGGGCTGCTGTCTACGGGGTCGCACAGAGTTGGACACGACTGAAGCAACTTAGCAGCAGCAGCAGCACTAAACTTAACAATATATATACATTACCAAAATGGCAGCCAAACCAAACACTTCCAGGGCTGCTAGGTGGAGAGAGGGTTGGAGTGGAGAGGAGGGTAATAAAGTTAGGATATTAAGACTGTCAGAATCTTCTGTTGCTGGCAAAGGCTTTGTTCTCTGAAGAATGTTTATTATTATGGTAAACTTACTCCTTCTGGAATTTTTGTTACTTGGCAAGGAGTTATTTCTATTCAAAAATGGAAAATTCAAAGACCTGAGACCCCTCACAGTATGGTAATCTATATGGCTTGTGTACTGGTGCTGTCTGCGGGCCCCACATCATCAATTATGTATAGAAATGTACAGCTACAGCAAGTAGCCAGTGTCGTGGGCCTGTCAGGGTTTTCTTAAGAGGAACAAAACCATCTGACTGTGTCTTCTTTTAGAAAACACACGCTAGGTGAAAAGAGGAAGATCTTTGAGAGCAAATAGGAGTAATCCTCAAAATATAAATTGACTTCTTGTAATAACTGGAAAATGAATTTTTTAAAAGTACTTGATACCAGAAATACGACTAGGGGGCAAAAAACCCTCAAAAATAGATCTATGATAGGGTGAGATTAGTTCATCAAAGCCACAGACTTTATGCAGCATTCATTCTTTATTAATTTGAGGAAAAATAACTAAATGGCGGTCACCCAGCTCTGGCCTTTCTGAACCAAATTCAAAGAAGTCAATGTTTACAGCAAGGAGTAGTCACGTTATTTGAAATAAAATGTCTTGTAATCCTCAAACCTCGCTGACTTCTGAGGTGTGAGTTTTCATTCTAAATGAATGAAGCATTTTTAGACACTGACCGGAGAGTACCAGGACTATGATTGAAAATGCAATCCAAGATATCGTGTGGAATTTTCCCTATTATCCAAAACACAAAAGCTTTCCCTGGGATTTCAATAAATGTAGTTCTACACATGGCTGCAGAAATTTAGTTACTCTTGCTTTCTCTAGTGGATAGCTGAGGTAGCAGCTGGTATGTTTTGAATTTAAAACGTGAAAAAGAATTCTCTTGATCTCTCTCAGTACCTACATAAATATGCTCAAGAAAATTTGGAGAAATTATTTACTTGGAGTAAAATGACTTTATTTCCTTCCCTGTAAGGTATCTGACAAGCTTTTAAACATCTAAGAGTGAGCTGTGCTTTCAAAAAGCATACCAATTTCTTCTGCAGGAAACTCTAGTGCATAAAAACATATCATTTACATTTAAGTAGATTTAAAAGCACCCACTTGAATGTATATCTTTGTTCTTCAACACTTTTTGGTAGAATTCTTAATGCCTGATTTTATAAAATAAACTAGGTGACAATATTGTGAAGTAGCCAGACAAAGATACCGTAATTTTTTATATTACTTTAAAGAGTCTGTAACAGTCTCATGTTGTCATTCCTGTAGAGGTTAGATCAAATGTCATATTATTCAGCCATTCTATAAAATTGAAAGCATGTTTAAAAATCAATGCTAAGTCATTAGGGAATACCCGAAACAGATAAGAACCAAATCAATTTCCTTATTTCTTAGATTTAAAATGGAAATAATTTGCTGATCATTCATAGAAGCTGTAATTTAGCAAGACAGATTCCTATAAATGCTGAAATATCTGATTTTCTTAGCTCTTATTCTCTTAACAAGTGATCTCTGCCAGTGTGGAAGTGAAAAATTCCGACATATTTAAACACATGACAATTCACACAACATGTGATATGAAACACATGACTTGGCACATCAAGTTAACTGCTTGTTACTAATACAGTCTGTTAAAAAAAGACAAAGCTACAGTTCCACGATGATTATGCTTTACCTTATTGACTTCCATATTTTGGCTTATGTGCAATTAATTGAAGATACTGCAAATTCAGTGAGAAATGGATGAAGACCATTTAAAATTCAGGTGGAAGATGGTAACTTTAGACTGAACACAGGATTCCTGGAGCACAGCTCTATTGCCTCACCACCAACCCATCAGAAGGGGTCACAGAGCCTGCAACCCTCACCCCAAATGTTGCCTTCTGTTTCTGGGGACCAGAGATGACCATCCTGTTAGGTCTCCTGTTTGGCCCTTGTCTATTTCATCTCTGAGAGGGGCCAACTAAATTGCTGTTACTACAAAGGTAGAAGCTGGTTTCAGATGTGGAAAACCCCAACTTAGATCAGGTAGAGAGAGACTTCTGCTCTATTAGGCAGGCCTACACCCATGCACAGCAGGAAGAAGTTACAGAAGAAAGAGACCTCCGCCCCAATTCCCAAAAAGTATTTTGAGTATGAAGTCTCTCAGAGGGCCTATGTGCTGCGTTAGGGGAAGAACATTGTTTTTATGTGAATCATTCAGGGGTAGTCAAGGAGTCCCTGGACAAGATAAGAAAAGGGCTGAGTCAAAAAAAAAAAAAAGAGAGAGAGAGAGAAATGTCTCAAAATTGGTTTGAATCCTGGTTCAACTCATTCCCCTGGTTCACCTCATTCCCCTGCTTCACAACTCTCATATCCTCCTTGGTGGGGCCCCTGATTATCTTGTTACTGCTACTCACCCTCAGGCCACGCTTACTAAACTAACTAGTGGCCTTCATTAAACACTGCATCAACACGGTGCAGCTCATGGTACTCAGATCCCAATATGCGGCCCTGCCAACGGTCCCCTTAGCAGGAGACAATAGAGAGCTGACCTCAGACCCATGATTGGGTCTGTCCTGGATCCTAGAGAAGGGGGGAATGAAGAATCAAAGCTACTCCATTTTGTAAGGTTCCGGGAAAAGAGCCTTTGGAAATCCCCTGACCTCACCCCACCACCTGCGAACCGATCAGAACCCTTGGCCAGCCCGGGAAATTCGAGTCAAGCCCGGGAAAGGAGAACCAATCAGAACTCAACACCTAACCCTTCACCAGAAGGTGACCAATCAGACCCGGAGACTCCCGTTTTTTGAATTTTTCGCGCGATAATACCCTATATAAGCAATGTAACCCAGAGCTCAGGGCTCCTCCCTATAGCTGCTGCGTCGGTATCAGTGGGAGCCCCAGCTCGAGCTTGGTAATAAAAACTCCCTTGCTTTTGCTTGGAAAAAAATAAAATAAAAATAAAAAATAAAAAATATCTTTCACGGTGAATTTTTAAGTTCATGTTTCATTACACACATGAAATGTGAAAAAAGTCTTCAGTTACTAGTCTACTATGTGACAGGTGATTTACATAATTATCTCAGTCCTCAGAAAGGTATTACAGACTATTATTGCTTCAATAAGGAACATAACTTGTCTAGGGCTCACATGGCTACGGACAGCCCCTCCTGCTATACATCACTCAACAGCATCTGACTTCCTCCTTTTTTTTTTTTAACTTCCTCCTTCTTGAAATGCTTTGGTCTTTGGTTTGTGGAATATTGCTCCTCTTCTACCTTCTTCTTCTTCCTCCTTAATTCATGTCTCTTAGAAGATGTTCCCTGACCACCCACTAAATACATTGCGTTAACACCACCTGATTTATATTTAGTTATTTGCCTATTATTTGTTCCTCCTACTATTCACTCACCCCCTGGTGAAGGTCCTCAAGGTAGGGACCTTGCCTATTCTGCCTATATTTGCAGTGCCTACAAAGGTCCCTGGCACAAAGGAAGCCCTCAATACATATGCTGACTGAATGCATGCCTAGAACTGTGAAGCTGGGATGCAAATCCAGGCCTTTCTAAACTCTAGGGCTATGAGTATTTTACCACACCTGGTTTAATTTCAAATATAGCACACCTGTATTAAAAGTTGCTGAAGAGTAAACTCCAAGGACACAATACATCTCAATAATGGATCCTAAACCCTGTCCTCTCTGCTCTCCCCAAAGCCTGTAACTAAAGAAAGATGCTTTACTGAAAGAAAGGCAGTGAAAGGTCACTTAGTCCAGGAAGAAAGAAGCTAACACTTGGCGCACTTACTTTTGTACTGAATAATATGTGTATAACATGTGTATATGTGCACGTGTAGCTTTATATGCATCTATTTTTGTATAATTATTTCCATTTTATCCTCATGGCAAGCATATACAGCAAGAGAATGGGCCCTGGTTTGCTCCTTGGGAAGCGTAAAGCTGAGAGGCTGAGGGGAAGAGAGGCTACAGTGGGAGTGAATGCAAGTTCTCCACTGGCCAGGCAAAGACACGTTGGTTTTCCTCTGGGTCAAGTGATCTAAGGAAGAGAGGGACTTGGGTCCTTGTGACTAGGACCCACCGAGAGGAGTAGCTCCACAAAGGCCAAGGGCTGCAGCTGGAGTAGGAAAACGATCATTGCTCATGTCAGTTAATGCTGTATTGGGAGGTTCCTAGAGAATAAGCAGGATCACTGAAAAACCCACAGAAGCATCCTGACAAGAGAAAGAGTTGGCCTTTGAAGATGTGCCACACTCAGCATCTGAACGTGATTACAAGCCAAGACACGTCATTGTATCCATTCATCTCTGACCCCTCCTTCCTCCATTTACCTGATCTTAGAGGGGATAAAAACAATGGCTCAGGAATGGGAAAGGAGGTGGACCAAGGATGAGAGAAGAAACCTATTAGAACTCTCCCTTCTCACTACAGATTATTGACCATGAGTTGATGGGGAGGGGAAGAAAGGGGAAAAGCTTCCAACTGGATAGGAGATTGAAGTTTTGGCAGGACACTGGACTAGGTTTTTTCTCTATTTATTGAAGTAGAGCAAAGATGGTCCAGGTTTTTCTATATATATCTCATACACATATATACATACCTGGATAATCACCACCTAGACCCAAACATGAAACATTTCTAATAATCGAGAAAGATTCCTCCTGCTTCCTCCTGGTCAAGACCCACCCAGCTAATGTTACCACTATCCCCACTTTTACCACCACAGGTTAATTCTTCTCACCTTAAACTTCATATGCGTGAAATCATACATATTAACTCTCTTGTGTCTGCATTGATCAGCTCAGTCTTATGTCTGTAAGAGTTAACTATGTATTTGGGAGGAGGAGTAGCTCATCTTTTCCATCCGTATTTTGTGTTTTATTGTACAAATACATCACAACTTATTTTCTATTCCCTGATGATCAACATTTGAGGTTTTTCCATTTTTGTTTATTAAAAAAACAATGTTGCTACAGAACACGTCTTCCAGTGGACATGTGCACTCATCTGCTGGGTGTGTGTGTGATATCAGAATTGCCAAGTCAGAAGGCAGCATGCATATACCATAGGTAGTCATAGGTATTGCAAAACAATTTCCCAAAGTATTAATATTTGAACCATTTTCCAGTCCCATCAGTATTAGATGAGAATTTCAGTCCCTAGGCATCTGCATGAATATCTATTATTGACCATCTTTTTAAATTTTAGTCATTCTGCGTTTTCCTGATGACAATGTTGAATGCTTTTTTATATGCTTCTTGAAGATTTGGATATCATCTCTAACGAAATGTCTACTCAAATATTTGTCCACTTCTTACTATGTCACCTATAGTTTTTACTGATTTGTATCCAGAAGTTCAAGCTGGTTTTAGAAAAGGCAGAGGAACCAGAGATCAAACTGCCAGCATCTGCTGGATCATGGAAAAAGCAAGAGAGTTCCAGAAAAACATCTATTTCTGCTTTATTGACTATGCCAAAGCCTTTGACTGTGTGGATCACAATAAACTGTGGAAAATCCTGAAGGAGATGGGAATACCAGACCACCTGACCTGCCTGTTGAGAAACCTATATGCAGGTCAGGAAGCAACAGTTAGAACTGAACATGGAACAACAGACTGGTTCCAAATAAGAAAAGGAGTATGTCAAGGCTGTATATTGCTTATTTAACTTGTATGCAGAGTATATCATGAAAAACTCTGGGCTGGAGGAAGCACAAGCTGGAATCAAGATTGCCGGGAGAAATATCAATAACCTCAGATATACAGATGACACCACCCTTATGGCAGAAAGTGAAGAGGAGCTAAAAAGCCTCTTGATGAAAGTGAAAGACGAGAGTGAAAGAGTTGGCTTAAAGCTCAACATTCAGAAAATGAAGATCATGGCATTTGGTCCCATCACTTCATGGGAAATAGATGGGGAAACAGTGGAAACAGTGGCAGACTTTATTTTTGGGGGCTCCAAAATCACTGCAGATGGTGACTGCAGCCATGAAATTAAAAGACGCTTACTCCTTGGAAGAAAAGTTATGACCAACCTAGATAGCATATTGAAAAGCAGAGACATTACTTTGCCAACAAAGATCTGTCTAATCAAGGCTATGGTTTTTCCAGTGGTCATGTATGGATGTGAGAGTTGGACTGTGAAGAGAGCTGAGTGCCGAAGAATTGATGCTTTTGAACTGTGATGTTGGAGAAGACTCTTGAGAGTCCCTTGGACTGCAAGGAGATCCAACCAGTCCATCCTAAAGGAGATCAGTCCTGGGTATTCATTGGAAGGACTGATGCTAAAGCTGAAACTCCAATACTCTGGCTACCTCATGCGAAGAGTTGACTCATTGGAAAAGACTCTGATGCTGGGAGGGATTGGAGGCAGGAGGAGAAGGGGACAACAGAGGATGAGATGGATGGATGGCATCACCAACTCAATGGACATGAGTTTGAGTGAACTCCGGGAGTTGGTGATGGAGAGGCAGGCCTGGCGTGCTGTGATTCATGGAGTCACAAAGAGTTGGACACGACTGAGTGACTGAACTGAACTGATGAGCTATTTACATAGTCTAGATATAAATCTCTTGCTGGATACCTGACAAATGATGTGTGTATTCTAAATATCTTCTCTGACTTGTGGCTTGCCTTTTATTCTCAAAATGGTGGCTTTTATTGAACAAATGTTAACATTTGTCTATTTGATAAATCTTTTCATATCTAGTTATGATTTTGTGACTTAAGATATTCTCATATGTTTTCTCCTAGTAGACAGGGCATTTAATACCTGAAAATGACTGGAGAAACTATGGGTTTATTCTGAAATTTTAACCAAAAGGGGGGAAAAATCATGTTTAAAATTACTGAGTGACAGTAGTTTTGCTCTGTGCTTGTACCCAGTCAAGTCTAGATCATCAATAAGGCAGTTATACCTGACTTGATTATGAAGATTCATTTGAGAAGGAAGCATAGCATCTCTTTTTGGCAAATGAACACCCTCCTAGTGAGCATAAGAGACACTCACTTTTTAGTTAAGTGTATTATAGATGTGACCTAACTAAACAGAATCAAGACTTTTCATTGTTGAATATATATCAACTGCCCTAGGGCACTCCATGCAAAGACATGTAATTTGGTTTTCACAGAAATGGTATTTGCTAACCGAGTTACTGTGTGTCATGCTGAAAAGATGCTGGGAAGGAATTTAGAAGTGTTTCCTATCTATTCTGTCACTGACTACATAAGAATAGCTCATCCACAGCCATAGAGTTAATTTCCCAAAACTGTTCATTAAAAGGTTGGATTTGGGTTTCTAACCTGTCTGTCTCTCCCTAGCTGATAACCCAAAACTAGAAATCTAGGAGTCAACCTTAACTCCTTTCCCTGTCACCTGCTATGTCTGCACCCTCCAAGGGCTCCGTTCTGCCTCTAAAATCACATTGCTTTTCGTCATTCCCCGTGGTGCTGTCCTCTATGCCAAGGTTCTTTTACTCTTGACTTACTGTACCAGCCTCCTAATTGGTCTCCACACCTCTAGTCTAGCCCTGCTCTAACCCAATTTCCACATGCAGTCAAGGTGGCCCCTCTAAGTTAATAATGATGAAGTCTCCTATAGCACCTACTCTGGGCTTGGTCCTTTGTAAGCATGATCTCATTCAATGTTTCTAACAACCCGAAGAGGGAGGTACTGTATATTTCTCATTCTTTAAATGGAGTCATTGAAGCTTAAGAGTAAAAGCAACTTCCCCAAGACGATTCAGAGAAGGAAGGCATCTGTAAGATCAGGTTGCTCCGCCTACTTGCCCTCAAGTTCATCAGATGAACCAGGTTCTTCCTCTGTGCTGGGCCGCTGAGCACGCTGTTCCCTGGGCCTGGAATATGTGTTTTCTCCTGTTTACTCCTGAAACCCCTTTTTCCTCAGATGAGATGACATCTCATCTTTCAGGCATCAGCACTCCTGAGGTCCTTGAGAGTTAAGGTGTCTATTTAACCCTCTCATATCTTCACCTCTCAGAGCATTTTTCACACTTTATTTTGATACTTGTTTAATCATTGTCACTAACTGCATATTCTGTGAGGGAAGGGATGATTTATCTCACTTATTACTGTTCCTGAGGCCCCCATACACTGCCAAAGTTTTACTTGGCACTTGATAAAAGTTAAAAGAAAAAAAAAGTGTCAGTAAAATATTTTGTGATTGGTGGATTATTCAGTAAGAAATACAATGGATCACAAAAAGGCAAAATAAACCATCAGATAGAAATTACACTCTTTTCTCAAACAGCCCCCAAATAGATCATTAGCAAGGAGGTAAACTTGCTATAAATCCCTTGAGTGCAGGGTCTGTATCTTATTCATATCTAGAGTGCTTTCCACACATTGGACATTTATCAAGTGACTACTGAGCAGAATTGCTTGCAGTGCCTCTCTTTGAATGATCTTCCCTACCTATGACTGAAGACACACTCAAGAATCCCCTCATTTGAAAATACAGGCTAGTGTGAATTCCGGAGCCAAACCAGTAGTGGTGGTGGTTTAGTTGCTGACTCGTGTCTGACTCTTGCGACCCCATGGACGGTAGCCCGCCAGGCTCCTCTGTCCATGGGATCTCCCAAGCAAGAATACTAGAGTGGGTAGTCATTTCTTCTCCAGGGGAGCTTCCTGACCCAGGGATTGGACCTGAGTCTCCTGAACTGCAGGCAGATTCTTTACGCTGAGCCACCAGGGAAGCCCTTTGTAGTATATTGTTTACTAATCATCAGGATTCGGTGGGTTCTGGGCTTTGATAGGTCTCAAACAATGATTGAAGCAATGACTAAACTCTGACAGATGCCCAGCGCCCACAAGATTAGTTACCCATTCGTGAGTCTTCACTTAGGAATGCACATCCTATTTCCCGACACCTACTCCACACCCTAGGTTAACTATTAATATGATTGTCTCCACGGCCCTTCGGCAGTGTGGAGTACAGCTGTGAATGCTTCCGGATCATTGTCCACCAGATCCCAGCCTGTAAGTTACTTTATAATAAACCAAACAACTGATCACATGGAGTTGCCTGTCTCATTTTTTGGTCTAAAGATGCCTTCTCAGTTCAGTGGGCACTTTTTGTTCCCTCCACTCTCCAAAATATCTACTTCCTAGGGTTGATACAAGGATTATATGAGTTAGTATAAAATATTAGAATGGTGCCAAACACAGAAAAAATGCCATAATACTGCTGCTACTATTTCTATGATTACTACTGCTATCTATCTGCTAAGCTGCTTCAGTCGTGTCTGACTCTTTGCGACCACCAGGCTCCTCTGTCCATGGGATTCTTCCGACAAGAATACTGGCGTGGGTTGCCATTTCCTTCTCCAAGGGATCTTCCTAATGCGGGGATTGAACCCACATCTCTCTCCAGCATTGACAGGCAGATTCTTTACCACTGAGCCACCAGGGAAGCCTACCTGGCATTATGGATGGAGGTAAAACGGTATCTAACACATTTGCTTTCAAGAAGTTCACAGAAGAGAAGAATGTGTTTTAGGGGCAGTGGTAGTAGTAGACTTCCCAGGTGGTGATAGCAGTAAAGAATCCACCTGCCAATGCAGCAAACATAAAAGATAAGGATTTGATTACTGGAGAAAGAAATGTCTACCCACTCCAGTATTCTTGCCTGGGAATCCCAAGGACAGAGGAGCCTGGTGGCCTACAGTCCACGGTGTCCCAAGAGTTGGACATGACTTAGCGGCTAAACAGCAACAAATAATACCAGGTATAAAGCCTTACACGTTGTTGGTCAATAATAAGTGCTAGTTGGGTGGATTGAGAGATTATTGCATTTCTAAAAAGAGCCAATGCCACAGTCAGATCAAGGGTTTTTTTAAGGTGGATCAAATGTTCACTGTTTATCTGAAGCCAAGTTAAAACTGTGCTTTGTAGGTGAATGGGAAGAATGGACTTGGAAAGATTTAGAAGAGTTATTTTGATGGAGCCAATTAATATGAGACTGCCACAGCAAAATCACAAAGAAGATTTAGGTCACTGATTCTTGCTTACTTGTCCAAGATTCTAACAAATACATGGTTTAAGAAAAAATAAATAAACCAATGCACACAGTGGAAGCCTCTTTCATTTCCTTTTAATACTGCTTTCATTGGAGTGTTCAACAAGGTAAATCGCTTGTCATCCAAAAGGCAGACTGCTAATCCTTGGCCAAAGCTGATGTCATGAGACCCACAGACTGAGCAAAATATCAGGGTACTCTGTAATTCTAATTTTGCTTAGTATATTAAGATCACATGATTATAGCTTAAGATCAGCAAATAGGGCTTTCCTTGTGGCTTCATGGTACCTACCAATGCAGGAGACACAGGTTCGATCCCTGATCCAGAAAGTTCCCACATGCCGAGAAGCAACTCAGCCCTTGTTGAGCCTGTGTTCTAGAGCCTGGGAACCACAACTACTGAAGCCCGTGCCCCAGAGCCCATGCTCCACAACAAGAGAAACCACTGTGGTGAGAAGTCTGTGCACAGCAGCTAGAGAAAAGCACATGCCGCAGCAAAGACCCAGCACAGCCAAAAAAAGAAACAAATAAAATTATTTTTAAAATCCAGTAAATATAGAAAATAAAAAATTTTTGCCTGCAAATCATGGTTCATTAATAATATCTTTCGTACTCCTAGAAATCACAAGAAAAATACTATATTTAGATAAACACTGAATTTAATCAATAGTCAGAAATTTGCTTCCTTTTCTCAAATATTTCCATATGTATTTTAACAGACATTTTAAATTAAATCATTAAACTGAAGCATTAAATTCAACCTCAGAAGTTTAATAAACCCAAATTTTTCTTCTTGTTGACAAATAATGCTTCAAAATTATAGGGATGGTTACCAAGTTATCAGTATCTGAAAGTTCTGCTGGGTCTCCAAAAGGTGGGTAGGTGTTTATTTACTGTTTCTCAATACACAGTAATTTTGCTCAAATGAAACAACGCTTTAGGTACTCAAATTCTGGAGTCAGCGAGTCAGAGCTCTGTTTCCCACTAACCAGGAGGACTGCAGGAGTTTTTTGTTTTTTTTTCCTTTCTTTCTTTTTTTAACATTACAGTTTTAAAGATCATAATGCAGAGAATCTGTGTAACCTTCATTCAATTTTCCTCAGTGCTAACATCTTGCACAACTTCAGTACAATATCACAACCAGGAAATTGGCAGTGATACAGTTCACCCGTCTTATCCAGAGTTCACCAGGGTTTTTTTGTGTGTGTGTTTGTTTATATTTTCTACATTTCCCTTTTATTTATTTATTTTCAATTCTTTTTTTTTTTTTTAATTGGAGTACCTGCCTGCCAATGCAGGAAACATAAGAGATGTGGGTTCGATCCCTGGGTCAAGAAGATCCGCTAGAGGAGGGCATGGCCACTCACTCTGTTAGGGGAAGCACACTGACTGAAACCGCCCACCCTGCCCAGGCACCATAGTAACCATTTGCATGAGTTGTTTTAGGACAGGAGATCCTTTAAGGAACACAGAACTGATAACCCACCACCAACCGGAAGAGTTTGGGAAAGGTCCAAAGGAGACACCACCTGTCCAACCACCTCCCAGAATCCTTCTCACTGGCATCCATCTTGGCTGAACAGGGCGTGCACCACCAGGAAGGACTCTGAGCCAGAATGATTGGCTAAAGACAACCCAGGAACTAATCCCATTGCCATAACACCCAAGAGTGTGAGCCACGTGGCAGAGCGGTTCTGGTTTCCCTTACCCTACTGCTCTCTACCTGGGTGCCCTTTCACAATAAAATCTCTTGCTTTGTCAGCACATGTGTCTCCTTGGACAATTCATTTCTGAGTGTTAGACAAGAGCCCAGTTTTGGGCCCTAGAAAGGGTCCCCCTTCCTGTAACAACTCCAGTATTCTTGCCTGGAGAATCCCATGGACAGAGGAGCCTGGCCGGTTATAGTCCATAGGGTTGCAATTCAGCACGCATATAGTGTATATATATTTTAAGTAAACATTCCAGTAAGCTCTAGGGAAGAATTCTATAATTAAGTACACTATCTATTTCTCCAGAAAAATATATTAGTATTCATATTTAATGAGATAAATAAAAAGGAAAAACAGCCTCATATCCTTTCAGGTCAGACTGCCCTGACCCAGACTCTTTCTGTTTTGTTCTTGGTTTTCAGAGCTTTTCTGTTACTGGATGTGGTCAAGGAGTGACAGACCTGTGATTCTCCCTTTGTGGGGCTGCAGTGAGTATTAAATCATAACACACGGAAAGCACAACCCACTCTTACCCATACTCAGTTGTCAATGACCCCTCTGTCATCAATATTATTATAATTTTGCCAGACCAGAAAATATATTAAATCGTTACAAGAGTTGATTGCTGTTTGATAGAATTCCAAATGAATTTTACCTTGTTAGGTATCCTTTTCTCTACTGTATAAATTCTTTATAATGGACCTTTACTATTATGAAATAGTTTTATACAGCTTAAGAAAATACTTTTTTTCCCTTCATTTAAAAGGATTTACTTTGAGTATTTCCTTCTAGATTTTCTTAATCTTGCCTTTTATCACATAGACAAAATTTTTTCTGAGTTCCCTGTGTTGAAATGTTCTTGGGTTATAAATTCATTAGAGGCAAAGAAACTTTATTCTTTGGCTCTGTAATCAGATGGGTTTTTTTCCTCTTCTGAGCAACCTATAAGCAAAGCTTTTTTTTTTTTTTTTGCTATGAATACTAAAAAAACATGCGTTGGCCAATCTACAAGGTATTTCTTTAGTTCCTGAGTTACTGGAATGTATTTATAGATCTGTGAGCTGTTTAATACCATAACAGTGAGATACCAAGATGAACACCAACATTCTCACACTAAACAGTTACAGTCTTTGCCTCCATAAAAAAATATTTAAAACCTGTAACTAAAAACCAAAACCAAAAACAATACAAAAGAAATAAGCAGAAACTCATTTGGCTTTCCCTAGCATTGTCCAGTGCACTGCTGTCCACTAGAACTTTCTACAACGATGGAAAACTTCCAGTCTGCTCTATTCAACACAATAGCCAGTAGCCACATGTAGTTATTTAAACACTTGAAATGTGGCTTTTGCAACCAGGGGCCTGAATTTTAAATTTCATTTAATTTTCTAATTAATTTAAATTTAAATTTAATTAGCCACATGCGTTTAGTTACTCATGTATTAGGAAGTGCAGGTCAACAAAACGCCAATTGTTTACGAATTCTTTTTCAATGGAGGCACTGAATGCCACTTCTATTTTTAAAGGATTTGTAATGTTTTCCACGGGATGAAACTTGGGAGCTCTTTTCTACAATTTCACTTGAAAAGAATCACTGAAGATCAAATTGTCAGGACCTACATGAATAAAGTTTCTGTTCCATTGTGCTATACTGGTGGGAGATGGCTAAAGAATTCATTGCTTTATCCAACATTTGTGTTTGTCTCTATCTATTATTCTCTGGTTCTAGAGGCTGTTCTATCCATCCTGCACTCCCAAGTATTTCTAATAAATAAATACCCCCAAAGTGGCTCCAGGCAGACAAACATTAAAAACAAAACAACAACACACATAGTTAATAACAAATGAGACTGCAGTCAGGGAACAAAAGTGGCAAATGGCAAAAGCCAAGTCTCTACTCAATACTCTGTAATAACCCATATGGGAAAAGAATCTAAAAAAGAATGTGTGTGTGTGTGTGTGTGTGTGTGTGTGTGTGTGTATTTAAGGATAACTGAATCACTTTGCTCTACACCTGAAACTAGGACAATATTGCAAGTAAACCATACTCTTAAAAAAAAAAAAAAAGCCCATTACTGTCAAAAAATAGAAAACGACTTTAAATTCCACCTCAGTACATTGACTCCACTGCTCAGTATTTAAAACTTTCCCCAAGTTTTGAAAACCTCCAGAAAGCTTTGGTTTCAGCAGTCATTATACCACAGCTCACAATTAACACCGCCAGTCTACTCGCTAATCAATTATTCACTCAGCTGTCCAGCGTTTCTTTGGAGCCCCTTCCTTCCACATCACCATGGTTAAGGAGATGACACGTGCCTGTGTACTTTTCAGAACGAAGGGCAGACTTTAAGTGGGTTTTAACACTAAATGAGAACAAGGGTTAGAGAAGAGAAATCAGCCCTTTTAGTCAAAGTACAGCTTCGGGCGAGCTGCAGGCAGTGCACAGCATGAGAGAATCTGGTTCCAGAAAGTGCCCATGTGTTGACAGCTGAGTAAGAGTTTGAAGGCTTAGTGGTACAAATGTTCTGTCACTGGGCTTTGCTTCACCAGAACTGCCCCAAACTCCAAACTTGTTGACAACCAAAGAAGGGAAATTAATTCACTCTAGACTTTGACATTAAGTTAGCGAGTTATTTTTACCTAAGTAGTCACCCTGCACTGACTTGATTAACTGAAGAAAACGAAGGATCCTTTTGTCCGGCCAGAAACTTTAAAGGAGTAAGACCAGAAACCACGAAAGAACACAACTAGAATCACTTCTTTCTTTCTTGAACAAACCCGCTAGATAACAAGCTGGCGTTGTGTAACATATTTATCAAGTGTAGATACAATTTATTTCACAGGTAAGAGATTTGCAAGTGCAAAGCTCCCCCCAAAGGAAGAATATTCAAAATAATCTGGGAGTAAATTAAAATCACAAAGAGATGCTCCTACCAGTATCTAGAATCACAAGTAGAAAATAAAGATACTGCAGTCTAGCAATCACTTCCAGCATCAACACTCAGTGTTTGAAAATTCTGAAGTTTTACTGGCCATTTCGGTTTTAAGTAATGACGAACTGTTTTGAATGCCACCCAGCCTATACTAGTCCTTCTCCCTGCTTGAATTCTTGCAGCACCTATAAAGAGCACTAAGGAGTAGTTGACCTTTTATTATGGTATACTATCATGATTATCATCACCAAAATGAGAAAGAAAGCCACTGAGGACGGGCTATATCTCTCACACATGCCTCCGGCAGGTCCGCTCTGTTGGTTAGGAGCATGCGCCCTGGGGCCAGGCATCCTAGCTTCAAATCCAACTCTGCCATTGACTATCTGTGTGACCCTAGGCAAGTTATCTAACCTCTCTGAGCCTAGGTTTCTTTAGTTAACTGGGAATAAACACAGGGTCTACACGTCTTTGTGTCATTGTAAGGATTTTTTATTATGTAATTATAAGGCCTGTTTGTGTTATCGTAAAGATTAAATAAATTTATCCATGCTAAATGCATTGTACCATTCTTAGCACTTGGTACGTATTCAAAAGATGTTGGTTTACGCTGTTATGAGTAGGGTTTTTTTAGACAAGCATCATTAAAAAATAACAAAACAGGATTTCTTTTTGCTGGATTGGGGGATGTATTATGGAAACCCTGATGTGAAGCATAAGACAGCTTCATTTTTAAACATCCAATATTGGGTAAATAGAAAGAAAGGCTGATAAAGGAAATGAAGTTATCCTTTGGAATACATCTTTGCCTGTAATATTGACAGGTAAATTCTACCATCCTCAATGATGTTTCTATGAACAGTCACCTTGTGATTTGTATAAGGGCTCTACAGCAGACAAATGAGGCTTATTCCTAAGGCCTGATTACTGCTAGAACATAAAATGAGTAATGTTAGAGGCATTATCTTTGTTATTACAGGGAATGATTTATTCTACACCAGAGCTCAGGAATCCTAATATTAACATATCTTGCAGCAATCAATCATATTCAATTTTGACTTTCAAATCTTTGCAAAACATCAAATGATACTGCTAAGCATACAGCTTAATTGTGGAGACTGCTGATGTGGACGGTAATGCCATTAGTGAGCCCAAAAAGCGAAATCAGCAATATTGAGCCTGAAAATGAAAGAGGTTGGAATTCTGAAGAAAGAGAGTTAACCCACCGAGTTAAACAAGGTAAACACACTAAAAATAATTTGCAAAACAATTTTCTTCCTGCATTTAATAAACATGTGTCAGAAGAAACAAAAATCACAGAAGCCAAAAGTAAAAAAAAAAAAAAAATCAATTAAAATAAAGTCACAGGGCATGGTAGAGAATTATTTCTGGCAGTTATTTGATATAATGTGGTTAATATTTCCAGTCAGTCAAATTAACGCAATTTTTTCACTGTAGATTTACAGTTACAAAATGCACATACCCAGGAGGCTTATTTTATTCCAAGAATCAGAGAAACAAGTTCCTTTCAGGCATAGAACAACTTGACCATTTTCTCCTGAATGTAAGGAATGAAAGTAAAGTCACCCTTCAGAAAACAATGAATTTGCTACACATTCCCATCTGGCCGTCATCTCATCCCTCCGTGCTTTCCCCTTCAAAGTCCTTGGACAAAAACTAGTCCATTTATCGCTCCGTTTGTATCAACAGATATGCTTTTATTTCTTATCGGTCTGCCTATTCGTATCATGTACTCTGCCATGTTATTGATTGAAAGAAGCTCAGGCAAGGTGGTGTCAGCTCATATTCCTAAAGGGAGTCCCCTGAGTAGATTGGTGAGGCACTTAAGGTCAAGTCAAAATTGCCTCTTTCTACATTAAAACTGCAGGGCACAGTGACAAGAAGGATGTCGACTCCTCAAGCATGCCAAGTAAATACCAACATTCAACCTTCATGGTTTTATCTTCCCCCCATGGAGCTCAGAGGTACTTTTCATGGAAGGAAGTTTGGCTTTGTAAAAACAAAAACTACTTCAAGCCCTTCTTTCTACTTTCCAGGCTTTCTTCTTTATCTTTTTTGTTTATCTCTCCAAATGCTATTCCTTACGGACAGAAATCAGAAGGCAAATAAAAGTCACTAAATCACACCATGCCCGGAGAGAAAGAATCTAGTAACCCTCCTAACAGATTAATCTGGCATTTTCCTGATGATTTGTGAGATAATCTGTACACGTTGAATGAGGAGAAAGTAAAGTTAACCACGCTTGGCAACTGTATGCTTAGCATCATAAACATTTCCAAGATCTCAATTATTGGAAGAACCTCGAAATTCATTCATCACATACTATCCAGAGCACATATTATATGTACAGCACTTTTTCTGGAATGCGGGTTTCAAAGGTGGATATAATGTGCTTGCCCTCAGGGAATTCATAATTCATTATTTTACAGCATGAAATGTGCTGTGATAGGACATGAACAAAATATCAAAGGACAGAACCACACACATATCATGGCATAAAGAGCTACAGTGAGACAGACAGGGGTTCAAATCTGTCTTTCTCCACACACAGAGGGGGGCTCCTGGAAAACGCATCTACCTTCTTGAACTTCATTTTGCCCAACGTAACACAGATGTAGTATTATTAGTACTCTTGGTAGATGGTTAATAAACATTAGTTCACTTTCCTCCTTGGATACAAAGTCAAGGACAATTGATTTGCTCTAAGGGCAGAGAAGATAATGGGACAAGGGGTCAAAGAAAGAGCAGAGTTAAGGTTGGCTTTATAGAAAAAGCAGGATTTCAATAGAGAAGAATGAGAAGTAAGGGATTTTTGGCAAAGAAAGTATCATGAGGGAGAAAAGGGGAACCGTAAAAAGAATATTTTTAAAAAAAGCACATTGTGTGTTTAGGGGGAGCAGAGGAGAGTGGTTACAAATGGGGGTGTAGGGATTAATCTGCCTGAGCTGGGACCATGTTGCCTCCTTGGGATCCTCTGGGGTAACTTGCTCATCCATTTTCCTCATTTATTACCCACATATAACAATATCTGTGTCATAGGGTATACTGAAGATTAAGTGGAAAATATATGTATATATCTTCCATATACATGTGGACTGGTGTCATGCAGTCACTCGGTCACGTCCAACTCTTTGCAGTCCCAAGGACTGTAGCTCGCCAGGCTCCTCTGTCTATGGGATTATCCAGGCTAGAATACTGGAGTGGGTTCCCATGCCCTCCTCTAGGGGATCTTCCAAACCTAGGAATCAAACCAGCATCTCTTAGGTCTCCTGCATTGACAGGCAGGTTCTTTGCCACTAGCACCAGCAGAGAAGCTTATATATATAAATCAGTTCAGTATAGACACTCAGTCATGTCTGATTCTTCGTGACCCCATTGACTGTAGCATGCCAGGCCTCCATGTTCATCACCAACTCCTGGAGTTTACTCAAACCCACATCCATTGAGTCCATGATGCCATCCAACCAGCTCATCCTCTGTCGTCCCCTTTTCCTCTCACCTTCAATCTTTCCCAGCATCAGGGTCTTTTCAAATGAGTCAGTTCTTTGCTAGGTGGCCGAAGTATTGGAGTTTCAGCTTTAGCATCAGTCTTTCTGATGAATATTCAGGACTGATTTCCTTTAGGAAGGACTGGCTGGATCTGACTGCAGTCCAAGGGACTGTCAAGAGTCTTCTCCAACGCCACAGTTCAAAAGCATACATATATATATATACTTGGAGAAGGCAATGGCACCCCACTCCAGTACTCTTGCCTGGAAAATCCCATGGATGGGGGAGCCTGGTGGGCTGCAGTCCATGGGGTCGCGAAGAGTCGGACACGACTGAGCGACTTTACTTTCACTTTTCCTTTCATGCACTGGAGAAGGAAATGGCAACCCACTCCACTGTTCTTGCCTGGAGAATCCCAGGGACAGGGGAGCCTGGCGGGCTGCCGTCTGTGGGGTTGCACAGAGTTGGACATGACTGAGGCAACTTAGTAGCAGCAGCAGCAGCATATATATACTAAGAGACCTATTATTATCAGAAAGTGAAAAGTGACAGTGAAAGTTGATCAGTTGTGTCTGACTCATTGCGACCCCATGGACTATACAGTCCGTGGAATTCTCCAGGCCAGAATACTGGAGTGGGTAGCCTTTCCCTTCTCCAGGAGATCTTCCCAAGCCAGGGATCAAACCCAGGTCTCCCACATTGCAAGTGGGTTCTTTACCAGCTGAGCCACAAGGAAAGCCCATCATTATGAGAAAAGTCTCAATAGGTTGGGGATGATTCAAGTGTAAGGGAAACAAAAGTATGGGTGACCAGAGTGCTATTTTTTACTCTGCTTTTTGACTCCAGGCATCTAATTACTCAGTACTCTAAAAGCGATATTTTATCACAAATGCGTGAACAGGTTACTTTTATCAGGCGACTCTATGTCTCCTCCCATTACCTAAATATGTTTTGGTCCAGTGGTTTGTAAACCTGGCTGTGCATCAGACTCTCTTGGGAATCTGATTTTTAAGAAAACAAAAAGCAAAATGAGCAAACAAAAACACTCTTAGGTCTAAACATAGAGATCCTTATTGAATAAATTTAAGGTGGAACTGAGGAAACTGTACTTTTTTAAAAGTTTCCCCGGTGATTCTGATAAATAGCTAAATGTGGAGACCTTCACTGCAGTGTTCTCATAAGCCAGGTCAATATGTTTTACTCTTATTGCCCATTGAATAAAATAACATTTAGCTTATCTAACAATAAGAGATTCATAAAAGTGCTGGCCTCCAATTTAATCTTACAGAAAACACTCTCATTAATTCAAAAAAGGCATTCATAGGAGTATAACTTCTTTGTTAATTAGTTACTGAAGCCCTCTGCAAGGATGATGGCATGAAAGAGCTTGAAATGACAGGCAAGTTAACTTTTCATCAATCATTAAAAAAGAAAATAAACTTTTCTCAGATTAAATATCACAATGCTGCCAAATTAAGTTGTTTCACCGATATTTACTCTATTCTCAGATACATTTAAGAGTATAAATTATGAAACGAGAAGTCGAAGGAATTCATGTTGGTTTCAACACTACTACAAGCAAGACTCAGATTCTGATTGGCCAGAGTCTGTGTGTTCTTTCAATGGATTTGTCTGAAAGAATATCAATCAGCTATATCAGAGAGGCCTATTAGCTTCACAAAATAATTATTTATTTTATTAAGATCACTTATAGCTTCTTAGTGCCCCATAAGGGTTTGCTGATTGTCATTGGACAGGAAGTCCTAGAAGAAGAACATTTTAAACAAAATGTTGATTCAAAATACAGAAACACATTCCTGGTATTATAATTTTAATGTAATTTTATGTGATTTACAAATAAACCTCAAGGGCAAGGCAAGATACAAAGGCTGGCGGGGTAAGCCCAGGGACCGGGTCAAGAATGGCCATAGTAAGCCCAGATTTTACCCTGCAAGGAAGAAGGAGCTACTCAGGGATTTTAGTGGTAAAATATACATTGTAAAAGAGTCTAATATAGTAGTTATCAACATGAAAACATATTAGAATCACCCAGGAGCTTTTAAAAAAATATCAGTGTCTAAACTCCCTACATTTCTAATTTAATTGGTCTGGAGTGGGGGCCACACAGCAGCAATTAAAACAACAACAACACCCAAGTTATTTTACTGTATGGCCAGGGTTGAGAACTACTGCTCAGACTGGAAGCCTGGAGACCAGCAGGGCCTTGGAGAGAACATGTCTGAGAAAGGGCCTTGGTGATGGAGATGGAGAAACGTGAATAAACTTGACGGATAACTCAGGTGCTAGAATGAACAGGATATCTGTGAAAAGTAAGGGAAAAAACGTGAATCAAAAATTACCTTGAGGTTCCCCCAGGAAAGGGCTTCCCTGGACATTCAGATGGCAAAGAATCCACCTGCAATGCAGACCTGGGTTCAATCCCTGGGTCTTCAACCCACCAGAAGATCCCCTGGAGAAGGGAATGGTTTCCCACTCCAGTAGTCTTGTCTGGAGAATCCCATGGACAGAGAAGCCTGGCAGGCTATGGACCATAGGGTCCCAAAGAGTCAACACAATTGAGTGGCTAACATTTCCCTGGGAAAATGAGCCAACAGTGGCGCTATTCATTGGCCTTAAATTCTACTGGACCCGGGTTTCGATCTGGCTTGTCCACTTTCTATTTTGAGCCTTTGGCCGAATTATTTAAAAGCTCTTTTAATTCTATACAAAATGGAATCAATAGCACTTACTTCACAATAGTAAAGATTATGCAAGATAATGCAGGTCCTAGGACCTAGGACAGTGTCTATCACATAAGAGGCGCTTAATAAACGGGTTTCTCTTCCATATTATAACACAGCTACTCCAAGTATACTTATTTAAATTCCTAAAGGAACTAAATTTCTTTCAACATGTGAAATTATTTTGGGCTTCCCAGGTGGTACAGGGGGTAAAGAACCTGTCTGTCAATGCAGGAGATGCAGGTTCGATCCCCTGGTCAGGAAGATTCCCTGGAGAAGGAAATGGCTACCCATTCCAGTATTCATGCCTGGAGAATCCCATGGGCAGAGGAGCCTGGCAGGCTATGGTTGCAAAGAGTCGGACATGACTGAAGGAACTGAGCATACACGCACACACATGACTTCTCCTTCTCAGAAGACGCAAGACACTTAAAAAGGATGTCTTGGATGTTGGGAGAGAATTTACTATCATTTCGAGAAACAAAGATACATTGAGGGAAACCACCTGCTTCTAATTTTGTTAAATTATTTCAAAACAAACAATAAGGATAGACATGGAACAATGGACTGGTTCCAAATTGGGAAAGGAGTACATCAAGTCTGTATATTGTCACCCTGCTTATTTAACTTATATGCAGAGTACATCATGTGAAATGCCAGGCTGGATGAAGCACAAGCTGGAATCAATTCCTTGGGAGGAATATCAATAATCTCAGATATGCAGATGACACCACCCTTATGGCAGAAACCGAAGATGAACTAAAGAGCCTCTTGATGAAGGTGAAAGAGGAGAATGAGAAAGCTGGCTTAAAACTCAACATTCAAAAAATGAAGATCATGGCATCCAGTCCCATCACTTCATGGCAAATAGACAGGGAAACAATGGAAACGGTGGCTGACTTTATTTTCTTGGGCTCCAAGATCAATGCAGGCGGTGACTGCCATGAAATTAAAAGGTGCTTGCTCCTTGGAAGAAAAGCTATGGGGAACCTAAACAGTCTATTAAAAAGCAAAAACATCACTTTGTCAACAAAATTCTGTATAGTCAAAGCTCTGGTTTTTCCAGTAGTCATGTATGGATGTGAGAGTTGGACCATAAAGAAGGCTGAGCATCAAAGAACTGATGTTTTCGAACTTTTGGAGAGGCCTCTTGAGAGTCCCTTGGACAGCAAGGAGAGCAAACTAGTCAATCCTAAAGGAAATTAACCTTGAAGATTCATTGGAAGAACTGATGCTAAAGCTGAACCTCTGATACTTTGGCCACCTGATACAAAGAATTGACTCATTGGAAAAGACCCTGATGCTGGGAAAGGTTGAAGGTAGGAGGAGAAGGGGGCGACAGAGGATGAGATAGTTGGATGGCATCACCAAATCAATGGACATGAGTTTGAGCAAACTCCAGGAGATAGTGAAGGACAGGGAAGCCTGGTGTGCTGCAGTCCATGGGGTTGCCATGAATCGGACACGACTGAGCAACTCAACAACAACAAAAGGATAGACAAAAGTACTTGACAATGAAAGGCTGATTTTAGGAAAAGCATTCTAGTTTCAATTTATAAAAACAGGGTGTCTGAACACCTGGAAGAATGCTCTCACCTCCTGGCCTTTACACTGGCTGTTCCCTTTGCCTGGAATTTTCTTGACTACAAATGTTCATAACTAACTCCCATGACAGCCCTCAATTTTTGCTGTTCCTAAATGAGGTCAACTTGATCACCCCACTTCAATCACAACCTCCCCGTCTCTGCCTCAACATTTCTCACTTCTGTAACCTATTAAACTCTTCTTTTTAACAAACTGCATAATTTACTAATTTATTTTTTATTGTCGATCTATTCTTTATAGGCTGTAAACTCTACGAGGGCAGAAATAACTTGTTTTGTTAAATTATTATTATTATTATGCCAAAGACCTAGAATAGTGCCTGGCAAAAAGTAGGTATAGAATGAACATCTGTTGACTAATAAGAGTTATAAATTGCCCACAAAATTCACAAGTCATTGATGTACATGCCAGTATCATAAGTGAGCATGTCAAGTCATCAAAACTGGTTATAAAAAGAAAAGGATATGTGAAAGCTTTGCTGAAACTAGAAGTTTTTATTAACTAGAACCAATCAGTGCTCTGTTCTTCGAGTATTTGTACCAGGACTAGTAGAAAACAGGAAAGACTATGCGTTTTAGGGGGAAAACTAGTTTTGGAAGCACTGCTTTGGGAGTGATGCATGATCAAGGGGTGAAAACAGAGATTAGGACTGAAGAGTTTTTTTCTTTTCGGCTGCACCACAGCATGCAGGATCTTAGTTTCCAGACCAGGGATCAAGTCCCATGCCCTCTGCAGCGGAAGTATGAAGTATTAACCAGTATACTACTAGGGAAGTCCCAAGAGTTTGCCATTTTGCTTGTAAGTATGTGGGGATGCTTTCTTGTGCCAAAGGAGGGCATAAAATATACTTTCTTAACAAAAACTTATCAAGAATACTACCTGTCTAGCCATGCTGTGCTCAGACTGTGCTCAGACGCAGTCATGTCTGACTCTTTGTGACCCCACAGACCATATTCTACCAGGCTTCTTTGTCCATGGGATTTTCCAAGCAAGACTACTAGAGTGGGTTGCCATTTCCGCTTCCAGACCCAGGGGTCAAACCTGCGTCTCTTACATCTCCTGCATTAGCAAGCAGATTCTCTACCATTAGTGCCATAGCCATAAAAAATATTATAACTTATATCAGACTCTCTCCCTCCCTCTGTCTTTTTCTCTCTTTGTTTCTAAAAACAGGAGAGAATGATGATAATATTCTGGTCTTTGATAAAAACATAATTCACAATCCAGCCCTGATTTCCTAATCCACAGAAAACTGTGACTCACAGAAATGACCACTCTTTCTTTTAAGCGAACCATAGTTGCCTTGAAGGGTACAATCAAGCAAGATTACCAGGGCACCAAGGACTGCCTAGGTGGGAACGGCTTTATGAATTTCCAGAGAAGAAATTAAATTACTTTGTAATGCTCTGCCTACACTATAGAGAACATGAAAAAAGGAAAGGGGTTGGAGTCATTCCATTTGGCATGAATTTCATGATACGTCTGTTTTCTAAAGATTTCTAGGAAATAAATGGGGCTTAGGCAACTCTAGAGAATATAGATTAAGACAGAGAAAAGGCCAAACCAAATAAGCCTGAAGTCATTTAACAAAGCAGTGCCTGTTGATTGATTTATATTTGGCTTTGTAATGGGATTGCACAGAGACTCCACTCTGCCCAACTTCCTGTACTTCACATTTGAGCCCCATCCTTGGCAACTGAAAGCCCAATGGGGAGCCTGATGATAGAAGATGAGATAATCTGCAAAGCAGATAATCTGTTTCTCGCAATTGAGTATTAGAACAGCCTCGTGGGCCACCTGAGCCCCTACAATATACCCTTTCCAGTCCCACAAACAGAGCCTCTCAGGTTATTGACCTGAGCCCAGAGGCATCGTGGAGGTTCACAATTAAAAGGCTTTGACCCAACTTCTGACCTCAATGTCTGCTTCCTGTGGAGAGAGTCTGAACTTGCCTAACAGAATTGCAGACTTAGGAATGCTACCGAAATTACTTTCATTCTGTCTTCCAGTTCACAGAACCATTAGGAACGTATTTGTTCAGATATATGCTGGCCCACCAGCTCAAAACAGTTCATATTAGTCTTTGTTATAAAGGGCTGTAGTGTTCTCAACATTACTTACCCTTATTCCTATCAAAAGTGACAATCTTTGCTTTAACACATGTAATATGTTGTTTGCAGCTTCAGCTCTATGCTTGAACACTTGATCGATGAATACGACATCATTTATTGATGCAGATTTATCAGAAACCTCAGCAATATCACCAGTATAAACAGGTCTTGGAAGAACAAGACCTTCAAAAACAGTTACTCGTTATCTTACTATTGTAATTGGTGTTGCTGGTAGAAAAAAAAAAAAAAAACGTATATTCAAACCTAGGACAGCTGGTCTAAAATGAAACAAATATTTAATCTCATTTAATTTCCCTGAAATTGCCTGATAACTAAGAGGATCAGAAAATTGAGAAATAAGCATCTTCAGAGATGAAACCCCAATGTTGACAACCTCTCAGGCAGAAGAAAAATTTTAAACGGACTATGTTGACACTAGCAAGTATTTTGTTCTAAATCATTATACTCTCTCTATATTGTTAATTCTCTTCAAAGAACATGGACATCAGAGACTATAATCTTTCACTGTGTATTTCTAGACCATCCCACTGTTTGAATATTGAACCAGATATATCACTCCAGGCATCTCTGGTGGCTCAGATGGTAAAGAATCTGCCTGCAATTCCGGAGAACTAGGTTCAATCCCTGGGTCAGGAAGATCTCCTGGAGAAGGGAATGGCAACCCATTCCAGTATTCTCGCCTGGAGAAGTCTATGGACGCAGGAGTTTGGTGGGCTACAGTCGATGGAGTCGCAGAGCTGGACATGACTGAGTGACTGTCATCCCTTCACTTCATACCAGTTCAAGCGGAAAGACAGAAAATCCCTGATAAACTGAAGGATGGCCCCAGATCTTGTCAAATTACATAGTTCAGAGATCATTCAGTGATTCAAACTATACAAATATCAGCTTGTCAAAAAATTATCGATGTGCATGTATACAAGCATATGAGTGAGTAATCAAAAGAGACCAAAGCTCCTCTGTTTTAGAAAGGGGTTGGAGCAAAATTTGATACCCACAGAAGAAAACTATCCAAAGTATATGTTTCAGATATCTGGTGGCTCAGGAGTAAAGAATCTGCCTGCCAAGCCAGGAGATGAAAGATTGATCCTAGGGTCAGGAAGACCCCTAGGGAAGGAAATGGCAACTCATTCCAGGATTCTTGCCTGGGAAATCCCATGGACAGAGGAGCCCAGCAGGCTACAGTCCATGGGGTAGCAAAAAGTTGGACACAACTTAGTGACTAAATAACAGGAATAAAAATATATAACAAGTCAAATAAAACTCTGTCTAAACCTAAATGTACTCCATTAGTGATAATTTCTCCAGGTTAATTTACATCCCTATCAAAAGCAAGAAAAAATCAACAATAACAAAAAATAAGAAAAAAAAAAAGATCCCCAGATCACATATCTTGGGGCATATGTGAATTTTCAGAGGAGTCACATAGGACGTCTGAGTGTTAACCATGGACTTCAGTTCAGTTCAGTTCAGTCGCTCAGTCATGTCTGACTCTTTGAGACCCCATGAATTGCAGCACGCCAGGCCTCCCTGTCCATCACCAACTCCCGGAGTTCACTCAGACTCACGTCCATCGAGTCCGTGATGCCATCCAGCCATCTCATCCTCTGTCATCCCCTTCTCCTCCTGCCCCCAATCCCTCCCAGCATCAGAGTCTTTTCCAATCAGTCAGCTCTTCGCATGAGGTGGCCAAAGTACTGGAGTTTCAGCTTTAGCATCAGTCCTTCCAATGAACACCCAGGACTGGTCTCCTTTAGGAGTACTTTACAGCACTGGGTTGTAATAATGATGATGGGCTTTGACATATATCAACATGAATTGGCCATAGGCATACATGTGTCCCTTCCCTTCTGAATCCCCCTCCCACCTCCCTCCTCACCTCACCTTTCCAGGTATTTGAGAGAATAGCATTGAAACATATATGTTACCATATGTAAAACAGATAGCCAGTCAAAGCTTGATGTATGATGCAGGGAACCCAAAGCCAGTGCTCTGAGAAGCAGAGTTTTGCTCTATAAAAGTTACTTGCCCTCAATGGGCATACCACTACACTTAGGTTAAGTGTTTTATGTATTCAAATCAGCCAGATTCTGCCAACACTTCTTTTTCACAACGTATACCTAGTTTCAGTTCAACAAGTGCTCTTTGACCACCTACTGTATACAAGGCACTAGATTAGATACTGCTAAAAGTAGAAGGATAAACTGCCTCACAATTCAGAATACAGGAAATCTGAGAATCTCTTAAAAATTAACCCATTTGATCTGTATTTAGAATTACTGTATCAGTGCACAGAAATATATTAAAAATGGTATCTCTATATAAACACATCATATGATTTTTTTTTCCTACTTTTCCTTTTTTAACATTACTAACACTCTTTTTAGGGAATAAAGTAATCAGTATACTCACAGAAACATCTAATTAGTTAGGATGTCATTCATGGACATTCCCATAACTTCAAAAACTCGATAATTTAAAGTAAATATATTTAGGTCTTTTTATGAAATGTGAACACCTCCAGAATCCCTAAGGAGTGAAGAAATGCTGACCTTCATTTTGGCAAACTTTTCAATTCATGCCAAATCACTCATTCAACTGGAATTTTACCAGCAAGAACAGACCCAGTTTTTGTGGGATCCAAAGCTGATACAATCTGGGGGCTCTTCTTTAAGAAAGGAATGCAAAATTATTTCCAGGGAGAGGGGCTAAAAAGTTTAAGCTTCATTAGCTTCTGAGCAAATCTGTCTCTGGTTTTCAGCCATCAGTAATGAGCTTTTGCTAATGACATGATGTAAAACAGAGCAACAAGTATCTGAAACTTAAGTTGGGGCGGAAACATATTTCTCTGAAATTGAATTATAGGAGCTATGTGGACTTTTGTGAAAATGAGCTCCTGAGATACTCGCCTCTCCCAGAAACCTCGAACGTTACCATGCACAGCATCAAGAGAAGGCTCAATGTTAATCACTCATTTCCCCTTTCAATCTGTCTCAATTACTGTTACAGGATGCTTCAATTAGTCATTCTCCTTCTCTCCAGGGATAGGGAGAGATCACAGATAACTCATCCCAAATAGACTTCACAATTTGAATCCCTCCACTCTGCTAAAGAAAAATCTTCACTGGAGACAAGCGAGATTTGCTATCATCCACTCTGTACTCTGTCAATGCCACTGTTTCATCAGACAAAGAAAAGCCGTAAGTCTTCTGGGATGGTGAACCTTCTTTTCCCTTCCCCCATAGAGTGAGTTCTGTTTCTCTCACACATTCAGCCCAAGACAGCCATAGGCAATTGTTTTTAAAACTGCCCTTGGATGGCCCTTTCCAGAAGGTAGCCCCTGAGACAGACAACCATATTATCAGTCATCTAGACAGCATTTATCTCTTTTTTATGCCTGTTCTCCACCTGTTATAAGAAGACTATTTAGCCCTAGAGTCTAAAATCTGTGAAACAAGGTATTCAATATCTCTTTAAGAAGTATGTATGGTATCAGCAACAGAATGATCTCTGTTCATTTCCAAGGCAAACCATTCATATGATAGTTATCCGAGTCTATGCCCCAACCACTAATGCTGAAGAAGCTGAAGTTGAATGGTTCGGTGAGGAACTACAACACCTTCTAGAACTAACACCAAAAAAAAAGATGCCCTTTTCATCATAGGGAACTGGAATGCAAAAGTAGGAACTCAAAAGATACCTGAAGTAACAGGCAAGGTTGGCCTTGGTGTACAAAATGAAGTAGGGAAAATGCTAACAGAGTTTTGCCAAGAGAATGCACTGGTCATACAAAACACCCTCTTCCAACACCACAAGAGATGACTCTATACATGGACATCACAATATGTCAACACCAAAATCAGACTGATTACATTCTTTGCAGCCAAAGATGGAAAAGCTGTATACAGTCAGCAAAAACAAGACCAGGAGCTGACTGTGGCTCAGATCATGAGCTCCTTATTGCAAAATTCAGACTTATGAAGAAAATAGGGAAACCACTAGACCATTAGGGTATGACTTAAATCTCTTACGATTATACAGTGGAAGTGACAAACAGATTCAAGGGATAAATCTGATAAACAGAGTGCCTGAAGAACTATGGATGGAGGTTCCGGACATTCTATAGGAGGCAGTGATCAAGATCACCCCCAAGGAAAAGAAATGCAAAAAAGCAAAATGGTTGTCTGAGGAGCGCTTACAAATAGCTGAGAAAAGAAGAGACACAAAAGGCAAAGGAGAAAAGGAAGGATACACGCATTGAAAGCAGAGCTCCAAAGAACAGCAAGGAGAGAGAAGAAAGCCTTCTGCAGTGATCAATGCAAAGAAATAGAGGAAAACAATAGAATGGGAAAGACTAGAGATCCCTTCAAGAAAATTAGAGATGCCAAGGGAACATTTCATGCAAACATGAGCACAATAAAGGACAGAAAGAGTATGGACCTAACAGAAGCAGAAGTTATTAAGAAGAGGTGGCAAGAACACACAGAAGAACTATTAAAAAAAAATCGTAATGATCCATATAACCAGGAAGGTGTGATCACTCACCTAGATCCAGACATCCTGGAGTCCAAAAACAAGTAAGCCTTAGGAAGCGTCACTATGAACAAAGCTAGTGCAGGTAATGGAATTCCAGCTGAGCTATTTCAAATTCTAAAAGATGATGCTGTGAAAGTGCTGCACTCAATATGCCAGCAAATTTGGAAAACTCAGCAGTGGCCACAGGACTGGAAAAGGTCAGTTTTCATTCCAATCTCTAAGAAAGGCAATGCCAAAGCATGTTCAAACTATTGCACAATTGCACTTATCTCACATGCTAGCAAAGTAAGGCTCAAAATTCTGCAACCCAGGCTTCAGCAGTTTGTGAACCGAGAAATTCCAGGTGTTCACGCTGGATTTAGAAAAGGCAGAGGAACCAGAGATCAAATGACCAACATCAGTTGGATCATAGAAAAAGCAAGGGAGTTCTAGAGAAACATTTATTTCTACTTTATCAACTACGTCAAAGCCTTTGACAGTGTATATCTCCATAAACTGGAAAATTCTAAAAGAGATGGGAATACCATATCACCTTACCTGCCTCATGAGAAATCTATATACAGGTCAAGAAGCAACAGTTAGAACCGGACATGGAACAATGGACTGTTTCCAAGTTGGAAAAGGAGTACGTCAAGGCTGTATAGTGTCACCCTGCTTATTTAACTTATATGCAGAGTACATCATGCAAAAGGCTGGGCTGGATGAAGCACAAGTTGGAATCAAGATTGCCAGGAGAAACATCAATAACCTCAGATATACAGATACTGCTGCTGCTGCTGCTAAGTGGCTTCAGTCATGTCCAACTATGTGCGACCCCATAGACGGCAGCCCACCAGGCTCCCCTGTCCCTGGGATTCTCCAGGCAAAAACAATGGAGTGGGTTGCCATTTCTTTCTCCAATGCATGAAAGTGAAAAGTGAAAATGAAGTTGCTCAGCCGTGTCTGATTCTTCGAGACCCCATGGACTGCAGCCTACCAGGCTCCTCCATCCATGGGATTTTCCAGGCAAGAGTACTGGAGTGGGTTGCCATTGCCTTCTCCGGATATACAGATGACACCACCCCTATGGCAGAAAGCAAAGAGGAACTAAAAAGCCTACTGATGAAAGTTAAAGAGGAGGGTGAAGAAATTGGTTTAAAATTAAACATTCAAAAAACTAAGATCATGGCATTTGGTCCCATCACTTCTTGGCAAATACACGGGGAAACAATGGAAACAGTGACAGACTTTATTCTTTTGGGCTCCAAAATCACTCTAGATGGTGACTGCAGCCATGAAATTAAAAGATGTTTGCTTTTTGAAAGAAAAGCTATGACCAACCTAGACAGCATATTAAAAAGCAGAGAAACAACTTTGCCAACTAAGGTCTGTTTAGTCAAAGCTATGGTTTATCCTGTAGTCATGTGTAGATGTGAGAGTTGGATCATAGAAAGCTGAGCGCTGAAGAATTGATGCTTTTGAACTATGGTGTTGGAGAAGACTCTGGAGACTCCCTTGGACTGCAAGGAGATCAAACCAGGAAATCGTTAAGGAAATCAGTCCTGAATATTCATTGCAAGGTGAAGCATCTGATTGCTGTAGTTATACAATGTTTGGAATCTCCATATCATAATCATAATCATAAGAAAAAAGAAAAAAAATCAACCTTTTGTAAACAAAAACAAAAACACACAACTAAGTTGTTTGGGTTCTACGGTTATGATATGGGGATTACAAACACTGTATAACTACAGCAATCAGATAAAATGACATTTATGAATAGATAAAAGATTTTTGGTTATGTAGACATTTTGGTAATCATTTATTTTCTGGAGAAGGACTAAATGAGCTCAAGAACTGTGTGTGAAATGGTCTATTTTTGATCATTCATTTCTTCTTTTGTGCTATCACTGGATTTACACTATTACAGTACTCGTGTCATGCTGTAATTATTGGGATGGTCAAAAAGTTTGCTTGGGTTTTCCTATAAGTTCAGTTCAGTTCAGTTCAGTCACTCAGTCGTGTCTGACTCTTTGCGACACCATGAATAGCAGCACGCCAGGCCTCCCTGTCTATCACCAACTCCCGGAGTTCACTCAGACTCACGTCCATTGAGTCCGTGATGCCATCCAGCCATCTCATCCTTGGTCGTCCCCTTCTCCTCCTGCCCCCAATCTCTCCCAGCATCAGAGTCTTTTCCAATGAGTCAATTCTTTGCATGAGGTGGCCAAAGTACTGGAGCTTCAGCTTTAGCATCATTCCTTCCAAAGAAATCCCAGGGTTGATCTCCTTCAGAATGGACTGGTTGGATCTCCTTGCAGTCCAAGGGACTCTCAAGAATCTTCTCCAACACCACAGTTCAAAAACATCAATTCTTCAGCGCTCAGCCATCTTCACAGTCCAACTCTCACATCCATACGTGACCACAGGAAAAACCATAGCCTTGACTAGACGGACTTTAGTCGGTAAAGTAATGACTCTGCTTTTGAATATTCTATCTAGGTTGGTCATAACTTTTCTTCCAAGGAGTAAGTGTCTTTTAATTTCATGGCTGCAGTCACCATCTGCAGTGATTTTGGGGCCCCCCCCCAAAAAAAAGTCTGTCACTGTTTCTACTGTTTCCCCATCTATTTCCCATGAAGTGATGGGACCAGATGCCATGATCTTCATTTTCTGAATGTTGAGCTTTAAGCCAACTTTTTCACTATAAGATCCTATGAAAAACTCAAAAGAAGTTTTCAACCAATCCAGTACTTTTTCTCATGACTGTTACACCCACAGACTATAAACTCCCAAAGCTGGGGTGCAGGGGGAGCACTGGGACTCTTTTCATTTTTGTCTCCTTAGTGATGAATAGAGTGCTGACACATAGTAAGCAGATTTACTGAAATCATGGAATGGATCACAGTAGATGGGGAGATTTCAATATTTTAAAATTGGAATTGGAATTTTGCTCTTCAATTAAACATGAATGGCAGGGAGTCCAATATTTTAGGAATCAATGTGGCATTTTGAAAATCAAATAATGAGGCTACTATATAAAAAGCAACCACAAAAGATGTGCTCTACAGAACTCAGCAATGCTAAGTATGGAATGATTCTTTTTTAATACACAGTAAATTTTCTTTCTAGAAAACTTTTCAAAACCTAGAAAGTAAACACATTCCAGATATTTTAAAAAAATTATATCATTTATTTCAAATTTCTTATAAGAATGATACTTTAAGTCCTGACCTTCCTTTTCATAACATTTGCATTTTCACACATGAGAAAAATAGAAAGCTAGGGCTTATGAAACTCTTCCCTATTATAAGCCAAGATGCCTCAGGACAGAATTATATCAATATGGAGAGGATGGAAAGAGGAGGATTAAATCTAATCAATATCAATGAGACTTTCCTTGATATCTGCTCACCTCTTCTTGGTATCACCTCCTCTTTGCATGGCTCTAATTTCTTTTTGCAAACAGGCCTCGAAAACAATTCAATGTTCAGTTTGTCTCCTTATCTAGTTTGTGCTCCACTCTCTCATTACACTAGTTAAGTATTTTGACTGTATTAGTGACCATTGTAGCATATGCTTACCATCATGACTTTAGAAGGTAGAGGGAAGCAATTTAGGCAAGATGGGCAAGTTGGTTCAAGCTGATTCTAGGAGACTCTTTGATTCTATAATAATACTATTTTATATAATATTGACATACTTAACATTTTGATCCAGGTACTGCTTCAAGTGCTCTGCATATTAAAAAAACAAAACTTTCTTTCAACTCCCCATTAGATAGCATCTACTGTTGTTCTCTATTAAAGCTGAAACACATGAGGCGAGGACTAACAACTGACGGCTAATTTCACTAAGATTCAGTCTCAGTCTGCTTTCAGCATCTGTTCTCTGTGAATAATGATGATCATACTGAAGACAACAGCAAAATAACAATAATAGTGAATACTTAGTGCTGCTGCTGCTGAGTTGCGTCAGTCATGTCCGACTCTGTGAGACCTGATAGACGGCAGCCCACCAGGCTCCCCCGTCCCTGGGATTCTCCAGGCAAGAACACTGGAGTGGGTTGCCATTTCCTTCTCCAATGCATGAAAGTGAAAAGTGAAAGGGAAGTCGCTCAGTCGTGTCCGACTCCTAGCGGCCCCATGGACTGCAGCCCACCAGACTCCTCGTCCGTGGGATTTTCCAGGCAAGAGTGCTGGAGTGGGGTGCCATTGGACTTAGGCAGTACTTCTTAGGTGCCAGGCATGCTCTAAGTACTCATATGTATTTATTCACTATTGAAGAGTCAACATTAGACTGAAAGTCAGAGAGACCAGAATCCCAGTCTAAGTTCTGGTGCTGATTAACTCTGAAACTTGGGGGAAGTCACCTCAGTCTCTCTGCGTCTCATTTTCCACAGATACACACTGAAGCTACTGTACAGATGATCTCTGAGGACGAACATCAAATTTATAGTTGGATCTTTAATCCATTTTGAGTTTATTTTTGTGTGCGGTGTTAGAAAGTGATCTAGTTTCATTCTTTTACAAGTGGTTGACCAGTTTTCCCAGCACCACTTGTTAAAGAGATTGTCTTTACTCCATTGTATATTCTTGCCTCCTTTGTCAAAGATAAGGTGTCCATATGTGTGTGGATTTATCTCTGGGCTTTCTATTTTGTTCCATTGATCTATATGTCTGTCTTTGTGCCAGTACCATACTGTTTTGATGACTGTGGCTTTGTAGTAGAGCCTGAAGTCAGGCAAGTTGATTCCTCCAGTTCCATTCTTCTTTCTCAAGATTGCTTTGGCAATTCGAGGTTTTTTGTATTTCCATACAAATCTTGAAATTATTTGTTCTAGTTCTGTGAAAAATATGGCTGGTAGCTTGATAGGGATTGCGTTGAATTTGTAAATTGCTTTGGGTAGTATACTCATTTTCACTATATTGATTCTTCCAACCCATGAACATGGTATATTTCTCCATCTATTAGTGTCCTCTTTGATTTCTTTCATCAGTGTTTTATAGTTTTCTATATATAGGTCTTTAGTTTCTTTGGGTAGATATATTCCTAAGTATTTTATTCTTTTTGTTGCAATGGTAATGGAATTGTTTCCTTAATTTCTTTTTCTACTTTCTCATTATTAGTGTATAGGAATGCAAGGGATTTCTGTGTGTTGATTTTATATCCTGCAACTTTACTATATTCATTGATGAGCTCTAGTAATTTTCTGGTGGAGTCTTTAGGGTTTTCCATGTAGAGGATCATGTCATCTGCAAACAGTGAGAGTTTTACTTCTTCTTTTCCGATTTGGATTCCTTTTATTTCTTTTTCTGCTCTGATTGCTGTGGCCAAAACTTCCAGAACTATGTTGAATAGTAGATACTATCATGTAAGAATTGAATCGCCAGTCTATGTCTGACGCAGGATACAGCATGCTTGGGGCTGGTGCATGGGGATGACCCACAGAGATGTTATGGGGAGGGAGGTGGGAGGGGGTTTCATGTTTGGGAACACATGTAAGAATTAAAGATTTTAAAATTTAATAAAAAAAAAAAAGGAAAAAAAAAAAAATTTATAGTTGGCCCACTCAGAATAGGACAGAAGAGGCCTTTGAGATGAGTGTTGGGGGTACTAGAATGAAATTATAATCTTGCTCTCAAAAAGGCTGTATACTAAGTCAAACAATATCAATGACTTAAGACCCCAAAGATCTCACATGTTTCAAAACTGCCACTTGGTGGATGAACACAGAATGCAGAACTCCATTCGGCAGTTGCTATGACTGAACTGTGCTCTCCCCCACCCCAAGGTGATATGTTGCATCCCTAATTCCCACTGGGACAGCATTTGGTGATAGGGACTTTAGGATGTAATTAAGGTTAAATGAGGTCATATACGGTCTTAATAGTGCTGGTGCCTTGCCACAAAGGCAGAGACAGCAGAGATCACTATACGTCTCTCTCCACCTTGTGTGGGCACCGTGAGAAGGAGGCCATACACAGGCAGGAAGCAGATTCTTCTCGAGGACGTGAATCAGTCAACACCCTGATTTTTAACTTCCTGTCCACTGTGAGGAACACATTTCTGTTGTTTAAGCCACCCAGTCTACAGCATTTTGTTAAAAGCAGCCTGAGCACACTGAGTAATAAAATAAAATTCCCAGAAGCTATAAAGGAAGAGACTGTGAAATCTAATTGCATATTACGCAACAAATTTGTATGAAAAAATACAGTTAAAAGATAAATGAACAAAAGGGTTTACCACACATTATTATTATATAAATAGCTTATGAAATCAACACAAATGATTAATGGCTAAATTGGTTAAAAAAAAAAAAAAAAAGATATGAACATTTTTGTATCTTTTGATGCCTAGCACGATTCCTTGAGAGAAACTCATGGTAAAAAAGCTAATGATTGAAATAAATAATAAACTAATAATAAACTCTCAGGTTTTTTAAAGCACATAAAATACAGATAGATATGCATATATGGATGTATATCATGATCTAAGGTTAATTTTACACATAGAATTTTGTAGGAATATAAAATCAGAATATTGGGTTAAAAAGGAAAAGGTTAGGCAAAAGTTAATGAACACTTTAAAAATGGCTTAACATCACTTATAATTAACAACAAATAAGCAATGCCATAATAAAGAACGGATAGTTCAGTTCAGTCGCTCAGTCGTTCTCCGACTCTTGGCGACTCCATGAATCGCAGCACGCCAGGCCTCCCTGTCCATCACCAACTCTCGGAGTTCACTCAGACTCATGTCCATCGAGTCAGTGATGCCATCCAGCCATCTCATCTTCTGTCGTCCCCTTCTCCTCCTGCCCTCGATTTTTCCCAGCATTGGAGTCTTTTCCAATGAGTCAGTTCTTCATATCAGGTGGCCAAAGTATTGGAGCTTCAGCATCAGTCCTTCCAAGGAGTATTTAAGGTTGATTTCCTTTAGGATTGACTAGTTTGATCTCCTTGCAGTCCAAGGGACTCTCAAGAGTCTTCTCCAACACCACAGTTCAAAAGCATCAATTCTTCGGTGGTCAGCCTTCTTCACAGTCCAACTCTCACATCCATACATGACCACAGGAATGGATAAACACACATCTAAACAAGATACTTTCTCTTAACAAACTTACAAGTTGGTAACATCCACTATTGGTGAGCATGTGGTGAACTCCCTCTCACACTGTTGAAAGGAAGGTAAATGATAGAACCTTTTAAGTGAAACATGTATACTATCACGTAAGAAACGGATCGCCACCTACATGTGAAACATGTATACTATCATGTAAAAAATGAATTGCCAGTCTAGGTTCGATACAGGATACAGGATGCTTGGGGCTGGTGCACTGGGATGACCTAGAGAGATGATATGGGAAGGGTAGTGGGAGGGGGGTTCAGGGTTGGGAACTCATGTACACGTGTGGCGGATTCATGTCAATGTATGGCAAAACCAATACAGTATTGTAAAGTAAAAAATAATAATAATAATAAAGAGAAAAAAAATATATATATATAAACACTTTTTGGCCTAGCAATTCTACTTCTAGGAATTGTTGATAATAATATGCTCCAAAACCCACAAACTAACCAACCAAGATAAATGCATACTAATTCATGATCAGTTATCATAACAGTAAACAACTAAAAACAACTTTACATATTCATTGAGGGAGAATTATTTAAAGCCATTATGATATACCTTGTCAATGGACTCTCAGGCAGATGTTTAACAGAACATAGGAAGATCGGATTAAGTTAAGGGGAAAAAAAGCAAGGCTCCTATTTTTATATATTACCATTTGTGTGAATTTTTGAAAGTCCACATGTACCCACGTGTGTGTACACACAGATATTATTCTGGTATTGTCACAAATATTTTTCTGGTAGACAACATGAGAAACTTAACAACGGCTATCCTGGAGGAAGACAACATGGTCGGGGAGCAGGTGGAGGGGGAGCACTCCTCCCTCCAGGGATGCGTCAGGAACACCTCTTCAGATGCAGAGGATCTCACAGAGCCCCCGCTGAGAGTGGGCAGGAGTTCCTGTCCATCCGAAAGGAATACACAGATCCACACAGAACTCAGCCTTCCTGCGGATGTGGAAGCGTGAGATGGCGTGGGACTTGCTCAGTAACACACGTGTACAGCCTGGACGCTTAGGGGAATTTCCCCTGTGTTGGGTAATCCTTTGACCCTTGAGAGAAGCGGCAGATAAATGCTCTTTCCTTCTGTCTGGAAGGCCAATCCTGAGATATAAATGTGTCTGTAACCTCTTGGTGGGTCAAGTGTACGAAAAAGTCAAGCAATCAGTGATGCTTGATACCAAGCATAAGTCAGCTTGATAATTGATGCTTCTTCCGTTGCTGCTTCACTCTCATTTTCCCTCGCTCCTGCTTCTCCTCGGTTATGTTTTCTAATATAATGGTAGCACATAGCCTTTGCTTTCTGAGGTTAAAGATAAGAGGGTTTGCAGATATGAAACCTTGACCTACTATATTCATCTTCCCAACACCAGAGGAATTCGTTGAAGGATGAAGCCAACATAGGTGGATGAGAATATACTAATCACAAAGAAAAGGAGCTGGGCTCACTGGATTATGTCAATGCTTGGCAATTCCAGACTCCAGTTTCACGAAACAATACAACTTCTTACTGTCTCAGTCAAGTAAGTAATTGTATATTGCTGTCAATTTCAACTGAAAGTATACTACCTATATCTTATTTAATGTTTCAATCATTATTTGTGATTTCTTCCATTACTTTTAATTCCATTTAATTCCACAATGGGAAATAATTGTGGGATGAAACAAACATCTATCTTTTTTTCTTGGCTTCAAAAAAAAAAAAAAAATCAATGTCTTTCCATAAGAAGAGGCCAGGGAAGGATACTTTCAATAATGGTTTTATTTTGTGTGTGCCAGTAATATATATTTAAGAATATAATTCTTACAAACAGAGCATTTATTTAAGAAGTCTTTAAACTATGGGTGTATCTTTAATAATTTCTAGGGATCAACCACCCTTCCTGAAAAGACTCCCTTGACGTATTTAACAATCTGTGTGGCAAACAACTCAATTAAGCTAGCATTTTCTCCTTTCTGAAGCAATTTTTCTTCTACACAGAAACAACACCTGGATCTTCTCTTGCACTCTGTCCTTCTCCCTGTTCCCTCAAATGCAGTCAGTTGCACGGCCTGTGGGTTCTCTCCCACACTCCCGCAGATCCTCTGGTTCAAGTGTTCATGATCTTTCACCGGATAATGGTAGCGGCAGGAGGAGATGCTGTTCGTTTAGTTTCCTGGATTTCTTCTTATTGTGTTAACTTAGTTGTGGTACTTCTCATGTGTCTTTATTTCAAGCAGTCTGTTCATTCGGTTATCTTCTAGTTAAAACAGATTAGAAGAAGGTTTAAGTGATATGTGTGCGTTTGTATATATGTATGGTGTGAAGAAATGAATAGGACCAAAGACATTTAAAGGCATAATCTTATTTATGAGAAATTATTATTTGCTGGCTCTTGAAGGCAAAAGAACAAAATCTGTGAATATCTGTAATTGAATCTTGCTACTGTTTTCTGCCTTTTTCAGAGAGTTTACTTACTGATTCTTCAAATGATTTTTTTATAGTTTCAAAACTAAAAGCTTATAAGTCTTAAAAACTATAAATGTTTAGAGCTTTGCTGAACTTTTAAATGTTACAATGTATAAAGCATTTAATAAATTCTCTCGTGTACATGAAATACATTTGTTTGACCAATTGACTTAAGTGTATTATATGTATTGTATGAACAAGGCAGATAAAGGAGACAAAACATTCCAAAAAAAAAAAAAAAGAGAGAGAGAGAGATGTTTTCCTGAGTTCTTTTAGTGCCAGACACCTAATATACTCTGCTCTTAGACTCCTAAGGTGATCAGAGAAGGTCGGTATTCACATCTCTTTTTCTCAGATTCATACAATGTGACTACACTCTAAAAATGGGGTGAGCAGGTGGGTGAAGAGTAACCTCTTTTTCCTTTGAATTAACTTTCTCTTCTGAGAGATTGAACATATTTTTACATATTTATTGGCCATTTCTATAATCTCCTGTGGCATTTCCTGTCATGTTGTCCCCATTTGTTTAACCAGGTAGTTTGGTCTTTGTTTACTGATTATAGGAGTTTCCTATGTATTCTTTTTCCCCCTCAATTTTTAAAAAAATTCCAATCTCCAGAAAGGTTCCCGAGAATAGTATAATGAACACCCATACACCCTTCACTTCTATTCACCAATGACCGATTATTAACACTTTGTCAGCTCTCTCTCTCAAACCTCCGTACCCTAAGTTCCTTCTCGGTTACTTGGGGACTTTGAGACACCGTGACACTTCTCATAAACACTATAGCATCTAGTCTGTGCCTGTTAATACCGCCCACTATCCTGCTCCCTCAAAGAACTTCACTCAAGCATGGTGAACTTTCACAACTTCCTGTATCACGTATTTCCTGTTTTTTTTCCTTGGAATGTCCAAATCTATGGCTCCTTGAAGGCCCAACCCAAATGTCCTGAGTCCATGCAGCTTTCGCTTCCCAAATTTCCTTGTCTGTGTCTCTTTCGTATCACTTTCTGCTTTCTTCTTGGCACCACAACTGTTTATGTATGCGTTGTATATGCCTCGTATCCTCGAATAGCTCAGGAGCACTTGAGGCCAAAAAGTGTGTCCAAGAGCCAACTGATGTTTTCACAGAGCTTAGCACAGCTCCTTGCTGATAGGAGGCACTCAACAAATACCTGAAAAATCAACCAGCAAACCCACTGGACAGATGTCTGTGTATGAGAGAATCAGAGGGGGATCCTGATCCTGTCAGCAACTCATGCTGATTTTCTACAAGTCACTTAACTTTAGTGGGGAGAATACTGATGATAAAATAATAACTTTCTTTTTCAAGAGGAGGCACTTTACATACACGATATCATTTAGTACTTACAACAGCTTTATGAAGTAGACATTATTACCGTATTACAAGTGGAAAGAGAAGTGTATAGAGTAATATGTCCAAGGATGCATAGATGACATGTGGGCTCAATGATTTTTTTGTTTTTATTGACCTTTGTACGACCCTGTCATCTTACCTATATATATGTTCAAAAAATGTTTGCAAAATAACTTGCTTAAAACTGGGGTATTTCTTCAAGGAGAAAACTGTTTTCTTTCTTTTCTCTTTATTGCATCTATACGAGAGGATGGATATTAGCTGGATCTACGTCATCTCATAACTTAGGCAAATCAGACCATCAACCTGCATGCCTTAAAAGTATACAGTGATATCTGTCAATTATTTTTAAATAAAACTAGGGGAAAAAAACTAAAATAAATAAATTAGGTGTTTCTTTGTGCCTGCTTGGAATTTTAGAAATTCAATGATTAATGCTATTTAGCCACAGAAAAGGAAAAAAAAAAACCCATACAGATAATTAAAGAAAAGCTGAAACTTTCTGTTATACACAGGAAGTGACACATTAATCTTTGGGACTCTATAATTGGTTTGGCTTTAACTTCCTGATTTATCATGAACAGCAGCAACGCATAAAGAGGTGCATCCTTGAAACATGCCACATTAAGGGGCTTTTCTTTGGGGTCTGGTGATGAGCTAGGCAATTTAGCTCTGCTTTTATACTTGGCAGTTGCACCAAAATGCCTCACCTGGGCATCGGTGATTTCTCTATTAAACTCTCTTAGAAGCTGATCTCCTGACCTTGGACAATGCTCAGGCCAAGAGTCCAGTGTCAGGCCCCTCTGTCATCAAACAGGCGATATGGTGCTATTTTTCACAGGATTGAGAGTCAGTGGCCAGGTGCAATCTTTCTCGTTGATTAGGGATGTGGAACCTCAAATAACTGGGCTACAGTTCTCTTAAATTCGGATGCCAAAAACTGATAGGCTTTGCTCTTCAAATGAATAAAGAAAAGAAGTTAGTGCATAGAACAATCTGTGTCAACTTTTATTTCCCTGAATTAAAGTCTTTGAAACTATGGCTGTGTTTTAGCTTTGAATATATTTATAGGCTTAATAAGCTTTATTAACTCTTTTAAGAGCAGTAAGTAGCCAAGACAAATAGTAGACCAACACCTTCAGAGAGAACGTCAGTGTCCTTTTCCTGCCTCACAGTCTTTATGGCCAAGGTCAGAGGATTAGCTTCTAACATAGTAGGGGGCAGGAGAGGGGGAAGCCAATGGCTGATGTATAGATACCAACTCCAGATTTGGAATTAGGAAGCCTGCTGTGATGGTCTCCTGGCTCTGAGAGCCTGGGCACGTCACTTGCTTGGTCTCTCTAACACTTGGGGTCCTCAGCAAAAAATTCCTTCCTGGGGCAACTGATAGGATTTCTGACTGTGGGTGTAGAAGCACGTAGCACTGTTGCTTAGCTTAATAAACACTTGATAAATGTTAGTTTTAATCTTTTATACAGTTTGTTATAGATATCTTAGATTCTCTGTTTGAAGGATGACTTGTACTTTGTACCTTGTCCAGAGCAACCAATCAATGAAAGTGTGTGTCCAGTGAATGAATAAATGAATGCATGTGTGTGCTAAACACATTCAGTTGCATCTGACTCTTTGCGATTCTATGGACCATAGCCCACATGCTCCTCTGTGCATGGGATTCTCCAGACAAGAATAATGGAGTGGGTTTCCATGCCCTCCTCCAGAGGATCTTCCTGACCCAGGGGTTGAACCCACATCTCTTATGTTTCCTGTATTAACATGAGGGTTCTTTACCAGTAGCACCACCTGGAAAGCCGGAATAAATGAATTCATGACTGAAAAATATGATCTTTGGTTATAAACATACTCATTCACAAGAAACTGTATTAAAACTGATGAAAGGCAATTGTAATGTTTCATGGTTTCAAAAACTGACAATATTGCTAAAGCTAGCACTTATTACAGAGAAGGCGATGGCACCCCACTCCAGTACTCTTGCCTGGAGAGTCCCGTGGACAGAGGAGCCTGGTGGGCTGCAGTCCATGGGATCGCTAAGAGTCGGACACGACTGAGCGACTTCCCTTTCACTTTTCACTTTCATGCATTAGAGAAGGAAATGGCAACCCACTCCAGTGTTCTTGCCTGGAGAATCCCAGGGATGGGGGAGCCTGGTGGGCTGCCGTCTATGGGGTTGCACAGAGTCAGACACAACTGAAGTGATTTAGCAGCAGCAGCACTTATTAAGGGCTTAAAGCATGTTAGCTTTGGGGAGTTGTAGGGTAAGGATTTAGTATATGTAAAAGATAGTCATTTAAATCAGAATCCTAGAGCTGGGAATGTGCTAAGTAGAAAGCGCCATGAAAACATGAGCCATTTTCCCTTTCAACTTTATCAGTTATATTACTTGCAAGTTATTTAAATTTACTGGGTTTAAACTTGTGTTCATTGCAAATACGTTTTGCTTTTAATTCTAGCTTCAGATTTAGCAGACATAAAGATAGAAAATTCAAAATGCAAACAACTGGAAACAATGGAAATGGTATACAATATAGAACATAAAAGCAAGAAGGGTTGTGGGAGAAACTAATGCTCAGAACAACTTAAAAGGAGAAAAGAAATAGACAAAGCGTAATATATCTTCATTAAGGAGAGAGACAGAAACTGAAGCTAGAAAGGCAGTATCATACTACTAGCTAAATGTTGATGTGTTATGTAATTAAAATTTCTAATTGTTTGCGAAAGATGACATATACAAAATACGTCATCCTGCCTTGTAAAGAAAATTTCTGCCTTGCTCAAAAAAGGGCAAGTAGACCATAGAAACTCATGTCCTTAGTACAATTAGTAATTATCTCGATTTTTGTCTTTATTGTAATTCTCATATCCATATTAATATAAGGATACTGGAGCTTTTAAATACTAGTCCCTCCAATTTGAACACTGCAAATGTGTAAAGAGGAAAACAATGTCAGGTATCCATTTGTGACTGTGCAAATCAATGTCTCTAAAAAAAGCAGTCTGGACTATGGGTTATTTTTGTTACCAAAAAGGAAACAGCCAGTGTGACCATCACCAAGGAAAAAAAGCGCAAAGTACAAACACTGCTAAAAGCAAACAGAATCTTGAACTCTTTGACCTAATTTCAGTTAAGAAAGAAAAGTGTCCCTCGGTTTAGAGCCCACTTATATCTTTGGGGCCATGGAGTTGAATTTCATTGAGTAACTGGTCAGTGGTTGGGGCTGAGCTACACAAAAGGCAGATGAAGCCTTTCCTTCTGAAAGTCAATACATCTTCTCTTAAGGTCCCCAAACATCCCTAACTCTAATCAGTAACTGTCATTAAAAGCTCTCATTATGCGAAGTGAGTGTAATTAGAGCGTCTTGCCCTCACAGGGTGTACTGCACAGAGAAGGTTGGAAAGGTCCATAAATTAGTGCCAATTCACTCTGCCTGTGTCTACTGTGCATTCTGCTGTGAAAGAGAGAGAAAAAAATCGTACTTACACACATTAAGGCAAAAGCCCACTGGCCCTTACAAAATTAGTCTCAACTAACCACAGTGGTTTTTTGAGGGACTCCCTATTTCATTATGTGTCTCAGAAATAAAAGAGATAAAGTTTGCTGCCATCAATAATGCTGAACATAACTGCTGAATCCTGCACATTCCAGGAAATTAATTATTCAAAATCTTGTGGGAATTTTGTCATGGTGGAGAAACGACTTCTCTGCAAATGGAGCTCAGGGAATGCTCAGAATGATCGAGTCCTACATGTGTGCGCAACTGCAGTGCTCATCATGATGCGGAAGACACAGCATTCTTCTGTATGTCTACAATTTCTGAAAACTTGGCATCTACATTATAAAATTGTTATGCACAACATAACACATTCACAGTCTCTTATGGAGAATCCTCATAACACGTCATTATATGTTATAGATTAAAGGGATTGGTAATTATATTTTCTCTTCCTCATCTCTTACACATGTATGTCACAACTGAAAAAAATTGAATGGTTAGAGGCAGAAGATAGAGAAAAAATACACTGGGATCTGTTTATTTTGGGAGACAGAATGTATGTGTGCATACACAGATGTGTGTGTCTGCATGCAGGTATGTATGTACACACACACACACACACACACACACACACACACACACAAACAGAGTGGCACTGAAGAAGATTCCTGAGAGTCCCTTGGACTGCAAGGAGAGCCAACCAGTCCATCCTAAAGGAAATCAACCTTGAATATTCACTGGCAGGACTGATGCTGAAACTGAAGCTCCAATACTTTGGCCACCTGATGCAAAGAGCTAACTCACTGCAAAAGACCCTGAAGCTGGGAAAGATTGAGGCAAAAGGAGAAGGGGGTGGCAGAGAATTGAGATGGTTATACAGCATCATCAACGCAATGGACATGAATTTCAGAAAGCTCCAGGAGGACAGACGACTCTAATGTGCTACAGTCCATGGGTTGCAAAGAGTCGGACACGACTTAGTGACTGAACGAGATACATATACACACACATAACATGCTCATATGTATACAGTCATACATGTACACAGTCATATAACCATGAACCTCAGATTTACTGAAAACCTGGAAATTGACAATGCCATCACTGACTTTTATCCCAGGGATCAATACCCAAGAAAGGAATACTAGCGTAAATATTCAGTATTTCCCCAAAAGGTCTCTTTAGAGATGAGCCAAACTCTCAATCCTTGATGAAAGATTTCAAAGCATTCTCAATACTTGAGCCAGAACAATCTTTCTAAAACTCAAATCTAATTATGTCATTCCCCTGTGGAAATTCTTCCTATTGTCCTTAGAAAAAAGCCCTAAATCCTCTTTAACAAGGCCCATGAGACCCTGTGTGATCCAGCCACCCCAGCCTACCTCAGCCTCATCACAAGCCATTCTTCACTTCACTTTCTGAGTTCCAGCACAATGACTTTCTCTTGGCTCTTTGGAACTACTGCACAACCTGGGGGAAATACAGCTGATATTTTATAATAACTATAAATGGAGTATAACCTTTACAAATTGTAAATCACTATACTGCATACCTATAACTTACATAATATTGTACAGCAACTACATGTCAATAAAAACAGGTAAATAAATAAATCACATTAAAAAATTGTGTTATGATTACAGTAAAATTGTCTCAAAGACCCACAGAAGATCTACCTCAATGAACATAACTAATCCTAGCATCTAAACATGCACTTCCCAGGTGGCTCAGTGGTAAAGAATCTGCCTGCCAATGCAGGAGACTAAACAGTCAGTATTACTCATGCTATGCCTGAAAATCTATTCAGAATAACTGCAAATTTTCTTGAACTTAATATGAAAGGCCGGAATCAATGACTATGGGTCTGTGTCAAGGTCAGTCGCAGATTCCAAATTCTCATAATCCATGGTTATGACATGAACAAAAACCTGACTTAAATATTAGTTTCAATATCTTTCCTCATTAAGTCTTTCATCTCCCAGCACTGCAGCTGAAAAGCAAAATAAATAGGTCTTCTTCCATAATCTTCCTTTCTACCTTTCTGTAACAAACTGTTAATGATTATCGACATGGCCAAAGCTGTGAGACAGTTTGCCATAAAAAAAAAAAAATTCAAGGAGTACAAACATCATACCTTTAATCACACATTATAAAGGTTAATTATACTAGGCCAGCATTTATATGAGGACACCAAGACAAAAAACTGTCACTATGCCTTTAACAATACGCCTACTTAGAGTGCCTGCATTGGCTCACAGAGTAAATAAATGTAAACCACATGAGCAACTGAAAATATGGAGGACCTGGGAAAGACGCAGACATCTCCCTTCTACATCCCTTTTTGCATCCGTGTTTCCGTGGGATCACATTCCTTCATATTCTCATTCCTATGAGTGTAAAATGAACAATCTATATTTTTAAAAAACACGTCTTTTTTAGACATTCATGAACTTTGTTCAGCTATCAGAATTGTTTAAGGCGAATACCCTTCTCTTAGGAACACTTCCCTGACTATTTCTATCCCACCCACAAAATCTCTGAGCTCTCACTCCTTGTTACCACGTCACATGCCCCTCAGTTACATGCTTCCTTGTAAAGCTGTACAGTTTCTACTCTCTCGATCTTCATATATTCATGTGTACATGTATCCTTTACAGCAGCAGCTCATTTGGGGTAGGTTTTTCACATGATTAAAATCGGCCCGGCTTTCCCCAAGCACTACTCATAATGAACACACAAAAATGATAGGACAATTCACTTCACAAGTAATTGAACGTGGCTTCTGTGTGTGCAGTGGATTCAGGTGCTAGTGCGTATTTGCTCCAACATACACTAGCATCAGATATAATGTAACAACCTACTAAAATGTTGTGACTAAAAGTGAAAAATCAAAACAATGTGTATATGGATAGCTAGGAAGCTAGTTAGAGGACTACCCTGCTAAAGGAGCATTTCTCCTTTGGTTAGTCAATATTTCAACGTATTTTCTGTCCCCAAAGGTTGCCCCCACACTGTACATGTAGATAACCATATATGCCATTTGTTTTTCTTTGCTCAATTTGGACTCTATAGAACTTAATATTCACAAAAATATATAAGAGATCCTCATAAAAGTAAGCCAAGTTGGCCCTGAATTCCAGACACAGATCATACTCTTTGCCTCACATCATGGATTCTTCTTACCATAGGTCAATTTACAGGCTTTTTTCTCCCTCTCTACATCCTTTCAATATTAATTATTCTTTTTCCTCTCTAGTCCAGATCTACTAGCCAACGGGTTAATCATGTCTATCCGAAGAGAACTGATAAGGTAAGTAGACTCTGGTATCGTTTGATATTTTATTCCCTGGTTTATTCACCTTGTTTAATCCAGTTCTTTGGAGGCAAAAGGGGGACCATTATATTGTTTTAAATAAAGAGATAACTAATTAATCCAAAGTAATTCAAAGGGCTGAGAATCTTGAAAGACACACAGACAGTGGTAGAAAAGCCTGTTTCAGTGGAGGGGGTGAATGAAGTATAAAATTTCTCTCCAGTGATGGATATTCTACCCAAAGCTTTAAAGAAAATGCAATATTTCATGCATTATGGTATGAAAGTCAAAAGCTCATGAAAGTAGAAAAGGTTGATACTTTTAGATTACATTACTCTAAATAAAGAAGGAATTGGTGCTGACACCACCTTAAATATACTGCATATTGACATGTTTTTGAAGGAATTATAGTTGTGTGGCACAAGTCAAAATCAAATTATGTTCAATCAGCTGCAGCATATTTTTTAAAAATAAAAACATATTAGGAGACAAATATATGAAAAGGTCTTTGTCAACTTTGCTTTCTATGTATCGAATTTTTAAATCCCTTATTTGCAAGCAAAAAATATGTACATTGGTGAAATTGTGGGATTATGCATATATTCATAGAAAAAGTACTTTCACACAAACACACACACACACACAATTATGCATATATTCATAGAAAAAGTACTTTCACACACACACACACACACATTTCAGTCCACCACCTTCTCAAAAGTTCACCAAGAGTGAAAAAGCAGGAAGGCATCTGCTCCTTTAGAATTCAGTACTAAATGTTTAAACCCATAAAAGGAAAAGTCCCTGAGATTTACACATAAAGAACAATGGGAAAAGTGAGAAAAATAAGAGAATTAAGTCAAACATTCTGTAAAATGAATTCAGACTTTAGGGTTTTACAGGGCATTAATCTAATATATGCCAAATTAGATTTTCAAATTCCATAATATTTGATTTCTTTTCTAAAACTGGTTTACCCTCAATCCCAGAAGTTTTTCTTTCAAAGATAAACTGCAATTCTGAGATTTCTATTCAACTAGGAGCTCTACTGTTGATTTTTTAAGTATTTATGAATCATATTTATGATTTTACCTTCTCTAAACATTATTTTTGACTTTAATAAAGTTAAGACAGATGTAAGAACTAAAAGATGGTTTAATGTGGATCAAATAACAACATTCATTTAAAAACCAGGCGACCTCTACACTATTTGTCAACTGAAATAATGTCACAAAAGTTTTCAGACATCTGGGAATTTCTTCCAACTTAACAATTCCAGCAACAACAAAGAAATCCAAGAACTTCAGGATAAGATAGAGCTGCTTTCAGAACACAATTCCCCAAATATATACAAATCAACCACAGGTAACTTTTCTGCTTTTGCTGTGGGACTATAACCTTTAGCTTGAAAAATCCATGACTTTGTTCTAATCTGCACTAGGAAGAATTTGCACAGCAGTCTGAGATTTTAGCAACTGGGCAGCTTGAGCTTTCCTTCACAGGCTGCTTAGCAGGGTTTTTCACTCATATCACTCCTCAACAGCAAGTCTCAAAGTGAGATTGCCCAAGAGAAGTCCTTCAATTTGTCCTGGCCTCTCATGCTGACGTGGTCTTAAGATGTAAATCTGTGGGTTGTTCAAGAGCAAATGAGGACTTCCTTGGTGGTCCAGTGGCTAAGACTCTGGGCTCCCAAATTAGGGATCTCCGGTTCGATTCCTGGCCTGGGAACTATATCCCACATGCCACAACTAAAGAACCTGCATGGTGCAACAAAGATCCCATCTGCGGCAACTCAGAGCCATTACAGCTGAAGAGATAAATAATTTCTTTTTAAAAAAGAGCAAATAAAAGATTGCAGCAGGATACTCAAGGATGTTATCCCTGTACAGTTGAATAATCTGGGGTAAACAGAAGAGTGGAGAAACACCTTTACAGATTCTCTGGAGTATGATTTAAGGATACAAACCAGAGTGGAAACTAAAGCTGAAAGAAAAAACTGCACAAAGCAATAACAAAAGAAGTTGTTCACTTGGGGTAGAGGCTCTGGGGACCAGAGTTTAAGAGGCAGAGTTGTAAAGCACAGTGAGCTCTTCAGGCAGTCCACATGTGTGTAAATGGCACAGGTGTTCAAAGCGTTACTGACAGAACATTGGCATTTTCTACAATAGCATGTAATCAGAGTGCTCTGAGATTTCTGAAGATATGTGGAAATGTGTGGGCATAAGTAAACATCTGCGAGCAACTCTCATGGAATCTTCTGCTAGACCCCTTCAGCCAAAAAGAGAAAAAGATTCGGTACTGAAAAAAGAAAAGAGTTAAATCTCTTTAACGTAAGTCAGTGTCCTTACAATTTCATGTTTATTCCAGTGATGAAATATCAAGATACAAGAACGAGCTACATGAAAACTGGTCATAGTTTAATGACACTTATACGCACACACAATGAGCACATAGAAGGAATGTGTGACATCTACGACAGCTTACCTATTTGGTTGTCTTTCTAGTTCAAGTACACCAAGAGAAGGAGTATCAAAAAGGTTCTTCATCACAAAAGAAGTCAAAGAAGACAAATGAAGATCAAGAAAATCAGAAACTCTGAAGGAGAATCTACATGAGATGACATTGTAACAACAGTGGAACAGTCCTTTTAAGAAAAGTAGACAAGTCTTGGACCAGAGATCAGGAAGCCCTTTAATTTGATGTAATAAGAATCAGCTTTATGGACCACTGCATGCTGGACTTACTCTCCTTCAGAAACAAATCTCTGGGTGATGGCTAAAGACAAGAAGGATTAATTGTGGCCTTAGAAAGGGTTTTTGTGGACAGAAACAAGGGCAAGTCTATCCTGAAGGAGAAAAGAAGGGAGAGAAAAAATAGCCAAGGTGGGAAAAGGGAAAACTTGCCTGTGAATATGTATCCCAGACAGATTACTAACTAGGAAAACTTGCAAATCCCCAGACTTTTTGTTCTACCCCGAGTCCAGGAAAATGGTTCATTTATTTTACAGCTATTTGACCCAGTCTAGGTGCCAGGTACTATACAGACAGTAGCAATATTAGAGTGAAAAAGGCAGGCAAGGACACTCCTCTCTAAGAGCTTATACTTTAATGGGGATTGTCACACAACAGATACATTAACAAAATAACTTTGATAATGATAACAGCCTTGAAGAAAACAACACAGGTTGGTGTGATAGAAAGTACTGGGGAGGCACTCAGGGGAGGTCACGGAGGAGGTGCCGTGTGAAGTGACACCTGAGTGACAAGAAGGATACGATCCAGTGAAGATGGGAGGAAAGGATGTTCCAGAGAGAGGGCAAATGGCTAATGTTAATAACACAAAGGTCCTAAGGGAAAACAGGTTTGCTGTGTTGCTGAAGTGTGGTGAGCATGGGGTATGGTATAATATGGGGCTGAGGAAGAAGGCAGGGCTAGGTATAAGGACCTTATGGTTGGAATAAGGTGTCTAGCTTTTATCCTAAGGGCAACAGAAGACACCAGAGACATCTTAAAAACAGGGAAGAGCTAAGAAAGAGCATGGTGACACAATGTGAGTTTTATATTCTGAAAAGATTACTTTAGCTGATTGGTGAAATAAAAACTTTAGGGAGATTAGAGAAGAAGCAGGGGGATCAATTAGGGCATAACTGTTCACTTTCACTTTTCACTTTCATGCACTGGAGAAGGAAATGGCACCCCACTCCAGTGTTCTTGCCTGGAGAATCCCAGGGACAGGGGAGCCTGGTGGGCTGCCGTCTATGGGGTTGCACAGAGTCGGACACGACTGAAGTGACTTAGCAGCAGCAGCAGCACTAACAAGCAAGAGTTGATGGCATCTTGCATTTGGGTAGTGAAATGGCAATCCACTCCAGTACTATTGCCTGGAAAATCCCCTGGACAGAGGAGCCTGGTAGGCTACAGTCCATGGGGTCGCAAAGAGTCGGACATGACTGAGTGACTTTACTTCACAGTGAAGACAAAGAGAAGACAATGAATTCAAGATATATTTAGAAGGTAGATCCAATAGAACATGCTGATGACTTAGATATAGAGAGAAGGAAGTGGTGAAAAGAGAGAAGTCTAGAAAAACTTTTAAATTCAAATAATGGTTAGAGCAGCTTCACAGGTGGCTCAGTGGTAAAGAATCCACCTGCCAATGCAGGAGACGCAGGTTCCCTACAGTCCATGGGATTGTTGTCGGACTTGACTGAGCGACTGAACATGCAATGCAATGCTGCTGAGTTGCTTCCGTCGTGTCCAACTCCGTGTGACCCCAAGGGCAGCAGCCTGCCAGGCTCCTCTCTCCACGGGGTTCTCTAGGCAAGAGTACTGGAGTGGGTTGCCAAGCCCTCCTCCAGGGCATCTTCCCAATCTAGGGACTGAACCCAGGTCTCCTGCACTGCAGGCAGATTATTTACCATCTGAGCCACCAGGTAAGCAACATACAATGGTTAGAGCCATTTACTGAAATGAGAAAGATTAGGGGAGAAGCATTTTAAGGATGGGGGGAGGTCAAGAATTTTATTTTGCATGTGGTCAACCTGAGACGCTTATTAGACATCCAAGATATGACACCAAATAGACAATTTGATGTATGAGTCTGGCATTTGAGGAAGAAGTTGGTGCTGAAGATATGTTTGGAAGCAGATGCATTTTGATGTTCCATAAAACCATGGGATTGGATAACTTTCCAAGGGAGACAAAGCAAAGAGCAGAACCTGCCACGAAGCCCTGAGACACTCTAACATTCAGAAGTTAAGCAGAGCAGAGAACCCACATAAAAGGAGCACAAAATATCTGGGATGGGAAGCAGGATCTTGAGTCATTTTTTGAGTGACTGATACAAAAAATACTTGAAACGTTTATTAAACATCTACTAGATGAGGATGCCTACTGTGGCAGGAATCAGAAGAGAACTAAGGACATGGACTTGAAATCAAAACTACTAATGCAATGAGGTAACATCTCACAACTGTCAGGATGCCCATCAACAAAAAGTCTACAAACGATAAATGCTGGAAAGGGTGTGGGGAAAAGGGAACCTTCCTCCACCGTTGGTGCAAATATAAAGTGGTACTGCCGCTATGGAGAACAGCATGGAGATTCCTTAAGAAACTAAAAACAGAGCGACCACATGATCCAACACTCCCACTCCTGGGCATCTATCCATAGAAAATTCTAATTTAAAAAGATACATGCACCCCTGTGTTCATAGCAGCACTATTTACAATAACCAAGACATGGAAGCAAACTAAATATCCAACAGATGAGTGGATAAAGATGTGGCCCATATATATAATGGATATTAGCCGTTTAAAGAAAGAATGAAATAAGGTCATTTGCAGAAACATGGATGGACCTAGAGATCATCATACTAAATGAAGCATATCAAAGGCAAATGCCATCTGATATCACTTATGTGTGGAATCTAAGAAAATGATACAAATGAACTTATTTACAAAACAGAAACACTCACAGACATAGAAAATAAACTTATGGTTTGCTTTCAAACAAACAAAGGGGAAAGGTAAGTAGGAAAGATACGTTAGGAGTTTGGGATTAGCAGATACAATCTACTATAAAATAAAACAGATCAACAACAAGGATTTACTGTACAGCACAGGGAACTATATTCAATATTTTTAATAGAAAAGAATCTAAAAAAATTATATATATATACACACACACACACATACCTGAATCACTTTGCTGTATAACTGAAACTAATACAATATTATAAAGAAACTATACCTCAATAAAAAAAATTTTTTTAAGATATGGGCTGGGAATTTCAGCACTTGAGCTCTTTGATAAGGAGCAGAACCCTAACCCTTGACTTGGGGAAATTGGTTCCAAAAAAAAAAAAAACAGGCTAAGCTTAGGGTCCCACTAGACTTACTGTCTGATGACAGACAGATGAACAGACAGGCTATCAAGAGCTGCTATTCTCCACGCACATTACAACAGTTACCGGTCTGACCTTGCAGATATATAGATTTTTTTTTCTTAAGATTTTTCAAGTGGATGTTTGTACTTTTTGACCATCTTTACCCAGTTCATTTCCCACCCCCACAAATATTAAAAGTGAAGTGAAGTGAAGTTGCTCAGTCGTATCCGACTCTTTGCAACCCGTGGACTGTAGCCCGCTGTCCATGGGATTCTCCAGGCAAGAATTCTGTTGTGGGTAACCATTTCCTTCTCCAAATATTAAAAACAGAAGTAAAAGAATACCAAGGAAACAGAAATGAACTAACATGTAATAAAGATTGTGTAAAATGTATGTTGACATTTAGGGAATATACATTTACATATAGGCATGTAAAGAGGGTGAGAAATAAGAAAAATACCCCAAGGAAAACAAAGCAAAAATGAAAGTCCCACTGAAAGGAAAGAAATTGTAAACACTGAAGGTCCCCAAGACTAGAAACAGCTAAAACTGGCTTGCTGAGTAAGGAGCCAGAGAGGAGAATCAGTCATTCGGTCACGATCAATCAGTATTTTTCTTAGGGACTGCAAGCTGCTGTAAGAGCAGAGCTAACAGTCCCCGTGCTAGAAAAGCCTGCACTCCGTCTGAGCACCCTCACGTACGCTGGCTACTGGCCCCCAGTAACCCGGGGTGCTCGGGCAATCCCCTTACCCTCTCTGTGCTGTTCTCATCCTCCCCCCAACCCGTGGTCACCGTCTGGCTTGATTCACCTTCTGGATGATGATGGATGACTTAATTACGGAAATAAAGGCAAGAATCAGCTACAAGGAAAGAAGCCAAATATGAACAAAAGGGCAAGGATGAAGCCCTTTCCTATAGTCTCTTAATAAGCTTTGTATTTCCCTATGCCCGAGAGGCTTGTGTGGATGCTTTTGGTGAGAGAGAGAAGAATGAATGAGGGAAGACAATGCTTAGTTTGCACTCCTCTTACAAGCCAGCAGCTCTGCTCAGACTTTTCGTGTTTCCATATTTGTTCCTGACAACAATCCTGACTTGCCTACTGATGAGGAAACTGTGACCCCTCCAAAAGATGAGAATTTTGCCCACATTCAAGAAGCTAGATAGAAGCAGAATTGCTACGTGAAGCCAAATTTTTCTGACTCTAAATATCATTATTTTCTCATTATAAAACACCATGGAGTGGATTACATATGCTTCAAATAAATTAATTAGAAACTAGGGACTTATACATCAACTATATTTCAATTAAAAGTTAGAAACTAATAAAATTAAAAAGTGAATAAATCAAAAGAAATTACATGAAAATAATCAATAAAAAAAAGTATAATGAATTTGTGATTTGGGGTGCTGTGAATCACCATTTTTTGTTGAGATTGCAAAAGTCAAGTAGCTAAAACTAGATCAGTGGACTTTTCTGGTGGTCCAGTGGTTAAAAATCTGCCTTCCAATGCAAGGGACACAAGTTCAATCCCTGGTCAGGGAACTAAGATCTCACAAGCTTCGGGGCAACTAAGCCTGCAAGCCACAACGAGAGGGCGGGCACACTGCACCTTGAGAAGTCTTCCTGCCACAACTGCAGAGCTCGTGTGCTCCGGAGCTCACGCTCCACAGCTAGAGAAGCTTGCACCGTGACAAAGACCCAATGCAGTCCAAAAACCGCAACAACCACCAACAAAAAACTAGGTCAAGAGAAGTTTTGTGAACCATTTTTAGAAAGCGGGTTAAAGGGTAGTAATTACATAGCGTGTTGGCCTGTTTGTGTATGTGTGTTAGTCACTCAGTCATGTCTGACACTTTTGTGACCCCCCATGGACTGTAGACTGCCAGGCTCCTCTGTACACGGGATTTCTGATGCAAGAATACTGGGGTGGGTTGCCATTTCCTTGTCCAGGAGATCTATCTTCCTGACCCTGGGATCAAACCTGGATTTCCTGCATTACACACAGTTTCTTTACCAGCTGAGCTAGCAAGGAAGCCTGTAGGCCTGTTTAGAATGAAATAAAAACTTACATCTACAAAACTACACAAAAGAAGAATGAACACACACACACATGGGTGTGCAAGCACAACCCACAATTATTCTACTGAGAGTAAGTTGAAGGTGTGATACACCATTAATACTTCAGCGTGTGAGTTGAGTGAAAGTGGCTCAGTCCTGTCCGACTCTCTGTGACCCCATGGACTGTACAGTCCATGGAATTCTCTAGGCCAGAATACTGGAGTGATCTTCCCAACCCAGGGATGGAATCCAGGTCTCCCGCATTGCAGGCAGACTCTTTACCAGCTGAGCCACAAGGGAAGCCCACTTCAGAGTGTACGTCCTAAAACACAAGGACTCTCCCCTGTGTAACTACAGTGTGTATGTATGCGTTAGTCACTTCATTCACGTCCGACTCTCTGTGACCCTAGGGACCATGGCCTGCCAGGCTCCTCCGTCCATGGGATTCTCCAGGCGAGAATACTGGAGTGGGCTGCCATTTCCTTGTCCAGGGACATAACTACGGTAAAACATGCTAAATCGGGAAATCATCTTGACAGTAATACTACCACCTACCATCGAGTCCAGTCCCATCGAGTCTCACCAACTATCCCAGTCCAGAATTATATATCTTGTCCTTGGTTGTCATGTCTGCTTATCTGGAACTACTCCTTAATCTTCCCATGCTGTTTCATAACCTTGGTATTTTTTGAAGCGTACAGCCCAGTTATTTCAGTCTGCCTCTGTTTGGGTTTGTCTGTGTCATTCTCGTGATTAAATGCAGGTGAGGCATTTTCACAGGCATGTCTCAATGTCTACACGCTTCTCAGTATACCACACCCAGCAGCAATGATGTCTATTTACCCCATTATTGGGGATGTTCACTTTGCTCATTGGGTTTAAAGGTGGTGTCTTCTAGGTTTCTCATCAGTGAAGTTACTATTCCCTTGTTAATTAAAATACTTTGAGGGTACTTCCATGCTCTTTCTTTATTAACTTTCATGAGCTGCTTTTAACCTCCATGGATGACTCATGCCTAAATCAATTATTAGTATTACTTCTACAATAGTTGCCAAGTGGCAATTTTCTAATGCCATCATTTTTTTAATTTATAGAAGTTCATAGCCTGGGATTCTTCTCATTGATTAGCTTATTCACTTATTTATATCAGTATGGACCCTTGGGTTCCTATTTTATTCAGGGTGGTATATTCTTTTACTATTATTTATTTTGATGCTCAAATAATTATAGATATATTAGAATTAATCTAGAATTATTATGTCCTTTCAGGTTGGCTCCTGTGTAACTTCTGACATGGTCTCATGACTTTTTTTCACTTGTTTAAATTGAAGTATAGTTGATGTATAGTTTACATGTTATAGGTGTACAGAATAGTGATTCACAATTTTTTAAGGTTAAATATTCCATTAATGCAAAATACTGGCTCTACTCCATGTGGTGTACAATATCTTTGTAGCTTATTTTATACATAACAGCTTATATCTCTCAACCCCTTACCCCTACCTTGTCCCTTCCTCCTCCTCTTTCCCCACTGGTCACCACTAGTTGGTTCTCTATACCTGAGTCTATTTTTTGTTGTTGTTATATTCATTAGTTTTTTTTTTTTTCCCCCAATTGCACATATAAGTGATATCATACATTTCTGAGCACTAGTTATCCTCAGTTTATTCATGTCCTCATACCCGCCGCATGCAGTCAATATCCTGGCCCTGCCAGCCTTGATGGCCTCCTCAGTCTTACCTCCCACCCAAAATCTCAGCTCGACCAGTGACTGAACCTCTTGGTTCTGACCACCTCCTTAGTCCTGGATCCACAGGTTACCCCAACCCTGGCTGCCTCAATGGGAGGGAAGGGAACCCAATTTATTTTTTAAAGAAAAATACGAGGAAGAAAGAAAAAGACAAGGAAAGAAAGAGGAATACGGGGACAGGAAGAACCCAGCCTCACTCTTGAATGATTATTTGTGAATATTCTCGGGCAGGGGCAGGGGGGCACAGGGCACATCACTTTCCCACAGCACTTGAAGATACTCCATTATATTTCGTCTTCTCTCACTGCTTTAGAGAAGTCTGCTGCGAGACTAGCTGTGGTTGTTGCTTCAGAAGGCTGTCTTTTCTCTCCGATTGTTTTGAAGATTTTCTCCTTGAGCACCATGTGCAGAGGTTAAGAGTACAAATTTGGGAGCTAGATTATCTGGGTTCAGATCTCGGTCTGGCCACATAGTAGCCGAGTGACCTTAAGAAAATTTAGTAACTTCTTTGTACCTTGTTTTCCTCTTCAATAAAATAATTGTGAGTTACTATCCATAAACAAGTGAGTTAATATGTATACAAAGTTCTTAGGCGATAATTTGGCACAAAATGACACTCTATAAGTGTTTGCTAGTATTACTAGTAATGGTTGCGATTGCAGTCGTCTGTATTGTACTGAAGTTTAATTTTGATTTATTTATATTTATTCTACTTGGGACTCAGTGAACTTCTATCTAAGGATTATATCTCACTAATTCAAAAGAATTATCTCTTTCCAGAGCTCCAATCTGAAACAAGCATTTACATTAATTTCTGGGCCCATAAAGATAGTATAAATTCATTATCTCAAAACCATCTATAGAACAGGCTTGGAATTTCTGTTGTTCACAAGACATTCTTTTTCTTCCATTCAAACTCCCAGCCTAGGACAACACTATCACTTATCTTGGCCAATAAGTAGGGTTTTTTCCTAGTACTTCTTTCACTGAGGGGGCACTTCTTAGGTTCCCAGATTTATATAATGGTCTCAGTTCTAGCTAACTGCCTTGAATATGCCCAAACTACATTTCATGTAGCTGCATGGATTTGTTGTTGTTTGGTCACTAAGTTGTATCTGACTCTTTTGCCACTCTGTGGACTGTAGCCTGCCAAGCTCTTCTGTCCAGGGGATTTCCCAGGCAAGAATACTGGAGTGGGTTGCTAGCTCCTTTTCCAGGGGATCTTCCTGGGTCAAGGACTGAACCCGCATCTTCTGCATTGGCAGCGGATTCTTTACCACTGAGCCACCAGGAAATACTTAGTCCCTAAATATGAAGGTCTGTGACATTCTTACATGTACAACTTTGGCATTGACGATTGTCCTTTTGACAGAAATTCTGAGAATTGGAACTGACCAGTTCTACCAAGACTAGGCTAAACAACAAAATGGTTTGTCGTTGTGGAATCTGAAGTTAGAAAGATGTAAGTTCAAATCTTGACTTAATCACTTAATAACTGTATCACTGTGGGGGAGAGAAGAACACTAACCCCCTGGTAGGTCAGACGGTAAAGCATCTGCCTACAATGTGGGAGTCCTGGGTTCGATCCCTGGGTCAGGAAGATCCCCTGGAGAAGGAAATGGCAACCCACTCCAGTATTCATGCCTGAAAAATCCCACGGACCGAGGAGCCTGGTGGGCTACAATCCATGGGGTTGCAAAGAGTCGGACACGACTGAGTGACTTCACTTCCTCATTTATAATATAGGATAATAACAGCTACTGTTAGGACAAATATAATACAAACATAATACCTACTAAATGTTTAGCAATAGCTCCAAGTCCAGTGCAGCTCTGATAGCTGGTATTACTGTATGCAACAATAATAAATACGTAAAGGTTGATTTATTTACTTGGCTGTGTCAGGTCTTCATCGTGGCTCATAGAATCTTTATTGCATCACGTGGGATCTCTGTGGCTGTGCATGGACTCTCCAGTTGCGGTGTGAGCTCAGTAGTTGAGACACATGAGCTTAATTGCTCTGCAGTATGTGGGATCTTAGTTCCCTGAATAGATATTGAACCTGGATCGCTTGCATTGCAAGGTGGATTCCTTCCACTGGACCACCAGGGAAGGCCCTGCTGTTATTATTTTTAAGTGTTTCTGTTATTATTTTTAAGCATTTTCAATTTTGCTTCACACTGTAAAATTACCATCTAAAAAGATTGTATCTACATACACACCTACCAAGAGTGTGTATTGCTAAGTCTTTCCAATCTAACCAATAATAGGTCTTGTCGATCTTGTTCAACTTTCCTAATTTTATAGATGGAAACATTTTCATTTGCACTGATTGGCAGTGTGGTTGTACACCTCCTAGGTTTATTGCTCATCCATGGTGGTTCCTCTGTGAGTGACCATTAAAGATCTTTGCTCATTTTCCTCCTGGTATATGTATTTGTTTCTTTTTTATCTGCAAGAATTCTTTACACATAAAATAAAAACATCCTTGAGTATACTTTGCCTGGTAGTTACAATGAACAAACTGATACTGAAAGCACTCTTTTTTTTTTTTTTTTACAGAGGATGAATCCACTGACATATCACTGTGAGAATAAACCAAAGAAGTCGTCTTCAGTGATGTACTTGCAGTGGTATTGGTTATTACCAATCTTGCTTGCCAGACTCATACAAAGATAGCATATGACCTCATCTTTCTTTCCAAGCCAGACTTGACTTCATCTTGCCTAATCAGCACAAAATTCTGTTTCTATAGGATGTCCCAGAGAACATAATAATAATAAAAAAAAGGAGCCTGTTTAGCACACTAACATTTACGATTACTTAGGATACGTTCAGAGTGTACAGGAAGATTTGCTACATCTTTTCTTTTGCTTGAAAATAAATTCACCCCAAGCTTTTAAAAATTACTTTTCTGTCCCTGTTAGGTAGCTCCACTTCTTATATTTCAAGAGAGTTTCAAGAATTTCCTTCCATCTTCCCATTTCCAGATCTAGCATCTTGGTCCAATTTCTCCTTACCCGTGCCATTCAGGATTTGATAGATTTCTACTTTGCCGGCCAATGAGTCCTAATCTTTCACTTTGTCCTCATATGTCAATTCCTCTTCCCTTCCTCCTACTCCTCTGATCATTTTATAATGAATTGGTAACCACAATAATGAAATTTACAGAGAAAACTAAATTTTGAGATGCTGCCATAACTAATGGAGACAGAGAAATGATGAAAAGAGCTTTAATGAGGTTTGAGGTATGGTTGGAATATTACAGATTGAAAATCAATTTGGAAAATGCTGTCAGCTTCATCCACAGGGGGGAAATTACTTAAACACACACATCTGAAAGGGTAGGAGTAACTTTGAAGGCAATGAAGAACTGAGAATTATTTTATAATAGAGAAAATGAGAGGTTTTTTCCTATTAATCATCTATTGTTATTTTGCCATGATTAAAGGTGGGCTTCCCTTATGGCTCAGCTGGTAAAGAATCCACCTGCAATGTGGGAGACCTGGGTTCAATCCCTGGGTTGGGAAGATCCCCTGGAGAAGGGAAAGGCTATCCACTCCAGTATTCTGGCCTGGGGTCGCAAAGAGTCAGACATGACTGAGCACTTTCACCTCACCTCAAAAGTCTAAGTAGGTAAATATCAAAATACCTTGGGTATTCAAATTCTGGAAGGACTAATAAATAATTAAGCATTTGACTATTATAACTAGTTTACTCTTAACACTACATAATGTTGAAGGTAAAAGAGTTTTATGGCTTCTTTACAACATCGCATACAAAAACATTGCCTAATTTTGGTCCTTTCATACAACACATTTTATTTTCCTCAACAGAAAAAACTGAATTTTGCAAACTCTGAACTGATGGATATTTTACAGAAAAACATATCTTTACCATAAAACCATTTATGCCATCTACTGCACGGACTGTAAAGCACCATATACATCAAAGAGAAATTACTGCTTAAACAGATTATCACGTCGTAGAACAATTAGAAGTTGCAGTTCTCTTAAAATAACTCTAGTGAGACCTGGAAAACTGCTTCAAGTCTGGGCTGTTTAAGCATTCAACAGATTCTCTGTTTTTAATCTTTGAAAATTAGATGAAAGCTATGACCTTTCTCTCTAGAAAAACCCATATACAATTACAGAATACATTTTGAGTATAAATTTTCAGAACATACTAGGACTCCAAGTCTCCAGGCTAAAAAATTCTTTCTCTAGAGGAAATTTGGTTTTTAGGACTATCACTAAATACCTAATATACAAACCAATCAGTTTCTACCTTAGGCACTCCATCTATTTCCTTTGCAGCGTAGAAGCATTAGAGCTTCACAGTATGTTTCACCTTTTCCATAAACTCTTCATTAGTGCTTTGCAGAATAAAGCCTTGTCAGCCTCTATAACTCACTATTGATGCAGCTTCTACCTGATCTCCACTCTCAGCTACAGATAACTTCCAAGGAGATCCCGAGTGACTACACTGGAGACCTAATAATTTGACAGAGCAGCCTTTGCAGCTTGACACATAAGCAGCCAATGGCCACTGATCTGTTTAGTGTCTGGTTCCTAGGGTCCTTCCTAAAATGCAGCTCTGGTCTCTCATGTATAAACGTGGTTCACTTTGGTGATTCTTTACAAACTGCCAGGATAACTCAATGTATTCAGAAGTCATATTATCACAAGTGAGGCTGAAAGTATGCCTGAAAAAAATAAGTCAACTTTCTAGCTCCAAGTCTCTTTCACAGTATATACAAGTTTCACTATTAAAGGGATGGGAGGCGGCGGGGGCAGGGTGGTGATGGTAACTTCCAAGAGTAACAGATAAACATTTATTCAAATCCAAACACAACATATTCCAAGATCAAATAAATACTTTGTGGCACGTGGGATCCTGGGTCTTGACTGCAGCATGCAGGATCTTTAGTTGTAGCATGAGAACTCTTGGTCGCAGCATGTCAGATCCAGTTCCCTGGCCAGGGATTGAACCCAGACTCCCTGCGCTGATAGCATGGAATCTTAGCCACTGGACTACCAGGGAAGTCCCACCAATATGAGTCTTAAATGTCCCATAGATAGAGAAGATATTCATCCTCCGACTCAACTCTCAGGGCAGAAGGGCAGGACCTAGAGCAGCAGGAACACTCTTTTTGCCCCTAGGATGTTACATTTCTTATGTGTGTCATGAAGGGAAGGGGTCAAGAAGCATAGGTCCAAGCCAAACTCTGTTCCCTTTGATACCCTACTTGTCTCCTTCCCTTACAGGGAGCAGTAACCCTGTGATTGAGATCAGGCCAATGAAATGTTAGAGCAAGTCTGCTGAGAACCTCTTGGGAATGTTTGTTCTTACGAAGGGCAGAAATGAGAAGAAAGCTTCCCAGCAGTGTCTTTCCCCTTCTATCCCGCCTTGAACAAAGGCATGGTGCCTGAAGCTGCAGCAGCCAACTTGCTACCAAGGGGTCACAAAGCATGTAATGCTGAAGCCTTTTGTGTTTGGAGCCAAAAAAATGATATCTTAAACCTATACATTTGTACAGACAGAGTCAAAATTTCAGCAGTTCTGAAATGTTGAGTCTCAACAGAGGAAGGAAGGAAGGGAAGAAGGAAAGAAGAAAGAGAGAAGGACATCTCTTGTTCCTAGCTTCTTCACCTTTAAAATGAGGCGTTTATGTTTTCCAGCTTATGTCGAGGAGGAAAACACAAACACGGTAACACAAACATAATAAAACCTCTTTGGGTGGCCTGAAGTGCTCTGAGCTCACAAAAAGTGGGTGTTTTGACACCAGTGTCAGTCTAGTACCAGTGTAGCAAGGTCAACCAACCCCTGAGACCAAAAACCAAAATGAACCAAAATGAGGGTAGAAATAACTCCATGAATTGTGGAATTTCCCCAAAAATGTAAGTCTGCTTAAAATTATGTAGTAAATGCTTAAAAATATCTCAGCTCTACCTTTTAAAAATCAAGACCCTTCATTATAAGATTAGACAATAAATGGTGTATTTTTCCAAAACCTTCTTATCCAGTAAGGAGTAAGGGACACACATGCAGGCATTTAAGAAATATTTCATGGTGAGGTTGACGGTAACGACAATTCAAAAGCCACTTTCACATTTATTTGTCTTTAGTGGCTTTGATTATAACAAACATGAAAAAGAAAACCAATTGCCAGTTTCTGTTGTTTCATAGTGTCCCTTAAACCTGTGAGTTATCTGTTCTAAGATTTTTTTTTTTCCCATACAGAAATGCAAGTCATTCACTTGCAGGAATAAAACTTACAAAATGAAGTTCATTTTGCTTGTCAAGTGCAGATAAAAGGAAGAAGAGGAAGAAACAGTTTAAATGTAAAAGGCACCTTTTCCTTAACTCCTGAACTAGTTCACACAATACAATGAATAATTGAACTGCCTGAAACTTCATATGTGCAGAACGCCGCATGCAGACCAGCAGCATTTTCACTTCAAATTTGTATAGTCTTTAGTCAACACGCTTCATCTGCATTTCTAACACCTGCTTCAGTCAGCTGTGAAGTAGGCTGTTATCTCTATGGCTGTCTTTTATCTTCACTCTGTCCCTCTACCAAAAAAAAAAAAAAAAAAGAGCATGATAGAATATAATTACTTGGCCTAAAAGAGATGGGAGGAACTCACATGATCTTCTGAAAGGCATTTTCCTTTATCTTTTCCAAAAATAATTTTAAAACAAGTTACTAATCATCATTCCTTATTGTACACATCTTTAAACATTAATTTTATACAGCAGAAATAACAGCATCGCTATTTCTCTGCAATGAGTATCTGTTTTAGGAGCAAAGGAAAGTAAAAAAAAAATTAAATGCAATGACTGATCAAGTCATTCGTAACATATTTCTTCTAAACTTATTATTGTGCTGTTATTAAAATGCTACTCTTGTGTAAAATAGCTAGATAGTGGGAAGCTGCTGTCTAGCACAGCTAGGTGCTCTGTGATGACCTAGCAGGGTGGGATGGGCAAGTGGGAATCTGCTGTATAATTAGCAGATTCACTTTGTTGTACAGCTGAAACTAACACAATATTGCAAAGCAATTATACTTCAATTTCCACTCAGAAAATGATCCTCTTTAGTTTAGCATGCATAAGGTGACCTAGGTTAGTTTTGTATATATCAACATCAGTCAAATTTGACTGTCTTTTGTCAGCTATCCACATGATTTGTCCTGTATTAAACAACTTCATCTGGATGGTTTAAGTAAAAAACTTAAAAGAACGAGGTTCTCTCATAAAGAAATTATCTTAGGAGAAGAGGAAAAATGAGGAGTAGTTGAGGAAAGAACTGGACTAAAAGAGAACATTTTCTGCTTTATCATCATTCTGCTATTTTCCTTCATAACTAACATTAGAATGTGACTATTTCATCTATTGTTCTTTTCCTGACTTGAATATAAACTTCATCTACAAGGACTATGCCTGACTAATTTACCACTATATTTCTAATATCTGTCTTAGTCCTAGGCCTACAGTTAATACTATGTAAAATTTTTTTAAAGAAATGAATTTAAAAATTTTCTACCAGACTGAATGGAAAGGGATCCTGAAGGACCATCTGAACTTCTCTCCAGGGGAAGAAGATATCTCCTTAAAGTCCTCATTTAATAGTTCTAGAATCAGCATTTTCATTCCCAGTAAATAGTGAAGAGTTGAGAAAACAATAGAAAGAAATTAAGCAACTTCCAGAGAAAGAATCCTTTAATAATTCAAAGGATATTCAAGCTTTAGGACTACTTCAAGGAAACAAAGCTAAACTTTATGAAAAAAAAGATACATGGGGAAATCCCATTAAAAGGAAGGAATGTGCGTCAGGATGCAATATTACAAAGTTCAAATTATAGAGTATTTTTTAAAAAAGAAACTTCTACTGCCTTCTATAACTTGAACTATCCTCTGGTTTAAAATGGAACTCCTTCAGCTTCATGATATAATGGAAAGTAGACTGCATGCGAAATAATAGGGACAGGTTCTAGCTGAGTTTCTTCTCATTGCTGGCTAGGTAAGTTTGGACAAACCAATGGACTTTTCTGATGAAAGTAATAACAGCTAGTTTTTGTCACTTCTCAATGTGTCTGACACTCTATTAAATCTTTTACAAAGAATAGTTCATGTAACCTGCACAATACTACCCAAGATAGATACACTTGTATCCATGGCATTTTGTTACCGCAGCTCAAATTAACTAACACACCATCTCATTTAGATTTAAACTCAAAAACCTTTCAATGGCCCACAAAGGCCCTAACCATATAATCTGGCCCCTTTTACATAGCTGAACTTATCTCTATTGCCCTCCCTTTTCTGGCTCTTTTCCTGTCTGGCCCTTTGCACTTTGCGTGCATTCTCTTTGTGCATGAGTGCACGCTAAATCACTTCAGTCATGTCTGACACTTTGCAACCCTATGGACTATAGCCCACCAGGTTCCTCTGTCCATGGGATTCTCTAGGCAAGAATACTGGAGTGGGTTGCCAGGTCCTTCTCCAGGGGACATTCTCTTTATATAGACACTATTTCCCAAAATATTCTCATAGCTTCCTCCCTCACCTGCTTCGAGTTTCTGTCTAAACATTCTAAATGAGACTGTCACTTATCACCTTTTAAAAAACTGCAATCTCTCTAGTTTCTTGTCTTTCTCCCTTTCTGCTTTACTTTTCTCCATTTCCTCCACATGACATATAAGTAAAATACATAGATTTATAACTAAATATACAACACAAACTAATATATAATAATTATATGAAATATATGTTTAGTCACAAATCTATACATTTTAGTTGTCATACGCCCTCACTAGAAAGGTAAGCTCCATGAGTGTTTGTCTGTTTTATACATTTGCGTAGCCTCAGTATAGAGTATGTGCTCAATAAAGTATTTGCTGAACGAATGAACTAGAGATACTCAAGTATGTTTATATGGAAGCTGCCTTGAGCATGAAGAAGGTGGCATGGGAAGAAGCAGGAGGCAAGGTACAGGTCATACAGGGCCTTGTAAGTCATATAAGGAATTCTGGTATTTATCCCTAGAGATATTAAAGGATTTTAAGTAGGAAAATGACATACCAATTTAGATTGTTCAAGGTTATTCTCACTGTTATATGTGCTGTGCTAAGTTGCCTCAGTTGCCTGAGACTCTTTGCAATCCCAAGGACTGTAGCCCACCAGGTTCCTCTGTCTATGGGGATTCTCCAGGTAAGAATACTGGAGTGGGTTGCCATCAGAGAATGGAATTTGTGTTATTCAGTTGCTAAGTCATGTCTGACTCTTTGCAACCCCAAGGACTGTAGCACGCCAGGATTCCCTATCCTTCCCTGAGTTTACTCAAACTCATGTTCATGGATTCGGTGATAACATCCAACCACTTCATTCTCTGTTGCCCCCTTCTCCTCCTGCCCTCAATCTTTCCCAGCATCAGGGTCTCTTCCCTAGCGGCTCAAACAGTAAAATAATTCACCTGTAATGCAAGAGACTGCAGATTCAATTCCTGGGGTTCTGAAGATACCCTGGAGAAGGGATGGGCTATCCACTCCAGTATTCTTGCCTGGAGAATTCCATGGACAGAGAAGCCTGGTAGGCTACAGTCCATGGGGTTGCAAAGAGTCAGACATGACTGAGAGAGAATGGAATGGAATGGGCCAAAAAAGAATCGGAAAAATCCAAAGAAACTTCCATTTCCAGGGTTAATGCATGGCTTCATGTTTCTTTGTGGAAGGATGTATACACCTTTAACGTATGCTGATTGTGAAAAGAATGCATTGCCCACCTTATCACAATTATATTTGCAAAGCTCCCGACTCTCTCAAAATTTTCATGTTTCTTAAAGATTTTTATTGGAGTATAGTTGCTTTACAATGTTGTGCTAGTTTCTACTGCAGAGCAAAGTGAATCAGTTATCAGCTCAGTTCCTCAGTGGTGTCCAACTCTTTGCGACCCCATGGACTGCACCATGCCAGGCTTCCCTGTCCATCACCAACTCCCAGAGCTTGCTCAAACTCATGTCTATGGAGTCAGTGATGCCATTCAACCATCTCATCCTCTGTTGTCCCCTTTTCCTTCTGCCTTCAATCTTTCCCAGCATCAGGGTCTTTTCCAATGAGTCAGTTCTTTGCATCAGGTGGCCACAGTATTGGGGTTTCAGCTTCAGCATCAGTCCTTCCAGAGAATATTCAGGACTGATTTCCTTTAGGATTGACTGGTTTGCATCAGCTATATGTATACACATATTCCCTCCTTGTTGGATTTCCTTCCCAATTAGGTCACCACAGAACATTAAGCAGAGTTTCCTGTGCTAGACAGTAGGCTCTCATTAGTTATCTGTTTTATACATGGTGTCAATAGGGTACATATATCAATCCCATCTCCCAATTCATTCTATCTCCCCTTTCCCTCCTTGGTGTCCATACGTTTGTTCTCTATGTCTGTGTCTCTATTTCCTTCTGAATAAGCTCTGAAATGAAAATGTACTTATATAACAACTTTTAAGAAACTAATTATAAGCCCCCAGTGCATTGATCCTGCACAAAACATATCTCTGAACAAGGTGCATAAAGGTTATGAGAAGCCTAATTTTCTGAGATTCTTTCAGCTATAAATTTGGCTAAGAGCTTGGGTAGTACAGGAAAGAAGATAAGTGAGAGAAACACTGGTGATTTAACCTCCAGTGTTCCCTTAAGGACAAACATTTGTCACCTTGACAGCAAGGGGAAAGGTTTGCAGCGAGTGTGCTTATAACAGGGCTCACCCCACTCTCTCCTCCCCAGGGACCAGTGATTTCCGACCAGGCATGATCTGAACAGATGACAGTGCTGCCGACGAGCCACAGGAAAGGCCAGTGGAGGAAAAGAGGTTGAGACCCACATAACTCAGAGTCTCAAACTGAAATGCTACTCCAGGGACCACCGCAAAGATTTACCATTTGCTGCTCTTCTTCCTAAGGTTCCACTTGACGCTAGAGTAATCAACCCTATAAATTATCACAGAACATTCTAACAGTGTCCAGTGTTAACAGCCTGGATCCCATTGCTAATAATTATGAGCCTGTTATAAAGCTGAAGTAGGTCCTAGACATATATATCTCCACTTTCTATACGCATCTCTCAATTCCTAATTTGAATATGAAAGTCTGCTGCAGGCTTAAATCAGGTGCAAAAATGAGCCTGATTTTTACTCTCGATGAATACACATAACCCAAATTAGCATTAATGTCTTAACATCTATGCATCAAAAAGAATAATAGGATCTCTGTTTTGGTCTATGAGCTAAATTGTTTACACTATTTTCAAAGTGAAATAGGAATAGATATTTTGAAAGCTGAGTACTTCTTAAAAAAAGAATTAAAGACACTAATTTATATATTAAATTTATTAATTTTGTATTATTTAATTTCAGGAATCAGTGGCATCTCTTTATGTCTCCCTTTGATGAATGGAACTTTGGCTGTGATACTGCTTTACACTTTGAAAGAAGTGAACTGAAATCACTATAAAATCAAAATTGAAGCTATTATCCATCCCATTTGAATATTTATTCATTACTAATCATCACTGACTCAAAGTACTGTCAGATGGGCCAAATCATTTTTAAGAAAAAAACAAACTATAACCCAATGAACTCAAACAAACACAATTAATAGAAAAGTAAGATTTTAAAAATGTACCAAAAACATATGGGAGTGGCAGAAGAGAGGTGGAGACTGGAATACAGAAAGGATGAGCTCAAGAAGTCTTGAGAAAAAAAAAGAGGGAAGGGAATGAACGGCCAACCCCAAAGAATCTTTATGAGTTTAAGATCCATGTATTGTGCATTTGCAAAGGGAAAGGAGATTCCACCCATATCTATCCCTGGACACTGGCCTCGGATGTCCCAGTACTGCCATGTAACTAACAGGTACCAATCCAAACTTAATCATCTCACTCGAAATTATTCCCTTGCTTAAATTCTGTTTTTCTTCACAACATCACAGCTTTAATCCTAAAATCTTTGAGTCCCCTGCGTATGTCCCTTGCGCTTCCTGGTCTTTCTGCCATAAAGATATCCCAAACTCTTTCATGCAAAACTGGCCCAGGAAAACAGTGAGTTAACAACCGCTGAAGCGGAGAGATGGGGCCTCACCATTCATTAATATTATCTGATCTGCCTTGCACAAGTTTCAGAGTCTCTAATTTAAAAATGTTGTTAATGTTTTTAAAGGACCATAGGTTCAGGCAAACATTAGAGACTAGATAAAAAGTCTCAAGACAGGATTATAGTAGAGGGTTTTGGCCATAGGGACGAGGAGGGTCAGGGTATCTAAAATTAGCTAGATAATACAATAACCATAGCAGCTACCACTTATAATTCTTGCTAATGTGCCAGACACCCTGCTAAGCGTCTCAGAGACTTGGTCTCACTGAATCCCTTTAACGGTGCTTGGGAGTAGGAATCCTGGGTTCAAAGCTTGGTGATGAGGCTCCTATGTCAGGGCCTTCGTTTGGTAGGCACTCCATTAATATTAGTTGTCTGAGTAATTTAATAAATGGCTAAGAAAAATTTTCCTTTCTCTTTTGTGTTTGTGGCTCTTTCTCTGTCAGAAAATCCAAAGGCTCTAGCTAGGACATTCATCACTCTTGGTTTATACTGAGACTGGTATATATCAGTCTTTCATAAACCAGCTCACCGACAAGCACACTGCTGCCAGGCCTCTGCTCATAAGACACCATTTCCAGCGGGCTACACTCCTAGAAGATGCCTCAGTCATGTCTCACCGGGTATCAAGTTCAAGTTTTGCTTCCCATTCAAGGCTCTTCATGAAGCTGTCTCACATAATTTCCGCCAGTCACCAACAAGAACTGGCTTAGTCCAGTAAGCATCTCTTTTTACTTTATCTTGCTTACAACTGCCCATTCATTTATTTACTCATTATATATTTTTTAAGATTTTTTTTTTGATGTGGACCATTTTTAAAGTCTTTATTGAATTTGTTACAGTATTTCGTCTGTTTTTATGTTTTGATTTTTTTGATATTGCAGCATGTGGAATCTTAGCTTCCCACCCAGGGATTGAACTCCCACCCCCTGCATTGCAAGAAGTCTTAACCACTGGACCACCAGGGAAATGGCAAATACAGTGCTTAGTTGCTCAGTCACGTCTGACTCTTGGCAACCCCATGGACTACACAGGCTCTGGGGATTCTCCAGGCAAGAATACTGGAGTGGGTTGCCATGCCCTTCTCCAGGGGATCTTCCCAACCCAGAGAATGAACTCAGGTCTCCCACATTGCAGGTGAATTCTTTACCGTCTGAGCCAACAGGGAAGCCCAAGAATACTAGAGTCGGTAGCCTATCCCTTCTCCAGGGGCTCTTCCTGGCCCAGGAATGGAACTGGGATTTCCTGCATTGCAGGCAGACTCTTTACAGTGGAGCTACCAGAGAAGCCCGAATTTACCACTACATCTACATAAAGAAAGAGAACAGCAAGCACACCAGGCCCGGCCCCTGCCCTTGCAGGCCACAGCCACTCTCAGGCTGACCTTCTCTGTTTTGGCGGTTCTCGATTTTCAAGATCATACATTGAACATCCTCCAGGAACCCTTTCCGCTTCCCTCTTGTCTTGCTCTCCCATCCTGAACTAATGGTACCACACATTTAAGCACCTGACCAGATTTTTTCTTGTTTTTCTCCTAGTATTTTACTTCTGCTTGTCTCATTTCCTCCATTACACTAAGTCTCTTAAATTAAAGAAACTGTGTCTTATACTTTTCTTCATGACCCGACTGAATGTAATTCAGCTGAATTCATGGATACGGATATGTCCTTAAATAGCTTTTGGAAGGAGCTTAGAATACTAAGTCAAGCTAACCATAGACAAAGATCTAATTTATCCTTGCAAATAGAGATATAAGAAAATCTCTAGGGAAGGAACAGGTATATAAAGTATAGTTCTGTAAATGAAAAAAGAGGAACAAAAAATTTCTCCTATATGGCATAACTGTTTCCCAATCATGTGTGATACTTTATAAGTTCTATGAAACGTCAGTTTTTTTGTTTAATTCATGTGTTTTGTAGAACATAATTTGGAGACCATACCATAGGGCAAATTTAATAGGGCTCTGGTAAGACGTCAATAATATTGATAAAAGTAAATGAGGTCTTTACTTATTTAACTTTTTTAAAAGAACTATTTTCAATGGAAGCAAAGATTAATATTCTATATGTAGAGACCATTTTCATTTTTTATATATAGAGACTATTGTGTGTATATCTTTTACATTTACTTAAAAAAATATTACTATAGCTAATCATGTGTAAAAGTGTAACTAAAAAAATCTAACAAATGAATTTGTAGATTTCTCACATCAAACACACCTTTCTTTCAGAAATTCATCTTCAACTATGACAGATATTAGACCAGGCCTTATACCAGGTTTCGTCTACAAGATGCTAACATCGTAACTCGTCGTTAACTAAGCCTGCTAGAAAGACTTTTGCATACAGAATTAGTAATAGTAAGATCTCCTTAGCCTTAGTCTGGAACGAACATCACTATATTCTCAAATTCTGTTTATTCTGAAAGACTTCCTCTCATTCCATCCCTTCTGGGAAATAGTCCCAATCGCCCAAGCTATTCTTTTACATGGACTTTTGTATATATTTGATTACTACAGCATAAGCCCTCTGAGAGCAGGGTCTGCGCCTGGAGACCTCTTGGTACTTCTCCCAGCAGGTACGCTGAAACCACTACCTTGAAAGTACTCAATAAAAAATGACCTTTTCTAAAGATAAGAACAATTGTATATAAGAATGCTGCTGCTGCTGCTGCTAAGTTGCTTCAGTCGTGTCTGACTCTGTGCGACCCCATGGACGGCAGCCCACCAGGCTCCGTCGTCCCTGGGATTCTCCAGGCAGGAATACTGGAGTGGGTTGCCATTTCCTTCTCCAATGCATGAAAGTGAAAAGTGAAAGTGAGGTCGCTTAGTCACGACCCCATGGACTGCAGCCCACCAGGCTCCTCCATCCATGGGATTTTCCAGGCAAGAGTACTGGAGTGGGGTGCCATTGCCTTCTCCAGTGTGTAAGAATATGAATGAGTAAATATTTATTTGAGTGTAGATACATACACTCCAAGAACTTATTTCACAAGTCTACCAAGCACATAAAAATTCCACAGGTAGAAACTATATATGGGGTCGCAAAGAGTCGGACACAACTTAGCAACTGAACAGCAACATATATATATATATATATAGTACTGATCGAGAAATCCAAAATTTGAAATCACTGACCACGTTAAACTACCATGTACAAAAGAACAGTCTTATTGAACATACTCTTTCAAGTGTGCAGGGGGTGAAAGCAGATTTTTAAAAATTCTACGATTTTCATGAGAACAGGCACTGTTAAATGCACAGGAAGGCACGCAAGTTAAAAATCAAACCATACCCAGGCCTTGAAAATGCACTGACTTTCAGGCACCTAGCTACAGTGTTATGCTATTTTCCAAAGGACAGCTCTTTATTTTCCTGGCATTGTCAGCATTTCTGAATGAGCTTTCTTAATTTATCAAAATAGCACACTGTTGAAAAAGAAAGAAATCTACCATTTCAAACAGTCAAAATTATAATACAACATTAAAAAATGTTTTGGCTCTACATGAGGGTTTTTGTTTTTTAAGATTTCAAAGTAAATAGTCCTCTCATTAATAGCCAATGAAATTCATAAGTACTGTTTAATAAACAGAGTACTTAAGTGCTGGATACTTAACCAACTATTAACAACAACAAAATCCCTGTCCAGCTGAACATGTGTATATGATCGAATTCAAATTCACTAGATAGGATTGGAATAGTAAGTTTGGCTATACTGAAATAAATAAAAATGAAGATGCATAAAGATATCAGACAGCAAATTATATTAAAATAGATAGTTGCAAACTATTTTGTCAATGAAACGTCTCTTTAGTATTGTCCGGTTGAAGTTTCTGCAATGATAAAAATGTTCAACATCCTGCCTGCACTGTTCATAACTCCAACTAGCAGTCACATGTGGTTAACGAATCTCTGAAATGTATGACTGAGGAACTGAATGCTTTTTAAATTTTAACTAATTAAATTTGAAACAGCTGCATGTAGCTTATGACTACCGTCTCAGTCAGTTTAACTATATAGATGATACAAAATGGGATTTTATATTTGTATTTCTTCCCTCTCTGAACTTGGAAATAAAGGAAATGCCTTTATAGAATAGACAGGCAAAATCACTTTAAAATATTAGGCTGGTTTCAACATCCGCAAGATTTCACTTTAAGGTATGGTAAATCTATAAAAGGGGAAACCAGGCGGCAACAGAAGCAGTGAGAAAGTACCTTAAACAATACCTACCTAAGAACCATCTAGGAAAGAAGATTCCTGGATCCCAATGATGGACCTGTCTGTTTCCAAGGGCAACATAATCCTGGTTGTGGACCTAGACACGTTCACTTAAAAAAGCCTGATAGAATCAAACTGGGAGTTCTCTACCTACATCTCCTTCCTCTAATTCCATTCCCACAAATAAAACATCGTCTTGTGTGAATTTAACCATGAGGCAAGAAGGCATCAACCCAAGTGTCTAAGCGCTTCTCATAATTATTTTTCTCACTCTCAATTAATAAATTGGCAATTTGCTTGATATCTGAGTGTGATTAATGTGAGTTCATTCCTGCAAGCTGGAGCCACAGAATCAGTTTTTGAAAAAGGACCATACTAATTTTACAACGCATATGCACCTAGATCTCTGGCAATGAGGAACTCAGTATCTTAAAAATGGATAATTCAAATAGACAGTGAAAAAAAATAGCAATACTACTGGGTATGACTCTGCTTAGGGGTGACATTACGCCAAGAAAAAGCTTAACCCAAGATAAGAGATCTCAGATCTTTGAAGCATCAGGTGTGATTTACAGCAGAGACAGAAAAACTTCTTTTCAAGCTATATGACAAAAAAATAAAACCACACACACACAAACTATATGGCACCCAACTTCTTTAAGGAGAAAAACGTCCTTTTATTCGTAGCTTGTTTGTATTTTTATAACACAATCAAAGTGTGTGTTAGGTGACTTACTAGATACAGCTTCCATGTAGAAATGAAAAATTAACAACATCTAGGAAAACTAATCCAGATGTGCACAATGCTACTTGAGATTTTCCTTAGTTTATAAAATTTTTGTTAGTAATAAACGCTTAGCGATTGTGGCATCATGTTGATAGAACTTGGGGGGAAAAGACAAACATGATGGAAGATTCATTTTAAGACTGATGACTGTTGACATTGCTCCTTAGAGAGATCTTGCTGCTACTTTTCAAAAATACCTTGAAACTTCACACACACACAAAAATCCAGCATTCTGTTACAAGACGGAAGTATTCTCCCAATATAAATACTTTCTGTTACACACCTAAGTCTTTTCTTAAAACCACTTGTCTGCACTGGTGGGAGTTTCTATTCCATTTGTTTTTAAGAGTTGGAAATTTAACCTTTTGACTTCAACAAAATTGTTTGACTTGAAACTACATGAACTATGGATCCAAAATTCTATAGAGACATAATGATACAGAATCAGGATTCAACCATCTTTGAAGGAAAACACCTATGAATTAAAGGAAAAAAAGCAGGAAGCCTTTACATACATATCTCTAATGCTTTTCATTATTTCTACTCATTTTTTCCTCTTTAAAGAAGTATTTAGACATTAATGAAGAGCAGAAAAAGTAACATATAAGTCTACATGTTGGTGGGGGGTGGGGGGGTGGACGACAGTAAAGAAGAAATAATTTTCCCTATTGCTGATTTTATTTATTGAAAAACACTAAAAATCTCTGTCCTGCTCCAAATTTGCATACCTCAGCAGACATTGATTAGGAATTCTAAATGGCTTATTAGGATACTATAACAAACAGAAATGGCACAGATGTATTTTTTACATTATCATAAGAAAATGGAATCAGCTCTCTCATGAAAAAATCATGTCTGATTAAATATATATCTCTTCCTTTAGTATCCTAAAATTCTCTCCTTTTCTCCATTATATAGAGGTATAACTCACTCTCTAAAGCTCCTCTAGCCAGGCACACCTTCATGATTTTCTATATCTCAGTTAGCAAGTTATAAAACCAACGTCAAAGCAATATTCCGAATCACGAACCTACCAAGATCAAGTGCAGATGGCTGTAACATGATGCTTCTGAAGAAGGAATTGCATTAGCTTTCACTTGCTATAATATCATATTACAAGTTCAAGCTATCTGCTTCCTCATCATCACCTTGGCTTTCTTTCCTTCTTTTTCCTTTTCTGGCTATTTCTATTTCCTAAGTACTTCTATTGCCTCTCAGATACAGACTTGATCTCATTTTTATATACCATTGAACTGGTTCCTCCATTTTTCATGCTTCCTTGTATTTTTACTTCTTCTCTGGGATATTACACAATTTTTTTTCAGCATTGTCTAGAAATTTAATTCTCACTTGTCAATTTAATTATATATTTAACAAGTTCTTAAAGGATAAACTTTAATGATAAAATCATTTTCCTTAATACCAACAGTACAATTCTTTTAAAACCTATGAGATGGCAATCACTTATTATATTCTCTTATATATAAATCTCCAGCTCTTATATATATAGTAATCAAATAGCAATTTTTCATGGAAGAGTTTCTGATATTTAAAATAAATTATTTGAATGATAATAGCATATGGGTTGGTAATCTATTAAATAGAGACAATCTTCCCTAATCTACTCACAGGGAGTTATTATAGAAAATCTTACAAATTATCCAATATCAAATTTAGATGCGGGAATGAGTTTGCTTCTGCATTCTGAACCAATACTGTGAATGTAAAACAACACAGATTTCTATGGCTATAGCATATGTTTTATTGAGACTAAAAGCTAACAATTTAAAACGATGTTAATATAAGTAAGAACAATTTGGTGGATAAGCGATTAAAGTGATATTGGAATTTTTGTCAAACTAACTTAACATGTAACTGTAATAATGAGCATGCATTTAAGTGTATAATATATATATTTTAAAATTTTAGATACATGAAGAAGAGAGGTTAAAATAACATTCATTGAATGATTTCTATTTATTCATTTGACAAATATTTTTTAAGTGCTTACCAAGTTCCAGGTACAAGTGCTATGGGCAGAGAAGTGAACCAAAGTACCCCCCAAAAATACCTGCCTTCATGGAGCTTTTATTTCAATAAGTGGAGACAGACAATAAAAATAATAAACAAATGTATCCATTAGAAGAGAAGCATTTTAGAAAAAATAGTAAGAACAGGACCACAGGAAAAGTCAAAGGTGGGGAAAAGGTCAGAATTTTAACTGTAACTATATCAACCAGTTACAATATAGATGGAAAGTCCCAAGAGCTAAATTCCATAAAAGCTAAATCCCAAGAGCTAAATAACCATAAAAGAAAAGTTAGAGAACTTGCTGGAAGGGTCAGATAGCTTTTGAGAGATGGATAAGATACAGAAAGGATGAGAATAGCGTAAGCAAAGGTGGGAGCCCCAGATGCTTAGAGGAGAGGGAGGAGAAGAGTGAATCAACAGCTAATATGGGAATGAAAGAGGAGGCCAGAGAGAGAGCGTGGGGTTGCACTGAGCGAACTCCAGAACGGCCAGCTGGGTGGGGGGCAGTTAAGAGCCACTGAAGGCACTGAGCCGTGGGGATGGCCTATGAAAGCAGTACGCAGACAGCTCATCTTACGGTGACAGAGGATGGCGAGAAAGAGGATAAGCTGCATCGCCTTGGCTCCTGAGAATAACCAGAAGCACAGTAATGTTAAACATTATCCCTCCTAAGTGAACGGATAAAAAGAACACAAGCTTTCAAGTGAAAACCTAGAAACACTTTAGAAAATAATTACTTGTAAGATTATTGCCTGAGTAGTAAAAAGCACTAAACCACAAATACTGACCACTAGACCAAGCCCTGTTAGAGTAAAACTATAAACACAGTGGGCGTCTTTAATTTAAGCACCCTACTTACTAGAAACATCACAGAAGAAACTACCCAGGAAAAGTAAACAAGTATGTGATTCTTGAAAATGAAGTTGTATAAACTGTAAACTCAGAGTATGACCATCAGTGGACATGTAAAATGTGAATCAATATTCATCTCATGAGTCTGGAGATCTGTGACATTTTGCCTTTAATTTCCAAGAGTCATGTTCTTATCATGAAGAGATTCTTTTTCCCTGATGACTACAGCCTGTTCAATTGAAAAGTTAAAATCAAATTGATCAAGGTTTTTTTTAAATCATATTTATTTCTTTAAAGTCTTCTATTATTTAAAACTCTAAGAGAGCTATTCACCTTACTCAACAATCCTCCAAGTAGAAACATTTTGCTGTTAATGGGTCTGAATATTTGCAAATTAAATTGATAGAGATCAAAAGGAGGTTTCTATAATTTTCAATCACTCTGCTATGTACATCTCCAATTTATACATCAAAAAAATAATTTTATCTTAGGTAATTATATTAATGTCATGGGTAATATCCTAAGACAGAGAAATAATTTTTAACAGTCATGAATACTGATTTAATTATTTTCAGGGACAAGCATATATGTCACTATGTAGATATGAGAGTATCCATACAAAGATGGACCTACATGGGGAAAAAACAACGGTAGGGACAGTAACATCAGAAACTGACCCCTTTAACCGATGGTATCTTAATCAGGTAAAATACTTTCAAACTGTTATTTGTATTTATTGAACCCTGAAACAACAAGCTTTACTTTTAAACATATATACCTATTTTGACTATAAAGCCAAAAACAAATATGAAAAATGTGAAATTTTACCTGACACTGTGACTAGGAAAGGGCTTTATAAGTATAAAGACTATGGAAAAATCCATAAAGAGAAAGGTGGACACGTCTGACAGATATAAACTTAGACAGAACTTTAAACTTCTACAATCATATACAAAATGATGAATCCCAAATCACATACAGCATCATATACGAACATTAACTCAAAATGAATCATAGACCTCAAATGTAAAAAGCAAAAGTTATAAATCATCTAGAAGAAAACATAGACAAAGAATTTTTCGATTTTGAGCTAAACAAGAATTTCTTAGAGAACACAAAAACCATGAGGCATAAAAGAAAAATAAATGGATTTAATTAAAATTTAAAACTTCTGCTCTTTGAAAGACACTGTTAAGAAAATGAAACGACGAGCCATAGACTGGAAACACTTGCAAAATATATATCTGATAAATGACTAATGTTAAAAACATATTTAAAAATTCACAATCCAATTAGAAGAAAACAACCCCATAAAAAAATGGACAAGAGATCTGAACAGACACGCTCAAGAAGATACACAGATGTATCTTCACAGATGTATACCACAGATATATCTGTGATATATCTTCACAGATACCAGATGTATCTGGTAATGTGTGCAGGCTAAGTCACTTCAGTCGTGTCCAACTCTGTTCGACCCTATGGACTGTAGCCCAACAGGCTTCTCTGTCCATGGGATTCTCCAGGCAAGAATACTGGAGTGGGTTGCCATGCCCTCCTCCAGGGGACCTTCCCGACCTAGGGATCGAACCGGTCTCTCTCATGTCTCCTGCACTGGCACACGGGTTCTTTATCACTAGCGCCACCTGGGAAGCCCCACAGGTGGCAAACAAGCACAGAAAAAATTATCCAACATCATTTGCCACTAGGGAAATACAAATTAAAGCTAAAATGATATACCACTAAACACCTGTAAAAAGTTAAAGTGTTAGTCACTCAGTCATGTTCAGTTCTTTGTGACGGCATGGACTGTTGCCCAGGAGGCTCTGTCCATGGAATTTTCTAGGCAAGAATACTGGAGAGGGTAGCCATTCCCTTCTCTGGGGGATCTGGCCAGCAAATAAAGCAGCTAGATTCCTCAAGCATTCCTAGTAGAAATGTCAAATGGTATAATCACTTGGAAAATGATTTGGTGAGTTCATATATTAAACATATGCAGTCATCCCTCAGTATCCGCAGGGAGTTGGTTCCAGACACCCCATGGATGCTAAAATCCACAGACACTCGAGTCCCTTCTATAAAATGATGTAGAATTTGCATGTACCCTATGTATATCCTCTCTCTCTCTCTAGTTGCTAAGGCGTATCCGACTCTTGTGACCCCATGGACTGTAGCCTGCCAGGCTCCTCTATCCGTGGAATTCTCCAGGCAAGAATACTAGAGTGGGTTGCCATTTCCTTCTCCAGGGGATTTTCCAGACCCAAGAATCCAACCCGGGTCTCCTGCATTGCAGGCAGATTATTTACCAACTGAGCTATGAGGGAAACCCAATGCATATCTGGATTACATAAAATCCTGGTTACAATGTAAATGTTATGTAAATAGTTGCTGATACAGCAAATTTGTTTTCATTTTTGGAACTTCCTGGAATCATCATTTTTTTCCCTGAATATTTTTTTTATCTCATTTGGTTGAATTTTTGGATGTGGAAGGTGAGGATACTGAGGGCTAACTATACTACAATTATAATAGTTTTTAAGAAGTTAGTTTTTAACACAATGTTCCCACATAATAAGTTATATATTGTAAGGTACTTTTCTAAGTCAGCTTCTGATACACTTACAAACTGAATCTAGAATCTGACATGCTATTTTTTTTAAACACCTACATTGGCAGATAACCAAACAAGATCCAGTGTTCTTTGGAGCTGCAATTAAAAAACAACAACAACAAAAAAAGCTTTTTTTTTTTTTTTTTAGTATTTGGAAGTGCTAATCTTCTATTTGAAGTTTTATAGTTAAAATAAGTGGTCTTTAAACTCCATGGGGCAAAATTATCATTTAGGGGTGATTAAAAATCAGGTTGCCTTGAGAAACACACTACAATGCCATTTAAATCCAAGAATTTTACACTTCTTGATGCCAAGACAGTGCATTTAGTTAGATCAATTTAGTTAGTTCTAAAACGTAGTCCAGAGCCTAGCACACAGTAGGAAGTCCCCTATTTATTAATTTGCATTAATAAAACTGATATAAGTTCACACAATGACATGCAGTGAATTGAGCTTTAAAAAAAGTTTGATTTCTTAATTCCAAATGACATTCTACCATTTCTAACAACACACTGATTTCTAAAAGTGCTAAATGCTTACTTGGAAACCTGAGTCCACAATGGAGCTTAGATATGTAACTTTGCTGTCATCCTAAAGACCAGTTGTTAAAGAGAAGGTTCTTTTTGGTTGGTAGAATCCACAAGTTTAAACAGTTTATGCATCCTCAGATGTCCTCTGCTTCTTTGCCCATGCAGATTTGTTGTGGCAAGGCAGTGAGATCTGAGTGAAAGAGGTATATGAAGAGTGGAAAAGTACTACCTCATCCCCTTGCCCTGTTTTGGGACTTGATGTTCTCACCTTAAGAATCTGTAATGCTGATGAAGACAGGAAACTTAACTGTTTGACTCACTGCACTATCATCCACAGATCCCCCAAATATTAGGTTAATAACTAATAACCAAGTTAATCATGGTAAATTTTTAGCTCAGAGAAACAAAAGCAAAGGAATGAGAACCATCTACCAGATTAGCATCATTTAGTATTAATAGCTAGTGGGTATCTCTTACTAATGGCTATGGACTAAACAGTTCTGTAGTTAGGCTGAATTCAAACCAAGGAGATAGCCCTGCTTTTAACCAATTACTAAGATCCTGTTTCTCAAGGGCCTTTTACTAATATCCTGTCCATCTCCCACCCAATTTATATTTATTTACGTTTACCTAAATCTATATAGCAGCAAATACTTTTCCAGTTTGGAAATGGTGACATTTTAATAATTAATAAAAATAAAAATGAAAGTACATGGCTTTTGTTAAAGGGTAATAAAATAACTTCAGTAAATTGGCTAGTTCTACACCAGTAGATTTCTTTAAATAGTAATGAAATCATTGCTTTAAAAAAAAATCCATCATTATTAAGAGAAAAAAAAAAAGTTGCCTCAGCCTCCACCAAAATTAGATTTGTAAGTTGCTGGTCATTCCTATAATTAAATCTATGTCACAAATTTGCAAGAAAAATGGTCACTGTGACTAATGCATTTACTTGCTACACAAGTCCTGTCAGACGGCGTAGAGCATTATACTGCCATAATGGAGTAGGTAAGGATTCTATACATTTTTATGAAGTAACAAAGACCATTTTTTATTTACAATGACTGTACTTCAGATAAAAGTTTGTTTGAGAAACGAATGCAAACACACCTCTCACGGGGTTTTCCTTACTCAAGCAATATGGCGTACGTTTACCTCTATAGACAGACATGCTTGGCACACAGGCATACTGCTTTTCTAGACAAGTGTCAGGTAGAAAATACTATAACGAGAGAAACACGAACATGGTCATGTTGCCAGAGCCCCTGATTCTGCTCATTTCCTCATCTGACCTCCCCAGATGGTTTTAAGTCACCTCTTTGCTGAGATGATTGAGAAATGACCCTGGAGAGCCGTGCTTCCACGGTCTTAGAAGAGTGTTGCTCAAAGTGGAAGTCAGAGCGAGATGACTTAACGCACAGAGAATTAGTGATAAAGCTTTCTTTATAAAAGATCTTTTTCAGTCATTCCGATTGCAGGAAGAGACAGTTCTTGGTTTGGTACTCATGCTAATTTTACTTCTTATCAAAAGCAGAACAGGCCATTGGACTCATACTGTTGTGTAGGCAGTGGAGTACAAATTCCTAACAGCTGTTCTCTGTTCACATCAAGATTAGTTTCTATTTGCCGAGCTGATGTAGATTTTTGCTTTAAAATACATTTAAATTTTAAAAGTCAGTTTTATTTAATGGATAATACAAATAATATGCTGACATGTGAAGTCATAAAGGTACCTGAAACTTGGAAAACATTGTCTTAAAAGCAATTCAGGTCTTCCTTCTTGTCTTAATTTATCGTTACTTATTTTTCACATATTTATGTTTTATTTATTTGCTTCAGTATCTAGAAAAGTTCCTTGAGTCTAATTGACTCTGAGTACATATGGGTTAATTTTATATGTTATTTTCCCCATATTGTGCATTACTGCTAATTGAACCAATGGTACTTTTTAAAGAGAAAGCAGTCTAGCCTCAGCAATCCAGCTTCATTGTGTCCATTTACTCAAGGAGGTAAAAAATGAAACATATAGCATCATAATGGATTCTGTGTTATAAAGGTAGAAACCAGCTTCCTATTGTCTAAATACAGTTCATAAGCTATTTTAAAGCCCAGGATGGGTCTTATCAAGTCCTTAGGAATAAAATGATAAACTTGAAATAGCATCCTGTAAGGTAGTACTTACATCCAGTAGTCATGTATGGGTGTGAGAGTTGGACCATAAAGAAAGCTGAGCACTGAAGTATTGATGCTTTTGAACTGTGGCATTGGAGAAGACTCTCAAGAGTCCCTTGGACTGCAAGGAGACCAAACCAGTCCATCCTAAAGGAGATCAGTCCTGAACACACATGGGAAGGTCTGATGCTGAGGCTGAAACTCTAATACTTTGGCCACCTGATGAGAAGAACTGATTCATTGGAAAAGACCCTGATGCTGGGAAAGATTGAAAGCAGGAGGAGAAGGGGACAACAGAGGATGAGATGGTTGGATGGCGTCATCATGTCAATGGACATGAGTTTGGGTGAGCTCTGTGAGTTGGTGATGGACAGGGAAGCCGGGCGCGCTGCAGTCCATGGAGCTGCAAAGGGTTGGACAGGACTGAGTGACTGAACTGAACTGAAGGTAGTACTGAATATTGCTCAAAAATTCAGTTGCTTGCATTATTCAGTATCATGCATTATAAACAAGTCATGAATTTTTGCGGAGAAACTAAGATCTCAACTGAATGACTTGGGTTGCTTAAGATTTTATTAAAAAAATGAAGGGAAAATATCAGCCATAGTTTTCAGTATTGCACAAAATGAGTATTCCATAAACATAAACTAAGTTAAAAATTGACATCCTAGATTTAGGCGAAAGGAAAACCAAGTTAACAATTAAGTCTTGTACAGTACCACTCTTAACCTTCTTCATTAATAGTTGAGGATCTTGATTTGATTTTTAAAAAGCAGTGTTACACAACACTCAATGAGTAACAAAGTTAATGTGCTTCCTCTCTAATCATTCGGTGTGTGGCTGAGCACATTTTTGTACAAGAAAGGAAAAATAAAGGTGATAAACATGTATTACATGTTATTAAAACACAGCATTTATGTTTGAGACTTTTCTTCTTTCAGTTCAGTTCAGTTCAGTTCAGTCAATCAGTCGTGTCCGACTCTCTGCAACCCCATGAATCGCAGCACGCCAGGCCTCCCTGTCCATCACCACCTCCCGGAGTTCACTCAGACTCATGTCCATCAAGTCAGTGATGCCATCCAGCCATCTCATCCTCGGTCGTCCCCTTCTCCTCCTGCCCCCAATCCCTCCCAGCATCAGAGACTTTTCCAATGAGTCAACTCTTCACATGAGGTGGCCAAAGGACTGGAGTTTCAGCTTTAGCATCATTCCTTCCAAAGAAATCCCAGGGCTGATCTTCTTCAGAATGGACTGGTTGGATCTTCTTGCAGTCCAAGGGACTCTCAAGAGTCTTCTCCAACACCACACTTCAAAAGCATCAATTCTTCAGTGCTCAGCCTTCTGCACAGTCCAACTCTCACATCCATACATGACCACTGGAAAAACCATAGCCTTGACTAGACAAACCTTAGTCGGCAAAGTAATGTCTCTGCTTTTGAATACACTATCTAGGTTGGTCATAACTTTTCTTCCAAGGAGTAAGTGTCTTAATTTCATGGCTGCAATCACCATCTGCAGTGATTTTGGAGCCCCCAAAAAATAAAGTCTGACACTGTTTCCACTGTTTCCCCATCTATTTCCCATGAAGTGACGGGACCAGATGCCATGATCTTCGTTTTCTAAATGTTGAGCTTTAAGCCAACTTTCTCACTCTCCTCTTTCACTCTCATCAAGAGGCTTTTTAGTTCCTCTTCACTTTCTGCCATAAGGGTGGTGTCATCTGCATATCTGAGGTTATTGATATTTCTCCCGGCAATCTTGATTCCAGCTTGTGCTTCTTCCAGCCCAGCATTTCTCATGATGTACTCTGCATAGAAGTTAAATAAGCAGAGTGACAATATACAGCCTTGAGGTACTCCTTTTCCTATTTGAAACCAGACTGTTGTTCCATGTCCAGTTCTAACTGCTGCTTCCTGACCTGCATATAGATTTCTCAAGAGACTTTAGGCAACTATAATGACAGTATCAGTTAATTCTTAAATTTTCCTACAAGGATGGGCAATCATAGCCAATGAACCAAAGCAAAGAGGGAAGACAGAACAGTTGGGTAAGGGAAGAAGAATATGTGCTGGTTAGTTCTTTGGCTCAAGGTAAGCAGTTTCTTTTAACCCGTGGTCTAGCCATAAAAAGAAATACAATTATTCGTCTTAGAATAGCTTCTGCTGGTTACAGCAATGGCTATTTCAAAGGAGAATTATGTAAAAGAAACCTATTTCCTGATATTTTAAATGAGATTTAGAAATTACATAGTGATTCTTAAAGATCTTTATTAGACTAGGTGTTATCAATTTACAAAAGTGACTTAATTTTGCTTTGGACTCTTTGCTGCTATTTCAGAACTCCTTACATTCATGTTGCCATGAATTGCTATAATGTTGTATAACATACTTGTTAGAAACTCAGTTTGGCATATTGACTTTGTTACTCACTAGGGCTTCCCTTTGGAGAAGGAAATGGCAACCCACTCCAGTATTCCTGCCTAGAGAATCCCGCAGACAGAGGAGCCTGGTGGGTTGCTGTCCATGGGGTCGCAGAGTCGGACACGACTGAAGCTACTTAGCAAGCATGCATGCACTGGAGAAGGAAATGGCAACCCACTCCAATGTTCTTGCCTGGAGAATCCCAGGGATGGAAGAGCCTGGTGGGTTGCTGTTAATGGGGTCACACAGAGTCAGACACGACTGAAGTGGCTTAGCAGCAGCAGCAGCAGCAACAGCAGCATTTCCCTTTAAGATTAGGAGCTACCAAAAATAATAAAATAGACTGAGGGATCTAAAAAGAAAGACTTCTACTTTTTCATTTTAAACTTTAACTTCTAATTCTTAAAGACATGGAAACACTGAAAGTAGCCTCCAAACCAAAAATGCTAACGGTTTAACAAATCATGTGATCTTTTTTTTCAATACAGCCGACTCTTTTAAAGAAATGATTCTTTAACTGGAATTTTTCAAAAACTTGCCAATATCTAAATCTACTTTTTTTAATCTTTCTTTTGAAGAGGAAGTAATATATGAAATGGTTGGACTTGAAATACATGGCTTGACAAAGAAATATATTTACATATATACATATAAAATTTCATAACATTTTCATTATTCAGGGTGGTTAACTATCATATTTTATTAAAGTCTTATCAAGAGGGAAATCTCAGTACACTTATTATGCTCCACAATTATTGTAAACCAAACAATTTAAATGAGGGGAGTAGATAATAACATTAATTTCTCAACTTAAAGCAATCCTCTGTGGCACAATTTTAAAATATTCTCTTGTCTGAAATTTATGTAAATTGAATTCATCCATCATTAGTTATTACCAGCCTAGCTACATTTTAAAAACAAAGTTTTCTGTAACAATTAGTTCTTTAAAAACAGTGTTTTAATTAGACCTGGGACATTATTAGACTAGCTATAATAACATGTATAGTAGTTTATTTGGTGTATCTAGATGTCTGAAGGGCTTCCCTGATGGCTCAGTAGATAAAGAATCTGCCTGCAATGCAGGAGACACAGGAGATGCCAGTTCAATCCCTGGGTCAGGAAAATCCCCTAGAGAAGGGAATGGCTGCCCTCTCCAGTATTCTTGCCTGGAAAATCCCATGGACAGGGAAGCCTCGTGGGCTACAGTCTATAGGGTCAGACATGATGAGCTTCTAAGCATGTATACACAATATCTGATAATCAACAAGGATGCCCAAAGAGTTCTTTCTTCAATAATTCATCTTATAAAAGCCTTTCATTCAAAGTTTTAATGTAATCTGAAGGAAACAGCCTTCTCAGACTCTATGTTGCAAATACAAAAGAAATAGTCACTTAAAACCAGAGAACAGTCACTGAATCAGTATTTCAGAATTAAAGGACTTGGTCACAGATAACCTGTTTCTTCATTTTATGAATGTCCATGGTCGTGCACCAACAATCCACGGTAGAACTTGGACAAAACCTAGACCAGTTATTTCTACTACATCATTCAAGCATTCTATATAGATTATCCCATTTAATCCTTACCTCAACTGTACAGTTTATCATTACCTCATTTTATACATAGAGAAGGTTCTGTGGTTAGAATAGCATTCAGTCAAGTAAGGATTTAAAATCCAGACCGTCTAACTCAAGAATCCATGCTACTATCCATAATCTTAAATTTTAAGGATAGATGGATGGTTTTCATATGTAAGAAAATATTCTAAAAACCACTCTAACAAATACCACCCTTTAGGAGTAACAAAATAAAACATGAAGGTTATAGTTTGAAATTTTCTGCCTCTGAAATAAGTCCTTTTCCCAAGCCCAACTCAAGCACCAACTTCTCCCTGAAGCCATCTCATATTATTCAACGGAGCTTAATCTCTTAATTGAAGCACTGACAATTGTTTACACTGCTCTTTTGCAGAAAGGACAAGCTGTCTCTTGTACATTCTTTTTTCTTAGTTAAAGAAATCCAATTTATAGCCCTTAGCAAATTGCCACAATGTCCCAGCCTCTCCAGTGGCTAGGTAGGACCATAAGGCTAAGTTCTACAATAAGATATTACTACAAGTATGGTGTTGGAATTCTGGAAATGCTGTTTAAAGAAAGCAGACTTAGGTTTCAGGAGAGCTCTTTCGCGCTTTCCCAAGGTAAAGCCCTTGCTATTCAGGCTGGAGCTCCAGCAGCTATCTTGGACCATGAGGCTATGGGTCCTGGAGGAGAAAGCTCTTTCTGACCATGAAGCTCCCATACCACACTTGGCCAGCCTCCTTCCAAATTTTACATAATAGAGAAACAAACTTTTATCTTGTCCAAGTCATTATTATCTTTTTTCAGGTAAATAAGCTGAATCTAACTAACTGATTTAAGTTCTAACTGATTTAGTTCAGACTTGCATACAGTTCATAAGGTTTGTTCATAGCTTTAGAGGAGAACAAAAAAGTGAAAACAGAATTATTTCTCTTATAACACTGGAACAAAACATCTCAAACAATCCTAACTTTTACTCTCAACCCTTCCGGTAATTTTCAGCTTTGGGAAAGAAAAAGGAAGGAAAGGAAAAAAATGGAATCAATCCTGCCTCTCTGCCACTGCTCACACCTTTTCCTCTCCTTTCTTCTTTGCTAGCTAAGTCTTATCACATTTCAAGGTCCAACAGCAAAATTGTTTCTGTCCAACCTTTCAACCCAGAGTTCATATGTGGCAATCATATATCATCTAGTAATATCTTTTGTTTGATTTCTTAGCTTTTTGTATTTCTTTTTCTGTGTTACCTTCATAGAAGAGTGGGATGATGTCATATGTTTTTGCAACTCTACAGCTTCAGAAAGCTACCTCTGTGTGTAAGAGATCAATAAATACTTCTGATTGACTCATCAGTAAAAAGGTGAAGAGATGAAAAAGAGCAAAAAGACTAAGGAGTGAGAATGCATGACTTTTTAAAAATGAAAGAGCATAACAGAAATCCAAAAGAATCCCTAGAACAAGTTTGACTTCATTGGATTTTATGAAAGAATTCGGCCTGGTAGAACAAATATCATGATATATTTATTGTTCATCTAGTCAATGCACAGCTCAAACTGTACTCAGTGAGCTTGTCCTCCAACTGAGGGACTGTATTTTGCTTTAGTTACTCAGACAATTGCCTCAAAGTTATTTTCTCACTTACACTAGGCATTTTAAAGAGTAAGGGATCCAGCTTAAGAAACCATGTTTTAACAGTGGATATATATGAACCCAACCATATTAAAAAAACTGGCTTCCAACAAGGACATATCTTACACACAGTATGTTACCAATTGTGACAACATTCAGAAAATAATACTTGGATATGTGAAATAATGACCACAAAACATTACTGAGTCTAAAATAAGTGGCTCCAGAGATCATTTTCATTAAGCAGACTCTATTATCTCTCTTCTAAAACCCAATAATAAGAATACACCATGGAGAATAACATTACCACTTCTTTAAAAATAAGGTAGAATCTAAGCATGTATTTCGCAGAAGGTCCATCACTAGAAGCTCTGTAACACTGGGACATTACAAGTTATACAGCACCATGCAGAATTAACACCATGGAACAAGTTTTAAAGCTTCAACTACATTCAAAAACATAAAATAACAAGTGACATAAAGAACATTTTAAACAGAGGTAATTGATATTTTGCCTAGACTCATGAGCCAGTTTATCAATCTCACTGATTCCATTCTCAATTTTTTGTAAATCACTGCACCACATACCTACTAGTGAGCTATATATCTAAAAATACAACATTCTAATTTGTTTTCATGAATTTTGAGCAAAGTTTTAGGGAGGGTATAAATAAAACCCTCAACTGACAGAAAACTCAGCTTCTTTCTCAGTCTTCCATAACACAAACCAAGTCTTTGTTATATCATCTGTTTCAGAGATAATGATTTAAAAATGCTAAAATAGGACTGTCCTTATAGTTACAATAGTTCTACTTATGAAAAATGAACTATTTTAATCTTTTTATATACAATTTATAGTTCACTTGTCAAAAATACTGTATTTTCTTGCAAATTACTCATTAGTTATTTCCTCATTTCAAACTTTCACATAGATTTCTCAGAAGTATCTAAGACAGTAGCTTCTTTGACAGTGAAATGTACAAAATAAATGACATGTCCACAAGTAAAGTAGCATTCCCTTTCTGACCAGCTGGGTCATGTTTCCTTTTCAAAATCCTCAGTCCCACTGATACAAAATAATAATAATCTAAAAGACCTCATTAAATGATCAATATATTGACATAACCTCTATAAGGAGACACATAGTATTTTAATTGATTCCTTGAATCCATTAAATAGAATATTAAACCCAAGCCTCCAAATTATATTGTCAGAGAACATTTCTTTTATTTATTAACTAATTTTTTTTACAGTGTGGAGAATGATACATGACAGGATTCAATATTTTATATTTAACCAAATTAAAAAAAATAATGTCTGATTTTCACTAAATCTTTCATATAAACATCACAACAAAAGTTATAAAAGACAAATTAAATCATGTTTACTTACCAAAAAACTTCCAAAGGCTGAGTTAAATATTGCAGCTGCCTATAGAGAAAATAAATGGGGGGAAAAAACTCACTGAAAGTAAATAGGAAAAGGAAAAGCAAAAACTATCATTCTCCCATCCCCTCAATATTCAAAACCTTAAAACACCGACCCTGTAAAGCAAAGTTAGTCACTGTTTACAATAATTGCCAATGGCCTGTCGTTTACTAAAATAGATGAACTGCAGCTTAGGAATTCATAAATAATGGGTCTCAAAACCAAGCAAAAAAGGCTTGCCATGAGATGCTTTGAACCTATATGACAGTACTAAAGAATCATCACCAATAGCAAATCAAAGCCTTGTTGTTATTGATTTTTGCTACTTGAGACTTAAAACAATCACGGGTTGATTTATTCACCCAAAAAAAAAAAAAAGAAGAAAGAAAGAAAGAAAAAAGCAAAAGGAAAGAAAGGAAGGAAGAAAGAAAAGAAAGAAAGAAAATTCAAATGATTGGAAAAGGAACACCAGAATTGTACAGCAGACAGACATGAACTACTCTTCATCAGAAAGCGAAAGTCCTAGGAGCCACACTCATAAAGTGAGATCTGCAGTTCCCACACAACACACATCAGAAATGTGAACAGTTGTTAAGCTCATGGAAGTTACTGCTACACCATTAATTCTAAAATAGAAACAGGCAAGAAAAACTTCTATTTGGTGTTCAAAATTTGAAGAAGAAATATTTGACTTTGTGCTTACCTAAATATCCCAGGAATACATAGCAGATACACTAAAGTTCTTAGCTTTAAATCAATTACTATATTCCATGAAGCTATACCTGAATTTCTGAGAGCTTCTCATGTGACTCCAAAAAGATAAAAACTCGTATGATATCCAATATGATGGGGGAGAAAAGGAGAGAAAGAAAAAATAATAAAAGGCAGAAGGAGGGGTAGAGAAAACCCATTGACATGTCCTGTATATCCAGAGCAGAATTAAATTAAATTAATCATCACGGACATTAGCAGCCACATTGTAGTAAGAAGAGGATGTCAGTTTAGCCAAGTTTGAATAAGGTCCAAAGCCAAGCTAAGAGATGTAGCTGAAAATGCCTTCTGCTCCAGAAGAGAATGCAATGAGAGTGCATGGGTAATGAGATCCTTGGCTCCAGAGAGCTTAGCTCTCCTATTCAGGTTCATAATTAATTCAAAGCTTTGATAATTTCATTAGATTTCTCCTTTGCTGGCCTTATCAATAAAAGATGGCACTGGACCACTGCTCCTCTGTGGCATCAACACAGACACAGCTACAGACCAGGGGAACCTCTGCTCCCTGGCAGGGACAATGGCATATGGTCTTCTGTGTTGTACAGGGAGCAGAGGAAAAAAAATAAAGATATGGCTAAATAAAACATCACAGATGACAAAGGGAAACTATAGTAACATATTTAACGCAGCTTCCTGGAATCCCACTATGGATGATTCAGGAAAAGTTTTATGTGTGGAGAAAAATAAGTAAAAATGAACAAACAAATGGGTTGTGGGGAGATCAATAGGGAACTCTGCCTTCCTTTCTATAAAAATGCACCTTTCCCACAATGTTTATTTCTGGACTCTATCTTATGCTTAGAACCAGCTTCTATTTTTAGTAAATGAATGAGGTATTCCCATTTGGATTCCTCTTCTTTCAATTTTTTTTCTTTTCAGGGCCTTTTGCCAATCTTACACTAGGATCACTAACGGTTTTTCTCCAGCATTACAAAAAAAAACATGGAACATCAGAAGGAAATAGACTCGGAAGTCGAAGTAAAATAAGTATCAACTATGACTCATCAGATCAAACTGCCATACTACCACTCCATCCTGTTCTTTTAACTCAAACCCAAGCAATATATTTTCTGTGGATATACTATACTCCCACATTTATAAAATGATGGTGATGACAGTGATGAGATATCTTAGGTATCCAAAGATGCTGCAAGCCATCTTCTTAGCTGTTTTCCTGACAGTGATGATGGATTTGAAATCATTCATCAGGCAGTGGGCTCCGATAGCCATTGGTGATACAGCTGACTAAAGTTCCAGGCAAATAGAGAGTTTTTAATTGATATATAAAGACATGCCTATCCCTTGACTTAAAGGGGAATTTCCAGTTCCTCAGCATGAAGTGCAAAGCCCTCCATGAACATGTCTCCATCCATCTCATTTATGCTTCAAAATTGATCTTCTGACAGCAGCAAATCACTTGTGAATCCCTGCACTCATGCTGTTTCTGACCTCTTTGCTCTTTGGCCTGGAATGCCTCTCTACCTTCCTTGACCCAGGAACTCCCATTTATTTTAGTGACTCAGCTTAGGCAGTGTCATTCCAAGAAGCTTCCAGTCACCTCCTCCAACACACATACATCCACACTTCTAGGTGGCCTGAGTGTCCCCATGCTTGCTGCCACAGCATCCTACAATTCAACTCAGTTCTGACACAATCTACCCGGAAATAGCATCAGATTCCCCAGGTTAAGGATTCAGGACCATAAGACGGTCCCCATTTCCGATGTTAATCAAAAGTCAAGGTTGTCGCCTATGCTTCTGACCAACTGGTTTTAAATCAGAGTTTCCCATGACCAGTCCAATCTAGCTTAATTAATTTGCTAGAACAGCTCACAGAACTCAGGAAACCAACCTACTCACTACATTACTGCTTTATATTATATATATAATTGTTTTATATTATAAAAGACCATAACTCAGGAACCGCCAGAGGGCTAGGTATGGGGAAGGGGAGTGGAGCTGCCATGCCTTCTGATCACACTCCTCTCTCACTGCGTCCAGTGCTCACTGAAAGGTCAGGGCAAGGTCGGGTGTGTTGAGGCATGCCTGGGCATGCCTGGGCATGTCGGGACATGTCCTGGTGGAGAGCCGCAGACAAGCCCTGGAGGCGGGCCGACAATCAAGCCGTCCAATCAGGAGCCGACATCGGAGCCCTTGGACACCAATCACCGCTGAGCCCGCGTTTTCTTCCTTATATGGGAGCCCCGCCCGGGCTATAAAACCCTTCCCCACCCCTCATACCTCGCAGACTCCCTTTGCTTCACAGACCCCCTCGCTTCCTTGCTCACCCGCCCCCGGGAGTTCTGCCCGAGAGTGACCGCCCAATAAAGGCCCTGATCAACAGTCCATAGGGGTGGCTCTTTCTTCCCGCGGCGTTTCTTACACTCACCAACTCAGAAGCTCTCAGAACCCCTCCTTTAGTTTTCTCTGGCGGCTCCATTACAAAGCATGATTGATTTAAACACTGGCCTTGGTGACTGAACCAAGTAGTTCAATGAACCAATTCAGTGGTGGCTGAATCGACTGGCGAGTTTAATGATTCAACCCCAGCCCCACTCCCCACCCCAAGAGATCCAACCTTCTAATCTCTGATCCTCTGGCAAGGAGCCCCAGTCTGAGGTTAGCTAGGGCCTTTCTCCTGATTAGCATAACAAAAGACACCTTTCCAACTCTCTTCACTTCAGAAATCCAAGCATTTTAGGAGCTCTGTGCCAGGAATATGCATTATGTATTTCTTATTGTAATCATGAGGTAAAGTCGCTCAGTCGTGTCCAGGCTCTTTGCGACCCACCAGGCTCCTCCGTCCTTGGAATTTTCTGGGCAAGAATACTGGAGTGGATTGCCATTTCCTCCTCCAGGGAATCTTCCCAACCCAGGGATCGAATTCTGGTCTCCCCCATTGCACGCAGACTCTTTACCATCTGAGCCACGAGGGAATCCCTGATTGTAATCATACCACATTCCTACTGTGTAAATGTATAGGTACACACACACACACACATATACACAGATAAGAATGAAAAACACTTTTTTCTAAAGGGATCACAAAAAAACCCCTATTAACTATGGTTAAATTGGAGGGGGATTTGGTGGGGGTCATTTCTTTCATTTTGTTCTGTCTCCCTCCCCTTTTTTTTCCTTTTAACATTAAAATGTCTATTTCTGAGCAAGAAGATGCTGAGCCATTTATTGCTTGCATTTTAAATCTCTTTGTGTTAAAAAAATGTGATACATGTTTTATTTTTAAATAAGATTTTGATCTCTAGTTTGCACAGTAGTGATAACTCTGCTGCCTGACAAGCTGGAGGCTGAGAACTCTCTAGAACACACGTCTGTGCTGGGTGTATGAGAAGTCACAGGATGAACAGAGGGCATCTTCCACGGGTATCTGCAGCATGTAAATACTTGGTTTTGAAAATAAACCAAAAATGCGCTTTTATTTTTTGATTAAAACAAACATGGCTACATATAAATTACATGTCCTAAGATCAAACATGAACCACCAATGACAATTTGTTCTGAAAGGACCCTCCAGGATATATGACCAGACTCTCTTAGGATATGAGTTTTCTGGAAGCCATACTGGAGAGAGTCCACTTATTTTTAAACAGAGGATTTCATTTATTATCTCATTTGCTAGAATCAACTTAATTACTCATTCCCCCTCTAGAATGTTTCATCACAAGAAGAATCTTGCCTAATATGTACAAGATTGTCTCATCACTGCCTAGAACAGCATCTGACTTGTAGTAATCCAATAAACATTACTGAATCAAAGAATGAATGAATAATTTTTATGTCAACTAAATGCCCTGAACAGTAACATTTTCAATATTAACTCAGCAACCCCATATGCCACGTATATACCTTAATGTAATCATGTTTGATGGATAATTTGACCAATGCTAAATAAAAAAGCTCGAATTGAGGTGGGGTTTTTTTAGGTGTTTTTTTTAATACTGAGTGGATTGATTTCCTTTATATTACACATTTTTAGATAATATATTGCTTTTAGTATCATATTTACTTGCTATATGGTATTTTACTAATGTTTAATATATATTACTACATGTCTTTATTAAATTATTTTGGAAAATTGAGCAAGTTCAATAACAAATTAATTTCTTCATAACGTACTTGGAATTATTTAAAATAAAAAGGTAAATTAAAAAAGGGGGGAACTTCTCAGGTGGCTCAGTGGATAGGATTGTGCCTGCCAGTGCAGGGGACATGGGTTTGATTCCTGGCCCAGGAAGATTCCACATGCTTTAGCGCAACTAAGCCCATGCTCCACAATTACTGAAGCCCAAGGGCTCTAGGGTCCAGGAGCTGCAACTATCAAAGCCCACACACCCCAGAGCCGCACACGGAAAATGCTACATCTGAGTGCGGCAGCTACTGAAGCCCATGCATCCAGAGCCTGTGCTTTACAACAAGAAAAGCCAAAGCAATGAGAAGGCACACTGCAATGAAGAGTAGCCTTTGCTCACTGCAGCTGGGAAAGCCTGGGCACTGAAACTAAGACCCAGTGTAAGCAAAAGTAAATAGAAATTCTTTAAAAGAGAAGGAAACAAGGACTTTCCTAGTGGCCCAGTGGTTAAGACTCTGTGCTTCCAACGCTGGGGATGCGGGTTCAATCCCTAGTCAGGGCGCTAAGATCCTGCATGTCACATGGCATGGCCAAAAATATAAAAGAAAAGAAAATAGTAGCTTTAAAAAAAAATAACAACAGGAAAAAAAAATGAACAGCATGGGAACAGAGAGTTTTCTAATTCAGGAAAACAAGCACTTCCATTGCTGAATGCCTTTAAATATTATGAAGTCCTACCTGACAGTAAGCCCAAAACTTCACCTTCTGAAACTGCTGTGCACTGACCGTGTTCCATGCTCTGGAGTTACATGAGCATGCGGTCCCTTTATAAAATGACTGCATTCCAAATGCATGACACCGTTGAGTCCTACCCAACTCTTCTCCTCATAAAACTGTATCTACAATTTTCATCATTCTGTAACAATACCTCTCTTTTTCTTTCCCTCATCAGTCTACTAAATTAAAAAAAAAAAAACAAGATCCAGCATTTACAGTGAGTATGAATGATCTGTTGCAAATTAATTTATGAAACTTCTGGTGTTTGCTGTTGCATAACCTGCTTCCTCAGTCAACATACACAGCAATGCTTACTGAAATGCTAAAATGGGACATTTATGATTGTCTCTGAATTTCTAATAATGTTCTAAGTTAAAGAGCATGCTGTGGTAAGTACCCACTAGTACAAAGTAATATTCCAGACACACACATGGAGAGCTTATAGAAAGACATGAAAACTAAGTTGGGGTTAGAGACCATTTCATAGGCAGGCTTTATAAGAAAAGGCTAGAAGTTCTGGAGAAGATAAAAAGAAATTTCTAGAAGTAGCGGGTCTTATAACTTTTGCCTCTTTCTCTAGGGTAGAAAGCTGACACGCCCATCATACCACCCAGGCTGGAGATGCATATTTACTGAGGGACAAAGCACTTGCTAGGCTGCCATAGGAGCAGAGTGTACTTTGCGAGCTTGCGGAGTCATCACGGTCTATTCCCTAGAACTGCAGTGGGGCCACAGGGAGGATGTATAACGAACCAGAGACAGGTGCTTGTTTCCCAACCAGAAACAGCAAAGGTGGGGAGGCTGCCAGGGACAGAGCACCAGGGGAGGGCAAGGACGAAAGTAGGCAACTGGGCAGAGCATACTTCAACTCAGCGATGTGGCAAGATTCAACTGCAAGGGCCAAACAGGTGCCTCAGAGGACTGCCATCAAACTCGATTCATCGTGAGAGACCCTAAAGAGCTGTATTCCAAGCCAAAGAGACTCCAGCAATGAGAGATGAAGGGCTGTGTGGAGGGGTGGGGGCTAAAGGTATGCTCTGAAGAACTCCTTCCCCTAACCTGTCCTGGAAAAAGAAATAGAAGGTGGACACATCTACGACACAGGGCCAGATTAGAACAGTGCCAATACCATCAGACTCTGATCTCCCTTTAATGAAAAAGTCCTACTCTTACCCTGGACTCTGAAGAGTAAGGAGGGTGAGAAAGTAAAAAAAGAGTGAAACAGAACACACTCTCCTCCCCATCTGTTTATTACCCAAAAAAAGTTTATATTTGTATCATATATGGAAGTATTAAGAAACAAGTACAATTTTCTGTACTTTGAAAACACAGATTAGGGCCTCTCGCCTTCTGAGATGGCCCACAGCCTGCGGAGTTTGTTTGTCCCAGCGCTGCTCTTGCCTTATGACATGGACTGCATTCTGTCTGTGGTATCTGTTGGCAGTGCTGTTGCTTAGTACCTAAGTCATGTCCGACTCTGAGACCCCATGGACTGTAGCCCGCCAGGCTCCACTGTCCATGGGATTTTCCAGGCAAGGATACTGGAGTGGGTTGGAAGATCCAAGGGATCTTCCCGACCCAGATATCGAACCCGCATCTCCTGCATCTCCTGCATTGGCAGGCAAACTCTACCACTGAGCCACCAGGGAAGCTCACGATATATGTATCTCTCTCTACATAAATCCACTTCTTTCCTATCACTTTGTCTCTTCCTGAATTCCTTCTGCAGTGAGACATTAAGAACCTAAGCTTGAGTAAAGCCCTATCACTAGGAACAAAGACCCCCATCCAGGTGGAAGGTGGAGGCTTCCCAGGTGGCTCAAATGGTAAAGAATCTGCCTGCAATGCTGGCGACCTGATTTGATCCCTGGATCAGGGAGATCCCCTGGAGAAGGAACTAGCAATCCACTTTCAGTATTCTTGCTTGGAAAATCCCATGGACAGAAGAGCCTGGTGGGCTACATTCCATTTGGTCAGAGTCAGACACAACTGAGAGACACACATACACACACACACACACACACACATACACCAGGTGGAAGATGGAATGATGATGTTGATCCTTCTGACTTCAATCAACAAAAACTCGAATTCTGTCGACCCCGGTTTTCTGCTGAATTCTCTTCTGCTCAAGCCTTTTCATGAGCATGCATGTACCCCTAGCGTAAAATTTCCCAATTTTGCAATTCGGGGAGACACTGCTTTGGGAAAAGGTCTCTGATGTCCTCCTTACTTGCTGCAAGTAATAAATCCTTCTTTCTACCCAACACCCCCAGAAAAACAAACAGACATAACCAAAGATTAGGCCTAGGGTGGCAAAGAAGGGAACTTGGTTAAGCTAGACTGCCTTGAATCATTTAATACTAGAAAGTTGAACTTAACTACTAAATACATGATTGCTTTTGTAACAAAAAGTGATCGAAGAAACCTTGAGATCTGCCAGAGATGCTGTCAAGAGAGAGAGTAGGGGTGGGGGAAAGGTGTACGTGAGAAAGCGCTTCATGTATGTAATCTTCGGACTCACACCACTCACTAGATGATAATAACAACACCACATTTTAAATGTGCAGTTGCGCCAAAACAAAACAAGAAGTTAGTCAAGGCCAGAGGGGTCAAGCACAGGCTTTGAGGCTGAGCTCACCCGGGTGATACTGATGTACACGCATGAAGCACTGGGATGCACTGGCTTTGGTTGCAAACGGTGAGGAGCAGAAAGCTGAGGCACCTGCGGCCAGCAGAACAGGAGGCTGGAGGGGCCGCCACCAGGCTAGAGCAAGTACAAAGCTCTTCTCCGACAGTCAAGAAGGTAACATAGAGCCTGCATGGGGGGGCAGGGGGGTGGGGAGGGCGCGGCACAGGGGTGAAATTTACTTGATTTACCATTGATTCAAGCATCACAAAGATATGAAGCATCTTCATTCAAAGAAAAGGCGGACCAAAGACCAGTGGAACTCTTGAGGCCCAGAAGTAAGCAGATGCAAAACTTTTCTCTGGAGTTACTTCCACAATCCAGAACAAAGTAGATTCCAATTAAACAGCCCCCACAGAACAGGAGTTTACAGAAAAAAAATACAGACAATGTGAGAAAACCACGCGTGACAGCAGCTCCATCCTAGCACACTTAGGAAAAGGAGGGGAATTGAGTTTTTCACGATATGCTAAAGAAAGAAAATATTACATAAATTAGAGACCTGGAATTGGAAGGCACAACAAAACAGAAGAAAATATGAGACTCTACATCTTCAGAACAGGAAGCAATTTTTAAAAATAAGACATAAAAGTACACATGAAAAAGGAAAAGCTAAGGGTTGCCATGCAACAAAGTTCTGGTCAATGAGATAAAAACTGGTTTCCGCTTGATGGTGAGGGGTTAGGGAGGACAGTTGCTGGCACTGCCTTTCTTCCTTTCTTCCTGCCTAGAGCGGTGAAAGCTGCCTCGCATCCAGAAGAGAAAGGGAAGAGCAATGCAGAGATAACCACTCTAATATCACTGAGCCACAGAACAATGCCAGCCACTCCCACCGCAAGGCATCTTGGGATATGAGAAAAATAACTCCCTGCTTGTTCAAGCTACTTTGAGCCAGCTTTTCCATTACTTGAAGCCTCACTGATAGCAACCACGTTCATAAACAAAGGAGTAACTAATAAAAGACTAATCAGGCAGATTAGATAAATCAAGACATAAACTTGAGGAGACTATTAAGTTTTATTTAGCATAATTTCTTGTTACTATTGCGTATGTCATACCACATCATGAAAAGCCAAGAGGAAAAAAAAATTGAATACTGGTGACAGTTGTTCAAGATCAAAATTGCATTATCCTACACTGGAAAAGTTCCTCAACTATGTGAATTTGTATCACTCCTGCCTCTGACTCACAAGAAAGAGAACCAGCCTTAGGATGTCTTTCCTTTCTAAGCATAGGTTCAGTTGGAAAAAGTACAAAGACATGAAAGATTGAATTCCTTCTCCTTGCTCTCCAATTAAACAAGGAAATACAAAATATTTTCTTTTTATTTGAAAGGTATTTTGCAAAATGCTATAGAAAGGCCAAAAAAAAAAAAAGAGCTTATAGTGTCTGTTTTAAAATTTATAATTGGCTAATAAGCATGTTAATTGGACATCATAGTACTGACTACTTTGTTACCACTATTTTCCCTGTATAAATTTTGTAACAAGTAAAATTTGAGTTATACATTTCCACCTTTACAGTTAAGTATTATTGAACCATACCACACAAATGTAAATATACAGCACAGCAATTAAAATGCAAGTTGATATACCACGCTCAACATGAGAGAAGCATTCTTCATTTGATTCCATTATTTACATTGGATTTCTTAAACAGCAATGACTAAAAAGTAGAATATTGCTTTAAAATCATTGCTGAATATTTCTTCCCAACAAATATATCTAAATAAAGACTAGAGAATTGCTACAAGGCATTTGCCAATTAAACAAAAGATTATTTAATATACCATTAAAATTCACTACCTTAAGGATCACTTTCCTTCTATGTTTTAAAAACATTACAGGAGTGAAGAGAAGTCCATCTATATGCAAGTTTCGAAAAAATGCCATCTAACTGCTATTCTGAGACTAAACAACATTTCTTGCCTATTTCTATGGGTCAATTTCTTGGTATCTGGAAACAAATTATTTAGCATCCTTAATCTTGAGGTGAATGGGGGGAGTTGCTATTCTTATTTGTAACTATTCATCTCAATTCAAGCAAGGAAAAAATATATTCAAGTTACTGTTTCTGGGTGCTAAATTGAATCAGGTGTCCTCTCCTCTTAAGAAAATTAAGTTGCTTTTGTGCAAGAGTGTTTTAATGAGAACCGAGCCCGCCGACAGTGATAAATGGCAATGACACCAGAGAGAGCATGTAAGCAGGACAATATGAGCACGTTACAGTCTTACAGCCTATTTTTCACTGACTATTCTGAATGACTTCACTGTTTCTTAAGGGGCCTATTAATCTCAAATTTAGTTATTACACAACGTTTATTTGAACATATATTCTGCAGATGATGACAGTTAATAAAGGAAATCTTTCATGAGCTGTATTTTTACATATTGTTCCAACTCCAGCTCCCAGTCATTTGATGGTATTGATAGAATAACCAGCATTGTGCCGAGGCTTTAAAGAGAGAAAAAGGCACATATATTCAGATTCCTTGCTAGGCATATGGGGACTCTTAAATAACTGTTAAAATGCATACCGAACTAAGGAATGGTAAAAGTAAGGACATCTTAACTGTTCCACAGAAATTGTTCAATGTGAAACCTCATCCTTCCAAGATAAACCAGACACACCTTTGAACACTTTTAGAGCTTTGGTGCATCATACAAAATAGTTCTTGCACAAACAGTATGCATGGAAGAGGGGGAGAGAAGACAAAACCAGTTTTCTGGAGGTGCAAAAAGAATCAAGTAAAATAGCTGCTTTGCTATTTTGCCTTGGTAGGCTGTTTTGATAAAATACCATGTACCTAAAACAGTGGCAGCACCGTGTTTATTTCTGATCACCTAAAGACTTATGGACGTGAATTTGAGCAAACTCCAGGAGATGGTGCAGGACAGAGGAGCCTGGTGTGCTACAGTCCATGGGGTCACAAAGAGTTGGACATGCCTTACAGACTGAACAAAAACAACAAAAGCTTATGGGAATTGTTCTATAACATTTTCCTAAAAACGTATCTATCAGCTCAAATGCCTTCATCTGGAATCCAGACTGTGGTTCCTGTTTCAAGAGAAATTTGCTACTTTAAGTATAACTGCTTCATAATAATAGAACCTAATGACATTAGCAAAAAATATTTATACCAGTTCAAGATTTTTAAATCTGCCATATAATTAAGATGAACAGACTTACACATTTTTAGTTTCATTCTTCTGAAATCTCAGTCTTCAAAGGTGTTCAATTTCAATGAAATCAGAATTTTTAAGTGAGAAAAGGCCCTTAGATACTATGACAATCCCTTTATAAATGAAGGAACAGAACTCCAGAGAGATAAAAGATCTTTCCCAAGGTCATACTGGCTAATGGCAAAGCCAGAAGAGAACTCATCGCCAGCTGTTCACTGTTCCCCTTCTACAACACCCACACTGCCCCTCTTACCTATTATTTTAAACAGCTATTTGTAGCTTTATAGTATAAAAAGGGCACACACCAAAATACTCATAGTGGTTAGGCTGGGGTAATAGGATTATGGATATTTTTTCATTTGCGCTTTTCCCAGATTTTCAAGGTTTTTGTCCTGATTATGTATTTATTAGAAAAAAAGCATACAATAAATGTTATATGTTGGGTACATAACATTTTAGAGGTTCTCCTTTAATCTTGAGGCAAACCTTGAAAAGTGCTGTGCTGGGGACTAAAAATTGAATGTCTGACCAAAAATTGAATGAAATTGAGAATAATGTTGAGAAGAAACTACCTACATAGTCTTACTTGTTATATTAATGCTGAATACACAGAGGAACAATGCATGATTGTAATTCAGAATATCAACTATTAAATTGAAAATATGCATTACTTATTTATTCATAGCTTATTAAACATTTGTAAATATCTAAGGTGAAGCTGAAAAAAACATACTTGAAATGTAACACACAATTTGACATTACATCTTTTTTAAATGTGAATTTTCTCAGTATTCCTGAAGTTTAATTGAGCTTAATCTTTTGGGTTCCCTATGTCCTGCCAAAAAGGAATAAAGGTTCCTTTAATTATTCATTCATTCAACACAAATTTATTAAGCAGTGTATCACGCTAAGCCCTGAGAATACGAAAATAAATACCACAGAGTATCTGCTCAGAGTTTCAGGCTAGAAGACAGACATCATAATGGCTATGAGATCAATGGGATCAAAGTTATGGCAGCAGAGAAATTAACTACTAAAATTTCCTTTAAAGTGGGCTTTTTCAATACTTCCTAGTGATATACAAGCACTTTTCTGATCAATTAATGGAAGCTCTGTTTAATGCCAAACACATGAACTAAGCTCTCAGCACACCAACAGAGAAATTGGCCAAGAATTCCCCTAACGCTTTGCTTAGAAGGGCATCCACAAAACTAAGTGACAACCTATGTCAAGCCATCAGATGTTTCTTTCAAATTTTAAACTCTAGCTACCTAACTGTTATTTCTGCTCTTTTCCATCCATTAGGTCTGAGAATCTCAGAGCTTCTGAAAAGGGCAATGGATCAATCCTGCAGTATTAACTCTCTCATCAGCTTTTCATTAGCAATAAAATAGCTTTCCTATCACCTTCAGGGAAATAACTTACCTTAGATTTTACAGAACTGCAATGGACTTCTTCAGATCATCTAATCACAGCACTTTTTCTCAAAAAGGGCTACACTGACATCACTAACAGATAGAACCTACTATCCTATTCTTCATGATTTCAGGATCAGACTTCATAACCTCGCTTAGAATTTTAGCTTTAAAATATGTATTTTAAACCACATTTTTTTTCACTAACAAGTTTTTTCCTCTTCTGAATTAACTTCTGAGATCATCTTTCTATGTTAGGTCCCCTGAGAGGACTGAAAAACTGCTGTGTTGATGGTAAACAGACACATGAAATGATGCTCAGCATCACTAATTATTAGAGAAATGTGGCTTTGCTGGTGGCTCAGACAGTCAAGAATCCACCTGCAATGAAGGAGACCCAGGTTCAATCCCTGGGTTGGGAAGATCCCCTGGAGAAGGGAATGGCAACCCACTCTAGTATTCTTGCCTGGAGAATTTCATGAACTGAGGAGCCTGGTGGACTACAGCTCAGGGTGTCTCAAAGAGTCAGACACAACTGAATGACTAACACTTTCATTTTTACTTGGAGAAATGCAAATCACAGCTACAATGAGATGTCACCTCACACCAGTCAGAATGGACATCATCAAAAAGTCTACAAATAAGAAATGCTGGCGATGGAGTGGAGAAAGAGCAACGCCCCTACACTGTTGGTGGGAATGTAAATTGGTGCAGCCACTATGAAGAAGAGTATGGAGGTTTCTTAAAAAACTGAAAATAGATCTGCCCTATGATCCTGTAATCCCACTCTTGGGCATATATCCAGAGTAAACCATAATTCAAAAAGATGCATGCACACTTATGTTCACTGCAGCACTACTGACGACAGCCAAGACCTGAAGCAACCTAAGTGTCCATCCTCAAATGAGCAGATAAAGAAGATGTGATCAGTCCAATTCAGTTCAGTTGCTCAGTTGTGTCCGACTCCTTGCGACCCCATGGACTGCAGCAGGCCAGCCCTTCCTGTCCACCAATGCCCAGAGTTTACTCAAACTCATGTCCATTGAGTCAGTGGTGCCATCCAACTTTCTTATTCTCTGTCATCCCCTTCTCCTCCCACCTTCAATCTTTCCCAGCATCAGGGTCTTTCCAAATGAGTCAGCTCTTCGCATCAGGCCAACGTATTGGAGTTTTAGCTTCAGCATCACTCCTTCCAATGAAGGTGTGATACACACACGCACACACACACACACACATACACACACACACACACACAATCAATAGATAAAGAAGATGTATTAGTGTTAGTTGTTCAGTTGTGCCCGACTCTTTGTAATCCCTATGGACTGTAGCCTGCAAGGTTCCTCTGTCCATGGGATTCTCGAGGCAAGAATACTGGAGTGGGTTGCCATGCCCTTCTCCAGGGGATCTTCCTGACCCAAGGATTGAACCTGGGTCTCCTGCACTGCAGGCAGATTCTTTACCGACTAAGCTGATATATATATATACACACACACACACACACACACACACACATACATACACACACACACATACATACACACACAATGGAGTATATTATTTACTCAGCCATAGAAAAGAATGAAATAATGCCATTTGGAGCAACATGGATAGACCTAGAGATTATCATACTAAGTGAAGTAAGTCAGAGAAAGACAAATATAACAAGACATTACTTATATGTGGAATCTAAGAAAATGATACAAATGAACTTATTTACAAAACAGAAATAGACTCACAGACAGAAAATAAATTTCTGGTTACCAAAGATGAAAGGGAGAAAGGGATAAACTGGAAGTTTGAAATTAACAGATACACACTACTATATACAAAATAGAAAAACAACAAGGACCACTAAATTCAATATCTTGTACTAACCTATAATGGAAAAGAATCTTATGTATATATATTATATATATTATATATATTATATATATATATGGCTGAATCTTTGCTGTACAAAATCAGCATAGGAAGAAAATTATATAGAGATGTGAATAGAAATGAATGAAATCAAAACCCTAAAGACTATAGAAATCAATGAAATCAAAAGCTGGTTTTCTGGAGGGGGTGGGAACGGGGAATCAAGAAAAACTTTAGAACATGGGAAGATTGCCATACTTTTTCTGTAAAGAGTCACTCTTCTATTTCGTCCCAACTGGTCTAACACAGCTGAATATACGGCAATACAGTTCTGACATAACCACGTGAAGTTGCTGCAGACCACACAAGCTTAAGGCTCAGTCTTCCACAAGACTGCCCTCACTTAAGATGGCAGCTGAACTTTCATAGTCCCCAAGCCAGTGGTTCCCCTGGCCCTCTCTCGTTTAATAATTCAACAGAATAACTCATGGATCTCAACGAAGGTGCTATATTTATGAATATAGTTTTATATTAAGGATACATATGGAATGAGGTCTGGGAGCTTCCAGTCTGGGCCCCCATGGAGTCAGAGCACATCACTCTCTCAATACATCAATGTTTCACTAACCAGGAAGCATCACTGAGCTTCAGTGTCCAGAGTTTTTAATTTGGGTTTCATTGTGTAGGCATTATGTAGACTTCCCTGGTGGCTCAGATGCTAAAGCGTCTGCCTACAATGCGGGAGACCTGGTTCGATCCCTGGGTTGGGTTCGATCCCTCCCTTCCTCTGGAGAAGGAAATGGCAACCCACTCCAGTATTCTTGCCTGGGAAATCCCATGGACAGAGGAGCCTGGTGGGCTGCAGTCCATATGGTTGCAAAGAGTTAGGCACGACTGAATGAACTTCACTTATGTAGGCATAAATGATCAAATCACAGATCATACGATTGAACTCAATCTCCAGCCCCCTCTCCTCCTTTCCAGGAAGTCAAGTGGCTAAAAGTTCAACACTCTAATCACGTATTTGATCTTTCTCCTCACCAGCCTCCATCCTGAATTTATCTAGAGGCCCATCAGAATGACCTAACTAGCATAACAAAGACACTCTAATCACTCAATAAATTCCAAGTGTTTTTGAAGCTCTGTACCAATTACCTGGGACAGAAATTAGCTAAGATATTTATTGTGTTGCTGTGGTATAATAAAAAATATATCTAATCTCTGTCCCAGGTAATTGGTATATGTGCCTGAAGAGTCAGACACAACTGAATCAACTTAGCACACATGCACACTGATTACCTGGGACAGAGATTAGACATATTTTTTATTATACCACAGCAACACAATAAGTATTTTAGGCTTTGTAGCTGATATGGTCACAAATTTTCTTTTTTCTTTTAACTTTTTATTTTGGAAGTCTGACATGTTGCAGTCCATGGGGTTGCAGAGTTTGACAAGACTTAATGACTAAACAATAGTCAATTAGCAAACAATGTCCTGATAGTTTCAGTTGAACAGCAAAGGGACTCATCCATATATATATATATATATATATGTATGTATGTATGTATCCATTCTTCCCAGGTGGTGCTAGTGGTAAAGAACCTGCCTGCCAATGCAGGAGACATGAGAGATGTGGGTTCAATCCCTGGATCAGGAAGATCTCCTGGAGAAGGGCATGGTAACCCACTCCAGTATTCTTTCCTGGAGAATCCCATGGACAGAGGAGCCTGGCTGACTACAGTCCATAGGGTCATACAGAATAGGATATGACTGAAGCGACTTAGCACACAGGCACATTCTCCCCCATATTTCCCTCCCATCCAGGCTGCCACATAACATTGAGCAGAGTTCCACGTGCTATACCATTCCATTCCGTTCCATTCGAAATGGTCACAAATTCTTAACCCTGTTATTACAGCACAAAAGCAGCTATAGAGAGTGTAGAGAATAATGAGTGTGGCTGCGTTCAAATAAAACTTCATCTATGCATAGTAAAACCGACGCTCATTTAATTTCATGTGTCATGAAATTTTATTTTCTTTTTTTTTTCTAACCATTGAAAAATGTACAAACCATTATTAACTCATTTACTATACAAAACATGCTGCAAGCCTGATTTAGCCTGCAAGTCATAATTGCCCATTTTTGCTCCAGGAGAAAAAGAGAAGATAGAAATGATCAATAACAGGGATGAAAGAAGTGACATCTTGAAATCCTTCAGATATTTAAAGAATAAGAATACTGTGAACAACATTATGCCCCAAATTTGAAAACTAGATGAAATGGATAAGTTCCTTAAAAGACACAAATTACCAAAGCTCTCTAAAGAAGAAATACATAATCTAAATAACCCATCATATATTAAAAACATTGAATCTGTGGCTTAAAATTTTCCTACAAAGAAATCTCCAAGACCAACTGGCTTCACAGGTGAATTATACCAAACACTTAAAGAAGAAATAATATTAATTCTGTAAAAACTCACTCGGAAAATACAAGAGGAGGGAAAATGATTTTACAAAATGAACATTAGCCTGATAATGAAACCAAATCAAAACATCATAAAAGTAAAAGTGTTAGTTGCTCAGACTTTGAGACCCCATAGACTATATAGCCCATCAGGCTGATTATCCTTCACTTAAAAATAAATAAATTTACTTTTAAAAAATCATAAAAGAACTGCAGAACAATATTTTCATGCACACAGACACAAAACTTACAAGATTTTAGCTAATTGATCCATTAATATACAAAAAGGACAATACATCACAGCAAGTGGAAATATTCCAAGAATGCAAAGTCAGCTTAAGATCTGAAATCAGTCATGGCAATTCGCTTTATCACCAAATTTTTAAAAAAATTATCAAATCAACAGATGGGGAAAAGTACTTAACGAAAGTCCATATACATTCATGATAAAAACTGAGAAAATTAGAATTGATAAGCATTTCCTCCAACTGATAAAGGGCATCTTTAGGAAAAACCAAACAGACAACATCATACTTAATGAGGGAGGACTGAAAGCTTTCCCCATAAAATCAGGAACACAGCAAGGATGTCTGCTCTTTACCACCACCTCTATCCAACACAGACCCAAAAAATCCTCACCATGCAATAATGCCAGAAAAAGATAAAAACTGAAGAGGTTGAAAAGGAAGAAATAAACCCATTTATTCACAGATTATATGATCCTAGAAAATCTCAATCAAAAATCCACCAAAACTCTAAGAAATAATAAGTGAATTTAGCAATGTTGAAGAACACAAGGTATAAAAATCAATGAATTTCTATATACTGGCAAGGACTAACTTAAAAATGAAATTCATAAAAAGTACCATTTACTGTTAACAGCACATCAAAAACATGAAATATCTGAGAAATATTTAAAATCCTAAATAGAGAGGTATGTGTTAAACCCTCAGTTATTAAGATGTCAATTTTCCTCAGATTGATCTATAGATTTAATGTAATTCCAAGCAAAACCCTTGCAGGATTTTTAGAAGAAAATAACAAGATGATTAAAATTTATTTGGAAATCTTCTTGAAAAAAAAAAGTTGGAAAACTCACACTAGTTGGTTTCGACACAATATAAAGTGGTAGTAATTAAGATAGTGTGGTACTGGCTTAACGACAAGGACGTAGATCAATGGAACAAAATAGAAATTCCAGAAATAGATTGATATTGATATGGTAAATTATTTTTTGACAAAGGTGCTACAGTAATTCAGTGGGGAAAGAATTTTCAGTAAGTGGTAACTGACATCTCTATGCAAAAAAACTTCTAGAAGGTAACAGAAAAAAATCTCTGTGACTTTGGGGGAGGACAACACTTCTCAGATATGGCACAAGACTCAATTTTAAAATTGAAAAATGATAAATTAGACTTCATCACAGTTAAAATAGTTTTTCCTTCAAAGACACTATTAATAAAAATGCAAAAGCAAGCTACATATTGAAGAATGTATTTACAAAACACATATCTGATAATGGACTTGTAGGGAGAATATATTTTTAAAATTCTTACAAATAATAAGATGACAATCCAACAAAAGTAAGCTAATGATTTGAACAGAAACTTCACTAAAGAAGAGATATGGATGACAAATGAGCACGTGAAAAGATGCTCAACATCATTAGTCACTGGAGGTATGTAAAGTAAAATCATGAGATATCACTACACACCTACCAAAAAGGCTAGAACTTAAAAACTGATAGGTCAAGGCTGGTCATGATGTGGACCAAGTAGAACTCTTATATATCACTGGAATCCAAAATGATAGAGCTAATATAGATAAGTTTAGCAGTTTCTTTTAAAGTTGCACATATACTAACTACATGGCCCAGCCACCCTACCACTGGGTATTTATTTATCAAAGAGACAGATATCAATATATTAAGTATAAAAACTTGTACTTAAATGTTCAGAGCACTTGACTATGAAAACTAACTCAGTTTCTTCACTTTATTGAGTGTAAATAATTCATAAAATTTTTGTGAGGATTAAATGAGATGACAAATACAAACTCCCTTATCAAGTCTCATATATAGTAAGACCCAGGAAGCCTTCATCATACAAGTGTTCATGCTCCAGGTTCCTGAAGAATTAAGGTTTATGTCTGTACACAGAAAGATATCATAGCAAGGGAAGGTTTACCAATGAAACGACCATTTCTAAAATGATTCTCAACTCCCAGAATTCTGGAAATAAAAGCAAAAATAAACAAATGGGATCTAATTAAAATTAAAAGCTTCTGCACAACAAAGGAAAATATAAGCAAGGTGAAAAGACAGCCTTCTGAATGGGAGAAAATAATAGCAAATGAAGCAACTGACAAACAACTAATCTCAAAAATATACAAGCAACTTATGCAGCTCAATTCCAGAAAACTAAATGACCCAATCAAAAAATGGGCCAAAGAGCTAAATAGACATTTCTCCAAAGAAGATATACGGATGGCTAACAAACGCATGAAAAGATGCTCAACATCATTCATTATTAGAGAAATGCAAATCAAAACCACAATGAGGTACCACTTCACACCAGTCAGAATGGCTGCAATCCAAAAGTCTGCAAGCAATAAATGCTGGAGAGGGTGTGGAGAAAAGGGAACCCTCCTACACTGTTGGTGGGAATGCAAACTAGTACAGCCACTATGGAGAACAGTGTGGAGATTCCTTAAAAAATTGCAAATAGAGCTGCCTTATGACCCAGCAATCCCACTGCTGGGCATACTCACTGAGGAAACCAGAATTGAAAGAGACACATGTACCCCAATGTTCATCGCAGCACTGTTTATAATAGCCAGGACATGGAAACAACCTAGATGTCCATCAGCAGATGAATGGATAAGAAAGCTGTGGTACATATACACAATGGAGTATTACTCAGCCGTTAAAAAGAATTCATTTGAATCAGTTCTGATGAGGTGGATGAAACTGAAGCCGATTATACAGAGTGAAGTAAGCCAGAAAGAAAAACACCAATACAGTATACTAACACATATATATGGAACTTAGAAAGATGGCAATGACGACCCTGTATGCAAGACAGGAAAAAAGACACAGCTGTGTATAACGGACTTTTGGACTCAGAGAGAGAGGGAGAGGGCGGGATGATTTGGGAGAATGGCATTCTATCATGTATACTATCATGTAAGAATTGAATCGCCAGTCTATGTCTGACGCAGGATACAGCATGATTGGGGCTGGTGCATGGGGATCACCCACAGAGATGTTATGGGGAGGGAGGTGGGAGGGGGTTTCATGTTTGGGTACACATGTAAGAATTAAAGATTTTAAAATTTAATAAAAAAAAAAAATTTAAAAAAAAAAAAAAAAAAAAAAAAAAAAAAAAATAAAACATAAGCTTATTTCCATTACTGCTTCATTTTTTCAAAATAAAAACTAAATATATTTTTCAGTAATTATTACTAAATGCTAATTTCTTTTTAAAGTTGGTTGACTTTAAGTGAGCTTTCTTCTGTATCATTTACCATTGAATAATGTGGATCTTTTTCTAATTTTAATTATTCAAATTTTATGGGGGGTTGAATAGACCAATTTCTTTTTATTTCCTATAAAACTATTACTAAGTTGAAAAAGGTTTCCATGTGCTACATTCAGCAGAATGTAATTTAATTTTCTACAAATAATAAAATACTACAGGAAGAAATATCAGCCGATATCTTCCCAGTTTCCCTAAATTTTACATATAATGTTTGTAAACATATAATGTTTGTAAACACAATGTGGGAAGTGACTTGTTCAAGATCACACAGTTTCTGGCAGTGGCCGAGTCAGGATTAAAAGAGCTGTCGAATGCTCTTCCTTATTTAGGCCATTAATCTTTATTAGACTGTAATATATTATGTAGATAAGATATATGTGAATATCAAAAATACACAGAATGGAAATTAAGTAGACACACTAAAACATAAAACACTAGTCAGCAAGCAGTGAAGCATTAAACGACTTCAAATTTTTATTAAGGTTATCCTTCTGGTAGTGATTGAAGGTATATTAGCTTAGTGGGCCATGCAATAGCTGTAACACCACAACTAATGGACTGCCAAGAGATGATTTAATAAAGACGCCCAGCTGAACAATGGTGTGTAAGTAACTCTGACAACCTGAGGCTTTCTTCTGGTCAAACGTTTTATACCTGTAAGTGACTGTCTCTAAAAAAATTACCTGAGAAGATACTCTCAGAAGGATTCCCTGCAATAACAGCAGCCCAAACATTCTTATATAAGTTCAGATTTTCCAAGATCTAAAGATGTGATTAAAAAAAAAAAAAAAAACCTTAAAGGTCTTGTCCCCGGATCCTTCTGCAGACACCATTCATAATACGTTTAGAGACCTAGTTAAACAACACATTCCACAACTACACTGTGTCTTTCTTTGGGTTGAAATAAAAGAAACAGGGCAACTTTTCAAATGTTGCCCTCGAGATTTTACTCTAAAATATGAGCAGTAGAAATTAGGAGGGGTCTAGGGAGGATGAAATAAAAATATTAAGTACACAGTTCTATAAAATGTTCCGTGGACTCCTCATCTTTACAACATGGACCAACTTGCACTGAGAAGAGAAAACAAAAGTTGGGTGGGGAGAAAATATCAAGTGAGCCATGAATCAAAAAACTAATAATGCCGAAGACTGATCACAGGTCAGGGAAACGATGCCTCTGCATCCTGTATAACCTTGCTGGAAATGCTGCAATAAGTAGCAAAATTTTAAAAAACATCCATACATACCCCTTAATCAGAGAATTCCACTTTTAAAGATGGATCTAAGAAAATACTACAGATCCAAGAAAAAATTACTAAAAGGATCTTCATTTTAACCTGTCTTTTAATAGCAAAAGTTACCTAGGGCTGAAATAAATCACTCAACATCCATACATTAGACTGGTCAGCTGTCTTTACAATGACTGTGGTAGAACCCTATGGAGACACGTTCACAATGTATTGTTAAGTGGACCAATTAGGATTACAAAACAGTGTATATTATATAATCTTATTTTATTAAACCTTGTTGTTTTCAGTTGTGAATTCATGTCCAACTCTTTTGCAGTCCCATGGACTGTAGCCTGCCAGGCTCCTCTGTCCATGGGATTTCCCAGGCAAAAATACTGGGGTGGGTGCCATTTTCTTCACCAAGGGATCTTCCTGGCCCGGAGGTTGAACCTGCATCTCCGATTGCAGGCAGATTCTTTACCATTGATCCACAGGGGAAGTTCTTATTAAACATATATACAGATAAAAAGGCCTGAAGATATACATAAAATTTCCCTATGATTATCAAACCAGTGGGATTATGATATTTCCTTGTTTTGTTTACCTATATTTTCTAGATTATCCACTAGGAATACAGGTTGCTTTTGTGATAAGAAAAAAGGAAGTTACTAAAAAATTTTTAAAACAGAATAAGAATATAAAATTTTATACATTCAGTCATTTTGGAATATTGTATGTGACTTCAAGATGACAGAATACAATGTTCAATAAGACAGTGAATGAATGGTATAAGACTTTCCTTTGAAATATCATTGGTCAAAAATTATGTTTATGTGATGATGAGACCTCTGTCGATGGAATTCTCCAAGCAAGCACGTTGGAGTGGTAGCCATTCCTTTCTCCAGGGGATCTTCCCGACTCAGGGATAAACCCGGGTCTCCTGTATTGCTGGCAGATTCTTTACCATCTGAGCCACCAGGGCAGCCCCAATAATGAGAATCTAACCCAAAAGACAAAAGTCATTTCATTGAGAATAACAGTATTTCATGTTATTAGAAAAAGAACTCATGACAGTCATTATCAAAGTGGCCATTCTGGAGAAATTAAATTGCAAATAAACAAAGACATTTATCTGGAATAACTTTAGGTTGCAAGCAAAACGGGTAAGAGTCTAAATACTTCAAGTCACAAATAGTACCTCAGGTAAAACAGAGTTTTTATTTACTTTAAGAGAGGGTGTATTATTTACTCATTTTGAAAAGTTTATTCTCTTAAACATGCCTTTGCATTAGCACAGATAAAGTCAAAGAATTCTGTTTAAAGTCAAAGATATAAAGTCAGATTCACAGTTCTTTTTTAGTGATAGAGTCCACCTGACAATGCAGCAGATGCCAGAGAGGTGAGTTTGATCCTGGGTGGGGAAGACTCCCTGGAGTAGGAAATGGCAGCCTGCTCCAATATTCTTGCCTGGAAAATTCCATGGACAGAGGAACCGTTTGGCAGGCTGCAGTCCGTGGGGTTGCAAAGAGTCAGACACAGCAAAGTGACTGATCACACACACACATACACACACATAAACTTCTAACAAAACAGAGACAGAGCTTCCCACTTGAATTTTCACATGAAATATTTCTACTGAGACAATTTAAACATCTTTGAGACGTTTCCTCTTCTAAACACATGTGAAAATAGTAAAATGTCTTAAATATAGGAATAATAATTTATGGAGAAGGAAATGGCAACCCACTCCAGTATTCTTGCCTGGAGAATCCCATGGACTGAGGAGCCTGGTGGGCTGCAGTCCATGGGGCCACAAAGAGTCGGACACGACTGAGTGACTTTACTTGCTTACTTACTTACCTTTACATTTAAAGCTGTGTTTGCAAGAATTCTAAATCGCTTCAGTTGTGTCCGACTCTTTGAGACCCTATGGACTGTAGCCCTCCAGGCTCCTCTGTCGGTGGGATCCTCCAGGCAAGAACACTGGAGTGGGCTGCCATGCCCTCCTCCAGGGGGTCTTCCTGACCAGGGATCGAACCTGCAGTTTCTTAGGTCTCCTGCATTCTTTACCACCAGCACCACCTGGGAAGCCCAACCTGTGTTTAGATCATCTTACACTGAATTCTTGATTTAAAACATTTCCCTAGGGAAACTTAAGAACAAAATGAGGGGGTGGTCTCAAGACGGCACAGGAATAGGACAGGGAGACCTCTTTCTCCCCCACAAATTCATCAAAAGATCATCTGAATGTTGAGCGACTCCCACAAAACAACTTCTGAATGCTGGGAGAGGACAACAGGCACCCAGAAAGGCAGCCCAGTCTCTTCCAAAGGAGGTAAGACAAAATATAAAAGACAGCAACAGAGACGGAAGGTTTAGGCATGGAGACCCATCCTGTGGGGGAGGCATGAAAGAGAAGCTTCCACCCAGTAGGAAACCCTCCCACAGGCATGTCTGTGGGGAGTTTTGGAATCTTAGAGGGCAACATAACTGGGAGGAGAAAAAAAAACCCACAGAATATGCACATAACCACAAGTACAAGCAGAGCCAGAGAAATGGCATAGACGCTCGTGTCTGCCGCCAGCGAGTGCGGGCTGGGCAGGGAGGCCTGGGCTGCACACTGGTCCTGAGGGTAGGCACCGGGCCTGAGTGCCCTGAGGATAATCTGAGGGAGCTTATGTGAGACAGCAACCCAAACCATGGGATCGCCAAAGAGAGAGGGAAAAAAAGACCTTGCCGGTAAAGGCTATAACACCACACAGTGACCCCTGGTGTTCTCAAATGATCGAGAGAACACCAAAGGAGAGCAAGCTGGGTGCCCTATAGGGGCCTCCCTCCCTAGAGGCAGAGAGGCAGGCAAGCGACAGCCAAAGCCGGAAGGCAAGGGGCTGCTGCAATCTCGGCCCCAGAGACCACATCTTCCACCAAACTGCGAGCAGGCAACCAGTTGCTAACCACATCCTCCTGGGATCCTGGATGGCTGACATCTGGCAGGAGGGCCACAATACACCTGGGACTGTGCTCTCAGGGTGCGCCTGGGAAGCCGAGTGGCTGGGACCGGGTAGGTGAGTAAGATGCACAGCCCACCTGGGACAGTGCACTCACCAAGCACTCGGTCACCTGAGCTGCTTGGACCTGAGACAGGCACAAAATGCACAGCCAATCTAGGTCTGTGCCCCTGTGGAGCACCCAAGAACCTGAGCAGTTTAGACCTGGGAGGTGCACAAAATGCAGGGCCCACGTGGGACAGTGCCCTTGCCGAGCACCCTGGAGCCTGAGCAGTGTGGGCCCGGGAAGTACATGCTGCCGTGACGTGCGGCAAACGCAGTGTGGGCCATCCACGGGGAGCACCCCCTACACACGCCAGCAGTATTTGTTTGCAGTGGGCCTTCCTCCCCACAACACGACTGAACAAGTGAGCCTAAACAAGTGGCCACCTTCACCACCTTGTTGCAGGGTGGAAATAACACTGAGACTATGCATTTGAAGGGCACCTATAAACCTTGTACAAGCCAGAACAAGGGACTATCTGACACCGAACTGACGCCACACTGCCCACAATAGCTCCAGAGAAATTCCTAGATATATTTTAACTATTATCACTTTTTAGTTTTTTTAAATTAGTTCTTTATTATTCCTTTAACTTTCATTTTTACAGCCTACTATTACCTTTCTAAAAACAACCCCTATTTCTTTTAAAAACAAATTCTCTCTATATATTTTTTAATTTTTGTGACTGATTTTGTTTTATATTTCTTATATTGTATTTTTCAGAGTCTAACCTCTATTCTAGGTTTTAAAAATTTGCTCTTTGATATTTGTTATCAATTTTGCACCTTTAAGAATCTAATCTTCAGTATCCTTTTTCACTTAGGGATTTGATTATTGGCTTGATTGCTCTCTCCCCTCCTGACTCTCTTTTTTCCTCCAGGTCATCTCTATCTCCTTCCTCCCTTTTCTCTTCTCTAGATAACTCTGTGAATCTCTCTGGGTGTTCCAGGCTGTGGAGAGCACTTAGGGATTTGATTGCCAGCTAGATTGCTCTCTCCCCTTTTGACTCCCCCTTTTCTCCTCCTGGTCACCTCTATCTCCCTCCTCCCTCTTCTCTTCCCTATATAACTCTATGAATCTCACTGGGTGTTCCAGGCTGTGGAGAATTGTTTCACCATTAACCTAGGGGTTTTATCTTCTGTGCTGTATAGATGGAGAAGTCTTAAGGCTACTGTAAGAGTAAGACTGAAAGCCAGAGACAGGAGGCTTAACTCCAAAACTTGAGAACATCAGAGAACTGCTGACTCCAGGGAACATTAACAGAAAAGAGCTCACCCAAAAATCTTCATACCTACACTGAAACCAAGCTCCACTCAAGAGTCAACAAGTTCCAATGCAAGACACACCATCCTAATTCTCCAGCAAAACAGGAACACAACCCTGAACATTAAAAGACGGGCTGCCCAAAGCCATGCCAAACCCATAGCTATCCCAAAACTTACTCCTGGAAACTTCATTGCACTCTAGAGAGAAGAGATCCAGCTCCACCCATCAGAACACAGACACAAGTTCCTCCAACCGGGAAACCTCGACAAGACACTAGTCTAACCTCACCCCTAGAGAGCAGACTCCACAATTAAGAGGAACCACAAACATCCAGCCTGTAGAAAGGGCACTCCAAACACAGCAATCTAAACAAAATGGAAAGGCAGAGAAATATTCAGCAGGTGAAAGAACATGACAAAAACCCACCAAACCAAACAAAAGGCGGGGGGGGGGGGGGGGGGGGGCGGATAGGGAGTCTACCTGGAAAAGAATTCAGAATAATGATACTAAAGACGGTAAAAAATCTTAAAAACAAAACAGGGTTACAGATAAATAGACTAGAGACAAGGATTGAGAAGATGCAAGAAATGTTCAACAAGGACCTAGAAGAAATAAAGAGTCAATCAATAATGAACAATGCAATAACTGAGGTTAAAAGCATTCTGGAGGGAATCATCAGTAGACTAACTGAGGTATAAGAGAGGACAAGGGAGATGGAAGATACAATAGTTGAAATAAATGAAGCAGAGAGGAAAAAAAAGAAATAATAATTAAAAGAAATGAGGACAACCTCAGAGACCTCTGGGACAATGTTAAATGCCCCAACATTCAAATCATAGGTGTCCCAGAAGAAAAAGGTGCAAAGAAAGGGCATGAGAAAATACTTGAGGAGATAATAGTCAAAAACTTCCCTAAAATGGAGAAGTAAATAGCCATGAGTTCCAAAAAACTAAGAGTCCCAGAGAGGATAAACCCAGGGTGAAACACTCCAAGACACATATTAATCAAACTAGCAAAGATCAAACACAAAGAGCAAATATTAAAAGCAGCAAGGGAAAAGCAAAAAATAACACACAAGGGGATCTCCATAAGGATAACAGCTGATCTTTCAAAAGAAACTCTTCAGGCCAGAAGGGAATGGCACAACTTACTGAAAGTGATGAAAGAAAATAACCTACAACCAAGATTACTCTACCCAGTAAGGATCTCATTCAGATATGAAAGAGAAATCAAAAGCTTTACACATAAGCAAAAGCTGAGAGAATTCCACACCACCAAACCAGCTCTTCAACAAATGCTGAAGGATCTTCTCTAGACAGGAAACATAGAAAAGGTTTATAAAAATGAACCCAAAACAACAAAGTAAATGATAATGGGATCATACTTATCAATAATTACCTTAAATGTAAATGGGTTAAATTCTCCAACCAAAAGACAAGACTGGCCAAATGGATGCAAAAATAAGACCCCTATACATACTGTCTACAAGAGACCCTCCTCAAACCTAGGGACACAGACTGAAAGTGAAGGGCTGCAGAAAGATATTTCATGCAGATGGAGACCAGAAGAAAGCAGGAGGGAGTAGCAATACTCAGATAAAACAGACTTTGAAATAAAGACTCTGAAAAGAGACAAAGAAGGGCACAACATAATGATCAAAGGATCAATCCAAGAAGAAGCTGTAACAATTGTAAATATACATGCACACAACAAAGGAGCACCGCAATATGTAAGGCAAATGCTAACAAGCATGAAAGGGGAAATTACCAGTAATACAATAAGAGTGGGGGACTTTAATACCCCACCCACACCTATAGATCGATCAACCAAACAAAAAATTAGCAAAGGAGCAGAAACTTGAAAAGATACAATAGACCAGTTAGACCTAATTGATATCTATAGGGCATTTCACCCCAAAACAATGGATTTCACCTCTTTCTCAAGTGCACACGGAACATTCTCCAGTATAGATCACATCCTGGGCCATAAATCTAGCCTTGGTAAATTTTTAAAAACTGAAATCATTTAAAGGATCTTTTCTGATCACAATGCAGTAAGATTATATGTCAACTACAGGAAAAAAAAAACTATTAAAAATACAAACATATGGAGGCTAAAAGCATGCTTCTGAATAACCAACAGATCATGGGAGAAATCAAAAAGGAAATCAAAACATTCATAGAAACAAATGAAAATGAAAATGAAAACACAACAACCCAAAACCTATGGGATTCAGTAAAAGCAGTGCTAAGAGGAAGGTTCATAGCAATAAAAGCCTACCTCAAGAAACAAGAGAAACATCAAATAAACAACCTAACTTTACATCTAAAGCAATGAGAAAAAGAAGAAAGAAGAACCCCAAAATTAGTAGAAGAAAAAAAGAATCATAAAAATCAGAGTAGAAATAAATGAAAAAGAAACAAAGGAGACTACAGCAAAAAATCAACAAAACTAAAAGCTGGTTCTTTGAGAAGATAAATAAAATAGACAAACCGTTAGCCAGACTCCTCAAGAAAAAAAAGGGAGAAGAATCAAATCAATAAAATTAGAAATGAAAATGGAGAAATCACAACAAACAACACAGAAATACAAAAGATCATAAGAGAATACTATGAGCAATTATATGCCAATAAAATGGACAACTTGGAAGAAATGGACAAATTCTTAGAAAAATATAACCTTACAAAATGGAACCAGGATGAAATAGAAAATCTTAACAGACCCATTACAAGTGTGGAAAATAAAACTGTAATAAAAAATCTTTCAACAAACAGAAGCCCAGAACCAGAAGGCTTTACAGGTGAATTCTACCAAACATTTAGAGAAAAGCTAACACCTATCCTACTCAAACTCTTCCAGAAAATTACAGAGGAAGTTAAACTCCCAAACTCATTCTATGAGGCCACCATCATCTGAATACCAAAACCAGAAAAAGATATCACAAAAGAAAAAAAAAACTACTGGCCAATATCACTGATGAACATAGACGTAAAAATCCTCAACAATATTCCAGCAAACAGAATCCAACAACATATTAAAAAGGTCATACATCAATGACCAAGTGGGCTTTATCCTAGGGATGAAAAGATTCTTCAATATTTGCAAATCAATCAATGTGATTTACCATATTAACAAATTGAAAGATAAAAACCATATGATTATCTCAATAGATGCAGAGAAAACCTTTGACAAAATCCAACATCCATTTATGATAAAAACTCTCCAGAAAGCAGGCATAAAAGGAACTACCTCAACATAATAAAGCCATATATGACAAACCCACAGCAAACATTATCCTCAATGGCAAAAAAATTGAAAGCATTTCCTCTAAAGTCAGGAACAAGACAAGGGTACTCTCACCACTACTATTCAACATAGTTTTGGAAGTCCTAGCCACAGCAATCAGAGAAGAAAAAGAAAAACACTTTCTGACATAAATCATAGCAAGATCCTCTATGACCCATCTCACAGAGTAATGGAAGTAAAAACAAAAATAAACAGATGGGACCTAATTAAACTTAAAAGCTTTTGCACAATGAAGGAAACTATGAGCAAGATGAAAAGGAAACCTTCAGAATGGAAGAAAATAATAGCAAATGAAGCAACTGACCAAGAATTAATCTCAAAAATATACAAGCAGCTCAGGTAGCTCAATACCAGAAAAATAAACGACCTAATCAAAAAGCGGGCCAAAGAACTAAACAGACATTTCTCCAAAGAAGACATACAGATGACTAACAAACCCATGAAAAGATGCTCAGCATCACTCATTATCAGAGAAATGCAAATCAAAACCACAATAAGGTACCATCTCACACAGGTCAGAAAGACTGCCTTCAAAGAGTCCACAAACAATAAACACTGGAGAGGGTGTGGAGAAAAGGGAACCCTCTTACACTGTTGATGAGAATGCAAACTGGTACAGCCACTACAAGAACAGTATGGAGATTCCTTAAAACACTGGAAATAGAACTGCCATATGACCCAGCAATCCCAGGGCTGGGCATACACACTGAGGAAACCAAAAATGAAAGAGACACGTGTACCCCAATGTTCATCCCAGCACTGTTTATAATAGCAAGGACATGGAAACAACCCAGATGTCCATCAGCAGACGAATGGATAAGTAAGTTATTGTACATATACACAATGGAATATTACTCAGCTATAAAAAAAGCACATTTGAGTCAGTTCTAATGAGGTGGATGAAACTATACACAGTGAAGTCAGTCAGAAAGAAAAACACCAATACAGTTTATTAATGCATATATTTAAATCTTAGAAAGACAGTGATGACAACCCTATATGCAAAAGAGACACAGATATAAAGAACAGACTTTTGGACTCTGTGGGAGACGGCAAGGGTGGGATGGTCTGAGAGAACAGCACTGAAACATGTATATTACCATATGTGAAACAGATGACCAGTGCAAGTTCAATTCATGAAGCAGGGCACTCAAAGCCGGTGCTCTGGGATAACCCAGAGGGGTGGGGTGGGAGGGAGGGGTTTCAGGATTGGGGAACACATGTAAACACGTGGCTGATTCACGTTGATGTATGGCAGAAACCACCACAAGAGTGTAAAGTAATTAGCCTCCTCCTGAAATAAATAAATTAACTTAAAAATAAAACAAAATGAGCCACAATGTTATTTCTTTTGAAAACTGCTTTTTAGGTTCAATATCAAACAATTTCAATACTTCATTCTCCCAATCACTTAGATAGATGACTGCTCAACACTTATTTTTAAGACCTTAAATCTCAAATTTTAATATCCTATAGAAATTAGGGGGAAAAATAATGCATTTGTTTTTCTTTCAGTGCTACCTGTTATATCTATTAATACAATGAAGTTATTGTAGAAAAGCACTGTTTAAATATGAACTGTCTGTGCACAAAGTGTCTATTACACCTAATTACTCATAAAACACCCCGTTGACCAGAATACTGTAAGGAATATTGAAGCATCAATTAATGATTAGATTGAAAGGCCTCTATCTATTCAATACTTCCTTCCCTTTCTCTGGAGTTCTTGAAGATCTCAGTTTAACTGAAGTCTTTATCAGACACCAAGTGAGTTAACAAGCACTGAAAGACTCTTTAGGAATATAAATGAGAAGATTACTCAAACCAGCTCTCCTTCTTTAACCACAATTAGTTTAAATACAAGATCTACATTGTGAACACAGTTTTAAGCTTTTTCTAGCATGTTCCTTAACCTGCTTCTTCCCCTCTCTTCCGTATTTCCTTCAGCTTTCTAATCTTCAGCTTGAAAGAGGCTTATATTTTTCAGAAAAAAACATGGATGCTTTTTCAAAATGTATTCCCTTAACTACTCCTTACATCTACTTTCTAATCCCCAACTCACTTAATTAAATTCAGTGTGAATTTAAATTGCAATTAACATCTTTTGAGGGATTACATGTTCTAATCACAATTATGCAGTGAATACTTGAAACACATACATTTTGTTATATTATCTGAAATGCAAATTTGAGTCCAAAAAAGATGTTTAATAAAAACGTATAGTACTGAAGACTTTATTATGGATCCTAAGGGACTAGAAATGGGATTGGAAACAGTAAAGGCACTGATACAAGTACAAAAACAAATTGCCTCACCTCCAAGACCCCTGGAAATGGCCCCACTTGGCTACCTTCAACCGAGCTTCATCACAGTTTAAAAACTACCTTCGAAGAGTTTTTAACCAAACTTAACTTTATTTTTTCCCCTATATTGGAAGGTCACAGGGGCTTAAAGGAGAGCTGATGCATAATATTCTACAAGATCAGGAGATAAAACCTGTTTCCTGACCCAGCAATTTATAATGAAACGACAACTTCCATTACTTTACTTTTCCTTCAAAACAGCATTTCATAAGTTGGCAGGGTGCGGGGGAGACTGACATTTTTTGGGCATCTTCTATATGCCAAACAAGCGATATTTCTCATAATTCCCCAAATAACCCTATGAGGTATTATTCCATTTTACAGCTTGTGAAAAATAAGGCTCAGAGAAGTGAAGTGATTGAGGGAAACACGTGCACTGGAACTCCTAAACCCACTGTATCAATGTGACATGCAGTCTTAGGCTCAAAGAAAGCCTTAGGACACAGCACCTATTTTCAATTGTGCACTTTAACTAGAATTCTCTCAAACCACTGGAATTTCAACAGACAACTTCCTATCTGGCCGAGAGCCTGAATAAATGATTTCAGAAGTTTCATTCTTAGGACTCTCAGGAGTCTTCCTGCAAAACCCCAAATCCTGCTGAAAGCCAAGCTTACTTCACTGCCTTCTCAATCACTTTCCAGCAGTCAGGACAGGCTTTACCATGAAGACAAAATCTGACTTACTCACTTATGCCCAGTTTCTTCTTAGTAACTTTTCTCTTCAAGGTCTGTCAGTGCACCTAGGAGATTGTTACCTCCAAGGTGAGGTTCATCTTTAAGAAAAGCAATACAGATTCCACTCCCTTCAACAGCAGCTTCCTGTTAACTATTCACTACCCATACAACCTTTGCTGTCAAGCTTTACTAGCAAAAGAGGGACTAGTTAGGCTAGCTCTTATTTTTTCCTTTGAGATCATTATTATGAGATAATACCAAGTTACCTAAGGGCTTCCCAAGTGGTACTAGTGGTAAAAACAACAACAACAACTACCTGCCAATTTAGGAGACTAAGAAATGTGGGTTTGATCCCTGGGTCAGGGAGATCATCCCCTGGAGGAGAGCATGGCAACACACTCTAGTATTCTGTCTGAAGAACCCAATGGACAGAAAGCCTGGCAGTCTATGATCCATTGGGTCACTAAGAGTCAGACACGACTGAAGTGACTTAGCAGGAACACACACCACATTACTAAGTTGCCTACATAGTCAACCCTGAAAAGTAGGGTTAAAAACAACAACAACAACTTACTAGCATGGTTTTCCTTTTAATTATCCATGATCCATCTTCCTAGACCTAAGTGATATGACTATGCGTGATGGGACACGATCTCCTGCGCAAAAGTAGATACCGACTGATGAACAGGGAGGCCTGGCGTGCTGCGATTCATGGGGTCGCAAAGAGTCGGACACGACTGAGCGACTGAGCGACTGAACTAACTGAACTGAACCCAAAGACTGGAGAGAGACAGGTAGGAAAAGAGGGCTACGTCTTCAGTACAAAAACGGCCATGATATACAGGCACACACTAGAGGGCGCTAGACTCAGCTGAACTAGGTCTGAATCCAGCACCAGCACGAAAGGGACCTCCAAGATCAACATAACCATCGAGCCTGCTTCCTCAACTCAAAAGTAGGTGTAATATTAATATCTACTTGTAAGTAGTAAGTGAGAATTAAATGAGACAATTCATATAAAGTATTAGCACAGTAAATGCTCAATGCTGCTAAGTCACTTCAGTCGTATCCGACTCTGTGCAACCCCATAGACGGCAGCCCACCAGGCTCCCCCGTCCCTGGGATTCTCCAGGCAAGAACACTGGAGTGGGTTGCCATTTCCTTCTCCAATGCATGAAAGTGAAAAGTGAAAGGGAAGTCGCTCAGTCGTGTCCGACTCCTCACGACCCCATGGACTGCAGCCCACCAGGCTCCTCCGTCCATGGGATTTTCCAGGCAAGAGTACTGGAGTGGGGTGCTCAATAAATATCAGTATTAACTATACCATCAATATTATATTATTAAGTGGTAACAACTACTAACCTATGACTTGCCAAATTAGAAATCCAGAAGTAGAGGCAAAATTTCTGGTAAATTTGAAAAAGTAAGAGACAAACATCTTAAGGTGGGGGGAAAAAAAGGAAGGATGTATATTTTGGTGTGACGCAAGCAAGTCTTTAAAAAAATGCAATGTTGTTTTTTACAACATAACTCACTGTGTTTTGAATCATAACTTATTACATAGAATTCTTTGTTAGTATTTAGAGATTTGTCAGACCTCAGAAAATATTCAACAATTTTTTAAAAACCATTTTCTGGGTTAAAACCTGAAACAAATCCCAGAACGGGGTTGGGAGAAAAGGTAGAAATGAACCTCTATAGCAGAGTGGGTCCCTTACAGTTCTAACTAGGATTGGGGTTGGGAATAAAACAACCATTTAGGGTGCTCACAGAGTCTTCTGAAAGGCAAAGGCTGAATGGGGAACACAACCAGAGGGACAGCAGGGTCATTAGAGAAGCTAATGGCTCCCAGGAGAACAGAAACCAATCCCTCTGGCAAAATCTTTGCATCCTTTTGTGAAGTACATCCCAATTCAGTCATCATTTCTCCAACTCTGGCTTTTCTCACACCCCTGATAAAATAACAATGTGGGGAAGGTGTAACAAGGTTCAAATGGTGGGTAGAGGGAGGAAGATGGTCCCTAGAAGTTACCATTGGCGTCAGAGAGGTTGAAAATGGAACCCCATCGGCAGCTTCAAAAAATTCCCAAAGGGTATGTGGACAAAGCTTTCTCGAGAGCAGTACTGAGGAAAGGAAAGAGAAAAGAAGGAACGCTAGGACCCATGAACCTAAAATCTGAGTATCATCGTTGAAACCAACCCAGTCATCCAGTCAATAAGCATTTGATGCATTCCTTCTGTGTATAAGGAACTGGGCTTCTGTTTTGTTTTGTTTACTATAAGATGGGACCCTTGTCCTCAAGAATATTTCAGTCTACAATGGAGTATTCAATCTACAGTGTGTGTGCTAAGTCATGACCGACTCCTTGAGATCCTATGGACTGTAGTCCGCCACACTCCTCTGTCCATGGGATTCTCCAGGCAAGAATACTGGAGTGGGTTGCCATGCCCTCCTCCAGGGGATCTTCCCAACCCAGGGACTGAAACTGCATCTCTTATGCCTCCTGCACTGGCAGACAGGTTCTTTACCACTAGCACCACCTAGGATATATCAAATCCAAAGCTACTTTAAAGAAAACTAGACATTGGACAAATGTTCATTTAAATCAAATAGACTGCTTAGATTTTCTTCAAAGCAGACTTCCTTTAAAACAGTTTATTATTTACCCTGGGATGGGCTTCTTTCTGTGCATAATAGCTCTGTGTGGGGCAGATATATAACTGTGTTCTGACAAGAGATAGAGCACACAGCATGCACTGTGGGTTGGTGGAAAACAAGGATGTAAAGAAAGGCATAATTCTTTTACTATTTCTCTACTTATTTCTAGGGCCTCCCTGGTGGCCCAGAGGTTAAAGCGTCTGCCTGCAATGCAGGAGACCGGGTTCGATCCCTGGGTCAGGAAGATCCCCTGGAGAAGGAAATGGCACCCCACTCCAGTATTCTTGCCTGGAGAATCCTATGGACAGAGGAGCCTGGTGGGCTACAGTCCACAGGGTCGCAAAGAGTCGGACACGGCTGAGCGACTTCACTTTCACTTTCTTTCACTTTCTTCTTATTTCATGGTCTTACTGTTTCCACACACACCCCAAACATATAACTGAGCAATGTGGAGACATGTACAAAATCTTGCTACAATCACAAAGAAGGATTGCTTAAAACTGGTCCTTCCCCCTTTTATTCTGTATATGTAAATACACAATTACCTTTTTAGAACATAGTCTTTTTGCTAATATAACACAAGGTACCTATCTTAAACTTTAACAAAACTTCCAATGGAATAGTAAAATGATTTGAAAGAATTATAGAGAATCATGTAGATCCTTTCTTGCCAGATATATGGTAACCATCCTACTAGCCTTAGGGAGCCTATACTAGGCCCAGACTTTCTGCATTTGCTGAGCTTGAGAATCTTCCTGAAGTTCCTGCTTTTTAATCTGCAAAGTTACCAACACAGGATGGTCTGCTAGGATGAGATGGCAGTCATATCCGTGACCATCATCCCCCAATTCTTCCTTGTGTGTCAGGCACTGTGTACACATCATCTCTACACAATCATCTCATGCATCAGGTACGGTGCTAAGTAATAAACACAAGAGATATACTTAAAATATACTGCCATTTAAAGTTGGAGAAGGCAATGGCACCCCACTCCAGTACTCTTGCCTGGAAAATCCCATGGACGGAGGAGCCTGGTAGGCTGAAGTCCATGGGGTCGCTAGGAGTCGGACACGACTGAGCGACTTCACTTTCACTTCTCACTTTCATGCATTGGAGAAGGAAATGGCAGCCCACTCCAGTGTTCTTGCCTGGAGAATCCATGGACAGAGGAGCCTGGCAGGTTACAGTCCATACGGTTGCAAAGAGTCGGACACAACTGAAGAGACTTAGCACACACACACTACATTTAGGCAAACGCTAAAAGTACCTCCAGAACTGTCTAGAACGCTGGCCCAACTAGATTTTCTTTTCCACTCAATATTCTTTTAGCATTTGAAGGATGTCACACTGTAAAACTAATTTAAGCTAATTAACTAATTTAAATTTAATAATTTAAGAATATATTCTAGGATTCTAGCATGGAGGGCTGCAGTTCATGGGGTCACAAAGAGTCGGACATGACTGAGGGACTAAGCATACAGCATACACATATATATTCAGATTAACCCTTTCAGTTAAATAATGTCTATTTGAACAATTTTCTGTCTTGAAATTTTCTTTAACCTACAGTTACTTCCACTTAGTGAGGCTTGAGGATAGAAAGGTAGATCATCTAGGAGAAAGAAAAAATCTTCAGGTGATTGAAATCTATTCGATGAAAAGAGCCACACATATTAAAATAATCATCTAATTGAAAATTAATACTGCTATAATGGCAATTAAGTATTATTATGTCATGCATTTATGAGTACTCACTCTAGGGCAGACTAAATGATTTACATTCATTATCCTTTCATTTAAATTCATATTATGCCCATTTTACAGGTAAAGTAGATAAGAGGTAAAGTAATTTATCTAAAACTAGAGAACTAGTCATTCATAAAGCCAGGATTTGTACAGGACTGTAGACACCAAAACTCATACTCTTTTCAACTGTATTACAATGTCAACATTAAAAACCTCAACTGAAAATAAAATGCTACTACAATTTGAACCCTTACTAATATCAGACTGATAACCCTCTCAAATATCCGTCCACCTCACTCAACCATTTCCTCACACCCACTCCTACCTACACCCCAAAGATAGGTTTAGGCAGTTTTCTAAAGCCGCATCAAAAATAAAGAGAAATAAAAGTGGTGTTAATACAAACAATAAATTCTTCAGCAACCTAAAAAAATTTTTTTTCTAAAGAATATAGTGGAATAACTATGGGACAAGAATTAAAGAATAATGAAGGTGTGGGGAAAATGCACCATCGTCAGCGCTCTACCTGGGCACCAACATGTAAGAGCATCTTAGTTGAAAACAAATCAACGTAAGTGCCTGTTTTGGAAAACACTGCCCTGTGCTATATATACCAGTGTTAGGATGGAAAGCAAGCCCAGAAATTAATTAAGAAATGAGCAAAACCACTCATTGTGTCATGAGAAAAAGAACTTTGCAATAAACTTTCTCTCTCGACTTAAGAGTGAAGTCTTCCTACAGATCTCCTTCCCTCATTTACATATCTGTGCAGCCCTATTCTTATTTTTTTTTCCCTTCCAAGCCCCTTTGCCCTTTCAATCATGAAGCATATTACTCCACTGTCAGTGCAAAGCAGTTCCTAACAACAGGGAACCCAGCTGGGATAGGAAGAGGGCAGCAGGCTCATGCATTAACATAATAATCCAACTGTGTTCCCATAGGCCCTTAGGGCAGACAGCATATTAGGCAGGCCTCCTGTGCAGACCCCGGTGGAAGCTGCCTGATCACCTGCCTATCAACCTGTGGCAGCTACGGCGGGCTCAATAGCACCAGCTCCTGCCAAGCAGTGGTGCCCAATTACCTTACTACAAAAGACAGAAATCCATTTTTCTATGTCTATTTAATGTACTCAATGCATTTCCTTATTTATGATTTTGAATCTGCGTGTCTGCAACATTTCCAGAGGATTGACTTACTGCCTTTTAACTTTTGAAAGTCTGTTTGTCCAAAGGCCGTATCACTGCAGTTGGCAGGAATGGGACTGAAAACCAGTTTCAAATACGAGAGCCCAGTTGGTAAAGCTTGGTGACCAACTGCTTGGTCACCAGTTGTCTAAAGATTCTTTCATCATTCACTGATGGAGAGGACCAGAGGTGTGGGGAAGACCTGAAAGGCTGCCATCGCTATTTCCTCAAGGGGACAGAGGTGGGAGGGAAATCCTACCTCCCTGTCTTCTTGAAATGCAGTTCTTCTTAATTCTAACCCAAGTCAATTATAAGGTTCCCTCGAAGTGTAAGCCTGTGTGCATGCCGAGCCCCTCATGCGGGAAGAGTGTGGATCACTACAACTGGCTGAAGGAGAGAATCACAAAAGATATGATGAAAAAAAATTTTAATCTCAAATTATTTTTAAAGATTCTTTGAAACAAACAAACAAAAAAAGCCAGCCCATCTGTATGCTTTTTACTTTTGTGTGTGTGAAATCCACATGTTGTTTTCATGCTGCTCAGCCCCTGGAGTCGTTGACTTACTCTGCGCGTGGTTTTCTTTCCAGGCCACCGTGTGCCTGTGCTTAGGTGCTCAGACGTGTCCCACTCTTCAGTAGCCTGCCAGGCTCCTCTGTCCACGGATTCTCCATGCAAGAAACTGGAGTGGGTTGCCATTTCCTTCTCCAGGGGATCTTTCTGACTCAGGGATTGAACCCAGGTCTCCCACATTGCAGGCAGACTCTTTACCCACTGAGCCACCAGGGAAGCCTTACATGCCACAAAATCAGTCAAATAAGGACAATCCAAGGGGTATATTCTACTAAAAAGATATTATTTATATGTTACTCAAGATCACCTTCAAAATGTTATAAACATATGCTTGAAATTATAATTCACTTCAGTGAATGAAACACAGTCTCTTTCTTTGATGAAATTTCTCCGTTAAAAAAAGTTGCAAGGAAGGTGTATAATTTGACATTTAATTTAATATGGGAAAAAGTACTTTTAGAAACATTTCAAGTAATGCTATTTAAAAGAGCACAAGGCTACCAATTTGGCTAGAGAAACATTTTCTACCAGTCAAGTATTTCTTCTAAAAAAGAATGAGTTTCCAGAAATATTATATTTGGGGTTTTTTTAATGGCTATTTTAATAAAAAATGAATCCTCCAGTCAAACAAAAGTGCATTTATCTAACATTTCTATGAATTTTAAATGATAGGGAACTAATAGTATTGTTTAAGTCAACCAACCTGGCGTGCTTTATATCACATTCTAATAATTAGGTAAGAGTTAAGCATTAAGGGCCATATCTGCATATACCATGGATTTTCATTGTCAAGGTTACCTCTGTTACCTTGGTATTAAAAATCTGGACATTATGTTAACAGATTATGGTGACTATGCAGCGACCTGTCAGTTCTTTGATTACCTCCACACATACCAGGCAGGATTTTATATAATGTAAATTCCCTCATCAGGAACAAATCTGTTTGTTCTTCACCAAGCAACCAAGGGAAAATTCAAATAAAAGAGGGGAAAAACAAAAAAACCTAACTCTTTTTCCTTCTTCTGTGAATAAATCGTGAGCTGTTTAATGGCCTCTAAACAATATACTCTGATATATTATATGTTGACAGGAGTGTAAATACAAAATACTAAACTCAATAATAAATATTAATGCTTATACATGTGTTAAACAGCAAAATTATACACATCCCTTCCTTGATCTTGTGGGGATTCCAGAGGCTCTTTATTCTTCATAAATTCTTCTATTTTGACAAAATGTAATGTATCTTCCAAGTCATTAAGTACAGAAACTTGATATTTGATTACAAAACAATAAACAACAGCCACGTGGTGACAGAATAAATGGCAGCCTAGACTTTACCATCTCAGTTCCTTCAAGGGGTATGTTTCTATTTCAGCATAAACAAAAGCAAAGAGCTGATAGAAAATAGCAATTTAGCTAGTCCATCAGTAAGAACTTGCCTTTAACTTAAACAGCATAGTACACGGCTAGAATAATTCAGCCTCTAAAGAGCGGTAGAGAAAGGACAGAATTGTGGTATCATTTCTAACATCAGGAATTCAATTTCGGATGAGGTTAAGAAATGAAAAAAAAATCTAAACGTAAACAAAGAAAAGTGCTATTTCAACTTATTAAGTAGAGCAAATAGAAATAGAAAACAATGCAAAAGAAACCGTATTTATCTTGAAGTATGATACACCAAAGCTTAAAATCTGCTCCCTCCGCTCCCTGCAGCCATTCCTTCAGACCGTGTATTCCTCTATTTGAAATACACCACATCTTCATTTTTATTCTACTAGAGTAGTCCCTTCCCACTAGGGAATTATGGAGAAAGGACCCTCTTCTCCCCATGTAAAACAACTTGATTTTAAGGACTTTACCCAGCTCAGTTTGGTAGTGTAGATGTGGCTTCAGAGATGGTTTGTAGCCGGTATATTCTGACATTTCTGCCAAGGATAAGATCAAGCGTGAAATATCGGAATCACGCGTTAAAATAGATGCCATTTTACTTTGCTTCTTCCTGAATAGCCCTTCAGCTGTTGAGGCACATACATTTTTCCCCAGGCAAAATCCCCAGGCTAAAATAACTAAGCCTCATATCTTCAGGAAACCCAGCTTCCCAAACATTATTCTGAGGTATCTGATTATCCATGGGCTGTAGTTTCATTTCGTAGTGAATCATGTAAATGTTACTTGAAAGAGGGAAAATACTCCACATGAAGCATTCCTTTTCAGTCGACTGCTCATAATAGGTACAATCAATGACAATACTTAATTTTCTACAATTTCTAAAAAAATGTTTTCCATTTTAGTAATAGGGTTAGGCATTACAAGGATCCAAGAACTGATCATTTTGTACTCAAAACGTAACTTTTCTTCCAAGATTGCCTTCTCCAGCAGCGAGCTACCCTACACTTGCCCCTGGGGAAAGGACCTTGTCATTTGCTAAGGTCTAATCCTATCACTTTGCAACCTCTGAGCTGCAGGCAATTTAAAGTCAGAGAACACCATTGTAAACAGTAAATAGAACCTACTTCCTAACAGGCACGGTGGTAAAGAGTCTACCTGCCAACGCAGGAGATGCAAGAGAACTGGGTTCAATCCCTGGGTTGGGAAGATCCCCTGGAGTAGGAAATGGCAACCCACTTCTGTGTTCTTCCCTGGAAATTTCCAAGGACAGAGGAGCCTGGCGGGCTACAGTCCGTGCTGTGGCAACGAGTCAGACACAACTCTTTGAGCACACACAAGTACTGTATAGCACAGGGAACTCTATACTCAGGGCTCTGCGGTGACCTGAATGGCAAAGAAATCCAAAAAAGAGGGGATCCATATACAGGTACAGCTGCCTCACTTTGGTCTACAGCAGAAACTGTAAAATGAATAAGTAAAAAATAAACAGTAAGCAGATGTTCTAAGGCTATTACTCCAAACCTCATGTGAGGATAAATATAACTTTAAAACTAAAGAAATTTAGCAAGCAAGTAAAAGATAAGTAAGCAAGCAGCAGATCTTTCAGACCATCCTAGATTAAAAAGAAAAGCTTAAGGTTCTACCCTTAACCTCAAAACCTTTAAAATTAAGAGAAATTAAAATGCAATTGGGTCATCACATTCTGACAAAGGCAACTTGATCATACCACAAGCAATTTTATTTAGCACATTATCCCATCATAAAATGTTTGTGGATTACTCCCTCCATGGCCGCTCAAGTACTAAATCATTACGCATTGTTATTAAAAGAATTTTTAAAAGAGGTCTTTATTACCTGCTCTTATAACTTAGTTCTTGTTTCGGATCAGAACCTGGCCTAGAAAGCTACAGCCAGAATGTTGAAACAGAGTTAAGAACTCAAAGATGAAGAAAAAGAGAAATAAAACATGACAGAGGTGGTTGTTTAGTTGCTCAGTCCGACTCTTTGCGACCCCCTGGACTGCAGGACGCCAGGCTTCCCTGTCCTTCACCATCTCCCAGCGCTTGTTCAAATTGAGCTGATGATGCCATCCAACCACCTCATCCTCTGTTGTCCCCTTCTCCTCCTGCCTTCAATTTTGTCCAGCATCAAGGTCTTTTCTAATGAGTCAGCTCTTCGCATCAGGTGGCCAAAGTATTGGAGCTTCAGCTTCAGCATCAGTCCTTCCAGTGAATATGCAGGACTGATCTCCTTTAGGATGGACTGGTTGGATCTCCTTGCAGTCCAAGGGACTCTCAAGAGTCTTCTCCCACACCACAGTTCAAAAGCATCAATTCTTCAGCACTCAGCTTTCTTTATAGCCCAACCCTCACATCCATACATGACTACTAAAAAAACCAAAGCTTTGACGAGATGGATCTTTGTTGGCAAAGTAATGTCTCTGCTTTTGAATATGCTGTCTAGGTTTGTCATAGCTTTTCTTTCAAGGAGCAAGCATCTTTTAATTTCATGGCTGCACTTACCATCTGCAGTGATTTTGGAGCCCAAGGAAATAAAGCTAGAGGAGGGTAGAGGAGAAGGTAATATCAAAAGAAACCTATGAATAAGGAAGATAGAGTGAATAGATCAATGCAGGAACTAGAAAGCCCACACTCTTCACCTCCTTACATTTGAGAATATCTAACTTTTAAAAAACATAATTAAACACATCTCTGTATACAGTATTGTGGGAGAAATGCCTCATAAAGAGCTGACATACACAGTAATGATTCATAAGGTATGGGTGATGTGGGGGGAAGGAACAGGGCTGGGCAGGGGCAGAGATGAGCCCCAGCAGTCAATGGAGTAACCCAAGGTGAAGACATTCACAGGTTCATAGCCAGCAGCATTGGTAACTTCTGAAAGCTAAGAAGAGGCATCACTTTTTGGTCTTCTTAGCAAATCCCTATTTTACCTGTGTGTGTGTATGTGTGTGTGTACAAGAGTGTGTGTGTCCTGGGAGTGAGGGGAAAGGGGGAAACAAGAACAGCTCCCTGAACTACAAAGGGTAGAATGCTACTTCTACCCCTGGACTTCAGTCCTGGAAATATGCCTTTCAGATCAAATCTTTCAAATTGACGACTATTGTGGTACTAAGAGGTGCCTCGTTACTCTGAATACTACTTGCTTAACATTAGCCATTAACTGGGGCTGAAAAATATTTATGAAACAGTGGTTGTAACTGAAGACTGCTGATTATATGTGTGCTCAGTGGTGTCCGACTCTGAGACCTCATGGACTGTAGCCCACCAGGCTCCACTGTTCATGGAAGTTTCCAGGCAAGAATACTGGAGTGGGTTGCCATTTCCTTCTGCAGGGGATCTTCCCAACCCAGGGATGGAACCCAGTGAGTGTCTCCTGCCTCTCCTGGTGTATCCAAAAAGCCACCAAGAACAGGAAGGATGTTACTTTACAGAAGCGGTGTAAACCACGCTGTGGTTACAATGGTGGAGCTGGGAGGTGTGCCTGGCCAAACAGTGGGGCTGGATGCAGGGTTGATGGCCCACAAAAGAGTGCTGAATTTTTTTCTGCTCCTGCTTCAAAAAGCAGAGAGTGATGCTGAACTGAAGGGACCAGAAGTACATTCTCTGATCCCTGAGCACACCAGGTGAACGCAGCCCCCAGGACGCATTGCAGGACTGAACAGACAGCCCGTGCACGAGCGCTGTCTGCCACACTGAGCTGGTCCCTCACTCAAACGCAGCAGAGTGCTGCTAAACCAGAAGAGGAGGTTGCAGAGGAGGAGGATGATATCCCAGAAGAAACAACTTATGGGCTGGGAATAAATTCAGCATGACATAAATGCAGATAAATAAAAGGGAAAAAAAAGAAATACAGATAACCAGACCCTGTTCTGTGCTTAACTGCTCAGTTGTGTCTGCGACCCAGTTGCCTGCCAGGCTCCTCTGTCCATGGGGATTCTCCAGGCAAGAATACTGGAGGGGGTTGCCATGCCCTCCTCCAGGGGATCTTCCCAATCCAGGGATTGAACCCAGGTCTCCTGCGTTGCAGGCGGATTATTTACCGTCTGAGCCACCAGGGAAGCCCAAGAAGACTGTGGTGATAGAAATGGTGCTCACAGTGGTAGCTCGTAAGGAAAACCCAGGTGGAAGGAGAGAAAATGCAGGTGGCCCTTTGTCACAGAAGAAACAACAAATTCTCCTCTGGGGGCTGGGGGCGGGGCGGGGGGGGCAGTGAATTACAGTTGCCTCTCTAGTTCTTTGTGCAAGAAGCCAATTTTATTCTTGCTTCCATACTTAAATCTAGAAACAAAGAGGTCAATCAATTAATCCTTATAAACTGCTCCTCGGGGCTTCCTTTTCCTCAAGGAGTTGCAAGAAGGCTTGACCACAGCACCCAGGAGATGAAATCTCTGCACTATGTTGCAAACACGTATTTCCAATTAGGTTTCAGGACATTTTTACAGCGTTTATGCCAAGTTTATATTACCAGATGTTAAGGATGTGTGGTAGCACTTAAAGCTGGGCTAATCATGCTCTAGATAACAATGGTTTATGATGATCTCTCAAGGAAAGCAGGAATTAGGCATTTACATGATTTTGTTGTTACACAATGATATTGAACAGAAATAAAAACACAGGATGCGGGGCCAAACTAAATCTTTTGTTCTCTCTTTGGATGCTCTCATCTTGGGGTTAAAGACATCAGAAGTTATCATTAGGTTTTTCCTCATGCCTTAGAATAAATTTAGCTATACGCTTTGAGAGGCATGGGGAGTAACTCTAAAGAGCAAATGTACTCATATTGCCCAAATCTGTGTGTGTCTAAACAATACAAAATTGTACCTATAAAGCAAACAGGTAAAGGATGGCAAGCATTTTTAATTAACATTTCATTATAATACCAGTGTGAAAAGAAAGAGGTCAACTATTAATAAGGGACAGGTTTCCCACCACTGGGATTTACTCTGAATTCATTTTAAGACCAGGAAGCTGTGATCTAAAAATTCAAAAAGTTGAAAATTTAAAAAGTTGAAATAACAGTACTTTAAAAGTGAGGAACAACTGTTTGTACAGAAGATATCATGCAGTTCCAGACTCTTAATTTGTAATTTTAACTTAGAACCATAATGTCCACTTATCTCATGATAAATGATTACACACTGGATAGCGTTATCTATTTTGGAGATTTCAATCAGGCATGTGACTTCCTTTTCAATTCTCTTTTTTGATACACGCACTTTTCAAAAAATCCACAAAAGAAAACGTACCAAAAAAGAAATATACTCACTAAAATTTAAGGTTGCTCCAACAAAAGGGTTAATTAGAGAAACAAATTTTCTCAGACTGTTGATAATGGGAACGACACACACTATGTGCCCATAAGTAATTCTCAGGTATCTTTGATCTTCAGCCCCATGCGGCTTCTGGTGCCTACCGTAGCCTGGCCTCTGGGACTCTCTCAGAACCAGACATCTGGCTACTTTGTTGTTTTAGACTAATCTCCTCCCAGGAGAGCTCAAGAAATGACACCAGGCAAGGAGGGTCCTGGCAAGGGAAAAAACATTACACTATTTACAGCGGATTTCTTTTCGAGTGGACGAGAGTATCAAAATCGTCTTCAAATTTCTACGGGGGTCTTGGGAGCACTTCTGTTCTGTGGTTTTCCTCCAGCATCATTTAAATTGGATGTACACATTCTATCTTTAAGGCCCATCAATCATCTTTAAGAACCCACTGAATGTTAATCACAGAATATTACAATGTGCAGGAGAAAGTTGTGAGCAAAAATACAAATCAGATTAGTTCTTCACCCATCTGTTAGGGTTGGGTGGTGACTGATAAAACAAAGGTTTTAATTGTTAGCTGGAAGGTTACACGAAAACTGTGGGATAATGTCTAAGATTTGCAAATACAGTTGCATGCCTCCCATTACACCAACTCCCTATCATGTTTCTTCTTTCAACTGGGATTTTTTTTTTTTTTAAGATTCTTAGCTATAATACCAGTCTACCAGAAAGATTTGATTAAAGTACACTTCTGTAACGTGCCTCTGGAAGAAAACAAGAGGGCACGAGAAGCGATACAGCTTTAAAAAAAAAAAAAGATATATATATATATATATATATATATATGCCAAACAATTCAGTCAAGGACAAAATGTTATTTTTGAAATTATAAATATTATCAATATTTTCCCCCCAAGGCAACAAATCATCTTTAACTTCTTAATTCCTTTTACAGATTATTGTTCAACCCCCTGAATCTATACATTCTGAGAAAGAAGCAATAATTTGCCATTTGTTACACAAACAGAATATAAGCCAATTGGGATAACTGCCTAATCTGTGAACTTGAAAATTTTATCCTAAAATCACATTTTATTTATTTGTCATACATCCAAATACTCTATGAAATCAAGTATTACACTGTAACATGAAATTTATGTTTTTATGTTCTTATATAGAGACACGGGGTTCCCTGGTGGCTCAGACAGTAAAGAATCCACCTGCTATGTGAGAGACCCGGGTTCAATCCCTGGGTTGGGAAGATCCCCTGGAGGAGGGCATGGCAACCCACTCTAATATTCTTGCCTGGAGAATCATCATGGACAGAGGAGCCCGGCAGGCAACATGAGGTCGCAAAGAATTGGACAAAACTGAGCAACTAAGCACACACATATAGAGTCACAAAAAACTCACCAGATTGGCTAAAATACCAATCTTAGGTAATTTTAGGTCTGAAAAGGAGTATGTCAAGGCTATATATTGTCACCCTGCTTATTTAACTTACATGGAGTGCATATCATGAGAAACACTGGGCTGGATGAAGCACAAGCTGGAATCAAGATAGCTGGGGAAAATATCAATAACCTCAGATATGCAGATGACATCACACTTATGGCAGAAATCAAGGAAGAACTAAAGAGCCTCTTGAGGAAAGTGAAGGAGGAGAGTGAAAAAGTTGGCTTTAAACTCAACATTCAGAAAACTAAGATCATGGCATCTGGTCCCATCACTTCATGGCAAATAAAGACTTTATTTTGGGGGGCATCAAAATCACTGCAGATGGTGACTGTAGCCACGAAATTTAAAGACAGTTGCCTCTTGGAAGGAAAGTTATGACCAACCTAGACAGCATATTAAAAAGCAGAGACATTACTTTGACAACAGAGACATTACTTTGCCAACAAAGATCTGTCTAGTCAAAGCTATGGTTTTTCTAGTAGTCAAGTATGGATGTGAGAGCCGGACTATAAAGGAAGCTGAGCGCTGAGGAACAGATGCTTTTGAACTGTGGTGTTGGAGAAGACTCTTGAGAGACCCTCAGACTGCAAGCAGATCCAACCAGTCCATCCTAAAGGAAATCAGTCCTGAATATTCATCGGAAGGACTGATGCTGAAGCTGCAACTCCAACACTTTGGCCACTTGATGCAGAGAGCTGACTCATTTGAAAAGACCCTGATGCTGGGAAAGATTGAGGGCAGGAGGAGAAGGGGCTGACAGAGGATGAGATGGTTGGATGGCATCACCGACTCAATGGACATGGGTTTGGGTGGACTCTGGGAGTTGGTGATGGACAGGGAGGCCTGGCGTGCTGCGATTCATGGGGTCGCAAAGAGTCAGACACGACTGAGCGACTGAACTGAACTGAAAGACAGTGATTTTCCATCATCCCACCTGCATCCCTTACCAGCATTGAGAGGAAAAAAAGTCAGAAAAGGAGCAAAAGAGTGAAAATCACAATAATCAAACCACTTCCCTTTCAGACGTATCTCCCAGATAAAATGGAGAATTACTTGTACAGAATCATGAAGGAGAGAGTTTAAGAAGATTATATGATTTGACTCTGACTGGAGATTTCTGAGAGTTCCAGTTAAACCCCAAAGACCTCTCATGTGGCCATTGATCTCCACGACTTCTGAAACATCCATATAAAGCTGCAATGAATCACTGTGAGAAAACTCAGGAAGCAGCACTTACTTTAAAAAGTAACAGTGTGGAGATTCCTTAAAAAACTGGGAATAGAACTGCCTTATGACCCAGCAATCCCACTGCTGGGCATACACACTGAGGAAACCAGAATTGAAAGAGACACGTGTACCCCAATATTCATCGCAGCACTGTTTATAATAGCCAGGACATGGAAGCAACCTAGATGTCCATCAGCAGACGAATGGATAAGAAAGCTATGGTACATATACACAATGGAGTATTACTCAGCCATTAAAAAGAATACATTTGAATCAGTTCTAATGAGGTGGATGAAACTGGAGCCTATTATACAGAGTGAAGTAAGCCAGAAAGAAAAACACCAATACAGTATACTAATGCATATATATGGAATTTAGAAAGATGGTAATGATAACCCTCTATGCGAGACAGCAAAAGAGACACAGATGTATAGAACAGTCTTTTGGACTCTGTCGGAGAGGGCAAAGGTGGGATGGTTTGGGAGAATGGCATTGAAAGACGTATATTATCACATGTGAAACGAATCGCCAGTCCAGGTTCGATGCATGAGACAGGGTGCTTGGGGCTGGTGCACTGGGATGACCCAGAGGGATGGTACAGGGAGGGAGGAGGGAAGGGGGTTCAGGATGGGGAACACACATACACCCATGGCGGATTCATGTCAATGTATGGCAAAACCAATACAATACTGTAAAGTAATTAGCCTCCAAAAATAAAAAGAGTAAGTGGCTGCCAAGAAAAAAGGCCCGAAGGTACATGACTGGAGCAGCAAGCACAACAGGATCGCACATTCTAAAGGCAGCTTCCTGGTATCTGGGTGCTGAGGGCAGAAGGGGCTTCCCAGGTGCTCCTAGTGGTAAAGAATCTGCCTGCCAATGCAGGAGACACAAGAGAGGCAGTTTCAATCCCTGGGTCGGGAAGATCCCCTGGAGGAGGAAATGGCAACCCACTCCAGTATTCTTGCCTGGACAATCCCATGGACAGGAGCCTGGCGGGCTCCGGCCTGGGGGTCACAAAGAGTCAGATATGACTGGGCGACTGAGCACAGTAGAAAGCTCGACTGGACCGGATTGGAGGACAGAATGATTCACAGAGCACCATGGACCCTGCAAACACCTGCTACCCATGTAGCAATCCCACCCTAGGAGATCTTCGGAGGTCAGCGCTGTCGGAGCAGACTAACTGACCCTAACAACCTTGGAAGAATATGTAGTGCCAGGAAAATACACGATGCTGTTGTTTATGGTTTGGTCCCTAAGTCGTGTCTGACTCTATGTGACCCCATGGACTGTACCCCCCCAGCCTCCTCTGTCCATGGGATTTCCCAGGCAAGAATCCTGGAGTGGGTTGCCATTTCCTCCTCAAGGGGATCTTCCCAACCCAGGGATGAAACCTGCGTCTCCTGCATTGGCAGGTGGATTCTTTCCCACTGAGCCACCAGGGAAGCATGCCAAGAAAGTAAATACTTTCCTCATTATAAGGCCCGGTTCGGGATTTGGAAACCTGAGTGGATGTCCCACTCGGGGCTGAAAAACAGTCATGCCCAGAGCCTCCAGGAGTCCACACGTGGCAAGATGACCACGAGGGCCGTGACAACAACAAGGGCACCAGGGGGCCAGGCAGGGACCTACTGCAGAGCCAAGCTTGGTGGGGACCTGGGTAGTGGAAGAACGAAAATCCACCAGCAAAGAGAAGGAGAAACGGTGATAAAAGGAAAAGAGGAAAAAGACAGGAAAGAGAAGGGGAGAAGCTCAGATGATAACGCATAGATTTTTAAAATATAAATATAGAAACATGAATAAGCTGTAAAAAATCAATAGACCATCAAAATATCCTCTCTTCCCAGCTTTTTATTATTTCAGCAGCTGTGGCTTAGCTGCCCGGTAGCATATGCAACCTTAGTTCTCTGACCAAGGATCGAACCCAGGTTACCTGGGCTGGAAGGCAGATTCTTAACCACTGGATCACCAGGGAATTCCCTCTTCATAGTCCACATGAGGCAAAAAAAATAGGTGAAGCAACTGAGGCAATAAGAGAGATAATAAACAAATACTAAATGTTTCTTCAGGTATCATGAGAAAACTAGTTTTCTCAACCAAGGTAGAAAAATAACACATTTAACTTCTAACCCCTAAAGTAATAACACAGCATTCAATAAGACAATTCAATACTCAACTAGGAACTATGGGCCTTTAAAATAAACTGTCGAGAGAGCAATGATTAATTTATCAACAATTAACTATATCCAATAGACTTTCCAATCAACAACATTTTTAAAAGCCAGTCATCTATAGCAGTAACATAATTATATAATGTGACCTGCAAAGCATGTGCACATTAATTTAATCACTTATCTAGCTAACACTAAATAACATGTATCTATTGCCAGGAGGTATTTTATGTAACTTAATCTATGGTGTGGACTTAAGGGGGAAAAGTGGATATGTACTTATAGGATTTCTAACACTGAAATTCACTTTTTCTATTTAAATAAACAGCATTTAAGGAAAAAGCATATACGTGGTCTGTTACAGTTTCAGATACTGGAATAACATTTGCTAGAAAGGGATGGATTTGCTGCTGTGTTTCTGGGTGGGACTGGTTTCCTGGTGGTACAGTTTGGGTCTGTGATACCAAAACAACTTCAAGACGAAAGGTCTCTTGTGTTTGAGCTGTAGAGGGAAAGTCCAGCTTTGCTCTTCACGTTTTCATCCAGCAGGGAATGGAAGCCACCGAGATGGACGGGAAGGAGCGCTAGGACTAGGGCAGCGGTGGGCTTTTCTTGTAACTCCACAGCTGCCATGAAGCAGGGCAGCACATGGGCTTGGCCTCCCGGTGCCACTGACCCGCCCACACCACCCAAGCATTTGGTTATTCCACTCAGATTTGGTATCTATGTGGCACAGCAAAGCAGTAATCCTGCCACCAACTCACTACATACACGGGAAGCCATGTTTGCAGTCACACTGTCGGCTGCAATGCAGCTGCTTCCTTGGTCGGTCTACACTCTGGCTCCAACGTGTAGGCAAGTATGTTGCATGGATCAGGCCATGCTCAGCAGATAAAGGACCAGCCTGCAATGCAAGGGACAGGAGACGCCGGTTCGATCCCTGGGTCAGACAGATCCCCTGGAGGAGGAAAATGGAAACCCACTCCAGTATCCTTTCCTGAAAAATCCCATTGACAGAGAAGCCTGGTGAGCTACAGTCCAGAGGGTGGCAAAGAGTCAGGCACGACTGAGTGACTAAGCGCACACATACATGCACTAAGCGCTTCCATCAGGCCCGTCCATTCTCGGACTCTCCAACCCATGTGTTACCTTAACCCCACTAAGAAGGGAGGCCTTTGAAAATATGCCCTAACTCCTAGGAGAGAATCTGAGAGTCTATCACTTCCAAGAACCAACTTACCAACCAGGACCCATGGGACTGGCTCAAGCCCTAGGGCCCTCCTCGGCTCCCTCTTGACTTACCCCACTTGCTCACTTGCCACACTTATGATTTCATACACCCAGTTTTCTCCATTTCATTACCAACCTCTCTGAAAGCAGACAACATTGTATCCTCTTTGTACTCTGCCTCCCCATTCCACAAAATACTAGCTCAGTGTTCTATAAATTACAAGTGCTCAATAATTTATTTTAATTCAATGGTACACTGACCTTCATCTCTCAGAAAAATTTCAAGCCATCCACCTTTAATGAGGAGCCAACACAAGATTCAAGAGTACCTTCTTATGTGACTGACTTCTGGAGTTTTATTGGCTTTGCTTAAGATATTGTATAAAAGAATGAAAGTGTCCTGGAAAAGGAGTCTGTGCCTCCCAGCTGTCTGACAAGTCAACTCACCTCCAAATCCTAATCTGACCAACTACAAAAATCAAGATAACATAATACCCATCCTACCTACTTCATATAATTGTTGGGAGGTTAAAAAAGAAAATACAGGTAAAAGTATTTCATAAGATATGCAAAATAAACGTATTTATCACAATAGGAGATGATTTAAAGAAGTAGTCTCATATACTTTAATTCTATATACAGTTGACCCTTGAACCATGATTTGAACTCCCCGTGTCCACTTATATGCAGGCTTTTCCCAATAGTAAACACCACAGTATTTATTGTGCTACCATACCAGATGATTGGGCTTCCCTGGTGGCTCAGTGGTAAAGAATCCACTTACAATGCAGGAGATGCAGGTTTGATCCCTGGGTCGGGGAGATCCCCTGGAGAAGGAAATGGCAACTCACTCCAGTATTCTTGCCTAGAAAACCCAATGGACAGAGGAGCCTGGTGGGCTACAGTCCATGGGGCCGCAAAGAGTCAGACACAACTTAGCAACCACCACTACCATACTAATGATCAGTGATTGGTTGGACTCGTGGATGTGTGGACAGAGTCGGGTCCATGGATACAGAGGAACCAAGGATACAGGTTTGACTACAAATTATATGGATCTCAACTTCAAGGAGGGTTGGCACCCCTAACTCCTATGCTGTTAATGGTGAACTGTATACTGAAACTTCTATACAGAAATCACTATTTATTTTTAAAAAGGGGAAAAAAAATTTACCTCATCACTCTTGCAAAAAAAATATATTTTAAGTATCTACCCATGTCTCTAATGTCAAAATCATTTTCCCACATGAGATATTTACTAAACAGCATCCAAATTTGAAAGGGAAGAAAATAGACTAAAAGGTCTCATTCAGCTACTAAAATGTTTGTGTATATTTTTTATCACCTAACAGGTTTGAAAATGCAAGATCAACCCCATAGAAGTCTTTTATTTCCCTTCCAGGCCAAATCAACCATACGAAAGTCTTTTATTCCCTTCCAAGCACTAGAAATCTTTTCTTTCCTTCTAGGCATTATGCCAGACATCTTGGAGGCTGCCACCATGGAAGTGGTTGTGGCTGCTGATGCTTAAACAAAGCAGAACAGGTGTGAATAATTGAGAAAAGTCAAAATATTACAAGAGACAGCCAATTAAGTATCTTGGTTTTTCTACAAAAATTTATGATTCCTCTATAAAAGTTTGCTTAACATTGGACAAAGTAAAACTAGATATGAATTATTGCTTTAATAAGGCATTTAAATCAAGATACTCATAGGGCTATATTTAAACAAAGTCCTTCAAAATATTAATCTATGCAAATATATTTACTGTGACCCCAATACATGCCAAATGGTGCACCAGACACAGGATACAACTGTGAATAAGAAATACACATTTCCTGTCATCTAATGACGGCTGTGAGAAACACAAGCATTTACAATACACTGTGCTACATGTGCCCTGATGGGGTAAGAACCGCAGAACCTGGCGGAGAGATAGGAACGCTTCCTGAAGGGAGACTCACAGTCAAGTAGGAACACCAGTATCTACACAACTTCTTAGTGTTTTACGTGACTCAATTATTTTTAGCTACCCTCTACTTGGTCTACTCCTAAATCAACTCTTAACCTTCTTACCTGAGTGGTTTGGGCACTAAGCCATGTGTAGACGGAGAGCTTCAGGTGCCACGCATCCGACCTCTAGTGTTAACTGAGAATTTAGTATTAGGAGCACATGCGCTGAAAGCAGGGTGCCTGGGTTTACATCCTTGCTCTTCCTCTTTTGCGCTACATAATCCTGGGCAAGTTTCTGAATCTCTGTTTGAATCAGCTTGAGTGAGTGAGTGAAGTTGCTCAGTCGTGTCCGACTCTTTGCGACCCCATGGACTGTAGCCTACAAGACTCCTCCGTCCATGGAATTTTCCAGGCAAGAGTACTGGAATGGGTTGCCATTTCCTTCTCCAGGGGATCTTCCCGACTCAGGGATCGAACCCAAGTTTCCCGCATTGCAGGCAGACGCTTTACCGTCTGAGCCACCAGGGAAGTCCATGTATAAAATGGAGATAATAATAGTACCTAGCTCAAATGTTGTTAAAAGGCTTAAAGGAGTAAGTAAATATATAAAGCACTGAAAACAAGGACTGTCACGTATCATGACCTATAAACACACTGGGATGTTATTATTTGGATGGCAAGACCTTACTGTGATTGCAGTCATCTCCTGCTGTGTGGATCAGCAGCTAAATAAATGCACTCAGGGCAGAGGAATTGTCCACAAAAGTTAAGAGTGTTTCCTGGAATTGTGCTTTGCTGAGGTCCTGCATCATTCCATCATCCTGCTGCGCCCTTTTTGCTCTTCCAGGTCAGAAATTGGGAAAGTATGGGGAAAATCCTAGCAGTTCTTCACATCCCTAAGAGGCTTTGTAAAACCTGAGGTCAGGCTTCTTCCAACCAGTAAAAGGCTCCTTTAATTAAGCAAACAATCTTCTAACTCAATTAACTCCTTTCCTCTTTCTCTATCGACAATCAATTTATAATGAATTGGGCCTAAAGTTGTGAAACTCCATCAACCACAGGCAAACTGTTTCCTGAAGCAGGCTATTTTATTACCCTCAGAAGTATTTCAAACACAACTTGAAAATAAAAAAAATTTCAAAGAGAACTATATAATTCCTCCAGTGAAAATTCCCTTTGGGGGGACTTTCCTGGTGGTCCAGTGGTTCTCCATCTTCTAATCCATTGCATGCGAGTTCAATTCCTGGTTGGGGAACTAAGATCCCACATGCCGTGAGGCAACAAAGCTCACATGCTGCAACTACAGAAGCCCCCTCTACACTCTAGAGTCCATGCTCTGCAACAAGAGAAGCCCCCTCATGCCACAACCAGCTACTGCTGCTGCTAAGTCGCCTCAGTCGTGTTCGACTCTTAGCAACCCCATGGACTGCAGCCCACCAGGCTCCTCTGTCCATGGGATTTTCCAGGCAAGAGTACTGGAGTGGGGTGCCATTGCCTTCTCCGTGCCACAACTAGAGAGAGCATTAATGAAGACCCGGTGCAGCCAAAAGCAAAAAATGTAAAAAACAAACAAAATTCCATTTTGGGTTATCTACAAAAAGATAATGATATAAAACCAACAGAACTTACGTCTCTCTCTTTATAAACTACTCGAGCATGGTAGAACTGTTTTAATTTTAATGCCAGCTCTCATTTTTCATCTGAAAATCTGACTATGCATCCCACCTTTAAGAGCAAGTATGCAAACACACAGGAGAGCAGTTGGTAATTAATATTATTGGGGAAATGGAAACATCAAATGCTGGAGGAACAAAAAAAATAAATGCATGCCAGCAACTCCACTGCACAAATGTAATGAACGAGTGTTTACAACGGCTTATTTTGACAAGGACTTAGTGTGAACTCAAACAAGATTTAAGACTCATTGGTCCCAGCTGTTCTTGATAATGTTATCAGTCGCTAAGTTGTGTCTGACTCTTTGCAACCCCATGGACTGCAGCACATCAGGCTCCCCTGTCCTTCACTATCTCCCGGAGTTTCCTCAAATTCATGTCCTTGATAAGGAGGGCCACAAAAGTTGAAAAGCATTTTTCATAGCTAACTCATCATGCACTTTAAAAAGATTCAGTCAGTCAGTTCAGTCAGTTCAGTCACTCAGTCATGTCCGACTCTTTGCGACCCCATGAATCGCAGCACGCCAGGCCTCCCTGTCCATCACCAACTCCTGGAGTTCACTCAGACTCACATCCATCAAGCTGGTGATGCCATCCAGCCATCTCATCCTCTGTCATCCCCTTTTCCTCCTGCCCCCAGTCCCTCACAGCATAAGAGTCTTTTCCAGTGAGTCAACTCTTCGCATAAGGTGGCCAAAGTACTGGAGTTGCAGCTTCAACATCAGTCCTTCCAATGAATATTCAAGACTGATTTCCTTTAGGATGGACTGGTTGGATCTCCTTGCAGTCCAAGGGACTCTCAAGAGTCTTCTCCAACACTACAGTTCAAAAGCATCAATTCTTTGGCGCTCAGCCTTCTTCACAGTCCAACTCTCACATCCATACATGACCAGTGGAAAAAACATAGCCTTGACTAAACAGACCTTTGTTGGCAAAGTAATGTCTCTGCTTTTCAATATGCTATCTAGGTTGGTCATAACTTTTCTTGCAAGGAGTAAGCATCTTTTAATTTCATGGCTGCAGTCACCATCTGCAGTGATTTTGGAGCCCCCAAAAATAAAGTCTGACACTGTTTCCCCATCTATTTCCCATGAAGTGATGGGGCCAGATGCCATGATCTTCGTTTTCTGAATGTTGAGCTTTAAGCCAACTTTTTCACTCTCCTCTTTCACTTTCATCAAGAGGCTTTTTAGCTCCTCTTCACTTTCTGCCATAAGGGTGGTGTCATCTGCATATCTGAGGTTATTGATATTTAAGGCAATGCCAAAGAATGCTCAAACTACTGCACAATTGCACTTATCTTACATGCTAGTAAAGTAATGCTCAAAATTCTCTAAGCCAGGCTTCAGCAATATGTGAACCGTGAACTTCCAGATGTTCAAGCTGGTTTTTGGAAAGGCAGAGGAACCAGAGATCAAATTGCCAACATCCACTGGATCATGGAAAAAGCAAGAGAGTTCCAGAAAAACATCTATTTCTGCTTTATTGACTATGCCAAAGCCTTTGTGTGGATCACAATAAACTGTGGAAAATTCAGAAAGAGATGGGAATACCAGAGTACCTGACCTGCCTCTTGAGAAACCTATATGCAGGTCAGGAAGCAACAGTTAGAACTGGACATGGAACAATAGACTGGTTCCAAATAGGAAAAGGAATATGTCAAAGCTGTATATTGTCAGCCTGCTTATTTAACTTCTATGCAGAGTACATCATGAGAAACGCTGGGCTGGAAGAAGCACAAGCTGGAATCAAGATTACCAGGAGAAAAAAGATTAGTATACATAAATATACTTTGCCTTATACAGCTAGTTTCTCAGACTACTAAACTATCATGATTTGTCTACTTGAGAAAGTATATCATTCTCAAACAATACGAACTTAATGTAATCATAATTGGAAAGGAACTTGGAAATAATACCATCTCAGAGTCCAGATCTAAAGGACCATTTAATAAGAAACACTATGGCACATAAACTTCAAAGACTTCCCACAATAAGCACTCTGAAGGGAATCTAAAATGTACTTGCATTCACGAGAACATGTGTCTAATGTAGATAGAACATTGTTCCACACTAGCCCACTTTATTCTGGCACAGTAAATATACGAAAAGATCCTTGAAGGAGAGATAGAGAACATATACTTGTGGAAATGACTGCAATGTAAGTGACCTCATCACTGTTCCGAACAACTCTGCTGGGACCATTGTGTGACTAAGGGGAATTCGGAATCCTTCTCTAACTTCCCCCATTCTTTGCCATTTTTATTATCGATACTCTTCTACTGCATTAAAGGGATACAAAAAAAAGTTCTTGCCGAGAAAACTAAAAAATTGATTACAGAGCCAAATACACTGAAAAGTATCTGATTAAGGGTACAAAAACAGTCTCTACTGTGGAAAGAAGAAAAGATGAATAATTCTGCCTGGACATCTGCCAGCCTTCTTGAGAGCCGTTAGTTTTAGTTGTTTGGTCGCTAAGTTGTACCTGATTCTTTACAACCTGGTGGGCTGTAGCCCGCCAGTCTCCCTCTGTCCATGGAATTTCCCAGATAAGAATACTGGAGTGGGTTGCCATTTCCTTCTCCAGGGATCTTCCCAACCCAGGGACTGAACCTGCATCTCTACGTCTCCTGCATTGGCAGGTGGATTTTTTTTTTTTTACCACTGAGCCACCTGGGAAGCCCTCCTTCTTGAGAGGGAAATGGTAATTTGAGCTGGGCCTTGACCGACGGGCAGGACATGCCCTGGCAGATACTGGAAGATGAGGAGGAGGTCTCTATTAAGGAAACAGACTGGTCAAGTGAGCTGACCACGAGCAGCAGGAGATTTTCTCAGGAACACAAAGTTCTCAAACGGGTCTGAGGGCCAACACCGAAGGAACTGTCTGCAAGTAACAGGAAGCCAGGAATCTCCTGGAGAACACACCAAAGGCTGGAAAGTCTGTCCAGAGGGTCAAAGTCGCTCAGGAGGAAACGGGGATGGCACATTTCCACTACAGCTCAGGGCAGTGTTTTTCAAACTGTAGTTCACAAGATCAATTTAGTGAGATGGCATTTCTTTTCCAAAATTAAAGAAAGCGAAGGAAAAGGAAGGGAAAGAGAGGTGGAGGTGGAGGTGGAGGAAGAGAAGGAAGGTGAAGGGGAGAAGGCATGAGAGGGAGCAGAGAAAGTGCATCACACAAGAAACTTTTCCATTTCTAGCTGTGGAATGCGTGTGTGTGCACTTTAATGAAAATCACTCATTTAAAGGGCCCTGCAGGTCTAATACCTTGGCACTTGATTAGAATGCAACTCAGTTCACTCAATATATTCAGACCATTAGTTTGGGTCCAAGCGTTCTTGGTCATGAATAATTGCTTGAAAAATCTTAACTGCACTAAGCAAGATGTTCTCATTAGATGCTTAGAAGACACAGTTTGATATCTTCATAAGGAAAGTAAAGTTTAGAAGAGTCATTTCCAGAGTTTGTAGCATTGCAATAGAGATTATACTTGACTCTTACAGACAGATAGATGCTAAACACTTTCACATGAAAGATAAATGGGTAATGTAATTCTGTTATTAGGTGGATAATCTCATAGGGGGAGTAAACTGAGAAAGAATAAAGATCCACAATTGATGCAATAAAGTAGATCATATTTCAGTAAGAAGCAACAGCTTAAAATGACAGATTACTTCCTCCTACTTATATAGGGCCTCATAAATATGTTTTCCCAAAGTATGTTCATGTAAAATAACCTTGCCTACATACAACTGATGAAAAAGCTGGAAAAGGAACACCCCAAATCAAAGAGCTAATGAGCAGTGAGGCTGAGAGAAGAGACAAAGTCTTCTCAGATGTAATTTATGAATATTCCCATAACTCCATGGTTGAAAAAATTACTGAGACTAAATCTCTTTTCAATAGTAACAACTTTATAAATATATACAAATATATATGTAAGTGGCAGATAGTCAATGCACATATAAGCCAAAGAACCTAAAGACGGTACCTGCCCACAATTTGGAAATGAAGGTATAAATAATCAAATTCTCTGCACTATGATATAACAAATAGGAACACTAATCAAATAAGATTAACTAAGAAAAAAGCTATGAATGTGTAGTTGTTCAGACTACTGTTTCCTCAAAATCATTAATGGACCCAGGGTACCTCCCTAAAAAAGAAAGTTTGATTATTAAAATGTAACAATAGAAATAAATCGAATTATTAAAAAATTTTGTTATTCATAGCATATACAAACAATCTGATATTGAACAATAACTAGATAACAAATGTCCAATGTTTATGAAGCACTGTTCAAAGGACACGTGGTAGCTGATTGTTTCTGTGGTCTGTTTGTCCGTTGGAATGGAACTGGGATGGTTTTCCAGGCTTTACACTTTAGAGGAAACATCCTACAACAAGCCTGTTCAATCCCCTTTATCTGGTTCTAAATTCCCAAAGCAATCTTTCCATAACTAATTTGACTTCCTGTGCCCTTTAATTCCCAGAGGGAGTAATCTTGGATATCTAAAATGAATATTCCATATTATAGTAACAAATATTTATACAAAAGTGTTAAGGACCTATGATACAAACTAACAAACTGGAATTACCCAGTTTGTTACATTTATTTTAAAATCCACCATCTTGTAAATTTATTTAAATCCCATCCTCATGTTGTAATTTATGGTTTATGTTTTATATTACTTACTCAACTGAAAATTATATGAAGGTACCATAATGTAGGAAGCTATAACAAGCATTCAACATATATTTTGAGTGATTAATGAACAGAGTAAATGAATGCATACAGATGGCCAACAGACACGTGAAAAGATTTCCAACATCACTAATGATTAGAAAAATGTAAATCAAAACTACCATGAGGTATCACCTTACACCGGCCAGAATAGATATCATCAAAATATCTACAAACAATAAATGCTGGAAAGGATGTACAGAGAAGGGAACCCTCCTACACTGTTGGCAGGAATGTAAGCTGTTACAACCACTATGGAGAACAGTACGGAGGTTCCTTAAGAAAATAAAAATAGAGCTACCAGATGACCCTGCAATCCCACTCTTGGGCATGTATCCAGGAAAAAAAAAAAAAAAGGACATGATCTGAAAGGATACATTCACCCCGATGTTCACTGCAGCACTGTTTACAACAGCCAAGACACGGAAGCAACCTAAATGTCCACTGATAGAAGAATGGATAAAGAAGATGCGGTAAAAATATACAAGGGAATATTAGTCAGCCATTAAAAAGAAAGAAAGAATGCCATTGGCAGCAACATGGTGGGCCTAGAGAGTGTCGTAGTGAGTGAAAAATCAGACAGAGGAGAAATATCATATGACACCCCTTATATGTGGAATCTGAAAAGAAATGACACAATGAACTTACTTACAAAACAAAAAAAAACATGCACAGACTTAGAAAACAAACTGAAGGCTGCCAGGAGGGAAGGAACAGTTAGGGAGTTTGGGATGGTCATATACACACAGCTATATTTAAAGTGGATAGAAAGACCTATTGTGTAGCACATGGAACTCCGCTCAACATTATGTGGCAGCCTGGATGGGAGGTGGGTTTGGGACAGAATGGATACAAGTATACGTATGGCTGAGTCCCTTCACTGTTCAGCTGGCTGAACACTGTTAAGTGGCTATACCCCAATAAAAAATAAAAAGTTCAGAAGAAAAAAGAATAGAGTAAATGAATGAACTTAGAGCACACTTTGAGGAAGCAATGATAATGACTCTCTAAACTAGGTGATTTCATCAGTGACAAACCTCTACAATGAGGATAATGCTGATGCCTGCTTGATACATTCCCTCACAACTTGTAAGTATTTCTGCATATGATTTCATGAGATCCTTGTAAGCAAACGTATGAAATAAGGATGCAAATACTATTGCTCTGCAAATGAGAAAACCAAGGCTCAGAGAGGTCCAGGGCTTACCTGGTGAGCACTACTAGGTAAGCAGCAGCAAAAGGGGGAATCAAACACCTGCTCTGATTGCCTGGCAAGTGTATCCTTGGCTAAAAGGTCCGCACAGGTGGTGATGCTGAGCCTCAGCACGTCCAGCTGGTGTTGTTTTAAGTACTTCTTACCCAAGATCAGGACTGGTCCTTGGATCCGAGGCAGAGCAGGACCCAAAGCTGGAGGTCAAATGGCTTCATCTATATGAAGAGTCAGAAACAGGACTCTGGCGATGTGGAACAGGGTGTTTCAAGATCAAGTCCCTGGTAGACTCTCCCATTCATATGGGAGAGGAGCTAGATAGGAAAAGGAGAGATGAGAGATGTAGGAGCAGAATGAGGAGAGAAGAGGGTCAGGGAAGGAAAAGGAAGGTGGAGGCAAGTAGCCACGGGGTCACAGGCTGCCGTCAGGTCACGGAGGGTGAGAACGGAGAACCGGCCCCTGCGTTTGGTGAACAGATTCCACGGCCAACCATTAAGAGGACTCATTTGGTTAGAGTGGTAGAAAAGGAAGACAATTCGAGAGGCATTAAGGTATGAGGAATTCTAATTTGAGGCATAAAGAGATGAAGGAATTCTAAGTTACACAAAGAATCTTGGGAAATCTGGATATGTTTCAAGCCAGTTGTATAGCAGCTTCAAACAAACACAGTTAACTCATTCAAGGGCTCGGAAGAATGCTAACCCAATCCAGAAAATGAGACTAAAGATAAAAGGTAGAAATGGAAGATGCACATGGACATGGAGTTCCTTGCTGCTATGACTTCTGTTCTTTCATCTGTCAAAGAGGGAACACTGTTACCACTTCCCAGAGAGCCTAGGAGGCTGGAGTGTTTAGTTTAGTTTAGTTCAGTTCAGTTTCTCAGTCTTGTCTGACTCTTTGTGACCCCATGGTGCAGCACGCCAGGCTTCTCTGTCCAGCACCAACTCCCAGAGCTTACTCAAACTCATGTCCATTGAGTCAGTGATGCCATCCAACCATCTCATCCTCTGCTGTCCCCTTCTCCTCCCACCTTCAATCTTTCCCAGCATCAGGGCCTTTTTCATTGAGTCAGTTCGTCGCATCAGGTGGCCAAAGTATTGGAGTTGCAGCTTCAACATCAGTCCTTCCAATGAATATTCAAGACTGATTTCCTTTAGGATGGACTGGTTGGGTCTCCTTGCAGTCCAAGGGACTCTCAAGAGTCTTCTCCAACACCACAGTTCAAAAGCATCACTTCTTCAGCACTCAGCTTTCTTTATAGTTCAACTCTCACATCCATACTTGACTACTGGAAAAAACATAGCCTTAGCTAGATGGACCTGTGTTGGCAAAGTAATGTCTCTGCTTTTTAATATGCTGTCTAGGTTGGTCATAACTTTTCTTCCAATGAGTAAGGGTCTTTTAGTTTCGTGGCTGCAGTCACCATCTGCAGTGATTTTGGAGCCCCCAAAAATGGCTGGAGCGTAGAAAGTACAAACAGGCCAGCTTGCTAGAGTGCTCAACATTGACAGCCATTTTCAGGCTGTACAAGATCGCTCCAGAAAACCAATAAACTCTCACTCCAAGCAAAGGCAGTGTGTGTGTACTAAGCCGCTTCAGTTGTGTCCCACTCTGCAATCTCTCATCTTCCGGGCTCCTCTGTTCATGGGATTCTCTAGGCAAGAATACCAGAGTGGGTTGCCATGTCCTCCTCCAGGGGATTTTCTCGACCCAGGGATTGAACCTGTGTCTCCTCTGCCTCCTGCAGTAGCAGGCAAGTTCTTTACCACTAGTGCTACGTGGGAAGCCCAGAAAAGGCAGTGATCAAGTCCATTTCACAGAAGAGAAAGGCAAGGCACACCGAAGCCCAGTGGCAGCTGAAGCTAAGACAGTGACTGACAGATCAGATTTCCTTCTCACTTCAAGTCTTCTCTCTGCTGATCAGATCTACTCTAAATGCCTTTATAAATGTTTCAGTGAATCTTATCTTCATGCATTGGATTAGCAAGATCAACTCCCCACTGATAATGCAAAATAACCCTGAAATGTTTCATGCCTTGCTGATCAGCCAGAAATTGAACTTTCCGGCTCCGTTTGGGCTGTGATGATCTTGATCTTTCACCTCTAGCAAAAATCTTCTCATAGCTATAATTTTTAAGTTCATAATGAGTGCTTCATTTGCTTTCCAAGCAGATAGAAAACCTTTTTTAAATACACTCAGACTGCCATGACCTTCGTCAATGACTTAAAGAGTTCACCACATGTAATAATTTTCTTTGCTCAGGAGACACTCTTAAGTTTTCTTTGAAGAGATTTGGGCAATAACCCTATTGCTGAAATTGAGCGCACATGCGTGCATGCACACACACGCACACGCACACACACACACTTTCAACTTGTCACCTTTGTACCATACCTGAAATCAAAACTTCTCTTTAAAATGTACTTAGAATTCTGTATGACTATCAAAGGGTTCTAAAATCCTTCAGCCCGCTAACTAAAATACAACAAAAATGTCAGCTAAATCTATTCAGAGTAAAAGAAGCACACCATCTTAACTACACAAGCAGATACCCTAAATGCCTACAGGAACAAACACAGTCCAGCTCCCAAATGGAACTGCAGGCTGCCCCACCCAGCTGAAGGAGGCTGAACTCATTTGGGGTACCTCTTGGAATTTTTTTAAACTAAAGAAGAAAAACAATGCTTTTAATGATATGGGACAATGTAAAGCCATTCTAGTCTGTTTTGCCTATTTTTTTGAGGTTTATACCATGAAATAGAGGTTTTGAATAGTGTAACATCACACTCCATGAAAGCTTTCTGGAAGGCAGGCCCCAAATCTTAGTCTCCTTTCTGATTCCCTCTGGTAGAAGGCACTGCCTACATGAAGAGGGTGCTGAACTACTGCTGACTATCATATCCTATTTCTAAAGCTGAATGGTGGGCACAGAGGTGTTTATTATTATGCCTTAAACCGTATTTATGTTTTAGGTACCTTCTGTAGGTATGCTATTTCATAATTTTAATAAAGGAAAGAAAGAAGAAGGACGAAAATCCTGAGGCCTATCGACTATACATTTTAATTCAACAGGTCTAAAGTGGAGATAAGGGATTTTTTTTTTTTCCTAATCACCCCAGGTAATGCAGATGTGGGCTATCTACAGAATTCACTTTGAAAGACAAACAAAAAAATAAACCAACATAAATAACATGCCTATAATTAATACACTGCTTTAGTGGTGATGGTGTCTTATTTTCACAGTTCAAATTATCAGGTTTAGCCTTAACACAGACAACAAAGTATTTAACATAAAATATTACTCTCAGATATGCCTAGAAATTTCCTCCTAACTTGCTCTGATTTGTCTACAATTTATAATGCTTTTCATTTCCTTTTTCCTTCAAATATTTGAGGGAAGGAATCCCTGATTATATTTCTCTCCTACTTGGTTCATCGCCCAAACTCACACAATTTTACAAAGTTATGCAGCTTTAGAAATTTACTCAGGATTTAAGACCTCATATTTACTTCATATTTTGAGGAATGGCTTTTAGCTGAATCCTTCCCTTTTTCAGCTTGCAAAAACATGAAATATCAAGGTAAAAAAACAGTATATCTTTTCCCAAACACTTACCCCTCTTGCTTTTTCATTAAACAACAGTATAAGTGTCAAATGAAATAAAAATATTTCTGTAACAACAACATGAAAACCACATAATATTTTCTCTCCAAACTCAGGAAATTATTTTCCAGTTTTGTTTTTTTAAAGAAACTTTAAGAAATCCCTGTGGTAGTTACTAAAAGGTAGAAGTTACTCGAATTTGAGTGCAATGATTCTCTTAGCAAATCCTATAAGGCTTAAAACCTAGGTAAGGCTTTTGGAGGAGAAAAAACCATGTCTTTTACCACCAAACTTTGCAGTTGGAACAGAAATGTATACAGGGTTAAAAAAAAAAAAAAGAAAATGTGTTTATCCTATGTCTCACAAGTTAGAATAGAAGAGAGAACATTCTAATCTATCTTTTTTATACCTGACAATGAAAATAGGGTTCACCAAGTCATCACTTTCTCTATTATCCAAAAAAGGAACTAAAACTTCATGCACACACATACATACACACACATAATCACCATCACCACCAATCAGACCATGTGAACAGCACACCCTACTACCCTGGAGTTTGAAAAATCACATTTCAAACACCGGAATGAATAAATAACAATCACAAAAAAGAAGCTAACCAAGTTTCTAATATTTAAATGAAAGTAATTTAAAACTTAAAAGCCACAAAATTAGACTCTCAGTCAGCTACACCCTTAAACAGTCTCCCTCTAACACTTCAAGGGCGTGCTGGCATTCTAGCACGCACGCACTGCTCTGCACACACGCTGAGTGCCCGCGGCCACTGGAATGATTATAGTTGGCTCGCTGAATCAACAACGTCAGTTATCAAAACAGAAATTGTTCTTTAATTTTACCAAAAAGTAATAAGGCTATTCTCACCAAAGGGCAAGAGGTGAGTTTAAGGGATGCAATAACTTTCAACTCATGACAAAACCTTTTCTGTAACCACCAATCTTATGGAAAAGGCATTTACAATGAGAGGTATATAAGTAACAGAAAAAAATTCCTCCTAAATTATATAACAACTTTACAAAATAAATGAACAGAATCATTTCAAATGACACTACTGTATCTGCATACATCCCCCAAAGCATTAAATAGAAATAGGCTACACAGTGACACATTTTAACCCATGAGAGCATATGCTAAATACACGTATTAAAGATGTATATATAAGTATGTGAGATCATAAAGTCAATGTCAAGAAATAACAGAATCTAGAAGGAAAAATGTTTTCTTCCATGTACAAACACGGCAAAGGATGGTCAGTTGGAAAGAACATGGCAACATGGAAATGTACCCAGTACACGTACTGGTGTGGGTACAGAACTGCTGTGTACAAGGCAGAGCAGACAATCACAGAGAATAGAATCGGAATCTTCACCTAGTGGCACGCGACACTGGACTCAACTTTTCAATCTTTTCATGTACAGGCACCAAAAGTTTCTCCTTCTATCCTTAGATAAGATTTTACTAATATACAGTACAAAAGAGTAAGCCTCCCTTACATCTATTTCAACAATAGCCTACCCTCAGTTACCTTAGAACAGTATTTTCAGTTCAGTTCAGTTCAGTCGCTCAGTCGTGTCCGACTCTTTGTGACCCCAGGAATGCAGCACGCCAGGCCTCCCTGTCCATCACCAACTCCCAGAGCTCACTCAAACTCATGTCCATCAAGTCAGTGATGCCATCCAGCCATCTCATCCTCTGTCGTCCCCTTCTCCTCCTGCCTTCAATCTTTCCCAGCATCAGGGTCTTTTCCACTGAGTCAGTCCATCGCATCAGGTGGCCACAGTATTGGAGCTTCAGCTTCAATATCAGTCCTTCCAATGAACATTCATTCAGGACTGATTTCTTTTAGGATGGACTGGTTGGACCTCCTTGCAGTCCAAGGAACTCTCAAGAGTCTTCTCCAACACCACAGTTCAAAAGCATCAATTCTTCGGTGCTCAGCTTTCTTCACAGTCCAATTCTCATATCCATACATGACTACTAGAAAAAACAGAGCTTTGACTAGATGGACCTTTGTTGGCAAAGTAATGTCTCTGCTTTTTAATATGCTGTCTAGGTTGGTCATAGCTTTTCTTTCAAGGAGTAAGCGTCTTTTAATTTCATGGCTGCAGTCACCATCTGCAGTGATTTTGGAGCCCCAAAACATAAAGTCTGTCACTGTTGCCATTGGTTCCCCCATCTATCTGCCATGAAGTGATGGGACCAGGTGCCATGATCTTCATTTTCTGAATGTTGAGCTTTAAGCCAACTTTTTTGCTCTTCTCTTTCACTTTCACGAAGAGGTTCTTTAGTTCCTCTTTGCTTTCTGCCATAAGGGTGGTGTCATCTGCATATCTGAAGTTATTGATATTTCTCCCAGCAATCTTGATTCCAGCTTGTGCTTTACCCAGCCCAGCATTTCTCATGATGTACTCTGCATATAAGTTAAATAAGCAAGGTGACAATATTAAGCTGTGATGTACTCCTTTCCCAATTTGGAACCAGTCTGTTGTTCCATGTCCGGTTCTAACTGTTGTTTCTTGACCTGCGTACAGATTTCTCAGGAGACAGATCAGGTAGTCTGCTATCCCCATCTCTTGAAGAATTGTCCACAGTTTGTTGTGATCCACATAGCCAAAGGCTTTGGCGTAGGCAATAAAGCAGAAGCAGATGTTTTTCTGAAACTCTCTTGCTTTTTCTATGATTCAACAGATGCTGGCAAGTTGATCTCTGGTTCCTCTGCCTTTTCTAGATCCAGCTTGAACACCTGGAAGTTCACAGTTCATATACTGTTGAAGCCTGGCTTGGAGAATTTTGAGCATTACTTTACTAGCGTGTGAGATGAGTGTGATTGTGTGGTAGTTTGAGCATTCTTTGGCATTGGCTTTTTTGGGGACTGGAATGAAAACTGACTTTTCCAGTCCTGTAGCCACTGCTGAGTTTTCCAAATTTGCTGGCATATTGAGTGTAGCACTTTCACAGCATCACCTTTTAGGATTTGAAATAGCTCAACTGGAATTCCATCACCCCCATTAGCTTTGTATGTAGTGATGCTTCCTAAGGCGCACTTGACTTCACATTCCAGGATGTCTGGCTCTAGGTGAGTGATCACACCATCATGGTTATCTGGGTCATGAAGATCTTTTTTGTATAATGCTTCTGTGTATTCTTGCCACCTCTTCTTAATCTCTTCTGCTTCTGTTAGATCCATACCATTTCTGTCCTTTATTGTGCCCATCTTTGCATGAAATGTTCCCTTGGTATCTCTAGTTTTCTTGAAGAGATCTCTAGTCTTTCCCATTCTATTGTTTTCCTCTATTTCTTTGCATTGATCACTGCAGAAGGCTTTCTTCTCTCTCCTTGCTGTTCTTTGGAGCTCTGCATTCAAAGAGTATATCTTTCCTTCTCTCCTTTGCCTTTCACTTTTCTTCTTTTCACAGGTATTTGTAAGGCCTCGCCAGACAACCATTTTGCCTTTTTGCATTTCTTTTTCTTGGGGATGTTCTTGAGCATAGTCTCCTGTACAATGTCACGAACCTCTGTCCATAGTTCTTCAGGCACTCTGTCTATCAGATCTAATGCCTTGAATCTGTTTGTCACTTCCATTGTATAATTGTAAGGGATTTGATTTAGATCATACCTGAATAGTCTAGTGGATTTCCTTACTTTCTTCAATTAACTTTAGAAAGGCTTAAAACTTAAAATTATCTAATATCTTTTTGCAGATCATTTTCTCCCATAATTTTGTATAAAAATAAAAGAGTCTATTCACTTCATATCAGAAGATATGACCAAACTGGACTTTGCAAGCTTCTTTTCCGAAGCTCAGTGTTCAATATTTGTGAACAATTATGTCTCACTCTCCAGGACTTCAAAAATTCCTGATAATCATAAAACTGCATAATAAACATTAAAGAACTAGACCAATGATGTTAGAAGACAAAGAAGATGTACATAAATTCAGTATTGCTAAAATGCAACATTAATGTAAATAATTTAATTATCTACTGGGGAATGAACATGTAGATACACGTTCAAATGCCATATGTTGATGTCAAGAAAATGAGTGATCTTTGAACTTCTGCCAAAAGTCATTTGAGAAAGAAAAGGTTTTTAAGGGAATCACATTAGAAAGAGATAAATGACACTGTTAAACAAATTAACCCTTTCCTCAAATTCTTTCAAGGCAATAGATAGATAATCATAGCAGGCGCTAATCCAAGACTTTCGTAACTTCCCTACCTCACTAATTATGTGGCAACTGAAAGAATGTCTTGGCATAATGAGATGTTGGTTAAATCTAGTTATCTGCCAATTTCATTCCTACACTGAGAGAAAACACACATCCACGATGCCTGGCTTCACTTTAAAGGCAGGGCTTGATCTCAGCCGGTCCTTGGTGCTACCTGGCAACACTAGCATCCTCTCCAGGTGACTCACTCTCATCTGCATGGCAAGTCCGCATTTTCTCCTCTCATCTGAAACATGAATAGCATTTACCCCACCCTCATTCTCACGTGCAACGAAAAAATAAAAGGCATCAGAATAAAACTTCCAAGTGTCCCCCTCAACCCATTTACACAGATCTATAGCCATGCACTCTGTCTTCCCTCCTGTTATTATGAATAAATGGTCTAAGTTCCTACTGAAGCTCATACAACCCAACATCACTCTCTCGCACTTGATCAAATAAACTGCTCCAGCACTCTCTCTTAAATCCACAGCTCTCTCTCCACTGTACAGTTCCCATCATGATAGAAAATGCTGTCCTTTCTGAAAGAGTAAATCTTGACCACACACCTCTCTCTAAAAATAGCCCCATTTCTCTATTCCTTTTTATCACAAAGTACATCATAACCACAGTCTATACTTCTTATCTCTAATTCTTCTCTTCCTGTTTTCCTTAAGCCTACTCCAAACAAGCTTTTGCCCCTGCCCTCTACCAAAACCAGTCTGTTAAAAGTTAACAGTAACCTCTGCATAGCTTAATTTCACGGTAAATTCTCAGAATTCACTTACACAACTCCCATCAGCAGAATCTGACATGCATACATGTTAAGTCGCTTCAGTCATGTCCAGTTCTTTGGGACCCTATAGACTGTACCACACCAGGTTCCTCTGCCTATGGGTTCTCCAGGCAAGCATACTACAGTGGATTGCCATGCCCTCCTCCAGGGGATCTTCCCTACCCAGGGATTGAACCCAAGTCTCTTAAGTCTCCTGCATTGGCAGACAGGTTTTTTACCATAAGCGCCATCTGGGAAGCACTGGTGTCAGAATCTGACACCACTCATCATATCCTCCTCCTTCAAACCCCTTCTTCACCTGGCTTCCTGGATACCATGCTCTCTTGTTTTTCCTTCAATCTCATTAATTATACTCTCTCTGTTGCCTTTGCTGCTTATTCCTCATTGCCTTAACCTCTTAATGCTGGAGGGTCCCCAGGCTCCATCCTTGAACCTTTGCTCTTTTCTGTCTGTGGAATCTCATATACAATCTTGGCTTTAAATATCATTTATTCATTGATGATGCCCTAATTTACATCTCCAGGTTTAGGCCAGTCCCTCAACTCTCAACCCTTGTATCTATAATTGCTCACTGACATCTTCAACTGGATATGTAATAGGCATCCCAACATACAAAAACAAAACAAAACAAAAAACAACCAGTTCTCCATGTTTACCATATGGCTGACATTACAAGTGTTCATCAATCCAGTTCCCCTCTCCTTGAGGGCACAGGAATATGGTAAGGCCACACGACTTGTTCTGGCCAATGTAACGTGAGCAGAAGCACCACATATCACTTCCAACCGAAAAATACAAAGTCTATTTGTGATTCTCTAAGCTCATTGGAAAAGACCCTGAAGCTGGGAGGGATTACGGGCAGGAGGAGAAGGGGACGACAGAGGATGAGATGGCTGGATGGCATCACTGACTTGATGCACATGACTTTGGGTGAACTCTGGGAGTTGGTGATGGACAGGGAGGCCTGGTGTGCTGCGATTCATGGGGTCACAAAGAGTCGGACAAGACTGAGTGACTGAACTGAACTGAACTGAATCTCTCTATCTCTGTTATGGCACACCTAAAATGCTTTGTGCTCCATCCAGATGATGTACCTTCAAAACATAAGCCTCCACTAACCAGGTTTCCTTAGTAATGGCAAAGAGCTTCCCACTGACCCACATGGGACAGGTACCATTAGCAAGAAATAACTCTTTATGCTTAACTGAGATTTTGCAGTTCTTAGTTATCACAGTATACTGTGGCTATCCAGACTAAACAACCCCACATTTCTGCTGTCACACAGCACTCTTCTCCACGTCAGCAAACTCCATCCTTCCAGCTGCTCAGTCAAAAACCGTGAAGTCACTCTCAACCCTTTCTATCCCTCACACCCTACATCCAAATCCATCAGCATATCCTGTGCCTTCCAAATACATTACAGAAAACCCAAATGAACTTTTTGGCCAACTCAATAAACACAGAATCCAACCACCTATTAGTTTCTCCACCACCATGCTGCTCTTCAAGAGACACTGCTTAGAAAATGAAAGACAAACTAGACTGGGAAAAACATTTACAAAGCGCATATACATATATATATATAAAATGAAGGTCTTGTATCCAGAATATAGAATTCTCAAAGCTCATCAATAAGAAAGCAAAACACTCAATTTTGCAAAAAGAAAAATTTTACTAGACATCTCCCAAAAGAAGACATAGATAACAAATAAGCACATGCAAAGATAAAAATGCTCACCATTATTAGTCACTGGGTAACACAAATTAAATAAAAATCACAATGAGCGTGGGAGGTAAGAGAGATTCAAGAGGGAGGGGATATATGTATACCTATGGCTGACTCATGCCTATATATGACAGAAAACAACACAATATTGCAAAGCAATTATCCCCCAATTAAAATTACATATATCCAGCCTCATTCAAAGGTATTCTTTTCTTGGACTACCCTGATGGTCGAGTGGTTAAGAATCTATCTGCCAACGCACGGGACACAGGTTCAATCCCAGGTCTGGGAAGATCCCGTGTGCTGCCGGGCAACTAAGTCTGTGTGCCACGACTCCTGACCGCGAGCTGTAGAGCCCGAAAGCTGTAACTACTGAGCCCTGCGCTGCAACTACTGAAGCCCAGAGCCCAGAGCCCGTGCTCTGCAACAAGAGAAGCCACGGCAACCAGAAGTCCCAGCACCACAACCAGAGAACTGCCCGGGCCAGCCGCAACTAGAGCAAGTCTACGCAGCAACAGAGACCCAGCACGGCCAAAAATACATGAATTAATTAAAAAATGTTTAAATTTGTATTCTTTTCTGAATGATAAGATATCAGGAGAAACAAGCGACTACAAAGCAGAGTCCCTTGGTACAAAGTCGCAGGGCCTCTCAGCCAAGAAGAACCACCTATAAGCAGCTCCCACAATGGACTACTGCCATCCCGATACATAAGCACTCCTCTTTGGCTACGGTTCCCCAGGATAATTTCTCTGAACTCATCTTAAAAACCTGGCATCATTTCTCCTTGTTTAATACCATCTTCACCTGCCATTAAACTTTTACTGACCCTTTTTCCATGACCGTAGTTTGCCCTAAATATTTTTAAGAGCTGAGGAATGGCCATAGTGGGTGTCCTCAGTTCACGAGTCTTGGATGTAAAAGCCCCTTGGCTTGGATTCCTTGTCCTCTGTCTCCTCATTGCTCACTGAAATAGAAAAATCACGACCTATCTCTGTCTCATTCACCTCCCTTGCTCTTCTCCTTGAAATCCTAAATTCCACTCATTATTGTCAATTTTAGCCTCTTTCTAACACATGAATCTACCCACTTCTTTCATAAGCTGCTATAGTTAAGCATTTTCTGTGATGTGATTCCTTTGTCATAAAATAAAATATAAAATAAAAGGAGAGCATCCACGTATGTTTAAAAAAGCTAGCCCCATGACTCACCTCGTTTCCACCAACTGCCTTGGTTAATATCACCGCAGAAGACACAGGCGGAGGCATGCAACCTACTGTCTGCAACCTGAAATAGAAAACAAAAAGCAATTATAAGTAGGTTTCTTTTTTTTCCAATTATAAAATTTTCACTACATTCATTCTAAAATAGCAGAGCTAGGAGAACATTTATTGGGGCACACGTCCTGTCGAGTTCAGACAATTCTGTATGAGCCAATGCGGCTTAGTAGAAACTCTCACTCCATGCCACAGATTTGAGTGATCTCATTTTTAAAATTATTAAAGCTCTTATACAATTCAAAAAACAGTCAGATTATGGTGAGTGTGGTGATCGAAAATAACCCAGTTTATCATTTGGTAAGTGTATATAAGCTTAGTTATTTTCAGGTATCTTTTCCTTATATGTTTTATAGGAAGGCTTTTGGCAAAAATAAAACTTTAAAACCTCTTGCAGGGCTTCCATGGTGCCTCAGTGGTAAAGAATCCGAAAGCCAACGGAAAAGACATAGGTTCAATCCCTGATCTGGGGAGATCCCACACGCCGTGGAGCAACTGAGCTCGTGTGCCACAGCTATTTAGCTCTTGCCTGGGAGCCAAAACTACTGAGCCCACATGCTGCAATTACTGAACCTTGAACACCCTAGAGCTTGAAACAAGAGCCAGTACTGCAATGAGACATCCATGTACCTCAACTAGTCAGTAGCGTCCATCACCAAAACTAGAGAAAAACCTCAGCAGCAACAAAGGCCCAGTTTAACCAAAAATAAGTAAATAAAGTTACATATATATTTTAAAAAACCTCTTGCAAAGTTCAAATGTATTTAACAAAAACACAAGCTTACATTTGCTAATTCTTTTCCACAAAACAGCAATTCTGAAACTTTCATCTCATAAAAGATATTTTCATGTTGCTATAATATCATTGTAAAAATAGGCATGACACAATCATATACTGCAAGGAGATCCAACCAGTCCATCCTAAAGGCAATCAGTCCTGAATGTTCATTGGAAGGACTGATGTTGAAGCTGAAACTCCAATACTGTGGCCACCTGATGCAAAGAACTGACTCATTGGAAGAGACCCTGATGCTGGGAAAGATTGAAGGCAGGAGGAGAAGGGGATGACAGAGGATGAGATCGTTGGATGGACATGAGTTGAGTAAGCTCCAGGAGTTGGTGATGGACAGGGAAGCCTGGTGTGCTGCAGTCCATGGGGTCACAAAGAGTCAGACATAATGAGTGACTGAACTGAACTGAATCATATACTTCTTAGATTCAGACCCTGTAGTAAATTCTAGTGTCTATTCTAAATCTGGTTCTTATTAATTATGTATATAGTCCTTAGATCATAATTAGAAGTCTATTCTCTTAGTTTAGAATAGAAAAATATATTGCATCACAAGCAAATGAAATTATGAGTAGTGAATCCAAGTATTAAAGATAAAAAGACATTATTCAGCATTCATACAGAATATACATTCTGGGGACAAGGAGAAAAAGGCCCAACTACAGTGGAAAGTGGAAAGTTTATACAAGGAATCAAGGACACAGAGTACCTGACTAATATTTGAAAGTAGGATCACAGGTGATTTTTTATTCTCTTTTGTAATAATATATTACTAACATTTACAAATGAATTTATATTAGCTCTGAAATAAGAAAAAATGAAAGTTTTCATTAATTTTGACTGAAGACTTAAGAAAAATCCTTATTTGGAATTTCAGTTGAATTCACATGAATATAGCAATTTTTTTTTTTGGCCATGCCTTGTGGCTTATGGGATCATAGTTTCCACACCAGGGATTGAACCTGGGCCCTTAGCAGCAAAAGCATCGAATCCTATCCAGTAGACCACCAGGGAATCCCCAAATATGGTCTTCTTTTAAGATCTATTTTCCCAAATGATGTTCAAGTAGTGTCTGATTATGAATTTCCAATCTCTCACCCTTTCTTGTGATCAGCACCATGAATATCACTAACACTAACTAGACTTTTACCATTTGTAAAAGATACTGTTCTGGACAATAGACACTTTACTCATTTATCCCTCATGAGTATTTAAGACAAATACTACCATTCTCTTTCTGAAAACTGAAGTTAAGAAAGGAGTTAAGTGACACAACCAAACTCACAAAACTGCTTATCTAGGATTAAGTTACTCCTGAATCCAGGGACAACAACTTTAGCAAAGCCTGTTTCTCCAGCCTCTGCCTTCTATATTCCTTGCCACCAAGACTAGTGATAAGCCCTCTCAGGTATTTTCAATCTTTCTAGCTTTTCCAATCTTTCCCTCTCATCTGGCCCCTTCCCTTCTATGTACAAAGGAGGAGAATTCTCAACATCTTAAAAAAAAAAAAAAAACAAAGACTAATCTATACATTTAATATATATGCTTTCTATAGTTAGGATACTACACAGGGTATTAGAGAAAAAGTAGAAGGCATCATTTCTGCCTTCAAGAAGGCAAAACATTCAACACACAAATGTAGATAACTAACCTCAAAATTAGCAGTTTCCTCAAGATACAGTCCTACCGTTATCACTGCGGCTCACTGCTGTGCTCCACTTCCTTGGCCCCAAAGCTCATTCTCTCTCGACTCCCCTGGAATCGGACTTTTGACCCTCCTAGTAAAAGTGTATGTGCCTGCGCATGCTCAGTCTTGTCCAACTCTTTGCAACCCCATGGACTGCAGCCCGCCAGGCTCCTCAGTTCATGGGATTCTCCAGGCAAGAGTACTGGAGTAGGTTGCCATTTCCTCCTCCACAGGATCTTCCCATCCCAGCGATCACACCCAGGCCTCCCATGGATCCTGAATTGGTGGGTGGATTCTTTACCACTTGAGGCACCTGGGAAGCCCCTCTAGTAAAAGCAGTAACCTTATAAATCCCCAGAAATCTCCCAGTCAGTCACCAGATTCAACATCCTTTTCCCTACATCCATTCTTCTTACCCCCTTGCTTCTCAAAGCACTCTATTCTCTTGGCTGTCATAGGACAGCATCATTCTAATTTACCTTGTGTTTTAAACAAACCCATTCAAGTTTTTGCTGGCTACTCCCGTCTTCTTCTCAATCTTAATTTCAAACCTGAATGGATAAGAATACTTAAAAATTTCTATTGCTAAACCCAGCCTCCATTCCCTCGATTGCTGCCTAAGACTACCACCTTAAACTAAACACGTCTATTTTCAAAGAAATCAACTTTGCGTCTCAATTGGCTTATCTCTGTCAATGGATCACTTTACTCCTAATGAACTAGCTTGAAACTTTCGAGTTAAGTGGAGCTCCACTCAGTCTTAATAAACCAGTCAGTCACCACAACCAATTTTCCACTGTTTTCCATGACCGTTGTCATCATCCCCCTTCAGACGCTTTTTTGCCCAAGTCTAGACATATCTAAATGCCTACTCAGTGTTCTCTCTACCTCCACTCTTTCCTTTTAACACAAAAAGTTAAGGGAGTATGTACTCAGAATACATTTATTTCAGTGATTGAAACAGGATCCTGATACAGAAGTCAGCAGCTCCCACTAGTTAACATACTAAGTGTGTACTCTCAAACTGGGAGGGGACGGGAGAAAAAAATGAGTGAGGAAAAGCTTTCTCTAAGTGAGGCAGACTCAGTCTATGCTGCTTTCAGGTCAATATCCTTAGCTGCGGAATTGTATGCTTTTCTTTACTTAGCATATGGAGATTACAAGCGCTACTCTGCCGACATACCCAGGACAATACTATCAGATAATCTTCCTTAATGACCATTCTTGAGCATGTGTTCTCGTGTTTAGCACATTTAACAGTTCTCCATTATCTACAGATTTAAATCCAAACTCTTCAGATCAGTAGGTCCCACCTTTTGCAGCTTGGCCTAAAGGAAACTTTTTATCTTTGTCGCCCACTAATGCTTCATGTTTGAATTCTCTACTTTAGAGGTACACAATCCAGGCTGAACTTCTTCCCCTCAGTTCAGTTCAGTCACTCGGTCATGTCTGACTCTGCAACCCCATGGACTGTAGCATGTCAGGCTTCCCTGTCCTTCACCAACTCCCAGAGCTTGCTCAGGCTCACATCGGTGATACCATCCAACCACCTCATCCTCTGTCATGCCCTTTTCCTCCTGCCTTCAGTCTTTGCCAGCATTGGGGTCTTTTCAAATGAGTCAGTTCTTCACAACAGGTGGCCAAAGATTTGGAGTTTCAGCTTTAGCATCAGTCCTTCCAATGAAAACCCAGGACTAATCTTCTTTAGGATGGACTGGTTGGATCTCCTTGCAGTCCAAGGGATTCTCAAGAGTCTTCTCCAACACCGCAGTTTAAAAGCATCAATTCTTCAGTGCTGAGTTTTTTTTACAGTCCAACTCTCACATCCATACATGATTACTGGAAAAACCATAGCTTTGACTAGATAGACCATTGTTGGCAAAGTAATGTCTCTGCTTTTTAATATGCTCTCTAGATTAGTCATAGCTTTTCTTCCAAGGAGCAAGCATCTTTTAATTTCATGGCTGCAGTCACCATCTGCAGTGATTTTTGGAGCCCAAAAAAATAAAGTCTGTCACTGTTTCCATTGTTCCCCCATCTATTTGCCATGAAGTGATGGGACCAGGTGCCATGATCTTAGTTTTCTGAACACTGAGTTTTAAGCCAGCTTTTTCACTCTCCTCTTTCACTTTCAAGAGGCTCCTTAGTTTCTTTTTGCTTTCTGCCATAAGGATGGTGTCATCTGCATATCTGAGGCTATTGATATTTCTCCCAGCAATCTTGATTCCAGCTTGTGCTTCATCCTGTCCAGCATTTCTCATGATGTACTCTGCAAATAAGTTAAATAAGCAGGGTGACAATATACAACCTTGATTTACTTCTTTCCCAGTTTGGAACCAGTCCGTTGTTCCACGCCTGGTTCTAACTGTTGCTTCTTAACCTGCATACAGATTTCTGAGGAGGTAGGCAAGGTGGGTTGGTATTCCCATCTTTTTAAGAATTTTCCACAGTTTGTTGTGATCCATACAGTCAAAGGCTTTGGTGTAGTCAATAAAGCAGAAGTAGATGTTTTTCTGGAATTCTCTTGCTTTTTTATGATCCAACAATGTTGGCAATTTGATCTCTGGTTCCTCTGCCTTTTCTAAATCCAGCTTAAACATCTGGAAGCTCCCAGTTCACATACTGTGGAAGCCTAACTTTGAGAATTTTGAGCATTACTTTGCTAGCATGTGAGATGAGTATGGATCTAAGAGTTGGACTGTGAAGAAAGCTGAGCGCTGAAGAATTGATGCTTTTGAACTGTGGTGTTGGAGAAGACTCTTGAGAGACCCTTGGACTGCAAGGAGATCCAACCAGTCCATTCTAAAGGAGATCAGTCCTGAATATTCATTGGAAGGACTAATGTTGAAGCTGCAACTCCAATACTTTGGCCACCTGATGCGACAAACTGACTCAATGGAAAAGGCCCTGATGCTGGGAAAGACTGAAGGCAGAAGGAGAAGGCAACAATGGAGGAGGAAATGGCTGGATGGCATGACCAACTCAATGGACATGAGTTTGAGTAAACTCTAGGAATTGGTAATGGACAGGGGTGCCTGATGTGCTGCAGTCCATGGGGTCGCCAAAAGCCAGACACAACTGAGTGACTGAACTGAACTGAGATGAGTACAATTGTGCAGTAGTTTGAGCATTCTCTGGCATTGCCTTTCTTTAGGATTGGAATGAAAACTGACTTTTCCAGTCCTGTGGACACAGCTGAGTTTTCCAAATTTGCTGGCATATTGAGTGTGGCACATTCACAGCATCATCTTTTAGGATTTGAAATAACTCAGCTGCAATCCCAACACCTCCACTGGCTTTGTTCATAGTGATGCTTCCTAAGGCTCACTTGACTTTGTATTCCAGGATGTCTGACCTTCTTCCTCTATAACTGGTTATACTTATCTAACAAATCACAAGCTAGACCATTCTGATTGGCTACTATTCTGTATGTATATATATATATATATATATATGTATATATGTACATATATACATATATATATATATATCCTATGTGCATGCATGTTAAGTCTCTTCAGTTCAGTTCAGTCACTCAGTCACGTCCAACTCTTTGCCACCCCATGAATCACAGCTCACCAGGCCTCCCTGTCCATCACCAACTCCCGGAGTTCACTCAGACTCACGTCCATTGAGTCAGTAATGCCATCCAGCCATCTCATCCTCTGTCGTCCCCTTCTCCTCCTGTCCCCAATCCCTCCCAGCATCAGAGTCTTTTCCAATGAGTCAACTCTTCGCATGAGGTGGCCAGAGTATTGGAGTTTCAGCTTCAGCATCATTCTCTCCAAAGAAACCCCAGGGCTGATCTCCTTCAGAATGGACTGGTTGGATCTCCTTGCAGTCCAAAGGACTCTCAAGAGTCTTCTCCAACACTACAGTTCAAAAGCATCAATTCTTCGGTGCTCAGCCTTCTTCACAGTCCAACTCTCACATCCATACATGACCACTGGGAAAACCATAGCCTTGACTAGACAGACCTTTGTTGGCAAAGTAACGTCTCTGCTTTTCAATATGCTGTCTAGGTTGGTCATAATTTTTCTTCCAAGGAGTAAGCGTCTTTTAATTTCATGGCTGCAGTCACCATCTGCAGTGATTTTGGAGCCCCCCAAAATAAAGTCTGACACTGTTTCCATTGTTTCCCCATCTATTTCCCATGAAGTGATGGGACCAGATGCCATGATCTTTGTTTTCTGAATGTTGAGCTTTTCAGTTCAGTTCAGTTCAGTCACTCAGTCATGTCCGACTCTTTGTGACCCCATGAATCGCAGCACGCCAGGCCTCCCTGTCCACACCAACTCCCAGAGTTCACTCAGACTGGCATCCATTGAGTCAGTGATGCCATCCAGCCATCTCATCCTCTGTCGTCCCCTTCTCCTCCTGCCCCCAATCCCTCCCAGTATCAAAGTCTTTTCCAATGAGTCAACTCTTCGTATGAGGTGGCCAAAGTACTGGAGTTTCAGCTTTAGCATCATTCCTTCCAAAGAAATCCCAGGGTTGATCTTCAGAATGGACTGGTTGAATCTCCTTGCAGTTCAAGGGACTCTCAAGAGTCTTCTCCAACACCACAGTTCAAAAGCATCAATTCTTTGGTGCTCAGCCTTCTTCACAGTCCAACTCTCACATCCATACATGACTACTGGAAAAACCATAGCCTTGACTAGACGGACCTTAGTCGGCAAAGTAATGTCTCTGCTTTTGAATATGCTGTCTAGGTTGGTCATAACTTTTCTTCCAAGGAGTAAGTGTCTTTTAATTTCATGGCTGCAATCACCATCTACAGTGATTTTGGAGCCCCCAAAAAATAAAGTCTGACACTGTTTCCACTGTTTCTCCATCTATTTCCCATGGAGTGATGGGACCGGATGCCATGATCTTTATTTTCTGAATGTTGAGGTTTAAGCCAACGTTTTCACTCTCCTCTTTTACTCTCATCAAGAGGCTTTTTGGTTCCTCTTCACTTTCTGCCATAAGGGTAGTGTCATCTGCATATCTGAGGTTCTTGATATTTCTCCCGGCAATCTTGATTCCAGCTTGTGCTTCATCCAGTCCAGCGTTTCTCATGATGTACTCTGCATATAAGTTAAATAAGCAGGGTGACAATATATAGCCTTGACATACTCCTTTTCCTATTTGGAACCAGTCTGTTGTTCCATGTCCAGTTCTAACTATTGCTTCCTGGCCTGCATACAGATTTCTCAAGAAGCAGGTCAGGTGGTCTGGTATTCCCATCTTCTTTCAGAATTTTCCACAGTTTGTTGTGATCCACACAGTCAAAGGCTTTGGCATAGTCAATAAAGCAGAAATAGATGTTTTTCTGGAACTCTCTTGCTTTTTCCATGATCCAGCAGATGTTGGCAATTTGATCTCTGGTTCCTCTGCCTTTTCTAAAACCAGCTTGAACATCAGGAAGTTCACGGTTCACGTATTGCTTTAAGCCAACTTTCTCACTCTCCACTTTCACTTTCATCAAGAGGCTTTTTAGTTCCTCTTCACTTTCTGCCATAAGGGTGGTGTCATCTGCATATCTGAGGTTATTGATATTTCTCCCGGCAATCTTGATTCCAGCTTGTGCTTCTTCCATTGTATCCAAATCTTTGTGACTCCATCGACAGTAAGCCCACCAGGCTCCTCTGTCCATGGGATTCTCCGGGCAAGAATACTGGAATGGGCTGCCATACCCTGCTCTATGGGATCTTCCCCACCCAGGGACTGAGCCCACATTTTTTAAGTCTCCTGCACTGGCAGGTGGGCTCTTTATCACCAGCATCACCTGGGAAGCCCCATATGTCCTACTGCTGCTGAATATGTTCTACATATCCAACTAAACTGAACGTTCCCTGAATACAAGGAAAATGTTAGTCTTTTCCAACTTCTTGAGTGTTCTATGAAGGGCAGATACTCGGTAAATACTGGGCTTGTTTGGGGTTTTTTTGGTCATACTCTGCAGCACATGGGATATCTTAGTTCCCATCTGGGGATCAAAGTCATGCGCCCTGCACTGAAAGTGCAGAGTCTTAACCACTGGACCACCAACGAAGTCCCAAATACTGGTTCTTAATACACATCATACATTGTTGCTCTAAAATGATGTCATCATATTTATGTAGCATTTTATAATTTCTGGTGAAATTTTACATCATTCTCTCAAACTCAATTAAAACAGCACCCTTGATTCCCCCTCTTGTCCTAAACTTTCTCCCCCAGCTAAGTAAATGATGCCACCTATCACCCAGTAGCTCATACCCCAAATCTAGATGTCATCTTTGACTCCTCCCTTTCCTTCTCTCTCTGCACCCCATCCACCCATGGGTTCTGAGAGCTCTAATTTTTAAACATAATCTCCATACATCCCTTTATTTCTACTGCACTGCTACCTCACCACACTAACCTCCGAGCTGGTCCCCAAGCTTTCTCTCAGGCCCTTCTGCTATCTGTCCTCCACACCAGAACTAGAAGAATCATTTGCAATACAAATCCGAACCACCTCACTCTCTCATTTAAATCCCTCCAGTAGCTTCACAAAATGAAAACTGAATGTTTTTCCATAGCCTGCAAAGCTCTATGGGAAGGGTCCTGTCCACCTTTCCAACCCCAAGTCATATTACTCATCCTCTGCATCATTAGGCTTTGATCATCATTGTCACTTTCCTGACTCTAGAACATTCCAGCTTGTTCCAGCCCTTACACATTCTAATTTCTTTGTCTAGAACGTTCTACCCCTAGAACTCTACAGTGTAAGTTAATCACCAGTCTATCCTCTCAACCATTTTCAACCGTATCACACAGTTTTACTTCACATCATTTGTCTCTATCTTGATCATGGATTTACTTGTTTACTGACAATCACACCAAGAATGTCCTTGACATGCAAAGCTAACTGGCACTTGCCAATTTTGTTCACTGTTGTTTGTCCAGTATCTATAGTTCCTAGCATGTAATAGGAGCTAAATAAATAGCAAATGAATGAATGAATAAGTGATCTCAATTGATGTCCCCCAAATCATTAATAAGCAGGCAATAAAAATATGATTATCTTCATTTTATAATTAGAAAACATCTTCCCTGGTAGCTCAATTGGTAAAGAATTTCCCTGCAGTGCAGAAGACCTGGATTCAATCCCTGGGTTGGGAAGATTCCCTGGAGAAGGAAGTGGCAAACCACTCTAATACTCTTGCCTGGAAAATCCCATGGACAGAGGAGCTTGGTGGGCTACAGTCCATGGGATTGCAAGAGTTGGACATGACTTAGAGACTAAACCACCACCATAATTACAAAACAGGGAAGTTGAGGTTTCAGACTAGCTTAAACCTAGTCTAGGTTTCCGACTAGATTAAAATGCAACCTTTAGGCCTGGAGTTCAGTATTTAAGCTGTTATACCATGATGCTAAAATGTGGCTAGCTTTAAACCACTCCAAATAACTTTTAAGTCATTTAATCCTTTTAACAAACATGGCAACATTTTTAATGGGAAAAAAGATTTTAACAAAAATGTATTGGTAATTCAATTATCCTATCAAACATAAAAGAGGCAAGTGAAAAAGTAAATGTTTGTCCCCTCTCTATATTTTTTATTTCCTATATATTTTTAAAAACACGTAGTATTTAGTAAGATATAGTGTGCAAAAGTTAAAGCATCCAACTTAGAGCCTACATTACACACACAAACACAGATCTTATATCCTCTAGCGCCTTCCATTTTTCTCCCAACAGAAAACTATCTCTCCTGGAACCGTAAGATTAAGTAAGAGCATTATCTTTTAAGACTCTGTCATAAAATTCTCTAATGAACTTCCTTGATGAAACATTGTCATTTTTTAGGAATAATAATAATGTTAAAAGTGTTTTTATTTCCTTATATCACACATAAGCCCTTTCATATACAGTTGCCACAGCAATGATAACGTCATAAAGATGCCCCATTAAAAGTGGACCCTTCAAAATATTTAAACATACCCTTTTAAAAGCCATTCATTGATGGGTGTGATTGATAAAAGCTGAAGAAAAAGCCATACTGCTGCTGGGAAGAATGCAAGTGTAAAGATCTGAATAAAAAGATGCAGTTTTATATGCACCAAAGCACTTGTCAGCTCCTGTGAAAATGAAGGACACAAAATAACATAGGTAAGAAAACTATTTCTGAAGAGAGATTGCTGCCAAAACAACATCACATGAATTAGGTTTTTTAATTGAGATATAGTTAACATACAATGTTGTACTAGTTTTAGGCATACAACATGATGATTCATTGCGTATAGTGCAAAATGATCACCACAGTAAGTCTAGTTAATATCTATCAATTTGGAGTTATTTCACAGCTAAAGTTTTTACCTATAAGCATACGCATAAAAGATAGACTTTAAGAAAAAAAAAAACTCTTCGTCATAATTATGTTTTTATATAAAATTTATGAAACATTCTCATTTCTTTCAAATATAATACACCATAACAATTTAGATTCATAAAATGCTGGAATACAACTAAGCTAACTACCTTAACACTAGCATAGATTTCAGAATTGCTGACACTATAAACACATGGGATGCCACAGAAAAATCCACACAAACTTTTTGGCTAACTCAAAAGAATAAAATCTTGTTTAAAAATTTTGGCAGGACCTAGCATTTTAATTAAATTTGATACCCTTTATTCATTACACCAGACCTGGCAAGGCCTCAACTTGGCAGGATGTTACTAAATCTACACACAAATCATAATTTTTAAAAATGTTTTTCCCAATAATATTCTATAATTCCAAATGGCTCTTTCCCCAAAATCTACTCACTAGATTTTTTTAAATGGGTCTAGTATTACCTTTTTATCATGTGAATACATGTAATACAAAATAAGAAAACTATAAACCAGTATTTCTTTACTCACTAGATTTCTCTGTTAAACTTACTGAATAGCAGAGCTCTGTGCCATGCTTTGGGCTTGCCATTTTTATCTATGTTACCTCATTTAATCCTGACAACAACTCTATTAGGAAGATATTATCTGATGAGAACATTGAGGTTGAGAGTGAATCAGAATCAAACCCATTTCTGGCAAGCTATCAAACCCATGCACACCTGTTTCTACCACCAAGTCACACCATTGCCCCAAAGGGAGAAGGTTTGCATGGAGACATGACATACTAGGAACATGTGAGTCTCACAGCTGGAAAAGGATGTAACATTAAACTCTGGGATTTCAATATGTCCAAACTAACAAGCATTTACATTTGAATTTCTTTGGATTATGTGATTATTCAGAGGAAATGAAACAAATTCAGAAAGTAACAGAAAACATATGAAACATGCAGTCATTAAAACACATTCCAAGATTCCACAGAGTCACCGGTTATAAACTTAGCACTACAATGTCCCCCACCTTCCCTAGTTCAAGTTAAGTCATGAAGTGGCCTCAGAGACATTAGTCACAGTTTGCTGCTAAATCACTTCAGTCATGTCCGACTCTGTGAGACCCCATAGAAGGCAGCCCACCAGGCTCCCCCGTCCCTGGGATTCTCCATGCAAGAACACTGGAGTGAGTTGCCATGTCCTTCTCCAATGCATGAAAGTGAAAAGTGAAAGTGAAGTTGCTCAGTCCTGTCTGACTAGTAGCAACCCCATGGACTGCAGCCTATCAGGCTCCTCTGTCCATGGGACAGTTTACAGAGTAATAAATAGTAGGTTAATGCAGACTCATTCACTGATCACCACTTTCTGCCATCTGTCTCAGCAGCTCCCACACTTCATCTCTCTATGTGAAGACACACTGGGAGACATGTAGATTCAATCTCAATACATCTCTAAAGGCACAGGCATCTATGGAACTTCTGGCAACCTGGATCTAATGGAGAATAACACTGGGCCAACCTGAAGCCACATTGGGTGCGCAGATCAGAGCTCACGTAAAAGGAGCCATCTTACACTGAACCAGAAGTTTCAACCCAGAAAAAATTTGAGCACCAGCAGCTGGAAAAACTCTCAGTAGTCTTGAAACCAAATCTCACCCAAACACACTCAGAGGGATTCTACAAACAGCAAATAACTATCAGTGTGTTTTTTATTTTTAAAAAATTAAAATGATTAGCCAGAATGCAGTAAACAAAGGTACTGGTATACACTTCTCATAGGAATATAAAATGCTTTAACTTTTCTGAAAAGTAATTTGGGAGAGTATCTCAAGGACTATAATATGACTCATATTCCTGCATTTCAAAATGTTTTGGCAAGGCATTTCACCTAAGGATATAAAAAGTGGTTACAAGCATTTATATATTGAAAGAACTGATAGTCACAGCATTATCTATTACAGTAAAATCGGGAATCAATGTATATGTCCAAAAGGGGGAGAATAACTAATAACTTAAGGTAGCAACAGTGTTAAGAGCTATTAGAAAATATGCTAAAACTGTGTAGACCACCCCAATATTCATCTGTGTAGACCACCCCAGTGCAGCACTGTTTACAATAGCCAGGACATGGAAGCAACCTAGATGTCCATCAGCAGACAAATGGATAAGAAAGCTGTGGTACATGGAGTATTACTCAGCCATTAAAAAGAAGGCATTCAAATCAGTTCTAATGAGCTGGATGAAACTGGAGCCTATTATACCGAGTGAAGTAAGCCAGCAAGGAAAACACCAATACAGTATATTAGTGCATATATATGGAACCATGAACTTCCAGATGTTCAAGCTGGTTTTAGAAAAGGCAGAGGAACCAAAGATCAAATTGCCAACATCTGCTGGACCATCGAAAAAGCAAGAGAGTTCCAGAAAAACAGCTATTGCGCTTTACTGACTACGCCAAAGACTTTGACTGTGTGGATCACAATAAACTGTGGAAAATTCTGAAAGAGATGGGAATACCAGACCACCTGACCTGCCTCTTGAGAAACCTGTATGCAGGTCAGGAAGCAACAGTTAGAACTGGTCATGGAACAACAGACTGGTTCCAAATAGGAAAAGGAATACATCAAGGCTGTAGACTGTCACCCTGCTTATTTAACTGATATGTAGAGCACATCATGAGAAATGCTAGGCTGGATGAAGCACAAGCTGGAATCAAGATTGCCGGGAGAAATATCAATAACCTCAGATATGCAGATGACACCACCCTTATGGCAGAAAGGGAAGAGGAACTAGAAAGCCTCTTGATGAAAGTGAAAGAGGAGAGTGAGAAAGCTGGCTTAAAGCTCAACATTCAGAAAAGTAAGATCATGGCATCTGGTCCCATCACTTCATGGCAAATAGATGGGGAACCAATGGAACAAGTGACAGACTTTATTTTTGGGGCTCCAAAATCACTGCAGATGGTGACTGCAGCCTTTAAATTAAAAAGCCTTTAAATTAAAGCTAGAGAGCATATTAAGAAGCAGAGACATTACTTTGCCAACAAAGGTCCATCTAGTCAAAGCTTTGGTTTTTCTAGTAGTCATGTATGGATGTGAGAGTTGGACTACAAAGAAAGCTGAGCACCAAAGAATTGATGCTTTTTAACTGTGGTGTTGCAGAAGACTCTTCAGAGTCCCTTGGACTGCAAGGAGATCCAACCAGTCCATCCTAAAGGAAATCAGTCTTAAATATTCATTGGAAGGACTGATGCTTAAGCTGAAGCTCCAATACTTTGGCCACCTGATGTGAAGAACTGATTCATCTGAAAAGACCCTGATGCTGGGAAAGATTGAAGGCGGGAAGAGAAGGGGACGACAGAGGATGAGATAGTTGGATGGCATCATCGACTCAATGGACATGGGTTTGAGCAAACTCCAGGAGTTGGTGATGAACAGGGAAGCCTGGCGTGCTGCAGTCCATGGGGTTGCAAAGAGTCAGACATGACTGAGCACTTGAACTGAACTGATATAAAAAATGTGTCTACGAAAAAAGGACAAAAATTCACACAACGTTAAGAGCAGTTATTTTTATTCTTTCTAATGTTTCTACATGGGGAAATACTATTTTGGGAATCATGAAAAAAGTTATAAAAAATGTAGTTAAAAAAATACAAGCTGACCTGATAAATGACAATTAGAAACAACTGACATTGTATCAGACTAATGGAACAGTAAAGACCAGAAAAATGAATCACAAGGGGCTACTATGGTGGGTCATCAAGGGCTTCTTAACAACATGAAGTTAACAGACATGAATTGTTTCCAAGAAAGATTCCAAGACGGTCACAAAAACCCAATGTTCTATATTTTTTATATCTTTTTCATACAATCTTAAAGATAAAATAACGTAGCAGTGGAAAAGAAAAAGCAAGTAGACACTATAAATTTCAAAAGAGTATTACTCCAAGCATATCCATGTAGAATTTAGGGCCACATACTTAAATAAACACCATCATGAATAATTGAAAAGTTGATTTCGCATGACATTTTGTTTACTCACATGTAATACAGGTCGAATTCCATTAAAATAAACTTAAGGAGATACTCCACATACGAGGACCTCACTGACAGCATCAAGAATTGCTTAAAATCAGAGGCTCAGACTGGGATTTAGAAATATTTTCATTACATACCAATTTCCCTGCTAACCCTTATTTGACCTTTACTGGATTTGCTTTGAGAAGCAGTCTCATAGCTCTGGGCTGGATATAAGCAGCAGTAGCCTCAAGTTTAGAATTTGATATAGTTACTTCTAAGCTAGTAGGATTTTTAAAAAATGATCTGTCTAGGAAAATAAGGAAAACTAAATATTTTAGCCCTACTGGAGACCCTTCTCAGGTTCTGAGCTTCCTGTTCATCTTTGCTCCTGTCCCAGGCCAAGCACAAGTTTACAGGGCTGCAGGACCTGTGGTCATTAGTACGTCTTAGGTACCTGTTTAAGTGAGATTGGTCCCATCACAATCTCTTCAGTGACTAATCCTCTGAAACTGCAGGTCTGAAGCTAACTAAATATAAAAGATATTTCAAATGTGACCTTATTTCATAACACTACAACAAAAGTTCAGAAACCATTTCAACAGGGATTTCAAAACTAGAAACCAAGAGTCATAAAACAAGATTTAGCATTAAATCTTTCTAGCATGGAGTACTAATACACAGTCCTTTATAATTTTAATAAATGAACAAAACAACTTTTAGAATACACATCATCACCTCAATGTATAAGTAATACTACATGAAATGTTCAAGATAAATCAAACTTGAGTGGGACCAATGTAAATGTTTGCAAATAGACTCAAGAATAACTTGCTGTCTCCTATGTGCAAAAATGCAGTATTCCAGGACCTGCTGCTGCTGCTAAGTTGCTTCAGTCGTGTCTGACTCTGTGCAACCCCATAGACGGCAGCCCACCAAGCTCCACCGTCCCTGGGATTCTCCAGGCAAGAACACTGGAGTGGGTTGCCATTTCCTTCTCCAATGCATGAAAGTGAAAAGTGAAAGTGAAGTCGCTTAGTTGTGTCCGACCCTCAGCAACCCCATGGACTGCAGCCCACCAGGCTCCTGCGTCCATGGGATTTTCCAGGCAAGAGTACTGGAGTGGGGTGCTATTGCCTTCTCCGATTCCAGGACCTAGTAGGATAAAAAAAAAATAGTCGTCCCAGCTGATATTAATTTGATTATTATCTTAAAAACAAGTAACATGAAAATCAGATTGCTACTTCCTAACTTACAACTGTTCACTTGCCTGGGAAATTAGCAAGGCCTAGAGATGGTTCAACACTACATAATGATGCAATCTAGGGCATCTTAAGTTGAACGGATCTTGAAAATGACTTAATATTGTATGAGTTTGAAAAGGGCCCTTAATGGAGGAAGTGGCTTTGATGGCTGCTTAGATACCAAGATAAAACACAGAATCCAGGCATTTCATCATCAGAGCCAAATTGGCTGGATGAAGGTTTCCGAGGTGGTTACAGAAGCATTTGGTCCTTAGAAAATGCTGGTAAGTATGACATTCTTCCTTCTTCAACTCCTGCATCCCACAGAGTTGGCTGCTTGACAGGATAGCGTTAAACAAGAAACTAAAGGAGTGAGAGAATCAAATCTTGCCAGATTTCCCAAGGCATAAAGAAAAAATGTTGGAGAAGGAAATGGCAACCCACTCCAGTATTCTTGCCTGGGAAATGCCTTAGACAGAGGAGCCTGGAGGGACGCAGTCCACGGGGTTACAAAGAGTTGGAATCGATTTGGCAACTTCACAACAGAGAACAGCTGCAGACATTAAGCAGCCAGCAGGGGATGTAGTTAGAGCAATGTCTCAAGCACAGGGCTTGGGTGAGGCACCTGTTCCACAAAGAGAATCAGCCAAGGCCAGCAGGAAGACCTCAAGGGAAGATCCATCCAGTACCACAGGAGCGGCAAGTATCTTTCTGTATCACTGGATCCCACGTTTGAGAACCAAGTGTAGAACTCAGGTGTTGACAGAGAAAGCCTGCGCCACTCCCCACCCCAAAGCACCAACCATAGTCCTCTCACGTCAAAATAATTTACAAAAACTAGAATTTAACCTATTTAGGAAATCTCATTCTAAGTCAGTTTCAAAAAAGCAAGTAATTAGTGACAATATTTCAAATTCTTGAGACAAAATTTCTCAGACACTACACAGGGATCCCTTCTATATCAAAAATGCCCATTGATAAGATTTATACCAACTTGACAACTACAGAATACATAAATTTAGTCAGACCATGCTTTTTCCAAGTTGCTACTAGGATGCTCAAAAATGAAGGTAACTAAATACGGTTTTTATTCAAAGCACACTTAAAAGAAAATTAAAATAAATACAAGCAAGACCAAATGTGGAAACAGAATTTTAAACCCGTTTCCAAAAATGCCCCAAATCCTCTAGTTAGAGTCCCTATCTACATATGAATAAGCATATCTTAGAATGACAACTTTACAAGCTCAATAATTTCCTCAAAGGTAAATGGGTATTTTCTTCTCTTATTTCAATTCAAAGGAGAATCATAAATTCTACTCATTCCTCTCTTGGATATTAAAGTATCTCGATTTGTTTAATTCTAAAAGAATCTCATATTCAGGGATAGCTAGATCAGTAAATAAAACTACCTGTGTGTGTTCATGATAGATGGTGATTTAATGTGAAAAATTCCTGCATTTCAGTATGTTTATATATTATTATGTAATAGACATGCCATATTAACAGGTAATAGATAACCCAGCAAAGAATATACTTTAAAAAAAACACACACAAATTAGTTAAAAACTATAAGAAGCAACACTTGAGCAGCACAAGCCCTAGAAGCTAAAGAAGATCCACAAGTCATGGAAACTTAACTGAACATCACTGACTCCAGAGTGCCCCAGCCCCACAAGCTGAGAAAGACCGGAAGTAGATGTTTCAGGTCACTGTATTAAAGACACAACCACTCTAACCACACCCTCCTTTAGTCTCCATGCCGCTGCCCAACTATAGTATAGTGTCGATTCACAGTTACTAGGTACAAAACGCAAGTCCTTTGCAGAGGTCCAAGTCACTTTCTGTGACAGTGAAGCCTTCAGACTGTAACTACACATGGCTTTCCAAAAGGAATCTGAAATTTCAAAGCGGTAAGCGCAAATTAAATTTTTCTCCCTGCTTTTCATGTGTCCCCATAGGTAACAGTACCTCTGTTTTTAATGACAGTCCGCTGTTAAAGAATATCGTTGCGACAGCAATGTAGGAGACAGTTATTTCTGGTTTCAGTGGTCCTAAAGAGAGAGAAATGAGTCACTGTTAGATAAGCATTTCCAACAGGCATTTACTTGACACGAAAGAAGAATCCGTTGGAGGAGAACAAACGGGACTTTAAATCTTGGTGTTGCCCCTACTGCACTAATGAGCTGACAGAGGTGAGTGTTCACTGTGAGGCAGCCTAACTCTGGAAAGGATTTTCCAGAGGGCAAGGACCACAGCGGTCCAGTTCAGCACAGAATCCTCAGACCAGAAGAAAGAAAATAAACATACTCTCACACAGCAGAGCAGACAGACAGCATCCTTCTACATAATTCTGATTTTATCTGCCACAGTATCTGTGCTTATATAACAATCAAAATTCTCCCCCACCAGCACCACCAAAAAAAGAAAATCAGTGGAAGAAGTTCCCTTCTTTTTAGCAAACATTATCTTATTTCTCCTAGGATATCAGAGATCAAAGCTTATATTCACGCATGTTCAGTTCTGCCCGAGTGCTCTCAGAGCACAAGTATTTATTGAGCACTTACTATATGAATGAGACAATGCATATAGAGAAGCAGAGTGTGTGTGTGCTTAGTCGCTCAGTCGTGTCCGACTCTTTGCGACCCCATGGACTCTAGCCCTGCCAGGCTCCTCTTTCCATGGGATTCTCCAGGCAAGAATACTGGAGTGAGTTGCCATACCCTCCTCCAGGGGATCTTCCCAACCCAGGGATCGAACCCAGGTCTCCTGCATTGCAGGCGAGTTCTTTACTGTCTGAGCCACCTGGGAAGCCCGAGTAGCATAGTACTTAACAATATATTATTAAGATTGCTAAGATTAAATTTTGCCAGGCCCTAGGAATCCTGTGGTGAACCAGACAGGAATGATCTTTCACCTCTGGAAAATCTTCTCTAGAGACAAGCTGGCACCACCCTAGAGGTGTTAATACTATGGGTATAACAGGGACGACCCTAATATTTATTTATTTATGTAGCTTATACACAATTGGGGGCTTCCCTGGTGGCTCAGAGGTAAAAAATCCAGCTGCCAAAGCAGGAGACACAATTTCGACCCTCAGGTCAAGAAGATACCCTGGAGAAGGAAATGGCAACCCACTCCAGTGTTCCTGCCTGGAAATCCCATGGATAGTGGAGCCTGGCAGGCTACAGTCCATGGGGTTGCAAAAGAGTTGGACATCACATAGCGACTACACAACAACAACACACACAACTGACTTGAAGACCTAATGCCCTAACCAAAGGACAACACTGCAACTCTGAGAAAGAGCCATTTCATACCCGCATAACAGTGGCTCTCCAGCTGCGGGAATTTTGTCACCCACGGACGTTTGGCAATGTTCTGAAACATTTTTGAGGGTTGTTATAACTCAGGGGGTAGGGTGCATTACTGACATCTCATAGAGACCAGGAATTCTCCTAAACATCCTGGAGAATGTTTTTCAGAATTATCATATCCAATGATATGAATTATCATATCCAAAATCAAACGTATCAGAATTATCGTATCCAAAAATGTCAATAACAGTAGAAACTAACACAACATTGTAAAACAAGTATACTCCAATAAAAAAAGAAAGGGGAGTTCAAATGTATCTGTACTTCATTATTTCTTATATTGAAAACTAATGAAATAAATCCAAATAAATATTAGCAAAATTTTTTAAAAACATCAGTAGTGCTAGGGTTGAGAAACCCTAGCACAGACCAACATTTTAAAATCTGAGATCACCTCATATTTGACATTTTATACAGCCCTCTTGCAGTAGGTTGAACAGTGTCCCTCCAAAATTCATGTCTACTAGAACCTATGAAGCTAATTTGGAAATCGGGTCTTCACAGATGTAATCAGGTTATTAATAAGTGGTCTAATGGGATTGGGGCGAGCTGTAATCCAGTGACTGGTATTCTGGTAAGTGGAGGCAACTCTGGATATGGTCACAATCAGAGGGAAGATGGCCTTGTGAAGACTGAGGCAAGGTAACAAGGACATCTGATAACCACCACAAGCCAGAAGAAGCAAGGAAGAGCTCCTCCCTAGAGCATTCGGTGGGAGGACAGCCATGATCACATTTTGATGTCTGAATTCTGAAAAAAAAACCAAAAAACATTTCTCTTGTTTTAAGCCACCCAGTCTGAGGAAATTGGTCGTGGCAGCGCTGGGGAATGAATACACTCCTGCAGAACCGAAAACAGGACCAAAATCGTGGTTCCTCCGCTGCCTGCCACCCTCCGCCATTCCTATAGGCACTGCTCAATGGAAAAGACCAAACTCAGGAAAAATCACCACTCAGTCAGCCAACAACATTTTACAAAAATATTTATTTGTTTGTTTGGCCGCCCCAGGTCTTAGTAGCAGCACGTGGATCTTAGTTCCCTGATCAGAGGAATCCAGGCTCCCTGCACTGGGAGCTCGGAGTCTTAGCCACTGGACCACCAAGGAAGTTCAGTCCACAAACCTTTTTTGAGCTGCTACGGTGCTACATTTTCGGAGAAGGCAATGGCACCCCACTCCAGTACTCTTGCCTGGAAAATCCCATGGACGGAGGAGCCTGGTAGGCTGCAGTCCAGGGGTCGCTAAGAGTCGGACACGACTGGGCGACTTCACTTTCACTTTTCACTTTCATGCATTGGAGGAGGAAATGGCAACCCACCCCAGTGTTCTTGCCTGGAGAATCCCAGGGACGGCGGAGCCTGGTGGGCTGCCGTCTATGGGGTCGCACAGAGTCGGACACGACTGAAGTACTTAGCAGCAGCAGCAGTACATCAGTGAAAAAAAGAAACAAAGATCTCCTTCAACACTGTGATACATTATTTTAGACACCTGGCATTCACGCAAATCATTTTGCTGTGATCTGAGAAAAAAGGAGCAAAGGGAGAAGGCAGGTGAAGAGGCATTACACTCCAGCGCAGTGAAAGCGGTTCAAAGAAGTACATTTTTTTTCCACCATACTTGTGAGTGAATCGGTCTCAGCCACTCACACTTTGGAATATTATTTCATCAAAGCTGAGGAAAGGTGATTCAGGAGCAGATTCGAAAGTCAAGGAATCGGGTTCATTTTGGAAGTAAATGCCTTCCAGGAAGTTTTAATATCCTGTTTGTTTGCTTTTTTAAAAAACTCATATCATTTTTCTTTTCCTCCAGTCCCAAGTATTTTTTGAGATCTGTTCTTCTCAGCTGCGCTTCTGTCCACAGTGGTGACCCTGATGTTCTGTATATGATGGCTTAGAGTTAGCAGTATGGGCTTCCCTGGTGGCTCAGAAGGTAAAGAATCTGCCTGCAATATGGGAGATCCAGGTTTGATCCCTGGGTCAGGAAGATCCCTGGAGAAGGGAATGGCAACGCACTCCAGCATTCTTGCCTGGAGAATTCCATAGACAGAGGAGCCTGGCGGGCTACACAGTCCATAGAATCGCAAAGAGTCACACGACTGAGTAACTAACACACACACACACACAGTTAGCAGTATGTTTGCAAGCGACAGCTAGGCGATGTGTCCAAAGATGCATCTCCACAGCAAGCACATGAAATGACTTGGACTGCACGTTTCTTTTGGGCAGCTAAAGCTTACTTTAGTTAGCCAACAACTGAATCTTTTAAGAAGCTAACTCTTCCCACACTCCAGACACACACACATATATAGATAAACATCATAACTATTAACTAATGGGCACAATTCAGTGGAACGAACCTTCACTTTGAATGTTTTAAATCCTAAAAACAATGTGTACTGTTTTTTTTTTATTAGATGCAGATATAAATAACTCTAATCCATGAAAGAACCCGGTGAGGCTATTCCAGGTCCACAGACAATGTACCATTTAAAGGGGAAGGGGGAATCAATTCTAATTTGGAGAAACCTAAAGCCCCTTTGAGACAGCTGCTAATGGATCGTCCACTGTGTGAATGAGGAACTAGAAGCTGGCAGGGCTGAAATTAAAAGCTGGTAAATATCTGGACAGTGGTGAGAGTTGAAACTATGCTGTGGAATGATATTTGGCCTCTCTCCAAGGCCATGATTATATCTTCCAAGTCATGAATATAACCAGGTTCAGATCTTGAGATCGCTATAAAGAGCAAAGGAGAAATGTAAATTCGAACTTTTCCTTAAACGAAAGCAAAAAAAAAAAAAAAAAGAGGTTTAGCAGTGAAAATGGGATGGGGTGGCAACATCAAAAGAAAAACTGACCATAAAAAACAGAGCAACTTTGGGACTTCAAACTCATATTTTTAAAATATGAGAATGAGGGTGGGGAGATAGAAAATTATTTGGAATGCTTAAGAATGCAACAAACCATTATTTCCTAAAACCTACTATCATCAAGTAAATTTCATTCCTAAACTTCATTCCTAAGGTTGTTCATGCTAATGTTCCTAAGTTTATGCAGGAGCATGTTTCTGGTTATGTTTTCTTAAAGGAAAAATGAAGCAATTTCCTTTATAGAAGGTATGTCTTATTAATAGCAATAATTCCAGTTATAGATGCAAGTAGAAATAAGAAGCTTACTCTGTACTTCCAAAGAAGTAAGCCTTTCTTTCCTGGAATGAATAGCACAGTGTTGAACTCTGGTAAACTCCAAGATGGGTAGAGCTCAGGGTGCCCCGGGGCTGAAATGCAGCAGAATATCTACACCTGAAAATCTGCACATTCACATCTCTCCTGGCTCTTCACTTTCAACTTTTTAATATATTTAAGCATGAAATGTAACTGAGTGAAAAGAACAGAAAAGTAAGAATTAAATGATCTATGCTAGTATCTGTTCCACTTTTTCCCATATGGAAAGTCATTCAGCTTCTCTCACTTTAGTGTTCCCACCTCTGTAAATTTCCAGCCATACATAACTCACCCATTGGTTATATAGATTGCTTTTCAAGGGAGGTCACAGCAAAGATGTGATACTTTAAGTGTAGAAGTCTTACACTTCAAAACAGAGTAAGGTCATTAAGGTATTGATCCAGGTAAAGATGAGAAGAACCTCTTAACAAGTTGAAAACAATCAAAACTTCCTGCTGAAGAGAACAGAAAACTGTTCAACTGAAAATTTCTCAGTCAATGTGAGTGCATTAAAAATGTATATGAATTCCAGTGTACAGACCCAAAAATGAAACTTCAGACTACAAGTGACCAGCAAAAAGAGGTGCTTTAGATCATTCTGTACAGCACAAGAGGCCAGAACACTTTCAGCCACCATTCCTCTCCCGGGTCCTAGATTTTTGTTGTTTCAACTAATGGAGTCAAAGTGTTATTTGGAAGTTTGTTTTTATTGAAGAAGTTTTACAGGTGGGAAGGTCAATTGAACTATTAAGAACTTATCCTGAGGGCCTGTATAACAAATCCCAAACATTTAACTTTTTTTTTTTTTAGAAACAGTAACTTTTACACTTGGATATCTCTCTCAAAAAAAAAAAAATCACATGAGTACACAGTTGTCTAATATTAGCTGAATCTGCTCAGCTTCTTTTGGGCTATAAAAATCAGGGTATGGAAAACATCTTTATTACAGAGAGCCTTTCTTTATAATGGTTATTCATTTTTAATGATTTATTGCCAAGAATGGATTTATTGCCAAGAATGTATGGATGTTGCAACTGGTATGATATAACGGAAGTCCCGGTTCCCAGTCCTTCCTCTTCCCTGAGCTAGCTAACTTGACCTAGGTGAGTCACCTGACCTCAGGTCTCAATACCTTCAGCTGTAAAAGAAACATGTTGGCTTAAAAGGATTTAAAGTTCCCTTTCAGCTCTTAATAGTCTCCTCTTTTATAATTAAACAAACTCTAGATTAATGGCATAGGGACTAGTGAAAATGGGAAATAATATTTCTAAAATACAATAACCCCCAAAACTTCACTAAGTAGAATCTGAGGGAACAAGCAAGAATGCATCTCACACCTGTCACTGGGGGGGGAAGCCCTGGGGAAATGATTCAGCAGACCACAACCCTCCTTCCCACTGAGCAGCCCAGGAATGTAAGAGAAAAAGGAATTTGACCAAACCTAGTCTCTGCAGATCTCAACATAGAGGATCACACATTACCTGTAACTTCACCTTAACACTCAGCAAATCAGAGACCTAACACTGTAAGCTACAAAGTCTGCAAGTGAAGCTAGTGAAATGTACATCAGAGGGCACCACAAAGATACTCTCTAACATTCTTAATACCCAGCAAGCTGCAGGGACAAGGGAACTGATTGGACAGAACCTGAATAAATTCCCGAAAGCTCACAGAGAAACTATGTCAAAGTAGAAACTGGTATCTTCAGCTGGATAACCAGCCCAACAGCTTTACTCTCACAGCTATACACCCTCCACATTGCGGACTAAGTTGAACAGAGAAGGAAAGAACATAAAAGAAAAAGTTTTAATCTCCACTGTCTTTGTTCTTTTAAATGTTTTCTGAAGCTACCTCTAAATGGAGGTATTGAGGGCAGAGGGTAGAAGGAACCGCTGTTCTGAGAGATCATTTCATTCACTTTCATCATGTTTGAACAAAAAGGTACAAATAACTTCAAATAGCCTCCTGAGTGTTCGCACTGGCATGAAGATTGTGTGCTCACTTCATCCTTATCTGTCCCTGTGTGGCTGGTGTGTAAAACCTGTCAATAAGCATGAAAACTGCCAAACAAGGTCAAGCAGACAATGAACTAAAGAAATTCAATTAACATTTATGAAAAGTGGGACATGCTTGTCTAAGGGTGGGAGGAGGGGTGGTGGGACAGGAAAGGCTAATGCTATTTCCAGTCATTTACACCAAAGCCCATCCACACAGGACAAGGATTCCACTATTCAGAGATCTGGGTGTGATTTTTAAGCCCGCCTACATTTCCTTGCCAAAATACACAGCACATAGGATCTAACACAGCCCGTATCTGTGAAACTGCTAAGTGTAGCAACTGCGCCGGCCGTACACGGAAGCAGTGAGTGCAACGTGTCAGTCGGCTTGGGAGTTTGTGGAGCGACAGCAACTGCAGAAAAACACCACCCTCCAACATGTGGGCCACCAAATCGGAGTTGGAAGAGGAAAGAGAAAAAAGGGTCCCTTTTTCTCCCCCCGCCGCCGGCCCGCCTTTCCTTTTTTTAACGTGGGGGAGGGGAGTGTCGGAAACGGACAAGGTAATGGTGTTCACTCCGAGACAGATAAGGAACTCCTGGCAACCTAGCGTCCCTAGGGATGTGATGCTACTTTGAAGGCAGGAGGGATAAGTTTCATTCTCGGTAACCTCACTGCTTGACACTAAGGATTCTCATTGATTGTCCGCGGCAAAGGCAACCTGCGTTCAAATTCCCTTGCCTCCTTCCTAATTATAAATCCTCTCTGGGGCTGGCAAATTGAAAAATCAGCTAAAAGGCCAAAAGACACCATGGGCTGGTCAGTGTCCCTAAGAGAGGCAGACACTCCCCAATTCCTGTCTCCCCCTCCTGCCCAAGACTCGAAAATTAGTTCTGAAGTGGGAACCGCGGCGGAGCACGCAGAGGTGGAGCACTTACCCCCATTCAGCCCTATGGACGGCTCCAGCTTTGCTCCCGCGATCGCCAGTACTATTCCAATCATGAACCATTCTTTCCTCATTCTCTCCAGCAGCCTCATGTTTGTTAGGGTGGGTGGGTTTTGTTTATTTGCTTGGCTTTTTTTCTTTTTAAGCTGCGATCGCTTAATCCCCGGGGCTTCTCCACACTTTCCAAGCTCCCACCTGACATGCAGCAGAGCAAGTCAAATTGCTACTTGTAAATTAAAGACCAGGGGGTTGCTCCGGCGGCTTTGAGGAGGGCTGGGAGTAGTAGTATCCAGTGACAGGAAAGTCTCACTGAGCGCCGCCATCACTACCGGATGGCCCCTAATAGAAGCACACACGAAACCACGGCTCTAGCCGCGCCTCCCAAGCGCAAACGCTCAAAGGGGAACGTTTGGGCGAAACCGGCCGGCGCTGGGTATTAGGGCAGGAAAGCTGGCTGTCGGGTAGGGCCGACAAACTCGCCGCAGTCGAGACCTGAGGAACCTTAAAAATGACAGGGACGGGGAGAGACGTGAGGCGCCACAGCCTACTTGTTCTATTAAGGGCTCCAACAAACCCTCCCTGTAGGCACAGCAACCCGCCCTCTCGGAGTACTTCTGCGGAAAGATTCTCTTTTGATCGCCTTGAGCCTACGGGAAGGGTCAGGGTGCTCTTGGGTCAGGGATTTCTCTGTCGGCAGCTGGAGGGGCGGGCTGCAGGGTTGTGGGTGGCGAGCCTCTTCGAGACATTACGACGCTTCCTCGACGCCGGCGTTGACGTGTACGCGGGGGGAAGGGAGAGCTCTGTCTCCGAGCTCTCGGCGCTTCAGGAGTTAGCCGAGCTCGTCAGCCGCCTCGAGAAAGCTGCGCCGCAGCGGGGAAGCTTTAACCTCGAGAAATGGGTTGAGGATTGGGCACCGAGCAGATGCCCACAGACAGAGGACCGACGCGTCCCGGGAGAGCTTGCCAGATCCCCAGGTCGGTCGCCCCCAGAAGGGCACTCAGCCCCAACCCCCTTCGCCACCACCGGCCCGGGAGTGGGGACTTTGGAGGTTCAGCCCCCCTTGCCGGAGATCCGATCTCGAGCTCTCTCCCTACCTCTCAACCAAGCTGACGAGGGTCAGAGTGGGGGTCTGAGCTGGCTTGTCTGAAGAGTGCACGCTTTTGCTTGACCCCAGACCTTGCCCAATCATCATCAGGGCAACTGTGGGAAGCGGGTCAGCTTCGCCAAGGAAAACGTGGTGAGCGACCGAGTTGGGGGAGCGGAGGGGTCCTCGTCCCCTGCCTTCCATTGCCCCACGTGCTAGATTCTCTCCGTCCCCATTTCTCCCTTTAAGTGTTTTCTGATAAACAGTGACATTGATAGTTTCATGAATGGACTTCCTACCCATAGACCCTGCAAGAACATCAGCTCCTTCTCTTATGCACCCCAATAAATAAATCAGGAAAATGCTGTGTTCTCATTTACTAGGAACTCTCTGATTTGTTTACGGCAGAATCAAACTCAACTGGAAATGATTTTTAGTTGTAGTGGTTACTTAAAGGGGAAGAACACAAAGCACTGAATTCTGCATCAGGTGCCTATGGATACTGTAACATACACCTCAAAATGGAAGCCAGAAGTCCAAAATCAGGGTGTTGCCAAGGTCCACTTCCTTTGGAGCTTGTGAGGAGAAAATCCCTCCGTGTCTCTTATAGCCACTATTGGTTGTTGGCATTACTTGGCTTCCTTGGCTTACGGCCACAGCACTCCAGTCTCTGCATCTATTTTCACATTGCTGGCTGCTCTTCTGTATGGCTCCTGTAAAGACATTTGTCATCCCCTGGAGAAGGAAAAGGCAACCCACTCAAGTATTCTTGCAGAGAATTCCATGGACGGACAGAAGAGCCTGGCAGGCTACAGTCTATGGGGTTGCAAAGAGTTGGACACCACTGAGCAACTAACATCCCAATGGGAGTCCACCTTACATTGTTCTCATGGACTTTATGTCTAATAAAATGGTAATAGGAACCTATCCCATCAGGCTGTTAAAAAGATTCAGTGGTATAGTGTATGTCCATTGCTTTGCATGGAAAAAAATACTTATTCATTTCTTCCAAAAAAATGTTTTTTGGGCTTCTACTTTGTGCTAGGCATTATTCTAGATACGGGTTGTTACAAGGAAAAGTGAGAGACAAGGTTTCAGCTTTCCTTGTGTGTTCCAATGACATAGAAAAGTAACAGAAGTGCCATGATGATAACATAACAGGTCCAACCAGTGAGAGAGAGTAACAAGGAAGCTACTTTGAGTGTTTGGGGGAGGCCTTTTTGAAAGGGTGCAGTTTAAACAGACCTAAATGATAGGGGGATGTTCAGAATGCCTATATTTGGGAGATGAGCACTTCAGGCAGAAGGAGCAACTGGTGACCAACCTTTGTAAAGGGCCTAAGGTGGGAAGGATCTCAACATGTCTATTAGTCTCCTATTGCTGCTGTGATGAATTAACTCAGTGGCTTAAAACAACATAAATTTAGCACCTCATAGTTTAGGGGTTCAGAAGTCCAAAATGGTTCTCACTGGGCTAAAATCAATATGTCCACAGGTCTGCATTCTTTTCTGGGTTTCTAGAGAATGTATTTCCTCTTCCTGTTTCTAAGGGTTGCCTGCATTCCTTGGCTTTAGGTTCCCTTCGTCTGCAGAGTCCTCAGTGGCCCATCCAGTCTTGCTCATGATCAATCATTCTGGCACTGCCTCCTCCTTTTACTTACAGAGACCCTTCTGATTCCAATGGGCACACCCAGCTAATCCGGGGTAATGTTCCTATCTTGATTTAATTCTTAACTTAATCACAGTAACATAGTCACAGGTTCTGGGGATTAGAATGTTGTCATCTTCAGGGGCCATTATTCTGCCTACTACAGCATGTTAAAGGAAGGAAGGCCAAAGGACTATAATTCACTCTGCTGGGGAGCCAGAGGAGGCAGGGGCCCCAGCATCCAGATCATGGAGGTATTTGTAGACCAGGTAATAAAGTTTAGATTTTATTTAAGTGTGGAGGGAAGCTATAGGAAATGTTTTGTTTTTGTTGTTAAGTCCCTAAGTCGTGTCTGACTCTTTGCAACACCAGAGTAGCCCAGTAGCCCGCCAGGCTCCTCTGTCCAAGGGATTCTCCAGGCAAGAGTACTGGAGTGGGTTGCCATGCCTTCCTCCAGGGGATCTTCCCCACCCAGAGATCAAACCCACATTTCTTGCATCTCATGCAACTAATACACACACACACACTATTTGGGTGAATGTTGATATCAATTTACGAAGATGAAAAAGATAGGGAAGAGCAGATTTAGTGAAGAAAATAAAAATTTATTTTGAGATAGCTTGAAGAGGGCTTGTTAGAGATTCAAGTGGAGGGACTCTCCTCGCAGTCTAGTGGTTAGGACTTGGCACTTTCTCTGCCAGGGCCTGGGATTGAATCCCTGGTAGGGGAACTAAAATTTCACAAGCTGTACAGCACACCCAAAAAAATAAGAAACAGGAAAGAAATTTAGGTGGAGATCAGGCAGGTGACTAAGCAGTTCACAGCGGGCGATCAAGGCTAGAGAGAGACAAAAATGGAGCCATCGGAGTCTTGGAAAGCCATACGATTGGATAAGATTTCCCAGAGAGACAGCGTGAACAGAAAAAAAGCCTTTAAATAAGGGACTGTGAGGCAAGTGTGTGTTTGTTTGTCGCCCAGTCATGTCCAATTCTTTGTGACCCCATGGACGTAGCCCGCCAGGCTCCTCTGTCCATGGAATTCTCCAGGCAAGAATACTGGAGTGGGTTGCCATGCCCCTTTCCAGGGGATCTTCCTGACCCAGGGATCGAACCTGGGTCTCCAGCATTGCAGGCAGATTCTTTAGCATTTGAGCTACCATCCAGAAATCTCACCCTCTCCAGAAATATGGCCCCACTCAACTCTGGCTTTATGTATCCTATACAATAAAAATTTAATAAAAGGGTACCTGGCAATGCACAGTAACAATTTAGTTGATAGTGCTTAGTTCAGTAATCAATCCGTGTAATTTATCACTGATGAATAATTGGTGAAAAGTATATAGGGCGTGGTAATATTATTTTATATTTTTCTTTTGAGAAGTTAAGTCATTTGTATTCTTTTAAACATTGGAAGTAATTACAAATTGAATGAAAACAAATCCATAATAACATAATCTTCAACATATCATGTAATCTTCCAACAAACGTATATATGAGAGCAATTGGTTTGATCAGAAAATACTTTTACACTAGTGAATATTGTTTAGCTCCAAAATGTTCCCATGAAAGGAAATGCTGCCTTAGTCTCCTGTACAGTATTCTAAATATAGCAAAGATAAAGATATATAGTGGCCTTGCCAATTACATCAGGAAACTACCAATACATGCATAATTTGAAAATATATCATAGCTAACTAGCTAATTTCCAAATAAATATCTGGTAGTCCACTTCTCTGACTATTGCTAAAATGCTTTATGGAGATAAGAGCATTATTTTCTTCTTTGCTTTTGGCTTTCCTTAGAACAACTCACAGACTAAAACAGTTATGAAAATTGCAACTCAAATATAGGAGGTCGTGTTTTACATCAGACCAGAAGTATAACCACTTCCATTTTCAAGGCATGGGAGTTTAGGCTCTTAGCTCCTATTGTCTTTGTGTTAATGAGATTGTGCTTGTAGATTCCCTCAATTCAAAAGCATTTCTGCCCTCTTCATATTAGAGGTGCTGGGTTCGTCAGGTGAGGACAAAATGCCTCTGTCTTTCTTGAATCCATAGTGGGCAGATGTGTCTCTTTGCAGAAGACCTTCTGCTCTGGTGGTTTGTGGAAACTCTCCACCTAATAGTTTCTCAGCCTCTTAAGTGGAAATCCATCTCAGGAAATTAAGGACAGAGAGGAGAGTCACCAGCAGTGGATGATAAGCAGTTGGGAGGAACAGTAAATAATGGAAGGAGATGCAGCCGAAAGAGGGGGATCATTTCATGCTGTTAGACGACAAATCCACATCAATGCAGTTCTTATACCTGTAAATATGGAAAAATGCTCATGTTGACAACTCATCACGTAATTTGTGTCTTTAATAAATGATGAAGGATAGATAGCGTAAAAGAAAGAAACTCAACACTCTGAATAGCAATATCATAAAACTAGCTATGCTGAAAACAAAGACAAAACTTGGCACCTTTACCAAAGAAGGACTGAGATAAAAAGGGAAAATTCAGAAGCATGTGTGTGTGGAACGTAATATGAATAATAGTATGGATTTTGTTGCTTAAATATATAACTTTACCGTATTATCAGAAAAAAATATATAATTACCATGTAACTTTTTAAAAATATTGGTTTCCAGGGGAAAGATAGCTGCCTGCATTCCTGGAGGGCAGGTGAATAGATCATTTATAGAGTGGTTGTCCACTTCATATTCCTGAGAGAAATGCCAAACATATTAAAATTCTCCAGAGGGCAGTTTTTTCTCCTCCTAGAAAATTACACATAGCTTTATCTCTGCACATCTTCTAAGATGGGACATCAACTGGAATTATAAGTCCAATTAAAAAAGAGCAAAGATCTAAAAGAAATTCAAGGACTTCTCTGGTGGTGCAGTGGTTGAGCCTGCCTGCCAGTGCAGAAGATAAGGGTTTGATACCAGGTCCGAGAAGATCCCACATGCCTCAGGGCAACTAAGCCCAGGTGCGACAGCTACCAAGCCCTTGTACCTTGGAGCCCATGCTCCAGAGCAAGAGAAACCAGTGTAATGAGAAGCCCCCACTCACCACAGAGAGAAAGCCCATGTGCAGCAACAGAGGCCCAGCCCAGCCAAAAATACATAAATACTAAGTAAAAGAAATTCCGCGATCTAAGGCTCTTTGATGTGGAGACCTATGTGCTCTTCACTGGGTTCATGGAGCTCTCCAAAGCTGCAGTTTTCATAGACTTCATTGCTTAATATAAAATCTGTGGAATTATTATGGAATGGGTGGTTGGACCCATTCTTAGTGGCAAAACTCCCAATTCTCGTAGGCACAGGACCACCAAATAAAAGATTACAGCCTCCTTTGCAGCTAGTATATAGGTATGTGACTAAGTTCCAGGAATAGAAGGCAGTTGGAAGCACCTGATTTCTAGGATGATTCTTCTAGGAAGAGAATAGTCACTTCTTTCTACTCTTCTTGATGGTGGCAGTGCAGATGGAAAGGCTTAAAGACTGGCTGAGCAGCAAGACTGGGGCTTCCTGCAGCTGCCATAGCTTTTTTAGACCGCCTACTTCCAGACTGTATGTCTGTACTGGAAAAACAGACTTCTATCTTGGTCATTACTGTTATAGTGAGCTTTCTATTGCTTACAACTGAGAAATGGAATATTTCCTGCCATACTAGGAAACAAAGATATCACAGTCATCAGCAATTGCAGCCCTCCAATGGGAGCCAGTGAGCCCTGAGGGAACTCAGGGACAAGGAGTATACTTGCTATCTAGCAGCCATCAGCCTGGAGCCACTACCTCTGATAAGCCCTGAGGAACTCAGAAAGGGAAAACAGGATACTGGCCCCAGATAGCTGAGATGTATATCAAAGGAATGATTTCACTGAGTCTGGACCTTTGCAACTTCCCTACACAGAAAAGCGCTAAATTCTTTAACTTGGGATATCTGGTTTTCTTTAACTCACAAAAAAATACATTTGAGGTTCAGACCACCTGCCCTTTTTTTACAAAACTTCTTTATAACCTGGCTTCTCCCTGCAACCCACCTCCTCGAGCACTGCTCCTCCTACTCTCAGGGTTACTTTAGATGCTGCCTCCTGAGCTTAGGTCCTAAAAATTTCTGCCAGATAAAGCACTGCTGCTGCTGCTGCTGCTGCTGCTGCTGCTAAGTCACTTCAGTCGTGTCCGACTCTGTGCGACCCCAGAGACGGCAGCCCAAGAGGCTCCCCCGTCCCTGGGATTCTCCAGGCAAGAACACTGGAGTGGGTTGCCATTTCCTTCTCCAGTGCATGAAAGTGAAAGTGAAGTCGCTCAGTCGTGTCCAACTCTTAGCGACCCCATGGACTGCAGCCTACCAGGCTCCTCCACCCATGGGTTAGGGTTAGGGCAAGAGTACTGGAGTAGGGTGCCATTGCCTTCTCCGGGATAAAGCGTAGCTTTCAACTTTTAGGTTGTGTGTATTTTTTCGCTCAACATAAGCAAGCTTAATCTTAATTAATATGCCATGCATTTTTGAAAACTTGAAAGCCGTCATCTCTTGATCTAATGAGTGATCAAAAAATGAATTCCTGGGAATTCCATGGCAGTCCAGTGGTTAGGACTCCATGCTCTCACTGCGGAGGGCACCAGTTCAATCCCTGGTGGGGAAACTAAAGACCCACAGCCGGCGCAGCCAAAGGAAAAAAAAATGCTATTGCTTAATTGATTGTTTTCCATTCATACAGTCTTTCTTGAGCTTACATCTGGTAGAAACTGAATCACTGGTGACAGATTTTCTTGTTTTGGTTTTATTTTTCTACATGATTTTTGCGAGGTTATCAGTGCCAAATAAAATACTGCTTTTCATCACAAGCTTCTGTTCATCTGTTCTGATCTAGTTCCTCAGTCCTTCTAAAACATTGCATGCCACATTTGAGATAATGAAGGATTTCTGAATATTCATCTGCAACTAGCTGTATGCTCCTTAAATGCACCTGTGGTCCTGGTGGTTTTTTCACAGCTGTTCTCTACGCCAAGTCCTTGGAAAACATTTATCCCAGTGACCTTCATGTATCTTCAGAACCCATGTGCTTTTTTGTACCTTGAAGTCTCTCTTTCTACCTGGCCAGCGTGGCTGACAGTGCCTCATATAACCTTTCTTCCTCAGCAGAGTTGCAGAAAAGCAATATATTATTAAGTAGGAAACTAAGACTGGAGTTTGCTGCTGTGATTGGCCTACCTGTCTTGGTAAATCCAATGTGTTGGATTTGGAGGAAGAAAAAGGGTGACCTTGGTGGCAAGAAGCTGTATCTAAAGACCTTAAAGCCACACAGGTCAAACATCTATAAATATTATTTTTGAATACACCGCATCTCCTAGTAGTATTCCTGAGGCTGACTCATGAACTCTTAGGTGACCCTAGGTACTGGTATGGAAACTCAAACACTGAGGAAGAAAACAGGTGCCACTACTGTTCTCCGAGGAAAGTGTCACTTTATTCTTCTACGGGGAGGGCTGCAGCGATTGTGCTTTCTAGAAACAGAGGATTGAATAGACCAAGGGAAAGTGTTGCACAGTCAAATATATCTGACTCTTTGCAAGACCACGGACTATAGCCAGTCAGGATCCTCTGTCCCTGGAATTCTCCAGGCAAGAATACTGGAGTGAGTTGCCATTCCCATCTCCAGGGGATCTTTCTGACTCAGGGATCGAACCCAGGTCTCCTGCATGGCAGGAAAATTCTTTACCATCTGAGCCACCAGGGAAGTCTGATAACATTTCCTAATCTGTTCAGTTTATCAAAGCAGAGCTCTTGAATTCACATCTCCAAATTACTAACCTAGTATTTCTCTTATACCAGGAGTGGGCAACCCAAAGCACCCTTTTTTTTTTTTTTTTTTTTGTAAATAAATACTGGGCTTATAAATAAAACCTATTGAAATTTAGCCACAGCTCTGCCTGTTTGTTGGTATTACCTGGCTGTTTTTACTACAAAGTTCAGTAGTATGATCTTAGCCAAAAATACTTATTATCTGGCCTGTTCCAGAGGTTTGTCCCTGTAAAAGAAAAAATTTGCTTCCCTCTCCCTCCTCATACTGTATGACCTTAGATAAGAAAAAGTTAAAGTTTTTAATCTTCCTGTTTGACTTTTAAGTCCCTCCTATCCTAAGATAGGGCTTTCCAGGTGGCTCAGTGTTAAGGAATCTTCCTGCCTGTGCAGGAGATGCAAGAAACATGCATTCAATCCTTGGGTCAGGAAGATCCCCTGGAGTAGGAAATGGCCACCCACTCCAACATTCTTGCCTGGAAAATTCTATGGACAGAGGAGCCTGGAGGGCTATACTCCATCAGGTCGCAAAGAGTGGGACATGACTTAGCAACTAAGTATACATGCAGACACCCTAAGATAACTCTCCAGGTCTACTTTTGGATACGGCATACCAGCTTTACTAGGGCATGTTAGTCGCTCAGTTGTGTTTGATTCTTTGTGACCCCATGAACTGTAGCCCGCCAGGCTCCTCTGTCCATGGGATTCTCCAGGCAAGGATGCTGGCTGGACTCGGTTGCCGTTCCTATCAGGGGATCTTCCTAACTCAGGGACAAAACCCAGGTCTCCCAAACTGCAGGTAGATTCTTTGCCAGGGCATGAGTGGAAAATTATTATCAGGACTTACTGGCAAATTTGCCTGCAACACTTTCCTGACAATATAACGACCAGAAGCCAAAGATGGTGTAAATTCAACCTAGTACTTGCATCTAGAATCTTATATCCTTGGGTAGTCAGAAGAAATCATGACATAACTTTTGTTCCTTTCTGGAATGTGGAAAAAATACAAAGGAAAGGAAATCAACAAGACATCAAGGAAACAAAAGAAAAAGGATTCAGCAGACACTCAATGGCTGAGGGAAAGAAGTAGAAGTAGGACAACTTAAAATAGCATAGAGGAAAACCAGCGTGAGGAGGTATATTGAGGTAGGCAGACATACTCCCATAAGGTGCATAGTTAGACTTGCCTGGTCCAACCATTCTTTTCTGGTTGGAAAAATTCACATGTTTCTTCCATAAGTGCTTACCTAAAAAAGTTTGTTTGACACTGACCCTATTTGGGTGTGTCTAATATCTTCCAGCAATATCAGATATTTAAAACTGAAGGTGAAACTGACACTGAGCAGTACCCTACAGGGCTCCCGGGCACATAAGCCTTTCTGTATACCCCATTGCTTTTCCTTTTTTTTTTGGTTGCAACCAGTGGAGGCCACTCTCTAGTTGTGATGCATGGACTTCTCACTGCAATGGCTTCTTTTGCTGAAGAGCATGGGCTCTCTTTGTTCGGGCTTCACTAGCTGTGGCACACGGGCTTAGCTGCCTCACAGCACGAGGGATCTTCCCAGTCCTGGGATTGAACCGTGCTGCCTGCATTGGCAGGCGGATTCCCAACCACTGGGGCACCACGGAAGCCCTGTCCCCCATTTATTGATTACAGGAGATTGGCTTCATTCAACCTCCACTTCCCTGAGTTCCCAGGGCAGGTTCAAACAGTTGCTAATGAGGGAAAAGGAGGAGACAAGTGAGGAACAAATTGGGAGGGAGGTTTAAGAGGGTAGGGACCTGTGTGTACCTATGACTGATTTGTGTTGATAGATGGCAGAAGCCAACCCAAAATTATAAAGCAATTATCCTTCATAAAAATTAATTTTAAAAAAAAGAAAGAAAGAAACAGTAGTGCTGCACTGGGGCAAGGTCCTTGTTCTCCCTCAAAAGATACACATAACAATACCTTTGAGCTGTTCTGTGGATATTAAACCCCTCACCAGGTGGGACAAGTTAATTGTGTGCTTTCTATAAGCATCCAGACCCCAGACCAGTTGAAACCAGAAAGGTGATGATGTGGACTCCCTCTTACATCATCACAAACCAATCAGAAGAAGGCTTACAAGTATAGCCAGGCTCCTCTGTGCATGGGATTCTCCAGGCAAGAATACTGGAGTGAATGGCCAGGCCCTCCTCCAGGGGATCTTCCCAAGCCAGGGACTGAACCAGCATCTTTTACACCTCCTGGATTGGCAGGTGGGTTCTTTACCACTAGTGGCACCTGGGAAGTCCGTATAGCACAGGGAACTCTACTCAGTACTCTGTAATGGCCTATGTGGGGGAGACGAATCTTAAAAAAAGAATAGATGTACATGGCTTCCTCGATGGCTCAGTGGTAAAGAATCCACCTGCCACGCAGCAGGTGCCGGTTTGATCCCTAGGTTGGGAAGATCCCTTGGGGGGAGGAAATGGCAACCCACTCCACTATTCTTGCCTGAAGAATCCCATAGACCAAGGAGCCTGGTGAGCTACAGTCCATGGGGTAACAAAGAGTGGGAGAGGGCTGAGTACGCATATGTACATGTACAACTGATTCACTCTGCTGTAGATCTGAAACTAACACTTTCGGAAATCAACTATACTCCACTAATTTTTTTTTAAAAAAAGAAAAGTAGTAAATATACATACTGATTATGTATAGGTAATTAACTTAATTATAGTAGAAAGTGAAAGTCAGTCATGTCCGACTCTTTGTGACCTCAGGGACTCAGTCCACGGAATTCTCTAGGCCAGAATACTGGAGTGGGTAAGCCATTCCCATCTCCAGGAGATCTTCCCAACCCAGAGATCGAACCCACGTCTCCCACATTGCAGGCGGATTCTTTACCAGCTTAGCCACCAGGGAAGCCCAATTATAGTGGAAAGATAAGATTAAATGCTTTCAGTTCAGTTCAGTCGCTCAGTCGTGTCCAACTCTTTGCAACCCCATGAATTGCAGCATGCCAGGCCTCCCTGTCCATCACCATCTCCCGGACTTCACTCAAACTCATGTCCATCGAGTCAGTGATACCATCCAGCCATCTCATCCTCTGTCATCCCCTTCTCCTCCTGCCCCCAATCCCTCCCAGCATCAGAATCTTTTCCAGTGAGTCAACTCTTCGCATGAGGTGGCCAAAGTACTGGAGTTTCAGCTTTAGCATCATTCTCTCCAAAGAAATCCCAGGGTTGATCTCCTTCAGAACAGACTGGTTGGATCTCCTCACAGTCCAAGGGACTCTAAAGAGTCTTCTCCAACACCACAGTTCAAAACATCAATTCTTCGGCACTCAGCTTTCTTCACAGTCCAACTCTCACATCCATACATGACCGCTGGAAAAACCATAGCCTTGACTAGACGGACCTTTGTTGGCAAAGTAATGTCTCTGCTTTTCAATATGCTATCTAGGCTGGTCATAACTTTCCTTCCAAGGAGTAAGCGTCTTTTAATTTCACGGCTGCAGTCACCATCTGCAGTGATTTTGGAGCCCCCAAAAATAAAGTCTGACACTGTTTCCACTGTTTCCCCATCTATTTCCCATGAAGTGATGGGACCAAGATGCCATGATCTTCGTCTTCTGAATGTTGAGCTTTAAGCCAACTTTTTCACTCTCCTCTTTCACTTTCATCAAGAGGCTTTTTAGTTCCTCTTCACTTTCTGCCATAACTTCATCAAAAAAAGAAGAATGTCCAGGAGCTGATGATGCCCTCTTTGAACCATTACTATGCCGACTAAGGTCCTTCTAGTCAAGGCTATGGTTTTTCCTGTGGTCATGTATGGATGTGAGAGTTGGACTGTGAAGAAGACTGAGTGCTGAAGAATTGATGCTTTTGAACTGTCGTGTTGGAGTGAGAGTCCCTTGGACTGCAAGGAGATCCAACCAGTCCGTTCTGAAGGAGATCAACCCTGGGATTTCTTTGGAAGGAATGATGCTAAAGCTGAAACTCCAGTATTTTGGCCACCTCATGCGAAGACTTGACTCATTGGAAAAGTCTCTGATGCTGGCAGGGATTGGGGGCAGGAGGAGAAGGGGATGACAGAGGATGAGATGGCTGGATGGCATCACTGACTCGATGGATGTGAGTTTGAGTGAACTCCGGGAGATGGTGATGGACAGGGAGGCCTGGCATGCTGCGATTCATGGGGTCTCAAAGAGTCGGACATGACTGAGTGACTGAACTGAACTGAACTGAACCCCTTCCAGATGGGGACACACAGTTCTGAGGGCGTTAACTTGCTGTGGCCCCCTTTGTCTGGCAAATCAATAAGGCTGTTTTTTTCTATTTCATCCCAAAACTCTGTCTCCAAGGTTTAATTTGGTGTTGGGGTACAGAGGCCAGATTCATCTTCAAAACCAGAATGAAATTTTAAAACTAAAAATCATTCTAGTACAATATTCTAATTATACCAACAAGAACCAATTGTACTCCTCTTGAAATTCACAGCATGGAGACAGAGCTGGGACAAACAGTTGCAGCTCTTAATCAAGCTGTACTTTCTCCCAGGTACACTGTGCTAGGACATACAATCCCAGAAAGCTGTTTTAATGGTGAAGATGTTTGTTGTTTACTTGCTAAGTTGTGTGAAATTCTTTGGGATCCTGTGGACTGTAGCCTGCCAGCCTCTTCTGTCCATGGGGTTTCCTAGGCAAGAATAGTGGAGAGGGTTGCCGTTTCCTTCTCCAGGGGATCTTCCGACCTTGCCGTTTCCTTCTCCAGGGGATCTTCCGACCCAGGATTGAATCTGCCTCTCTTGCACTGACAAGAGAATTCTTTACCAGTGAGCCACCAGGGAAACCCAAAGGTGAAGATTTTTATGACACAGAATTCACTTTGGGGAAAGAAAGTATAAAGCCTTCAGAGATTTAGAGTTGCCTAAACAATTGGAAGAGAAGTCTTCAGGAGTTTCTTTAAAAGATAAAAGTCAATTCTCAAGTGTACCTGTGCTGGCTACTCAAAGAATGTAATGTAACCGTACTTTGATAACCCAAATATATCTTCAGATTAGGACTAGAGAAGGGGAAAACTCCACTAACATTTTTCCTCTTTCCTGATGTTGTAAGCAAACTAATAAAATGATTCTAAGTGTTTTAATTACTGTAACTTTTTGATGTATTTTTCTCTGAATTACATGCCATCTTGGGCTTCCCTGGTAGCTCAGAAGGTAAAGGATTCACCTGCAATGTTGGAGACCTGGGTTCGACCCCTGGTTGGGAAGACTCCTCTGGAGGAGGGCATGGCAACCCACTCCAGTATTCTTGGCTAGAGAATCCCCATGGACAGAGGAGCCGGGCAGGCTACAGCCCATGGGGTGACAAAGAGTCGGACACAACTGAGCGACTAAGCACAGCACACGTGTGCCATCTTCCTTTTATCATGTACTTCCAATAATTAAATTTTCTTATCATTCTTTCATTTCAACATTCTTCAGTGCCTGAGCTTTTATTTTCCTTAAAGTGATCTCAATCACTGTATTCCCACAGTCCTTTATGGAACTATGATGGAGAATATGGAGTCTTTTAGAGACAGAAATGAGGATAAAACGGTAAGCCAAGCTGCTAGAAATTTAGGAATATTAATTAGGTCATAATAATACTTAATTTAAGTGTTTCTTTGTGGCGGCAATAACACGTCTTCCTTACAAGTTCTCTTCTTTGTCTTTCCTTGAGTGGCAGATATTTTTTGCATCTCTTCTTCAGCTGGGTTCCAGCTGCATTGTCTCAGTGGCTTTTGAAAGGAGACTAATGGACCTAATCCATAAATACTCACTGGGACCCAAAGTAAGGCAATGGGCTCTGTTATTGGCCATTAGTCATCAATAAATGATAGCAGTGTTAAACAACAAACACAGAGCTCTGAGAATATCATTAACATCACTTACAAAATAAATGTTTCTGCAATATATCAGTGTTTGGCAGCCAAATCCCCAAAGGGCTCTAGGACTAAATTTGTCATCTGCTGCGCTTTCAACTGAAGTATCTTTTTAAAAAGCTCTTCCTGGTTCTCTGCTTTGATGGACTTGTAAGAAGACTGGGATTTCTCAAAGAGAAAATCTTCATTTCCCCTGGTTATGTGTCATGTCTTTACTGGGTTAGCTTCATGAAAAGCTGGAAATATCTTAGAATATTGCATAAATTTTATTGATAAAATAACATCAAGGTTAGAGAGGATTGACTCCAATTTTAAAAGAAGTTCCACTGTGGATAAAATTTTATCAAACAGCATTGCATACTACAGAGAAATTGTTCATGAAAGAAAGTCAATTGATGCAGCAAGCTTCATTATTGTCTGGGTTTTAAGAAATTGTCAGTCACCTCAACCTATAGTAACCACCATCTGAGCAGTCAGCCGCCATCAACATCAAGGCATACCCTCCACCAGCAAAAAAATTACAACTCACTGAAGTTCAGATGATGGTTAATATTTTTTACCAATGAGGTTTTTTGTTGCTCTTGTTTTTGAAAAATAAATTTTAAAAAATGTTTTAAGAGAGCTAGGAATATCTGACAAATACTTTGATCTCTTCCCAGCTTGGGTCCCTATACTTGAGATATATGCTATAGGAAGCTTCCCAAAACCCACTGACTATCTAGCCCAAGAAAGCAAAGTATAAACCTTGGTGCTTTAAAAAATAATGAACCACAAATGGAGAAGGAAATGGCAACCCATTCCGATATTCTTGTTTGGAAAATCCCATGGACAGAGGAACCTGTCAGGCTACAGTTCAAGGGGTCACAAAGAGTCAGATTTGCATGAACCACAAACGACATATTATAAATCTGTTTTTGCATTGCTTTCTAGAAGAACAGGAGGAAAGCTACGAAAAAAGAACTTTGTAAACAGTCTATTTTCCCCTCACCCCATTCTTCTTGAAATCATATGCCTTCTCTCTTGGTACCATGTTGCAAACAGCTGGAGTCTATTCACCTGACACGGTGTTGCTCCCACTTGTTGAATGTCCTAAAACCAAACACTCCAAAAACAATAATGAAGAAAGAGTAAACAAGCTCTAAATGATTCCATTTTCACGGTTTATGACTTTCTCATGATCATTTTAGTCGTCTACCTGAAGATTTATTTTGAAGGCTAAGTGGTGATTACAGATGAGTCACCCATTTGAAATGCCTTACTTTAAAACACAAGAATGCAAGAGAGTGAAAACCTGGAGCCTTCAAACTCCACATCCACCATTTGAGTAAATTACCTAACCACAGTTATAGGTCTGTTTCTTCATTGACAGAACACAGTAGTCAAGGAGCCACGCTACTGTCTGGCATATGTGAGTTCTCAAAAATCATAGGGAAGGTATGATTTTGTTGTGATTTTTAAGAATTGTATAAAAATCTCATGCTATCTCAATTGAGAAGCAAGTGACCTTTTTACTCCCTAGTGAAACATGTTATGGTTAATAATACTTCACAAGGTTGTCATGACAGTCAAATATAGATAAAGCACGTAGCAGGAGAGTTAATGGTCAATAAATGTTCATTCTTTTCCCCTCATGTTTTGTCTGTATTCCTGTTCTTAAAAAGGAGAAAAGTCTGCAGTGATTCTAAACATGAATATTTGTGGAATGGATTTGCAAACCAAATAAGAGGAAAGTCTCAGACTTTTTAATGATAAACATAAAATGAGGCAAAACAAACAATGCCTTTCTGCTGCCTTTTGCACAGGGAAAATATCACACAGTTTCCCTCATTCTGCAAACATAGACATAGAAGCACCAAAATGTTAACACTGTCTCTGAAGTTACTTAAGATCAGATTTTTAAAAAAAGTAAAAATCTCCAAATTTGAAGCTCAAAATTCTAAAAACCTTTTATTTTTGAGGCATTACTTGGTGTATTAATATGTGTGTCAGCAAGCAGTAGTGAAATCACCAATTATTTTTAGATTGTATTTTTCTTCTGTGCATTTTTGTTTTTTGCCCTGCCATGCAGCCTGTGGCAGAGAAGGCAATGGCACCCCACTCCAGTACTCTTGCCTGGAAAATCCCATGGACGGAGGAGCCTGATAGGCTGCAGTCCATGGGGTCGCTAAGAGTCAGACATGACTGAGCAACTTCACTTTGACTTTTCACTTTCGTGCACTGGAGAAGGAAATGGCAACCCACTCCAGTGGTCTTGCCTGGAGAATCCCGGGGACGGGGGAGCCTGGTGGGCTGCCATCTCTGGGGTCGCACACAGTCAGACACGACTGAAGCAACTTAGCAGTAGCAGCAGCAGCCTGTGGGATCCTAGTTCCCCCAACAGGGGTGAAATGCAGGCTCTGGCAGTGAGGTCACCAAGTCCCAACCACTGGGCCACCACGAATTCTCTTTTCCGTGCATTTCTAAATAGCTATCTCATTACAGGTTTAGATCAGGGGCCTGAAGACATCCACAATGGAGGGCAGAGAATGCATCTATAAGCAAGCAAGTGCACATGTTGTGAAGAAGCAATTGGTGGCTCAGATGTTAAGGAATCCACCTGCTGTGCAGGAGACCTGGGTTCAGTCCCTGGGTCAGGAAGATCCCCTGGAGAAGGGCAAGGCAACCCACTCTAGTATTCTTGCCTGGAAAATTCCACAGACAGAGGAGCCTGGTGGGCTACAGTCCATGGGGTCGAGAAGAGTCGGGCAAAGACTGAGCTACTGACACTTTGATTTTCACTTCCTCTTTCTCTTACTTAAATTCCTGTGTTTCCATTGCTGAGTCCGTGAAACTTACTCTATGTTACTTGAGAGCCAGGTCTCACTTGCATAGTGGCCTGAGGTCTCTCCCAGGTATGTGATCTTCAAGACTGACTCTCTTCCCAGTTCTTCCTGTTGCACTTGCTAGCTTGGCCCTCTGACGTGTCAGCGAAGCTTCACGTCAACTCATGCACACTTCACTGCTGCCGGGTTATTGCCCTCTGCACCTGGGATGCTAACTTACTGACTGATCTCTGGTAGTCCTCGGCCACCTTTGGCTTGATAGAGGATAAAACACATCAGTGCCTTGGGACAGGGCTAGAGCATCCTCTAGTACGCTCTACCTGGGTGACATTTAGTGTTAGCATACAAAGATCTCCAAACGTGTTCCAGGACATGGCCTCATTCTCAGACCAGGGCCACCTGAAGGATGGGAGTTTTGCTCCTGTCTCCAGATTGAATATTTTCCAGAGTTTTATCTGGGTTCAGAGTAACCTCAGTAGGATGGTTTTGTTGTTTTTGTTCAGTTGCTTGGTCGTGTCCAACTCTTTGCAACCCTATGAACTGCAGCATGCCAGGCTTCTCAGTCCACTATCTCCCAGAGCTGGCTCAAATTCATGTCCATTGAGTTAGTGATGCTATCGAACCATCTCATCCTCTGTTGCCCCCTTCTCCTTTGGCTTCAATCTTTCCCAGCATCAGGGTGTTTCCCATTGAATCAGCTCTTCACATCAGGTGACCAAAATATTGGAGCTTCAGCTTCAGCATGAGTCCTTCTAATGAATATTCAGGGTTGATTTCCTTTAAGATTGACTGGTTTGCTCTTAATGTGCCCCCATAGCTTAGACGCTGCTACAGTTCAGTATTCTCAAAATGTCTCTAATCATAGTTTTCTTGAGATAGACAGCAATGCCCTTGGAGGTTCTAAGACCAAGACGCACCTCCAGATATTGCTGGATCACAGAGAATGCACGACCAGGCCATTAGCTTCTGATACTTCCAAATAGCAGAGCAGGATGAATTGTACACAACGATCTATGTGAACATATAACTTTATTTGCAGTAAGGACCCAGATAGGTGATCAGCTTGCTGCTACTTGGCAAAGTGCACTTCAGTTTCAAGCTGATGTGTTTACTTTTCAGGGTTGAAATTGTTGTCAGCAATTTCTATTTAAAACAGAAATTGCAGTCGCTGGTCTTTTAGAATATGTCATGTTTACAAAGGTGTAGTTTGTAAGAACATCCTAAAGTGCTGTATGAATATCATTTCATTTATCCTTATGACACCTCTGTGAAGGAAAATAACCCATATCGTCCTCCCCATTATCACCAGATTCAGTGTTCAAGTGAAAGCATACAAAGGCTTTCTAGAGAGGACAGTAAAACTCATGCTGGACCCAAGAGCAGCCTGTTAGGATTGTATATGAATATTTAGGCTCTGGCAAAGGGTTGGGGGCATAATTCTATCAACCCAGGAAAATAACACTTTCTTAAGAGAATACGAAAGGAATATGGAAAGAGAAGACTACAAAATGCTCCCATTGTATTGAAGACCCTTCCTTTTTTAATTTCGTCTTTCTCTGGTTCTCCAGTTACCAGCTATTATTATCACTATAGAAAAAAAGAGTTGTGGGGAGCATGCAGCCAATTGGACCGTGAGTCTGTGAAATTGTTGCAGGAAAGAGAGTGGAGTGAGAGAGGATGATCACATTTCAGGTCTCAGGCAAGTCCCTGGGATGGCTGCAGAGTGTGGGTTAGTGGCTTCACAAAAGCAGGGAAAGAATTCAACAGTAAGCCATAGTAAAATGGGAAAATGTGTGTTTGGGGAGCTACACACTTCGTAGGCAGAGTGTAGGCCATCTCAGCAGGCAAGAGGCCCCTCTGAATGGGTTTGTCAGTTTTTATACGGGAGGATAGTTTCATAGGCTATTGAGTGGGAGGATTATTCCAAAAATTGGGGGGAAAGGGCAGGGACTTCCAGGAATTGGGCCAACACCCACTTTTTGACATTTGATGGTCAGCCTTGGAACTGTCATAGAGCCTGTGGGTGTGTCATTAGCATGAGCTGATGTGATACAATAAGAGTGTACTGAGGCTTACAGTCTAGTGGAATCTGACTCAACTGACATCTTAGACTTAGTGGGTTCTAACCACTTTATGTTGTGTCCTCAAAGCTGTGTCCTTCTTTTGAAGATTGTGCCCTGCCCTGCCTTCCAGTCTTGTTATTTGAAATACTCATGTATCTCTAGATCATAGGCTAACATTTTTATTCTATGGCACTTACAAGTGATTAGGATAGTCCATTAAGCATATCCTAAGACTGTTCAAATCCTGGAAGATGATGCCATTAAAGTGCTACACTCATATGCCAGCAAATATGGAAAACTCAGCAGTGGCCACAGGACTGGAAAAGGTCAGTTTTCATTCCAATCTCAAAGAAAGGCAATGCCAAAGAATGCTCAAACTACCACACAATTGCACTCATCTCACACGCTAGTAAAGTAATGCTCAAAATTCTCCAAACCAGGCTTCAGCAATACGTGAACCATGAACTTCCAGATGTTCAAGCTGGTTTTTGAAAAGGCAGAGGAACCAGAGATCAAATTGCCAACATCCACTGGATCATGGAAAAAGCAAGAGAGTTCCAGAAAAACATCTATTTCTGCTTTATTGACTATGCCAAAGCCTTTGACTGTGTGGATCACAATAAACTATGGAAAATTCTGAAAGAGATGGGAATACCAGACCACCTGACCTGCCTCTTGAGAAACTATATGCAGGTCAGGAAGCAACAGTTAGAACTGGACATGGAACAACAGACTGGTTCCGAATAGGAAAAGGAGTACATCAAGGCTGTATATTGTCACCCTGCTTATTTAACTTCTATGCAGAGTACATCATGAGAAATGCTGGACTGGAAGAAACACAAGCTGGAATCAAGATTGCCGGGAGAAATATCAATAACCTCAGATATGCAGATGACACCACCCTTATGGCAGAAAGTGAAGAGGAGCTAAAAAGCCTCTTGATGAAAGTGAAAGAGGAGAGCAAAAAAGTTGGCTTAAAGCTCAACATTCAGAAAACGAAGATCATGGCATCCGGTCCCATCACTTCATGGGAAATAGATGGGGAAACAGTGGAAACAGTGTCAGACTTTATTTTTGGGGGCTCCAAAATCACTGTAGATGGTGATTGCAGCCATGAAATTAAAAGACACTTACTCCTTGGAAGAAAAGTTATGACCAACCTAGACAGCATATTCAAAAGCAGAGACATTACTTTGCCGACTAAGGTCTGTCTAGTCAAGGTTATGGTTTTTCCTGTGGTCATGTATGGATGTGAGAGTTGGACTGTGAAGAAGGCTGAGTGCTGAAGAATTGATGCTTTTGAACTGTGGTGTTGGAGAAGACCCTTGAGAGTCCCTTGGACTGCAAGGAGATCCACCCAGTCCATTCTAAAGGAGATCAGTCCTGGGTGTTCTTTGGAAGGACTGATGCTAAAGCTGAAACTCCAATACTTTGGCCACCTCATGAGAAGAGTTGACTCATTGGAAAAGTCTCTGATGCTGGGAGGGATTGGGGGCAGGAGGAGAAGGGGATGACAGAGGATGAGATGGCTGGATGGCATCACTGACTCGATGGACATGAGTTTGGGTGAACTCTGGGAGATGGTGATGGACAGGGAGGTCTGGCGTGCTGCGATTCATGGGGTCGCAAACAGTCGGACACGACTGAGCGACTGAACTGAACTGAAGCCTCTTTTAGGGCTTCCCTTGAGGCTCAACTGGTAAAGGACCCACCTGCAGTGTGGGAGACCTGGGTTTGATCCCCGGGTTGGGAAGATCCCCTGAAGAGGGAAAGGCTACCCAATCCAGTATTCTGGGCCTGGAGAATTTCAAGGACTGCATAGCCCATGGGGTCGCAAAGAGCTGGACTCGACTGAACAACTTTCACTTTCAGGAACCTTTTATTTCCAATGATTAAATCAGTTTGATTTGACTTGTTTATTTAGTAAAACTCTTGCTAACTATACAAAGTATTGACCAAAAAAGCTGGTAGAGGTGATCGTAATAGATATTTATCTCTTTCTTTTATAAAGAAGTAAGGAAAGGAGTGTTTATTGAGTATCTACAGTGTACCAGGAGCAATTTTAGATGAGCTCAACTCTGCACTGACTTTTCAGAGTTATGATTACCATGCTACCTGCCAAGAAACCATGGTTCATAAAAAACAGATCACCTACTCAAGATCACACAGCTAGTGAAAGTAAACTGCAGAGTCTGGATTCAACCCAGGCCTTTCTAATTCTTAACCTCTAGTTTTGAGCTGCTTGGGGACTGTCCTACGTGCTAATGTGAAGTTACTCAAGAATATAGCAGAAATCCTCTTACCAAGAATCAATCGTATGTGTTCCCAAACCAGTGTCAACTACAAATTGGCACTTGCCAAAAGCATTTGCCAGCAACTTAACAACAACAACAATAAGGGCATTTGCTATCTGTCTGTGCTGCTGACCTTTAACCCCCAGAGGGGAATTCAGAATGAAGAGTGAGGCACTCTGTGCTCTAGGGAAACCAAAGGAACAGGTCTTTAGACAGTGAGATAGTTTCAGAAATTGATTTCATGATCCTGATCCTTGCATCTCCTCATATCTAGAAAAATGCCCAAATCCCTTCATGTTGACATCAGCGCCTAGCAGAAAGCCTTTTGTAAAATAATCGCTTGATTGCATTGGACTCCCCCTTCACCAAAATCCTATATATTGACCTTCCCCCATGTTCTTGGGCTTCCCTGGTAGCTCAGATGGCAAAGAATCCACCTGCAATGAGGGAAATCTGGGTTCAATCCCTGGGTTGGGAAGATCCCCTGGAGAAGGGAATGGCTGTCCACTCCAGTATTCTGGCCTGGAGAATTGCATAGACAGAGGAGGCTTGCAGGCTACAATCCATGGGGTGGCAAAGAATCAGACACGACTGAGCGACTTTCCCTCATTGCCTCTTTGGAGTAGTCTCTCACAGCTGTCTAAGGTGCTGTCTCCCAGGCTGCAGCCCTCATTTTGCCCCCAGTAAAGCTTAACCTGCAACTCTGACGTTGTGCATCATTTTAGTTGACACCAGTTTGTCTTTTGTACTTGTTATTTGAATTATTTTATTTAATTTAATATCACCTGGACTAATAAAATATGAATACAAAAGAAAGAGGTTTATGTTTCTATGAAGATTAACAAGAATGCTTTGGAAACATTGAAACTGAGCAGACCCCGTGGGGTCCTTTTGGGTACAGAAGACTTTCCATGTCCCTCGTTCCTTGTTGGTAGGAAAAAGGCTTTCAGTCTCCTAGACTTTCTGTGAGTCCCAGAGGGCAGCGTTACCAGTTACTAATTAGAGGAGAGAAGGGATGCAAAAACAAAGGAAAGGCAGTCAAGAAATAACAGTGCAGTGATGGGGCAGGGCCCTGGTTCCTCCTAAGTGAATATACAGAACAATCTGATATGTATCTCTGAGTTCTTCTGCAGAAACTAAGGCCCCCCACTCAGGTGGAGGATGGCAACTTCTTTCTTATTTATCTATTTGGCTGCACTGGGTCTTAGTTGCAGCATGTGGGAGCTAGTTCCCCAACCAGGGGTCAAACCCGTGCCCCCTGCATTGGGAGTGTGGAGTCTAAGCCACTGGACCCCCAGGGAAGTCCTATTCTTGTGCTTTTCATCAAAATCTTCTCTTTTTTGACCTTGAATATCACCTTATTCTTTTGTATTCATATTAATTTGCCCAGCTAAATTATCAAGGGGAAATACCAAAAGATTTATGATTTCTCAGCAACTTGACCTTGCCTTTTGACCTTCTACAAGAATTATAAATTCAAACTGGCAGCAAAGTGAATTCTCGAGTTTTTCTTATTCTTACACTGTCTCTAAGACCAATGTAGACTTGAAATTGGTTATTCTTAAGTCTCTGGAATTTATTTCATGAAGGTGGAGCCCATTTGGAAATTATCACTCAACTTAATTTTTCTCATTCTAAAATTATTTACATACATATAGGTGTTGTTAAGAGGGTCTATTTTTATATTCCTAAAATTGTGCCAAGTAAAAATTATGTTTTAGATATAATTGTATGTAGTACTCTACAGTTATGGAAACCACACAAATTCATTTGCTCCTCATAATGGCATAGAGAAGGCGTTATTATCCCCACTTTAAAAAAGAAAATTATTTATTTGGCAGTGATGAGTTTGTTGTGGGACACAAGATCTTCAACTTTTAAGATCAAAACTGGACGCCCTGCATTGAGAGTACAGAGTCCTAGCCACAGGACCACCAGGGTAGTCCTTATCCCTGTTTTGCTGCTAAGGAAACTCAGGATAGTTTGAGGACTCTGCCCAGGGTGAGCATTGGTTCAAAAACAGATTATCTGATTAAGCCTGTTTCATAGGCAGTTGCAAGCATTCCTTTTTTCTAAGAAGGGACTGTTTAGAATATAGCATTCTACAGTTGATAAAACCATTTTTAAAAGTGTTAAATCTATTGATACTAACAAGGAATAGGAAATATGGGCTGAAAATGATCTCTTCCTTAACTTCTTTTCATGACCTTATATACAAGGACAATAGTTTTATTTTTTAATTTTTATTGGAATATAGTTGATTTATAATGTTGTGTTACTTTCAGATGTACAGCAAAGTGAATCAGTTATACATATACATTCTTTTTAAGAATTTTTTCCCATATAGGTCATTACAGAGTATTGAGTGGAGTTCCCTATGCTATACAGTAGGTCCTTATTAGTAATCTATTTTATATGTAGAAGTACAAAGTTTAGGGCTTCCCCGGTGGCTAAGTGGTAAAGAATCTGCCTGCTAAGGCAGGAAACACAGGAGACACAGGTTTGATCCCTGGGTAGGGAAAATCCCCTGGAGGAGGAAATGGTAACCCACTCCAGTATCCTTGCCTGAAAAATCCTATGGACAGAGGAGCCTGGCTGGCTACAGTCCATAGGGTCACAAAGAATCAGTTACACAAGTATGCACAATGGTTTATTAACTAGACATTTCTATCATTAGCTTATAAGAAGTTAATTTTATCTCTTCAGCCAACTAAGACAAGTATGGAATTAAATATTTACAAAAAAAGAAACTTATGGGTTTTGTCTGATTTCTATAAAAGGAACATATCTACATTTTTAAGTACCACAGAAGGAAATTAAGACAGTGTTCACGTTTATTATTATTTTTAGGGCAATCAGTGAAACTGGTGGGAAAAAAAGAACCTAAGATTTTAGTGACTGAAAAGTAAGCTCCACGGAAGCAGGAACTTTGCCTCTTTGTTCATTCTGTCACAGTTGCTCAGTTGTGTCTGACTCTTTGTGACCCCATGGACTGCAGCCTGCCAGGCTCCCCTGAGAATCCCTGGGGATTCTCCAGGCTAGAATACTGGAGTGGGTTGCCATGCCCTCCTCCAAGGGATCTTCCCAACCTAGGGATCGAACCCAGGTCTCCCGCATTGCTGGTGGATTCTTTACTGTCTGAGTCACCAGGGAATCTTTGTTCATTGGCACATTCCAAAGGCTTTAAATTGGCCTGGAATATAGATAAATGTTAACAAATATTTGTTAAGTCAATAAATGAGCCAACAAAGAAAACAGACAAAGTTGAGGCTCACTCCCTTATGTTACTGGAGAAATGAATTCATTTATTCATCAAATATTGATTGAATGCCTAAGACGTTCTAGACAGATTCAGAGGCTCTGGACTAGAACTACCATGCCCCTCCTGCTGCACAGGGGGACGTGAAGCTGAATCCAGCCTCTGTACCCCAACACAAAATTGACTCTGGAAGACAGAGTTCTGGGTGAAAAAGGAAAGAATGGCCACAGCGGGGTACTGCTCTCAAGACTATGTGTGTCCTGACCTGGAAGGGGTGGTGAGGAGTTTTATTGTAATGGTTCCAGGAGGGCATGATCAGCTTGTGGACATCCTTCTGATTGGTTGGCGGTGAGGTAAATAGGAGTCAGCATCTTCAGCCTTCAGGTTCCAACCTGTCTGGGGTCTACTTGCTTGTGGGCAGCATACTGCTAACTTCTACCACCTGGTGGGAGTTTCAGTATCTACAAAACAGCTCACAGACAGTGTTATGTGTATCCCTTGAGGCTGCTTCCCCTTTGGGCATCTCCTCCTTTCACTGATTAGCAACTCTGAACCTGCCCTCGGAACTCGGAGAAGGTCATGGAGGCTGAATGAACCCTATTTCCTATAATCTAGAAATGGGGGACACAGAAAGGCTTTTGTGCCCAGGAGCCCCACAGGGTGCTGCTGGATATCAGAGGTACTCTAATTTAGCCTGGGTAACCAGGGAAGGCATCTCAGGGAGCTGCCCTTTGAGATCTGAATGAAATAAGAGATAAGCCATGCAAAGATAGCGTGACCCAGCTGTTGTTACAGCAGTAAATTAGATGACGCATAGAAAGCATTTATCTGTCATCAGCCAGTGGTAGTGATGAGTACCCTAAAGTGTGGTACCTTCACTTATTACATACTCCAAGCTGAAGGAATCTGAGAAATGGGTGCAGGAAGGAGTTTCTGACCGTCACCTGAGGTAGCTCACAAAACCCTCATATGACCAGTGCCTCCCTTAGAAAGGGACTTCTTAATTTCCAAAGACAGAGAGACACCAAGAGATGCCACCACAACCCCTTTTTTGTCTTATCACATTTGCCCACCACTGTCCTCTCTTTATTAAACCTGGCATAAAGACACTCAGGTTTAGCTACTTCGTCAGGTCTTATTTCTGTATGAAGTCTCCAGGTTTTCAGTAAAACTTACATTAAATAAATTTGTTTGCTTTTCTCTTTTTAATCTTTTATGACAGGGACCCCAGTCAAGAACATTTTCCCTCTCTTATAGCAGATAAAGAAAAAAGACATTTTTATTCTCCTACAGTAGATATTATGCTAGTTCTATAGGTGGCAACCAAGATGTTCATTTCACAATATTCAAAACTTGGACAAGTCCACAGTGACATGATGCATACATATCCCTAGATGGCTTTTGGGGGTTTCTGCAAACCGTGGGCTTGTGTGTTCCAAGTCCTTGGAAGGAACAAGGACTTAACTCCTCCTACCTAGGAGGATTAGCTTCTGCTATATATTCTGAATTTTTGTATCAAAACCCAGCACCTCAAGGCCTGCAGATCCCATTTTGACAGATATCCTAGAGGTTTTAAGAATTCTTGATCAGGATGAGACCTTTATTTTTATTTTATATATATATATATTTTTAACTTTTTATTATGGAATTCAAACACAGATGAAAAATAAAAATACAATGAATGTCCTCATGCCCATCACCCAAGTGAAAGACATTATGTTGCTACCATTCTTTACAATAAAACATTGTTTCTTATACTTGAACCATAACATATCAGCCTAATATAAAGTCTTGATGCAATCTTTTAAAACCTGCCAAATCAAATAATTTTTTTACTGGCTATCTGGAGCTTATATTAAACCTTATATAGGAAAACAAAATATTACATTTTGGCTTTTCAAAAGCCTAGTTATATAGTCTTTATCCTACAGATTGAAAAAGTTGTTCTTATAACCTTTCTGATAACCTTTTTAAAAAACTCATTATACCATTAAAATAAGCTATAGTGTACTCAACCAGAATAAAAACAAATCTAAGGAAGAAAGAAAATCTCTGAGACAATCACTATTAAAACTTTAGTAACATCCTTTCATATATCTCTTCAGGCTAATATATGCACACATATATAAAATTTTGAATAAATAGTATCATATTCTATATGTATTTCAGGATGCTCTTTAAAAGCATTTTGTTAAATTCTTTATATCTTTCCTCTTCCTCTCTTATCCATCTCTCATCACTACTGTAAAAACATGTTAGAAAACTATTTTTCTCACCTGAATAAACAGTGTAAAAGTCCCTCCAAATCAACTAATATGTGTGCTGTGCTTAGTCATTCAGTCATGCCCAACTCTTTGAGACCCCATGGAGGACTGCAGCGCACCAGGCTCCTCTGTCCGTGGAGAATCTTCAGGCAAGAATACTGGAGTGGGTTGCCATGCCCTCCTCCAAGAGATCTTCCCAATCCAGGGATCCAACCCAGATCTCCAGTATTGTAGGCAGATTCTTTACCAACTGAGCCACCAGGGAAGCCCAAGAATACTGGAGTGGGTAGCCTATCCCTTCTCCAGGGGATCTTTGAGACCCAGGAATCGAACCAGGGTCTCCTGCATTGCAGGCAGTTTCTTTACCAGCTTAGCCAGCAGGGAAGCCCCAACTAATACATACCTAACACTTTTTGAAAAACTTTTTTCTAAATTTAAAAATTTTTTCTATATTTTATTAGAGTATATTTGATTAAAAATATTGTCTAACACGTTTTCTTTTGTGAATGCATAATATTTCATGGTACGAATGAACTCCAGTTTGCTTATCTCTTTCCCTGGTGATGAGCACTCCCTTTGTAGTTCTATTTTTTCTCTCCTCTGAGCATCCTTTCCTGCGCATCCTTATGGGCTGGTAGATTAGTTTTTATGGTATTGCTGGGAGAGGGAGTGTGTGTGTGTGTGTAATCTTAATAGAGATATCCAGAATTACACTCTCAAAAGATATTAACAGTTTACATTTTCCTTTGTATTTTATCTAATGTTTATATTTATTATTTATATGCATAAGTGCACACATAATTGGGAGTAACTACTATAGACTTATTACGTCTTTAATGATGCTGGAAAAATTCAAGTCTTACCTGGCTCATCAATCTTATCACTTGTATTTTAAAAGCGAGGGACTTCCCTGGTGATCCAGTGGTTAAGACTCCTCACTTCCACTGCAGGGGGCACTGGTTCAATTCCTGGTTGGGGAACTAGGATCCTGCATGCCACCCAGTCAAAAAAAAAAGAAAGTGGAAGAGGCCTTCAATAACCATGTTTCCCAGGCTCTGCCAGGTAACCAAATAGAGCTCCAGTCAACGGTTCTGAGAGACACAGTGGGAAGGTATACACTCATTCCACCAGTTATGGAAATTCAGAATGCTATTTAATGGAGGAAAACAGCTCCATTTTGCCAGCACTGCCTTCTGATTTTCATTCTGCTACTGCTAAGTCACTTCAGTTATATCTGACGCTCAGTGACCCCATGGACTGCAGCCTACCAGGCTCCTCCATCCATGGGATTTTCCAGGCAAGAGTACTGGAGTGGGGTGCCAGTGCCTTCTCCGGATTTTCATTCTACTGCTGCGCTATTTGCTTCCAGCCTCCTGAAAGCAGTATCAAAATTGTTTGAAATCATTGACTAGAATTTCTATGCTCTGATTTGCATTATAAACTTAAAAAACAAAGACAATTTGAAGCTATGAAATCACAGCATCTTGGTAGCATTCTTATTCCTTAAGTGCAAGGAGAAAAATCAAGATTACTCATCAAAGAAATATGATGCCATTTAACTCATTGTACTGATACAAGATGAATTATTTATAGTCTCATTATTATAATTAGAGTTAATGTACCAAGCACATTCAGGCTCGGGTTTCACCAAAATGTTCCGATTGATTTTCTGAAATACACAGTCATTGGCATGTATTTGCACAGGTGAAAACCGGTGTTGCCCTGATGGTCCTCCCAGCTATAATAGTCTCTTAGCCTGACGTAAGCTAAGCTCTGCACTGTAAATTGGAAAGAGCATAAGACTATATAGCATCAATTGCTCTATTTTCCATCACATCTTCAAGTAAGAAAAAATTGTTATCTTCTACTGTAACCACAGAAAAACTGTTTAAAGTCACCTTATTTTAAAAAATATTTTAATTTAATTGCAGTATAGTCGATTTACAATGTTGTGTAAATTTCACATGTACAGCCAAATGATTCAGGCACACATATGCATAATCATTCTTGTTAAGATTCTTTTCTCATATAGGTTATCACAGAATATTGGGTAGAGTTCCCTGTGCTATATAGTAGGTCCTTATTGGTTAAAAAAAAAATGCCTTATTTTTTAAAGTCTGCTATTGTGATTATTTGATCCACATCATAAATAGCTATTCATCTCCAAGTAGATAGAAAAATAATCTTGGGATATAAATGAAGCTCAGACTTTAAAAAAACAACAACAACAACAACTTCTGTCCAGTAGCTGTTTATAAACAGCAGAGCAAACGCCCAGCAATAATCACGGCATATACGCCAGTCCCCTGTGAGCTGTGTATTAATGTCTGGCTGGTAATTTAATGGCACCTCTAGGCATAAACAAAGGTTTATTAAAATAGTAAGTAAAATATCCCTGAACACTGGATTGCTTTTTAAATTTTCCTATTCTGCTTTTGAAAATTAAGAAAGCCTATATTGTGATGCTGAAAGACATTGATTAAATCCACACTTGGCATCTTTTTATTCTTTTTATTTAGGCTCTATTTAACATAGCCCAAAGCAAATAATCTACCTAAATTTATATTAATTTTTTTTTTTAATTTCTGGGAGAAAAACTGTAATGGGAAAGAATGAAGTCCCTTTCTTCGGGTTTGCTTCTTCAGTCTACCTCTTAGCCTTACCTCCGCTCTCTCCTTGCAGGGGTCTCCACCGCCTTCTAAATGGCAAATGCCCTGAAAGCTTTTTTTTTTTGAAAAACAAATAATGAAAGCAAATTAATCTTACAGAGACTACCTCATGAATTCGTCTTGGGTCAGCAGCTTTGAAGTTCTTGTGCTCTCCTTATAACAGTTGTATCTACTTGGCATCTGGTGGTTCATAGATCAGAATTATTTTTAGTTTTTCAAAGGAAAATAGTCTGAGGCTATCACCAACATCATTGGGCATTTCTTTGTAGACTCCCAGCAGGTAGAATACACTGATATCTGGAGAATATTGACTTCAAAGAATGTGGTTATAATTTTTTTGTGGCTATATTACACCACTATACTCATAGCTTAGGGTCTTTTAACTGAAAGAAACATCAAAAATGTACCTAATGGTGTGATCTTCTAAAAATGACAATACAACTCTGTTTGAAGGAGCTAAAGCTCCTAAAATCTAAATATCTGCCTATCTATCTATCCATCTATCTGTCTAAAAGTTAACCCAATACAATAAAGCAAGTGATCTTTTCATGGAGATTTTCCCCTACATGATGAAATTCTGTTACTACTGGAACTTTACCAATGAATAGTGCTCAGTATATACCTGGTTGACTTTTCAATAACCAAAAAGATATTTAATGATGAAACTTGATGTATATTTTAAAGAAATTATTCATTTTTTATTTTTTTAAGATTTTTTTTTTTTTGGATGTGGACCATTTTTAAAGTCCTTATTGAATTTGTTACAACACTGCTTCTGTTTCATGTTCTGGTTCCCTGGCCATGAGGCATGTGGGATCCCAGTTCCCTGACCGGGGATCAAACCCACATCCTCTGCATTGGAAGGTGAAGTCCTGACCATTAGACTACCATGGAGGTCCCTACATTTTTAAAAAAATAGAAGCTGATAGTGACGTGTCAGAAGTTTGTTTTGCCTGCAGATATAGTTACAGGCAGGCTTCCCTGGTAGTTCAGCTGGTAAAGAATCTGTCTGATATGCAGGAGACCCCAGTTCAATTCCTGGGTCACAAAGATCCCCTGGAGAAGGGATAGGCTACCCACTCCAGTATTCTTGGGCTTCCCTGATGGCTCAGATGGTAAAGAATTGCCTGCAGTGCAGGAACCTGGGTTCAAACCCTGGGTTGGGAAGATGCCCTGGAGGAGGGCATAGCAACCCAGTACAGTATTCTTGCCTGGAGAATCCCATTGACAGAGCAGCCTGGCAGGCTTACAGTCCTTAGGATCGCAAAAAGTCAGACACAACTGAGCGACTCAGCACGGCATAGCATTCTTACAGGCAGTTATTTTAGCTAGGCAACTGTACCAAATCACTTTGAGTAACTGTCATGAAACAGTTTTAGCAGTATTGACTGCTTTATGTTCAGTTTTCTGATCAATGAGAATATATTTAAGGATCTCTAGACATCTTCTTTAGGTGGCTATGAATTAGAATTTTAATCTAAAATCTGTTTTGTACAATGTCTCTGAAAGCAAACATTGTTTTCTTACATTAAAAAGGATACTTTTATAATCTTTATTCGGAAAATCTAGTTGAAAATTACAGTCATGGGGGGTATGGGAGGAGGGATAGATTAAGAATTTGGGATTAGCAAATACCAACTATAATATATATCTATATACATACATATATATATATGTGTGTGTATAACTGAGTCACTTTCCTGCACACCAGAAACTAACACAACATTGTAAATCAGCTGTATTTCAATAAAATAAATTTAAAAATTACAATATGGGCACAATCTACTATGTTGAGTAATCCTTACTTGGTGATCTATTTCCCCTCCAAAAATGTATACTTATTCTTTATATCTCTCAACAATGTGGACTATGGGCAAAACAGGGTCACTTTATGAGCTCTGTCCACAGGTTTTAGTAAAAATAATTGCTTTACCAATAAAAAGGATGACAGGAAGTTAAGAAATAAAGGATAGGCTGGTCTCGAAGAAAATTGCTCTAACGTGAGAATAAAGTTTAATTAGGGAAGCTGTGCTGTGCCCCATCTCATAAAACTCATTTTATTAAATTTATGTCCCCTATTTTTGCCAGGCTATATTGCTTTCTGCACTTAAAATCCAGGCATGAGGATATGAAATTATTTTCCCATTCAGTCACTGGCTTCAGGGGACAGGGTCCTGATTTCACCAGGGTCTTTGGTCCTCTTGCCCTTTTGTACCTTATTCAAAAGTTTCAGCAAATTTGACCTCTGAGAAGATACAATTTCCTGTTAGCTTTATGGTTTGACTTTTCTGTTTGCGTATTAGAACTCTGCTCAGAAGTGGAAATCCCTACAGCTGAGCTCTGGAGTCAGCGCCAAGATCAACTGAAGTTTTGTTGTCAACATATTTCACAGCTCAGCCAGTTTCCTTACTTGTGGCCCAGCAACTGAATCCTATTTTGCTGATTTTCCTAGTGGTCCAGACGTTAAGACTGGGCTTCCACTTTAGGAGGGCGTAAGCGATTCATGGGGTCGCAAAGAGTCAGACACGACTGAGCGACTGAACTGAACTGAAGTTCAATACTTGGTCAGGGAACTAAGATCCCGAAAGCTATGTGTGGACATCCTGCATGCTTTGCAGCATGGCCAAAAAGCAGAAAAGAACCTGCAGTATGTACCCTATTCTTTTCAGGGTCTGTTTTGGAGTGACATGTTTGTATAGTTCTCCTGATAATCCACTTTTGAGTATTATCTGGTTAGTTCTGCAAAATGTCTTTGTCTCCAGAATGAGCCATGAATTTGAAGGAAAAAAACGCTTGCGTTTCAGAAGTCTTGGTTACTGGGGAATGGGAGACAGATGCTGTCTACAGTGCTAACATCCAAAGTGCTCAGCTCCCCTTGCCTTCATTTGTAGCCACTCCGAGCCAATTGTTTTGTCGAATTTTGTCCTATACAAGAAGAAGCAACATTTTCAATTTATGTCGAAGACTCACTTGTTAGCTAGCTGCTTGGAATGTATCGTCCAATGACAACAATGTTAAAAAACCAGAGGTTGAAATGCAAACACAGGCTTCTGGGATCACACAAGAGGGAAGCAGACAGGATGGAATGTATGTGATTTTTAAAGATTTCAGTGAAACAGAAAATACTGGATGAAAGCCCTGACCTTTATTTCCTTTCACATGCTGAGGGATGAGTACGTAGCTCTGAGCCCAACTTGGCCTGATGAGGACTGTAGTCTTTCACAGAACAGAGGGTGACTCATGACTGGTTGGCATAACTGGGTGATGGTGTGGAGGGAGGAGGTGAAAAGGCAGGATCAGGGGTTGAGTCCTGACTCATCTTAGTCGTAAATCATGGGTCGCGTGTGAACTTCCAACACAACCCTCTTACCCTGTCTGGGGACACTGCTTGGGAATGGGTCCCTATTCCTCTCACAGAAACACAGAAAAAAATGAGCAAAGTTTTAAAAACAGGCGTTTTAAGCAGAGAATTTTCAGACACAGCACATTTTCTTTCCTTGTGATCTATCTTCTGGAAAGAAGCACACAGATTTTGATCTGTCTTGCTTACAGTAATCACAGTTCATTTATCCCACTTGCTTCCCCTAAAAAGAGTCCCCATAGGGTTATGTTAGAGGGGTCTGAGGCCTTATTAAGGGTCTAGAAAATGCTCTGTACTAAATACTAACATTCAGATGGAAAATAGTAGGAAAATACTTTTATAATAGAGTCAAAATCCACGGAAAGTAATGAAAACTTTGACACCTCACATGCTAGAACTTGAGGAAAAGTAAGTTTAATTTAATGTGGGTGAAATGTTGGGGACAAATATGAGGAAATTCTCAAAGTGACTGTGATGTACTTTTATATTTTGCCAAATTTAATTTCAGAAGTTATGAATCTGTCCTTAATACAAGAGTTGTCTAGCACTACCAGGGCAAGGATGGCAAACACGTGACTTCAGGTGGAGGCTTGCACAGCTGCATGCTCAGTCACCCAGGTGAGGTGAGGGACAAAAGCTAAGGTCAATATAAGTTTTTCTCCTGGGCTGAAAAAATGATCAGAGTGGGAGTGCATGATGTGTGAAATTAACATTGTGCGGGCGGAGTGATGGTATTGTCTAGGGTATGACTGTGGAGCCGGGGGCTAGAATGATGTGGAGAATAAGACCAGGAGAGAAGAGGACATCAAAAGCCCGATTTTGAAATCACCAAGAATTATGAGAAGAGTGCTGTTGCAGAGAATGACAGTGGGTCATGCATGAGGCTATTCAAGGAATGAGAAGTGACTCTAAAGTCTGTAGATGGTTGACACGTGGAGAAGTGGATGAGCAATGGCTGAGCTTCAAAGGAAGCAAGAATGTTTGGGGAGAAGAAAGGGGGAATCCTCTAGAATTGGCAGTGAGTACTTCCAACTGTGGGCCTTCCCAGGTGGTCCTAGTGGTAAAGAACCTGGTTACCAGTGCACGGGATGTAAGAGACGCAGGTTCAATCCTCGGGTCAGGAAGATCCTCTAGAGGAGGGCATGGCAACCCACTCCAGTGTTCTTGCCTGGAGAATCCCATGGACAGAGGCGCCTGGAGGGCTACAGTCCATGCGGTTGCAAAGAGTTGAACATGACTGAAGCGACTAGTCACCCACACGCTTGCAACGGTAGGTTTCATTTAGAATAAAGAGGCGGAAGAAGTGGAGAATATGGAGCAGACCTTGAGGATATAGAAAATGTTTTTGATGACAGACAATGAGTTCCAGAGGGCATAGTGAACAGTCTGTGTCCTTGGGTAGAATATGAGGTTGGGTCATATAAAGGAAGGGTCAGAGCTGTGTGGGGATGTGATTTAAAATGACAAGTATTGTTGGAGCTTTTCCTGATGGCTGAGATAGTGTGTGTGCATGTGATGTGCAATTAAGAAAAATTCCCAGGATGATTTACTCAGTTTTGAATATAGAGAACATGGGAGAATATGGCTTGTGCACATGCTAAAGCCATTTCTTTTCTTTTTTTTAAAAAAATTAAGGTAGGTACATTGGGTTTTTTGGTTTGTTTTTTCAGGGTTTATTTGGGGAGGTGCGGTGCCGGGACTTAGTTGCAGCTGGCAGCACCTATAGTTGTGGCATGAGGGATCCTCGGGCTTCACCGTGGCGTGTGAGCTCTTAGTTGCAGCATGTGGGACCTAGTTCCCTGACCAGGGATCTAACCCAGGTCCCCTGCATTCTGAATGTGGAATCTTACCCACTTGACTACCAGGCAAGTCCTGTCATTTCTTTAAACAATTTACTGTCATCACCAATAGGTGGTGCTGTTGGCCCGAGATAGCTTGGTTGCTGTTCCGGATAGCTGGGAGAAATATCAATAACCTCGAATACACAGATGACACCACTCTTATGGCAGAAAGTCAAGAGGAACTAAAGAGCCTCTTGATGAAAGTGAAAAAGTTGACTTAAAACTCAACATTCAAGAAACTAAGTTCATGGCATCCAGTCCCATCCCTTCATGGCAAATAGGTGGGAAACAATGGAAACAGTGAGAGACTATTTTGGGGGGCTCCAAAGTCACTGCAGATGGTGACTGCAGCCATGAAATTAAAAGATGCTTGCTCCTTGGAATAAAAGCTATGATCAGCCTAGACAGCATATTAAAAAGCAGAGACATTGTTTTGTCAACAAAGGTCCGCCTAGTCAAAGCTATGGTTTTTTTCAGAAGTAATGTATGAATGTGAGAGTTGGACTATAAAGAAAGCTGAGTGCCAAAGAATTGATGTTTTTGAACTGTGGTGTTGGAGAAGACTCTTGAGAGTCCCTTGGCCTGCAAGGAGATCCAACCAGTTGATCCTAAAGGAAATCAGTCCTGAATATTCATTGGAAGGACTGATGCTGAAGCTGAAACTCCAGTAGTTTGGCCACCTGATGCGAAGAACTGACTCATTGGAAAAGACCCAGATGCTGGAAAAGATTGAGGGCAGGAGGAGAAGGGGGTGACAGAGGATGAGATGGTTGGATGGCATCACCAACTCGATAGACATGAGCTTGAGCAAGCTCCAGGAGATGGTGATGGACAGGGAGGCCTTGTGTGTTGTAGTCCATGGGGCCATAAAGAGTCAGACATGACTGAGTGACTGAACTGAACTGATAGCCAAGGGAGGGAAAGGAGGTCAGAGACTGGGTGTGATGGGAAGAAGGCAATATATTTGCCACAAGGTAAAATGAGAGGATGCTGGTAGACTTAAGGGCTCTGCTTTTCTGGATTAACCATTCTTATATAAAATTAATTTTTTTATGATAGACAAACAAGCACTAATTCTCACAAAGGACTGGAACTTTAAAAAAAAATCTTGAGTACAAAGACAATTACGGAAATACATGAAATGAACATGATGGTGCATTTGCTTTTGATCTTTTGGATTAAAAAAAAAACAGAAAGAGATGGAGTTATAGAATTTGTGGATCACTGAGGGCAATTCAGGGTGCGAAGGCATTGGGATTTTTCTTACTTCACCTCTGGACAACCAGGAACAATGAATCCTGGTAGACAGCTCTATGAGAAATCACTGGCTAAATCCTGTTATTTGTCTGAATACACATGCTGTGTAAAAGGCAAATTCAATTTTTGTATAAAAACAAGTAAACACATCCCCCTTCCCTTTTCTTCTCTCTTCTGCTTGCTTTGGAGATTCAGAACACAGCACTTAGAAAGCCAGGGGGCACAACGACTTCCTTTTCAGAAAGAGGACCAGCTGAAAGAGGCATATGCTGATCAGAGTCTACGAGCTTTGCATATTCATATTTCTCAGTTTCTCAGCAGCAGAAAACCCCAGTAACGAGTGTGTGGGTACTCTAGCCATCTTTGTATAGCTTGGGGGTTTGCCATTCTCGTGTTCTTTATGTAGAATTGCCTCTTATCACACCAGGAGGTTCTCACCCCTCAAACTGAATCATCACTTGTACGTTGAAGTTTTCAACATCACCCAAAAGATTTTTAAGGGCTTGTCAAAATCCTCTTCATAGTCTCTAACCATGAATAAAAATGATTTCAGATAACATCTCTATTGCACATTTTATTTCATGGGACTAATTTAATTGATTGAGCTGAGTAGTTAAAAGGTGTTAAGTGGTTGCTAGTAATAAGGAGAAAATTTTAGGAAAATATTTCAGGTACATACTGACATGCTGGTTTTATTTAAATGGTTGAAACTGTTCTTTGAATTAATACACTTACACCTTGATTAAACAACTTTCTAAGGCAAAAAAGAAAAAGCCAACAAACTCCTTCATAATGAAATCAGCCTTACTAAGAAAAATAATCTGCTTTGCTTGGGATTTATCTGCACATTAAAAATATATGATTACCTCTGCCCATACCTCCTACTTGGCCAAATATGGTCAAAAGTTAACACTAACCCTGGGAAAAATAACTATTTTCTCATTTCTCTTGGATACATCATCCTGGGTAAGCATTTGACAGTCAAGTTATTAATATTATTTTAAAATTTGTAAAAGATTCAATGTCTAGCATTTGTGAGCTAAACTCCAGAAAATTTGGAGAGAATTGCTGTTTTTTCTCTTTATTAAAAATTAGAACAGAAGGCCAGAATCCCCACTTTTCCCCAACAGTTAGGTAGAGAGTGGGGCCTGACCTATTCTTTCTTAAGTGTGATTCATTCTAGAATAATGGAGGACATTCTAGAATAATGGAGACCTTCAGCCTGTGTCATAAGAACACGCTTTCTCTTTGAACCTTCTACTAGCTTCTAGGCAGCACTGGCTTCTAGCACCAATCAAGGGCACCTCACACCATCAGCAGCTGTTTCTATCGACAATTCCAGTCTGCAAGCAATGCAGAGCAGTATTTATCACAGTGTTCCAAATTATTCCTGGTTTTTGTTAAAAATTCCTGAACCTTACCACAGAATGGGTCAGGATCACTGGAGTGGGCTTAAAAATCTGCATTTTTACAAAATCAGAGTTGAATCTTTGCTTATATCTCCTACTGACAACTAGTGTGCACCTCTACTCCTGAAAGAGCTTTTAAATAGAAGTGTTATTTAAAAAATTTTTTTATTTGGCTGTGTGGGGTCTTAATTGTGAAGCTTGGGCTTAGCTGCTCTCCAGCATGTGGGATCTTAGTTTTCCAACCAAGGATCAAACTCGCATCCCCTGCACTGCAGGCCAGATTCTTAACCCCTGGACCACTGAGGAATTCCTTACATAGAACTACTTTAAATGTCTGCAGAGAAAACAAACAGCATAAAATTTCATTATGTCTCAAATTTAACTCTTCATTTGACATATCATGAGCTGACTTGGGGAAATCTTTTTGCTACGTTGTTCAACTTTTACTAACTGCTCAAAACCCTGTATCTTGTGTCCTCAGTTCATTCAGTCACTCAGCCATATCCGACTCTTTGTGACCCCATGAATCACAGCATGCCAGGCCTCCCTGTCCATCACCATCTTCCGGAGTTCATTCAGACTCACGTCCATCGAGTCAGTGATGCCATCCAGCCATCTCATCCTCTGTCGTCCCCTTCTCCTCCTGCCCCCAATCCCTACCAGCATCAGGGTCTTTTCCAATGAGTCAACTCTTTGCATGAGGTGGCCAAAGTACTGGAGTTTCAGCTTTAGCATCATTCCTTCCAAAGAAATCCCAGGGCTGATCTCCTTCAGAACGGACTGGTTGGATCTCCTTGCAGTCCAAGGGCTCTCAAGAGTCTGCTCCAACACCACAGTTCAAACTCATCAGTTCTTCGGTGCTCAGCCTTCTTCACAGTCCATCTCTCACATCCATACACGTCCTACTTCATCACTAAACTAGAGCTGGTCATCAGTAGATCTTCACTCTTCTTGCTTTCAATAATGATATAAGCTTCTAACTCTCTGGAATAATTCAATCTTGCTCAAAATCCCTAGATTATCAAGACTAATGCAGACTAATATAGGCTACTTCCAACATTCTCCTTTTACTTACAATCATTTAAAAAAACCTACTGATCTAGACTTAATATTCAAAACTCTCTTATCAAGAATCACAATGAACTGTCTTAGAGAGATGGGAATACCAGACTACCTTACCTGCTTCCTTAGAAACCTGTATGCAGGTCAAGAAGCAACAGTTAGTACCAGACATGGAACAACAGACTGGTTCCAAATTGGGAAAGGAGTATGTCAAGGCTGCATATTTTCACCCTGCTTATTCATCCAGTTCCATAAATTCATAGAAAATAGATGGTGAAACAATGGAAACAATGAGAGATTTTATTTTCTTGGGCTCCAAAATCACTGTGGGCAGTGACTGCAGCCATGAAATTAAAACACACTCGCTCCTTGGAAGAAAAGCTTTGACAAACTTAGACAGTATGTTAAAAAACAGAGACATTACTTTGCCAACCAAAGTCCATCTAGTCAAAGTTATGGTTTTCCCAGTAGTCGTGTATGGATGTGAGAGTTGGTGCATAAGGAAGGCTGAGTGCCGAAGAATTGATGCTTTTGAACTGTGGTGTTGGAGAAGACTCTTGAGAGTGCCTTGGACTGCAAGTCAATCCTAAAGGAAATCAATCCTGAATATTCATTGGAAAGACTGGTGCTGAAGCTGAAGCTCCAATATTTTGGCCACCTGATGGGAAGAGGCAACTCACTGGAAAAGACCCAGATGCTGGGCAAGATTGAAGGCAGGAGAAGGGTTTGACAGAGGACCACATAGTTGGATGGCATCACTGACTCAGTGGACGTAAGTTTGAGCAAGCTCCAGGAGTTGGTGATGGACAGGGAAGCCTACCATGCTACAGTCCATGGGATTGCAAAGAGCTGGACATGACTGAGCAACTGGACAACAAACTTGACATTTTAATTGGTACATGCTTAATAGGCATTTCAGGGTAAACACATTGAAAACTGAGTTCCTGTCACCTCTTGCAGCCTTCATCACCTCAGTTTATGGCAATTCTGTTCCACAGTTGCTCAAGCCAAATTCTTGGGTGTCATCCTTGACTCCTTTATTTTCCTAACAGTCTGTGCCAGTCCATCTGCAAAAACTGAGAGCTCTACGTTTAAAGTACATCTAGCATAAGACCACTTTTCAGTACCTGCTTTACCATCTCTCTGGCCCAAACTGCTCATCTCTCATCTGGATTATGAAAAGCCTTATTCTCTCTTCTCTTAACCTCTGCAGGCTATTCTCAGCACAGTGGTTAGAGTTAGCTTGAAAAACTGAAGGCAATGATGTCATTTATCTGTTCAAAATTTTGCAATGGACTTCCCATTTTGTGAAGCTGCTCTTGTCAAGGTCACTAAAGGTCTTCATGTGTCTCAGTCCTCTTACCTGTCACACAGAGATAATTGCTCCTTCCTTCTTGAAACACTTTCTGTACTTAGCCTAAGGACTCCATCCTTTCCAGATTCCCTTTCTAATTTCCAGGCTCTTTGGCTGATTCCTTCCCATCTTTGAGATCTCTTCAGATCCTCTCCCTGTTATGCTCACTGTCTGGAATGTAAAGCCATCCAACCCCAGGACTTTAAATACTATCTATTGAGGCTTCTCAAATTTGTGTCTTCCGCCTCTATCTATTCCCTGGACTTCAAATCTATATAACCAACTACATACTGAAACTCTTGGCTTGAGAATCTCAAACTTAGCATGGAAAATTTTTTGATTTAAGCTATCACCCCACCCCTCAAAATCTGCCCCTTCCTATGATGTGGCAACTCCAGTCTCCTAAAATACTGGCGTTGTCTTAAATCTTTTCCATCATCGGGTCTAATCTCAAATGCTGTTGGCTCTACATTCAATTCATTCCCAAACTTTGCCACTCTTTAGTATTTCTACTAAAACCATCAACTCCTGCTTGTTGATGGCCATTGGCTTCTTTATTGATGCCCTTAAGTCTCCACCCAGCAGCCTGGGTGAGTCTTCTATAACATGCAAGTCGGATCATGACTCTTCTACTCAAAACTCTCCAATGACTTCCCAGCTCACTCCAAGTAATAGTCCAAACGCTTTACCCCAGCCTTTGCTGTTGCTGTTCAGTCACTACGTCATGACCCCTGGACTGCAGCACGCCAGGCCTCCCTCTCCATCACCAACTCCCAAAGCTTGGCTCCAGCTCGTGTCCATGGAGTCGGTGATGCCATCCGGCCATCTTGTCCTCTGTTGCCCTCTTTCCCTCTTCCCCTCAATCTTTCCCAGCATCAGGGTCTTTTCCAATGAGGTGGCTCTTTACATCAGGTGGCCAAAGTATTGCAGCTTTAGCTTAGCATTAGTCCTTCCGATGAATATTCAGGACTGATTTCCTTTAGGATTGACTGGTTTGATCTCCTTGCTGTCCAAGAGTCTTCTCCAGTACCACAACTCCAAAGCATCAATTCTTTGGTGCTTAGCCTTCTTTATGGTCCAACTCTCACATCCGTACATGACTACTGGAAAAACCATAGCTTTGACTATACAGACCTTTGTTGGCAAAGTGATGTCTTTGCTTTTTAATACCCCAGCCTACAAGAACTCAAATGAGCTCGGCCCAGAGTGTCCCTTGCTTTTCCATCAAGACCCCTCTCTCTATATCAGGCTCACTCTGCCCCATCCTCCTTAGACTCACTGTGGTCACCGCAGCCCTCCCCGCCGGGTATACATTTGCTTCAGGGCGTTTGTACTTGTGATCTCTTCTGTGTGGAATGTTCACTGAAACATCCACTTGGCTTCCTTCCCCACTTCCTTTAGGTCTCGGTTCAAACATCACCTCCTCTAAGAGGCTTTCCATGGTCCCCATTCTAAAATAACACATCCATAGTGTCCGGCATGGTGACTAGAGCTGCCAAGAGAGTAAACCTTAGAGGATCTCAGCACCAGGAAAAAACAATGGTTAGCTTTGTATGGTGACCGATGGTAACTAGACTTACTGTGTAGATCACTTTGCCATGTATACAAATAGCGAATCATTGTGTTGTACACCTGAAAGTAACAGGATGTTACGTGGCAATTATACCTCAATAAAATAATAAATAAATACATCCACACCATACTTACTCTCTTTTCCTTTATCTACCATTTTCTTTTTTTCTTTTTTTTTTTTGTTTTTGGCCAAGTCACCCAGCTTGTGGGATCTTAGTTCCTTGACCAGGGATCAAACTTGGGCCCTCAGCACTGACAGTGCAGAGTCCTAAACCACTGGACTGCCAGAGAATTCCATCTACCATTTTCTTTTTCACAGCATTTATCATTTGATGCACTATGCACTCTCCTTTATTTATTTGTTTATTTATTACCATCGCCTCCCACAAAAACAAAGGTTATAATTCATCCTAACATTGAATTCCATAAAAGCAGTCTTTGTCTCACCATCACTTTATATCATATTCTCATCTCTTTTATTATCATCATTTGATATTCTATGGCAGGAATGATCAATATCAACATCTCAAAGCATTATTTAGTCAAAATTCAGCAAATACCTACTACGTGCCAGACATTGTCCTAGGTGCTAAGGATAATAGTAAACACAACTGAAAAAATACCCTCATGAAGAAGGTACTGAATAAACAGGACAAATAAGTAAAATATTTGGCATACATGTTAACTTTCAGTGTGAAAAAAGAAAAAATAAATTAAATGAAGGAAAAGAGGTACAAAATATCAAGGACTGAGGAAACTGAAATCTTATATAGGGTGACCGGGGAATGCCTTAAAGAGAAGTTCATCTTTTGAAAGATGTGAGAGAGCTAGCAAAGTGATACAGCATGTGAAAAAAGACTGGAGAGCGTAAATGGCACCTTCTAGGACCCAGAAGGAGGCCTGTGTAGCTGCTGCGGAGAGGGCAAGGGAGAGGGTGGGTGATGAAGAGGGAAAGGGGCCACCTTGCGGGTAACAGTGAGCAAGGTGTCTTTGACTTTAAGTAATGGGAAAGTTTGGAGCAGATAAACAGCATCACTCACCTTCAGCATTTTCAATCTAGCTCTGGCCTGAGTTTCAAGCTAACTCTGTGCTGAGAATGGCCTCCAGTCTGATAAAAGTGGGCTCAGAAAAAGAACCCATTCTTGGAGGAAACGGAGCTATGAGAATAAGACTAATTAGCCCTAGAATTTTGCTGCAGAAAGGAGAAAAGAAGGAGTCTATAGCTGAATGGAGATGTGGGATCAAGAGATTTCTTTCCTAAAGTTAAGTTGGGCAGTATTATTGCTTGTTTATAGGCCAATGGGAAGAGTGCAGTAAGGAGGAAGTCAATGGTGCAGGGGAAGAGACCTCTAGACGAGTGAGATCCTTGGATCTAAGAAGGAACTGGGGATTGCCCAACAAAAGAGGTGGGAACCAATACAGCGGGTTTTGTAGATTTGGTTGCAGGAGCCAATAATAGGTATTTTCTGATAGTTTCCGTTTCCTCAACGAGATAAGAATCAAGGTCAGCAGTTGCAAGCTGAAAAAGAGCAGGAGAAGGGAAGAGAACTGAGTGAGAAGTGACAATCTGGAGGCACTTAGGGTGACTGGACTGGGGAGGTGAGGCAGGAGCAGTACCAGCTGGACACTGAGAGGGCTGGGATGAGCTGGCAGTGAGACCAGCAAGGGAGGGAGGGGTTGGATTTAGCCAAGTGGGCACTTTCCCACATAATCACTGCTTGAAGAAAGAAAAGCAAGAGATTTGAACATATGACTAAGGAATAATTTTGATGAATAACTGAGCCAAAACTACGTCAGAAAGGAAGTACCCTGGTGGTCTACCTGGGTACTACCTCCATGCTTTCACTGCTGAGGGCTCGTGTTCAATCCTAGGTCAAAGAACTAATATCCCACGAGCCATTTGGTGTGGCCAAAAAAAGAAGGTATGAGGAGAGTGAGGCTGAGGGAAAAGCTGGCTGAAACAATGGATGTGGAGGTTCTGGAGGGGATGAAAAACCACCTGTATCTGGATATTAGAGAAAATGAAGTGGAGTTGGAGTGAAAAGTGCTTGAAAATGAGTCAAAAATGGAAAAGGCAGTGATGAAGTCTAGATAACTTTGGAGGTAGGTGGCTGAACAGTGTGAGGGACAAGATCCTTGGAGGGAGGCAGTCAAGGACCCAAAACTCACGATAATGGAAGGATCATCTCAGTGATAATGAGACGACTGAAGAGGTGGGCAGTGAGGCAAGAGCTAAAATCTTTAAGAACTGATGGGGAGTGACCTGGAGAGCTGTGTGTGATGACAACGTGGAGGCGTTGTGGAGGAAGGGGCGAAAGTTTGAGTTTCCAGAGCTTCCCCCGAGACTCAGTGGTAAAGAATCCGCCTGCAGTGCAGGAGCCGTGGGAGATGTGGGTTTGATCCCTGGGTGGGGAAGATCCCCTGGAGGAGGACATGGCAACCCACTCCAGTATTCTTGCTTGGAGAATCCCATGGACAGAGGAGCCTGGAGGGCTAGAGTCCTCCAGGGGTTGAACTGGATCCTTGGCAGTGAGAGCAGAGAGTCATAACCACTGGACTGCAAGGGGCATCTCTAGGAGATGCTGTGGAGATTTGAATTCTGGTGTGCTCAACTGCTCTTTGCAACCCATGGACTGTCGCCTGCCAGGCTCCTCTGCCCATGGAATTATCCAGGCAAGAGTTCTGGGGTGGGGCGCCATTTCCTACTCTATGGGATCTTCCCAACTCAGGGATTGAACCTGTATCTCTTGCATCTCCTGCATTGGCAGGCGGATTCTTTACCCCTGAGCCGGCTTGGAGGTTACAGCAAAAGATACTATGATTGCAAGGGAAAGAAAGATTGGGTCAGGTTATTATGGGATTCACAGAGGGAGTCGAGTGTTAGAGTAAAGTAGCAATCTGGGAGTCTTGGCTTTCTCAAGGTTGCTGAAGTGAATAGGGATGGAGAATATGAGATTTTTCCTGGGAGATTTTGGGGCAGATAAAGGTGCAGAGGCTGAGAGTTCATTGAAAGTGAAGTCAGAGCTCCTGCCCACAGCAGGTAGAGCTCTGAGGACTCAGAGTTCAGTCATTCTGATGGTGACTTTGAGGCTGATGCAAATGTAGTGGCACCAGGGATCCTGGGGACTTTGGCACAGTCAATTGATGCAGTGGGACCTTCGTAGCAGATGGAGGGAAGTTCTTGATGGTCTTCCATCAGCATGGGCAAAATTGTTTTTTCCATCTCAAAGATTAACAAATGTAACCTGTGTTTCCCCTGGAGTTCACTTCTGGGAGCACACATGTCACTCTACACAGCCAGGAGGGCGGGTTCAATGGATTTCTCTTCAATAAGAAGATGAGTGTTGCACAAACCGCATAATCAAGGCAAACTAGTTAATTTCAAAAGTTACTGGGGACTTCCCTGGTGGTCCAGCGATTTAAGACTCTGAGCTGCCACTGCAATGGGCACGGCTTCTGTCCCTGGTTGGGGAACTAAGATCCCCTGCCACACCACGTGGCTCAAAACAAACAGAACCAAAAAATCCCACTTAAGATTCTTGCTTTTGTTGGCATAGAATATGAGAGATGAATCATTCTGAGATGGCTTAATATGAGTGTCATTGAGTAGGAGATGCCTTTTTCATGGAAGACGTGTACCGGCTTATTAAGTTGGAGCCCATTTTAGAGGGGCTAGAAGGGTTTCCCAACACAGGAAGATTATTTCTGTTGCTGGATGTCCTCCCCATAGGGCACTGATACTAGTCGGATCATCTGGTGGTTTTCTTTCCATTACTTCTGCAAAGAAAATGTTAGTAATAAATTGAGGAATTTAAGACTGAATATTTTCTTTTTTGGGGAGAAAGACATTTGGGATGGGGAAAAAAAAAAGAAAACACTAACAGGTGAGGGAAAATGGGTAGGACGTCTGTCCTTTCCTTCTTTCCAAATCAGAAACAGCTTCAATCTGCCTTTTCTCTCATGAGTCAGAAAAATAAAGTGATACAAAATCCAGTCTATTCCTATGCCTTGAGGCATGAGTGTAACTAAACCATTAGGGGATGCAAATTGAATCCTCTCTGACTAAAATCCAGTGTATAACATACTCTTTGGGCCACATGTAGACACCACCCACTCACAAACAAGCTTTTCCTCTGAACATTCACAGGCAGGCTCTGCTCAAGCAAGGAGAAAACTTTGACTCTCAGGATTATTAAAAATGAAGAAATACTTTAATGTTTCCCTTAAATTAGCTGATAATACATTGAGGATGATATCAGCTTTATTCACTGAAGTTTGAAAAATGAGACATCTGATTAACTTGATAGTTTGTGAAAAACAGTGCAAGTGATGAGGAATAGATTGCTTGCTTCTTACTCATTGTTTGGGGACATGGACTTACACTGTGGTCAGGCAGATTTGTCCTGCCTCCACACAAATGACAGATAGAATGGAAGCATTCATTTACTGTAAGCTCCTGTGACTTCTTACAAATACTAGTGGGAATAGTGCTGCTGTTCCTTGAAAAAACTAAAAACAGATTACCATCAGTTCAGTTCAGTAGCTCAGTTGTGTCCGACTCTTTGCGACCCCATGAACCCCAGCACGCCAGGCCTCCCTGTCCATCACCAACTCCCGGAGTCCACCCAAACCCATGCCCATTGTGTCCGTTATGCCATCCAACTGTCTCATCCTCTGTTGTCCCCTCCTCCTCTGGCCCTCAATCTTTCCCAGCATCAGGGTCTTTTCCAATGAGTCAACTCTTCACACGAAGTGGCCAAAGTATTGGAGTCTGAGCTTCAACATCAGTCCCTCCAATGAACACCCAGGGCTGATCTCATTTAGAATGGACTGGTTGGATCTTCTTGCAGTCCAAGGGACTCTCAAGAGTCTTCTCCAACACCACAGTTCAAAAGCTTCAATTCTTCGGCGCTCAGCTTTCTTCACAGTCCAACTCTCACATCCGTACATGACTACTGGAAGAACCATAGCCTTGACTAGACAGACCTTTGTTGGCAAAGTAATGTCTCTGCTTTTTAATATGTTATCTAGGTTGGTCATAACTTTCCTTCCAAGGAGAAAGTGTTTTTTAATTTCATGGCTGCAATCACCATCTGCAATGATTGCATCCTCAGGTAATCACAGATTACCATATGTGCCAGGAATTCCTTTCTAGATAAACACCCGAAAGAACTGAAAGCAGGATCTCAGAGATAGTTTTACTCTCTGTATACTCAAGTTCTGGAGAAGGCAATGGCACCCACTCCAGTACTCTTGCTGGAAAATCCCATGGACGGAGGAGTCTGGTAGGCTGCAGTCCATGGGGTCGCGAAGAGTTGGACACGACTGAGCGACTTAGCAGCAGCAGCAGCAGCATACTCAAGTTCACGGCAGCATTATTCACCATAGCCTAAGGTGGAAGCAATGCAAATGTCCATTGATAGATTAATGGGTAAATGAAGTGTGGTATATCCATACAATGGAATATTACATAGCTTTTAAAAAGGAAGGAAATTCTGACACATGCTACCACATGGTTGTATCTTACGTTATGCCAAACGAAGTAAGCCAGGCACATAAGAACAAACACTGTACGACTCCACTTACATGAGAGGCTTGCTGCTGCTGCTGCTGCTAAGTCGCTTCAGTCATGTCCAACTTTGTGTGACCCCATAGACGGCAGCCCACCAGGCTCCCCTGTCCCTGGGATTCTCCAGGCAAAAACACTGGAGTGGGTTGCCATTTCCTTCTCCAATGCATGGAAGTGAAAAGTGAAAGTGAAGTCGCTCAGTCGTGTCCGACTCTTAGCAATCCCATGGACATCCATGGGATTTTCCAGGCAAGAGTACTGGAGTGGGGTGCTATCACCTTCTCCGCATGAGAGGCTTAGAGGAGCTAAATTCATAGACTCAAAGCAGAAGGGTGGTTGCCAGGGACTAGGGGAGAGGAGACTGGGAAGTTATGGTTTAAGGAGTAAAGTGTTTTATTTGGGGATGATGAAAAACTTCTGGAGATGGATAATGATGATGATTGAACAGTAATGTGAATGAAATTAATAACACTGAACTATACACTTAAAATGAGTTATAATGGTAAATTTTATGTTATGTGTATTTTATCACAATTAAAAACATGCTAATGGTTCTATGGATTTGCCTATTCTGGGCATTCCATATCAATGGGATCATACAGTGTGTGATCTTTTGTATCTGGCTTATTTTACCCCCTATGATGTTTCAAAGTTCATTCATGTTATAGTATGTGCCAATACTTCATCCATTTTTATAGTTGAATAATCTTCCATTGTATGGATAAACCACATTCTTTCTAGGAGCTGGAGGGAAGAGGTAATGGAGAGTAACTTTTAAGGGACGTGAAGTTTCTTTGGGGGAGTGATGAAAATGTTCTAAAATTAGATTTTTGCTATAGTTGCACAACTCTCTGAATATATTAAAATCACGGAATTGTATATTTTAAAAAGGTGAGGTTCACTGTATACAAATTATATCTCAATAAAACTTCTATAAAAAACTGAGGGAAAAAAAGAATCCCTGATGGCATCCTAGATGCCTTAACCAAAGACTAGAGTCTATAACAAATATGATGGAAAAGACACACAGAAGGTCTGGGTTCAAGTCGTGACTCTGGCATTTGTTTATGTGATTTTGGCCAAGCATTATGTTCTCTGAACTTTCCATTTATGATGTGTAAACTGGAAAAATAAAATAATGCTTACTTTGTAGGGCATGGTGAGGACCAAATAACAATGGATATGAAGGGCTTTTTAAACATCTGAATTGATGTTTTAATATTAGTGCTAATTAGAATGCAGGGGGTATGTGTGTAGGGATAGGAGAGAGTTACCTTCTGCACAAAGAGCTGCTGGATAGAAGAGAACTGGATTTATTCTAAATCGTTTAAAGAGCAGAAATGGAAACACGAATATAATGTGGAAAGAAGGTAGATGTTGAGTTGGTAATACAAAGACCTTTCCAAAGGAAGATGCTGAGTAGCCCTCACTGTCAGTATTAGAATCGAGGCTGGATTCATGCTTTTCATGGGCTGCTTCTTTCCAAGCTTGAAGCATATCTTGTTTTTTTTTTATCTAATTGTGAGACTTTTTTCCTCTATTTTTCCCAGATCTTAACTCCAATGTTTTTCCAAAAGTACGTATCTTCTCCATGACAATCAAGTCTTTTTTCAAAAGTATTTTAAAAACTTCATTTATTTATCTGGTTGCACCAGCTCTTAGTTGCGGCATGTGGGATTTTCAGTTGCAACATGTGAGATCTAGTTCTCCATCCAGGAATCAAACCCAGGACCGCCTGCACTGGGAGCATGGAGTCTTAGCCACTGGACCACCAGAGAAGTTCCTTGATGGTCAGATCTTTACAAATGCAGCCTTCCTTTACCCCCTGGCCCCTTGTCTTTCCCAGACCCCTCTGTTCTTTTTACCTTCATTCTCCATTCTTTCTAACTTCCACCGGGAATGCAGCAACAATCCTAGGGTTCTAGGCAATGGGTCTCAGCACTTAACTATACATCGTAACCACCCTGGGAGCTTTACAAACTATTAATGCTTGGATCGTACTCTTAGAGATTCTTAGACGTCTAGGGTGTAGATGGGACATCAGAATTTTTAAAGCTTCCAGGTGATTCTAATGTGTAGCCAAAATTGAGGACACTGTAGAAAGAATGATTGTGTGATCCCTGTGTAACTCAGCCTGGGGCTCAGGGGTTGGTGACACTCATACATCTTGTGCTTTGTCCCGTCACCAGCTGCCTCTAAGTAGGTAAGCAACAGCTGCAGGTGAGTCTGGAACAGATGTCAAGCTGAAAATTCATTCCAGCAATTACTATCCCCACAAAGTCTTTTCTTTCTATTGAAAAGAAACTTTCCTTTATATTGATATAACTGAAAGTCAAGCAGGCCTGAATTGTTCTGCAGTCACCCTGGGGCCACCCATATCCAAGCCAGCACTGGAGAGAAAGAAAGGGGAGGATTTCTGTACATGGCAAATATAAAATTGCATACATGAGAGTTGGACTATAAAGAAAGCTGAGTGCAGAAGAATTGATGCTTTTGAACTGTGGTGTTGGAGAAGACTCTTGAGACTTGGACTGCTAGGAGAGCCAACCAGTCCATCCTAAAAGAAATCAGTCCTGGGTGTTCATTGGAAAGACTGATGTTGAAGCTGAAACTCCAGTACTTGGCCACTTGATGTGAAGCGCTGACTCATTTGAAAAGACCCTGATGTTGAGAAAGATTGAAAGCAGGAGAAGGGGACAACAGAGGATGAGATGGTTGGATGGCATCACTGACACAATGGACATGGGTTTGGGTGGACTCTGGGAGTTGGTGATGGACAGGGAGGCCTAGCGTGCTGCAGTTCATGGGGTCCAAAGAGTCGGACACGACTGAGCAACTGAACTAACTGTTTCCCAGGTGGCGCTAGAGGTAAAGAATCTGCCTGCCAGTGCAGGAGATGGAGGAGACGGAGGAGACGCAGGAGACGCAGGAGACGCAGGAGACGCAGGAGACGCAGGAGACGCAGGAGACGCAGGAGATGCAGAGTCAGGTTTGATCCCTGGGACAGGAAGATCCCCTGGAGGGGAAAATGGCAACCCACGCCAGTATTCTTGCCTGGAGAATCCCATGGGCAGAGGAGCTGGGTGGGCTACAGCCCACAGGAGTCACAAAGAGTCGGACACGACTGAGCGACTGACCGCACACATACATGCACACTTGTATTGACTTTTGCGGAAATTTTCTCTCTTTCTTCTTTGCTCTAAAATACCTCATTAAAGGACTCATTCTCCTTGACTTTTAAATTTTTTGCAGTTTTATTTCTTATGTCACATCAAGTTAGGAGAAATGGTTTGATCTTTGATCTGTTTTTCTGGCCATCTCTTTCTAATCATTCTCTTGATCCCTATAGACCCAGAAAAGAGACTTAGTCTTTAAGCTACAGTCAACACACTCTACTATATATAAGATAGATAACCAAGGAGGGCCTACTATTCAGCACAGGGAACTCAACTCAACATTTTGTAATAATCTAAGTGGAAAAAGAATCTGGAAAAGAATGAATATATGTGTAACTGAATCACTTTGTTGTACATCTGAAACTAATACAACATTGTAAATCAACTATACTCCAATAAAATTTTTTTAAAAAACCAGCTGCTCTCCAAAGACAGGGGAAAAGTGCCACTCAACTAATTCTTTAATTTCATCACCAACATTTCATATTCTATTGTGAGCTATTATTAGGGAATTCTCCAGTGGCTCAGTGGTAAAGAATCTGCTTGCAATTCAGGAGACACAGCTTCAATCCCTGGGTTGGGAAGATCGCCTGGAGAAGGGAATGGCTACCCACTCCAGTATTCTTGCCTGGAGAACTCCATGGACAGAGGAGCCTGGCAGGCTACAGTCCATGGGGTCTCAAAGAGTCAGACATGACTGAGCATGCACAACCTCCAGATAAGATAGGGTTCCACATCCATTCCACAGGACCAGCAATTCCTTAACTAATTAGGTTGTACACTGAAGATGGGTAGCATAATTATTCCTGTACTTGAACCTACTGAATTCATGAGAAATTTAGTATTTCTAGGACAGTGGGAGCTAGAAGAATAAAAGAATCGGAATGTTCAGTGAGAGACTTAATCCTTTAGATTTGAAGAATTTACTAACAGCAAAAACAAGACACTTTAGGAAGGAAATCTCAGTTTAAGGCCTTCTAATGTGAGAAACTTCAAGTACATTGGATTGCTGACACCTCAAACTTTCTGCATTCAGATGCTCAAAATATTTCTCTCTTTATGAAAACTCCTTTAAATATTGTCTCGAAAAATTCTGTCCACTCAGGTATATTTGCAGAGGTGAATAATACTTCAATATGTTTGTAAAAGCCAACTGCTTGGCCTATGGCCTCACTGAGGGTGAATATTATCATGCTTCCACGAAAGAAAAGTATCTATCTTATTTAAAAAAGAAATCTTTCATTTTATGCTCTATGGGAAAGTTTAAAATAGAGAAATATTATTTTCCTTAGAAGGCCTGATAAATAATTCAGACTAGCTATAAATCTTAATGAAAAAAAATCTTTTTCTCTTTTTCAGCAAATCTCAGTCCTCTGTCTGTAATGGAACATAGTTGCTTTGACTGTTCCACGTCTAATCACAATACTTTCTGGAAATGGCCTCTGATTTCTTTCTCTTTCTCATCCTCAATCTTTTGTGATTCTGGTGAAATTTATTCCAAGGGTGGACATGTGACCCAAGTTTGATCAACCAGACCAGGGGTGGTGATTAGTTTAGAAACATCACATGATACAAGTTAGACCAATTAGAGACAACAGTGTAATTTCAGCATCACCGGTATCAGCTGGTACATTTTCATGCAAGTTATCATTATAGGTCACTGGGGTTTAATCTTGCTTTGAAATCCTGGAAGTAAATGTAGGACACACACCTCAGAGTTATCCCACCCAAGGGCAAAGGAATTGGGGATTTTTTCCCCACCTCCCGTCAGTCATTCGTTGAGAGCCACTGGGGGCAGTAGGGGTTCTCAGGTGGCGCTAGTGGTAAAGAACCTGCCTGCCAATGCAGGAGACGTAAAGAGACGGTACAGCCCTGGGTCAGGAAGATCCCCTGGAGAAGGAAAGGCAACCCTCTCCAGTATTCCTGCCTGAAGAATCCCATAGACAGAGGAGCCTTCTGGGCTACCGTCCATAGCGTCACAAAGGGTTGGAGATGACTAAAGCAACTTAGCACCCATGCACTGGTGGTGGTGGGAGGGATCATTAATCCCTTACATCTTGGGCTTGAATAACCAGAGAAAGCCCTCAGGCAAAAATACACATTTGAAAGTTGGCCCTGTATATACCCAAATAGAAAAGGCAGGGGGAATATGGGTGAGGCGTATCTGTCTTCTGTCATAAATAACGATCTTAGTACAATATCTTATTCCAATTTATCCTGCCCACTTAGTAAATGCCGATTACTGGTAATATATACTCATTCAACAAATATTTATTGTATCATGTACCAAGGTATATTTATTGTGCTAGCTGCTGGGAATAAAACAAGGTAAAGAATATTCCATCCATTAAGAAGCTGATAATCTATAAACAGAGACAAACAAGTGAGCAAGAATGAATTGCTGGGAAAACATGTATGAGAAAGAACCTAACTTGGAATGTGTTTTCTAAGCAATTCCTCAGCTTTTGGCAGCAGGAAGACAACTGGAAGAAGATGAAAAATAAATTAATAAACAGGTGACAAAGGAAGAAAGGAAGTGGAGGTTTCACTGTGCATCCTTTTGCTGCATTTCATATGATGTGCATGTATTATGTATATTAAAAAGTCAACTTTTAAAAAGAATAATTGCTTTATTTTAAAGGAATACATCTAGTAAGTATCAACAAATGAATAGAATTACCACTGTGCTAGTAACCTAAGTGACTGTGAAGGGTGGCAAAAAAGAACTGGGGACACAGGTTCTGTTTGGGTGATGTGAACACATGTTACATGGGAAGCAATAGCATCAAGAAAGTTTTGAACTAACACCCTGCACTCTGGCTGGTCCAAGGAAAGGACCACCAGCAGTGTGGCACCGGGAAGGTCGGAGAGTGGAGAGGCAGAGATGAAGTATCTGTCATCAAATCTCCAGGACGGTCAAGGAAGAGGCTGCACGAACAGCCCATCACGATCGCTGGGTGTGTCTCACGGGATTTTGGAGGGTACTCAGTAGACAACACTGAATTTAAGTAATTCTATTTGAAATGGATAAATTAACCTAGCACAATGCAATAACACTATTAAGAATATCCCTGGCTCAAGAATTCCCTGGTGGTCCAGTGGTTAGAACTCTGTGCTTCTACTTCAGAGGGCCCTGGCTTCTATTGCTGGTTCGCGGAACTAAAACCCTACAGGTCCTGCTGCCTGGCCAAAGAACAAAAATTTCACAGTCACTAAATAAGCCTTTGATTATAATCTGGTTTCCCAGGGGTGTAATCTATGAAAGCAGAGTCGGCTGGCTGAGTGAAAAGGTTGTATGTTTCTCTAATGAATGTATTCCTTTACTCTGCTGGTTTGGTGTGACTCAGGAGCTTTAAGACTGATCCTCACCTTAGGGTGTGTGCATCCTAAGTCGCTTCAGTTGCGTTGGACTCTCTGCGACCCCATGGACTGCATAGCCCACCAGGCTACTCTGTCCATGGAATTCTCCAGGCAAGAATACTGGAGTGGGTTACCGTGCCCTCCTCCAGGGGATCTTTCTGACCCAGGGATTGAACCCGGGTCTCTAGCACCCCCTGCATTGGCAGGAGGTTTCTTTACCACTAGCACCACTTGGGAAGCTCTGATCTCAGGGTAAACGGAGGAAAATCGCGTTTCTTGATGTACAGTCAAGATTAGGGGGTTGAAGTACACTAGCCCCAGCAAGACAAGCACCTGGTGGGGCCCTCAACCACATTTCTGTCTCATTTCACTACACACCCAGAAGTTTGAAGGTATCCATGGCTGTGATGACACTCATTCAACTCAGGGCCACCCCATTGCTCAAATTTGTGGAGACCACAAATCACAAGGGCAAAATTCACATACCCACCTCAGATTTAATCAATGTTAGCATTTTACTGTCTTTGCTTTACATACATATTTTTACTGTAGGAAATAAAATGTGCTATAGAGAACTTTGTTCCCTTCCATGATCCCAGGCTCCTTTCTCTTCCTTTTATTTTCAGAAGTTACATTATCTGAGGCTAGTATGCATTATTTTTATTCATGTTTTCATATTTTTACTAGAAAATTTTGAACTTCTAAGGAATAGGGTATGGTCTCATAAATTTTTAAGCTTTAAATGAATGGTATTATTTTCTCTATATTATTCTGTCCTTTGTCCACTTAAAATTATGTTTCTTAGACTTATAAGTAGCTATATATGGTGGTACTTACATTTAAAGTTTTAATATGCTTACTCAACAATAAGTCTCTGAAGAAGGAAACGGCCACCCTCCCCAGTGTTCTTGCCTGGGAAATCCCATGGACGGGGAGCCCTGGCGGGCTACAGTACACGGGATTACAAAAGAGCTGGGTGCGACTTGGCAGCTAAACAACAATAATACAAAATGCCATACTGTGCAACTGATCGAGTTTTTCAGTACATACCAGGCTTTGTTGTATCTAATTAAAACTTAATACCATTATTTCATCTAAAATTTTTTAAAAACAGTAGTAAGCTTCTCCAGTCGTCTCAAGCTTCCTGCTGCCTCCGTACGCCTCAGGATAAAGACCTTGGCCAGCTCTAACCACACACTGAAAACCCTTCTCTCATCTTTCCTGGTACTGCTGTTTGGAATTTCATTTTAACTTACAAATACAAATTTATCATTAAAATTTTCAATTTATATGTTCCCTCTGTATCCCTCTGGATCCAATTTCCTCCTCCCTAAATTATCACTTTCTTCCTTGTTTCAGATCATCTGAAGCTTCAGTGTTCTCTTGACTGGAAAACCACACCACATTCTTTACAACATGGGATTACCTATAAATGTAGCGTTGACTGTTATATACAAGATGAGTAACCAACAAGAACCTACTGTACAGCGCAGGGTACTCTGCTCAATGTCATGTGGCCCCTGAATGGGAGGGGAGCACGGGGGAGAATGGATACGTGTAGGTGTATGGCTGAGTCGCTAGGCTGTGGACCTGAAACTATCCCAACTTTGTTAATCAGCTATGGGGAAGGTGAAGGTGTGAGTCGCTCAGTCATGTCCAACCCTTTGCAACCCAATGGACTGTAGCCTGCCGTTCCCTGTCTATGGAATTCCCCAGACAACAATACTAGAGTGGGTAGCCATGCCCTTCTCTAGGGTATCTTCCCGACCCAGGGATCGAACCCAGGTCTCCTGCATTGCAGGCAGATTTTGTACCATCTGAGCCATCAGGGAATCCCTAATCAGCTATACTCCAAAATAAAACAAGGTTTAAAAAAATGTGGTGTTAAAATTTTTTCTTTTTATTCAATGATAAATATAGTTCTACAGATTCATTTCTAAAGCCCATTTAGTTTTGTAATTTGATCCACTGATTCCCTATGATGAATATTTAAACAGTTTCCAAATATTTGCTAATAAAAATAACATTATAGTGAGTGGCTTTGGGTACCTGGGTCTTTGTGTGTTTGAGTGGTTTTTGTCTTTGGTTAAAATCTGAACCAGGGCATTTCATAGTCAAAACTATACACCTTTCAAAAATTGATACATGCTGCCAACCTGCAGTACTCTTGCCTGGAAAATCCCATGGATGGAGGGACCTGGTAGGCTGCGGTCCATGGGGTCACTAAGAGTCGGACACGACTGAGCGACTTCACTTTCACTTTTCACTTTCTTGCATTGGAGAAGGAAATGGCAACCCACTCCAGTGTTCTTGCCTGGAGAATCCCAGGGATGGGGGAGACTGGTGAGCTGCTGTCTGTGGGGTCTCACAGAGTTGGACACGACTGAAGTGACTTAGCAGCAGCAGCCAACCTGCCTTCAAAAAAATTATTACACTCCTGCCAACATTGTATGTTTTCCCACTTTACAAACATTTCATCCAAAATGGTTTATCAATCTTTCAAAATTTTTGACTCACTTTTCTTTGATTATTAGTAATACTGAGAGGCCACACTGACCTTCTCTGTTCACAGAACAGATCCTTCTCACCTTGGGAGTCTTCAGACATGCTCTTCCTTCTGCTCAGAACCTTGGTAAGCCAAGTAAGGTATGATTAACAGTTTGGATTTTTTAATGTATTTATTTTTGGACACATCACTCAGCCTGTGGGACCCTAGTTCTGTGACCAGGGATTGAACCTGGGCCCTTGGCAGGGAGAGTGTATAGTCCTAACCACTGGACAGCCAAGGGATTCCCTGGACTTTAGGCAATGGCATCCTATGTTTCAGCAGAAAGATCTAAGATTGTTGGTAATTTTAAGAAATAGCTGGAAATACCCTACTTAGCTAAAACTTGGAGAAGGCAATGGCACCCCACTCCAGTACTCTTACCTGGCAAATCCCATGGATGGTGGAGCCTGGTGGGCTGCAGTCCATGGGGTCGCTAAGAGTCGGACACAACTGAGCAACTTCACTTTGACTTTCATGCACTGGAGAAGGAATTGGCAACCCACTCCAGTGTTCTTGCCTGGAGAATCCCAGGGACGGGGGAGCCTGGTGGGCTGCTGTCTATGGAGTCACTAAGAGTTGGACACGACTGAAGCTACTTAGCAGCAGCAGCAGCGTAAAACTGGCAGATTCAGCCGTGCAAATGTATGGCAATGCTGTATATCTTTGTAATCCTGTCTTCCTCAAAAATTTTCAGTGCAGTTTATTAGGAAAATGTATTTCTGATCTCATCATGTTGGTCATCAGGATTTCAGTTCCCTTCATTATATGTTTATTGAACCCCGATTATGTCTAAGTCAGTATAGAAAGCATAAAAATAAATCAGATCTGATCTTCTATGCCAAAGCCTTTGACTGTGTGGATCACAATAAACTGTGGAAAATTCTGAAAGAGATGGGCATACCAGACCACCTGACCTGCCTCTTGAGGAACCTGTATGCAGGTCAGGAAGCAACAGTTAGAACTGGACATGCAACAACAGACTGGTTCCAAATAGGAAAAGGAGTACATCAAGGCTGTATGTTGTCACCCTGCTTATTTAACTTCTATGCAGAGTACATCATGAGAAATGCTGGCTGGAAGAAGCCCAAGCTGGAATCAAGATTGCCAGGAGAAATATCAATAACCTCAAATATACAGATGACACCACCCTTGTGGCAGAAAGTGAAGAAGAACTAAAAAGCCTCTTGATGAAAATGAAAGAGGAGAGTGAAAAAGTTGGCTTAAGGCTCAACAGTCAGAAAATGAAGATCATGGCATCTGGTCCCATCACTTCATGGCAGATAGATGGGGAAACAGGGGAAACAGTGTCAGACTTTATTTTTCTGTGCTCCAAAATCACTGCAGATGGTGATTGCAGCCATGCAATGAAAAGATGCGTATCCTTGGAAGGAAAGTTATGACCAACCTGGATAGCATATTCAAAAGCAGAGACATTACTTTGCCAACAAAGATCTGTCTAGTCAAGGCTATGGTTTTTCCAGTGGTCATGTATGGATGTGAGAGTTGGACTATAAAGAAAGCTGAGCGCCGAAGAATTGATGCTTTTGAACTGTGGTGTTGGAGAAGACTCTTGAGAGTCCCTTGGACTACAAGGAGATCCAACCAGTCCCTCCCAAAGGAGATTAGTCCTGGGTTTTCATTGGAAGGACTGATGCTGAAGCTGAAACTCCAATACTTTGGTCACCTGATGCAAAGAGCTGACTCATTTGAAAAGACCCTGATGCTGGGAAAGATTGAGGGCAAGAGGAGAAGGGGATGACAGAGGATGAGATGGTTGGATGGCATCATCGACTCGATGTACATGGGTTTGGGTGGACTCTGGGAGTTGGTGATGGACAGGGAGGCCTAGCATTTTGTGGTTCATAGGGTTGCAAAGAGTTGGACACGACTGAGTGACTGAACGGAACTGTATAGAAATAATCCTATGGTCACACAGGATGGGGAGATCTAGTTCTGAGTTATTTTGCCAAGATTCATTTACCTTCCTCTTTTCTGAAATACAGTTAATTCCCAATAGGGTATCTTTGGAGAGAGTACGAAAGGCAAATATACAGGCAAATCTCATACATTAAGCCTGGCTGCATTTATGACTTCAGTAGCCTTTTTGAGCTTTTTGATGTGAAGAGGGCAAGGCTTGGAGTTGACCTGGATTAAAATCCCAACTCTGCTATTTGTAAGCTGCATGACCATCAGCAAGTTATTTGACCTCTTTCAGTTTCAGTTTCCTTATCTGTAAAATGGGAGTAATTAACATACTTTATAATATTTTCTGGGAGACTAGAAAATCATATTTTCTAGTAAACCGCCCAATACATAGCAGACCCTTTATATATGCTGACTATAATTATTGTTTTACATGGATATGCAAATGAAATTTCAAACCAATTTGGGGAACACTGGCTATTTATAAATTGGGACTATCTATAATCAATACTGGAGAAGGCAATGGCACCCCACTCCAGTACTCTTGCCTGGAAAATCCCATGGAAGGAGGAGCCTGGTGGGCTGCAGTCTGTGGGGTCGCGAAGAGTTGGACACGACTGAGCGACTTCACTTTCACTTTTCACTTTAACGCATTAGAGAAGGAAATGGCAACCCACTCCAGTGTTCTTCCCTGGAGAATCCCAGGGACGGGGGAGCCTGGTGGGCTGCCGTCTATGGGGTCACACAGAGTCGGACACGACTGAAGCGACTTAGCAGCAGCAGCAGCAACAGCAGCAGCAGCAGCAGCAGCAGCAGCATAATCAATACCTCACTAACATTTTTCATCATTCTTAATATTTACCGACAAAAAAAAACTGTTTAATGTGGGACATCCTTTCAAATCTTCCACCCTTTTAATACAAAGGAGAGTCTTCAATAGCTATTAACTTAGAGTTGTAATCATGAAATGCAAAATAGATACTGCATATGTTTATAAAATAATGGAGTATATTCACAGAAAAATAAAATACTTATCTTTCTACCCTAACATAGCCCCAAAAGAAAAATCTCTATTTTTACCATTATTCCAATTCCATAACATGCTTTGTAGTTTCAAGAATGGAAAGACAAGGATATTTAACCTTACTTTGAAATATAACACAAACAAGCAGGGACTTGCCTGGTGGTCCAGTGGTTAGGGCTCCATGCTCTCACTGCTGAGGGCCAGGGGTCAATCCTTGGTCAGAGAACTAAGATCCTGGTGCAGCTAAAAAAACCAAAACCAAATAACAACAACAACCCACTACCGAAACATAAACAAACAAACAAAAGATGAAATTAGATCTCTGGTTCTCAAGGAGATGATTTTATTTCTGTTATGAATCATAGACCCTTGGCTCAGCTGTCCACACCATGGTCTGACTTCTTGCCTATCTAATGTGGCCAAGCACTTAGTCTGCAATCTTGGGTCTCTGGGTAAAACAAAAAAAATCTATCTTACAGGATTCTTGTGAGAATTAAAGGAGAAATGCATTTTAAGTCCTATTCCATGACCCATAGAGACCTTCAATTAATAATATTAATAGCTATTATTTAGTAACACTGAAGTCAGCTACATAGCACGAAACAGTACTCTGGCTCTATCTTATGCTGGGAAGCAATTGCAGCTAATTGTCTTACTGCACCCAATCCATCAATCTAAGCTGCCATCATCATTTGCCTGGACTAGTGCCAATGCCTCCTGACTGGTTTCATCATATTCACATTTGCTCTTCCTGCCTCCATTCTCCACACAGAAGCCAAAGTTATCCTGTTAAAAACAAATCAATACAATCTGGGGAGAGGACAATTGAAATAAAATTGCCTAAGGTACTTTTATTTTGGGAGAAGAGGAGTTAATATATTGATTAGCTTGGAGCTTTCTCAAGTTAAGTAACCATGGTAAAATTTCAAAGATTACTAAAAGATTAAAATTTCAAAGATTACTAAAAAAACCAGTAAATAATAAAATGAGAAAACAAAGAAAGAGGGACAAATTTAAAAAGTCAGAAGTATAAGAAAAGATAGCTGGAGTTTCTATATAATATCATACCAAATAGACTTTATCTTAAAATTAATTTTAAGGATAAGGTATGTCATAATATAATGATAAAACATTCATTTCTTGATACCAAAAGATATAACAATTCTTAAGTAAAATGTCTCTGATAATAAATTGACTTCAAAATGCATAAAGAAAAATGTATAAAACTGGAGGAGAAACTAATAAATGCACTTTCCTAAAGATTGATTGATAGATAAAACAATAAAGAATTAGTAAACAAACAAGATTTGAAGACGTCAATTAACAAGATTTATTTCATAAACACACACAGAAGCCTGGACCCCCAAATCAGCCTAAGCTTCTGTCATGCAAGACCTAATGCATCATTGGCTGCTCCCAAAGTTAAAAATGACCGAAGAAGACAGCTGCCAGGCCACCGTCAGATGAGTGCAGAGCAGGTAAACCCCAGAGACCGAGCGGGGCTCCAGGTCTGCAGTCCGCGCTCCCAGATGGACTAGATACGCCAGGAGACCTTTCCTCCCTGATCCTCTGAGAATTCTCTTAGATGATTTATGGGCTCTTCCAAGGCTTTCTGAAGGTGCTGCTGACACTGTGTGTGATGCAGTGCCTTTCGATTGATAGGCTTTCTCTTTTTCCTAGGCATTGCCAGAAATGGTGATGGATAGCCTTAAAAACGACTTTTGTACAGTCAACACTTTTTACTGCACTACTAACATGTGTCATGAGACTTTTGGTGAAAAGACATATTTTAATTTATTAATAATTCTATTGTGTGAAATACTAAATACATGGGTTTTGTAATTTTAAAGAAAGCATGCAATTATTTTGAAAAGTTGACTAGTTTCCCTTTTGGAACAAAATATAATAATCTTAGATTTTAACTACATTTGTAAGAATATATTGTCTCCTAACCCCACCCTTGGAGAAGGCGATGGCACCCCACTCCAGTACTCTTGCCTGGAAAATCCCATGGAAGGCGGAGCCTGGTGGGTTTCAGTCCATGGAGTTGCTAAGAGTCGGACACGACTGAGTGACTTCACTTTCACTTTTCATTTTCCTGCATTGGAGAAGGAAATGGCAACCCACTCCAGTGTTCTTGCCTGGAGAATCCCAGGGACAGGGGAGCCTGATGGGCTGCCGTCTGTGGGGTCGCACAGAGTCGGGCACGACTGAAGCGACTCAGCAGCAGCAGCAGCAGCAGCCCCACCCTGTTCCGGATTGCCAGAACCATTTATATGGAAGGAATATCTGCTCGTATGGTATCAGGGATCAGGTGTTCTGGACTTTTGCTTCATACATGTGAACTATATATCCATACTATGAAGACCCATTATGAAATATGAGGCATTGAAAAAGGAAGGAGAACAGAGCAGGAGGAGAGAAGAGATAGCCAGCTATAATGAGTGAAGCGTTTGTTGGATTTGGAAGCAAATGTCTCTTATTTAAGACACAGCCAATTGTAAGTCCTAATTACTTTTTTGGAATACTTTTTATGGTATTATTAGATGACCAAGACAAATTCTAACAAAAATAATAGATATTAATGGTTCTTCTTTAAAATTCTGAAGGTATGGCCACCACTCAGACTATTGTATCAATTGTAGAAATAAAGATTAAGAAGGGGGTTGTATGATCTAGTTAATGGTTCTAATTTTATTGGTTCAGAGAGGTATTGTTGTATATTTAGCCCAGAAGAGATTCAAACATTTTTAGCCCTACCCACCAAGCAGCACAACCATAATACTGAAAATAATATTATCGTATCATATAGATATAATTTTCAACAGTGGTAAAGGGGCACAAAGGATTATTCTGCCTGTGTTACTATAATCAGAAACACTGTATTCCTGCTCAAAGCATCCTTAACTGTAAGTATCAGAACAAAGTTTGACCAGAAATGCCAATTAACTACCACATCTCACAACTGAACATTCTAATTAATTTAAATTTGCTAATTAATCTAATCCAATATCCTAAGTTTGCTTCACCTTATCCCAGATGCAAAAGAATTGTCCAAATTCATCTAATCCTAACCTCTGGTCTGAAGAAAAATGGTTCCAAAGTTATCTCAGAGACTGTAATTGCTTATTTAATTTGCAACCATCACCAAGTAGTCATTTTCAACTCTGGCTATGTATTAAGCCATCAGGGAAGATTTTTAAAAATTGGGGACCCAGGTAGTGTGTGTACAGGTGTTTGTTTTATTACTATTTGTTAAACTGTACATCTGTGTTTTATGTTCTTTTCTGGGTGAAGATTTTATTTCATAGTAAAATAAGTCTTTAAAAAATATGAGATACACCGCAACATGTGGAGCTCAGCTTCTGATTTTTTATTTTTTTCTAATTGATTTCACTCTTTAAACTTCTTCCTCTCTCAAAGTTCTCCCTTTCAGTAAATGGGATGTCCATATATCCCAATGTTCAGGCCAAATACTAGAAGTCATTCTTGAATCTCTTTTTCTCTCTGTCTCATATTTAGTGTATTAGCCAATTCTATGTTTTCTACTTTGTAAATATATGCCCAGTGTTGATTTGTAGTTAATCTCCAAGCCCCCGTCTTGAGGGTGTGGTAATTTGTGAATCAGTATCTGACACAATCTTCATGGGTCATTGTCTTAGATGTGTGTTTCTGACCCACCATTTATTCCTCATTTTATTTTGACCTGCTTTTGTCTGACCACTTTCAAATACTAATATCATGAAATGGAAACTGACCATTTCTCACCACTTCATTGCTAATATCCTAATCCGAGCTGCACTCATCTCTCATCTAGATACAGATATAGGCTTTCAATTCAATTCCCTGCTCCCAGCTTGATTTTCTATAGGCTCATCTTAACACAGCAACTAGAATGATCTTTTAAAGCCAAAACTTAGTTTGAATCACATTCCCTTCTCTGACTTCAGCCCTCCTGTGATTTTTGTCTCACACTGGGAATGAACCTGCTTTTACTTTGGTTTACCGGGCTCTACAAAATCTGTTTAAGTGCTGCAGTCAATATGCCAGCAAATTTGGAAAACTCAGCAGTGGCCACAGGACTGAAAAAGGTCAGTTTTCATTCCGGTCTCAAAGAAGGGCAATGCCAAAGAATGTTCAGGTTCAGTTCAGTTAAGTTCAGTTGCTCATTCAAGTCCGACTCTTGCCAACCCCATGGACCGCAGCACACCAGGCTTCCCTGTCCATCACCAACTTCAGAAGCCTGCTCAAACTCATGTCTATCAAATCGATGATGTCATCCAACCATCTCATCCTCTGTTGTCCCCTTCTCCTTCTGCCTCCAATCTTGCCCAGCAACAGGGTCTTTTCCAATGAGTCAGTTCTTCACATCAGGTGGCCAAAGTATTGGAGTTTCAACTTCAGCATCAGTCCTTCCAATGAATATTCAGGACTGATTTCCTTTAGGATTGACTGTTTTGATCTCCTTGCAGTTCAAGGGACTCTCAAAAAGAGTCTTCTCCAACACCACAGTTCAAAAGCATCAGTTCTTTGGCACTCGGCTTTGTTTATAGTCCAACTTTCACATCCATACATGACTTCTGAAAAAAACCATGGCTTTGACTAGACAGATCTTTGTTGGCAAAGTAATGTCTCTGCTTTTTAATATGCTGTCTAGGTTGGTCATAATTTTTCTTCCAAGGAGCAAGTATCTTTTAATTGCATGGCTACAGTCACTATCTGCAGTGATTTTGGAGTCCCCCAAAATAAAGTCAGTCACTATTTCAATTGTTTCCCCATCTATTTGCCATGAAGTGATGGGACCAGATGCCATGATCTTAGTTTTCTGAATGTTGAGTTTTAAGCCAGCTTTTTCACTCTCTTCTTTCACGTTCAACAACAGGCTCTTTAGTTCTTCTTTGCTTTCTGCCATAAGGGTGATGTCATTTGCATATTTGAGGTTATTGATATTTTTCCTGGCAATCTTGATTCAAGCTTGTGATTTATCCAGCCCGGCATTTCTCATGATGTACTCTGCATAGAAGTTAAATAAGCAGACTGACAATATACAGCCTTGACATACTCCTTTCCTGATTTGGAACCAGTCTGTTGTTCCATGTCCAGTCCTAACTGTTGCTTCTTGATATGCATACAGATTTCTCAGGAGGCAGGTAAAGTGGTCGAGTATTCCCATCTCTTTCAGAATTTTCCACAGTTTGTTGTGATCCACACAGTCAAAGGCTTGGGCATAGTCAATAAAGCAGAAGTAGATGTTTTTTCTGAAACTCTTTTGCTTTTTCAATGATCCAGTGGATGTTGGCCATTTGATCTCTGGTTCCTCTGCCTTTTCTAAAACCAGCTTGAACATCTGGAAGTTCACAGTGCATATACTGTTGATGCCTGGCTTGGAGAATTTTGAGCATTACTTTGCTAGCAAGTGAGATGAGTACAATTGTGTGGTAGTTTCAGCATTCTTTGGCATTGCCTTTTTTTGGGATTGGAATGAAAAGTGACCTTTTCCAGTCCTGTGGCCACTGCTGAGTTTTCCAAATTTGCTGGCATATTGAGTGCAGGACTTTCACAGTATCATCTTTTAGGATATGAAATAGCTCAACTGGAATTCTATCACCTCCACTAGCTTTGTTCGTAGTGATGCTTCCTAAGGCCCACTTGATTTCACATTCTAGGATGTCTGGCTCTAGTCCAGTGATCACACCATCGTGGTTATCTGGGTCATGAAGATCTTTTTGAAGAACTGGTTATATGGGTCATGAAGAACTAACACCCAAAAAGATATCCTTTTCATCATAGAGGAAAAGTAGGAAAAAAGTAGGAAGTCAAGAGATACCTGGAGTAACAGGCAAATTTGGCCTTAGAGTACAAAATGAAGCAGGGCAAAGGCTAACAGAGTTTTGCCAAGAATGATGGAAATTGATCTCATTTCACATGCTAGCAAGGTAATAGCTCAAAATCCTTCACGCTAGGCTTCAACAGTATGCAAACGGAGAACTTTCAGATGTTCAAGCTGGATTTAGAAAAGGCAGAGGAACCAGAAATCAAACTGGAAATCTGAAAGAAGACTACATCCATTGGATCATAGAAAAAAGCAAGGGAATTCCAGAAAAACATCTACTTCTGCTTTATTGACTATGTAAAGCATTTGACTGTGTGTATCACAACAATCTGTGGAAAATTCTTCAAAGGATGGGAATATCAGAGCACCTGACCTGCCTCCTGAGAAACCTGTATACATGTCAAGAAAACAACAGTTATAATCGGACATGGGACTGGTTCTAAATTGGGAAAGAAGAACAGCAAGGCTGTATATTGTTACCTTGCTTATTTAACTTATATGCAGAGTATATCATGCAAAATGCGGAGCTGGATAAAACTCAAGCTGGAATCAAGATTGCTGGGAGAAATATCAATAGCCTCAGATACACAGATAACACCACCCTTATGGCAGAAAGTGAAGAGGAACTAAAGAGCCTGTTGATGAAGGTGAAGGAAGAGAGTGAAAAAGCTGGCTTAAAACTCAAAATTCAAAAAACTAAGATCAAGGCATCTGGTCCCACCACTTCATGGAAGATTGATCGGGAAACAATGGAAACACTGACAGGCTTTATTTTCTTGGGCTCCAAAATCACTACGGACAGTGACTGCAGCCATGAAATTAAAAGATGCTTGCTCCACGGAAGAAAAGCTATGACGAAGCTACACATCATATTAAAAGGAGAGATATCACTTTGCCAACAGATGTCCATGTAGTCAAAGCTATGGTTTTTCCAGTAGTCATGTCTGGATGTGAGAGTTGGACCATAAAGGAGGCTGAGCACCAAAGAACTGATGCTTTTGAACTGCGGTATTGTAGAAGACTGTTGAGAGTCCTTTGGACAGCAAGGAGATCAAGCCAGTGAATCCTAAAGGAAATCAGTCCTAAATATTCATTGCTGTCCTTCAAGAATCATGCCCTTTCCTGCCTCCAGCCTTCATGCATCTCTTCCATCTTCCTGGATGCTCTTCTTCCAAAGGTAGGCCTTCCCAAACCCACTTTATCTAGCACACCCTGATCTTATCTCTCTCCTTACTGTCTTTTATTTTTCTTTCTTGTTTTTAAGTATCTGTTTTTGTTTTTGTTGTTGTTGTTAAGCTATTTGTTAATTATCTGGCCATTTCCCAGAAAGTAAGCTCTGGAGCTTATCTTCTTTGCTGATTCCATCACATCTAAAATGATATAGTGTGCATTTGATAAAATTTTTTCAAGTGAATGAATGTTGCTTTTTTTAAATCTTACAAAGCATGTATGGCTGAATAACTGGTATGAAGAATACATAACACTTTAAGTCTCCATTTTCATTTTCCCTACAATCCAGGTCAAGATGAGAATTTTTAAAACACAAATCCTTTCTTTAGGTCTTCCCTGGTGGTCCAGTGGTTGAGAGTCTACCTGCCAATGCAGGAGTCATGGATTTGATCCTTGGTCTGGGAAGATCCCACATGGCATGGGACAACTGGGTCTATCGGACCCACAACTACTAAAACTTGCACACCCGTGCTCCACACTCTCTTGTGCTCCACGAAAAGAGAACGCACTGCAGTGAGAACCCCACACCCCACAACCAGAGAGAGCCAGTGCAAAGCAGCAAAGACCCAGTGTGGTCAAAAATAAATAAATAAAAACTTTTAAAATCTGTTCTTTGTATTTTAAAACATACCCACACCTCAAAACCTCTGTATCATACATCTAAAGTTGACCTTTCTGATGATGTGTTCTATTTCTGATACAAAAGATTCCAGACAAAATTATTCTTTCGGTAAGAGACATGGATCATGGATCACGTTATTAATGATCATACCTGTACACATACTCATGAAATTCTCTCCACCATAGAAAACACTTTCTTGGCAGCAGGGACCTTTAACGTGAATGAGAATAAATGAAAAATTTGAAAAGATTTCCACACAGCTCTGGGTTTAAAGATTTCTTTCTCTCTTTACCTATATCCATGGTAGATTGTAAAGTCCCTTTCCAAATTTTAGGAAACAGACAAGAAGAGGGGAAAATCATAGAGATGGAGCATAATCCAGGAGTCTTCCTACATGTCTTGAGTTATACACTTTTGAATAATGTAAATCAGGGACAAGCTTTAAACAGAGAAGACAAAAAAAAAAAAAAAGAACTCTGCCAAGAAACAGAAAACCTATTATCTAAAGAAAGAACATAAAATAGTTATCCACAAAGTAACTCAGTTCAGTTCAGTTCAGTTGCTCAGTCATGTCCGACTCTCCACGACCCCATGAATCGCAGCACACCAGGCCTCCCTGTCCATCACCAACTCCTGGAGTTCACTCAGGCTCATGTCCATCGAGTCAGTGATGCCATCCAGCCATCTCATCCTCTGTCATCCCCTTCTCCTCTTGCCCCCAATCCCTCCCAGCATCAGAGTCTTTTCCAATGAGTCAACTCTTCGCATGAGGTGGCCAAAGTACTGGAGCTTCAGCTTCAGCATCATTCCTTCCAAAGAAATCCCAGTGTTGATCTCCTTCAGAATGGACTGGTTGGATCTCCTTGCAGTCCAAGGGACTCTCAAGGGTCTTATCCAACACCACAGGTCAAAAGCATAAATTCTTCGGCACTCAGCCTTCTTCACAGTCCAACTCTGGTTCTCTACAATTACTAAATAAGTGTTAGTATTTGAAAATGGCCAGATAAATGCAGGTCAAAGTAAAATGAGGAATAAAGGTTGGGTCAGAGGCATACAGCTAAGACAATGACCCATGAAAATCCCTCTGGGCACTAATTCATAAATAACTGCACCCTCAAGATGGGGGCTTGGAGGTGAACCACGGATCAACACTGGGCATCATTGCTGGTCCCTTGTTTAGATTACCTGAAACCAAACTGCTCATAACAGGGTTGCAGTTAATTTACCCATTTGTTGTCTCAGTGAAGTACTCAGCAAGCACAATTCCTCTCGATGTTAAGGACCTGAGCCGGGAGATTTGTTCTGACAATTGCGTCCCCAGATGCAGAAACGTTAAGTGCATTATGGCTCCTTAACCCTCATTTCTGTTAGGAAGTTTCTCCCTTCGTTTGACACACACAATATATTGTGGACTAACTAGTATTTAGACTAATTTTTCCATGAAAGGAAACAGGCTGAGAGTATATATTGATTTTTTTTTCTGAAGAATTGTCACCCCACTGATGGCCAGGGTTGACTCAGCTGATCTGGCTGGCTAGGCGGGTGTCCCCTTCCTCCCTCACCGCTCCATGTGCATCCCTCCCGAAGCCGCACGCTCGGCCGAAGAAAAGGACCATCCCCAATAGAGGAGGACCTGTCTTGGGTCTAGGGTACACGAGTAGCTGCCCTCCCCTGCTAGAACCTCCAAACAAGCTCTCAAGGTCCATATTAGTCTGTATGTCTGTATATTCAGGCGGAGTTTCTTCAAGTTTAAGTGGAATACATTTTTCTAAAGTCCAAAAGGTCACTCCATCAAATTTCAGTGTTTTGACTCTCAGAAAAAATGCTTAGCCAAAATATACCTTTCTCTTTTACTAAGTAACTGAGGACTTCCCTGGAGGTCCAGTGATTAAGAATCCACTTACCAATGCAGGGGACATGGGTTCCATCCCTGGTCTAGGAAGATTCCACATGCCAGGGAGCAACAGAGCTCGTGTGCCACAACTACTGAGCCCATGCTCCAGGGCCCACAAGATGCACCTACTGAAGTTCACACGCCCCAGAGCTCAGGCTCCACAGCAAGGGAAGCCCAGGCGCTGCAACTACAGAGCAGCCTCTTGCTCTCTGAAACCAGAGAAAGCCCTGGTGCGGCAATGAAGACCCAACACAGCCAGAAATAAATGAATACGTAAATGAAACTGAGCTAACAGTGCTTTATATCATGGGAAAGGGATAGAATTACTTAAATAAAATTGATTCCATAGTAAAAAGTCTGAAAAAAAAAGACTGCATAATGTCAATGGTAATTTTGGCATGAAAACCCTATTACCTAAAACTGAATATGTCCATGTTTAGTTTTTGAACATACAGGTACTTGTCATTTTAGAAAAACAAGAATCAGAAACAAGAGATCTTACAATACGTATAGCCTGATACCATTTAAATAAGCCTCGGCCACGTAAACACATAGGTACTTACATATAACAACATTTCTCATTACTGGATTCCTTATAGCTGGACATTAAGGATATTTCTTTTTATTTTTTCCTATTATAAGCAAGCTACAAGGCTGTATATTGTCACCCTGCTTATTTAACTTATATGCAGAGTACACCATGAGAAACACTGGACTGGAAGAAACACAAGCTGGAATCAAGATTGCCGGGAGAAATATCAATAACCTCAGATATGCAGATGACACCACCCTTATGGCAGAAAGTGAAGAGGAGCTAAAAAGCCTCTTGATGAAAGTGAAAGAGGAAAGTGAAAAAGTTGGCTTAAAACTCAACATTCAGAAAACGAAGATCATGGCATCTGGTCCCATCCCTTCATGGGAAATAGACGGGGAAACAGTGGAAACAGTGTCAGACTTTATTTTTTGGGGCTCCAAAATCACTGCAGATGGTGACTGCAGCCATGAAATTAAAAGACACTTACTCCTTGGAAGAAAAGTTATGACCAACCTAGATAGTATATTCAAAAGCAGGGACATTACTTTGCCGACTAAGGTCCATCTAATCGAGGCTATGGTTTTTCCTGTGGTCATGTATGGATGTGAGAGTTGGACTGTGAAGAAGGCTGAGTGCCAAAGAATTGATGCTTTTGAACTGTGGTGCTGGAGAAGACTCTTGAGAGACCCTTGGACTGCAAGGAGATCCAACCAGTCCATTCTGAAGGAGATCAACCCTGGGATTTCTTTGGAGGGAATGATGCTGAAGCTGAAGCTCCGGTACTTTGGCCACCTCATGCGAAGAGTTGACTCATTGGAAAAGACTCTGATGCTGGGAGGGATTGGGGGCAGTAGGAGAAAGGGATGACAGAGGATGAGATGGCTGGATGGCATCACAGACTCAATGGACGTGAGTCTGAGTGAACTCCGGGAGATGGTGATGAACAGGGAGGCCTGGCGTGCTGCGATTCATGGGGTTGCAAAGAGTCGGACACGACTGAGCGACTGAACTGAAATGAACTGAACTGAAAGAACAGAGACTTGATTTCCTAAAGAAAAGCTTTAACACACTGTGAAGATTAGACATTACATCTTCAACAAACAATCAGTATCTCAGTGTAACAGGATTATGTTTGATTTAAAAAAATAATCCACATTATGTACCTTTTCAAAAAATAAATATATATATAATTTGCTTAATAAAACAATTAGTAAAAGTGGACAATAAAGCAAAAAAAAAAAAAAAAGAAAGAAACAAGGTGTCTTAGAATCTCCCAAATGTTACTATATTCTGTCCACAGCTGACATCTATGGTTTTCTTACCCCTCTAACAAGAGAAATCTGCATTTAATAAGGTATTCAGAATTCCCTGTTAACAGAGATAATCAAGGATCAGGGCCCCGCCCTTACTTGTCCGCCACCCCACAGTTAAAGTGCATAAAATACCCTGCAGACACAGAGCAAGAGAGAGAAACAAAGGAGAAACACTATGTGGTATAAGTTAATAATTATTTGTATTCTCAATCAAAGGCTCAGCATTTTACACTCATGGTTCACTACTCTAGCCCACCCAAGCTCTGAAGCTATTTTTCTTTTTTCAAATTAGGAATTTGCTGATCAAATCAAAAGCTGGTTCTGTATCTAAAATGATATGTTTTCTCTATGTGCAAGTGATTAGTCCCACTAAGAAACTAATTGCTGCCATTGCAAATTGTACAAGTCACAAAATCGCTTTCCTTAAGAAGGAGTTCCAGCTATACTTCTGATATTTTTTTCACCATCTTAGTTATTTCATTTTAGTTTTTGGCTGTTCCACATGGGGCAGTGAAACTGCAGAGTTCTAACCATTGGATCACCAGGGAATTCCCTTTACCATCTTAAGGTTATGTTTTCCTTCAGCTCTGTTGTTCAATCTGTAAAAATGGCAGAGTAATTGAATAAAGTAATAAGGCCAACAGGGTAACATTTAAATGCATATTTACTTTGATAAGTGTATCTCTCATCACTCTTGTATGCATGTAGATAATTAATATGCATGTTGAATTACTGAAGATAACATCTCAATATTGTCTTCAGTTTTATTAACACATGCTGCCTATTCACAGGTTTAAGTTCCAATAGATCAACTTTCTGCTCATTTTAAAAAGAGATTTCAAGTAGTCTAGACTCTTTTTGTCATGTCCATTCTGACAAGTAGGTAGACTGAACAGTAATTTGCATATTATGATGTCGGGGTTACTTTGGTAAAGAATTTGCCTGCAATACAGGAGACTCAGGTTCGATCCCTGGGCTGGGAAGATATCACGGAGGAAAAAATGGCAGCCCACTCCAATATTCTTGTTTGGAGAAACCCATGGACAGAGGAGCCTGGTGGCTACAGTCCATGGGGTCGCAAAGAGTCAGACATGACATAGTGACTAAACCACTACAAAAACGTGATTCATGATACTTGCACAACAGAGCAATAAGTCAGTTACACGTTAATGTGAACAAATGTGTCAGAGCCTTTTCTGAGCCTTTTTGAGAATGGTGGGAGCAAAGGACCCTCCAAAAGACAAAGAGAATGAAGCAATTTGGATAAAGAAAGAGAATAGATAGAGGATCCAGGCAATTCTTTTCAAGAGGTGTGCAGGCTGAGTAATGTGTGTGTCTGTATGGATCCACGTTTCTTCAATAAGATTTTTGAGAAATAAAAAGAAAATTAAAAGATTTTGAAAATGGTTGTTTGCATGTCAATCTTGGATAAACATTTAAACATTACACACTAATAAAGATATTAACCTGTAACTTTAGCAAGAAACAACTTAATTTTATAGTTGTTATTTCTTTAAAAAAAACAGAGAAAATGTTGTTAGTTGAAGCACAGACTAAAACTTTACACGCTTCCAAGCCATTTTCAGGTTAACCTAGACCAACAGCTACAAGAAATTTATAGGCTTACTTGGTACCATTGATCCATGCCTATCTGTAAGATTGGAGAAATGAAATGGGCAGTTGACTAGAGTGTCTTAAAATCCAACACAAATCAGCATCATACTGGGACAACAGATATCATAGAAATGTCCTTTTATGAAGACTGAAAAAACTTAAATTTGACAAAGGAAAATAGTTTCTGAGCTACTATAAGAAGTAGCATAGAAGTAGCATAAATCAGCAGCCTTGATTACTGCAAAAACTGATGATTCTTGCTGAAGTCTGGAGTTTGTTTAGAATTCTTCAAGTTCCCAGCAATTCCTATTCTCTAACCTTAGGATACAAGATTCTTCTAATCCTATGCTACTGTTTTCCTGTGAACCACATATTAGCCACTAATCAACTTGATAAGAAGGTTAGTTCATTTCCAAGGCAAACCATTCAATATCACTGTAATCCAAGTCTATGCCCCGACCAGTAAAGCTGAAGAAGCTGAAGCTGAATGGTTCCATGAAGGTACAAGACATTCTAGAACTAACACCCAAAAAAGATGTCCTTTTCATTATAGGGGACTGAAATGAAAAAGTAGGAAGTCAAGAGATACCTGGAGTAACAGGCAAATTTAGCCTTGGAGTACAAACAAAGCAGGGCAAAGGCTAATAGACTTTTGTAAAGAGAACGCACTGATCACCCTCTTCCAATAACACAAGAGAAGACTCTACAGATGGACATCACCAGATGGTCAATATCGAAATCAGATTGATTATATTCTTTGCAGCCAATCATGGAGAAGCTCTATAGAGTCAGCAAAAACAAGACAGGGAGCTGACTGTGGCTCAGATCATGAACTCCTATTGCCAAATTCAGACTTAAACTGCAGAAAGTAGGGAAACCATTAGACCATTCAGGTATGACCTAAATCAAATCCCTTACGATTATACAGTAGAACTGACAAATAGATTCAAGGGATTAGATCTGATAGACAGAGTGCCTGAAGAACTATGGATGGAGGTTTGTGACATTGTACAGGAGACAGTGATCAAGACCACCCCCAAGAAAAAGAAATTCAAAATGGTTGTCTGAGGAGGCCTTACAAATAACTGAGAAAGGAAGAGATACAAAAGGTAAAAGACAAAAGGAAAGATATACCCATTTGAACGCAGATTTCCAAAGAATAGCAAGAAGAGATAATAAAGCCTTCCACAGTGATCAATCCAAAGAAATAGAGGAAAACAATAGAATGGGAAAGACTAGAGATCGCTTCAATACAGTTAGAGATACCAAGGAAGATTTCATGCAAAGATGGGCACAATAAAGGACAGAAATGGTATGGACCTACTGGAAGCAGAAGATATTGAGAAAAGGTGGCAAGAGTACACAGAAGAACTATATAAAAAAGATCTTCATGACCCAGATAACCATAATGGCATGATCACTCACCTAGAGCTAGACATCCTAGAGTGTAAAGTCAATGGGCCTTAGGAAGCATCACTACAAACAAAGCTAGTGGAGGTGATGGAATTCCAGTTGAGCTATTTCAAATCCTAAAAGATAATGCTGTGAAAGTACTGCACTCAATATGCCAGCAAATTTGGAAAACTCAGCAGTGGCCACAGGACTGGAAAAGGTCACTTTTCATTCCAATCCCTAAGAAAGGCAATGTCAAAGAATGCTGAAACTACCACACAGTTGTATTCATCTTGCACACTAGCAAAGTAATGCTCAAAATTCTCCAAGCTGGACATCAACAGTATGTGCACTGTGAACTTCCAGATGTTCAAGCTGGATTTAGAAAAGGCAGAGGAACCAGAGATCAAATGGCCAACATCCTTTGGATCATCAAGAAAGCAAGAGAGTTCCAGAAAAGCATCTACTTCTGTTTTATTGACTATGCCCAAGCCTTTGACTGTGTGGATCACAACAAACTGTGGAAAATTCTGCAAGAGATGGGAATACCAGACCACCTAACCTACCTCTTGAGAAATCTGTGTGCAGGTCAAGAAACAACAATTAGAACCAGACATGGAACAATAGACTGGTTCCAAATAGGGAAAGGAGTACGTCAAGGCTGTATATTGTCACCCTGCTTATTGAACTTCTATGCAGAGTACATCATGAGAAACGCTGGACTGGATAAAGCACAAGCTGGAATCAAGATTGTTGGGAGAAATATCAATAACCTCAGATGTGCAGATGACACCACCCTTATGGCAGAAAGTGAGGAGGAACTAAAAAGCCTCTTGATGAAAGTAAAAGAGGAGAGTGAAAAAGTTGGCTCAAAACTCAGCATTCAGGAAACTGAGATCATGGCATCTGGTCCCATCACTTCATGGCAAATAGATGGGGAGAGAGTGGAAACAGTGACAGACTTTATAGTTTTGGGCTCCAAAATCACTACAGATGGTGACTGCAGCCATGAAATTAAAAGATGCTTGCTCCTTGGAAGAAAAGTTATGACCAACCTAGACAGCATATTAAAAAGCAGAGACATTACTTTGCCAACAAAGGTCCATCTAACCAAAGCTTTGGTTTTTCCTATAGTCATGTATGGATGTGAGAGTTGGATATAAAGAAAGCTGAGTGCCGAAGAATTGATGCTTTTGAACTGTGGTGTTGGCGAAGACTCTTGAGAGTCCCTTGGACAGTGAAGAGATCCACCCAGTCCATCCTAAAGGAAACCAGTCCTGAATATTCTTTGGGAGGACTGATGCTGAAGCTGAAACTCCAATATTTTGGCCACCTGATGTGAAGAACTGACTTATTTGAAAAGACCCTGATGCTGGGAAAGATCGAAGGTGAGAGGAGAAGGGGACGACAGAGAATGAGATGGCTGGATGGCATCACTGACTCAATGGACATGAGTTTGAGTAAACTCCGGGAGTTGGTGATGGACAGGGAGGCCTGGCGTGCTGCAGGCCACGGGGTCGCAAAGAGTGAGACATGACTGAGTGACTGACATGCACACACATTAGGACACTGTAGAGCAAGAAAATCTATTGCTTCATGAAAATAAACAGATTCCAAAAAGCTATGATTTTCCTATCATGGGAGATAGGAAATCAGCCAGAAAGAGCATATTTAAGGATAAAGAACGTGAAGGGGTGGTTTCTGGTCATATACAGGAAGGGACGGTGCCTGCACAGTGTGAAGAAAGAGTATTCACATTTACTGCTTGGCAATAAAGATGTATGTAAGTACCTCTTCTCTATCCATCACTCTAAAGCTCCATCAATAATTCCCTCTATCTTATGTGGCCTTAGGAATATCAATATATCCCTAACCAAATTATTTTTGTAGACAAAGCCCTACGAGGTTTTCTTTTCTTATCTACCATTGCCATGGGTTTGCAACTAATGGGGTAGTCAAAGGCTGAAGTTACTGCACCATCTTGAGCATGAGTTCAATCATCGAGTGTTAGTTTTTCAATTAAACACAATAGCAACTAGTTTACAGAAGCTCTCTAAGCGTACATCAACTAGGGAGCCAAGGTAGGAAATATAATGGATCCTGACTCTGAGAACTGAGATGCTATTTTAACTCTTTCTTAGTAAAGTCTCTTTTTTTCCCTGAAACTAACCAAGTATGCATTTTTCCCCCTGATAAAATACTGGAAAGGATGAAAATAAGGAATCCGATAATGTACTCCCTCTGGTTCCTGTCTTTTAGATACCTAGGGAACATCTTGGTCCCACTCTAAGCAAAGAGAGGTGAGCTGGTTGCAGTCGAAATAATATAGGCCTTATTTTAGAGGGTTATTTTGTGGAGTCCCCAGCTGAGCATGTGATAGTCAAGACTGGCTTCTATGTGTAACCCTGTGATTTTTTCCACATTCAGAGATGTGGAAAAGGTAAAACTTAGATAGCAAAAAATACATCCCTTTCAAGTAAATTAAATACCATTTTCCAATCTCTAAATATTCAATAGAGCTAATACTAGCTGAATGACTTCAGCTGATGGTTCAGCTGATAGATTGCTTAGTTATAGCACTCTAAATAAGAGGTACAGTGAATCTTACATGAAAAAGTAGTCAACCTGGGAAAGTTATATCTATAACCATATCTAAGTCTGTTCAGTTCAGTTCAGTCCTGTCTGACTCTTTGAGACCCCATGGACTGCAGAACGCCAGGCTTCCCTGTCCATCACTAACTCCCAGAGTTTCCTCAAACTCATGTCCATTGAGTCAGTGATGCCATCCAACCATCTCATCCTCTGTCGTCCCCTTCTCCTCTCACCTTCGATCTTTCCCAGCATCAGGGTCTTTTCAAATGAGTCAGCTCTTCGCATCAGGTGGCCAAAGTATTGGAGCTTCATCTTCAGCATCAGTCCTCCCAAAGAATATTCAGGACTGATTTCCTTTAGGATAGACTGGTTGGATCTCCTCGCCGTCCAAGGGACTCTCAAGAGTCTTCTCCAACACCACAGTTCAAAAGCATCAATTCTTTGGTGCTCAGCTTTCTTTATATCCAACTCTCACATCCACACATGACTATAGGAAAAACCAAAGCTTTGACTAGATGGACTTTCGTTGGCAAAGTAATGTCTCTGCTTTTTAATATGCTGTCTAGGTTGGTCATAACTTTTCTTCCAAGGAGCAAGCATCTTTTAATTTCATGGCTGCAGTCACCATCTGCAGTGATTTTGGAGCCCCCCAAAATAAAGTCAGTCAGTATTTCCATTGTTTCCCCATCTATTTGCCATGAAGTGATGGGACCAGATACCATGATCTAAATCTGTATACACATGTAATTCTGGTAAGAAGAAAAACACAATTCATCACAAACAATTTGGGAAATTAAAATCTCTCACAATGTAACCTTTTAAATGAAACATTTTTTCCCTATTTTCTGTGCATCTATATACTTCTTTTAAACAGGAAGGATCTCTGTTTTATATCATGCTTGCTTTTTTTTAAGGAATATATTTTCCCAAGTCATTAAGTAGTCTCTGAAAACATGATTGTAGTATGTATTTAACAATATGGCTGTACTACAGTTTTAAAACTATTTTTCTGTTACTGGACACTCCAATTTTAGCCTTAAAGAAAAACTGCTTTTCATCTTCATGGGCATAATGTTGTTTTCCTTTTTTTTTTTTTTTTTTTTAAGGAGAAATTCCTAGGAGTAGGATTCATAGGTGAAAATGATCCTTTAAGGCTTTTGATGTGTCTTCATGAATTTTTTTCCCAGTTACATTCCTGCTAGCCAATGGCACTTATGCTAATGAGCTGACTATATCTTTGTGTATATATATATTTTTGTTTGAAAAATACACGGATTCTTTTGTGTTCAAGTATAAAAATAGCATTATGGTACATACATTGTTCAATTTTCACTCAACTTTTTAAGGCTTTTCTATACTGCCATAGAGTCATTACTTTTACTGCCGCCTATTACTTCTCTGATAATATAAACAACACTGAGAGGAACATCTTCAAATATCACCTTTTGGATCTGTAGAAAAATTTCTTTGGATTAAAACCCAGCAATGGGATTGGTAGGTCAGAATGTATTTGCATAATCATGTTTACTAGAAATTATCAGTTTGCATTCCACAATGGCCATCCAATGATTATACTTCTATCAGTATTGTGTTATGGTTTCTAACCCACACTGTTAATGACTTTAGATATTATCCAACTTTTCAATTTTATGATGATGATACCTATAAATTGGTGCCTCCCTGTTTTAATTAATATTTGTGTGGTATTTGGCATTTCTCAAATCTTAGTTAACATTTAGCTTTGCCAGTCTATAAATGGCTTATTTGCATGTTTCTATATTTTTGATATATTTATTTTCATGGTAGTCTGCAAGGGTACCTTGTGTAATCTAGTTTTTCTTTGCCTTTTTTAGTCAATGAAAAAAACTTTTTTTTTCAGTCTCTCATTTACCTGTTAATTTGGGGTCAAGTTCTAAAACGATTCAGAAAAGAACAAGTATTAGTGAGATTTTTATGTACAACATTCACATCATTTGCTATCATAACTATCAGTCATTCAGCCCATCATTGAATAGATATCAAGCACTTACTCTGCCAGGGTCCAGCCCCCTCAGGATCCAGGGGAACCCTGAGGAGAAATGGCGTTGGTGAAGAGAATGATTTAGAGAGAAGAGATAAAGAAAGAATGTTGCAGATAAGAAAACAGAGGAGAGAAAGAAAGAAAGAAAAGAAAGAAAAACACGGGGAGACCACGCTTCTTCAGTGAGCGAGGCCCGTAACTTTATTTTCAAAAGGAACTTTTATACCTTGACTTGTACATAGAGGGAAATGAAAGATACAAGGTCATGCAGAATCAGCCCAAACACTCCAGCAGTTTTGCCCTTATCGAAACCAGGATTTTTTCTGCATACTTTTTTCATAAACAGTGTTGTGTACATTATCTTCTGGCCTTGGAGGCCTGTGAACATTTTATGGCCCTCTTTTGATAAAGGCTGCTCAACCAGAAAACTTATTTTCCCTTGAAGTGTTTTTTCTTTATATTTCTAATCTATGTCATCTTCAGACAGTTTCAAACAGAGTTACATTTCTCACAGAGCAATGGTGCAGTGAGTTACAAGAAAGAACCAATTAGCTCAAAGGTCTGATGTGGTTAATTTCAAGGCTACACTTATTTTTCTTACATTCCAACTATGTTAACTAATGCACTAACAGGTGCACAGTGGATAAGAGATATGGGAACTTAGCAGCAAGCACTGGCTCAACAATGAAATCCTACACCAGCACTATTCTAATAACTTTTAACTCTTTGAAAGGCTCCATGTTTTAGGCTTCCTGTGCCTCTCACAGTTGGGAGGCTGTGAATAATCATATGAGTAGCTGCAAGAGTCTGGATAAACCTGTCAAGCAAGCTAGAAAGCCATCAGAGGGGTTTGATTTGGAATATTCCTTTCATGTCCATGAGACTTATTAGCTAGAGCCCTAAGGTGATTTTTTTCCAGAAAAAGATGGTTGGGGATAGCCCCCTGTTATTGTCAGAAGAGTTGGTGAAAGACATAAAATAGTAAGACAGACAGATTCTGGTTTGGGGGTAGATGCTCGGGCAGGTCCAGGGGGGTCCCTCAAATTCTGATCCACCTTTGCCCGGCAGATGTTCTGCGCATGACCTTTGTCATGGGTGGGATCTCTCGTGGTGGCTCCTGGCATTACTCTATACAGGAAGTGACGATAAGCTTGTTGAGGGCATAGGAGGAACTGAATATAGACTCTGACTTCAGGGATCTCACAGTCTCATCTGGGAGATAAAACAAGAATAAAAGATTATACAAACAGAAAGTAGTAAATTTCATTAGTGAAATATCAATGAAGTGGGATGGGTCTGTAGGGATTGGGTTTGAAGGTAAAGCAGATTTCCAGGCGAAGAAATTGAGTAAACTGTTGAAATGTGAAACTGCCTTTCAGAAGAGATCAGGGTAATGAAGTGTGTGGAGGCATTTGGGTGAGAGTAGGTACTCTTGCCTGGAAAATCCCATGGACGGAGGAGCCTGGTGGGCTGCAGTCCATGGGGTCGCTAAGAGTCGGACACGACTGAGCTACTTCACTTTCACTTTTCACTGTCATGCATTAGAGAAGGAAATGGCAACCCACTCTAGTGTTCTTGCCTGGAGAATCCCAGGGATGGTGGAGCCTGGTGGGCTGCTGTCTATGGGGTTGCACAGAGTCGGACACGACTGAAGCGACTTAGCAGCAGCAGCAGCAGGAACTAAGAAGGGCTTCTCAGGTGGCACTAGTGGTAAAGAACCCACCTGCCAATGCAGGAGACACAAGAGATGTGGGTTCGATCCCTGGGTTGGAAAGATCTCCTGGAGGAGAGCACAGCAACCCTCTTTAGTATTCTTGCCTGGAGAATCCCAGGGACAGAGGTGCCTGGCGATCCACAGGATCGCAAAGAGTAGGGCATGACTGAAGCGACTTAGCATGCACACACACAGGGACTATGAAAATGATGGAATTAGCAAGAGAGAGGCAGAAACAGAGTTGATAGATCCTTAGCTAATCAAGATCTTTCAGCAAATAGGAGAACAGCCAAGGAAAAGAAGAAAGGAAACATGTTTCAGAAGGTATATGTGCAGAATACTTTTGACTTGAGGAAAAGACCCATATGCTCAGCTGTAGATACTGGGTATTCTTTCAAAACTTTACTTTTTGAGGAAATAAGTTAGAAATTATGGTAAAATGGTAGGATTGACAAAATTTTGGGTCTTTCTGAGCATTTAATCAATAATAATTAACCACTGGTTTCTCTGAATGTGCCTTTGAGTTAACAAATAAATGATACACAAGCCCACATTTTTGATATAACAGCCTTGCGGAGATGGGTCACTGGGGTCTGGCCTTGTTTGATGGACAGATGACAGTGGAAAAGAATACCAAGAAAAGCCAAAATCTGGTTTAAAGTTTGAGTCTGCTGAGGCTGCTAATCCTGCCTTCATGGATCGTATGATGAGATCCAAGCCAATCTATTTGGGAAAGAGACAACTGCCAACACTCACATTCCGCAAGGACTGTTATCGGTATTGTATCATTAGCTAGTATTTATCAAGTACTTATCACATGCAAGGAAATATGCTAAGCCTTTTACATGCCATCCACTAAGTTACTCTGGGGGAAGAACATGCTATTATTATCCACAATTTTCAGAGGGGTAAAATGGGAATTGGAATTAATAACTGGTAGAACCAGCACAAAAGTCCTCACTGAAACCTGTGCTTTTGGGAAAAATACCCGAGTGTGCAAACTTAGAGGTCATTGGTGTTCTATGTGGCAGCATCATCAGTAGCAAGTCGAGAAGTGACTGGATAGTGAGGAGATGAAAGCAGTAAGGGGAACTAACATTTGCAAAATTTGATGGTGAAAAGAAGAGCGATATTTGGGGAAAGAAATGTAAAGAGTTTTTGTTTTATTTAAATTATATGGCCAGGGGTTTCCCTGGTGGCCCAGTGGCTGAGATTCCAAGCTCCCGATGCAGGGGGCCTGGGTTTGATCCTTGGTCAGGGAGCTAAATACCAGATGCCCCAACTAATAAAATAAGTGTTACGGCCAAAGCATCTTGCATATATTAGTAGGGTAAGGAGAGATAGATGGGAGACGAAAAATTAAAGATGCAGGAAAAGGAGTACATTGAGAGACCAAGGTTTCGGAGGCAGTGAGAGGATGGGAAACCATGAGTTAAATAAAGGGCCAACTTGAGGGAGGAGGTGAAGTTATGAGAGAATCCAAGGAGAAGCTGGGTAAAAACACAGGAAACATGCCTCAGCGGCAGTAGAAAGCTTAAGGGAATACGCGGTGGTGGACTATTTTCTTAGTAAACTGTAAGGTGAGGTTACACGCTCAAAGTCATGATGGCAGAAGTGGAAAGTGTTTGCAGCAGATTCTCTAGGGAGTGAGATGGGGAGCCAGGCAAAGGTGAGTAAAAAAGGTACTGAGCAGGAGAGAAGACAAGGTTAAGGATGGAGTGGATGGAGCAGTGCTCACTCATGGCACTCGCGTCCGACTCTTTGCCACCCTATGGACTGTAGCCTGCCAGGCTCCTCTGTCCATGGGATTCTCCAGGCAAGAATACTGGAGAGGGCTGCCGTGCCCTTCACCAGGGAATCTTCCCAACCCCGGGATGGAAGATCTCCTTCCTCTCCTACATTGGCAGGCAAATTCATTACCACTAGAGCCACGTGCTGCTGCTAAGTCACGTCAGTCGTGTCCGACTCTGTGCGACCCCATGGATGGCAGCCCACCAGGCTCCCCCATCCCTGGGATTCTCCAGGCAAGAACACTGGAGTGGGTTGCCATTTCCTTCTCCAATGCATGAAAGTGAAAAGTGAAGGCAATGGCACCCCACTCCAGTGCTCCTCACACATACACACACCCCACTCCATGACCTCCATGGGGTCGTGAAGAGTTAGACATAGCTGAGAGCCACCTGGGAAGGCCCTAAATTACAATTTAAAGAGACAGTACCCTCTTCTCTTATTGCCAGTCCAATCAGCAGCCTACTGGCAAAAGTGAAGAAAACAGGACAGGTTAAATTTGATAAGGGAAGGCAAGGGGGTAAAGAGATCACCGTGGCTAGCATGGTTACCATAGAAATGACTGATCATGTGGTCCAGACTAGACAGTACAGTCCAGCAGAAACCAATGGTCTACGAATATAGGAATATGTCAGATAAGCACAATACTGACACCTTCTGTGGCCTTACCCTTGACAAGCAAAAGGGCGCAATAAGCACATGGCATCACGAAGTATCATAATAATTTGGCTACCTGGTGCAAAGAGCTAACTCATTGGAAAAGAGCCTGAGGCTGGGAAAGATTGAACTCAAAAGGAGAAGGCGGAGGCAGAGGATGAGATGGTTAGACAGCATCACTGACTTAATGGACATAAATCTGAGCCAACTCCAAGAGATAGTGAAGGACAGGGAAGCCTAGAGGGCTCCAGTCCATGGGGTCGCACGACTTAGCGACTGAACAACAGAGCACATAGAGTTTGTATTTTGAAGAGGATAGATCTTAAGGCTTTCAAATAAAGCTTGACTATCATAATACTAGAGCAATTTCATGTCTTAAGTGCATATCAGGAAAACCTAGTCAAAGCGCCAAATTATATCATCTTCCAGAGCACATGTTAGCTGAACCCCTAACTTGCTGATCTACACAGGGATCTAAAGGAGAGAACGGTAAGTAAGTAAGTGAAGTCGCTCAGTCGTGTCCAACTCTTTGTGACCCCATGGACTGCAGCCTACCAGGCTTCTCCATCCATGGGATTTCTCCAGGCAAGAACACTGGAGTGGGTTACCATTTCCTTCTCCAGGGGATCTTCCCGACCCAGGGATCGAACCCGGGTCTCCTGCATTGGAGGCAGACGCTTTAACCTCTGAGCCACCAGGGAAGATACTAAAGGAGAGAACGGTAGACGGAAACAATGACACATATTTAGGTACAAATATTAAAATTCTCGGTTTGGTTCGCTCATTTCTATATATACAAGATTCACAGGCAAGTCATGGACAATATGTAAAATTTCAAGAAAGGAAAAAGGGTTTAAATGTGTTTGCTCTCATTACTGTTACAATGTCCTTCTACTGCATTACACAGAAACTGAGAGTGAATGCCAGCATGGACTCTATCATGTTTTATGCACTCAGGTCATATTTATACAGCTAAGAAGTATTTATAATCTTTTCGGGCAGTCCATTAGCATCTCTCCTTAAGCTTTTTTGGTTTCCTACAAAAGGCATGCTGTTTTGTTTCTAATTCTTCTGGGGATGGGGAAGGAAGGAAGCTTCAAATTCTTCAGATTGGAAAGATTTGACATGGGCTGTAGGTCTCCACTTCCTGGGAGCTTCTCAGCAGATGCCTCAGCCGTGACTTCACCGAATTCCAGTTGTATGTCCGCAAATCTCTCCTTTTGTATGAATTTCCTTTATCTCTGCAAAGAGGCACTGAAGTCTGCTTTCTGCAAGGCTCCTTTGATTTCCTCCCAGTGTCTCCAAACATCAACGAAGCACTCTAGGGCAGTCCCATGCGACTCTCAAACAAAATAAAGAAGAATATGCAGTGTAAATCAGAATGGAGTCACTGTATCTTCCCTCCCAACATCTTTTTAGAGGTCTATCACATGATTAAAAGTATACTGCATGATTATGCGTGGAAAACTGCTCTAAAGCCTTGGAACATTGGAAAATTCATACTGGAAAGAAAAGAAATGTAATTTAGGTAACAGAAAAATTAATACGCACATTTAAAAAAATACTGGAACGCAACTCCTCTGGTGAGGAGTACAATGAATGTATAAGGTACAAAGAAAAAGGATGACAATGAATCCTTAAAGAATGACATCTTTTGAAAAAAGTGGTCACAAGCAAGGAACAGAAACAAATGCTGTCTGTAGAGGGTCATGGGTTTGTGAAATCCTTGTGGGATGGAATTGTCCAACCAAAATCTATTACAGAAGCATGGATCTCTTAGGCACCTATAAATATTTGTCAGTGAGGATGGTTAATAGACAAACCATCTGGTGCCCCTGATCTTCACAATTCGATAAGGTCTCTATTGTTATTGCTCAAGAGATTTCTGCTGCATAAACCGACACTCAGTGTATATGCTGATGGAAAAGGAAGGTCCAAGCCAACTCTGAGAGCGTTAAAGTGTGTGTGTGTGTGTGTGTGTGTGTGTGTGTGAGGGGAACAAGGAAACTCATCTCCTTTGACAAATTCACAGTCCTTGGTTAACTGCTCATTAGCAGTCTGCTCACATCTCATTCCCATTAAGAGTATTCCGTTTTCTTTGTCTAAAGTGTTGAGTGGTTATGAATAGTAAGGATAGACTATCTGTAATTATTTTTTAATTATTAATGGTTTTGTTAGATCCTTTCACTTTTACATTACATTTCTGTTAATGTAAGTTAAATCAAAATGTACTTCAGTTTCCAAGCTGTTCCCCAATGTATTTTTCATTCTTTCATAACACTACTTCAGATTTCTATAAGATGTCTGTGAGAAAGCTTGTCTTTCTGGAAACACCCTCCCCATGCTAATAGATTCAGGGACTGTTGTGTTCTGCAAATCCACTAGCCATAGCTTTAGCAATCATGAAATTTCTAAATTCCCAATAGGACTCAACGTCAGAATCACAATATGTACAAAATTCACTTGATATTAGCTAGTATCTTTAAACTGAACACAGGAACATCAACTCCATTCATAACCCCCTCCCATGAAGATCTTTTGGCACTTTATGACTACGAAGATTCTCAATTAACTAGAAACCAAAGGAGAAAATGAGTGAGTCTGAAAGGAACAGATATCAGAGGCAGAAACTAATGTACTGGGTTTGTGGTCTAGCTATATACCTTGAAGAGTAGTGTGGTAGGAGCAAATATTCAAGTAGTGTGCCTTAGGAAGATAATGAGAGAGACAGAGAGAGAGAGGGAGGGAGGAAGAGGGGGAATTTCCCCGGAGAGATGGAAAAAAAGTCTACCTTTTAATCAATTTTTCCATCACCAGCAGATTGGCACTTTCTGATGGGGCACTGTTCCTTCAGAGAAATGTTCCTGCCTTGTATTTACTAAGGGTCCTGATTTCAGATCTAGTGTTAGGCAACTCACAAATTAGACTATAGCTCCAGTGAGCAAAAAGAAGAGAAAATGGGTGAGATTTTTTTTTTTTTAATCTTTTAACTACACAGAACACTCAGCCCCAGGGATTCTTGTACCATGACAGTTGATGACCTCGGAATAAAAAAAAAAAAGTTACTAGATCAGCTCTGCGGATAAAGAAGAAGGGGATCTAGCGCAAGGCAAAATTCCTGGCTGAGGTCGGGTGGAGTCACCCCCAAGGAATCGGCGAAGGAAACCAGATCTTAGCCCTAAGTATAAAGTTAACACACACTGCACCGAACACGAACGCTACGAAAAATGACTGGATAATTTATGCAGAGGGATTTCTGGATTTCTTTCAAGTAATTAAGTTTCGATTTCTTGCATTTATTTTAGTTCCAGGAAGCGCAAGGCGCCATGGACTGCAAAAAGTCTTCATTGATTGTTCCAATGCCTTAAGTTTGATTTCGTGACTGGACTTAACTTTGGGAAGAGGTAAACACACCGACCAGGGAAATTCACTACGACGAAAAATAACAGTTTCATCGGGGAAAGTAAACATAAGGGCGCTTGCCTGGGCACAGAACGCGGAGATCTGCCCTCCTCCCCTCTGCACAGAGAGTGGGGAGGGGAGAAACAGGTGTGAAACTGAGTGAGTGTGCGTGAGTGTCAGCACTTGTGTGTTTGCATGCGTGGGTGTATGAGTGTCTGTGTGTGTGTGTCCGTGCCTGAGTGTGATTCGCTCCCTGGAGCTCTGGGGAGTTAAGGAGTTGGAAACGGAGGACTCACTCTTTCCCTCGGGAGGCTGTTCATTTCTTGGCGCCTGCTGTGTTTGCTCCGAAGCTTGGTCGACGCCAGTGCTCACCCTACTTCGACCTCAGTCAACCTGCCCGCCGGAATCGTGAAGGCGTCTAGGAGCTTTGCTAGCATCCAGCGGGCCTGGGGCTGGCGAGTCCCGCGTTCCCTCTTCTCAGTTAGCCTGCTTTATTTGAAATTCAGCTCCGCGCCTTTCCCTCCACCGGGGAACGGGAAGCATTTGCCTTCCTTTTCTACCTTGCCCTTTCTCATCCTCTGGTCCCCTGCTCGGCCGCTGTCCTCAGTCCAGAATTATCTAGAGTCCCACTTGGGTTGTCCGGCCACTACAGGGCCCTGGCCCGGGAGCCAGTCTCTCCCTACCCGCAAAGTACGCGCTTCCGAGCGCCAATGCCCCCCCTCCTTTCGCCCTGCCAGGCGTTGTTGGAAAAGCAGGAGTTGGCGAGCCCGAATTTCGATCCTGGAGAGCCTGGGAACTGCCGGATGTAGAGGTTTCCGGAGACACTTGCTGAGTGCTTGCAGCCGGAAGCGTGGAGAGTGAGAGTTAGCCAGGAAGACACCGAGGCCAGAGTGCGCCCTCGCGCACGGGCCCTGCCTGGGAGCTTTGGGGGAAAGAAGTACTCCTTGCGACCTCTAAGCGAAGGGTGCTTGGGACTCAGAGGGGAGCCAGCGGAGAGAGAAAGTTAGAGACAAACACAAGAACAGGGTTTATTGGTGGCCTTATTGGGAAGAGGAAAGGTGTTTGAGCAAAACACACCCCTACTCGTCGAAATAGCCCCAGGGCGTAAGAATTCCAGGCGAGCCCTCCTCCCCACCCCTTCCGCGCTGTAGCTGGGCTCTCTGGGCGCTCCCAGAGGGCTCAATTTCAGGGCTAATTTCCTCCTCTTTTCTTCCTCGGAACAGCGGAAGCCATGGAGGAGTTTGTGCCCTAAGCTACAGAGTGCAGAGAGAGCTCAGGGGGTCGGAGTCTACTCAGATCCAGAGCAGATTGACCTTGAGAAGATGGGACGCGGAAGAATCCATCCTCTCTCCCTTCCCGCCCTGAATCCCTAACAACCCGAGGTCGGGATGGAGCATGAAAGGAGTCAGATCTCTCTTTAAAAAAAAAAATCTTCCTTGTAATCCAACTCAATTCTGTTTGAAATACAGAGAAATCACACTGCCCTTAATGGATTAAAATTTAATAAAACACATTAGGTCCAGTAAAATATGAATGCATTGCTTAAAATTTTAATAGTAAATTAGGTCCCAGATACAGGAGAGGAGACAGTGATTTCTCCTCTCGGGATGGCTGCGGGCTGATTTCGGGGTGGGAGGGGGTGCCTACCGCAGGGACCCCGCTGCCAGGGAGCTTGAGTGGAACCTCAAGCGATTCTTTGCCCGCGGGAGGGAAGTTGGTCACGTCTATCGCATCTGGCAGCGATGGGACAGAAGCTATTGTCAAACAAAGAGGCGAAAAGAAAGGCGCCCCTCTGGTAGGCACACACATGTGACACACATGTAGTTGATTCATTTTCTATTTCTCTTTCAAAAAAAAAATAAAGAAAGAAAGAAAATCACTTCTCTGCTTTCAGTTTATTAGGTAGGTCTGAAGGTGTGCATAGGCACCAGGGCAGATAAATGCTTGGACATAGAAGTGGATGTGGAGGTCATATGAAGCAGATTCCCAAGGTTGGGCCATTTGCTGCCGTCCCTTGGGTTTATTCTCGACTTTCCTGCTGTTTAGATGGTTTCCACTACTTGGGGGACTGGAGTCTCACTTCCTCGGAAAGCAACTTCCACACTTGCTGGTGCACTTTGCAACACTGCCTGTGGGCAAAACCAAATGGGTTTTATTGATAACACCGCAAAGAGCTTGGTACTCTGGACACTTCTGGTAGGAGAGATTTCAAGATTGCAAGTCGTGGTGACGAAGGAAGAATTGCATTTTCCCTCTAATAAAACATGGTCACTGCTGTTCATTTTCTTATTGAGTGAGAAAAGGAGAAATCTCTCACCTGGTTTTGGGGGGAAAAAAGTGTGTTTTCTAAGAGGCTGTGAATGCAGGTAAATAAACTCTTGAATTGCTTTACAACTGCATAGTAATTTGTTTCACTTTGATAATTAAAATAAAGGGCTCCCCCCTTTTTTGATCTGGAATTAAAGATACCATTGAGAAATATCAGAAAGATTTTTAAAAGCTGTATTAAATTAATTCAGTGATATATAGATTTTAGACACGAGGAAAATATTCTCTTGGGAGTTGTCCTGCTTAAGATAGTTTTAATCACTAAACATATCAAACAAAGTTTGTCCAGTCATTTCAACAGTGCCCTCTTTATTTCATGAATTTATTATACTATCTTATTTACCATATGAAATGGTGACAAGTGTTTAGCATTTTGGAGATCAGTTGTCAGTTGCTATTAAAATCAAGATTAATTCATATTAACGATATGCATTTCTCAATACTCCCAGGTGACAACATACATTAAAACAACTATGGCAAGTAATTAAGCTCAATGAAGGGGGAGGGGACAGGGAGAGTTTCAAAACACCCCCAAATATTTGATTTTGCAATCCAAGTTCAGCTGACTGATGCCACAATAATGCTTGGGAAACTCCTCGGGGTTGCTTTTCACTTTACATCTAATTAGGCACCTAATGAAAGAGAAGAATTTTTCCCCTTGTGGTTTTTTTTCTCCTTGATATTCTTATGCCTTTATTTAAATACATAAACACATTGTTTATGAGGTGCAATACCCAAAAGTTTCTCCTGTGATTCCCTTAGTATTATAATCCGGAAGAACTAGGTACCTGCACGCCTTTGCCTTCCAGTTATTCTCCTCCTCCACTCTTATTTCTAGTCCTTTGGTTCTTAAACAGTACTGCTAGAGTATACACCAAAAATATTTTAATGGATTTCTTTTAGGTTTTAGAGTTGCTCAACAGTTTATACTAATTAGATCATCCAAAGCCTTTTGAAGATTAAGCAAATTGGACAACCCTTGTTAATTAGAACGTAATTTGAAGTTTGAAATTATATCATTGATGAAGTAGTCTAATTAATATGATGATATGTTAATAGACCAGTGAGACCCAGTAACACTGGAGTTTGGCTTGAACCTCTCCAATGTTTGCACAAAAATCCTCCCTCCTATACCGACATTAATAAAAGATTTCTATAGACTTCAGTCTTTCCAAGATGACATACAATTTATAGTATACACAATGCATTAGTCCATAGTACTGCTCAATTTTTTCACTATTATGAAAACTAATAAATTCGTCAAGCTGAATTAAGCATACAAATCAGATGAGGCATAGCAGATTACACAGTGAAGCGCAGTGTCTCCCGAGCCTAAATGAAATTTCAATCTAATAATTCCTTCCTGGCCCAGTCATAATTTGTTTAGAGATGTTGTTCTACTTCTTTCAAAGCACTATTCGCACTATAATTAAATGATACTCAAGCCTTTAACTTTGATTTATTTCATTTCTCGAAGCTTGAGACAGTGAGAGCTGTACAATGTCACTTTTTTTTTTTTATTTCCTTGAAATTACCCTGGTTGTTGTTGAGGTAGAAATTAAACACCTAAGCATTTACTTGAACCGACCGGCGCGAGCCACATTCATTCATGTCAACACCTCTCTGTAGTCCCGTGTCCAGCCTTCCCTGGGCTTCTTCTCGGGAACACTGCTAGTAGGAATTCCCTTCGGCTACTATTTATTCTTTTCCTCCATGTAAGGGAGGAGGAAGGCAAGCCTCGGAGCTGCAAGGGGGTTAAGCACCATGGACAGAGCCCGCCGCGCGCCGTTTGCTTCAGCTTTCCTAGTTCTGGCGACTCCCGAGGACTGAGCTCCCGACTTGAACCTGGTATCCTGCCCCGCAGAGGTCATGGGTGAACGAGAGATCCCCTACTTGCCACTGCCACAGGGCTTCCAGGCGCCAACCACTCGAGGGCCCCCCTTCGCCACGCTCCTTGCCACTCTGTTTTGTCCCAGCGCGCGCCAGAGCCTCTCAGGCCTACCGCCTGCTCTCGCACCTGCTCGCCTTCCCCAGGCACCGCGTGCCTGCACCTGCTCCCAGCCACCCCCGTCCGGTTCGGGCCACCCGCGGGCTCTAGCGTGTGGGTCTCAGGGTCTTCTCACCCTCGTCGGTACCCCGCTCCCTCCGCAATCTGGTGGGTGGGGGTTGTGTGACAGCACTCCCCAACACCGAGAGAAGTAGAAGGAAGGTGGGGTGTGGGTGCGCGCGTGTCTTGTTGTAGGAGAGTGCCTACTTCTTTTACAACTGGAACTAAGAGTGTGCGTCCACTTCTGATAAAAGTGGTCCGCTCTGGGACAAAAGTGCGAGCAAAGTGTTGGCTAAAAATAGGCTCTCTCTGCACCGAGCGGCTGTGGAAATGAAGATAAGTGGGGCTCGTGCCAGCCCCTGAGGGCGTGTGTGTGTGTGCGTGTGTGTGTGTGTATTCGGGTGGGGAGGACTTTTTGCAGCACATGCGCTCTGTGATCTCTGGCCCTGCCTCTCGTCAGTTGCCCCTTCCTTCTTTGATTGTGGCTAATGAAGAATAATAAATCCAGTAGCAGGGTTTGCCAGGGGATCCGCCCAAGACCTAACTCACACTGAACTGGAGACAGGGGGGAGGAGAAGGAAGATCCGGAGGAAGAGAAAAGAGGGTGGAGAGGAGTGACTGTCGGTGGTCGTATTGGGGGGAGTACCCGGGGGCCTGGTGGGCACCGGGTGGGGGGGCGTCGCATGCGCATAGGCGACGGGAGCCGGCTCCTCCGCCGCCCAATCCGCTGAGAGCAGTGAAAAACCGAGTGTCAGAGAAAGCCCTGCAGCCCTGTCGACCCCAGGTCTCTTCGGCACCAGGCACCCGCCGGGCCGAGGGGGCGCAGAGCCAAGCGCCAACCACTGCGCTACCAGCCGGAAGCGCAGAGCAGCACTGAGCATCCAGGTCCGCGGCAGGGTCCGCGTTCTCGACACTGTGGTCGCGAGGCAAGGATTGGGGTCACCAGAGCGGCAGGGAGGGTAGGACCGAGTTGGGGGCGGAGGCCTGCAACTTAGCAGTAAGCAGGAGGCGAGGAAGGCAGCCAGGTAAGAGGGTTTCGTTATAGTCTGGGGGAAAACTCAGCCGAGGCCGCTTCGACCCGCAACTTTATTTAGTAGTTTCTGTTCCCGGCGAGGCGCATACTGGGCTCAGGAAGCCGGAGGGGCTGGAGGTCGGCTCTTAGGTAGGAACCGCCCAGCGACTGGAGCGCAGACCTGGCCAACCCGGTAGAGTTGAGCAGGGGACTGCTGTAAGTGAGTGCTGTGGGGCGCGGGGAAGGGACGGCGGCGTCAGCGCGCGGGCGGGGGCAGGAAGGGGAGGCGGAGGGCGCGGGGAGGGGAGCGGCGGGGGGAGGAGGAGGGGGGATGTCAGGAGAGCAGAAAGGACCGAAGCCAAGAGGGAGCAGGGGCGACGCTAGAATCCGAGCAGGAGAAACCGGCGCTTCCAGGCAGGGGAGGGCGGAGGCGCGCGGGAGGGAGGGAGGGCGGAGTGTGCGGGGGCAGGCGCGGGGAGAGGGGAGTATAACTCTGCGGCCGCGAAGAGCGGGGGCAGTTTCGGGCGCCCAGGTTCTGCAGCCAGCGCCAAGCCGAGCCCAGCATCCGCTCAGACTGACCTCAGTAGCCAGCGGTGGAGAACGTAGCCGGGCCCAGGCGCGCAGAGCTCGGGGCGGTGGCGAGTGAGCACAACTTTGCATCGCCCTTCCCCGCTTCGGCTCTCGCCCAGCACTTCTCGGGAGGGTCCCAGCAGCCGGAGCCAGTGCGTGCGCCTCGGACCGGCGCCCGAGCGGGCGGGGAAGATGATGATGATGTCCTTGAACAGCAAGCAGGCGTTCAGCATGCCGCACGGCGGCAGCCTGCACGTGGAGCCCAAGTACTCGGCCTTGCACAGCGCCTCGCCCGGGTCCTCTGCACCCGCGGCGCCCTCCGCCAGCTCTCCGAGCAGCTCGAGCAATGCTGGCGGCGGCGGCGGGAGTGGCGGGGGCGGTGGAGGCCGGAGCAGCAGCTCCAGCAGCAGTGGCAGCAGCGGCGGCAGCGGCGGGGGCTCCGAGGCGATGCGGAGAGCGTGTCTTCCAACCCCACCGGTGCGTATTTCTGCATAATCACCGCTTAAAGGCACATTTTGACAGCCCCCTTTATCTGCTTGATGTTTTTTTCATGTCTGCACAGCAAATCACCCCACACCTCCAACCAATTTTCCCCCCTCTCTCTCGCTTATGTATTCAGCGGGTCTTTCCTTTCATATTAATTTTTATGACCTGGAATGTTGCCTGTGCGCGTGTTGTGTTGTGTTGTGTTTGCAGGCTCACTTTCCTCCTCCTCGTGCACTCTTGGTTTCTCTCCGTGGCTTCCCTCTTCTCCTCCTCACTCGCTAGTTTCAGGATTATTATTATCATTATTACTATTATTATTTTAACGTTCTGGGAATGTTGTAGGCGCGGCGGCGGTGCGGAGCGCTGGGCCGGAGCTTCCGGAGAGAGTGCGCACAATTCCCTGCTGAGAGTAATGTGTGCCTTTTACTTGCAATTGCAGAGCAATATATTCGGCGGGCTGGATGAGAGTCTGCTGGCCCGCGCCGAGGCTCTGGCGGCGGTGGACATCGTCTCCCAGAGCAAAAGCCACCACCATCATCCGCCCCACCACAGCCCCTTCAAGCCGGACGCCACCTACCACACCATGAATACCATCCCGTGCACGTCGGCTGCCTCCTCTTCGTCGGTGCCCATCTCGCACCCGTCCGCGTTGGCGGGCACGCACCACCACCACCACCACCACCACCATCACCACCATCAGCCGCACCAGGCGCTGGAGGGCGAGCTGCTGGAGCACCTGAGTCCCGGCCTGGCTCTGGGTGCCATGGCGGGCCCCGACGGCGCCGTGGTGTCCACTCCAGCTCACGCGCCGCACATGGCTACCATGAACCCCATGCACCAAGCTGCTCTCAGCATGGCCCACGCGCACGGGCTGCCCTCACACATGGGCTGCATGAGCGACGTGGACGCCGACCCCCGGGACCTGGAGGCATTCGCCGAGCGCTTCAAGCAGCGACGCATCAAGCTGGGGGTGACCCAGGCCGATGTGGGCTCCGCGCTGGCCAACCTCAAGATCCCCGGCGTGGGCTCGCTCAGCCAGAGCACCATCTGCAGGTTCGAGTCCCTCACTTTGTCTCACAACAATATGATCGCGCTCAAACCCATCCTGCAAGCGTGGCTAGAGGAGGCGGAGAAGTCTCACCGGGAGAAGCTCACCAAGCCGGAGCTCTTCAACGGCGCGGAGAAGAAGCGCAAGCGCACGTCCATCGCGGCGCCAGAGAAGCGTTCGCTGGAAGCCTACTTCGCCATCCAGCCGCGGCCCTCCTCCGAAAAGATCGCCGCGATCGCCGAGAAGCTGGACCTTAAGAAAAACGTGGTGCGCGTCTGGTTCTGCAACCAGAGGCAGAAACAGAAAAGAATGAAATATTCTGCGGGCATTTAGGAGACCCACTTTAGGCCTCTCCAGGGACAGGCCCCCTCCTCATCTCTCCCCCCGCCCCCACCCCTCTTGCCTCTTTTCTTTCCATTTTTCGCAACCAGAAAACAATTCCAGTAAATGTGAATCCAGAGAAAGCGAGGATTGGAGCGCGAGCGAACGCGTGAGCTACTGAGCCCAAGCCCGGTGAGAATGTGAAACGATTTCTCAAAGGAAAGAAAAACAAAAGAAGGGATTTGTCAAGTTGTAGCAAAGTTGTCCCTTTCGACCCCACCCACTCGGAAAAGGCACCTCGGCCTCTTCAGAGGAAGTCTGGAGCTGGCTGTTTGCAGGAAAGCAGACGAGACAGCCTTTTAAAAGGCCCCCAGAATGATCAAGTAAGATTTGTTTTTATTCCTAAAGACGTCACCCTTGTTCAAGTTTAAAAGTACACTTTGCAGCTATTTTTCAGAAGTAGAAATTGATTCAGGACTGAAACTTTAAACTAGAGTCGATGCTTAATGTGATAGAGACATCTCTAAAGTATTTTGAATTAAAAAAAAGAGATGGCAGATTTTCTGCATTTACACTGTATATTATATATATATTTTTATTGTGGTTCTTACCCCCTTCTTCCTTCTCTGAAGTGTTAATGCCTAAGAAAGGAGTTGCGCCTTCTGTGTTCACTGATCTTGAAAGCTATGATTAGATTATTGCTGAACAACCCTCTGTAAATTATTAATTTATCTCTCTAGCAACTTAATTTGTGCACATTCTAATTAATTAAACTTTAGTCTTAACAAACGGGGGGATGTATAGCTAGTGACGTTAAAAATTTTTTATGTTTAATGAGTTTACTGAATTTATACAGTTTCCCTCTTATACTGTGTTCCTTTTGGCCTATTTGTATATTCTCACTTTGAATGAAGATTGTTTTTTTCTTTGTTTTCACTGGTAGTGTTCTGATTTGTGAGTCAATACTCAGTAATGGATGTCTTAACCGTATAGACCTGATTCACGGTCCAAAGTATTGTTTACTTTGTTACATATTTAATGGGGATTCCCACACTGTCCCTGCTACACACGCACTCTCACTCACTCTCTCTCTCTCACACACACACACACCCCTCTAATGGGAGAGAAGTCAAGCAGTTGGAAGCATGAGTGTGATGCATCATTTTCTAGCTTTAGCTGCATTTGGCACTTGGTGTTTGCCCTTCCAGATTTTAAGATTTCACCAAGGTGTTTCAGTCTTCTAGTTTTCAGTTGCTTTGTGGACTACATTTTAACATTTACAAGAATCCTTCCTCCTTCTGTTTTTCCTTTTGGAGGTTTGTTTGTAGAAAAACTAATTTGAACTATAAGAAAGACAGTGCACTGCTTGTAAATTCACATTGTTTGGTAGAATTCTTTTGGAACAACAACAACAAAAAATAGGTACATGATGACTGGTACCTTATCTATTGTAAATATTTCATTCAAAATGATGCACATATAGATATATTCTTACAAATTTTGCTGTATTGCTGTTCCATTTAAGGCTCTCTGAAGTCTTGAATTCTGTATATGACCTGGTTTCCTGTTTTTGTTAATAGATGGTTTATTTACTATGGTAATGTACTAAGTTATTTTTGGTGTTGTTTGATTGTCTTTCATTGAAGAGATGACTTTAATGTTTTATTGGCAAAGTATGCTGCTTTTTTCATTAAAATATGCTATTAAAATTAAATGGCTTTTAAAATGTGATGTTGTTTTAAATCATTTACATGGGAACTATTTTGATGAGGGATTTTTTTTAAAGCAGAAACACATTTTGATGGTTTATTATGCATTGATTGTTGCCAAAGTTTGACTTGGATTTAGTGGAGGGAGTTTCTCTAGGAAAGTAGAAAACACCAGGGTTTATAATAGCCAAGCTCATCTCACAGGGTGCTTTGCTTTTCTGGGCAGATAAGGTCATAACATTTGGCTCCAAATACTTCACTTGGAGTTCTTTTTCCAGATCGGCAAAATTCTGCGAAGGGAATCTTCATGAGCAGAGATATTGCATAGGTAAAAGGTAGAAGGGAGCTCAGTTCAGCTTTTAGCAGCACTGGGAGGCTGGGTGTGGTGAATGTTAAGGCCTGTTTGGGGGAGTGGGACACCCTGGCTGAGGCCTAGGGGATAACCCACTATACTTCTCAGTCCAGTCACCACTCCTAAAGAGCAGTGCTCCACAGTCAGAGCAGGAAGCACCTAGGTTACTGGGTTATGAAGTAAAGCGTCTCTCTCTTTCTCTCTTTTTCCATGGCTGTTAAGGAAAGTCACATTCTGCAAGAGGCAGAGTGGGGCTGAGGAAGAAATCTTAGGTGGTTAGGGAAGCAAAACTTTGCCCCCTTTCTATGACTCATCCAGACATCAAAGTTGGTGAAAGCTGTCTACTAGAGGTCTGGCACAAAGAAATGCTGCCCATTTGATACATCAACTTTTCTTTTTCTGATCCTAGTTTCAAGAAACCTCCTCACCAATTTTAATAATTTTCAGACTTCTTACAACAGTTGGGCAACATATTAAGTTTTTAAAGTCTTTTTTTCCCAGGAAAGTTCTGGTTTAGATATTTATATTATTTCTATGATTAAAATATCATGTTAGTTATAGGTCCAACAAGAGGGAGAAAACAGGGCATCCTCCATGGGTAATTCTGCTAACCTGAGATGTTATCCCTCGAATATGGAACTGTCTTGGAACATTTCTTATTTTGAGGATGAGGTTACAAAATATCCCATGTGCCAATGAAAACTGTTATAGCGGCTCAAGTTGGAACTAAGTATGATTGGAAAATTGATTATGACTTTCAGAAGTAACAGAAAGAGTTATGAAAGTTGGAAGGATAATGGGTGAAAGGACTTCTTTCTCTATAGCTGAAATAAAAAAGATAACCCAAAGAACAAAATTCATATGTCCATTTAGAAATAACCAGATACACTGCAAAGATATCTAAGGAAATATAGAAAGTTGTGGGATTTAAAAGAAAAAATTGTAATCCCACATATAGTGATATTGATGGTTTGATTTTATTTCTGTGTTTTGAAGGCTGATTGCCCCATTCCTCCACTTTACCGCCTGTTATTAGATTCAGTTTTCCTGAAAGTCTTTCAGCCTACCTTCAATCTCACTGTAACGGATACTGATTTCAGCACCACGGATAGTAACCACATGACTCATTCTTGCTCCAACGTTTGACTGTACAGTTCTAGCCAGTAGGAGAGCTTTCTGCTTGCTTACTTTTTCTTGAGTGGAGAAAATGAATTAAGTGGTTTGAATATATAGCAAACCAGACTTTTGATCAAGGATAAAAATTATCTTCAATAAATAACACCTCCTTCCTCCTATGTGTAGCTGTTATCTAGCGTGTGTTAGGAGAAAGGGGAGTCAGTTAGGGGAAAGACAGATAGGTGTGCTTGTATTTTCTCTCAACAAATATAACATGCTTAAATGAAGAGAAAAATCTGGTAAAATAGTAGAAACTGAGAAATATAATGGATAGAAATAGCAGAGGTGTTCTTTTTAGTGCATTTTGAAATATATGATAGCTTCCATGTTGCATGCTTGTCCTAAGGTTTTGTAAGTGAAGTGAAAAAGCAACTATCCATTTACTCCAACAGTTGAGTGAAGGCCTAGATATACTTCATTCATTAAGTATTCTTTGTCTCCTGTGTTCCTGGACTTTTACAACTATCACATTTTAAGTTCATCTTCTTTATGTTATTATAAGAGTAAAAAAACCTTTCTTGCCTACAAAATGGAAATTTTATCTATTATTTAAGCCTGCTTAAACATGCTTATTTTATAAAAAAAGTGGAAATTTTAAAAGAAATGTATTCTGAAAGTTTTCTATTAATGGTAGTTACAGAGAAATACCGAAACAAAGGGATTTGAAAAGAAGAGGTTTGGTCTTAAAGACAAAATTAAAGGTAAGGCAAGAAGGAACTGTGTACAAATTGTTGAGAAATATCCATTTGATATTGGCTTTCAAAATAGTCAGATGGATAAATAGCAGATTGTGCCTGATGATCCTTGTCATATTAATCAAATCTATTGGTATTCATGACTCATTTCCTAATTTTTTCTCCTAAGGTACACAATGACTATTTTATTGGAAAAAGATATTTTATGAATTGACTTAGCCACACACCTAGCCTTCCTCAATCTGATGTTTCAGAACTATGTAGTTTATTTTCTTTTAACTTCTTTAATGGCAAATGATTGCATTTTTTTGGTATAATCATTTAAGTCTAAAATGGAAAGGAGTAAGTGACTCCTTAAAGTGGAAAGGAGAATAGCAAAGATCGTTAAGGCCTGGTTGATAGCTAAGTACAGTCTATACCAACTGGATAATACTATTATCCAGAAACAATGCAACTTTCTTTTGATATTTGACATTAAATAAGTTGGTCAGTCCTTTATAGATTGAGTTTCATTGACACACAGCTTGGGGAAATATAATGGAAATATGAAAAGCAAATGAAGTAATTGGGCTTTACGTTCAAAGGAACCCTATCCTAACTTCTAAAAAATGTATTTTAAAAATAAAAAACAATATATAAGTCTTCTACTATCAAGGAGAGATTCTAGATCTTTATTTTTGCCAAGAGAACTGGAATTTCAGGGAGGGGTAAAAATACTTTATTTTAAACTTGAATCAATTCATAATTTCATCTGTTGGGGCAGCTCTTTAAGAGTTGGTGGAAAAGGCATTAAAAAATTTGCTTGATCTTAAAAGGCATATTATTCAGAGAATGAAGCTCAAATTTTTCTAAGCAAGCTATGACAGTAAGTTTAGAAATTCATCCTTTCAATTGTTTGGCAACAACAATTTATATTGCTAGGTAAATGGTCTACATTAGAACTTAAAACTGCACTTTACTTTTCATTTGATCTTAAGGAGAGGGCCTGCAACAGAAGGAAAAAAAAAAAAAGAACTTGGATTGGTATCCTGGTAGGACAAAAAGGAAGACAAAGGTTCCTGGATAGTTATGATGATAGAAATGTTTCTGAAGTCTACATTTGTCAGGAGACAGATTTATGACAATGAGAAAAAAATCACTAAATTTCCCCCTGCTTTGCTCCTTTAAAGGAGCCATTCCCAGTCCTGAAAGGCTATTATGAGAGAATTAATAAATTACACAGCGAATTATTAAATCCAGATAATTACAAGGAATAAGTAAGTAATCATTAGTTATCTCAGCTAATTACTGTGGGTCACAGCCAGCCGGAATGTGAAATCCTCCTCGGGAATTGAAATTAACTTTGCACAGTGAGTCTCTCTGCTTGACATCCCCAGTCTGTAGGCACATGGCAGCTCCCTTGTGAGCCAGTCTTTCTATTTAACTTGGAGAGAATAGAAATAAAATTAAGTGGCGATGTGATAATAGGAAGCTGCTCAGAAAGCAAACTGTGGGTTTTATTCTGCCTGGAGATGAAAAGCTTTATTTATACCAGTTTCAATTTTTTTTTTGAAGTACCCTTGTTGAGACAGGCTTCTTGAACACACACACACACACACACACACACACACACATCCTAGTCCTCTGGTGTGACAGATAAGTAGCACAGGAAGAAGGCTCAAGAACAAACGGTTTGAAGGGTGTGTGTGTGTGTGTTTGGGGGCAGCGGTGAGAAAGAAATAAAATGAAAATATTACGCCTTGCTTTTATCCCACACAGTGGAAAGGCTGTCAAAAAGTGCAGCCTGGTCTAATAATCTGTTTGTTTTGTTTGGGTAACAATATGCTTTCATCGTGCCACTGGAAGAACCAGCTTTGTGCAAATGTTGTCTCACGTTGATCTTTCACCAGATGCTTCAAGAACTGATGTCACCTCCCCCCCTCCACAACCCTCAGCATATAGTATCACTTTCTGAAGCCAGTTTCCACTACCCTTTCTCCCTCCACTCCCATCAACAACCTCCCACCCCCACCCCCAGGCTTTCTCAAAGGGCAGAGAAGACAGCCAAGCTCCATGCCTGTTGGAAAGTGGGAAATGTATTTGTGTGACAAAGTGTATACATCACAGGGCTAGGAAAGACTGGACATACGAAGAAAACTGCTGTTAATATATTAAAATGAGGGGGGAAATCTAAGAGCTTTTTTTTTTTTTATCAATTGCAATTAGATGGACAGTCTTTCCGCTCATTCCCTGCTCTAGTCTGGGATGATAATAAAAATTTAATGAAGCCTGGGACGAGCAGAGAGCTCTGTCTAGGGACCGAGGAATAGAATATTTTAACTGTACATTTATACCAACTGTCTGGCTTCAAAGACGTGACTGCTTTTAATCTCGAATTAGAAAACCACAGACTTGAAATTAAATATTAGATACCCTCGGATTCCCTTCCTTTCTGAAATATTGTCACGACTCTGTTTTCCTCCACTGGCCCATAACACACATATCTTAGGTCTCCAATTACATTTCCGTGAATAATAGATGGCTTTGATAGGGTGCAGTATTCTGGTGCTTTTGTGTGTGTTTTTTTTTAATAGAGTTAATGCAATATTAATTGGCTGTAGATGTTATAAGAATGCACAGCCCCCTTTTCAGGAACAAATCGATGAGATAGGGATATGAGAGGGAGCGAAGGCGAAGGCTTTCCCCAGCCTAGGTCACTTCTTTGTGGAGGGGACCTTCTTAGAGCTTTGGGTAAGTGAAGGGGCGCCTTGAGTTCTGAGACCGGGGTTTGCGGTCTCAGCAGCCAGGAGCAAGGGCTACCAGTGAGGGCGGAGGTAGGGGTGGGGAGGGGTGAGAGTGAGAAGCAGGACGCGGGAACCGTGATCACTGAGAGGCCTTCCTCTGCTCAAGGCTAGGGCTTCGTCTCGCCTGGCCCGCTCCGGCGGTGCGGAGGAACCGAGATCTTCGCACCCACCCACTGGCTTCCCACCACTTTGTACCCGCCGGTCTCGGTTCCCTGCCAGCCCCAACTCCCCTCTCCTCCAGTTCAGGGTGCAAGCTGCTGAGAAACTGGCTGGGAGGGGCCGAGTGTTAGAGCCACAGTGTTAGGGAGTGGGGAGCAGAGCCGCCCTCCCAGCTGGACGCGCTTGCCCTGATCCCGCGTGGCCCCTAGAGCCTGGGGGCGGCGGGGGGCGGGTAACAGCCGCCTTACCAGGCGCGCAGCCAGGAACCTGCGAGAAAAAGCTGCCCAGGCTCCTCGCCCCCTTGCATTTTACTAATCACGTCTATTTAAATTCTAGCGCGGTCTGCCGCGCTCTCACCGGGAAAGCTCTGGAGAACTGGACCCATCAATTATTCTGAAAAAATCCCAGACTACGTGAGGCTTCCAGCCTGCGGGAGGGAGGCGGCGGGAGGAGGTGGAGAACCTAGCCCCGACTCCTCACCCCTCCTCTCCGCCCTCCCCAGCGCGGATCCCTCGGCGGACACTTAACTTCAGGGTTCTGGGGCCCAAGGGAGCGGGCGCGCCCTCTGAGGGTTTGCGCTCAGTGGGCCGGGAGGGGAGGTGGTGGGTGTAGGCTGAGACCTGGCCCTCGCCTTTCGTTCCACCCGCGTGGAAAGGCTTCGGTCCTGTGCAACCCGATCAAATGGATCACCGTTTTCCAGGCGGCTACCCGCTTCAGCGTCTACCCCCCACTCACTTTCTGCCGGGTCACTAATGCGGGCCTGGTCGTTGAGGGCTGCTGTGCACGGAGCAATCTCTTCTCGGTCTTCCTTTACTCCACAGGCCTGCAAGGGTGAGGCCTTGGGGACCTTCTAGTTGAGAAGCCTTTTAGGAACCACGATTTAAAGTCCTCTAGCACTTCCCCCTCGCTCTCCAGCCCCCAATTCAGGCTCCAGGATGCCCCGAGGCCGCGCTAGGGCCGAGCGCGCAGGGGACGCTCAAAGAGAACGTGTTCGCTCTAAAGTAGGGAGGCGGGTAAGCCGGGCTAGTAATTACTGCCCCCACCCAGCCTCACCCGCCCCCCCAACCTCCGCTCCGGCTCGACAGCCATTACTCCAGCTGTCACTCGGCGGAAAGCGAGAGCCCTCCCCCGTCCCCAGACCCCGCCGTAGCCATCAGAAACCTCCCCCCAACACACACCGTCCCCCCCCCACACACACCGTCCCCCCCCCACACACACCGTCCCCCCCCCACACACACCGTCCCCCCCCCCCACACCCTCCCCCACACCAGGGTCTGAGTAGTGGATCTTTAAAATTTAGGCATAATTTTTCATAAACCTTTTCCCCAAACCCTCCCGTTATCTAGGCCCTGGGAGCATATTCAGAGTCTCATCTGTGTCTACTGGTGAGTTTCGTTTCTTGTTTCTGGCCGGCGGGTTCTCTTGTAGTTTCCAGGTTTCCCTGAGTAATGGAAGGCCACCAGAAAATCAGAAGTCTGTGTCCAACATTTTTGAAAGAAGCCAACTGGCTTTTGGAATACTTGTAAGATGCCAGAGTAGTCCTGTTAATCAATGAGCTTTGGTTAAAAAGAATAAAACAAACAAGTAATTGACGCGTTTGTAAGTGCTTGACAGGCATAAGGTCACATCTTCTGCATGAGTTGCTGGGGCAGTGAATCTTCCGAAAGCCTGTGTGACTGGGAGGTTGGTGGACTCATTGGGAGATGTAGGGTTAATACACAGTGGGAAAGAAAGTCCCACTTTCTCAGTGGGCCTCTGGGGCTTTGCTAAATGGCAGTCTGCATCTCTGTGCATTTTGGTTAAACGGGGTGGAAGCTCCCTGATTTCTAGCGTGGGTCCTTGGTTTGGGGAATTATTGGCATAGTGGTGTAAGGTGTTGGTAGTGGAGGTGAGGGAAGTCAGTAATCCCTTTGGGCGTGGTGGTGAGGGGGGGAGTCACCTTATGCTCCAAGTTCAACAGCAGGACAAAGGTCCAGACATGTTGTAAGGACGTAAGAGTAGACTTCGCAGGAAGGCCCCTGACCCTCCCCCAGAATCGTCATCACCTTTTCTGCTCTAGTCCTAGATGAACAAAATCACTTTGCAGCGTGGGGAGCCTCACTTCCGGCCGCAGTACCCCGAGCCTCCGCGGGCTTGGCCTGAAGCCACAGACCGGAAGAGAAGGAGAGCCTCTTTTCCTGGCTTGGTGTCATCCAGCAACGCACGCGTAGCTGGACATCCACAGACCAACACAGAGCTACACTTAGACCGTTCCCTGGGGCCCGCATGCCTGGGTGAGACTTCAAACTCACCCCAAATCTCTCCTTAGTCTATCCAAGCCACGCGGTTCCCCTAGGAAGATGCTCCAGGCTCCCTGCGGGCCTCTTTTAGAGTGCCGACAGGTTCTGACCTTCTGTTTGCCGCAGGTGTGTGTCCTTGCGGCCTATCCTGCCTTGGCGGGGAACTCAAATATGGTGTCTCGGGGGCAGCGTTTCCGGCTCCGCGGGCGAGGTGGGGCGGAAACCGTCTGTGACGCCCAGGAAGATCGCGAGGACCAGGCCGGCGGGTGCTGCGCTCAGCCGGGATGGGGGAGCCGGGATTAGATGAGGGGGCCCTGCGAAATCAGGGTTCAGTGCTTCAGGCATGGCTTTCAAAGAGGGTGGCCTGGCTCACTGGTTGTGTCATTTCGACACCAACTTTGAGGTGGTAACTAACAATCTTTACCGGGAACCAGAATGAAGGCAACCACTTTCTCCACTTCCTCCAGAACTGTTGGTCTTTGGGGTAGAGATGGGAGTGAGTGGAGAAGAGAACTCAGGCCCTCACTGCCCAACTAGGACTTCTGACACCTTCTGAGAGGAAAGTCATTTCTGAGGATGTGGGATTCACTTCCCTAAATTAAGTCTCTGGCTTTCCAGAAATGGCCCTAAATGGGTTAGTGAAGAGTCACTTGGCAAGTTGCTCTTTCGTCAGCTTTTCACTTTGCGGCCCTGAGAGCTTTTAATTCGTCAGTACTGTCAGAGGGGCCCATCCTTCCAATTCCTAAATAATTTCATTGATTTCCCCTCTCCCCTCATGCTGCTTTCTTTTTCAGTAAGATTTAGCTCCCTCCCCCCCCCCACACCCTCCAGCCCCCACTTCCCCTCTCGGGAATTCACTCAGAGTTTGGGAGGTGAACAGGGAAAAAGAGGGAATTTCAGGGGAGATGGGTGGTTAATAGGAGATGATACCTACCTCTCCCTGGGGAGAGACAGACATGCAGAGTGACCACATCTGGTCTGCCTTCTCCCTATGTTAGACAGTGTCAATGCCCCCAAAAGAAAAGGGAGCTATCATAACACAGAAAAGGCACATCACAGGGAACCATACCGGCTCCATTGAGTCAGGTATCCTCCATGTGTCTCCAGGAGAAGTGGAAGTACTACGTGTAGCTGGGAATTAGTCTTGATAATATGAGCTCATTCATTGTAAATAAAAATCACAAAATCCCCTAAAGGTGACATGAATTATCCATTCTGAGCAGGAGAACAAAGTGGAAGAAGAAGCGTTTCTCTGAGCTGAAATATGCCAAACATCACTTGCCATTCTGAAAAACCCAGCAATTTTCCCTCTCACAGTCCAGTGAGATAAGAATTCTGCAGTTTTGTGATTCATTTTGGTGGTCCCATAACTCCAAGTTTTATTTTTCAATGTTAGTTTTTACCACCCAATTCTGCCATCACACAGAGCATCTGATAGCCAGTGGAAAACAGAGGGGAGCCGAAATGAGAGCTGAGGTTGCTCTTTCTGCTTTGCTCGCATTGCTACAGAATCCTATACTGGTGGGGAGAAGAGATGTCCAGAGGTTTCCTGCATGTGCCTTCAGCTCTTGAGGCATGTGTGACTGGAGAGGAGGGTCAGAGGGAAGAGTAGACAGACTTAATGGAAGATGAGAAGAATCTTTTTTATTGTGCCCCCATTTAAAACTACTTCATAACTCAGTAATGAGGGTAAGAAGCATCCTTACTCTCCACCATTTACTCCTGGCTAATAGGTATCAGTTACTGCAAGATAAAATGATTTAATCAGTCTAGGAGGAATCTCTTTTAACGCACAACCCATCACCCTTCCATTTTCCCCTCCCTTGCCCGCTTGTCATTGCTCTCATCTCTCAAATGGCTTGGATGAGGAAATCTTAGAAGCTGGTGTCACTGGTAGAAATAGTTCCCTTGTTGAGGCAGGATTTCTGTTTTAACTTGAACACTGCCTAAGAGTTGCTTATAAAAAATGACCCCTCCCCCAAGTCCACATTTATCTGGTGTGTGTAAGACAGAGAAAACTGCCCTGAGATGCAGTAATACTTGACTTCCCTGCAGCAGAAAGACTGAAGTTTTGCTTTTTTGGTAATTTTTTTTTTTTTTTTACTTGTAGGAATAAATCATTGACAAGCTAGAGTTCTCTGGTTTGTCAGGTTTTGCAATCTTCCTCTTACACAAACTTTTTCTCCTCTTGTCCAGGAAGGGATGTTATTCATGAAACTGCTGCCAGTTGTAACTGTAAGCAATCCCAGCCTTAAACATGACATCCACCCCAGCTGACACCAAGCAGATGTGCTGAAGAAGAAACTGGACACAGATGACACCATCTTGGGGTAACTCTTCTTCCAGGCTTTATAGGAACCACCAGAGCAGGAATAGGCTGGAAGGAAATCAATTTGTAGAATCAGTCCCCAAACCATTTTATTCATTCTGATGGCTTGAGACTTAAAATGTGGAGGCTCAGAAGAGAAACAAACGAGCAAAGAAAAAGAAAAGCCCCCAAATATTTCCTCCATTTTAAATTGCTTAGATATTACAGTTCCTCTCATCTTTCCTGCCTGAGCCCCCTCTGCTCTCACATTCTTTTCCACTCCCCTTCGAAACTCTTCATCATTTCCCCCCCTCATCCCCTACTCCTCCCCTCCACTTTCCTTCTCCCAATCCCTTCCTGTTCCCAGCATGCTCTTGGAGAACTTGAGTTGCATGCAAAGCTGGGAATGAGTACTTCAGCAGTTTCACAGTGAGAGGATTAAAAACAGTGATCACTAGAGCTTAGATCTCAGTAGAGTGAACTGTGTCTCTGATGACGATGCAGGATATGTGTTTAGGGAGCATATAAAATGGAGAATTGGGTCCCAGTGTAGGACAAAGTTATGACTGGGCATATGTCCTGGGCATCTTGGTGGGTGTGAGGTACAGGTCTAAGGGAGGTGAGTCTCGATGCTCTTCTTTTGTGAATCTCTTTAACCATGTGGAGGAGATGCCAAGGACGTTTTTACTCTTTTGGTTGAAGAAGAAGTGCACATGAAGTCTAGAAGCTATCATATTTACTGCCTAAACACACTGCCTTTTAGATGGAAATGCCATCAGTTGTCTCTGCCCAGTTCTGTTGCAGATCTATTAATCATATCCATGAGGATTGCCAAAATGGCAGGGCTCTCTTCGCTTTTCAGTTTATACAGAACAGAATCATTTACATAAAGTCCTTAAGGCAAATAACTGTTGGGGCTCTAATTTATATCTGATCGAAAATTAGCCGTCATTATGCGCTCCATTAGCAGCGTCTTTAATGTGCTTCTAAGCACCATTTGTCAAGCGGCTTGTTAATATCCTTCAAGTCTTTAAAGTTGAGAGCTCATTAAAGAGTGCGCTCTGTTATTGATGTAATTTAGATGAGTTTGGAAGAGCAAGTACACCATGCCTTGAATGGGCAACCTCCAGAAGCCAGGGCAGAGGGGCATGTGGTGACCAAGTTCACTATTAATAATTTCCCAGAAGCCTTTGTGCTTTCTTGACAGAAGGTCTCTGGGTCCTGCAAAGGTGGTTTTGAAGCCTCACTCCCTAACTGGGTGTAAGTTTCTCTGGGAAGGCGTATGTTTGTCTTCAACGATTCATTTTATTTCTTATCAGTTCACTGAATCTTATGAGGTTTGGGTGGTGTGGAAGAATGGGCTCCAATCTAAGATCCTTTTTGAGAAAATTTGCCAGTTTTCCTTTCTTATTTCTTTGCACCTTGAGTCCTCACTTATTGCCTAGCTGTTTATCTCCTGAGGTTCTGCCCTTTATTCCACAAGGTGGAGGAAGTAAATATCTATTGAGAAAAACCGTAGGCCTAAAGACAGAGATACTGCCCTTGGACCTATTTTGACTGAGGTACAGTAAACCTGCTTAATTATGTACATATTATTACATTATCTATCAACCACACCATCAGAAGAGCATAAAGGCCAATAAATTACCTCAGTTATTTATCTGAAAATCCATATATTTTGTCATGTTCTTTCTGGAGGAGATTGTGTTAGTGTAACACAATAAAGAAAACCATTAGCACAGGCAGAAAATTGCAACTGAGTGCAAGGATAATTCCACTAGCAGGAATAAATAGCAGTTAGAAAGCTGCATTTTGTCCTGGATTTTCTGATAGGTTTGATCAGCCTCCTTTGGATTCAAGTATTGAGTGTATCCATGAATCTTGCTATCAGGGGTTTAGCAAGATATTGCACCCTCTTCTAAGTCTCACATTAAAAAAAGCATTCAAACCACCATGATTTTTGAACCCCACTTCTGATCTCTAAATTCTCTTCCCCTACGGAGATCTTCTGGGAGCTCAGAGATTAATGCCAGATAATGAAAGACATTAGGCATTTTATTCTCTCCTCTAAATTGCCAAGATTCTTTCAGCCTTTTAAGCCTGTGTGTGAAGATATCTCTACTTTATTAGATTGAAGGGAAAAATAAAACCAAGAGTTTAGGAACTGGAACTGGACCTAGATGGGGTTGGTTGGAAAAGACTTTTTAGAGAAACCCCATCTCCCCCTTTATCTCCTGCTTCAAGAATAATCTTGTTTTCATCATTTGTTAAACAGTTTATTCTTGTGCTCCACACCCTAAAAGAGTCATCACATACACACTGGGAGAAAGAGAAGGGAGAAAGATATAATAAGATCAATCTAAGGACATATTGAGGTCATATAACAGCACAAATATTCTCAAGTGCTCTGTATAATGTGCAGTGGGGATTTTGGGCAGTTTTATTGTGCGGTAGGATCCTCATCTCCGTTGTTTTTTACAGGATTCCTTCAGGCTAAAGTAATAAAGCGAGTAATTAGAATGCTAAAGACAGATGTAAATAACAGGAATGAGACAGCGGTGACAGATGAGCGGCTGGGTCAGGAAAGAGCCCAGTTGGTGGAAATGACACCGCTTCCTCGCTCCCGGTCCCCTCCCCCACTCCATTCCCCTTTTCTCTTTCGGCCTCTCGGTCCTCGCCGCCGTGGCCTTAGGCGGCCGGCCGGGGACACTCCGGTCAAATTGCATTCGGGAGGCGGAGCGCGGCTGCGGGCTTGGGAAGCCGCGCGGGGGGCGTCTCGAGCCTCGAGCCTCGGGAGCCACAGGCTCATCCACCGATCGGCCGCGAGGTGGGCGCCACTTGGGCGCCAGGGCCTTCCCGGGACCTCCCCCAGGCCGCCGGGAGGGTCTACCGGGTCGCCGCAGCCACGGGTCCCGCAGCCCGCGCCTGCCCGCAGCACCCTCGCCGGCGCCCCGCCGGGTACCTCCGGTGCTGTGGTTGCGCGCTGCAGCCGCTCGGTCCTCCCATGGCTGCCTTCGGGGCCTCTGTCGCCTTTTTTCCCCCAAACCAGAGCGAAGAGGCTGCGGAGGTGCCTTCACTGCGCACTTTGGTAGAGGAATCCCAGGCCCGCCCTGGCGCCTAGGTGGCCACACGGCTGAGGCCCCATACCCGGGGAGCGGCCCAGCTACGCCCGGGTCTCCAAGGCCTTTTCCTCCGGAGACTCCGGCCCTGGAAGTGCATTATACGTTTTTTTGGGGGACTCCCTTCTGAGGCCACACCTGGCGGAAGCCAGCCCTTCCTGATGTAAATGTGCAAGTTATCCCACGAAGAACCCGAGAAAAACAACCTACCTTGCCTTTTGATTGAAAGATGTAACAGCAACAACTTGCCTTTCCCAGGCCTGACCTATCAACAGCGCGGTGCATAGGAGAGCAAATACGGTAATGAGTCAGTGAATTTACAGGGACAGCAGTCTTGTCTCAAGTTTGTTATACGGAAGCTTAAAAATGTAAATACTACTTAAGCACTATCTTTGGCGTTAGAGAAGGAAGAATGGTCAGATCTGATTCAGATCTCATTAACAGGTCGTTTAGTCACTAAGAAAGTGAAGTCGCTCAGTCGCGTCCGACTCTTTGCGACCCCATGGGCTGTAGCCTACCAGGATCCTCCATCCATGGGATTTTCCAAGCAAGAATACTGGAGTGAGTTACCATTTCCTTCTCCAACCCCATAGATAACTTTCCGGATCTGGTTGCCAGACCTTCTATTTTCATGCTTTGAAGAACCTTAGTCCCGAAATTGGGGCCTAGGGTGGGTCTGAAGATTCATTTTAAGAATGATAATCCTACGGTGCCCTCTGGACTGACATCATTAGGAGTAGCCAGAAATGAGCCTGCCTTCTCTTTTTCATGGTTTAACTTTAGAGCATCAAATGCCTTCTTTTTAGCATCAGTACTCTTCAGATTACATACACACATTAAACAAACAAAAACCCCCTGAGTGAGCCAAACTAGGCCAGGAGGCAGCTCCAGTCTCCCCTGGTAATGTTGGGACCCGGGTGAGTTAGCGGGTGTGTATGAAACACAGTGACACGTATGTCAGCTGAGGAGTTCCCCTGTTACTTGCCAGAGTGCTAACATTAGCTATGCCTATCAGCAGACCGAGATGACCACTCTTCCATATTTTTAAAGCGGCTTGTAAATAGTAGGAAAGAGTGAGAAATACATATGTACATGTGTTTAAAATTAATTTTTATTGGGGTATAGTTGCTTTACAATGCTGTGTTAGTTTCTACTGTACAGTAAAGTGAATCATCTATGTGTATACACATATCCTGTCTTTTTTTTGGATTTCTTCCCATTTAGGCCACCACAGAGCACTGAGCAGAGTTCCCTGAGCTATACAGGAAGTTCTCATTAGTTATCTATTTTATATATAGTGTCAATACTGTATATGTCAATCCTAATCTCCCAATTCATCCACCTCCCCACCTTCCGCCCCTTGGTTTTTCTATATCTTGTCTCTAGAGAAATTCGTTTTCATTAATTTTGTTTTAACCTTTAATTGTTGTTGCTCTTTAGTCACTAAGTCACGTCTGACTCTTTTGTGACCCCAGGGACTGCAGCCCCCCAGGCTCCTCTGTCCATGGAATTTCCCAGGCAAGAATACTGGAGTGGGTTACCATTTCTTTCTTCAGGGGATCTTCCCAACCCAGGGATCGAACCTGCATCTCCGGCTTGGCAGGCGGATTCTTTGCCACTGAGCCATTTGGGAAGCCCTTTAACTTTTAATACCTAATCAGTAAACATACTTTCATTATTTGTATCAATAAGTGCAATGGATAAATTTCTGAACCTGTTTCCTGCCTGATTCAGACTGATTATTATTTTAACACTTTATTTTGAAACAACTATCTCTTCCTTAAAAAAAAAAAACTGCTGGGGAATGTCTGTGGAGTATTTATGAAGCTGGTAATGATGAGTACTATTCCTCTGAAGCTCTTAGGTCAAATCTGTAGGGCAAATTTTGGGAGGCTTTGTTAAGTCTATACTTGATGAAAGTGAGTATTTCACAAAACAAGAGACTCACAGACTTAGAGAATGAACTTATGGTGTGGGATGGGGGGAGAACAGGGGGAAGGGTTAGGGAGTTTGGAATGGACATATACATACTACTATATTTTAAATGGATAGTCAACAAGGACCTACTATATAGTACACAGAACTCTGCTCAGTGTTACGTGGCAGCCTTGATGGGAGGGGAGTTTGGGGGAGAATGGATACATGTATATGTATGGCATAGTTCCTTCACTGTTCACCTGACACTTTCACAACTTGGTTAATCAGCTATACCCCAATATAAAATAAAAAGTTTAATATATATCTATGAAACAGAAAGTGAGTATTACAGATCAGCATGACTAAAAAATGAAAGCTCCTTCCCAGATGAGAAGTTTATTGACATTGGGGGGTATTGATGAGGGATCACCATAAAGTTCATGGAAGATTTGGTAGCTTACTCTGCATGACATATATTTTTCTGTCTCTAGTAACTGGAAGTCTGATCAATTTTTAAAGGCCTGACCTTGGAAAACTGAACTGGGTTGAAAATTAATGCTCATGAAGAAACCTAGAGGTCTAATGGACGAATTCCCTCTGTCCATGTGTAGTCTCAGGACCCGACCTGTAGGTCTGAGCTGAAATTTTGATCTAGTCCTACTTCTGATAGCAATCTTCACTTTTGCTTGTATGAAAAAGCTTTATGCCTTCCAACTAAGAATCAGGCCGGTGCCGATGCTGGTGGTAGAAGGTGGCAGAGAAGATGATGCCTGGGAGAAATCATGTAAGTATGTGGTGTGGCCACATTCCAAGTGCGGATCTCTTATTTTTTATGTAACTTTGTATGTGTGTATTTTCGGCTGTGCCAGCTCTTCCTTGCTGTGTGGGCTTTTCTCTAGTTGCAGCTGTGGGGGTCCTCTTTGCTATAGTGCTCAGGCTTCTTACTGTGGTGGCTCCTCTTCTCATGAAGCTGGGCCCTAGGGCTCATGGGCTTCGGTAGTTGCAGCACGTGGGCTCAATCATTTCGATACCTGCTCTCTAGAGCACAGGCTCAATAGTTGTGGTGCATGGGCTTAGTCGCTCTGCGGCTTCTGGGATCTTCCTGGACCAGGGATCAAACCTGTGTCCTCTGCACTGGCAGATGGATGCTTTACCACTGCACCACCTGGGAAGCCCTTTCATTGTGAAGGTACCTATGCAACTGGAAATGAGGGGAAGCAGGAGGAATGGGGAGAAAAAGTTAGAGGTCACACTGGCTTGAATCACTTTTGTAGGAGGTGAGAATTACTTTCAGGTTTTCCTTCATTTCAAAGAATCTTTACTCTGTGTAGAAATATTTTCTGTTAGAGAAATTTCAAACCTTAGGTTATGATTCATTAGTGCATAATGAGCTTAATTTACTGGATTGTGACCAGCAGAAAGAAAAATTTAAGAAAATGAAATAGAGTAGAAATAATCAATTGGAACTCGTTTTTGTGAGGACAAGGTTTGTATCTCAAAGTTTGAGTTTTGCTTGTGTTTATATCTGTATGTTTATATTGGCCTACAGTGTCAAATGCATTTTTCTCTTAAATTAAAAAAATTTAAAAAAACCCATTTTTATTGAATTGTAGTTGACTTACAATGTTGTGTTAATTTCTGATGTAAGTGACTCAGTAAAATTTATTTTTTATTGTGTATTTTAATCAAAAACATTAAAAAAAACCATTGTTGTAAGTCTACATCGTGTCCTACCTTCTCTGAGAACTCTTTCTGGGTTTTTCCAGCCCCTAATGAGTCATCAACCCCTTTTCCCATTATAATTTATTTGTGCCAAGTATTTGATGCATTTGTCATTATTGAGTTCTCATGTCTCTTCTGTGTAAATGAATTTCAGTTCAGTTCAGTTCAGTCGCTCAGTTGTGTCAGGCATGCCGGGCCTCCCTGTCCATCACCAACTCCCGGAGTCTACCCAAACCCATGTCCATTGTGTCGGTGATGCCATCCAACCATCTCATCCTCTGTCATCTCCTTCTCCTGCCTTCAATCTTTCCCAGCATCAGGGTTTTTCCCAGTGAGTCAGCTCTCTGCATCAGGTGGCCAAAGTATTGGAGTTTCAGTTTCAGCATCAGTCCTTCCAATGAACACCCAGGGTTGATCTCCTTTAGGATGGACTGTTGGATCTCCTTGCAGTCCAAGGGACTCTCGAGAGTCTTCTCCAATACCACAGTTCAACAGCATCAATTCTCTTTTTCCAAAAAGCTTTCTTATTTTCTAAATTTTTTAAATTTATTTTTTTACTTTACTTTACAATACTGTATTGGTTTTGCCATACATCCACATGAATCCACCACGGGTGTACACGTGTTCCCAATCCTGAACCCCCTTCCTACCTCCCTTCCCATACCATCTCTCTGGGTCATCCCAGTGCACCAGCCCCAAGCCTCCTGTATCCTGCATCGAACCTAGACTGGCGATTCATTTCTTATATGATATTGTACATGTTTCAATGCCATTCTCCCAAATCTTCTTTATAGTCCCGCTCTCACATCCATACATGACCACTGGAAAAACCATAGCCTTGACTAGACGGACCTTTGTTGGCAAAGTAAGTGAATTTAAACTTCTTCAAATGTTAGGCTTCTCTGTATATTTCTTAGGCTCTAAGGTGGGACTGTACACATATTCATTGAAAGGTCTGGTGCTGAAGCTGAAGCTCCAGTACTCTGGCCACCTGCTGCTGGGAAGATGGAGGGCATGAGGAGACAGGATCGACAGAGGATGAGATGGTTGCAGGGGATTGTTGACTCAATGGACATGAGTTTGAGTAAGCTCTGGGAGGTAGTGAAGGACAGGGAAGCCTGGTGTGCTGCAGTTCATGGGGTTGCAAAGCATCGGACGTGACTTAGTGACTGAACAACAACAATTGTACACATGGTGCCTAATTAGCAAAAGTCAGTGGCTAATTATGTATTTAATGAGAGCAAGTCAGAGCTCAGCTCATATGTCACTTTTTGAAATATTTAAATTTATTTATTTGGCCATACCAGGTCTTAGCTGCAACACATAGGATCTTCATTTAGGCATGGAAACTCTTTAGTTGTGTCATATGGGATCTAGCTCCTTGACCAGGGATCAAATCCAGGCCCCCTGCATCAGAAGTGCAGAGTCTTTGCCACTGGACCATCAGAGAAGTCCCTTCAGGGATGTGTTTCTTAACGCTTTTGCCTGCTTTTGCTCTAAGCTAAACCCTGTCCTTGTTATGCCTCTCATAGCACTTTGTCATGTCTTCAAAACACTTACTGGAGTTGGCATATAACTATTTGTGTGACTTGGTAAACTGTTTCCTTCACCGGAGTGTCAGCTTCATCAAAGTGGACCAAATCTGTTGAGCTCACTTGTACCGAGCACAGTACTTGGCAAGTGATGGTCACTCCATAAGTATTTGTTGACTGATTGATTGATCAGTGAATGATCAATCATTGCTCAATGAATTAAAGAGTGGCCAGTAGTTCTGGCAGAGACAGCAGGCCCATTCTTACTTGTTATTAGGAAGGTGTTTTGTGAATGAATGTGGGATGAGAAGGGAAGTCTCAGATCTGAGGAAATTAAAACTTAGTATGGTGACGTATATTTTCTTCAATTATGCTATCAGCATTTAGTTTGGTCTGCCTGTACCTGGCTATAGACGTGGGTTGGTGAAAGAAACAGCTATGTGAATGACATCTCTGCAGTCTTTTAACAACTGCTATGGAGGACGTGGATTCTGTTGTATGATGTTCAGTTTTTGACATGTATAAGAAATCTCTCTTAGAACTTGTAAGCCGCTCCTCCTTCTTAATAGACTGATAGTCTTTTTATTAGATAAATGAGAACTGCTTGCTACCCTTATGATTTCCCTCTTTGCCTTGCCTCATAATATAGACCTAAGATTTGGGTTAAAATATAGGTTTTTTTTTCACTCACATCCATACATGACCACAGGAAAAACCATAGCCTTGACTAGATGGACCTTTATTGGCAAAGTAATGTCTCTGCTTTTCAATATGCTATCTAGGTTGGTCATAACTTTCCTTCCAAGGAGTAAGTGTCTTTTAATTACATGGCTGTAGACACCATCTGCAGTGATTTTGGAGCCCCCCAGAATAAAGCCTGACACTGTTTCCACTGTTTCCCCATCTATTTCCCATGGAGTGATGGGAGAAGATGCCATGATCTTAGTTTTCTGAATGCTGAGCTTTAAGCCAACTTCTTCACTCTCCTCTTTCACTTTCATCAAGAGGCTTCTTAGTTCCCCTTCACTTTCTGCCATAAGGGTGGTGTCATCTGCATATATGAGGTTATTGATATTTCTCTCAGCAATCTTAATTCCAGCTTGTGCTTCTTCCAGCCCAGCGTTTCTCATGATGTACTCTGCATAGAAGTCAAATAAGCAGGGTGACAATATACAGCTTTGACATACTCTTTTTCCTATTTGGAACCATCTGTTGTTCCATGTCCAGTTCTAACTGTTGCTTCCTGACCTGCATACAGATTTCACAGGAGGCAGGTCAGGTTGTCTGATATTCTCATCTCTTTCAGAATTTTCCACAGTTTATTGTGATCCACACAGTCAAAGGCTTTGGCATAGTCAATAAATCAGAAAAAGATGTTTTTCTGGAACTCTCTTGCTTTTTCCAGGATCCAGCAGATGTTGGCAATTTGATCTCTGTTTCCTCTGCCTTTTCTAAAACCAGTTTGAGCATCCGGAAGTTCACGGTTCATGTGTTGCTGAAGCCTGGCTTGGAGAATTTTGAGCATTACTTTACTAGCATTTGAGATGAGCGCAATTGTGCAGTGGTTTGAGCATTCTTTGGCATTGCCTTTCTTTGGGATTGGAATAAAAACTAATCTTTTCCAATCCTGTGGCCACTGCTGAGTTTTCCAAATTTGCTGGCATATTGAGCATCATCACAGCATCATCTTTTAGGATTTGAAAAAGCGCAACTGGAATTCCATCACCTCCACTAGCTTTGTTTGTAGTGATGCTTCCTAAGGCCCATTTGACTTTGCATTCCAGAATGTCTGTCTCTAGGTGAGTGATCACACCATCATGATTATCTGGGTCGTGAAGATCTTTTTTGTACAGTTCTTCTGTGTATTCTTGCCACCTCTTCTTAATATCTTCTGCTTCTGTTAGGTCCATACCATTTCTGTCCTTTACTGAGCCCATGTTTGCATGAAATGTTCCCTTGGTATCTCTAATTTTCTTGAAGCAATCTCTAGTCATTCCCATTCTATTTTTTCCTCTATTTCTTTGCACTGATCACTGAGGAAGGCTTTCTAATCTCTCCTTCTGTTCTTTGGAATTCTGCATTCGAATGGGTATATATTTCCTTTTCTCCTTTGCTTTTCATTTCTCTTCTTTTCACAGTTATTTGTAAGTTTTCCTCAGACAGCCATTTTGCTTTTTTGCATTTCTTTTTCTTGGGGATGGTCTTGATCCCTGTCTCCTGTACAATGTCATAAACCTCCATCCATAGTTCATCAAGCACTCTATCTATCAGATCTAGGCCCTTGAATCTGTTTGTCACTTCCGCTGTATAATTGGAAGTGATTTGATTTAGGTCATATTGAATGGTCTAGTGGTTTTCCCTACTTTCTTCAACTTAAGTCTGAATTTGGCAATAAGGAGTTCATGATCTGAGCCACAGTCAGCTCTTGGTCTTGTTTTCACTGACTGTATAATGCTTCTCCATGTTTGGCTGCAAAAAATATAATCAATCTGATTTCAATGTTGACCATCTGGTGATGTCCATGTGTAGAGTCTTCTCTTGTATTGTTGGAAGAGGGTGTTTGCTATGACTATTGCATTCTCTTGGCAAAACTCTATTAGCCTTTGCCCTGTTTCATTCCGTATTCCAAGGCCAAATTTGCCTGTTACTCCAGGTGTTCCTTGACTTCCTACTTTTTCATTTCAGTCACCTATAATGAAAAGGACATCTTTTTTGGGTGTTTGTTAGTTCTAAAAGGTCTTGTAGGTCTTCATAGAACCATTCAACTTGAGCTTTTTCAGCATTACTGGTCAGGGCATAGACTTGGATTACCGTGACATTGAATGGTTTGCCTTAGAAACAAACAGAGATTCTGTCGTTTTTGAGATTGCCTCCAAGTACTGCATTTCAGACTCTTTTGTTGACCATGATGGCTACTCCAGTTCTTCTAAGGGATTCTTGCCCGCAGTAGTAGATATAATGGTCATCTGCATTAAATTCTCCCATTCCAGTCCATTTTAATTTGCTGATTCCTAAAATGTCGACATTCACTCTTGCCATCTCCTGTTTGACCACTTCCAATTTGCCTTGATTCATGGACTTAACATTCCAGGTTCCTATGTAATATTGCTCTTTACAGTATCAGACCTTGTTCCCATCACCAGTCACATCCACAACTGGGTGCTGTTTTTGCTTTGGCTCCATCCCTTCATTCTTTCTGGAGTTATTTCTCCACTCTTTTCCAGTAGCATATTGGGCATCTACCGACCTGGGGAGTTCATCTTTCAATGTCTTATCTTTTTGCCTTTTCATGCTATTCATTGGGTTTTCAAGGCAAGAATACTGAAGTGGTTTGCCATTCCCTTCTCCAGTGGACCACGTTTTGTCAGAACTCTCCACCATGACCCATCCATCTTGGATGGCCCTACCCAACATGGCTCATAGTTTCATTGAGTTAGACAAGGCTGGGTTAGTTGTGATTAGACTGGTTAGTTTTCTGTGATTGTGGTTTTCAGTCTGTCTGCCCTCTGACGGAGAAGGATGAGAGGCTTATGGTGGAGTTAATGAAGATAATCGTGACTGTCAGTAATGCCTAATGGGCTCTCTGCTCTCGCTCCTTCAAAAGATCATTATGAAAAGTAGCATGCGTGTACTCTACACTCAGTGCCCCCAACCCTGCAGCAGGCCACTGCCAACGCCAGTGCTGGAGACTCCTGGACACTCACAGGCAAGTCTAGGTCAGTCTCTTGTGTGGACACAAGCGAAATCAAAACAGCCCAACAAAAATAAAGTGCAGTAAATTAACCTGGTGAACAAAGGAAATAAAAAATTATATCTACCAGTTAAGAACAAAACTAACTAAAGCACAAACTGGAAAACAAAATTAAAGCAAGGTGCCGGTGAGGAATAAAGGAATGAAAACAAAACTAAGAAGTATGTTGAGCAGAAAGGAAGGAAAGAAATGAAAGAATAGATATGCAAAGTTAAATAGAGGTAGATAAAGAAGATTTCTGTACATTAAAGATTAAGTGCAAGGGGAAAAGAACAGTAGGAAAAGCAAACAAAGGAATAAATATAGAAAAAAATGGTAGGTTTTACAAAATTAAAATTAAAAAAAGAGAAAAGAAAAGAAAAAGAAGAAAGAAAAAACAAAAAAGGAAAACTCCACAGAACTGCAAAAGCCCAACACAGAGGAGGTTTATAACAACAATAAAAAATGTGACTGAGGAAAAAAAAAAGCTGAAAAGCTTAATTAGATTTCATAGTGACAATAAAATTGACAACTACAACAGAGAGGGGAAAATGGGGGAAAAAAGAAAAACAATCCGAAAGAATCTACAGAAGAAGTCAAAACATAAGAATAATAAATGTTTTTCTTGGGTTACTGCTGTCAGAGTTCTTTCCCTTGCTGGAAGTCACAGTCCACCTCACCTCCCTAAAATGCCCTCGACACCGTGCTGATCTCTGGACCTGCTGCGGGGGCCGCTCAGATTCTAATCTGGTCCTACTCCTGTGTGTTCTTGCCTCCAATGTCCACAGCTATTGGAACTAGTGCGTTTTCTGTTGTGGGAACTCTCAGTGTCTTTTTATATATTCCATAGACACAGAGTCTGCCTAGTTGGTCTGGTGGATTTCATCTGTAGCTTGTACAGCTGGTGGGAAGGTTTTGGGTCTTCTTCCTTAGCCACACTGACCCTGGGTTTCAACTGTGGTTTTATTTCTACCTCTGCATGTGGGTTGTCCATATGGGGTTTGCTCCTGAGGCTGCCCTGGAGGGCTTGGATCTGCCCCAGTGAGGGCCGCATGTGGAGGTGCTGCAGGTGCTTGGGTCACAGGGGTTCTGATAACACCAGGTACTCAGGGGAGTTGGCAGTTAGGGCAGCAGGAAATAAAGTGCTCTAGAAGGGGATGGCAACCAGTATTGGCCAATACGCTCCGGTATTCTTGCCTGGAGAACCCCCTTGACAGAGAAGCCTGTCAGGTCACAGTCTACAGGGTCACAGAGTCAGACCGACTGAAGCGACCCTGTGCGCATAGATCCAAGACTTTTCGCCTGTGGCAGCTCTGCCCCAGTGAGGGTTGAGCGTGAAGGTGGCACAGCTGCTTGGTTTGCAGGGGCCCTGGTGGTGCCAAGTGTGTAGGGACACGGAATGCTTGCGCCACGTAAGGAGTTATGGCCCTATCAGAGTCTTTTTTCGAGCCTCTTGTAGCTGGTGATCAGAAGGCCCCTTTGGCCAGTCTTTCTCCATAGCTTCAACTGTTCAGGCACTTAGTGGGTTCTCTTGCCTGGGGTCCTTCTCTGTTGTTTGGTGCACCAGGCACATAGTGGGGCCCTCCTGGCTGGGGTCCTACTCTGTAGATTGGCATGTCAGGCACCTAAAGGAGGACCCTGGGTGGGATCCTACTCGAGTTCAGTGTGTCAGGCGTTTGATGGGCCAGCCTCTTTGTTGTTTAGCTCCGGATGCTGGCCTGTAGAGAGAGAGAGGCTATGGTGACGGCTCTACCCCTTACACATGACCCAGCGTATCCCCTTGCTTCCATGGCTGCCTGGCTTTCCTCCACAGGCATTTCCCACCAATCTTCTCCCTCACATCCCCTCCATCCGTCTCTCTACTGTCAATAGCAGCCCTCGCCCTGGGATTGCTCCCCAATTCCTTAAGTCCAACTTCCAGCCGCTGCACCTTCTAGGGAACCTGCGTCCCTGTCCAGGGTATGCATGGCTGTGGCAAGGACTGTCTGATTCTCATTTCATTTAGGCTGCCACGGATTAGCTGTTTCACTCTCAACCTTAAATGTTTCTCCTCTGGCTTAGACAATTGCCCCGCTGTGGGGATCAGACCCCTGCTTCAGTTCCCCCACCCGCCGAGGGCAGGTCCAGTCCCACTAACACTCCTGTTTTCCGCCCAGTTCCTTCCTCCTACCGAGTTTTGCATGGTTCTATATGTTCTTTTCCACTGGTCAGGCACTCCTGTCCACTCTCAGCTGGCGCTCTGCATGCACTTCTGTGTCTGAAAGTGTGCTCCTGATGTGTCCGTGGAGAGAGATGTCCTCCACGTCCACCTCCTCCTCCACCATCTTGTTCTCTCCATCTTATGGTTTTTGAGAAAACTAAAGGCAAATCACGTTCTACCACTCTAGAGGTGGATGTAAGTATTGGCTTAAGTACTAAAACACTAGGATTTTTATTTGTTTATTTGGCTGTGCCATAGAGCATGTGGGATCCTAGGTCCCTGACCAGGGATGGAATCTGAGTTTGTGCAGTGGAAGCATGGAGTCTTACCCACTGGGTCACTAGAGAAGTCCCTAATGCTAGGATTTAAATAGCAGCCCAGCAGAACTGGCGAGGCAACCACAGAGGCTTGTAGCAAAACCAGGTATCAGAAACAAGCTGAATGCCTGGAATCTAGGAGGTCAATAACCAGGGAATAAGAAACTAGTTTGGGTGTTCCAGCTAGGCAGGAGTTCAACATGCAAAGAATGAAGAGAACTCAAAATATGATACCATCAGCATATGCAGAGAATGGAAATAAATAGAGTGATTTTCTCTAGTTTCTTTTATACTTTTGGGGCTTTATGCATGAGCCTATGGTTGAAGGTACATTCTGGGAGTAATTACCCTTTAGGGAATTCTGTGATTATGGTTTGAATTCAATATGAGATCTTCTTTTCTCCATTACATGATTTTTTTTTTTAAACCAAGATTCCTGGGATTACTATATTAATGAATAAATTGAACATTGAAATCATTGGTTTAATAAACTTTGTTTCAGATATTTTGAGAGATGCTGAGGATAAAAGACATATTTTACCTTTGAAAAGTTCATGCATCTAGGGAGAGAGAGACACCTGAAGAAAATGATGAGCAAATGGTGGGAGTTAAGTCCCATGTGCTTTGGCAGGAGGGAAGCTGAGACAGCAACTACGTTTCATCAGACGGTGGTTTAAGGGACTTAAGGGACTTTCCTGGTGGTCCAGTGGTTAAGACTCTGGGTGTACACTGCAGGGGGTGCAGGTTTGGTGTCTGATCAGGGAACTTAGAGAAGATTACACGTGTCATAGCTGATTCATGTTGTTGTACAGCAGAAACTAACACAACATTGTAAAGCAATTATCCTCCAATTAAAAAATAAAAGTAAATACATAAAATAAAAACTTATTTTATTTTATAAGTTAAAATGTATTGAATCACTATATCATACATCTATATTTATACAATATTGTACATCAACTATACTTTTATAAAAATATAAAACAGGTTACTTTTGTACAAATGTATAAATTTACTAGAAATCGAGGATCTGTATACTGACAATGGGTGAATTCTATATAAATCACATCTCAATAAAGTTATTAACAGTGAAAGATAGAAAGAAAACAGAAAAAGATCCCACATGCCCCATGGCGTGGTCAAAACAAAAATAAAGAAAGAACAGATAGTGGTTTATACCAGCCCTCCCCTTCACCTCTGCAACTCACACCTGGAACTAACACAGGCAGAATGAAGAATTTCTTTTCTTTGGGGCCTATTTTGGCTCACATGAAATACTATTTGTTAAGGTCAAGTTGAGAGATGAGATAACCACTATGGAGGTTCAAAAAAAGCTTCCATTTCACCACTGAGCTTTGCCTGCCTTTGTCATTTCAACTAACATACATTTTGATACATACATTTGCTCAAGAATTATAGATTTATCCACATTTACTGTCTTGGCTCAGGGAAAATAATACTCCATCAACTACCCCTTGAGTGAAAATAGGTAATTTCATTTTGGTTTCTAGATAGCAGAATAGTAGAAGTAGGAAAGATTTTCCTGTTTTTATTTTACAAAAACAGTGTGATTTTATTTTTACATCAATGCAGTTTTGAGAAATTTAGTAGGTCACCTACTGGACAGAGTTTCTTTTCCTCTCTTTGTGAGAGAGGATGATTATATTTTCTAGGCTATAGCATATTCAGAAGCAGAGACATTACTTTGCCAACAAAGGTCCGTCTAGTCAAGGCTATGGTTTTTCCAGTGGTCATGTATGGATGCGAGAGTTGGACTGTGAAGAAAGCTGAGTGCCGAAGAATTGATGCTTTTGAACTGTGGTGTTGGAGAAGATTCTTGAGAGTCCCTTGGACTGCAAGGAGATCCAACCAGTCCCTTCTAAAAGAGATCAACCCTGGGTGTTCTTTGGAAGGAATGATTCTAAAGCTGAAACTCCAATACTTTGGCCACCTCATGTGAAGAGTTGACTCATTGGAAAATGCTCTGATGCTGGGAGGGATTGGGGGCAGGAGGAAAAGGGGCAGACAGAGGATGAGATGGCTGGATGGCATCACCGATTCGATGGACGTGAGTTTGAGTAAACTCTGGGAGTTGGTGATGGACAGGGAGGCCTGGCGTGCTGCAGTTCATGGGGTCGCAAAGAGTCAGACATGACTGAGCGACTGAACTGAACTGAACTGCTTCAAAGGCATTTCACTTTTATTATTTGCAAAACATGTCAGTTCAATATTTAGGGGAAATGTTTTGGGGAGAGAAGCAGTCACTCCATGCTTTAACGGCTATTGACTTGAAGAGTGGTGGTTTTTGAGAAGAGAAGCACATATTGCCAATACATTTAAGAAAAAGCTAGCTTGTTAGTCAGCATCAGTTCTGTATTATAAATCTATTTTTATTCACTTTCAACATATGATAATCTGGCCACTCTGTAATAATCTGAGCCCCGCATTCCCCAGCAGCTGGGAGCTGGGTTTGGCAGCCTTGACTGCCCTTCAGGACTTGGCTGGAAGCCAGGCCACAAGGAAAGGCTGTGTGGAAGTCTGGTGAGGAGAATTAGTTAAGCTTTTAATTAACTCACTCTTTCCTGTTGCAGAGATGTACAGAGACTCAAATCTTCAGTTATCCTTCAAATGCTCAACAAGCCCACTTATTGAAGTAAGCGGTAACAGTTTACTGAGCTTGAAGTGTGAGAGTACAGAGGTATGTTGTTTTTGTTCAGTTGCTGAGACGTGTCCAATTATTTGTGACCCCATGGACTGCAGCACACCAGGCTTCCCTGTCTTGCACTATCTCCTGGAGTTTGCTCAAACTCATGTCAACTGAGTCAGTGATGCCATCCAACCATCTCATCCTCTGTCACCCCCTTCTCCTCCTGCCCTCAATCTTCCCCAGCATCAGGGTCTTTTCCAGTGAGTCAGCTCTTCACATCAGGTGGCCAAAGTATTGGAACTTCAGCTTCAGCATCAGTCCTTCCAATAAATATTCAGGGTTGATTTCCTTTTGGATTGACTGGTTTGATCTCTTTGCAGTCCAAGGAACTCTCAAGGGTCTTTCTAGCACCACAATAGCAAGGCTTTAAAGAATTTGTATAGAATTTGTATAGAGATGAGAATAGAGACCTAGGAACTATTGTATAGAGACCTAGGAACTATTGTATAGAGACCCAGGAACATGCAAGAATTTGTATAGAGATGAGAGATCTGAGGCACCTCAAGGAGTTGGGGGCTCTGTTCCAGTTATTGTAGCCACCCTTCTGGGCATAGGAAGCAGATGTGGCATTTATCAAAGTAATATGACATTTGAACACATTCCACTTACATATTTGTATGCAGCTAATGGCAACCCACTCCAGTATTCTTGCCTGGAGAGTCCCAGGGATGGGGGAGCCTGGTGGGCTGCCGTCTATGGGGTTGCATAGAGTCGGACAAGACTGAAGCAACTTAGCAGCAGCAGCAGCAACCTGGGTTTATCCAGACATTGTTTATTTATACCTGTGGACTATTGCCCTGGCAGGTTCCTCAGTCTGGACATGTTGTCTATGCAAAGCTCCTTTTAAATCCTCCAATTCTTATAGATTACAAATTTTGAGTGGTCATATACTCAGGTGGCCCCTGTCTCTGAAGTCAACTTTTACATTTTTGAAAATAAGAACTGTTTATTGTTTTCACATAATAGGCGAAGTCCTGAAAAAGGGCATTCTAAAGTTGGTTCATCCAAAGTGTCATTGACATAGATAGAGTACCATGTGTAAAATAGATAGCTGGTGGGAAGTTACCGTTTAGCACAAGGAGCTTAGCTCAGTGCTCTGTGATGACCTAGGGTGGGATGGGGTTGTGGGAGAGAGGCTCAAGAAGGAGGGGATATATGTATACATAATAGCTGATTCATGTTGTGGTACAGCAGAAACTAACACACTGTAAAGCAATTATCCTCCAACTAATATATATAAAGTTGGTTCATCTATTGTGAAAGCAAAATGTTATGCCTACTGCTTAGTGCGTTGTCAAGCACCATCTACAGAGCAGAATTGGTCATTTGCCCCTCAGGCTCATTAATGCATGCAGCCCAGCCCTAGCTGTGGGTAAGAAAGTCGGGATTAAGACTCAGCAGCTAAGTCAGCTGCCTAAGACTTTTGCATTCTGTTGGGAGGTTGGGGAAGAAGCTGAGAAGCAAAAGTGTGTGTTATAAAGATAATTTGGTCTCTATTGTCTGGAAATTTTAGTAGATATTACATATGATATAAGGGATGAGAAAAGTTGACTTCCCTGGTTGTATTTTTCAAATTCAAATGATATTTTTAACTAAGCTTTTGGTTTTCAAATGCTCTTCCCATGTTACCTAAAGGTAAAGAACTTTTTTCTCTCCTTCCTTCACTTCTTCCCCAGTCCCTCTCCGTCCCTAATCGTCTGATTCCCCATATTCAGTCTCTCCCTCAAAGCTCTCTTCCATCTTTTTCTTAGAAGAGATTTTATCTGAAATCTATTTTATATTACAGTGGTTATTTAAATTTTAATCATCTAGCTAAATTTTAATAGCTGAACTTTTTCTGTGAAAATGTTAAAGGAAAGTGATTCTTTTCGTTTTTAATACTAGCATTTTGAGTTTAGACTTGAGCTTAAAGTCTTAGTATATGTAAGAAGCACATTGGTCAACTGAAGTTTCAGATTCATGCTGTGAGAAAGACCCAAGGGAAACAGAACTAGCAAGCACCAACAAAAGAGGTTGGATTTCCTGTGCCCTATATTTTGAAGCACAGTAGCTAAAGCTTTGGAAAAAGACTTCCATAGAGTGTGCGTGTGTGTTAGTCACTCAGTCATGTCTGATACTTTGTGACCCCATGGACTGTAGTTCCCCAGTCTTCTCTGTCCATGGGATTTCCCAGGCAGGAATACTGGAAGGGAAGGGAAGTGAAGTGAAGTCGCTCAGTCATGTCCGACTCTGCGACCCCGTGGATTGTAGCCCACCAGGCTCCTCCATCCATGGGATTCTCCAGGCAAGAATACTGGAGTGGGTTGCCATTTCCTTCTCCAGGGGATCTTCCTGACCCAGGGATTGAACCCAGGTCTCCTGCATTGCAGGCAGATTCTTTACCATCTGAGTCACCAGGGAAGCCCTCCACAGAATAATAAAACGTTATAATCAAAAGAAATTTGAGAGATGATTTAGTCCAAACTTCTCATATTATAGGAACAAAGAGATGAAGTGATTTGTCTGAGGTCACATGGCAAGTTAGCAGTGGTTAAATTCCTATAGAAGGATCCTTTATTATGTGCCATTTAGTCAGATAATGACCTCATAGGAAATTAGGGTAACATAAAGGCAAAATAAATTGTTACCAATATCAATCACTGTATTTGCACCGTCATTACAATGATTTTCAAAGCAGTTTTTCATTCTGCTGACTGTGAGGCTGACCTTGGGGAGACTAGAGGCGTGTCTATGCTGTCTCAGTAGCATCAGTAGGAAAGGATGGTTGCTGTGTGTGCCTCTGTCTCTGAAGTTGTCTCTTCCCGTCTTGCCTTGTTGACCTCTTGACTAGAAGACACTTAAAAAAAATTTTTTTTGTTTCGAGTGTGTCTATTTTTATATTTATTTATTTGTGGCTATGCTGGATCTTTGTTGCTGCACGTGGACTTTCTCTGGTTGCCGTGCATGGCCTTCTCGTAGCGGTGGCTTCTCGTTTTGGAGCACGGGCTCAACGGCGGGTGGGCTCAGTAGCTGTGGTGCACCAGGCTTCATTGCCCCAAGGCACGTGGAATCTTCCCAGACCAGGAATAGAACCTGTGTCCCCTGCATTAGCAGGCAGATTCTTAACCACTGACCACTAGGGAAGTCCTAGAAGATAATTCTTTTTTTTAAATTTAATTTTATTTTAAATTGGAAGATAATTACTTTACAGTATTGTGGGGACTTCTGCCGTACATCAGCGTGAATCAACCCTCGGTAAACATATGTTCCCTCCTTCTTGAACCTCCCTCCCCATTTCACCCCTCTAGGTTATCACAGAGCACTGCTTTGGGTTCCCTGCATCATACAGCAAATTCCCACTGGCTCTCTGATTTATATATGGTGATGTATATGCTCCAGGACTACTCTCTCATCCTCTCCCCTCCTACTGTGACCCTAAGTCTGTTCTTTATGTCTGCTCTCCTATGCTGCCCTGCAAATAGGATCATCAGTTCTGTCTTAGAGGATGTTCTTAAAGACATTCTTTATTCTCCTTTGTAGACACTTGAAGAGTGTTGTGAATTACATGCTGCGTGGGACATCTGAAGTTCTGTATGTTAGGCATGCCTGTACGCTCTTCTGGTAAGAGTACCTGCATTGTGTTGAGTGATCTCACCTCATGATATGATTGATGTCAGTTGTGTCCGACTCTTTGGGACTCCAAGGACTATATCCCATCAGGCTCTCTGTTCATGGCATGCTCCAGGCAAGAATACTGGAGTGGGTAGCCATGCCTTTCTCCGGGGTATTTTCCCAACCCTGAGATTAAACCCACATCTCCCGCACTGCAGGCAGACTCTTTCCCATCTGAGCCACCAGGGAAGCCCCAGCCTACCTTCCTAGGTTGTAGCCATTGATCTAATGCGACATGTGACCTAAGCTAGTCCAATGAGACTTCATTCCTTGAGTTTTTGTATATTGAAAGTTGAGATATTCTGTCCTTTGGGGTTTCTAAACTGTGATGATGTCACTTGGAGATGTGTGAAAGGTAAGAGATGTGAGGAGAGGGGAGAAAGGGATGGAGAAGAGAAATAGAAGAACAGAGGAGAATGGAGTGAGTTGAGTTCCTTAATTCCATGATTTCTGAAATTAATGGCATCCATATCTTTCCTAGTTACATCAGCCAGTAACTCCTTTTATGTGGTTAAGTTAGTTTGAATAGGGTATCTTTGACTTGTCTCTGAAAGAGCCCTAGTATACATCCCCACTTTTCCCCCCTATAGTTATAGTTTAAACTAAAAGTCTATAGTGTAAATTTCCCACTCTGCCTTCCTCTGATGCTAAGTGTTAGTCATTATCAGTGTTAGTATTAATTACAGCTGATGTCCATGACTAAACTAAAAGTGCTGAATTGGTCAATGTTTGAATCCAGATTAGTGAGAGCAGAAGTAAATACACTTTGATGAATAAATAAAGTGTTAAATGAGTATTGAAAGTTTATAGGACATTTATTCTTCACCTTGAATTTACTATGATAAGGTTGTTACTTTTTCTGTCTGTATTCCTCTCTAAACTGTCTATTCTCAGGTAGAAAAATTACAGTAAAATATTAACTTTTTGCCTTCATTAAATTCTTGGTTTGTTCATGAAAAATCTTATGTTTATTTCCTTTAGAGGACCCAATATATTTCTTAGTTTCTCTAATGTTTGAATTGTATCTGGGACCCTGTTTGAGGGTAAATTATGTCCATTCCAGGTGTCTTGAGTTGCTCCCAGTGTGGGCTGGTTGATATATATTATTGATTTGAAACATTCCTGAAAGACTTCGACCATAAGGTAGATGTGAGAAGGTCTCTAGAGGAAAAGGTAGGAGGGACTTGCGTACAACTGTAGTTTCTCAAAGCCTTTAAAATGCACAATCTTCCAAAAGAAACTGCGAAAGGTAGCATTTCTCAAACATTTTTCTAACCATGGGGCACACTTTTCATCATCAACTTTGTGTCTGCTCCTGGAAGTATAGTAATGAGCAAGGTAAAATGTTTCTCTGCTTTCACTGAGTTTGTAGAACTTACAGTGGATAGGTTATTTGCCTTGCTGGAACAAGAGTACAAATGAGCAGCTAAATATTACATGCCTGTATACTCAAAAGCTATCCATTGAGCTAACAAATTATTAAAATGTTCTTACCTTGATGGACATACCTGCAAAATGACCTGGAATGCAGACTTTCATTTAGAATTTTTGGGTTTCTTGGCATTTGGTGCCCTGCCTGGCTCTCTGCTTCTGAGTCTCTTTCCCACTTCTCTTTCCACGCCAGGGGAAGTTTCGCTGGCACGTGTTTTTCATCCTAAATCTACCCTCCTGGTCCTGAGGAAGAAAGAGCAGGGAGGGTGGAGGGGAGTGCCCAGGGCAGAGGCCCCAGAGCTGGGTTCTAAGTATTGCTTCTCACTGTATCAGCACTGATCACCTGTGTTCTGAGGGATGTGCTTTAGGAACCTGATTGAGTTCATCATTTTGTGACAACCTTGAGAAGATTATGCCTAGAATTTTGTTTTGTTGCGTTGTGGATTTTCTTTTCATGCCATAGAATTTTGACTTAAATATAGTGTTATCTTTTGTGATAAGATGCAGGTTAGAATGTTGAAATAGTTCCTATAACTCTGGAATTATATTAAATGAATTCACCTGTTTTCCAGAAGTCAGATTTAAATTATAACGTATTTCTTCTTAACCCTAGAAGTACTTGATAAAAGCTTCTGAACCTCAAAGGCCTGCTCAGAGCACATTGGGTTCTGTAAGAGAAGCTGAGCACTACCAACTTCGCCAGTGTTTGAAAAGGGGCAGCGTGTACTGTTAGGAAGTTGAATTAACAGCTGCTGCTGCTGCTGCTAAGTCGCTTTGGTCGTGTCTGACTCTGTGCGACCCCATAGATGGCGGCCCACCAGGCTCCCCCGTCCCTGGGATTCTCCAGGCAAGAACACTGGAGTGGGTTGCCATTTCCTTCTCCAGTGCATGAAAGTGAAAAGGGAAAGTGAAGTCGCTCAGTCGTGTCTGACTGGTAGCGACCCCATGGACTGCAGGCTCCTCCGTCCATGGGATTTTCCAGGCAAGAGTACTGGAGTAGGGTGCCATTGCCTTCTCTGGAAGTAACAGCAGTTAGCAAGAAAACAGAGGAATGCAAAAAGTTGATAGAGAAACCATGAAAGCACAGCCTTGCCATCAGTGGCATGCAGTGTATGGGAATGGATGGCCTTATACCTCTCAGTCCTTGCCTCATAGGACTTTACATGAGTCTCCAATAGACTTAAAGAGTGAAATTACTTTTATAATACTCTTTATTTAAAAAATGATATTGTGGTGCAATGAACTCTTTGTACATATTTAGAGTGGAAAAACACTGCTTTGCAATAAGGGCTTCTGTTATTAGTAACATTTACCTACGTGGAATATCTAACAAGTGAGTGCTAGTTGTTCAGTTGTGTCCAACCCTTTGAGACCCCATGGACTGTAGCCCACCAGGCTCCTGTGTCCATGGAATTTAGTGGGTAGCCATCCTCTTCTCCAGGGGATCTTCCCGACCCAGGGATTGGACCCAGGGATCGAACCCAGGTCTCCTGCATTGCAGGCAGATTCTTTACCATCTGAGCCACCAGGAAAGCCTGGAATATCTAACAAGGACATTAATGTATTTAGTAGTTGCTGAAAACTTAACGGATTAATGGTGTTCACCAGCATAAGAATTATCATTCTTACACTTAAAATCCTGCACAGCATGATTTGTTTATCTTTGAAAGGAGGCTGTACTTTTTCAGAATTCTCCTACCCATACTGCATGGAGTTCTAGGAAGTCCTTTGGAGACAAGTGTTTATCTCCTCACTAAAGGACGTACTAGGAAGAACTCAGATCACCCTGGTAAAGGTTGCTTTTACGCTTGATGGGAGAATATTCCTGCCCACTAACAGACCAGTTTTGAGGGAGCTGGAGCAGTGTTTGTTGAAGAATATTGACTAGCTGGATCATTGCTTATTGGATTTGATTAATGTCTTCCTTCATTTTCTTTAGACATTTCCTGAAATCACTTTGTGATCTTCCTCTGGCAAAATGTTTATTTGCCAGTGAATTCAGTGGACGAACACGGAGAACAAGGAATGTGCTGGTATTAGGTATGTGCCACGAATGTAAGTTGTTGATAGACATTGACTATGACAATACTGCGCCACAGACTTTTTTGTTCTTTGCAGCTGAGCTTCAGAGACAGAAACTATGCTTGATTGCATAATATCTCCCATAGAAATTAGAAGGAGAATGCCATGCTCTAACTGTGCTTATTTACACAGAACACCCCAGCTCCCTGTTTCCCCTCTGGCTTTTCTTAAACAAGCAATTTATTCACAACAGTTTTAAATTTAAAATCAATATTTCTAATAAAGTAGTTTTACACTTTTCATCTTTATGAATGGACGAGTATTAGAGGAGAATCCAACTGCGCTTAAGTGGGAAGATGAGGCTATCGATCAAATATATTTTAGGGGCATCTATGAAAATGAAGTATTTCTGTTTATCTTTAAACACAGAAATAAATGTGAATGGACATATAATGTAACTTGTATCACTAACTAGATATTAAGTAAATTTGGTTTGTGTAAAATAAAGTAGATTGATTGGTGTCAAATTAGAAAAATGATCGCTTGTATGTGGAACATTAAAAAAAGATATGTGAACTTATCTCCAAAGCACAAACATAGAAGACAAATGTACAGTTATCATCGGGGAGGGAGGGGAGGGCTGAGGGATAAATTAGGAGGATGAGGTTAACAGATACACAACTAAATATAAAGCAGATGATCAACAGGGACCTACTGTGGAGCACAGGGAACTAGACTCAGTATTTTGTAATAACCTATAAAGGAAGAGAATCTGAAGAAGAATATATATATCTGAAGAGCTGTACCATATACCTGAAACTAACACAGTACTGTAAAACAACTATTCTTCACGTAAAAAATAAAAATAATTAAAAAAATTAAAAATGCACTTCGTGGCTTGAAAATAATAAGCACTTTGCTCTTTTAAAATTGGTAAAGAGTGTTCTTCAATGATGGGGTCTTCAGGAGATCTCAGGTAGAGCAAATTTACTTTGGGGGTCGGGGAGTTTATAAACATTTCTGAGGTTGCTCAAAGTGCTTATACTGAGATACTATTGAAATTATTTTCCATTAATTTAGGGAAGTGGGATGATGAGTTTTTGAAATTACTGAAAATCATATGCATATTTATTGTAGAAAATACACTTATTGCAGAAAACTCACAAAATACAAATAAGTAAACAATAAAAAATAAGTAAATTAACAAAAATCATAGAGCTGAATATCATTGATATTTTGCTCTATTATATCTGTGTTTATAAAAAGACTTTACTATGCATTTATTATTTTGCTATGAGTTAGTACATAGCTTTTGTGAAACAGAAATTAAAATCTACGAAAGCATACATCTCCAAGTCTAGCTTTTATTCACGTCTCTGTTTTCTTGATAACTCAGATCTGCTTCTATTACATTTGTGTGTATCCTTCCACTGTTTTTTAAAATAAAAAAACTTAACAGATATTATTTTTTAGAGCAGTTTTAGATTGGCAGGGAAATTGAGAGAAAGATACAGAGATTTTGGTACCCCTGTGTCCACTCACATGCGTAACCTCCCCTATTATCAATATCCCTCACCAGAGGAGTACGTTTGTTACGATGGATGGACCTACATTGACACATCATTATCACGCAAAGTCTTTTGTTTATATCAGGGTTATTCTTGGTGTTGTATATTCTGTGGGCTTGTACAAATTTATAATGAAGCCAATCCACCGTTATTACATCACACAGGGTATTTCCACTGCCTGAAGAATCTTCTGTGCCTTGCCTTTTCATCTCTCTCCCCACCCTTAACCCCTGGCAACCACTGATCTTTTTACTGTTTCCATGGTTTTTCCTTTTCCAGAATGTCACACATTTGGACTCTTGCAGTGTATGACCTTTTCACATCGACTTCTTTCCCTCAGTAACATGCATTTAATATTATTCCATGTCTTTTCGTGGCTTGATAGTTCATTTCTTTTTAGTACCGAATAATATTCCACTGTCTGGATGTGCCATGGTTTATTTATCCATTTACCTACTGAAGGGCATTATGCTTGCTTCCAAGTTTTGGTAGTTATGAATAAAGCTGCTATAAATACTTATGTGCAGGTTTTTGTGTGGACTAAGTTTGCAACTCCTTTGTATAAATTAGCAAGAGGTGTAATTGCTGGATGGTATGACAAAGAGTATGTTTAGTTTTATAGGCAGCAGCCAAGTCTCTTCCAAAGTGGCTGTGCCATTTTCTAGTCCCATCAACAATATACGAGAATTCCTGTTGCTCCACACCTACACAGACATTTAGTGTCCTTTTTCTGGATTTTGGCCAAGAATGACCAAATAGTTACATTAGTATCTCATTTGCATTTTTCTGATGACAAACGATGTGTAACATCTTTTTCATGTTTATTTTCCTTCTGTTTATCTTCTTTGGTGAGGTATCTCTTTAATTTCTGGCCCATTTAAAAATCATGCTTTTTTTTTTTTTCTTACTGTTGAGTTTTAAAAGTTCTCCCTATATTTTGGGTACCAGTCCTTTGTCAGATGTGTATTTTGCAAATATTTTGTCCCAGTCCATGACTTCTCATTTTCTTGGTGGTGTCGTTTGCAGAGCAGAAGTTTTCAATTTTAGTAAGTTCTGCTTTTCAGTTCTTTCTTTCATGGATCATGCCTTTGTTACTGTATCTAAAGTCATCGTCACACTCCAGGTCATGCAGGCTCTCTCCTATGTTATGCTCTAGAAATAAGTGTCTTGCGTTCTATATTTAGGTCTATAATCCATTTTGAGTTAATTTTTGTGAAGGGTGTGGATTTGGGTCTAGATGAATGTTTTTGCATGTGATGTGGATGTCCAATTGGTCTAGCACCTTTGTTGAAAATATGACTTTTGCTCCATTGTATTGCCTTTGCCCCTTTGTTAGAGATCTGTTGACTGTATTTATATGGGTTTATTTCCTATTTATATAAATACTTTTTATGCCTTAAATAATTTTATTTTTATTCTTTTATTCAGAATTCACCAAGAAGTCTACTTTGTCCAAGTCTGTTCTCAAGCTGTGCTATCGCCATGGGGGGAATACGTGAAACATGGGCTGTGGCTCTGTGTGGTGTTTCTTGAGAGGCTGCTATGAAGTTTTTTAAGTGACAGTGCGTGCTCGCTAAGTCAATTCAGTCGTGTCCATCTCTTTGCAGCCCTATGGACCATAGCCCACAAGGCTCCTCTGTCCATAGGATTTTCCAGGCAAGAGTACTGGAGTGGGTTACCTTGCCCTTCTCCAGCTGATCTTCCCAACCCAGAGGCTGAAGCTGCGTCTCTTATGTCTCCTGCATCGGCAGGCAGGTTCTCTACTGCTAGCACCACATGGGAAGCCCAGCAAGTGGCAGAGGGTTATGGATAAGAAGTCATCATTATCAACAAGAATAAGAACAAGAACAACCATCAGGGCATCTTTACAGTCCATCTCTGTTTTTGTGTCTGGGAAAATTTTAAGTTTGGAGATAGAGAATTTCTGTATTATTTGTGTGGATATGGGATAAGGTTCTGTCTAGGAGATGGATGTTTGGTTACATACTTCCTTTTGGGGATGCACTGTAGTTTGTTGTTAACTAAAATATTCAGGCAATATTTTTGTCTTTGGGTTGGGCTCAGGCTTTTGGAAGGATGGCTAGATGAATGCCTACTTCAGTTGACATCCCTAAACGTTCAGCAGTGTGGTCATGTAAGTTACTACCATGTTGAATCAGCAAAGCAGTGCCAACAACATGAACAAGGCATAGAATTCAGATATACTGCCACTACCTGGATCAGTCCTAAAGGAAATCAACCCTGAATATTCACTGGTAGGAACAATGCTGAAGTTGAAGCTCCAGTACTTTGGCCACTTGATGTGAAGAACCGACTCATTAGAAAAGACCTTGATGCTGGGAAAGATAGAAGGCAGGAGGAGAAGGGGATGACAGAGGATGAGATGGTTGGATGGCATCACCGACTTGACAGACATGGGTTTGGGCAATCTCCGGGAGATGGTGAAGGACAGGGAAGCCTGGCGTGCTGCAGTCTATGGGATCATGAAGAGTCAGACGTAACTGAGCGACTGAACAACAGCAACCTGGATATTCACTTTCAAACAGATTACATTCCATTTGTAGTTCATGATGAAAAAAATCTCTGTAGATTCTAAATGTTGAGAGTCTATCCATCTGTTGAAGTATAAATGTAAATGTTATTGCCAGAGTGAAATGCACCAATACTTAATGATTGTAGAAATTAAAATTATTAGAATAATCAGAATATTTCAAATAATAAATGTATAAGGAAATAGATCTAAAGTAAAGATTAATATTAAGATAGAACATGTTGGCTAGATAACTTTAAAAAGAATATTATATCCTCTTAGAGCCAGTGAATATTTATAAAATTTAAATAGTACAAGAAAGAATAATAGAAATCATAGCACAGAGGTTAGAATTAATCTTTGAAGTTGTATTACTATTCAAATATTACTGAAAATAATCTTTAAAACTATTCTTATTGTACAGTATTTTTTAGTTATTTAATTCTGTTTAGGCCATGAATCGTTCAGGAAAAAATTCTCTTTAGAAATTCTTCATATCTTGAAGGATGGATAAAAAGTAAAATGTTAAGTCTGACCTATTCAATTTGACAAGATGGGAAAACAACCCAAATCATGGACACTATCTGTACTAAACCATCTTTGATCTAAACATAGCAAAGAATATACAGAAAGGGAGACAGCGTTAAACAAAAATGAAGAACTCCTAAATATGCCCCTCTACCAACCTCAGTTGAAAGAAAATCTATTTAGTTTCACACATGACGTGTATGGTGAACACAGGACCAATCCATCAGCTGACAGTTTCGAGGAATTGTTCTTCTTATGTTAAATTTTAAATAATTGACTACTGGTTTTAATGAAAAATTTTAGTAAAAACTACTTTGGGGGCAAAATCCAAAGATTCTGACATCTAAGAAATTCAGTCTATGGTGGTGACCTAAGGGTTTGGTCTTAGATTTGGCTGAATATTGATTTTCACATTTGTTTATTTTGTGTTACCACATAATTTGGTGCATATCTACTTTTTTTTTAGAGCACTACACCTTCCCTGTTGGAGAAGGTCTTGAGAGCCCCTTGGACTGCAAGGAGATCCAACCAGTCCATTCTAAAGGAGATCAGTCCTGGGTGTTCATTGGAAGGACTGATGATAAAGCTGAAACTCTAGTACTTTGGCCACCTCATGCGAAGAGTTGACTCATTGGAAAAGACCCTGATGCTGGGAGGATTGGGGGCAGGAGGAGAAGGGGACGACAGAGGATGAGATGGCTGGATGGCATCACCAACTTGATGGATGTGAGTCTGAGTGAACTCCAGGAGTTGGTGATGGACAGGGAGGCCTGGCATGCTGCGATTCATGGGGTCGCAAAGAGTCGGACACAACTGAGCAACTGAATTGAACTGAGAACCTTCCCTGCTATATAATAATAATAAAAAAAGAATGAGCTCATAGTGCTACTAATGAGATAGAACATCTTTCCTCTGTTTTGTTATTGAGTCACTTTGTGATTTTTTTTCTTCTCTGAAATGTTTGTTCTTGTTCATTTTCTTTGTTTTTGTTTCATTTTTGTTCATTTCTTAGGAGGTGATGGTTATCTTTTCTTACAGTTTTGTAAGAGTTCTTAAATTTTGTTTATCTGTGTTTTATCATTCATTTTGTAGCTTTTGTTTCTCTACTCTTCTTTTGGTGAACAGTAATTTAAATTTTAATTTGTCAATTTTATTGGTATATTTTGTTTCAAAAGTTCTTTCCTAACATGAGGTTAGAAGGGTATTCACCTATATTTTTTTCTAAAAGTTTTGAACTTTAGCCCTTCATATCTAAATCTTCACTCAGTTGAAAATTTTATTTTCTGTGTATCTGTATTATGACAAGGATCAAATTTTATTTCCATTTGAATAGCCAATTCTTTCAGTACTAGTCACTGAATAGTCTGTTTCAGTGATCTTCATTGTAGTCTCTGGCATAAATCAAGCTCCGATCTGTGTGAGTCTGCTTTTGGCCTCTCTTCCATTGATCAATTTATTTATTCATGTAAAAATACTAAATTTTAAAACTACCATGGATTTATAATGTCTTGATTTTGGTGCAAAAAGTGTGTTCCTAACTTGTTCTCTTCAACAGTATCTTGACTATTTGTAAGCTTTGCTTCTCCTTGATAATTTAAAAGTTGGATTGTCAATTTATTTGAAAATTCTGCAGTGGTTTTTGTTTCTTGAAGTAAACTTTACATACCGTAAAACACAGAATTTTAATGTACAATTCAATGAGTTTTGAAAAGTGTATAACCAAAAGTGTACAAGTGTATTGTTTAGTTGCTAAGTTGTATCTAACTTTTTTGCAACCTCATGGACTGTAGTCCCCCAGGTTCCTCTGTCCATGGGATTTTCCAGGCAAGAATACTGGAGTGGGTTGCCAGTGCCTCCTCCAAGGGATCTTCCCCACCCAGGGGTTGAACTCTGCATCTCTGGCATCTCTTACATTGGCAGATGGGTTCTTTACCCCTGAGCCACCTGGGAAGCCACATAACCATATATAGCCAGTAGCCAATCAAGATGTAGAATGATTCTCTCACCTCAGAAAGTTCCCTTGTGATCCCTTTCAGTTCCTCTCTACTTGCCAGAAGCAAGCATTGTTCTGGTTTTCTACTGTCATTAGTTTTGTGTGTTGTTGGAATCTTAAATAAATTCATTTGGTATGTACTCTTTTCTGTCTGACTCTTTTGTGCAACATGTTTTTGAGATTTATTCATGTTTTGTGTATATCTGTACACAAGTACTTGTTTTCTAAAATTGTTGGGTAATTTTCCATCACGTGGATGTCTCACAATTTGTTAGTCCATTCTCATGCTAATGGTCATTTGGGTTTTCAGTTTTTGGCTACAATTCATAAAGCTGCCCCAAACATTCATTTTGTATGGACTTATATTTTCATCTCTCTTGGTAACTACCTAAAAATGGAGTTGGAGGGTGATATAGCATAGAAATATGTTTAGATTTATAAGAAACTTCCAAATAATTTCCTAAGTAGTTGTGTCATTTTACATTCCCACAAGCAACGCATGAGAGTTCTGGTTGCTCACATCCCTGCCCGATGTATAGGAGTATCAGTCTTTTCAATTTTGGCCATTTTAGTGGGTGTGAGGTCATATCTCATTGCGTTTTCTTACACATCACGCTGGTGAGTAGTAAGGTGCTGTGCACCTTGTGTTTATTGTTCATTTGTAGATGTTTGTTTCTTTTTTTAGGAAGCAAAGGGAAGCTTTGCTCTTTATTATTATTATAGTTTTGTTGTCCTGGGTCTTTGGTGCTGTGTGCATGCTTTCTCTATTGCAGCATGTGGGGGCTAGTCTTTGTTGGGTCTTTGGGCTTCTCATTGCTGTGGCTTCCCTTGTTGTGCAGCACAGGTTCCAGGTGCATGGGTTTCAGTAGTTGCGGCTTGCAGGCTCTGGAGCACAGCCTCAGTAGTTGCGGCACATGGGCTTAGCTGCTGCTCGGCACGTGGAATCTTCCCAGTCCAGGGATCGAACCCATGTCCCCTGCATTGGCCGGCAGATTGCGATCCTCTGTACCACCAGGAAAGTCCTGTAGATGTTCTTTTGTGAAGTGTCTGCTCAAGTTTTTGCCTGTTTATTACATTGGAATTGTGTCTTGATATTATTGAGTTGTATGAGTTCCTTCTGTATTCTGGATAGAAGATCTTTGTCATATACTTGTCTTGTGAATAGTTTCTCCCAATCTGTGGTTTTATTTTCGTAACAGTTTTCATTAGCAGTTGAGTGCTGCTAATTTTGAATTGTCTGTGATTTTGTTCATTTTCAACAGCCTTTATTCTAATCATTTGGGACATGTTCACTTGACAAAGAGTTCTAGTTTGACAGTTTCTTCCTTCAGCAGTTTAAAAATATCATTTCATTGTCCTCTGACTTCTATTATTTCTGATATGAACTCTGCCATGGCTTGTGTTGTTGTATATTATGTACTTTTTTTCTCTACTGTATTTTCTCTTTAACTTCAGTTGTCAGCAGTTTGACTACCATGTACCTAGATTTTGTTCCCTGTGCATTTATTTGGGGATCACAAAGCTTTTTGGAGCTATAAGTTGATGTTTTCCACCACAGTTGTAAAATTTTGGCCACTATTTTTTCACACATATGTATTTGTGTATATATATGGGCTTCCCAGGTGGTGCTAGTGGTAAAGAACCTGCCTGCCAATGTAGGAGACAAGAGAGACATGGGTTCACTCCCTGGGTCAGGAAGAGAGCATGGCAACCCATCCCAGTATTCTTGCCTGGAGAATCCCATGGACAGAGGAGCCTGGCAGGCTACAGTCCATGGGATCACATAGAGTTGGATATGACTTAGCAGCATGCACTCTCACATATGTATATATGTATAAATCTATCTATCTATCTCTCTATATAATTATTTTTTCCTTTGTCTTCTCTCCTCCATCTGGGACTCTAGTTACACTTTATGCATTAGACCATTTTATATTGTCCTTCAGGTCACAGTTAATTTTTCTCAAGTGCTTTCTCTTTGCTCTGTTGGATAATTCTTGTTGATTTGCCTTCATTTTAACTTTATTCTACAGTCTCCAATATACTTTTAAGCCCTTCTGGGAATTAAAAAAACAATGTGTGTGTGTGTGTGAAAGTTGCTCAGTCATGTCTAACTCTTTGTAATCCCATGGACTGTAGCCCGCCAGGCTCCTCTGTCCATGGGATTCTCCAGTCAAGAATACTGGAATGGGTGGCCATTCCTTTCTCCAGGGGGTCTTCCTGACCCAGCGATCGAACTGGGGTCTCACATTGCAGGCAGATTCTTTACCATCTGAGCCACCAGGGAAGCCCTTTGAAAAAATATATTAGCATAATTTACAGTTATGAGGCTTCCATTCAGCTCTTCCTTTACAGTTTCTATTTCTTTGCTGCAATTTCTCATGTGCTTACTTATCATGATCCTCTTTTCCATAAAAATATGAACAAATTTATAATACCTATCTTAAAATGCGTATCTGCTACTACTAAAATCCAGATCAGATCTGTGTTTACTGCCCACTATTTTTCTTGGTTATAAGTCATAGTTTTCCAATTTTTCATATATCTAATAATTCACTATTGTATGCTGGGCATTGTTATGATCCACTTTGGAGAGGTTGGATTTTTTTTTTTTTTTGAATGCTGTTGAGTACTATGTTATAAGACATAACAAGTTACTGGCAAATCTTTTTGGTTTTGACAAATGTGCTTTGATTTTTTTCCCCCTATATCACAATTATTTGTGAAAATTTAAAAAATCTCTCATATATTTACACACACCTATTTGTATGAAGTTGAAATGTCTTGTACCACTTGAAGAAATTATTATATTCTATTATTCTTTCTACATATGTTCTATTTCTTTAATTACCTTGTGACCCCCCCACCCGCCACCCCCAGGGACGGATCTTCATTTTATAGCTTTTCATAGTCACAGGATGTGATACACAGCTGGCTTTCAATTTTAATGAATATGAAGGATATCTTGAGGTGGTCCTTTGGGCTTTGCTCCAGTATTTCTTCCATAGTTAGATTTATTCCAATGTTATAAGCATTAAACCTGAGTTCATTCATTCATTCACTCACATACATCCACTGATCTGTTCATTCACCAAATATTTGTTGAGGACCTACTATATTCCAGTTCTTATTCTGATGCTGTGATTACAGCAGTGAATAAGTTGAACAATGTTCACACTCTCATAGAAGTTAGGAGTTTGTGGTTTTTGAGAGTTTAGCCTAGTTACTCCATGGTATTGCTTCCTTGGCATCCATTTTGTTTGGCCAACCAGCCTTCAAGAGCCTTCAGTTCAGTTCAGTCACTCAGTCTTGTCCGACTCTTCGTGACCCCATGAACCGCAGCACGTCAGGCCTCCCTGTCCATCACCATCTCCCGGAGTTCACTCAGACTCACGTTCATCGAGTCAGTGATGCCATCCAGCCATCTCATCCTCTGTCGTCCCCTTCTCCTCCTGCCCCCAATCCCTCCCAGCATCAGAGTCTTTTCCAATGAGTCAACTCTTCACATGAGGTGGCCAAAGTACTGGAGTTTCAGCTTTAGCATCATTCCTTCCAAAGAAATCCCAGGACTGATCTCCTTTAGAATGGACTGGTTGGATCTCCTTGCAGTCCAAGGGATTCTCAAGTCTTCTCCAACACCACAGTTCAAAAGCATCAGTTCTTCGGTGCTCAGCTTTCTTCACAGTCTAACTCTCGCATCCATACATGACCACAGAAAAAACCATAGCCTTGACTAGACGGACCTTTGTTGGCAAAGTAATGTCTCTGCTTTTCAATATGATATCTAGGTTGGTCATAGCCTTTCTTCCAAGGAGCAAGCGTCTTTTAATTTCATGGATGCAATCACCATCTGCAGTGATTTTGGAGCCCCCCCAAATAAAGTCTGACACTGTTTCCACTGTTTCTCCATCTATTTCCCATGAAGTGATGGGGCCAGTTGCCATGATCTTCGTTTTCTGAATGTTAAGCTTTAAGCCAACTTTTTTCACTCTCCTCTTTCACTTTCATCAAGAGGCTTTTTAGTCTTTTTAGCTCCTCTTCACTTTCTGCCATAAGGGTGGTGTCATCTGCATATCTGAGGTTACTGATATTTCTCCCAGCAATCTTAATTCCAGCTTGTGCTTCTTCCAGCCCAGTGTTTCTCATGATGTACTCTGCATATAAGTTAAATAAGCAGGGTGACAATATACAGCCTTGACACACTCCTTTTCCTATTTGGAAGCAGTCTGTTGTTCCATGTCCAGTTCTAACTGTTGCTTCCTGACCTACATATAGGTTTCTCAAGAGGCAGGTCAGGTGGTCTGGTATTCCTCTCTCTTTCAGAATTTTCCAGTTTATTGTGATCCACACAGTCAAAGGCTTTGGCATAGTCAATAAAGCCTTGCTGCTGCTAAGTCACTTCAGTCGTGTCCAACTCTATGTGACCCCATAGACGGCAGCCCACCAGGCTCCCCCATCCCTGGGATTCTCCAGGCAAGAACACTGAAGTGGGTTGCCATTTCCTTCTCCATTGCATGAAAGTGAAGAGTGAAAGTGAAGTCGCTCAGTCGTGTCCGACCCTCAGCGACCCCATGGACTGCAGCCTTCCAGGCTCCTCTGTCCATGGGATTTTCCAGGCAAGAGTACTGGAGTGGGGTGCCATTGCCTTCTCCCAATAAAGCCTTAGATGGACACTATTCCCTTTAAGTAAGAGCATGCCCTAGATAACAGAATCAGAAGTAATTTTAAGTTCTTGATATGACTTCCCCAAGAGCCCTTGTGATAAACAGTCTTCCCGACCTCACAAGACCTTCCAGGACCGTTCTTTTTTTGTGCTTCTTAGGTAAGACCCCTGTGGAGCTTACTGAAATGCTGCTGCTTCTGATTTGAATTGACCAATCTGATTTTAGCCTGGAGACCTCGAAGCACAACCTCAAACCCCGTGGGTGCACAGTAAAGGCTGGTGCCCCAGATTCCATCCCTTTCTCTGCTTGCACCCTGGCCTCCCAGTGAGGCCCCTCAAAACGTCCTGTGTACTTCCTCCAGGACCTGTGAGCAATGAAATACTTTATTTTAATTTAGCTTCTGGTCTGCTGCTGCTTGTCATCTGGCATCCTGCATTCTACTCTACAAACATTAATTTAACATTTGCTAATTAATAAATAGGCTTCCCTGGTGGTTCAGAAAGTAAAGAATCTGCCTGCTGTGCAGGAGACCAGGGTTCAATCCTTGGGTCAGAAAGATCCTCTGGAGAAGGGAATGGCAATCCACTCCAGTATTCTTGCCTGGAGAATTCCATTGACAGAGGAGCCTGGCAGGCTACAGTCCCTGGGGTCACAGAGCTGGACATGACTAACAATTAACAAATGGTAATTTAATTATTTCAAATAAGTATTCCCTGATAAAAAGAGAATGAACAAGTAACTTCATAGATAAACTGGGTATTCTATGAAGATAAAGAATAAAGAAGGTAGTTATTATGACGAAGATGCATGTGTATTCTTAACAATAGAGGTGTGAGGAAAGGCCTGTCTCAGTAGGTGATATTTGAGCAAAGATCTTAAGCAATCAATCAAGCCTGATTTGTAGCATTTGCCAATACCTATGGTGTCAGGAAGATCTCCTTGAGGAGGGCATGGCAACCCACTCCAGTATTCTTGCCTGGGGAATCACATGGACAGAGGAGCCTGGCAGGCTATAGTCCATAGGGTTGCAGAGTTGAACACGACTGAAGCAGCTTAGCATGCATGCACATGGTGTAAATGCTTCCACTGTGGCTGAGTTCAAGCTGCCAATGTGACATCAATGAAGGTGGAATTGGGAAGAGATGTCAGTAGTACAATGTTATATAGCAATTCCATCATTCAGTTATAATAGATGTAAATAACACCTAGAGGCTGGGTAACAGTGAAGTGAGGTAAAATACATTATAAAAGGTGAAGAAGTAAAATGAATACAATACAGTGAAGTTTAATTTTTAATAATGGCTGTGTTTTAATGACAAGCTTGTAAAATTCTTAAAAATTTAATAATTGGCACTTCCAAACCTGTGTAAACTGGCTCCAGCATACTACTGTGGGAGGGTAACTGGCCCGAGAGAACCTTCGGACAGCCCTCTGCAATATTACCTGGGTGCCCTTCAGCCAATACCCCTGCTCTGCAGCATAACTTTCAGACCTTTCCACGGAGTCCTGGAGGGATTTGTACGAGGGTCCTCATCGAAGATTGCAGGATAGGAAATTGGAAGCAGCATGAAGGTTTAATCCTAGGGGAATGGAAAGCTATCGTGCAGTGGACATGTCATCTGGCACGATGTCTCTGTTCACTGCAGACACGAACATTCACCCAACAACACTTTGTATTTGTCAAGGGCACACACATTAAGGCATATTCCAAACCTGCTGGAGTCGGAGGCGATGTACCTAAAGAAAGTAGTGAGCTTTGGGATAGCTCGTGGAATGAAGAAATATAGACTTGAATAAAATAAAATCAGAATTGGGCTTCATTCTGATCAATGAGGACAGCTGGCCTTGATCTGAAGGGTCTGGATTTCTGACCTCTCCATGGCCCAGGTGCAGAAGGAGGGCCTGTGAAATGTGAGTGGATGTGCTATACAGAATTTATAAGCAGAAATTTTTGAGTCATCCTATATGTCCACCATGCTCGCTTTTCTCTCTGTCATGAGAATAATTTTGTCTCAGATTGGGGATTCCTCAACCTGGATCCTGCAGTAAAGAGATTATGAAGTAGAACCACATCCAAAGTCAATACATAACACAAGTGAGAAATCTACTTTGTTGTGAGCCATTGAAATTTGGCGTGATTTCTTATTGTTGTATTATGTAGCCTAATCTTAGTGATACAAAATAATTATTTTAAAAATGCTTGTCATTAAATATGGCTATTTTTAACTGACACATAATATATCTGACACATAGTATAAAATAGATAAATAAGATCTTGAGGGAGTGTGGCTGTTGAAGAAAGACTGAAATAGAATTACAATTCTGGGGTAGCAAAACTAAACTTGAGTACTTCCTGGCATGGCAAAGAATTGGACATGACTTAGTGACTGAGCACCTCAGTTTACAGGGATATAGTAAAATTTCAAAGACAATTAACAGGACTAGATTCTAATATCCACAGAAGTGCAATTGTAATCTTTTCCTCTACAGTTAGCCTCATTTTTACCCAAGGTAATCATAGTAAAACTAATTTATTTGTATGAAACTTGGCCTGATCATTTATATAAATGCAGCTACAATAGTAATTTACCATACAAGTTCTTCTCAAGACTGATTTGTTAGTAATAAGATTGCTCAAGTTTCTGAATTCTGGAGGGATTGGAAAGCGAGAAAAAGTAACTGTTTCATCTTTGTTTCCCAAAATATATCTTACCAGCTCATTGGTAGCCTCAGAGAAGATTTCACTAAATCTAGGAAAAACATTAAAGATGTTCTGATTTTTTTTTTTTTTTTTTTTTTTTAGCATTTTGAAAGGGAATAGGTGAGATTTGGGAAATTGGTTTAAAAAAAGGGAGGTGAGCTTTGAACTTTTGGAGCCACACCTGTGGCCCTGCAGCAGAAATTTGCAAGAGAAAGACAGTTGTTTCCAATTCCCCAAAGAACAGGATTGCAGCTTGGATGATAAAGAGGTTGACTTACCCTTCCAACTACATTTTCTCCAATTTGCTTATTTCCCTCTGGGCATATAGTTTATTTTAGTTTGGAAGAGAGGGCCTGCCTGAAAAAATTTTCCTATCAGGCTCTGATTATCAGCTACCAATTTGGCCGAATTTCAGATCATAAAAGTTATTAAACTCTTTCAAATATCTTGTCAGGTTTTGGCTAGGACAAGCAGTAAATATTTCTGGCAGTATTAAACAACCTCATTAATTTTTAGTTTACTTTGGCTTTTTAAGAGAATAAGCAAACAGTTTTACCAGAAAGATCCCTGAGTCCCAGCAACTTTGGGAGGGATAGGAAGAGGTTTTCCTCAGAGGGTAGGTAAGAGGGCACTGAAGAATTTGCACGTGACATTTGAGGACAATTTCTTTTCCAATACCCCAGGAAATTACAACTGCAACGTTGGTTTCTGGGCAAGTGTTCTGATGATGAAACCTTGGAGATGTCATGGGTGAGAACTAGGAGTTGCCTAGGTGCCTTTTGCCTCTTTAATTTTTCATTAGTCTTTTATAAGTTTCTATGCACCAATTAAAATAGGTATCCCATTCTATTTGTTCAGCTTGGGATCCCCTGTTTTTCAGTGCATTTTTTTATTTTTAAAAATTATTTATTTTAATTAGAGGTTAATTATGTTACAATAATATTGTGGTGGTTTTTGCCATTCATCGACATGAATCAGCCATGGGTGTACCCCCCCCGAGGGGTGTACCCCCCCCCCCCCCCCCCCCGGTCCCGAACCCTTCTCTGACCTCCCTCGCCCTCCCATCCCTCTGGGTTGTCTCAGTGCCCCGGCTTTGAGTGCCCTGTTTCATCCATTGAACTTGGACTGGTCATCGGTTTCACATATGGTAATATACGTTTCAGGGCTATTCTCTCAAATCATCTCACCCTCGCCTTCTCCCTCAGAGACTCATCAAGAAAAAAAGGGAGAAGAATCAAATCAACAAAATTAGAAATGAAAATGGAGAAATCGCAACAGACAACACAGAAATACAAAGGATCATGAGACTACTATCAGCAACTGCTGCTGCTGCTGCTAAGTCGCTTCAGTCGTGTCCGACTCTGTGCGACCCAATAGACGGCAGCCCATCAAGCTCCGCCGTTGCTGGGATTCTCCAGACAAGAACACTGGAGTGGGTTGCCACTTCCTTCTCCAATGCATGAAAGTGAAAAGTGAAAGTGAAGTCGCTAAGTCGTGTCCGACCCTCAGCGACCCCATGGACTGCAGCCTACCAGGCTCCTCCGCCCATGGGATTTTCCAGGCAAGAGTACTGGAGTCGGGTGCCATCGCCTTCTCTATCAGCAACTATATGCCAATAAAATGGACAACTTGGAAAAAATGGATGAATCCTTAGAAAAGTATAACCTTCCAAAACTGATCTAGGAAGAAATGGAAAATCAAGTGCATTTAAAAAAAATGTGTGTGCTCAGACCCTAAGTTGTGTCCCACTCTTTGAGACCCCATAGACTATAGCCTACCAGGTTCCTCTGTCCATGGAATTTTCCAGGCAAGAATACTGGAGTGGGTTGCCATTTCTTACTCCAGGGGATCTTCCCAACCCAGGGATCGAACCCACTGCTCCTGCATTGGCAGGAGGACTTTTTTTTTTAACCACTTGAGCCACCTGGGAAACCCCTTTAAATGAGTGATCTTGTATAACTGGAGTAAAACTTGTCCATCTTTGTAGACATCCACGGCTTTTGACATCATTGTTCCAGACAGGTGGGCCAAAAGTTGCAGAGCCTAACTCTTTGAATACAAAGGATCCCATTATCAGTTTGCCTTTATCTACATGAAACAAGACAAATGAACATGTGATTATATTGGAAAGAACCAGGAAATGTTACTGCACGCTGGCCTAAAGAAAGCCTTGGTGTACCACTACCATTTCCTGTGGAACTCTGGACATGGGAAAGGACTGAACCAGTAAACCCCAAGGACTGGGAATGTGGACTGATTCAAAACAGAATGGAGAACTGCAGCTGCCACCAAGTTCCCAGTGTGACATCTGGGGATGGATTGCAAAGAAATGGGGTATTGTGGACTAAACCACTGACAGTTCCAAGGTGGAATATTAGCTGTGTTATCCACTCAAAAACCTGGGGATTTCAGTCTGAAAGGCTAGGGGCTTGGGTCTAGGCAGAATTGTCTGCCAGTTCAACTGGGCTGCAGGCTGAATCATGCAGCAGTTCAAGTTGACCTGTCCAGTAAAGGAAAACCAATTAGACCAGGAACTTGAATGCAAGAAGAGCAGGACTCAAAACAAGAGGAACTCAGCAAAGGGCCCCTTGGAAATGATGTAAGACAGAGAACTCAAAAGCGTTCTCTGGCTGCCACACCTGTGTTTCTCATTGTCCCCAGATGTTGATCACGTCACTGCCACCCAATCTGTTAAAAAGCAAAATCCAACTGAGTACATTTGAAAATCTAATTGGCTTTATTCAGCAGTTCATGAATCAAGCAGCATCCCATCTAGTGCACACAAGGGTGCTTCACAGAGTTCTACTAAATTGGGAGGTTTTTATAAGCAGAAGGAGGACAGGGCAAATAAATTATTAGCAAAAGAAAAGACAGACTTGTTTCAGGCCAGGTCATCTTCTTGGGGAAAAGGAAGGTCAGGGTTTTATCACACTGGTTACCTCACTAGTGCATACCAGGAAATTTCAGACTGTCTCTTTAAATGGCAAGATCCTGGGAGAGGTTGAAACTACAGTTGAGTTTCGGTTTGCTGTCCTGTGGGATGACTGCACCTTGGGCCTGTTATTTCTTTTTTTTTATTGTTATACAGACATGTTTGGAAAATATACATATATCCCTGTTTCCACCAGTCACCTTTATCAAATCTTTATCTTACTCTGTACTTCGTTCAGGTAGGAATTTTTAAAGAAATACAGCATTACAGATACAGATGCTGTCTTATGTGTATCCCTCTATGATCTCATTTCTTCCTTCCACAGAGATAACCATTATTCTGAATTTGTTGTTAATTATTTTCAAGCTATTTTTGTTTTGTAGCTATGTGCATGTGTATGAAATATATAGCATTGTTTCACATGTTAAAAAATTTTTAAATACACACATTGTTCTATATGTATACATATAATGTACAAATTATTCGGAAACATTTCTTTTTGTACAAAATTAGTTTTTGGAGACTTGTCCTTGCTAGGCATACTAGCTCATTTATTCATTTATCCACTACCCTATATGGCTTCTATTGTAGTAATACCATAGTGAATCCGTACTCATTTTAATAGATATTTTTCAATTTTCACTACCATAAACAAGGATGCCATGGAAATTCTCAATTTGTCTCATTTCTTTAGGGAATGTGCTTAGAAATGGAATTTCTGGTTCATACATTCTAAGTATCTTTAACTTTACTATCCAATACAGTGTCAGATCTACTAGAGAGAGTCCAATTGTTCTCTAAAAATGTTTATTTCTCCATATCCTCATCAACACTTGAGGTTATTAGAATTTTTAATTTTTTGTCAAAGTGGGTGAATACAAAATGCATTTTCTTATTTTACTATGATTTTCCTGATTAACTGTGAAGTTGATATTTTCATATTTTATTGACTATTTGGAGTCCTTTGCCTATGGATTATTCTTATATTCTGCTCATTTTTCTGTTATATTGTTTCTTATTGATCTTGCAGATTTATTACATTCTAAATACTAGTAGTTTATTGGTTGCATATATTTCAAATTATTTTTATATTTATTCCATTAATACTATGTGTTTGGAAGGGGTGGAAATGTATATCAAAACATAAACTTTTACCTTGACAGGAAATTTTTTAATTTATCAGTTCCATAGCACTTAAAATGGGTCAAATATTTTCCTTTAAGTACTTTATACATATTAACTCATTTTAAATTTGATAAAACTCACGAGGAAGGTGAAATAGATGCTATCATTATCCCATAATATTTTTATTGTTACTTCAAAAGTAACAGATTTATTGAGATACAATTTGTTAATCACTTATTTATAAACATAAAGCTCACACTTTTAAAAATTGCACAATTCAGTGGTTTTAGTATATTCACAAAGGTGTGCAACCTTTATACATCCCATTCCATGATAGACTACATTTTATTTATCCATCTATCAGTTTATGGACATTTGGGTTATTCAACTTTTTAGCTATTATGAGTAATGCTGCTATGAACATTTATGTACACATTTTTGTTTAAATATATATTTCCAACTCTTTTTTAAAAAAATAAATTTATTTATTTTAATTGGAGGTTAATTACAATATTGTATTGGTTTTGCCATACATCAACATGTATCTGCCACAGGTATACACGTGTTCCCCATCAGGGGTGGAATTGGAATTTCTGAGTTATAAGTTAATTCTAAATTTAATTTTTTGAGGCACTGCAAGACTGCTTTCAAAAGCAGTTGCATCATTTGATATTCCTATCAGTAATGTGTGAGGGTTCCAATTTCTCTACATTGTCCTGATCACTTGTTATTGTCCATCTTTTTTTGTTGTTATAGTTAGCCAAATGGAGATGAAGTGACCTTGCAGGTCTCTGTTCAAATGTTACTTCCTCAGAGAGTCTTTCCCTTATGGCCCTTCTCCATTATTATCTATCACATCTCATTTATATCCTTCAAGTTTTTATAACAATGTGTCTTATTTATTTGCTCATTTGATAAGACATCCATTGTATTCTCCATCATGAATGTTGGCTGCATGGATGCATTAATAGCTTCTCTGTCTTATCTCTGATAATTTACAATATCCTCAGTGCTGTTGCTTTAATAATAACAGTTCAGGACATGTAGTTTATTTTTTTATTTTTTTATTTTTTTCCTGAAGAAACTTTTTTTTTTATTTTATTTTTTATTTTTTTATTTTTTTTTTTTATTAAATTTTAAAATCTTTAATTCTTACATGTGTTCCCAAACATGAAACCCCCTCCCACCTCCCTCCCCATAACATCTCTGTGGGTGATCCCCATGCACCAGCCCCAATCATGCTGTATCCTGCGTCAGACATAGACTGGCGATTCAATTCTTACATGATAGTATACATGATAGAATGCCATTCTCCCCAATCATCCCGCCCTCTCCCTCTCTCTCTGAGTCCAAAAGTCCGTTATACACAGCTGTGTCTTTTTTCCTGTCTTGCATACAGGGTCGTCATTGCCATCTTTCTAAATTCCATATATATGTGTTAGTATACTGTATTGGTGTTTTTCTTTCTGGCTTACTTCACTCTGTATAATCGGCTCCAGTTTCATCCATCTCATCAGAACTGATTCAAATGAATTCTTTTTAACGGCTGAGTAATACTCCATCGTGTATATGTACCAAAGCTTCCTTATCCATTCATCTGCTGATGGACATCTAGGTTGTTTCCATGTTCTGGCTATTATAAACAGTGCTGCGATGAACATTGGGGTACATGTGTCTCTTTCACTTCTGGTTTCCTCGGTGTGTATACCCAGCAGTGGGATTGCTGGGTCATAAGGTAGTTCTATTTGCAATTTTTTAAGGAATCTCCACACTGTTCTCCATAGTGGCTGTACTAGTTTGCATTCCCACCAACAGTGTAGGAGGGTTCCCTTTTCTCCACACCCTCTCCAGCATTTGTTGCTTGCAGATTTTTGGATCGCAGCCATTCTGACTGGTGTGAAGTGGTACCTCATTGTGGTTTTGATTTGCATTTCTCTGATAATGAGTGATGTTGAGCATCTTTTCATGTGTTTGTTAGCCATCCGTATGTCTTCTTTGGAGAAATGTCTATTTAGTTCTTTGGCCCATTTTTTGATTGGGTCGTTTATTTTTCTGGAATTGAGCTGCATAAGTTGCTTGTATATTTTTGAGATTAGTTGTTTGTCAGTTGCTTCATTTGCTATTATTTTCTCCCATTCAGAAGGCTGTCTTTTCACCTTGCTTATAGTTTCCTTTGTTGTGCAGAAGCTTTTAATTTTAATTAGATCCCATTTGTTTATTTTTGCTTTTATTTCCAGAATTCTGGGAGGTGGATCATAGAGGATCCTGCTGTGATTTATGTCTGAGAGTGTTTTGCCTATATTCTCCTCTAGGAGTTTTATAGTTTCTGGTCTTACATTTAGATCTTTAATCCATTTTGAGTTTATTTTTGTGTGCGGTGTTAGAAAGTGATCTAGTTTCATTCTTTTACAAGTGGTTGACCAGTTTTCCCAGCACCACTTGTTAAAGAGATTGTCTTTACTCCATTGTATATTCTTGCCTCCTTTGTCAAAGATAAGGTGTCCATATGTGTGTGGATTTATCTCTGGGCTTTCTATTTTGTTCCATTGATCTATATGTCTGTCTTTGTGCCAGTACCATACTGTTTTGATGACTGTGGCTTTGTAGTAGAGCCTGAAGTCAGGCAAGTTGATTCCTCCAGTTCCATTCTTCTTTCTCAAGATTGCTTTGGCTATTCGAGGTTTTTTGTATTTCCATACAAATCTTGAAATTATTTGTTCTAGTTCTGTGAAAAATATGGCTGGTAGCTTGATAGGGATTGCGTTGAATTTGTAAATTGCTTTGGGTAGTATACTCATTTTCACTATATTGATTCTTCCAATCCATGAACATGGTATATTTCTCCATCTATTAGTGTCCTCTTTGATTTCTTTCATCAGTGTTTTATAGTTTTCTATATATAGGTCTTTAGTTTCTTTGGGTAGATATATTCCTAAGTATTTTATTCTTTTTGTTGCAATGGTGAATGGAATTGTTTCCTTAATTTCTTTTTCTACTTTCTCATTATTAGTGTATAGGAATGCAAGGGATTTCTGTGTGTTGATTTTATATCCTGCAACTTTACTATATTCATTGATGAGCTCTAGTAATTTTCTGGTGGAGTCTTTAGGGTTTTCCATGTAGAGGATCATGTCATCTGCAAACAGTGAGAGTTTTACTTCTTCTTTTCCAATTTGGATTCCTTTTATTTCTTTTTCTGCTCTGATTGCTGTGGCCAAAACTTCCAGAACTATGTTGAATAGTAGCGGTGAAAGTGGACACCCTTGTCTTGTTCCTGACTTTAGGGGAAATGCTTTCAATTTTTCACCATTAAGGATAATGTTTGCTGTGGGTTTGTCATATATAGCTTTTATTATGTTGAGGTATGTTCCTTCTATTCCTGCTTTCTGGAGAGTTTTTATCATAAATGGATGTTGAATTTTGTCAAAGGCCTTCTCTGCATCTATTGAGATAATCATATGGTTTTTATTTTTCAATTTGTTAATGTGGTGAATTACATTGATTGATTTGCGGATATTGAAGAATCCTTGCATCCCTGGGATAAAGCCCACTTGGTCATGGTGTATGATCTTTTTAATATGTTGTTGGATTCTGATTGCTAGAATTTTGTTGAGGATTTTTGCATCTATGTTCATCAGTGATATTGGCCTGTAGTTTTCTTTTTTTGTGACATCTTTGTCAGGTTTTGGTATTAGGGTGATGGTGGCCTCATAGAGTGAGTTTGGAAGTTTACCTTCCTCTGCAATTTTCTGGAAGAGTTTGAGTAGGATAGGTGTTAGCTCTTCTCGAAATTTTTGGTAGAATTCAGCTGTGAATCCGTCTGGACCTGGGCTTTTGTTTGCTGGAAGATTTCTGATTACAGTTTCAATTTCCGTGCTGGTGATGGGTCTGTTAAGATTTTCTATTTCTTCCTGGTTCAGTTTTGGAAAATTGTACTTTTCTAAGAATTTGTCCATTTCTTCCACATTGTCCATTTTATTGGCATACAACTGCTGATAGTAGTCTCTTATGATCTTTTGTATTTCTGTGTCGTCTGTTGTGATCTCTCCATTTTCATTTCTAATTTTATTGATTTGATTTTTCTCTCTTTGCTTCTTGATGAGTCTGGCTAGTGGTTTGTCAATTTTATTTATCCTTTCAAAGAACCAGCTTTTGGCCTTGTTGATTTTTGCTATGGTCTCTTTTGTTTCTTTAGCATTTATTTCTGCCCTAATTTTTAAGATTTCTTTCCTTCTACTAACTCTGGGGTTCTCCAATTCTTCCTTTTCTAGTTGCTTTAGTTGTAGAGTTAGGTTATTTATTTGACTTTTTTCTTGTTTCTTGAGGTATGCCTGTATTGCTATGAACTTTCCTCTTAGCACTGCTTTTATAGTGTCCCACAGGTTTTGGGTTGTTGTGTTTTCATTTTCATTAGTTTCTATGCATATTTTGATTTCTTTTTTGATTTCTTCTGTGATTTGTTGGTTATTCAGAAGTGTGTTGTTCAACCTCCATATGTTGGAATTTTTAGTAGTTTTTCTCCTGTAATTGAGATCTAATCTTAATGCATTATGGTCAGAAAAGATGCTTGGAATGATTTCGATTTTTTTGAATTTATCAAGTTTAGATTTATGGCCCAGGATGTGATCTATCCTGGAGAAGGTTCCATGAGCACTTGAAAAAAAGGTGAAATTCATTGTTTTGGGGTGAAATGTCCTATAGATATCAATTAGGTCTAATTGATCTAATGTATCATTTAAAGTTTGCGTTTCTTTGTTAATTTTCTGTTTAGTTGATCTGTCCATAGGTGTGAGTGGGGTATTAAAGTCTCCCACTATTATTGTGTTATTGTTGATTTCCCCTTTCATACTTGTTAGCATTTGTCTTACATATTGCGGTGCTCCTATATTGGGTGCATATATATTTATAATTGTTATATCTTCTTCTTGGATTGATCCTTTGATCATTATGTAGTGGCCTTCTTTGTCTCTTTTCACAGCCTTTGTTTTAAAGTCTATTTTATCAGATATGAGTATTGCCACTCCTGCTTTCTTTTGGTCTCTATTTGCGTGGTATATCTTATTCCAGCCCTTTACTTTCAGTCTATATGTGTCCCTTGTTTTGAGGTGGGTCTCTTGTAAGCAACATATAGAGGGGTCTTGTTTTTGTATCCATTCGGCCAGTCTTTGCCTTTTGGTTGGGGCGTTCAACCCATTTACGTTTAAGGTAATTATTGATAAGTATGATCCCGTTACCATTTACTTTATTGTTTTGGGTTCGGGTTTATACACCCTTTTCGGTTTCCTGTCTAGAGAATATCCTTTAGAATTTGTTGGAGAGCTGGTTTGGTGGTGCTGAATTCTCTCAGCTTTTGCTTGTCTGTAAAGCTTTTGATTTCTCCTTCGTATTTGAATGAGATCCTTGCTGGGTACAGTAATCTGGGCTGTAGGTTATTGTCTTTCATCACTTTAAGTATGTCTTGCCATTCCCTCCTGGCCTGAAGAGTTTCTATTGAAAGATCAGCTGTTATCCTTATGGGAATCCCCTTGTGTGTTATTTGTTGTTTTTCCCTTGCTGCTTTTAATATTTGTTCTTTGTGTTTGACCTTTGTTAATTTAATTAATATGTGTCTTGGGGTGTTTCGCCTTGGGTTTATCCTATTTGGAACTCTCTGAGTTTCTTGGACTTGGGTGATTATTTCCTTCCCCATTTTAGGGAAGTTTTCAACTATTATCTCCTCAAGGATTTTCTCATGATCTTTCTTTCTGTCTTCTTCTTCTGGGACTCCTATAATTCGAATGTTGGAGCGTTTCATATTGTCCTGGAGGTCTCTGAGATTGTCCTCGTTTCTTTTAATTCGTATTTCTTGTTTCCTCTCTGATTCATTTATTTCTACCATTCTATCTTCTATTTCACTAATCCTATCTTCTGCCTCCGTTATTCTACTATTTGTTGCCTCCAGAGTGTTTCTGATCTCATTTATTGCATTATTCATTATATTTTGACTCTTTTTTATTTCTTCTAGGTCCTTGTTAAACCTTTCTTGCATCTTCTCAATCCTTGTCTCTAGGCTATTTATCTGTGATTCCATTTTGATTTCAAGATTTTGGATCATTTTCACTATCAATATTCGGAATTCCTTCTCAGGTAGATTCCCTACTTCTTCCTCTTTTGTTTGGTTTGGTGGGCAACTCTCCTGTTCCTTTACCTGCTGAGTATTCCTCTGTCTCTTCATCTTGGTTATATTGCTGCGTTTGGGGTGGTCTTTTTATATTCTGGTGATTTGTGGAGTTCTCTTTATTATGGAGCTTCCTCACTGTGGGTGGGGTTCTATCAGTGGCTTGTCAAGGTTTCCTGGTTAGGGAGGCTTATCTTGGAGTTCCGGTGGGTGGAGCTGGGTTTCTTCTCTCTGGAGTGCAGTGGAGTGACCAGTGATGGGTTATGAGACATCAAAGGTTTTGGAATAATTTTAAGCTGCCTGTGTATTCAAGCTCAGGGGAGTGTTCCTGTGTTGCTGGAGAATTTGAGTGATATGTCTTGTTTTGGAACTTGTTGGCCCTTGGGTGGAGCTTGGTTTCAGTGTAAGTATGAAGGCATTTGATGAGCTCCTATTGCTTAATGTTCCCTGAATTCAAGAGTTCTCTAATGTTTTCAGGTTTTGTATTTAAGCCTCCTGCTTCTGGTCTTCAGTTTTTACAGTAGCCTCTAGACTTCTCCATCTATACAGCACCGATGATAAAACATCTAGGTTAAAGATGAAAAGTTTCTCCACATTGAGGGACACTCAGAGAGGTTCACTGAGTTACAAGGAGAAGAGAAGATGGAGGGGGTAGTTAGAGGTAACTGGAATGAGATGCGGTGAGATCAAAAGAGGAGAGAGCAAGCTAGGCAGTAGTCACTTCCTTATGTGCGCTCTATAGTCTGGCCCGCTCAGGTATTTACGGAGTTATACAGGGAAGAGGAGAGGGAGGAAGTAGACAGAGGTGACCAGGAGGATAAGAGAGAGGAATGAGAAGGAGAGAGACAAATCCTGCCAGTAACCAGTTCCTTAGGTGTTCTCCACTGTCTGGAACACACAGAGATTCACAGAGTTGGATAGAGAAGAGATGGGGGAGAAAAGAGACAGAGGCCACCTGGTGGAGAAAAAGGAGAGTCTATAGGAGAAGAGAGTGGTCAAGCCAGTAATCTCGCTCTCAGGTAAACTTGGGTCGTGAAGTTTGGGTTTTTAAATGAACATAATTGACAACAAAAACCTAAGAGCAAAGGTTAAAAATCTGTTTTTGAAGACAATGGTCTGCTTTTCTGGTTGCCTGCTGTCCTCTGCCAGCCTACAGAGGTTGTTTTGTGGAGTTTGCTCAGCGTTGAAATGTTCTTTTGAGGAATTAGTGAGGGAGAGAGTGGTCTTCCCGTCCTATTCCTCCGCCATCTTTATGCTCCCCTTCAGGACATGTAGTTTAAAAGCTAGAATAAATCAAGAGCATCTTGACAATTAACAAAGGTGAATAAACAACTTCATTGGGAACCTCAGTCTTGAATGAATCATGTCACCTTAGAAAGAAATTATAGTTTTCTATGGTGTGTGAAATTGGCAAAATGAAGAGGATTTCTTATATCCTTGATGGCTTCCTTCCATCCTTAAAATTTTCCCCTTTTTTCCTTTTTTTCTAAGTTTAGATCGAACCTGAGTTGAGTGGCTGATTTAGAATCACAAAGTCTTAGAGTTGGAAAGGATGAGAAAAATATCATGTAGCTCATTTTTCTGATTAAGAAACAGGGGTTGGGGGCCTCCCTGGTGGTCTAGTGGGTGAGAATCTGCCTGCCAATGCAGGGGTCATGGGTTCAATTCCTGGTCTGGAAGCTTCACACATGCCATGGAACAACTAAGCCCGGAGTGCCACAACTACTGAGCCGGCGCTCTGGAGCCTGTGAGCCAGTCACTGAGTCCCCGTGCTGTAACTGCTGAAGCCCACTCTCCTAACGGCCTGTATTCTGCAACAAGGGAAGCCACTGCAATGAGCATCCCATGCTCCCCAACAGAGAGTAGACCCTGCTAGCCACAACCAGAGAAAGCCTGTGCACAGCACTGAAGACCCAGTGGAACCAAAAGCAAATAAATAAATCTTAAAACAAAAAGGGGTCAAAAATGAGGGAATTTTTCTCCCAAGGTCACAGAAGAAAAAGTAGAGAAATTATTTTGTTTTATGTTTATGTATGTATTAATAAATACATACATAAACATAAAACAAATGCCAACAATACATGCTCATGGATTTAAATACAGAAAATGAAAAAAAAATTCTATCACTTGTAACTCTAGCTTTTATAAGTAATTATTAACATTCAGTGGTATATCTTTTAGGAATTGCTTCTATGCATATTCAGCAATATAAATGTAAATATAAATACTAAATTTGTGGTGATTTGTTGTAGCGGCAATAGAAAACTAATATGCCTAGTATGAAAGGTATTACTGTTGTTGTTGCTTAACTGCTAAGTCGAGTCTGACTCTTTTGTGACCCCATGGACTGTAGCCTGCCAGGTTTCTCTGTCCATGGGGATTTTCACAAGAATATTGGAATGGGTTGTCATTTCCTTCTCCAGGGGAGACTGAAGGATCGAACTGGCATCACCTGCATTGGCAGGCAAATGCTTTACCACTGAGCCACCAGGGAAGCCCGTGAAGGTATTGATACTACTATAAATTATTTGACTAATTACTTATTATTGGGTATTTAGGTTGAATCTATTAATAGGTTTTGTGTATTCATATATTAGCCTGCAAAAGGAACTTCAATAAATAGCTTTGCATCTTCAATATTTCTCACTTGTCTAATTATCTCCTGAGACAAATTCTTAGAGGTGAAATTTCAGAGTCAAAAAATGTTTAAAGGCTTTTGGTACATGCTGTCAATTTGCTCTGAGATTTAAAAATATTTTTATTTTTCACAACTTACACTTCTACTGCTTTGTTTTACCTACCATTGGTTATTTTCTATTCTTTTCAAATATTGACCATATGGTAGATAAAACGTTAGGATTACACTGCTGCTTCAACTTGCATTTCTTTGACCACTCATGGGTTCTGAACATGTTTTAAAGTTCAGGGATTACAAATGGTGACAAGCTAATTGTTCTCTGATGCCAAAGTTATTCACCCTGGTAAATTCTTTATTGTCTAAGCAAATAATGATGAAAACCTTTTTTTAATACTGATACAATTCATATTTATATATACATATAATTACAGCTATATAAAATATAAAGTTATTATATATACATTCAAAAATTTGGAGACAATAACAATATAATCAGTTGCAATCTCATTGTTTATGGGTATGATTTTATGAACTGTTATGTCAGACAGAGCTTGAGAAGTTAGAAACAAAAGCAAGATGTTTGGAAACAAAATCAACTTTTAGTAATATATAAACTAAATCTAGGGCATTTGAATCTTTTTCTTTATTTGATTTTCAGTCAATTTGGGTCATTTCTTTCTTTCTCTCTCTCTCTCTCTTTTTTTTTTTTTTTACAAAATAAGAATCTCTGAATAATTACATGACCACATTATTCTCCAGGTCACTGTTTATAATTTGTGTGGTATGTATGTAGGGGGCAGGGGAAGAAGAGATAACTATCAATTAGTAATAATGTTAATACAATACATTCCTTAAAAAATATCTGGGTAAAGTAACTTCGGAAAGAAGGCATTTAAAACTTTTGAAATTAATGGAAGTTATGGTCATTTATTTTTCTAAAGACTCCCTGTATTTCACCTTTAAAGGAGACTCTTGAAAGTTAACCAGAAATGTCTTCTACATTTCTATATATACTATCATTCCTGTGCAGACGCTATCACCTCCCTATGAGAGGAAAGGAAGGTCCCTAGAAGGGAAGAAATAAAGGAAGAGAATAAGCATAAACAGTCCTCTAAAAATTAGATCAGCGCATATCTACCCCAGGATATTATCAATGTTAACCTAAAATGTGGGAGCACAAAAATACTTGTTTATTGTAACCTGGGATACATTTTTTTTTAAACCACTTTCAGGGATTCTTGTGAGAAAGTATGAAAAGTTGAAAAGGCATGATGATATTGTACCAGTTTTTTAAAGAAGAACCTGAAAGCTCAAGTAATTGTGGTACATTCTGGAATGCTGTATTTTAGGTGCTGTCATTTTGATAAAAAAGGAATTAGAGACCATTGTAAATACTTATACCTTCTCAGTGAGTGGTCCTCGCTGCATTATTTATTTTTATAGGTAAGAACTAGCATTTGATGTGATTGTGATTTGCATCTGTCATCATAAGAGCTTGATTTTGTTTTCAGTTTCACAAATAAAAATGACTCAGATTGAAATTTAAGGAGAAACCACCACAGAAACCTTTTGATTAAATCTATCAGAAGGGAGAGCAGTGTGGCTGTTTAGCATTTGATCGTAAATTCTAGTTTCTACTGACCTTCCCGACAGGCTTATGTTTCATACATCTAATGTCCTGAAGTGTTTTCAAAAATGTGGGGATTAAAAATATTCCCACAAAACTTTCCAAACATCTTTTTAAAGGATCTTAAAATTAGTTTAAGAAGACACTCCAGCAAAAGGCTGCTATTACAGAAGTGGTTTTAGAAGGGAAAAATAAGCATCTGTTATTTGGATTTAGAACTTCAAAGCTAGAATTGTTCTTATAAAACAAATAAAAGTTTTCCCATAGTCGATCTTTTTAAACAGTGAGATGAGATGGTGTATTTGTAAAGAAAATGCTTAAGGAAACACTTTACACTATGGTAACAGAATCATTTTGGTCTTTAATAGTTTTTATTGTTAAAACAATAAAACATACTATACACAATGTATAGTCATGTATGTGGAAAAATTTTAACCAATTATGTATAAAAAGTAAAATTATTCTCACTTTTCCAGGTAAAGGAAACTGTTGGAGCAGTAGTTATCAATATGGTAGTCTTTATTGCTTATAATCCTTTTGTGTATATTAAAAAGATTCTCTGGAATTAAAAAAAATCTTTACCCACCTTTATTCAGCACAGATTTACTTAAGCTTAAGATGATTTAATCATTAGACACAACCAAATTTCAATTCTAAAGTAGCACTATTTCTTGTAGAATAATGGATAAGAGGAAAATTTTACAGTTTAGCTTATGGATAATTATTGGTATTCCTAAGCATTTGAGATAAATTTATTTTTCAAGAATTTAAATGTTTTAGGCTAAATTGGTAGTAAATTGTAATACAAATTCCAATGAAAACATAGTCATAGTTTTGTTATAACCCTATCTTTATTATAACTCTTTCTGTATTATTTGTAACATACTCCTGTAACAGGTATTGAAGACTGAGGTGGTACATTTCTTCTTCCTTTGTTGCTGGATCAAAAGCTGGTTTAAGTGTCATTTTTTTGATTACCTGAAAATCTAAAATAAATTATGAAATTTTATATTGGGCTAGAAAGTTAAAAACACACTCACACACACTTGCCACATTACAACTGACCTTGAACAACATGAGTTTGAACTTTGGGAGTCCACTTATATGCAGACTTTTTCAACAGTAAATACTGCAGTACTATACAATTGGTGGCTGGTTGACTCTGTAGATGCAGAGCTGAGGATATGGAGGAAACAAGTATATGAAGGGCTGACTATAGGGTATATGGATACTTTCCACTGTGTGGAGGAGGGTTAGCACCCCGACCTCCATGTTGTTCAAGGATTGACTGCATTTTGTATTCTGTAATTTTTAGACTTACCTGAAAAGATTAAAAGTACTTAACCTTATGTAAAGTACATTTGTGATTTTTTTAATGGTGTTTCAGTATTATCTATGACTTATCAAGTGTTAGATGAAGTTACTTTTTCTGTGTGTTTGGAGAGTTACATTGTATTAATATTTAGTATCTTGTATAATATGGATACTTAATAGAAAGTGTAACTTGATTTATCATACCCACTGGATTCCTCTTCCGAAAACTCTGAGGTGTGATATAAACTTTCCATTGTGGATCTTCTAAACTCTCCTAAAGAAAAAAGATGTATACATTTAATGTTTTATCTCAAATACAGTTTACAGTTCTTACGAGTTTGAACCTGGAAATCCCTTTTCGGGGTATCTGGTGTCTCAGACAGTAAAGAAACTGCCTGCAATGCAGGAGACCCAGGTTTGATCTCTGGGTTACAAAGATCTCCTGGAAAAGAGAATGGCAACCCACTCCAGTATTCTTGCTTGGAGAATCCCTTGGACAGAGGAGCTTGGCGGGCTACAATCCATGGGGGTCACAAAGAACTGGACACACTGAGGGATTAACATAATACACAACAACTCTTACCCGTATCAACTGTGTGTAATGTAATGTTATATAAACACAGCTGTTATGTATCACTTGTGTTACAGAGAATATTGGTCAAAGATGGCCACAATGACATCTCCCACTCTGCATGTTCCTTAGAAGTATGACCTTGCCATTTCCCGTTCAAGAGGTAGAATCCAATTTCCCTCCTGCTGAAACTGAGCTAGGCTTTGGACTCTTTTGTAATCAATAGCATGTGGAGGAAGTGACTTCATGACTTCTGAAGCTAAATCAGAAAAAGCTATGCTGCTTCCATTCAGTTCTCTTAAGATGCTTGCTTTGGAGGAAGCCAGTTGCCATATATGAAATCCTACCACCCTGAGATTGCCGTCCTGCAAGGCCATGTATAGATGCTCCAGTTGACAGTCCCAGATGACCTTCTAACCATCCCACCAAAGCTCCAGTCAGTTAGCAAATCCACCCAACTGTCAGTTGAGTATCATCACTAGGTAACTTCAACTGATGTCCAGCCAAGCCATACTGGAGTTCCTAACCCACAGAATTCTTGTGATATATGAAACACCAACTGGAATAAGCCACTGTTTGGGGATCAGACGACTTGTTAAACAAAAACTGAGGACAATTAATTTAGAGACCGATATAAAACATCCAAATAAATAAGATTTAGGAAACTTAGACATGAATTGATACACTAGTTTGTTACTTAACCTTCTTATCTGCCCTTCCACTTTTGACTTGAAGGCACTGGGATGTATCTAACAAGATGCTCTTTATCCTTGCTGATGACAGGTGTCCATGTGCCCCTTCATTTCCTGCATTCTACTTTTCATAAGGTTTGGCACATTTCATATTTGGTCCCTATCTCTCACCACAACTCCTGAAATATTTCCACTGTATTCTCACTTTATTTTCTGAAGTTTCTTTTCCTGTCTTGCTCTGACAGAAACCTGGCTGTCCTCTGAGGATACTGCCAGCCCAGAAACCCTTTTACTTTTTCTTTTCCTTGGTCCTCTTACTACTGGACGTGGAGAAGGGCAGGTGTCCTCCTCCCTATTATTCTCTTTCAGGGCACCTGCCTTCCCTTCTTCTCTTCCTGAAACTCACGTCGTCGGTCACATACTCAACTACTGTCATCTCCCTGCAGCTGCAGTATTCTCAGGTCATTGGATCATTGGCCTATTGTCACTTGCTGACTACTTTCTTCATGTAGCAATTTAAATGTTCATGCAGAAGACTCTTTCGCCCTGGATCTCAATTCTTTGAGCTCTGTTCTTTTAGGCTGTGTCTTTACCTTACTGCAGCCGCCAGCTCCCATGCTCATTCTCAGACTTCGCCACTACCAGTAACTGCAGGCCCCCTCAGTTACCTGCATTCCACTAGCTGACTACCAGCTTTCATCCTTTCTAGATCACTCCATCTATTACCCCGCCACCAGCAGTTCTTCAACCCTACTGGGATTTCCAGTTCTATCATCTTTTCATTGTTCCTCTCTGTTTTGATTTCCTCTTTCCCTTCTTTGAACCGTTTAAATTCCATGGTCATTCACCCTCTTGCATAAGCGCTGACTTCCTTACCCTTTTCTCACTTTGTTGTGCTCACTTGACAAAACTATAACCCTAGGTAAAGCCAACATGCTGCCTATTCCTGTCCAGAAGCATAAGGCTCAGCTGGAAAAACATACAAGTGGGTCTCACTTTAAATTCATGGTCACAGACAACAGGGGGAACCCTTCACGGCTTCCCAGGTGGCAAAGTGGTAAAGAATCTGCCTGCCAATACAGGAGACGCGTGATACGCAGGCTCAATCGCTGGATTGGGGAGATCCCCGGGAGTAGAAAACGGCAACTCAGTCCAGTATGCTTGCTCGGAGAATTCCATGGACAAAGGAGCCTGGTAGGCTACAGGTCCCAAAGAGTTGGACAAGGCTGAGCCTGCATGCATGTCATGTCATTAATATGTTCAGGCCATCCTATTAAACATTCCTAAGTCCGTTCATTCTTCCACTTTCCTAGATGACTTATTTACTCTTTTTTTTTCCATTTTCCAAAACCTACAACTCTCCATATGCATCATAATCCTCATCTGATGATTTATTTTCCATTTTCATAGAGGAAATAAAACACAGTAGGAAAAAGCTTCTACAAGCTCTGTGTCAAGAGTTATTCTCTTAATTCTGTCCTGTATGTTTCATGCCCCCATGCTCCTCTCTGAGGCCAACCCCGCTACTTCTTTACTAGATCTCATTCTCTCTTGAATACACAAGACATGGCTCCAGTAATTCCTTCTGTCTTTCACTTATCAGTTTTTTTGTACTCTACTAAATCTTCCCCATCAGCATGTACAGATTTGGTTGAAGACACATGAATAAGTTATCATCAATGAGTGTGGACAGAATGATACACACTGCTTCTGGGTCTGAGCATTAGGCAATGGGCATTCATTTCTCCTTAAACTTTCCATTTCCTCAATCTTGAACATGGAAAATTATGATTTGGTTCCGACCATGTGGATGATAATGACATCCAAGTCAGTGATTCTCAACTGGGTGATTTTTCTCCACAGGGAAGATTGGGAAACATCTGCAGATATTTTTGTTGTTAAAACTGGTAGGTGGAAGTGCAATTGGCATCTAGTGGGTAGAGACCAAGGATGCTGCTAAATATCTGACAATGCTCATGACAGACATACCATTCTCCCCCCCAAAAAAATTATTCACCTCAAAATTTTAATAGTGCAGTATTGAGAAACCCTGCCCTGGAGGATGGTGGGGCAATAAGACAGAAGGTCAGGGCCTTCTGAATGCCTGTGGGACTACCTTGTAAATGTAGACAGCTCACTTCAGGATTAGGGAAGAAACAAACTTCCCTATACTTAAGCTACTGTACCTTTGGGACTCTTTGTAATAGAAGCTTAGCCTTTACTTTAACTAATATATTTCATCACTCTTTGAAGTAAAGAACTACCTTGGGCTTCTCAGTTGAATGTTTTCAATGCATCACAATATAGAGAACCATCCAGACATCCTAATGCCTGTTTTATACTATCTAATGTCTTCAATCTAGCACTCCCTTTGGTTTGGCAGGGTGTAACAATATTTCTTGCACCCCATTCCAGTACTCTTGCCAGGAAAATCCCATGGACGGAGGAGCCTGGTAGGCTGCAGTCCACACGGAGTGGCTAGGAGTTGGACACGACTGAGCGACTTCACTTTCACTTTTCACTTTCATGCATTGGAGAAGGCAATGGCAACCCACTCCAGTGTTCTTGCCTGGAGAATCCCACGGACAGGGGAGCCTGGTGGGCTGCCGTCTCTGGGGTTGCACAGAGTTGGACACGACTGAAGCGACTTAGCAGTAGCAGTAGCAGCAGCAGTAGCAACAATATTTCTTAAACTGGAGAAATTGTTCCTGGACTTTCCAACTTTGAAATTATACCTGGCTGGTCTCAAATAATTGTTTAACATTCATTTCCCAGGTGTTGAGCCAAGGTGATTTTTATTGTGAAATATTTCCAAGTAGATTCTCTGAGAAGAATAACTGTATGCACAGCTTTCCTTTTACTCAACTTGGGTCACAGTTTCTGGTTTAAATAAAAGACATTCACACTCGCTGTGTTGTTTTTCAGTCATTCAGTCATGTCCGACTCTTTCTGACCCTAGGGACTGCACCACACCAGGCTTCCCGGTCCTTCACCATCTCTTGGAGCTTGCTCAAACTCATGTCCATTGAGTTGGTGATGCCATCCAACCATCTTGTCCCGTCATCCCCTTTTCCTCCTGCCTTCAGTCTTTTGCAGTTCCAGGGTCTTTGCTAATAAGTCAGCTCTTCGCATCAGGTGGCCAAAGTATTGGAGCTTCAGCTTAAGCATCAGTCCTTCCAATAAATATTCAGGATTGACTCCCTTGAGGATTGACTGGCTTGATCTCCTTGCAGTCCAATGGACTCTCAAGAGTCTTCTCCAACACCACAGCTCAAAAGCATCAACTCTTTAGTGCTCAGCCTTCTTTATGATCCAACACTCACATCCACACATGACTACTGGAAAAACCATAGCTTTGACTATCCAGACCTTTGCTGGCAAAGTAATGTCTCTGCTTTTGGTTGGTTACACTGCCTAGGTTGGTCACAACTTTTCTTCCAAGGAGCAAGCATCTTTTAATTTTACGGCTGCAGTCACCATCTGCAGAGATTTTGGAGCCCAAGAAAATAAGTCTGTCACTCTTTCCATGGTTTCCCCATCTGTTTGCCATAAAGTGATGGGACCAGATGCCATGATCATCATTTTTTGAATGCTGAGTTTTAAGCCAACTTTTTCGCTCTCCTCTTTCACTTTCATCAAGAGGCTCTTTAGTTCCTCTTCATTTTTTGCCATTAGGATGGTGTCATCTGCATATCTGAGGTTATTGATATTTCTCCTGGCAATCTTGATTCCAGATTGCACTTCATCCAGCCCAGCATTTTGCATGATGTGCTCTGCATATAAGTTAAACAAGTAGGGTGACAATGTACAGCCATGATGTACTCCTTTCCCAATTTGAAACCAGTCTGTTGTTCCATGTTTGGTTCTAACTGTTGCCTCTTGACCTGCATACAGGTTTCTCAGGAGGCAGGTCAAGCAGTCTGGTATTCCCATCTCTTTTAGAATTTTCTACATTTTGCTGTGATCCACACAGTCAAAGGCTTTAGCATAGTCCATTAAGCAGAAGTAGATGTTTTTCTGGAATTCTTTTTTTTTTCCAAGGCCCAACGGATGTTGGCAATTTGATCTCTGGTTCCTCTGCCTTTTCTAAATCCAGCTTGAACATCTGGAAGTTCACGGTTCATGTGCTGTTGAAGCCTAGCTTGAAAAATTTTGAGCATTACTTTGCTAATGTGTGAGATGAGTGCAATTGTGTGGTAGTTTGAACATTCTTTGGCATTGCCTTTCTTTGGGATTGGAATGAAAACTGATCTTTTCCAGTCCTGTGGTCACTGCTGAGTTTTCCAAATTTGCTGGCATATTGAGTGCAGCACTTTCACAGCATTATCTTTCAGGCTTTGAAATAGCTCAACTGGAATTCCATCACCTCTATTAGCTTTGTTCGTAGTGATGTTTCCTAAGGCCCATTTGACTTTGTACTCCAAGATGTTTGGCTCTAGGTGAGTGATCACATCATCGTGATTATCTGGGTCATTAAGGTCTTTTTTGTATCATTCTTCTGTGTATTCTTGCCACCTCTTCTTAATATCCTCTGCTTCTATTAGGTGCATACCATTTCTGTCCTTTATTATTCTCATCTTTGCATGGAATATTCCCTTGGTATCTCTAATTTTCTTGAAGAGATCTCTAGTCTTTCCCATTCTGTTGTTTTCCTCTATCTCTTTGCATTGTTCACTTAGGAAGGATTTTTTTTTTTTTAATCTCTGCTTGCTATTCTTTGGAACTCTGCATTCAGATGGACATATTTTTCCTTTTCTCCTTTGCCTTTTCTTATTTTCTTTTCTCAGCTATTTTTAAGGCCTCCTCAGACAACCATTTTGCCTTTTTGCATTTATTTTTCTTGGGATGGTTTTGATCATGGCTTCCTGTATAATGAACCTCCATCCATAGTTCTTCAGGCACTCTATCAGATCTAATCTCTTGAATCTATTTGTCATTTCCACTGGATAATCATAAGGGATTTAATTTAGGTCATACCTGAATAGTCTAATGGTTTCCCCCACTTTCTTCAATTTAAGGAGTTCATGATCTGAACCACAGTCAGCTCCTGGTCTTATTTTTGTTGACTGTATAGAGCTTTCCCATCTTTGGCTGCAAAGAATATAATCAATCTGATTTCAGTGTTGACCATCTGGTGATATCCATGTGTAGAATCGTTTCTTGTATTGTAGGAAGAGGGTGTTTGCTATGATCAGTGTGTTCTATTGGCAAAATTCTGTTAACTTTTGCCCTGTTTCATTCTGTACTCCAAGACCAAACCTGTCTGTTACTTCAGGTATCTCTTGACTTCCTACTTTTGCATTCCAGTCCCCTATGTTGAAAGGGACATCTTTTTTTCCACTGTCATAGGAAACCTTAACAAAGGTTAACTTACATAAAGGAAGATATGAAGTTATCATCCAGGTGTTTGGAGATTTCTGTTCACTTGCAATAAGGTGAGAATCATGGGACGGTTGACTCTTGGTTCCATCTTGTAAAAGCACTCAATTTAATTCCTAACTTAGTTTTCCTGCTGTAGGTCTGACTTAAGGTATGATCTAAGATGTTTGACCTATAGGTCTTCAAGAAAGCTGGAAGATTAGGACCCCTATCGCTCCAACAAGGGAGACCAGAAACAATGCAAACTTGAGAGTGTGGCATTTGCTTACACCGCTTACCATTTCAATAGAAACAAGTATCTCCTTGTTAATAACAGTGAAAGTGAAAGTGTTAGTTGTGTCCAACTCTTTGAGACCCCATGGATTGTAGCCTGCCAGGCTCCTCTGTCCCTGGAATTCTCCAGGTGAGAATACTGGAGTGGGTTTCCATTCCCTTCTCCATAGGATCTACCCCACCCAGGAATCAAACCTGGGTTTCCTGAATCGTATGCAGATTCTTTACCATCTGAGCCAAAGACTCTCAAAGCATAGATTCCCATAAGTGGGCAAGAAAAGGATCTGATTTCACCAGCTTTTAGCTTCACCTTGTACCAAAGAGCAATAGAATAAGTCAATGATGCTGAATTGCAATAAACCTACAATCCCATTCCTTTACACAAAGACAATGGCATATAATTTTCATATAATACAGTTTGATACACAAATGAGATTTTAAAAATGCTATCTGTAAGTGAATATAAATTGAAAGGGAAAAGATGTTACCTGGTAGTTCTGTGGCTGAAAAGGTGAATGAAATTTTATCATTTTGTCATACAAAACATCTTAATGGTCTTAACAGAAAAGGCTAAATAATAACTCATATGTAAAGGTTGTGTCAGAGTTTATAGACTAGACCCCTGGTAATGGATTCAACCTTTCCACAACAAATCAAAAGTATTGTTGTATGCTCACATGAATATACAGCAGTCATTATCTTAAATTTAAAACTCACTATAAGCAGCAAACACATCGAGCAGGATATGAAGGCTGTATTGTATCAGTGTGGTCTGCAGAGAATTTCTTCATAAGGTTTTTGCCTTGTTGAAATATGTGTTGCAGTTCAAAGCTAAAGGGATTACTTCTGAATAGTCATCATAGAGGTTGATTACGTTCGTATATTATATTTAGCTGGACCCTGCAGGCTATTACTCCATTAGGTCTGCTGGTCCTGCTATTGTCAAAAAGTTGATCACCTCCTGTTAAAAGACTGTGCTTTCTGTTGACCTTATCAAAATGTCTCAAAGGGTTTTGTTAAAAATAAAATTCAGATTGTGTTTTATGAAAATGATTAAGAATAAATACCATGTATGAAAACTGCTCGTATCTTCTGGGTGACTGTAGCATTATGACATTGTTAACGAGGAGCTTATATTTTACTTTTGCATTGCAGCACAATTTACTTAAAGACATAGATTCAATTTTAGTAGAAATAGCTCTTTTTCATGCTGAGAGTAGAGAGTCTCAGAAACTGATTTCCAAAAAATGAGAAGTCACTACCCCTGCCCCATGTATTCAGAGCATATAGAATTAACACCATGGAAGTAAGCCCAGTATATCAGCATTGATACGGTAGTACATCTACAATGGCCTATTACAATGTGGTTTTAAAAGGTAACTCTACTGAGAACAGAGTATATACACTGAAATTTGTCATTCACACTTGATAATCAGAAAATCACTTTAAATAAATAAATTAAAATTTAACTGCTTATCCTCTAGACAGCATTATGTCATTTCATTCAGTTAATCACAACAGTAGAAAAATTTTAAAGAAGCGAGTTGAATATATATATACTTATAATCCTGAGTCCAATTGCCAATATAAGGCATATTTTAATAAACTTGACTTTTAACCTATGTCATTAGGAATGAGCTACAGATTAAGTAGCAAAATGAAATTAGATCTTGGACAAAGATATTGACAGGGGTGGTTTTATTATTTAAAATAACCTATATAAAATTTTCACTAGAATCACATTACAAAAGCTTTCCTTTGGGAACCAAGATGATTTTGAAGCTATCTCAACTGAATGGCTCATCTCTGAATTATTATTCCCAGGAGTGGTGATGGGTTGGCACAGACATGTCCTTTTGGGCATGGTCCTCCTTGTAACTGATGGTGTGTAAAATGGCTGGTCAGAGATACAGCCTGTGAGTCTGGAGTGCAGCCAGACACACATTATGCCCTAATTAGCACTGTTCTCTCATTGACTGAACTCTTCAGCAAGGGGAAGCTTCCTCATATTCCTTGTACTCACTCGCCTTTAGCCACCTCACTCGATACTCACAATGGAGGACGAGTGGGTATCGGTCAGGAGGAAGCAGATGGCACATTCAACTGGGACTCTGAAGAGACATTAATGCAGGGGCCGTTAAGAGACAAGGGCATTAAATGCTGAAGAGAGCGTGGAGAAAAGGGAACCCTCTTATACTGGTGGTGGGAATGCAAACTGATGCAACCACTCTGGCGAACAGTATGCTGCTGCTGCTGCTGCTAAGCTTCGTCAGTCGTGTCCGACTCTGTGTGACCCCATAGATGGCAGCCCACCAGGCTCCTCTGTCCCCAGGATTCTCCAGGCAAGAATACTGGAGTGGGTTGCCATTTCCTTCTCTGGAAGAACAGTATGGCAATTCCTTAAAAAAACTAGAAATAAAACTACTATACAACCCAGAAATTCCACTACTGGGCATATACTCTGAGGAGACCAGAATTGAAAAATACACAGGTACCCCAGCGTTCACTGAAGCACTGTTTACAACAGATAGGACATGGAAGCAACCTAGATGTCCATCGGCAGATGAATGGATAAGGAAGTTGTGGTATATATACACAGGGGAATATTACTCAGCTGTAAAAAGAAACGTATTTGAGTCAGTTCTAATGAGGTGGATGAACTTAGAACCTATTATACAGAGTTCTGAAGTAAGTCAGAACAAGAAAGACAAATATCACATATTAACACATATATATGGAATCTAGAAAGGTGGTACCAATGATCCTGTGTGCAGGGCAGCAAAGGAGACACAAAGAACAGACTTTTGGTCTCAGTGGAAGGAGAGGGTTGGATGCTTTGAGAGAATAGCATTGAAACATACACATTACCACATGTAAAATATCCAGGGGAAGTTGGTTATACCACACAGGGCACCCAAAGCCAGAGCTTTGTGACAACTTGGAGGGCTGGGGGTGGAGGGAGGCGGGAGGGGGGTTCAGGAGGGAGGGGATATATGTATGCCTATGGCCGATTCATGTTGATATATGGCAAAAACAATCACAATACTGTAATTATCCTCCAATTAAAATGAATTAAAAAGAAGAGAGAGAGAGATAAGAGCAGAACTTGAACAACAAAGGATGCTGGGGCACTCAGCGACTGGCAGTGGAAGGATGCTATGCCATTATCTTCCCCAGGCCAAGAGTAAAGAGGAAGAGGAGGGAGTTATTGGACTCGGGAGTGAGGGATGAAAGTTTAGAACAGGGCTCACCCAACCGAGCCTAGAAGCGGCTGTGGTGTCACAGATGTCAGGACAGAGCTGAAGTCAGGGGTAAGTGCAAAACTCTTGACCTTTTTACCACATAACCTCTATTCCCTGGCTGATGACTCGTTTGGATAAATCCAAACTAGGAAGATAGAAGGCAATGAAACTGTGAGATGCAGTCTGAAGTCAGTCTCCTGGGATACACAGCAAAGTATGAGAATGGATTTTGTGTGTGAGAGAGAAAGAAATTGCATATAATAATCACAAAGTGCAAATGTCACCAGTTTGGCCACGTGAAGCATGGTTTAAGTGTCAACATCCTTGATGGTAGCATACGATTTGACGCTTCTTTTTTTTCTTGATTTTCTTTCCCTTTTCTCTTTTTTCACCCCTACCCCCGTTTTCGGTAATACTGGTTTGTCATTCATGGAACTTCTCATTTTATAGTCTATAACAATTCTGTGAACAAAAGCCTGAGATGACAGAGTTAATCCCACTTTACCACACAAACAAACCAAAAACAACAATGAAAACCAACCAAACAATCCCCACCCTTGACCAAAACAAAACAAAACCATCAACATTTTCTTGGTAATACTTTCCTACTTTTTGTTAACAAACAAGGTAATCTGTTCCATTGGTGTTTTGAGGCAGAAATCATGATGTGGTTATTCTATATCTGATGAGTGTAACGTCAAGATATAACAAATTTTAAACCAGGATACATCTTCTAAGTTTGGGTAGATTTGGTAGATGCTCTTAAACTGACCTGTAGTCTTTTATATTGCAGGTTCTCAGTTCAGCTCACTTCAGTCCCTCAGTCGTGTCCGAGCATTTACGACCCCATGGACTGCAGCACGTCAGGCCTCCCTGTTCATCATCAACTCCCAGAGTTCACTCAAACGCATGCCCATTGAGTCAGTGATGCCATCCAGCCATCTCATCCTCTGTCATTCCCCTTATCCTCCTGCCTTCAATCTTACCCAGCATCAGGGTCTTTTCAAATAAGTCAGTTATTTGCATCAGATGGCCAAAGTACTGGAGTTTCAGCTTCAACATCAGTCCTTCCAATGAATATACAGGACTGATTTCCTTTAGGATGGACTGGTTGGATCTCCTTGCAGTCCACGGGACTCTCAAGAATCTTCTCCAATACCACAGTTCAAAAGCATAAAGTCTTCGGTGCTCAGCTTTCTTTATAGTCCAACTCTCACAACCATACACGACTACTGGAAAAACCATAGCCTTGACTAAATGGACCTTTGTTGGCAAAGTAATGTCTCTGCTTTTAATGGCAACCCACTCCAGTATCCTTGTCCAGAAAATCTCATGGACAGAGGAGCCTGGTGGGCTGCAGTCCATGGGGTCGCAAAGAGTTGGGCACAAATAAGAGACTAACCCTAACACTAGGTTGGTCATAACTTTTCTTCCAAGAAGCAAGCGTCTTTTAATTTCATGGCTGGAGTCACCATTGTGGTGATTTTGGAGCCCCCCCAAAATAAAGTCTGTCACTGTTTCCCCATCTATTTGCCATGAAGTGATGGGACTGGATGCCATGATCTTAGTTTTCTGAATGTTGAGCTTTAAGCCAACTTCTTCACTCTCCTCTTTCACTTTCATCAAGAGGCTCCTTAGTTCTTCAATTTCTGCCATAACGGTGGTGTCATCTGCATATCTGAGGTTATTGATATTTCTCCCGGCAATCTTGATTCCAGCTTGGGCTTCTTCCAGCCCAGCGTTTCTCATGATGTACTCTGCATAGAAGTTAAATAAGCAGGGTGACAATATACAGCCTTGACATACTCCTTTTCCTATTTGGAACCAGTTTGTTGTTCCATGTCCAGTTCTAACTCTTGCTTCCTGACCTGCATACAGGTTTCTCAAGAGGAAGGTCAGGTGGTCTGGTATTCTCATCTCTCTCAGGATTTTCCACACTTTATTGTGATCCACACAGTCAAAGGCTTTGGCATAGTCAATAAAGCAGAAATAGATGTTTATCTGGAACTCTCTCCCTTTCTCGATGATCCAGCGGATGTTGGCAATTTGATCTCTGGTTCCTCTGCCTTTTCTAAATCCAGGTTGAACATCTGGAAGTTCACGGTTCATGTATTGCTGAAGCCTGGCTTGGAGAATTTTGAGCATTACTTTACTAGCTCGTGAGATGAGTGCAATTGTGTGGTAGTTTGAACATTCTTTGGCATTGCCTTTCTTTGGGATTGGAATGAAAACTGACCTTTTCCAGTCCTGTGGCCACTGCTGAGTTTTCCAAATTTGCTGGCATACTGAGTGCAGCACTTTCACAGCATCATCTTCCAGGATTTGAAATAGCTCAACTAGAATTCCATCACCTCCACTAGCTTTGTTCGTAGTGATGCTTCCTAAGGCCCACTTGACTTTGCATTCCAGGATGTCTGGCTCTAGGTGAGTGATTATCTGGGTCGTGAAGATATTTTTTGTATAGTGCTTCTGTGTATTCTTGCCACCTATTCTTGATATCTTCTGTTTCTGTTAGGTCCATACCATTTCTGTCCTTTCTCAAGCTCATCTTTGCATGAAATGTTCCCTTGATATCTCTCATTTTCTTGAAGAGATCTCTAGTCTTTCCAATTCTATTGTGTTGCTCTATTTCTTTGCACTGATCACCAAGGAAGGCTATCTCTCCTTGCTATTCTTTGGAACTCTGCATTCAAATGGGTGTATCTTTCCTTTTCACTTCTTTTCTTTTCTCAGCTATTTGTAAGGCCTCCATTTTTCTTTTTCCATTTCTTTTTCTTGGGGATGGTCTTGATCCCTGTCTCCTGTACAATGTCACGAACCTCCATCCATAGTTCATCAGGCACTCTGTCTATCAGATCTAATCCCTTGAATCTATTTCTCACTTCCACTGTATAATCGTCAGGGATTTGATTTAGGTCATACCATTACAAGTTCTGGTACATAGCAATTCCGCTTTCAAAGGCTTCCATTAATATTTGAAGTCTATTAAAATTTATACAAGGTTCAGAAGTATATTCAAACTCAAAATTATAGCTTTTTTTCCCCCTTAAGCATCATTATCTTAAATACAGAATGGAGCCAGACCGGATGAAGAATTGAATTGATTGCATTGACACAGTATTATCCTGCATTTCTTTTTCAAGATATCTAAACTTTTAATGAGAGTATCTGATTCACATCTATCAATCTGCCCTGACACTTTCTTAAGATAAATAAATACAGTGGTGATGTCTTCATACCATTTAAAAAATTTCTCCAGTGAATGCCACATTACAGATTCTGCATTATTTTCTAGTCAAGATGGAATAAACCAAAATCAGATTAATGTTTTCTATGAAACCACCCCTTTTCTCCCTCCCAAACCCTGTAAATCTCCCACTCTAAATCTAGTAAATCAGAATCTGCAATTTAAAAGGATACCAAGGTCATCTGCTTGCTCACTAAAGTTTGACATTTGCTGTTTTGTATAAATTTCTTCTTTCTTATATCTACTATTTAACATTGGAGCAAAACAGCCCATTTGGTAAGAGGAGGAAGGAGACCTGGTTGTCTTTTGTTCAGCTGCAACATTCAGATCATGAGTAAAAATGAAATTCGTTTCCGTGGATTGAGAGTGTATTTTGTATGAGGAGATATGATAGAACCTTTCAAATTTTATAAATTAAAAAAATCATATCCTAATTATTGTCAGATATTGCATTTTATTGAACAGAAGATGATGAACAATGAGTGTGTTGGTTTCTGTTGTGCAGCAAGGTAATTCAGTTGTACACACATAATACATAGACATATATTCTTTTTCGTATTCTATTTGATGCATGTTAAATTGCTTCAGTTGTGTCTGACTCTTTGTGACCTCATGGACTGTAGCCCGCCAGGCTCCTCTGTCCATGGGGTTCTCCAAGCAAGAATACTGGAGTGGGTTGCTATGCCTCCCTCCACGGGATCTTCCCGACCCAGGAATAGAACCCACATCTCCTGCATTGGCAGGCACGTTCTTTACCACTAGCACCAACTGGGAAGGCCATATTCACCCTCACTCCAGTGAATTCAAAAGGAGGAAGGTGAGTAACAGGAGAGCCTCTTAGGTAGCCGTATTGGGTTAGGCTCAGAGAGGAAGATTTATTTGACCTTGAGAAGAACTGCCGTGGAAAGCCTGTCAAGTTGTTGTTTGTCTAATTGTTGTTTTGTCTATTTTCTTGTCTTCTAGAGATGGTTTCTAAAGTAGTGGTTTAAAAAATTTGCAACATGTCCCAGGGATCTCCCTGAAGACCACTAACAGGACAACGGCTTGGGCAATGAGGGACTTAAGCCAGGTTTCCATCGGGTGTGTTGCTGCCTTTATTTCATTATACTTTGACTCAACCCCTAATGGATTCAGCTTCATAAAGTCAGAAAAAGAGAAAGAAAAGCAATTTATTCATGTTTTCACTGGAACTCACTGCAGACATGAAATTTCTCTAAAAATGCAAATCATTTGGTGCAACACAAGAGAAACTCGGTAACTAAAGCTCTTAGAGGAAAGCCCTTTCCCAGAGCTAATGTTCTTCCGCCCAGTGATTGAATAAATCGATCCATTTATTACAACATCTTCACTTAAGTTTTTTTTTTTAATCCCTAGATAAATGTGTCTAAGAGTACTAGAGGACTTTTCTTTATCACTAAGAAAACTGATTACACTTGTTAATTTGGCTTTTAATCCTAGATATAGCAAAACAAATACCATAAACAAGTGTACAAGAAATCAATATAGATCTGTTCAATATCAGATTGATCAGAAAAGGATTTAGTAAGATTGTAAGATGTAAAATGCCAATGTACAAACAAAGCCCTTACTTATGTAATATGGCTTTAGACAAGCTCTGGATCTGAGAGAAACTATTTCTGAAAACAGAAATGGTGTGCTTTTGTTGCATTAGAGAGAAATCCCCAGAAGGCCTACCTATCCAAGGTATTTAATGTGAATATTTGTTTCTAAATGATTTCTTTTCTTTTGTCCAGCCAATCTTGTTAATTCACGGAGCACCCTATCACAGGGTCTTCATGTACACTTAACAAGTGTAAGGTTGGTCATAAAAAATAGATAAAACAACATTCTTAAAAGCTCAGATATCACAAGGAAAGGTTGTCAGCCATTCTTTTCAGAGGTGAGGACAACGAGAAATAAAAAGTGTACGCAAAGGCTTCTCAAATGCTGCTTAGACCACCTCTGGGTCTAAAACCACAGGTGTTTTGTAGAAGCCAAATAGCAATCCAATTGCTCAGTGAACACTTTTGATGAAGCATATTTTAAATTCCCCTTGTATAAAAATGAGTGAGAAGAAGATTAATGCTACTTTACTGTTCAAGTGACACCAATTTTGAACGGGGCTTTTCCAATAGTGGGTAGAGCTTATGTTGAACACACACTGTGTCTGTCCACTGGTAATCCCTTTTCAGTTGTCATTCATTCAACAGATATTCACTGAGTACCACCTGAGTGAAAAATATACATTTGAGAGTGACAGATGCTGGGGTACAGTTGGTAGCAGTGTTCAGGTGAGATGGATTCAGGAGTCCATGGCTGGGGAGAGGGTTGTAGTGGAGGACTCAGCATGATTTTCTGTACTAGTGCCTGGTCTTCAGAGAAGAAGTGAGAGCCTTATGTACAATTTGTTAAAGCAATTAATAGCGCTATATGAAAGGAGAGAAGGTTAGCACTCCCCTGGACAAGGATGGAAGAGGTCCTCAGGCCTGCCAACACGCATATGACTGCCAACACAGGACACGTGGGTTCAATCCCTGGGTCAGGAAGATGCCCCAGAGGAGGAAATGGCAACCCACTCCAGTATTCTTCCCTGGAGAATATCATGGACAGAGGAGACTGGCAGGCTACAGTCCAAGGAGTTGCAAAGAGTTGGTCAAGACTGAATGACTAAGCAACAAACAACTATGAGGGAGCAGAGGGTCTGGGAAAAAAAAAAATACTAACACATTAAAAGAATACATATAAATGCATTTAAGTGCTTGTATCAGGGAACATAAGCCTGTTGGGCTTCCCATGGTCAGACTCAGAGTCTTTGATAGGTTGATTGGCGGGTCAAATACTTGAGGAGCAAAGAATCTCGTGTTAGAGTTTGTATCCTTAATGTGTGTACATTACACACCTGAACGTGTATTTTGACGTGAAGATGTCATTTTTGAAAAAAATTTTGTGGTTTGAATATAAGTATGTAATCACAATTTTTTGTAATCTTCAGATTATAGGCTTTTCTCTTCTGAAAAGTAATATATTCATCCCTGTACCTTGCATGGTATCTTCAGTTCAGTTCAGTTCAGTTCAGTTCAGTCACTCAGTTGTGTCTGACTCTTTGCGATCCCATGAATCACAGCACGCCAGGCCTCCCTGTCCATCACCAACTCTCGGAGTTCACCCAAACTCATGTCCATTGAGTTGGTGATGCCATCCAGCCATCTCATCCCCTGTCGACCCCTTCTCCTCCTGCCCCCAATCCCTCCCAGCATCAGTCTTTTCCAATGAGTCAACTCTTCCCATGAGGTGGCCAAAGTATTGGAGTTTCAGCTTTAGCATCAGTCCTTCCAAAGAACATCCAGGACTGATCTCCTTTAGAATGGACTGGTTGGATCTTCTTGCAGTCCAACAGACTCTCCAACACCACAGTTTAAAGCATCAATTCTTCAGCGCTCAGCTGTCTTCACAGTCCAACTTTCACATCCATACATGACCACTGGAAAAACCATAGCCTTGACTAGACGGACTGTTGTTGGCAAAGTAATGTCTCTGCTTTCGAATATGTAGTCTACATTGGTCATAACTTTTCTTCCAAGGAGTAAGTGTCTTTTAATTTCATGGCTGCAATCACCATCTGCAGTGATTTTGGAGCCCCCAAAATAAAGTCTGACACTGTTTCCCCATCTATTTCCCACGAAGTGATGGGACCAGATGCCATGATCTTCGTTTTCTGAATGTTGAGCTTTAAGCCAACTTGTTCACTCTCCACTTTCACTTTCATCAAGAAGCTTTTTAGTTCCTCTTCAGTTTCTGCCATAAGGGTGGTGTCATCTGCATATCTGAGGTTATTGATATTTCTCCCAGCAATCTTGATTCCAGCTGTGCTTTCTTCCAGCCCAGCGTTTCTCATGATGTACTCTGCATAGAAGTTAAATAAGCAGGGTGACAATACACAGCCTTGACGTACTCCTTCCTATTTGGTACCCGTCTGTTGTTCCATGTCCAGTTCTAACTGTTGCTTCCTGACCTGCATGTAGGTTTCTCAAGAGGCAGGTCAGGTGGTCTGGTATTCCCATCGCTTTCAGAATTTTCCACAGTTTATTGTGATCCACATAGTCAAAGACTTTGGCATAGTCAAAAAGCAGAAATGTTTTTCTGGAACTCTCTTGCTTTTTCCATGATCCAGCGGATATTGGCAATTTGATCTCTGGTTCCTCTGCCTTTTCTAAATCCAGGTTGAACATCAGGAAGTTCACGGTTCATGTGTTGCGGAAGCTTGGCTTGGAGAATTTTGAGCATTACTTTACTAGCGTGTGAGATGAGTGCAATTGTGTGGTAGTCTGAGCATTATTTGGCATTGCCTTTCTTTGGGATTGGAATGAAAACTGACCTTTTCCAGTCCTGTGGCCACTGCTGAGTTTTCCAAATTTGTTGGCATATTGAGTGCAGCACTTTCACAGCATCATCTTCCAGGATTTGAAATAGCTCCACTGGAATTCGATCACCTCCACTAGCTTTGTTTGTAGTGATGCTTTCTAAGGCCCACTTGACTTCACATTCCAGGATGTCTGGCTCTAGGTGAGTGATCACACCATTGTAATTATCTTGGTTGTGAAGATCTTTTCTTGCTACCTCTTCTTAATATCTTCTGCTTCTGTTAGGTCCATACCATTTCTGTCCTTTCCTGAGACCATCTTTGCATGAAATGTTCCCTTGATATCTCTCATTTTCTTGAAGAGATCTCTAGTCTTTCCCATTCTGTTGTTTTCCTCTATTTCTTTGCATTGATTGCTGAGGAAGGCTTTCTTATCTCTCCTTGCTATTCTTTGGAACTCTGCATTCAGATGCTTATATCTTGCCTTTTCTCCTTTGCTTTTTGCTTCTCTTCTTTTCACAGCTATTTGTAAGGCCTCCCCAGACAGCCATTTTGCCTTTTTGCATTTCTTTTCCATGGGGATGGTCTTGATCCTTGTCTCCTGTACAATGTCATGAACCTCTGTCCATAGTTCATCAGGCACTCTGTCTATCAGATCTAGTCCCTTAAATCTATTTCTCACTTCCACTGTATAATTATAAGGGATTTGATTTAGGTCATACCAGAATGATCTAGTGGTTTTACCTACTTTCTTCAATTTAAGTCTGATTTTGGCAATAAGGAGTTCATGATCTGAGCCACAGTGAGCTTCCAGTCTTGTTTTTGCTGACTGTATAGAGCTTCTCCATCTTTGGCTGCAAAGAATATAATCAATCTGATTTCAGTGTTGACCATCTGGTGATGTCCATGTGTAGAGTCTTCTCTTGTGTTGTTGGTAGAGGGTGTTTGCTATGACCAGTGCGTTCTCTTGGCAAAAGTCTATTAGCCTTTGCCCTCCTTCATTCTGTATTCCAAGGCCAAATTTGCCTGTTACCCCAGGTATTCCTTGACTTCCTACTTTTGCATTCTAGTCCCCTTTAATGAAAAGGACACCTTTTTTAAGGTGTTAGTTCTAAAAGGTCTTGTAGGTCTTCATAGAACCATTCAGCTTCAGCTTCTTCAGTGTTACTGGTTGGAGCATAGACTTGGATTACCATGATATTGAATGGCTTGCCTTGGAAACGAACAGAGATCGTTTCTGAGACTGCATCCAAGTACTGCATTTCAGACTCTTTTGTTGACCATGATGGCTACTCCATTTCTTCTAAGGAATTCCTGCCCACAGTGGTAGATATAATGGTCATCTGAGTTAAATTCACCCATTCTAGTCCATTTTAGTTCACTGATCCTTAGAGTGTCAACGTTCACTCTTGTCATCTCCTGTTTGACCACTTCCAATTTGCCTTGATTCATGGACCTGACATTCCAGGTTCCTATGTAATATTGCTCTTTACAGCATCGGTTCTTGCTTCTATCACCAGTCACATCCACAACTGGGTATTGTTTTTGCTTTGGCTCCATCCCTTCATTCTTTCTGGAGTTATTTCTCCACTGATCTCCAGTAGCATATTGGGCACCTACCGACCTGGGGATTTCCTCTTTCAGTATCCTATCAGTTTGCCTTTTCATACTGTTCATGGGGTTCTCAAGGCAAGAATACTGAAGTGGTTTGCCATTCCCTTCTCCAGTGGACCACATTCTGAGTATATACTTAATGTTTCCTGAATGAACACAGCTTGTAGCTTATGATTTGGTTTTAAAAATGTGACAAGTGATAACTGGAAGTTTGGGATTGACATATACACACTACTACATATAAAATAGATAACTTATGAGGACCTACTGTATAGCACGGGTAACTTTACTCAATACTCTGTAATAACCTATATGGGAAAGAATCTAAAAAAGAGTGGATTATATATATTTATAAGAGTACACTTTGCTCTAACATGAAACTAACAAAACATTGCAAATCAAACTAAACTTCGATAATTTTTTTTAAAAAAATGCAACATATCATTGACAGAGGAATGGATAAAGAAGAGGCAATACATATATACAGTGGAATATTACTCAGCCATAAAAAGAATTAATGCCATCTGTAGTAATGTGGATGGACCCAGAGAGTGTCATACTGAGTGAAATAAGTTAGAGAAAGACAAATATCACATGACATACTTATATGTGGAATCTGAAATATGACACAAGTGAACTTACCTACAAAACAGAGACAGACTCACAGACACAGAGCACAGACTTGTGGTTGCTGAGGCGGAGTGGGGAGGGCTGGATTGGGATTTGGGGATTAGCAGATGTGAGCTATTAGATGCAGAATGGATAAACAAGGCTCACTGTATAGCACAGGGAGCTATATTCAATATCCTGTGATAAAGCAGAATGGAAAAGAATATAAAAAGAATATATATGTATAACCGAATCACTTTGCTATACAGCAGAAAGTAACACAGCATTGTAAACCAGATATACTTTAAAAAATTCTCAACTCCGCTTATACCAAAAAATTGTGATATAATAAAGTATTGCTTGGCACAAAGCAGATGACCAATAAATATCTATTGAAAAACAGAATAAATGACCTATGACTGCCCTTAAAAGTTCAGGTGAGAGCACAAAAGACAAAACTATTGGTCTGAAAAGCCAGCTAATTTAGAAAAAAGTTCCCCAGCAAGATCTATAGATAACTCTTTAATGAATACATAAGAAGTACTCAGTTTTAAAGAACTTGCTTTCTTCTTAAATATATTATTTTGTCATCTTTCTAGAAAAGCAGAAAAAGTCTAAATTCTTAGTTAATATATCTGAAGTGCTTCAGAGAAGAAAAGGGATCTTTATACATAGTTGCTAAAACTAATTTAAAACAGTTGAATTTGAAAGAACTACTTATTTTCTGGAGGGGAGCATTATATCATTTTTTAATTGAAGTATGGTTGATTTACAATGTTGTGTTCAGTTATACATACATACATTTTTCCCAGGTTATTTTCCCTTGTAGGTTATTGCAAAATATTGAGTATGGTTCCCTATGCTATACATTAGGTTCTGGTTGGTTATCCATTTTATATATGGTAGTGTGTATATGTTAATCCCAACAGCCTAACTTATCCTTTCCCCCTTCCCCTCTGGTAACCATAAGTTTGTTTTCTATGTCTGTGGGTTCATTTCTGTTTTGTATATAAGTAAAAAGCCCACTTATTCAAAATTTGTTTCTTTTCCCTGGTGGCTCAGACAGTAAAGAACCTGCTTGCAATACAGGAGACCAGGTTCGATCCCTGGGTCAGGAGGATCCCCTGAAGAAGGGAATGGCAACCCACTCCAGTATTCTTGCCTGTAGAATTCTGTGGACAGAGGCTACAGTCCATGGGATCATAAACAGTCAGACACGACTGAGTGACTAACACTTTCACTCTAATGAAAGAAGGTTTAAGCTACACAAAGTATCTTAATTTTTATGGATTCTGTTGTTTTAAAGAGCAAAGAGGATATGGAGTCACTTCTGTGCATTTCGGTTATGTAATTGTATTAGGCATAGAGGAGAGAAAAGAGGAAGACAGCAGAATCAGAAGACTGCTTTTCCTTACTACACAAATAACCTCCTCCTTTCAAGTTCACCTTCTTTGGCTCTCTTGCAATGTGGCTGGGGGAAAGAAAAAGTACCGTATTTCATAACTGACAATTTATATGTGGAAAGACAATACATAAATTATGTTTTAATGAATGGGAAACTATTAAAAATGATGACAATACATATTTAGATGACAAAAATTACTTGAAAAGGTTTATTTTTTATGGTTAATCCCATTAAGAATAAATTAAGTTGAAGAAAAATATAAAATAAGATTTTCAGTTATAGGACTATATCAAATTTTTAAAAAGGCCACATCAAATTTACAAGTATATATACAATACATAATTATATGAATATTTGATATATAAATAATAGGGATATATAAGTGCTGCTGCTGCTGCATCGCGTCAGTCATGTCCGACTCTCTGCGACCCCATAGACGGCAGCCCACCCGCTCCCCCATCCCTGGGATTCTCCAGGCAAGAACACTGGAGTGGGTTGCCATTTCCTTCTCCAATGCATAAAAGTGAAAAATGAAAGTGAAGTTGCTCAGTTGTGTCTGACTCTTCAAGATCCCATGGACTGCAGCCTACCAGGCTCCTCCATCCATGGGATTTTATATAAGTGAATATAATATAAATATATTAAAACATGTATAGTATAGATACAAAGTATATATATGCATACATATACATATATATATTCATTGCAATTTTTATTTAAGAAACTGGGAGTAAAAAACCAAATACTTCATGCAGTTTAAAGTTGTGTGAATCTGTTCCTGCATCTTGCAGCACTTTTATCATATGTGCTGGGAATGTCAAGTGAGTTACATAACAATTTGAGTAGCGTCCCTTGTAGCTTTACATCTAAACCACCTATCTAAAAAACTTCTCTGACACAACCTTGCCTGTTATCTCAGTTCTCTGTCACTCATGCTGATCTGTTTTCTTATTTAACAGATGACATAATGCTGGAGAGGATGTGGAGAGAAGGGGACCCTCCTCTACTGTGGGTGGGAATGTAAATTGGTACAGCCACTATGGAGGACAGTATGGAGGTTCCTCAAGAAACTAAAAATAAAACTACATGGCCCAACAATCCCACTCCTGGGCATATAGCCAGAGAAAACCGTAATTTGAAAAGATATGCGCACTCCAATGTTCACTGCAGCACTCTTTACAACAGCCAAAACATGCAAATGTAAATGTCTATTCATGGAGGAATAGATAAAGATCTGGTACATATACACAATGGAATATTACTCAACCATTACAAAGAACAAAATAATGCTACTTGTAGCCATACGAATGACCTAGAGATTGTCCATACTAGGTGAATTAAGTCAGACAAAGAGACACAAATATTTTATGATATTTGGTGAAGTGTATCTCCAGATCTCTGGCTTTTTTTTTAAACTAGGTTGTTTCTTTTCTTACTGTTGAGTTTTAAGAGTTCTTTGCATATTGTGAATAAGGTTCTTTATCAGAAGTGTCTTTTGCAAAGATTTTCTCCCAGTCTATGGCTAGTCTTCTCATTCTCTTGACTACTATTTTTTTAGTACATATGGAGTTGCTTCATTCATTGCTAATAGTGTAAGAGTGTTTCACCTATGGATGCACCATAATTTAACCAGCCACTAAATGCCTTGTTGAACATTTAAATTGTTTGCAACCTTTTATAGTTACAATACTGTGAATCAATACTTAGGCATTTGTAAGGCTTTTGCCTTTGTTCTTCCTTCAGTCTGGATTGTCCCTCACCCTTCTCCCCACCAACAGACACTTATGTTCACTCCCTTACTTTAATAAGGTCTCTCCCGAAATGTTACCTCTTCTGAAAGGTCTTCTTTAGCCATTCTATCTAAAGTAGAATTGTCCGATTCCATCACTCTCTGTCCATACACAGTGGGATATATATATCATATTTTACTGCATGTTACATCATGATGTATTATGTCATGTTATGTGCTTATGTTTGCAGCTCTAGATTCCCCTCTAGTGAATAAGCTGGATGAGAATGGAGACTATGTTTTATTTGCTGCTGTATCTCCAGTGCCTCAGACAATGCTTAGCACATAGAGATGCTTAGTAAATAGGTGAAAGAATGAACAAGCAAATGAATGAATGAATGTGTTGAGTAAACACAGAATTATGGGTCAAAGCTGTGTGCCCTTTAAATGTCTATAACTGCCAGACCACTCTCCCTAGAGGTTGTATTTAGTCTTTTACCAGTAATACATGGGATATAACTGTACCATCACATGCTCACCAAACATATTGCATTATCAAACTTGCCAATTTGAAAGCTAAAAATTTCTTCTTATACTTTTCATTCACATTTTTCTTATCATGAGTAAAGATTAGCATTTTTTCACTTTTTAAAATTGTACACAATTTTAAAATTCACTTTTCAGTAAACTCTCCATATCCTTGTTGTTGTTGTTGTTGTTGTTAAAAATGGGGTTACTGGTCTTTGGCTTACTGATTTATGATCTCTTTTTATAAAGAGATGGGATCTTTGTGATATTTACAGATTTTTTCCCCAGGTTCATTTAAAACTTTAAAAAAAAAAAAACTCGTTTGTGGTATGTTGTCATGTAGTACTGCTTTATTTTTATGAAGGCACATTGCTAGTTTTCCTCTTCTGGTTGTAGAGTTCGGTTGGTTACCCTGTGATCTCAGGTCTCTTATGAGCTCAAGAAAAATTTATTTTGCAGATTTTGTAGTTCTGTTGTTGCTGTAAGGATGAGAATGACATTTTTTCTAGCTTTCTACATTTAAGCAGAAGTTAGAAGACTATTAATTTTTACATATTAATTTTGTATCTAGTCATCAAATTATAAGGATTTTCATTTGCTTTTCCTTGGTTTTTCAATTAAGTGATTATATCTACATAAATAAGCATGCACTCTTCTCATCCTTTTCTAGTTCTTATATATCTTCTTTTTTTTTCTATGACAAGGTTAAAAGATAGCCGTGATAGTGGGTATCTTTATGTTATTATTATCTTTAATGGAATTATTCCTATCACAGATAATAAATTTTATTAAATGTATTGTGCTCTCCATTGGAATAATCAAGTGATCTTTCTCTTCAGTTGTTCATGCACTCAGCAAATTGGTGAGACACATATAATGTGTCTATGTTCTAAGTTTTGGGGATACAATACTGAGGAAAGGAAGTGGAGATGAATCTTGTTGTCATGGAGTTTATATCTCTAGAGGTTAAAGACAGATGGTAAATAAATAAAACATGTTATGTCAGATGATAATATATGCTATAGGGGAAGCAAAGTGTATACCTATAAGGAATGTATATTCGTGTGTGTGGGGGGTGGTTTGCAACTTTTAAAAGTATGACCAGGGAGAGTGGGAGGGAGGTCCAAATGGGAGGGGATATATAGCTGATTCACATTGCTGTACAGCAGAAACTAACAACATTGTAAAGCAATTATACCCCAAATAAAAAAGTATGACCTGATGATATTTGACTGAAATTCTAAGGGAAATACGCTTTGGAAATATCTTGAAGGAGCACTGCACAAGCAAATACGAAGGTCCTGGTGTGGGAGCACGCCTGGTGTGGTCCAGGAACAGAAAGAGGACCCCTACGGGCAGAGGAAGAGAAGCACAGGTCGGTGAGATGAGTAGGAAGATTATCAGAGAGGTGACGGAGGGCCAGATCACGCATGGTCTCACAGGCCACTGTGGGCACGTTAGCTTGCACTCCACGTGAGATAGGAAATCATTTGGAGGGATTCTAAGCAGAGAAGTGATGTAATCTAACTTTATTTTTAAAGGGTAACTCTGAAAACTATTGAGTAGATTGTATAGGAAGCTATTTAACAGTCCAAGCAAGATTAGGATGGCTTGGACCATGCCGTAGCAGGGAGATCATAAGACGTTACATGATACTGGACACATTTTTAAGGAACAGGATTTGTTGGCAGACTGGATGTGGATGTGAGGAGACTAAGGACGACACTCACGTTTAAATCTGTACACGAATGGGCTCCCCAGGTGGCACTAGTGGTAAAGAGCCTGCCTGCAGATGCAGGAGACGCTATCAGACACGAGTTCGATCCCTGAGTCGAGAAGGTCCTCTGGAGAAGGGCATGGAAACCCGCTCCAGTATTCTTGTCCACGGAGAACCCCATGGACAGAGGAACCTGGTGGGCTATAGTCCATAGGGTCACAAAGAGTCAGACATGACTGAAGCAGATTAGCACCCATGCACAAATGAAGCATCCATTAACTGGGACCTGAAAGCCTAGGGGAGCACTCTTTGGGCTCATTTGAAGTTAAGTGATGAGAGGATGATTTTGCACCTTCCAAATTTGAGATGTCTGGTAGATATCCAAGTGAAGATGTCAAGGAGGAATTTGTGTACAGAATTCAGGGGAGGGCTCCAGGCTGCATATATAACTTTGAGCTCACTTCAGTTGTGTCCGACTCTGTGCGACCCCATAGACGGCAGCCCACCAGGCTTCCCCGTCCCTGGGATTCTCCAGGCAAGAACACTGGAGTGGCTTGCCAATTCCTTCTCCAATGCATGAAAGTGAAAAGTGAAATTGAAGTCGCTCAGTCGTGTCCAACTCTTCCCGACCCCATGGACTGCAGCCCACCAGGCTCCTCCGTCCCTGGGATTTTCCAGGCAAGAGTCCTGGAGTGGGGTGCCACTGCCTTCTCCATCTATTAATGAATAACTAATACTTAACCCATGAAACTGGAGGAGATAAATAAGAGAATGAGTGCAAACAAAAAAGAGAAGAAACTAAAGCTCAAGCTATGAGTCTAATATTTAAAGATCAGGTAGACTGGGTGGAATCAGCAAAGGAGACTGAGAAGGAGCGGCTAGGGAGGAAGGAGGAGCCAATGAGGTAAACCACTGAGAAGAATATTTAAAGAAGAGGGAGTGCGACTTCCCTGGTGGGCCAGTGGCTATGACTCTAAGCTCCCAATGCAGGGGGCTTGGTTCAATCCCTGGTCAGGGAACTAGATCCCACATGCCACAACAAAGATCAAAGCTCCTGAGTGCGCCAACTAAAACCTAGTTCAGCCAAATAAACAAAGAAATATTAAAAAAAGACAAAGGAGGAGGGAGTAATCAACCCTGCTCAGGGCTGCTGATAGGTCAAATAAGATGAGGAGGGCTGGGAAATGACGACAGGGTTTGACGATGTGAAACTCATTGACGAGCTCGAGAAGAGCAATCTTGGTAGAAGGTGGGACGGAACTAAGTGGTTCAGGAGCGAATGGGAAGACAGTAATTACAGACAACTAACATAGATGACTCTTTAAATTGCGATAAAGTGAAATAGAGAAATGGTACAGTAACTGGTGAGAAGTTGTGAGGTTAAAAGACGAGAGAAATGACAGTACGTTCATATACTGATAAGAATGATCTACAGGCCATTTAATGCAGATGGAGAGGGAGGGGAGAACTGTTGGAGGTAATGGCTTTGAGAAAATGAGAATGGATGAGACATAGTACACAGGTGGACAGGTTGGCCTAGGCTAGAAGCGTAACAGTCAATCCTCAGTAAAAGGAGAGACTGTATATTGAGCAGAGATGTCAGTGAATGAGTAGACGTGAAGATATTTCACTGAAGTATTCTTTTGATTTTTTAAAAAATGAAATAAGAAATAGGGTCATCAATTGAGAGTGAGGATGGACAAGAAAACTGTTGGAGGTTTGGGTAAAGGGGACAAAATGTGACATAATTGTCTAGGAGAAGGGAAGAGAGAATGAACTCAGGGAATATAATGATCAGAGTTAGCATTAAGGGCCCACTTGAGGTTAGTGATCATGAATTTAAAACGAGGCCAACCACTTGGCTGTATATTTTTCTGCAGTGACATTCTGTGGTAAAGATACAAATAAGAAGTAGGCAGAGAGTTCAGTGATTAATGTAATGGTTTTATCAGGCAAGTACGCAGAAGACAGAGAGGTAAGGGATGGATCACAGACTTAAGTTGCTCTCATTAAGTTTCCAGAAATGTCAACCTTAACTTTGATCCTGAGTGTCAGCATTTCCTGCTCTTGCTTTCAACTTGATGCTGGTAGATTTCTTCCCGAAACTAACATCTCCACATTGTTAAGCCTTAAGTCTCACAGGAGAATTCTTACACTTTTACCTGTGTCCCCAATTTATTATCTTTTTTCCTTTGTTTTTAAGCAGCTTAAAGTCTGTGATCCATCTTTTACCTCTTTATATAGGTTGGGTAATTTCATAGGTGAATGGATCGGAGGATTATTCCAACTATTTTGAGAAAGGGGCAGAGATTTCCAGGAATTGGATCACTGCTCACTTTTTGGCCTTTATGATTGGCCTCAGAAATGTCATAGTGCCTGTGAGTGTGTTATTTAGCACGCTGATGTATTACAATGAGCGTATAGTGAGGCTCAGGTCTAGTGGAATACACGCACCATTTTGAATTATGGCTTTCTCAGGGTATGTGCCCAGTTGTGGGATTGGTGGGTCATATGGTAGTTCTATTTTTAGTTTTTTACACTTAATTTTTTTTTTTTTAGTTTTTAAAGGAACCTCCATACTTTAATTCATAGTGGTTGTGAATTACATTCACAACAATTTACATTCCCACTAACAGTGTGAGAGGGTTCCCTTTTCTCCACACGTTCTCCAGCATTTATTGCTTGCAGATTTTTTGATGATGGCCATTCTAACTGGTGCGAAGTGACACATCTTTGTAGTTTTGATTTGCATTTCTCTAATAATGAGCAATGTTGAGCATCTTTTCATGTCTTCACTGGCCATCTGTATGTCTTTTTTAGAGAAATGTCTATTTAGGCCCTCCACCTATTTTTTGAGTGGCTTGTTGCTTGTATGTTTTGATATTGAGCTGCATGAGCTGCTTGTATATTTTGGAGAGTAATTCTTTGTCAGTTGCTTTGTTTACTACAGCACTGTTTACAATAGCCAGGACATGGAAGTAACCTGGGTGTCCACTGACAGATGGATGGATAAAGAAGATGTGCTACACACGTACAATGGGATATTGTTTAGCTGTGAAAAGGAATGCAGTTGGGCCATTTGTAGTGATGCGGATGGATCTAGAGTCTGGCATAAAGAGTGAGGAAGTCAGAAAGAGAAAACCAAACATCCTATATTAACACATACGTATGGAATCTAGAAAGATGGTGTAGATTTGCTGTTTGGAGAGGAGGAACAGAGATGCAAACGTAGACGAGGGACGTGTGGACACAGTGGGGGAAGGGGAGGGTGAGACGACCTGGGCGAGTAGGACTGACTTATACACGGCACCACGTCTCAAACGGACAGCCAGTGGGAAGCTGCTGTATAGCACAGGGAACGCAGCTCAGTGCTCTGTGATGACCTAGAGGGGTGGGGTGTGGAGGATGGGAAGGTCATTCAAGAGAGAGGGGATGTATGTGTACATATAGCTGGTTCACTTCATTATACAGCAGCTACTAACACAATATTGCAATGCAATTATTCTCCAACTTAAAAAATAAATAAATACTGTTCTAGTGGAAGTTGACTTGTCTGCCATCGTGAAACTAGTTGATCCTGACCAGTTCTCATTGTGTCCTCAATGGCTATGTCATTCTTTTAAAAGTTGTGTCCTGCCCTCTTCTTGTCTCTTTCTCTGTATTTATTATGTGAAGCAAAGTGGAGGGGCAGAAGATAGTGGGATTTTTGAAACTGAGTTTCTGAAGGCAGTGTAGTTTTCACTATTGAAAAGGTCTAGGTTTAATGACAGGAATGAGTTGGTAAGATAAGATGAGAGACAAGGTCACTGAAGGAGAGGAAGTTAAGAAAATGAGAGAAGAAAATGCTCGAAGATCATTATGTGTGGTAACAATGAACCAGGAGCTGAAAGCTTCAAGGGATGAAGAGGAGAGACATGGAGACAGATGACTGCAAACCATAAGAGAATACAGTCTCATTACTTGAGATTTATAGGTAGGGTTTTAGCCTGCAAAAAGTAGCAGTAAGGTCAAGGTTACTTGTCATACCTTTAGGCTCAAAGGTCCCAAGGCTATGGAGGAGAAGACTGCCATCACTTGAGAACACAGCAGAGAAGGTGATGTCTTGGGAAGACAGCCAGGTTTCAGTTAGCACAAGCAATAAAAAGAATCCTGGGAGAAAAGGTGGAGGGTGCTGCTTTTCTGACTGTGGGTTTCTGAGGACTCAATGAAAGATTTCAGGGTTTGAAGAGAACTAGGATTGGGGACAAATGGATATACAGAAAACCTTTTGGGAGGACAGTCTTGGGAGATGAGGATTTTTTGTCATCACTGGTCTGAACAGTGACAACAGACATAATGAGATTCCTCCTGAGAGTCTACAGATAGCAGGGGTAAAGCTGCAAGACTGGGCCAATGCAAGGGGTTTTGCGTGGAGCTCACAGAGACTGGCTCCCCTCTCTGTGCAGGCCAGCTTTGATGTGGAGGCAGAAATGAAGTGACATTATACAACACCTGGCTCTCTGGATGAATAGGGGGAGCCCTGGGATCCATCTGTACTCTTACAGTGGGGTCTGAGGGAAGGCCATGCTCATCCCAGTTGCAGTCAGTTATATTAATAGATCTCCTAATAGGGGCTGTCTTCACACTCCTATTAGAAACCTCAGTTGGTCATGGCATGGTATCCTTTTAATAGTTTACTTGATTCTGCTTATTCAAGATTTTGTAGTATAGTTTGAAAGTGAAATTGGTCTATAATTACTTATCTCTTTTAGTGCTTTGTTAAATTTTTGGATTAAGTCTTATACTGGTTTCACAAAAATAATTGGATGCTTCCTTTTTTCCTGTAACCTTGAAAAGTTTAAATAGCATTAGAGCTATATATTTCTTAAAAGTTTGGTAGAATTCATTTGTGAATACTTTTTATAGGATTGAAATGTTACTATTGCTTTTTATTATACTGAATATTTGAAAAGAGAATCCATATTTTATCTCTTTAGCCTTGGCATGTAGCTGAGTGCCTGAAACAAACTATACAAATTATGATTATTTCAAGAAGAAAAGTGTAAGTTAAAATACTTTAACATGAGGATTTTTACTAGCTTTCCCTCTCCATTTTCAAGACTCCCACTTTAACTTAGCCTCTATTAATTGATCTATTATACTACTCTCTTAACTGCTCTCTCTGGCTTCTCTCTTTCTTGCCCCCAGTATCCATCTAAGATTCTACTCCTGGGTTAATCTTCCTAAAGGGCTGTTTTATTCATTTGCTGCTGCTGCTGCTGCTAAGTCACTTCAGTAGTGTCCGACTCTGTGCAACCCCATAGATGGCAGCCCACCAGGTTCCGCCATTGTTGGGATTCTCCAAACAAGAACACTGAAGTGGGTTGCCATTTCGTTCTCCAATGCAGGAAAGTGAAAAGTGAAAGTGAAGTCTCTCAGTCATGTCTGACTCTTCGCGATCCCATGGACTGCAGCCCACCAGGCTCCTCCGTCCATGGGATTTTCCAGGCAAGAGTACTGGAGTGGGTTGCCATTGCCTTCCTCATTATTCATTTGACCCTTGCATAAAAACTTAATTTTTTAAAATTTTATTGAAGTATAGTTGATTTACAGTGTTGTGTTAATTTCTGGTGTACAGCAAAATGATTCACATATATATATATATTTTTTTCCATATTCTTTTCCATTATGGTTTATTATAGAGTAGTGAATATAGTGCCCTGTGCTATATGGTAGGACCTTGTTTGCCCATTCTATGTATAATAATTTGTATCTACTAACCTCAGCCTCCCACCTCCCTTTACCCTTGGCAACCATAAGTCTGTTTTCTATGTCTATGAGTCTGTTTCTGTTTTGTAGATAAGTTCATTTGTGTCATATTTTAGATTTTAAATTAAGTGATATTATATGGTATTTGTTTTTCTCTGCCTGACTCACTTAGTATGATAATCTCCAGGTCCGTCCAACCTTTGCATTAGAAACTTTGAGAAACTTCCCAGTGACTAAAACACAAGTCCAAACCTTTCACTGCTCTCTACCTCAATCCATCTCCCATTTCTCTTTCATCATTTCCCCATAGACACAGTATGTTTAGGTAAGCTGGGCTCCTTGCCATTTCACAAACAATTTTTGTCTTTTTATTTCTGTTCTTTGTTCATGCTGTTCCACTGCTTATTTATTTATGTTCTAAGAAGATTCATACACCTTCATTATTGTGCCTGTTGCCTGGCTGCTTGTTCATGTCAGACTCCCTGTGACCCCATGGACATAGTCCATCAGGCTCCTCTGTCCATGGAATTTTCCAGGCAAGAATATTGGAGTGAGTTGCCATTTCCTACTCCAGGGGATCTTCTCAACACAGATTGAATATGTGTTTCCTGCATCTCCTGTACTGGCAGGTGAATTCTTTAACACGGAGCCACCTGGGAAGCCTCCACTAATCATTTAGACTTTTTTTTTCTATTCCCCGGTCCTTGGGTGTGTGTGTGTGTGTTTGCGTGTGCATGTGTGTGTGTGCATGCGCGCACTTAGTTCTCAATTGCTTCCAACTCTTTGTGGCCCCATAGAATGTTGACCACCAGGCATGGGGTTTTCCAGGCAGGAATACTGGAGTGGGTTACCATTTTCTGCACCAGGGGATCTTCCTGACCCACTGGGACAAAGAATTAAGCTCATTCCTCCAGCTCAACTCTTCCATGAATCCACTCATGAAGACAGAGTTATCTCTCATAGTTATTTGAAAAAAATCATGTGGCAGTATCTTGCATCCTCTAGCAAAATGAAAAATTCTTGAAGGTAAGAATCCTAACTTAGAGATCTTTACAACACTTACAGCATTTATTCAATAATAAATTTTTGAATGGGTGAGTGAATAGATCTAAAAACTGATAATGATTTACTCTAACAATTTAAGGTAAATTCTGAACATTCTCACTTAGTATGGATTTGACATGCTATGGAATTTAGCATCATGTTTTGATTAATACATGAACATTTGGATGAAATATATATGTTTTACACTTCTGTAAGTATGATATATATCACAATTACAAAAATTCATGAGCTTGCAGGAAATAATGGCAGTCATAGACCTAATTTCAAATATGTTTTCCTTGAAAAAAATCATAGCTTAATACTTAATGGACTTTAAGAGGCATATTTTAAAGTATTATTAGACCTATTATTTAAATAGAATCTAGTTACCTACCCTATTTTATGTTATTATGTTATCTAGCTAGAGTATGGATAACTTATTGTTTAAATCGCTGGTTTTCATCTTGAGAATGACAAATGCCTACCAAAAATGTCTTCCAGAGTGACTTTCTCAAGGTGTCAAATAGGAGCTGGAGGAAATATTACACTGATGATTTTCAGGTAATATTTGAACAAGCCAGGCTGTTATTAGCATGTAAACATAATATTATGGCTTTCCAGTGTACCTAGACATTTGCTTCTGAGAGACCACTGCCATCTCTTTTACGTTATCAGTGAGGTAATTTTTTTAAATGCAGAGGTTCTCCCCAAGGAACCTGGCAGTGGGCACTCCAGCCTGTTGGCACTGCACCAGAATACAAGCCTCCAGAACACCCGGCTTTGGAGGCCATCAGGGTTTGTGTTCAGGAGAGCCACAGGGCTGCAGGAGACAGAGACTCTGCTCTTAAGGGGCTCCTGCAGAATCTCCCAAGCTCTGAGACCTAAGGCAGAGGCACTAATTAGAAAAGATCCTGGGTCAGACTCCCCTGCTGATCTTGCACAGTGGCAGCCATTTTGGGGAGTTCACTATACCTTGAGGACACTGGTGCAGGCAACCTGAATTCAATAAAATTGTAGGATAGAAATTAATATGCAAATATGTTGCATTTCTATACACTAACAATGAGGTATCAGAGAAATTAAGGAAACAATTCCATTTACAATTTTGCATCAAAATGAATAAATCTGACCAAGGAGGTGAGAGACCTGTACATGGAAAACCTTGGTGGTGGTTTAGTCACTAAGTCGTGTCTGACTCTTGCAACCCTATGGACTGTAGCCTGCCAGGCTCCTCTGTCCGTGGGATTCTCCAGAGGAGCTTCACTGATTGTTCAGACGGTAAAGAGTCTGTCCGCAACATGGGAAACCTGGGTTCAACCCCTGGGTTGGGAAGATCCCCTGGAGAAGGAAATGGCAATCCACTCCAGTATTCTTGCCTGGAAAATGCCATGGATGGAGGAGCCTGGCAGGCTACAGCCCATGGGTTGTTTCTTGAAGTGGGGAAATCTTAAGACATTAATAAAAAAATTACAAATGATCAAACAAATGGAAAGATATACTGTGCTCATGGATGGGAGAATTAATAATGTTAACATGACCATATAGACAAGGCATTCTATAGATTCAATACAAACCCCATCAAAATACTAATGACATTTTTTGTAGAATTAGAACAAACAATTTTAAAATTTGCATGGAAACACAATAGATGCTGAATAGCCAAAAAAATCTTGAGGAAGAAGAACATAGTTAGAGATATCACACTCTCTGGTTCAAAACTATACTACAAAGCTACCATCATTAAAACAGTATGGTACTGGCACAGAAACAGACACATAGATCAATGGAACAGAATAGAAAGCCTAGAAATAAACACATGTTTATATGGTCAATTAATCTATGTCAAAAGAAGCAAGAATATATGGTTTCTTCACAAAACTGTGTTGGGAAAACTGGAAAGCTACCTGTAAAAGAGTCAAACTGTATTACTTTCTCACACCAAGTGCAAAAATAAATTCAAGATGTATTTAAAACCTAGGTGTAAGACCTGAAATCTTAAAACTCCTAGAAGAAAGCATAGGCAGTTCTCTCTTTGACACTGATTATAGTTTTTTTTTTTTTTTGATATGTCTCCTCTGGCAAGGGAAACAAAAGCAAAAATAAACAAATGGGGCTACATCAAACTAAAAAGCTTTTGTATGCCAAGGAAACTCTTAACAAAATTAGAAGGTAGCCTACTGAATGGGAGAAGATATTTGCAAATGACATATCTGATAATATTCAAAATATAAAAAGAACTCATGCAATTTAACATAAAAAACAGTCCCATTAAAAATGATCAGAGGACCTGAATAACCTTTTGCCAAAGAAGACACACAGATAACTAACAGACACATGAAAAGATGCTCAACATAACTAATCGTCAGGGAAATGCAAACCAAAACCACTGTGAGATACCACCTCACACCAATTAGAATGGTTATTATCAGAAAGAAAACAAATAAGTCCTAAGCATGTGGAGAGAAAGGAATTTTCATGCATTCTTGGTAGGAATGTAAACTGTTAAAACCGTTATGCAAAATAGTATGGAGGTTCCTCAAAAATGAAAACTACTGTATGGGATTCAGCAATTCTACTTTTGAGTATTTTTCTAAAGAAAACAAAAACAAGGATTTGAATGGATATATGCACCCCTGTGTTCAGTGCAGCATTATTTACAATAGCCAAGATATGGAAGTAACCTAAGTGTCCAGTGATTAAATAAATGGATAAAGAAAATGTGACACAAATATACAATGGAATATTGCTCAGCTATAGAAAATAATGAAATCTTACCATTTGCAGCAACATGGACAAACCTAGAGGATATTATGCTATGTGAAATAAGTCAGAAGAGGAAGGACAAATACCATTTTATTTCACCTGTATGTATAATCTAAAAACAAAATAAATGAACAAACATAAAAAAGCAGAAACAGACTCACAGATACAGAGAACAAACACGTGTTTGCCAGAGGTAAGGGGGCTGAGGGAATGAGTGAAATAGATGAAGGAGATTAGGAAGTACAGACTTCCAGTTACAAAATAAATGAGTCACATGGATAAAATATGTAGCATGGGGAATATAACCAGTAGCACTGTAATATCTCTGCATGGTAGCAGATGGTAAGTAGACGTGTGGTGTTGAGCATTTTTGAATGCAGGGAAATAAGCCACTTTGCTATGCACCTGGATCTACACAGTGTTCTGGGTCAACTACACTTCAAAACAAGACAAAACAGGAACAAAGGAAAAGCAAAACCACAGACTCAGCTGCCTAGAGACATGCGTGGGAGAACACATACTAAGCTGTCAATAGTACTACTCCTCAAGAAAGTATCTGTGTGTGGAAGGCACTTTGACTCTTGACCATCTACATTTTCCTTCGTAGAGCATTTGGGGAAAGGATGCTATCTAAGTATTAATGGGTGTGTGTGGAGGCTCAAGTTAAAAGTTAAGATCAGATATGGAGTAGTAAGGAATGTGACATCTTGGTTGAAAAAAGAATTTATTTGTGTCCCTTTTGGAATAGCAATAGAGCATATATTGCTGGAGTTACTAGATAATTTTATAGAGGGGGCACACAAGGATTCTTCCCATACTTCTTGCTTTCTAGGAAGAGAGAATTCTTGCAGTCTTTGCAGCTCGGATGGTATAGAATTCAGTATATATAGCGAATATATCTAATAATTAGAAATAAAAGGAACTTCCCTGGTGTTCCAGTGATTACGACTCTATGCTTCCCATGCAGAGGATGTGGGTTGAATCCCTGGTCGGGGAGCTAAGATTCCCACATGCCTTATGGCCAAAAAACCAAAGCATAAAGCAGAAATAATACTGTAACAAATTCAATAAAGACTTTCAAAATGGTCCACACCAAAAAAAATCTTAAACAAGTAATATTTCAAAACACTAAAAAATTTTTTCTTTAGACACATCAGTGTGAACGAACTTTCCTCTCTTCTTCCCTCCTTCCTTTCTCCCTCCCCCTTCCTTTTCCTCTCACTTCCTCCCTCCTATGTTTAAACAAAATAGTTGATCAGAGGATTCAGTTCAGTTCAGTTCAGCTCATTTCAGTCGCTCAGTCGTGTTCGACTCTTTGCGACCCCACGAATGGCAGCACGCCAGGCCTCCCTGTCCATCACCAACTCCCAGAGTTCACTCAAACTCATGTCCATCGAGTCGGTGATGCCATCCAGCCATCTCATCCTCTGTCGTCCCCTTCTCCTCCTGCCCTCAATCCCTCCCAGCATCAGAGACTTTTCCAGTGAGTCAACTCTTCACATGAGGTGGCCAAAGTACTGGAGTTTCAGCTTTAGCATCATTCCTTCCAAAGAAATCCCAGGGCTGATCTCCTTCAGAATGGACTGGTTGGATCTCCTTGCAGTCCAAGGGACTCTCAAGAGTCTTCTCCATCACCACAGTTCAAAAGCATCAATTCTTCGGTGCTCAGCTTTCTTCACAGTCCAACTCTTACATCCATACATGACCACAGGAAAAACCATAGCCTTGACTACTTTTGTTGGCAAAGTAATGTCTCTGCTTTTGAATATACTATCTAGGTTGGTCATAATTTTCCTTCCAAGGAGTAAGCACCTTTTAATTTCATGGCTGCAGTCACCATCTGTAGTGATTTTGGAGCCCAAAAAAATAAAGTCTGATCAGAGGACTAGATTGAAGTAAAGGTTAGATTTGAGCAGCCTACGTTCTATAAAACATCTTTTAGTGATCTAATTTTCTTCAAAGAGACTTGAATGTAATAGAAAACAAGTGAAGATAATAGAGAACACAATGCAAAATAAACTCCGCAGACAGGAGTTTTCTTTTTCAGCAAAAGCTGAAAGCAAAAGCTGTCGGCGAGTTCTCAGCCTGACAGCACAGGATAAATCAGTCTTCTGGTCTGGAGCCTTTCACTCTTCACCTGCATTAGTCGAAGACCTTTTGTCCTAGCAGGAAAGGCAGGCAAAGTCTCCAAATCTCATGGGGTAACATGCTCAGGAACATGGGTTTTTAAAGAGGAAAACATGCAAGGAAGCTTGAAAAGCATTTTATAATAGGCCTTAAGAGCACTGAAAGAACTCAGTTCACAGTGAATTTCAAGACAATCAGATTTCATCTGGATAAGCCTTTTCAATGCTCCAAATTGGAAAATTTCTATTACCTTCCTTACAGATCACTGAAAATAAGTGCCTGGCCCATGCTCTACCCAAGGTACAGTCACTCTCTTTTCAAGCTCAAAACAGATATTGATTTTCGTTTCAAACTCTAATGCCAAAATTAGCAGTGTCAGGTTGAATTAGAGGTAGATGGTTTAGAGAGTTCAACAGTGAGCAAGCAGCATGGCCAGACTGCCTTTTCTGGGTTATATTGTTGTTTTTTTTTTCTTTTCATGTCTTAAAGACAACAAAACATGGGATATAAGACGCCCTTCAGTTTTATGGTACCCAAAGAAATACTTAGTCCAATTTCACTCATTTATCTTTAGCCCATCAGTTTCCTTCAAGTGTCAGTTCAGGGGTCATAAATACATCTTCTTTGAGGATGATTATAGTTTGATTTCCTTCTGCTGGGCATTTTGCCTCTCACTTAGCTTTGGAAAAATCAAGATTTGTCTAGCAGTTTAAATTGACAGAGCATTTCATCTGCATTGTCCCGTAAAGGGGGTGGCGGCTCAGTTATTGAATTGGCCCATCAGTGGAGTGTGCATCCTTCATATCTGGGATTGATTGAAAGGAAAGGACTACAAATTGCAGTGTGAGAGCTTCCCTCACATGGAACCGTTCATCAAAGGAGCAGACCGAGCTTTGTAATGGGGGCATTTAGAGCATCCATTTACTATGAGGAGCAGGTGCCTGCAAACCCAAGTCACCCAGACTTGATTTATCAATAAGGAAGAGTGGCATATTGATAAGAGTGGCTTATTTATCAATAAGGAAGAGTGTTGCCAGCATGGCTTTGAGGGGAGCAAAGAGGGGAAAGGAATGAGTATGGATATCCTTGATAATCCTCTAAAATACTTCTATGTCTGTAGGATTAATAACATATCTGGTTGCTGCTTCTCTGTACCTCGAATGAAGGCAGCTTTTTCTAGATTGCTCCCATGAAGAGTGGGTGTTTGGTGTGTTTGTGTGTGTGTGAGAGACAGAGAGCAAGTGAGAGATGGAGGGAAGGAAGGAGGGGGAGCAGAGGGGAGGCAGAGGAGAGAAATGAAAAGTGAATAGGTAACCAAGTGCAGAGGTAGAAACTAGAGTTTCCTCAGTTTGGATCTGATGGAGTAAATGCCTATTAAACCACCCAAGCTGTCTTCTTGCAGACATTCTAGTCCCACAAAGGGTGGAGACCAGTTACTGAATTACTCCTTGAGCTTTGCGTGGAGACCCAGTAACTATCTCTGATGGGCAGGTGGCGGGCTCTCAGTGCTCCCATGGTGTGAATGCCTCACTCATCAGCCACTGGAGTATGCTGTCATCTGCTCACTGGTCTGTATATGTGCTCTTTGATGGCAGGATTTGCATTTTATTCATATTCTGTTTCCAGGGTCTAGAAAATGTCTGGCTTATGGTTTGCATTTTCAAGTTTGATGAATGACTGGCTAGTGGCCTACTCCCTGTGGGGAAGTTTTAGAGGTGAAGATGGGGAGTGATCCCCCAATCCTATAATATTTTAGGAGTAAAATATTAAGAAGAAAGTGGAGAGAGCTTCCCTTTCATCATCAATAGATCAAGAACCAGAGAGCAGGGACTTCCTCAGAAGTTCAGTGGTTAAGACTCTGAGCTCCCAATGCAAGGGACACGGGTTCTATCCCTGGTAAGGGAACTAACATTCTATATGCTGTACAGTGTGAAAATAAAAACAAAACAAAACAGAGAGAAAACAATGCTGAACATTAACACCCAGATACCTGGTATGGGTGTTGGACTATCACCGATTTTGATCAAGCTCCTGCCATATTAAGTTGGGGATATTAGATGAAGGATCTGAGGCAGATGCAGGCAGAAACTGGTGGACCACAATGAGGCAAGAGCCTAGAGAAAAAAGGGCATGGGGCATTCTGAGTGGACTGAGAGAAAGCAGAAATTTGTTGGAAAAAAACCAATGCTTCCTGGATGCAGAAGGGGGAAAAGACATGCAGGCAGGCAGGAAGAGCACCCAGGTCATGGAACTGGGACCGGCCATGAGTGTCAAGGGGGTGCTAACCTCCCGTGGTTGGCCATGCCCATGTTCTCGTTCCCGTTGGGTGCAGTAAATAAAGCGTGGCTAGGAAATCAGGAGAGGAAATGAAGAACGCCTTTTTCTTCCTGCTTTAGCTAGTAAATAAAATTTAACTAAAGTCTGAAATACAGCTCATAGTTTAGTATTAACTATAGTGGTTTAGTGGCTCAGTTGTATCCGACTCTTTGCGTCCCCATGGACTGCAGCCTGCCAGGCTCCTCTCCCCATGGGATTTCCCAGGCAAGAATGCTAGAGTGGGTTACCATTTCCTACTCCAGGGGATCTTCCTGACCCAGGGATCAAAACCCAGGTCTTCTGCATAGGCAGGCAGATTCTTTACCAACTGAGCCACCATTAACTATAGTCATGCTTAATACTCCATGGATGGAAGTCCACGTAAATGAGAGCTGATAGGAACAATCTCTGTGCTCTTGAGACCCCAGGTCTTCTGGTACAAAATGTAGTTCCCCTCTACCCACCTGACCTTAACTCATGCTGTACCAGTGTTTTCAATAATCTCTGGAACAACATGGTCTCGTGTCAATAGTATGAAGTCCCTAAGGGTTATTATTCAAATGTTTATCTAGAGATGGTGATAGGCTTTTAAAAAGGCATTTTGTTTTTGCTCTTGCCTTTAGCACTGGCCTCTAGCACTCCCACTGAAAGACAAGGCCCTGTTATTCACAAGGTATTTCTCTAAATGTGTTTTGTCTAAGGAATGCTACAACAGGAAAACCTATTTGCAAAGAGATGCTTTGCTTTCTCTGTTGTGATTGGGAAGCACAGCTAGTTTACTCTGTCTAAACACCCAGCTCAGCGATTGATGTTAGAGAAAGAAGCTCAGTCTCCTAGAGTGAGTGGAGTTTATAGACTAGCCTTCAGCTTGTAGATCCTCTGTACCAGCCCTAGGGGAGGATAGTTTTATAAATAAAATATTTGTGAACAGCAGTAGTCACAGCATTATTACAAACTTAAAAAAAAAAGATATCAAAGGGCACGGTTACATGAAACCAGCAACAAGCCAGCATTTGCTTCTCTGAACTATGCAGGGCTGTATCACCATGCAGGACTTGTTAGTATGCTCGAAAAATGATGGAAAGTTGTGTTAAAAAGGGGGATGTTAAAAATGTCACAAATTCCAAGTATACTGGTGACAATTTTCCAATTGCCTTAACAATATGCTGTTAGCTATTTTTATTTCGGAAGCAATTATGCTGTTTGATAGTGAACTCTAACTTGAGAAATCAGTCATGATTTTCCCTTTCATTTGATCCTGTGGCAAATATTAGAACACAATGAAATAATGGTTTACGAGTATTTTCCAGATAATTTTAGTTTTAACGAAAAATACTACTTTCCGGTGATTTTTATTTGTTGTTGTTGGGTTGTTTTATCTTTCCCTCCCCCACTGAGATCAAAGTATATTTAGAGAATGCTAGAGGGGACCATTCCTCGCTTCCCCAATTTCATAGGTTGGTGTGGTTTCTGCCCCCTTCCAGGCATAACTGAGATACACATATTAAGGTTCTGCACACAGGTCCGAAAGTAGCTCAGAGAATGATCCAGACCTAAGTCCAGCCTATCCCAGGAGCTAGATTATTTCTGGAAGCTTCAATTCAAATAGACTTTTGGTCTTCTTAAAGCAAATATATATCTCCCGGTTCAACATATTATAGTTTACTGAAATTCACCCCTCATGTTTACAAAGAGTCAGACGCTGATTTTCTTTAGCAAAGGCATCAGTCAGGTTATCAGATGTCTACTAATTTTCTCATGCTCAAGTTTTAGGAGTCCTACTAAGTAGACATCACAGCTATGAAGTTTGAAATAAAACAAGGACAAATGGGCATCATTTATGGGCATCATAAAATTAGGTGTCTGAAGTCTTAACATCATTTTGTCGAAAAATTATTCTGTGGTTAGACTGTCAAAAAGTTCACTGTTTAAGAAAGTCAGTGGACAGGTGTTTAACAGGATTAAGAAAAGTTGCCCCTATATGGATAAGGGAATTTTCAATACAAACTACCATCTTCTATATACCATTCCCATTGCAAAGGCAATCTTAGACGGTTAGCAGCTATTCCATGCCTCTTTCTCATTTTGTAGTCTAGGAAATAACCCTCAATTACATGAATTAGAGTAGGTCAATTAAAGAACACCAGGGCATAAAGATTATGAAGAAGATTCTCTTATGTCACAAGTTATGCATGAAAAACAATTCTTCCTGTCCTATTCTTTAGTAATTGGTAATCTTTCTAGAACAAATATATTCAAGTAAGCTCCAATGCACACTTTGCCCATCACATGCATAATCAGTGTTGAAATGAGAGCTGGCTGTTGGTGAACGATATTTTTTGAGTTGGGGGTCAAGGCTGCCTTGTATTCCTCTGGGTAAGATGTGGAAGTTGCAGATTTTAGAGTATTATTCCTAAACAGATTTTTTTTTTTAATAGACGTGTCTCTTTGCCCCCTTTTACTTACTTTCTTTACTGTGGTGTAGTATACATAATTTAAATAACCAGGGAATGTCTCTGGGCTCAAAACCACCTGCTGGCTTATATTAGCTAATTAATGGTGATTTATCTGAGTTACTAATTTGAGTAGAGGTGATTGCCTTTAGGAATTTGGGAAACGTTGCAAGAATTCTGATTAAAATTATGCCTTTGTGTGGACAGGCTCCTTAAATGACTTAAAAAAAAAAGTTTCCTGTTAGCAGATTTAAAAAAAAAAAAAAAAAAGAAACAAAACCAACGGCCAAATTGATGATTTTGTGTTGTTTTCTGGCTCAGATCATGTCTTATGGCAGCTTGTTTCCCTCTGTGATTCGATTTTATCTCTGCCAGGCTTCTTCTCATTTTGTCTCTTACATTAGGGTTTATTTGCTTTTGACTGCTTGAAAAATAGAACTGATCTTGAATCCATAGAGCTTAATCACTTTCCCCAAAACTAATACAGTAGATTTATTTTAGCCCAAGTTCTGTGTCAGGTTGGCTAGATTCCCAGGACTTGAATGTGTGAACTTAATGGTGGTACAATATCTGAGGTAGGAATATAATAGAAAGCTCTCAGTAGCAGATCTGTTGGATCAGTGTAACTTCATTTGTCTGCTGGTCTCAATATCTTTTAAGGCAATGGAGTGCACAGACAATGAGAACTGGCCATTTCTCTCTACTGTGATTACACTGATATTAGAACCACTCAAGAATCACCTTCGCAAATAAGTATATAGTAGACAACTGTTATGGAGACGGCAATGGCACCCCACTCCAGTACTCTTGCCTGGAAAATCCCGTGGGCAGGGGAGCCTGGTAGGCTGCAGTCCATGGGGTTGTGAAGAGTTAGACACGACTGATCTAACTCACTTTCACTTTTCACTTTCATGCATTGGAGAAGGAAATGGCAACCCACTCCAGTGTTCTTGCCTGGAGAATCCCAGGGATGGGGGAGCCTGGTGGGCTGCCATCTATGGGGTCGCACAGAGTCAGACACAACTGAAGTGACTTAGCAGCAGCAGCAGCAGCAGCAGCAGACAACTGTTAAACACACAATGAGGCTTCCATGAAGCATCAGTTTTAGTAACTGTGTTCAATTTTGGTTTCAGGAAAACAGTAACGAACCTCTTTGAGTCTTCCGGATTTAGGGATGATCTGACTAACCTAGGCAATCCCTACACCTCTGCCCACACCACATTAATTCAAGGAATGATAAAATGCATCCAGTGCTTTGTCGTGACTGCAGCCATGAAATTAAAAGACGCTTACTCCTTGGAAGAAAATTTATGACCAACCTAGATAGTATATTCAAAAGCAGAGACATTACTTTGCTGACTAAGGTCCATCTAGTCAAGGCTATGGTTTTCCTGTGGTCATGTATGGATGTGAGAGTTGGACTGTGAAGAAGGCTGAGCGCCAAAGAATTGATGCTTTTGAACTGTGGTGTTGGAGAAGACTCTTGAGAGTCCCTTGGACTGCAAGGAGATCCAACCAGTCCATTCTGAAGGAGATCAGCCCTGGGATTTCTTTGGAAGGAATGATGCTAAAGCTGAAGATCCAGTACTTTGGCCACCTCATGCGAAGAGTTGACTCATTGGAAAAGTCTCTGATGCTGGGAGGGATTGGGGGCAGGAGGAGAAAGAGACGACCAAGGATGAGATGGCTGGATGGCATTGCGGACTTGATGGGTGTGAGTCTGGGTGGACTCCGGGAGATGGTGATGGACAGGGAGGCCTGGCGTGCTGCGATTCATAGGGTCGCAAAGAATCGGACACGACTGAGCGACTGAACTGAACTGAACTGAACTGAAGTGCTTTGTTGCTGTTGTTGTTCAGTCACTAAGTCTTTGTGGCTCTAGGGACTACTCTTTGCAACCCCATGACTGCAGCATGCCTGGCTTCTCTGTCCTCCACTATCTCCAGAGTGCTCAAATTGATGTCCATTGTGTTGGTGACGTCATCAACCATCTCATTCTCTGCTGCCCTCATTCTCCTTTTGCCTTCAATCTTTTCCAGCATCAGGGTCTTTTCCAATGAGTGCTTAATGTATATATATATTTGGCTTCTACTTGTTAATTCACAAATATCTTTTAAAGAAGAAGGTACTTTTCACACATGCACATTAGTATAGTTTAAATTTTTTTTACTATTGAAATATCAGCATAAAGGAATTCAGGGCTGAAAAAGAGATGAGAATTGAGTTCTCAGTGACCTCAGACTTATAGCTTGTTGGGCTTATCTGATTCACTATGACAGAATGAAAACCACAATAACAGAAAACTAATCAAACTGATCACATGGAGAAGAGTGGAGAAATGACTCTAGAAAGAATGAAGAGATGGAGCCGAAGAGACGGAGCCAAAGTGAAAACAATGCCGAGGTGTGGATGTGACTGGTGATGGAAATAAAGTCCGATGCTGTAAAGAGCAATATTGCATAGGAACCTGGAATGTTAGGTCCATGAATCAAGGTAAATTAGGAGTGGTCAAACAGGAGATGGCAAGAGTGAACATTGACATTTTAGGAATCAGTGACCTAAAATGGACTGGAATGGGTGAATTTAATTCAGATAACAATTACATCTACTACTGTGGGCAAGAATCCCTTAGAAGAAATGACATAGCCCTGATAGTCAACAAAAGAGTCTAAACTGCAGTACTTGGATGCAATCTCAAAAATCATAGAATGATCTTTGTTCATTTCCAAGGAAAACCATTCAATATTACAGTAATCCAAGTCTATGCCCCAATGCTGAAGAAGCTGAAGTTGAATGGTTCTATGATCTACAAGACCTTCTAGAACTAACACCCCCAAAAGATACCTTTTTCATCACAGGGGATTGGAATGCAAAGTAGGAATCAAGAGATACCTGGAGTAACAGGCAAATTTGGCATTGGAGTACAAAACAAAGCAGGGCAAAGGCTAACAGAGTTTTGCCAAGAGAACACACTGGTCATAGCAAACACCCTCTTCCAACAACACAAGAGAAGACTCTACACATGGACATCACCGGATGGTCAATACCAAAATCAGATTGATTATATTCTTTGCAGCCAAAGATGGAGAAGCTCTATACAGTCACCAAAAGCAAGACTGGGAGCTGACTGTGGCTCAGATAATGAACTCTTCAGAGTTAAATTGACTTAAATTAAATTCAGACTTAAATTGAAGAAAGTAGGGAAACCACTAGACCATTCAGGTATGATCTAAATCAAATCCCTTACGATTATACAGTGAAAATGACAAATAGATTGAAGGAATTAGATCTGATAGACAGAGTGTGTGAAGAACTATGGACAGAGGTTTGTGACACAGGAGGCAGTGATCAAGACCATCCCTCAGAAAAATAAATGCAAAAAGGCAAAATGGTTGTCTGAGGAGGCCTTATAAATAGCTGAGAAAAGAAGAGGAGCGAAAGGCAAAGGAGAAAAGGAAAGATATATCCATCTGAATGCAGAGTTCCAAAGAATAGCAAGGAGAGATAAGAAAGTCTTCCTCAGTGATCAATGCAAAGAAATAGAGGAAAAAATAGAATGGGAAAGACTGGAGATCTCACTAAGAAAATTAGAGATACCAAGGGAACATTTCATGAAAAGATGGGCTAAATAAAGGACAGGAATGGTCTGGACCTAACAGAAGCAGAAGATATTAAGAAGAGGTGGCAAGACTACACAGAAGAACGATACAAAAAAGATCTTCATGACTCAGATAACAACTACGGTATGATCACATACCTAGAGCCAGACATCCTGGAGTGCAAAGTAACATGGGCCTCAGGAAGCATCACTATGAACAAAGTTAGTGGAGGTGATGGAATTCCAGTTGAGTTATTTCAAATTATAAAGATGATGCTGTGAAAGTGCTGCACTCAATATGCCAGCAAATTTGGAAAACTCATCAGTGGCCACAGGACTGGAAAAGGTCAGTTTTCATTCCAATCCCAAAGAAAGGCAATGCCAAAGAATGTTCAAACTACCACACAGTTGCACTCATTTCATATGCTAGCAAAGTAATGCTCAAAATTCTCCAAGCTCAACATTAAAAAAACAAAGATCATGGCATCCAGTCCCATCATTTCATGGCAAATAGATGGGGAAACAATGGAAACAGTGACAGACTTTATTTTTTTGTGCTCCAAAATCACTGCAGATGGTGACTGTAGCCATGAAATTAAAATACACTTGCTCCTTGGAAGAAAAGCTATGACCAACCTAGACAGCATATTAAAAAGCAGAGACATTACATTCTCAACAAAGGTCTGTCTAGTCAAAGCAATGGTTTTTCCAGTAGTCATGTATGGATGTGAGAATTCGACTATAAAGAAAGCTGAGTGCTGAAGAATTGATGCTTTTGAACTGTGGTATTGGAGAAAACTCTTGACAGTCCCTTGGACTGTAAGGAGATCAAACCAATCAATCCTAAAGGAAATCAGTCCTGAATATTCATTGGAAGAACTGATGCTTAAGCTGAAACTCCAATACTTTGGTCACTGGTGTGAAGAACTGAGTCATTGGAAATGACCCTGATGCTGGGAAAGACTGAAGGCAGGAGAAGGGGAAGACAGTGGATGAGATGGCTGGATGGCATCAATGACTCGATGGACATGAGTTTGAGCAATCTCCTGTGTTGGTGATGGACAGGGAAGCCTGGTGTGCTGCATTCCATGGGGTTGCAAAGAGTCGGACATGACTGAAGAACTGAACTAAACTTAACTGGCTTATCTGATGCTAAGGAGTGCAGATGAAATACGATTTGTCACTCTTCCTGACTTCTGATATGTTTCCACAATGACATGAACACCATCCTATAAAAAAATAAAAATGTACACCCATGTTCTACATTAGTTGTCAAATCTGACCAACAAAGCTTTGTTATATGAGTTTGAAGCTGCAAACAGTTAAGCTAAATTTATTTCTTGGTTTGGCACTTGAAGCCAGTTCCCTAGGAATGAAGTTTTCCCAGCAGTCAGTGCTTTTGCTTTTTCAGTCATTCTCTCCCCTCTTTGGTTACTCAGAGTTAAGATTTTCAGTTCCCACCACTTCTCTGTCTCTATGTTAATTGCCCAGCGTCAGTTTCTTAGGCTAAAGTACGAGGCTCTTTAGTCAAGCTGAAATCAAACATTCTCTTCTTGCTTGTTTATGCTCTACTGCTTTGTTCTTTGCCCCTCAACACCACCACCCTCTGAACTATTAACACTTTAGGTCAATAAAGAAGCTCCTCTGAAAAGTCAATGAGCTCTTCTTTATCTCTTCATTTGCTTTATGTTGAAGAGCCATATATTCTTGGGGATAGGGGTGAAAAATTGCCTAATCTCCTCTACAGATACCTAGTTCCCCTATTTCTTATTTTTCTAAGTAAAAGGCAATCCAAGTCAAAGTCCACCTCATTGCATGGTGGCTATAAGTCCCAGGCATTTCCACTTTCATCGGAATGTAGTGGACAGTGTGGTAGAACATAACATTCACTCAATGCAAATTAGTGTATGTATTGTGAGATTGCAAAAGGTTTGTTAATGGTGATGAGCGATGGAATTTAAGCTAGTGCTTTTAAGGTAGGGGGCTCCCTGGTGGCTCAGACAGTGAAGAATCTTTCTGCAATGCAAGAGACCAGGGTTCAATCCCTAGGTTGGGAAAATCTCTTAAGAGAAGGGGATGGCTACCTGCTCCAGTATTCTTGCCTGGAGAATTCCATGGACAGAGGAGCATGGCAGAGTACAGTCTCTGGGGTTGCAAAGAGTCAAACACAGCTCAGCAACTAACACTTGCATTTCAGTTTTTAAGGTTACACAATGAGCAGATGTACTCAGCTCATAACTTTCAGATAAGTTGAGTTAAATGACACATTTTTCAAAAAGGCAAACTCTTTCAGTGCTTAACTGATTGAAGGCAGATAGCATAGCAAAGAGAGAAATAGAGGCTATATAATTTTTTTTCACTTTAGTCACTGTTTAAAGTGAACTCTGAAAGTGGAAGTCATAGACCGTGACCTCCAAATTTGCTGCACTTACAGACTTCGCCAAAAGACCTTCTCTTTCTTTCCCCATCTGCACCTTATTCCTTTTTCAGAGATGTCACATTAATATTTATAGGCTGACTCCATGTGAGTTCCAAACTTTGTTCTAGAGAAAAGATGACACTAAATAACAGGGTGGATGATTGCTAAGCCAGAGGGGAGGACAATGATGTCAGCAACCCAAATGTAATTCTCACATTCCACCCTTCTCGTCTGGCAAGGCAACAGAGTGACACTCCCAGAGCATAAAGCGAAGGATGCACCCCAAAGCATCTTAATCAAGCCATTTTTTAAAAAGTCTAACTTATGAGTTTGATGTTCTTAGTGATTTTTAATGCTCAGAACTAGTTTGGCACTAAGTATTCAATCACCTTGTGATCTGTTCCATTTCAAGAGTGGTAGAGGGGAGAAAATAGACTCCGAATTATAGCTAGTGTCTTGTGCAAGGTTCTTATTAAAAACAGCATATTCCTGTAGCCCAGAGGGCTTACAGCCTCTTCCAAAGCAGAAGTGCTGCTCTAAGCTAACCTCAAGGGGCTACTAGAGAGAGATGCAGCCTTCACCCCTCTCATGGGGCTGGCGGGGGAGGGGAATGATAGCATCATATCCAATCCCAACTCCAAGTCTCCATCACCCCAATAAGAAATACTCCTTGAGGCATTACTGACATGCAGTTCCCTGGTTAGTTGGTTAATAAGTATTTCAATAAGAATAATTAATTTTAAAAAGAAAGAAAAACACTTTACAGTAGAATCTATTTAGGAGAGTACATATGTGTAGGCTCAGTGAGGTAAGAGGACTTTGTTGTTTTTTATCATGTTCTAACATTGATATCATTTGCTTCTGTTACATCACTTGTACTTGACATTTTATCTACAGATGATCAAAATATAATAAACGGATCACCTCCAGACTGAGGCTTTTAACAACGATGAGCAAAGCGATGCTTGGAGACAAGACGCTGAAGAACAGAAATGCAGTGAATAAATTCAGTTCAAAAAGGATGATCAGGTCCCAAGGTTACACTAATGTGAGTTGTTTTTTTCTTACTGTCTGCTAAAAGTGACAGCAACTATAAAGAGATTTTTTTTTCAATTTTTTTCCCCCACAAAGATCATCAGCTTCCAGTTTACTGATTAGACTATTTCACTTTTCATGCAAAAGCTTGTTGACTTTAAATTTGACCACAATCATTATTTGTATATTTCTTATATGTTTTACCAAAGAATCATTAATAAGTCAGATCTTAAGGTGTGATTTCATCACTCTATAGATCGTAAAAATGCAACTAAAGGTTTAGAAGAAGTTTAGGGCTTATTTAAAAATTATTAGCCTTGTGTATCTTAAATGTATCTATGTATAGCTATGTTTTAAAGGGTAATTGTATGCTATTTTTAAAAAAACATTTAGAACATTACATCCTCAGTATATAAAAGGAGACGAGTTTATACTAAGGTAAATTCTCATGTCCTTACAACTTAAAATTATAATTTAAATGTCCAGTTATTTCTTTAAGAGAAACCCAAATCACAAGTTAACTTTTCATAAAATGCATTCAACTTTCCAGATTTTCATTTCTAAATCAAAGGATTGGCTAAGTTTGAAAATAAGACCCTAATTTATATCGTACCGACAAAATTGAGAGCATTCTATGTAATTTCTCCCTGTAAGCATCTCTGCATATAAGGACACAATCCCTCAATGATAACGAGGTATTCATCATCCTATTTCAGCCCTAATGCAGTTGATTTGGCTGGTACTGTGGCCTCAAACCGAGTGAATCGATGAGACAGCCAGCCTTCAAAAGACAGGCAGACCTTGGCATTTGCCCAGACTCACCATTTTAAATGATGATGATTCTCTATGGCTGGAAATAAAAAAAAAAAATCTTGATCTAGGACTGCACATTCAAAGGATATAAATCAACTATCAATAATATTGACTGAAATGTTTTTAAAGCTTCCACTCTCTAGAGGGGACTATTGCTCAGAATATATGGCCTCTGCCATAGGCACATATGCAGGTCAGATAGCTGAATTCTCAAGGAGAGCAGAATGCTAAGGGCAAGTTGGGGGTTTCAGAAATGGAGTACATCTGGGGAGCAGAGAGGTCTTGAGTCAAAAAATTATTTACTCAGACTCACTGTGTCTCCATTCAGCTGTGCTCCACTAAATGTTAGGGAAAAAGCAACCAGATTAAGCCAGCCCGTTTTAATGTCTGAATGGGCATAACTTTAGAGATGGCTGCATTTAAAAACAAATGTTTGTTAAGTTAAAGAAATACCTAATTATGTAACCTCAAATAGAGAAGCAAGATATTTGTCAGCAAATAATCTTCACATGGGAGAGAAGATACTTTTGATTAGGGGATCATTATGTATAAGACTGGTCTTCGGGTTAGCGTCTAAAACGGAATAAATCTTTCCTTAATTTATTGCTATTTTCAGAGCTGCTTCTCTCTTTCTTTACTTCTGTACTAATAGGTACTCTCAAAAGGTCACATTCATTTTGACATTCTTATGGCATTGATGGTGCATGAGGAAGCTTCACTGTGTGGATGGAACAGGCAGAGCTAAATGTTTCTAAGTGAATATTTTAATGTTAGATTTACTGCACCTGTCTGACAGAAAAATTAACAAGAAAATTTAAATACCATTTTTTAAAAGTAGGTTTGTGATAAAGTCATTAGTCTCATAACTGCTAAATTCCACTGCAAGTGATATCCAAAAACTGGGTTAAATGACATTATGTATAAACACATTTCAGCACTAGGTTTTATGGTATCTTTGGCAGAGGGTTAAATCACAAGATTTAAAGAATTCTTAAATACTTTGCATAATCTATTTATACCCCAAGAAGAAAATATGGCCTCCAGTTGGGTTAGAGATATTGTTAGAAGGACTGTGAGTTGAGAGGAAGCCTTGGTGGGCAAATACAGTGTTTTCAGAACATTTAGAAGCTGTTCAGGTCTTCAGTGAATTGTTTAAGGTTAAAGAAGATCATTGATAAATTTCAACCAGAATTCTTTCGGAATCGTTCACTGAATTGTGCTGTAAATGGAACATTATTGCTTTAGCAAGTTGGCATTATAGATCTTCAGAGATTCCTGAGTTTTCCTTCATAATACTTTTCACTTCCAGCTTTGGATATAAGAAAATGCTTTCTTACGATCTTAGCATAAACATTTGATTCCACTTGTTGTTCAGTCGCTAAGTCGTGTCCGACTCTTTGAGAACCCATGAACTGCAGCACACCAGGCTTCCTTGTGTTTCAACTTATCGTACTGTAATTTATCCCCCTTATAGTTAATTATATCAGCTTAGCCACCTGATGGGAAGAATTGATTCACTGGAAAAGACCCTGATGCTGGGAGGGATTAGGGGCAGGAGGAGAAAAGGATGACAGAGGATGAGATGGTTGGATGGCATCACCGACTCGATGCACATGAGTTTGCGCAAGCTCTGAGAGTTGGTGATGGACAGGGAGGCCTGGCGTGCTGCAGTCCATGGGGCCACAAAGAGTCGGACACGACTCAGTGACTGAACTGACTGACTGAAACCCAATCCAGAATGGCTTGGGTTCAGTCCTAGTCCTATCACTCTTTGGCTGGGTCACTGGGGCCAAATGATTGGGTTTGTCAAAAAGTTCATTTGAGTTTTTCTGTAAGATGTTATGGAAAAACTTGAACCTTTCCCCATACTTAACCTCTCTCCAAAACCTACACTGTCCCAATTATAAACAGGAGCTCCCTGTCTCCTCTACTGTCTTTCTGCTGTCTTTGACAGCAGACCTTGCTGCCTCACTCTTCTGTTCTATTTGCCTGTGCCTTAGACCTTTTCCCACCCCTCTTCTCCCCCAAACAAAAACATATTGTTTTGTCCCATTGCCTGAAGGCCTCACTAACGTGTTAGCTAACTAATAATAATGCCCCTCCCAGATAACAAAATGCCTTAATTTAGTGGAAGCAGAAATTTCTTCTTAATGATAATAACTTATATTTGTGTACTGATTTGAGGTTTGTAGTACCTATGTGTGCATGCGTGAAGAGTCACTTCAGTCGTGTCCGACTCTTCGTGACCCTATGAACTGTAGCCCGCCAGGTTCCCCCGTCCAGAGGATTCTCCAGGCAAGAACACTCGAGCGGGTGGCCACGCCCTCCTCCAGTGGATCTTCCCGATCCAGTGGTCACTTGTGTCTCTTAAGTCTCCCGCTTTGGCAGGTGGACTCTTTACCGCTAGTGCCATTGAGGAAGCCTACAGTGCCTATACATATATTAATATAATCCCAGTTAATTCACACAGCATCCCTGAAGTCGGATGTTATTATCTATATCTAGTAGATGAGGAAACAGACCCTAACAAGAGGTCATGAGATTTTCTTAAGAATACATGCATAATTTGAGATTCAAGTTCTAGGCCAGCTGACCCTAGGGCAGTATTCATTCCACTTCACAGCTGTCGTAAGGCAGTGGTGAGAAGCGTGGGAATCTCAAACCTGAGGGATGGCTGATAATGCAGAAATAAGCAGTGGAGGGGCCCTGCCCCTCACTCAGAGCCATGTGCTCTAAGATAATCTATTTAACCTGTCTATGCCTCAGTTTCTGCATCTTTCAAACTCAAAGGTTGGACAAGGCGACCTCTTAGATTCATTTCAGCTTTAACATTCCATGGTTCTTTGAGCATTAGCATCATAGATGCAATTTCTATACCATTTTCCACATTCTTTTCAGTTTCTGGCAATAGTTTACACTGAGAACTTAGTTACCAGAAAGTATGAAAGTGTTTAAAAATGTTATCACATATATTTTTAAGAGATAAGGGGAGAGAGTAAATTGAGCACTAAATTTAAAGATTCAAATAGGAAGATGTAGCTACCAATTTCTCCTGACCAAACAACTTCTGTGGGGTAATCTTCTATAGGGAAAAATGCTTAATTTTGAGAGGGATGTACATGGAGAAAAATGGGGGCCATCACTTAGCCATCCCAATCAGCCACATCAACTCAGGCCTTTAGGAATTGGAAATGTGCAGATAAAGACATGTGGAAATAAGATCCTCATACTTGTGGATCAAATTTTAAAAAGTCAGATATAAAACAGTGTTAAGCCATGTAGTCAGTACTGATGTGGCCTAAGTGAAATACAATTCTCTATTATTATCATAAACTGTCCAAGAAAATCTGGCCCAATTTTATAGCACAGGCTAAAAGCAAAATTAAAGAAAAAGATGACATTTTGAAGGGTTTTTCCTCCCCCATTAACACAACTAGGCTGGCTGAGCTGTGAAACTGTGATGGAAATATTAGAGCTGTTGTGTCTGAAAAAAAAGCAGTGATCATTTCATTCTTCCTGTCTTTTAATGCTCCAGGGTTTTGGAGACGAATAGGAGCAATAAGTTCACTTTGCAGAATTAATGCAGTAATTCTTTATCATAAGAGCAGAGCATTACCTCAATCTGATTTTGCTACAAAATGGTTCAAAGTCTATTTTTAATGATGGCCCTAATTTGTTAACACCTTTTAAATTATTAATCCCCTTTATATTCAAGTAGTTATTGCATGTCATAACAATGTATCTATGCAGGGAAATTTAATAGTATTTTCTAGATGTCAAGAAAAGGCTTGTTCTGCAAAATGCTATTAAAACTGATAATGAGCTAAATATTTGCCATAGCAAACACTGAAATTACTATATCAATCAGCATTGGGTGCTCTTATTCAATAAACAGAAATTAACCTATTAACTATGCCTAACTTTCAGCAACAAAACGGTTGCTTTCAAGCATTTCTCTTCTCTTCAAATCTTTCCTTTCTTAAAACTACATATTGCCCTATAATACCACACTTTTGAATCAAATCCTAGTATCAGTATTTAGGACTGAAATTCTAAAAGTACACATGACATAATGTCACAAATGTTTTATGTTAATGACTGCAAATATTTTTACCTCCTTTCAGACAGACATTGACGTATACAAAATAAAAAACACCATATCTGGTAAAGTCAAATACTCAAGCTTTTAAATCATGTTTCAGAATATTTTCCTGATTTTGAAGATTAAAAGAATTCCTTCTTATTTTATATATTATGGGCTTTTACTAAGGCATACCCACAAAAAATATAATAGTGAAAGTTAGTAAAAAGGCCTGCCATTGGCTATTTATAGCTTTTAGATACTAAAATAAAATAAAGGAATATATTTTCCATACATATCCCAAATAAAGATTAAATTCAAAAGCACTTTACACATTTCTTAAAAACAAAGTCAGTCCCTTATTTCTGCTGTGATTTTAGTAGGACAGAAGAAATGCATCTTCCCATAGTGGGTGTGCCTTAGTTCCAGTTATTACCTTAGTTACACTTGGGGCTGACAAACTGGCTTTCATTCAGATACTTCTCTGTTATTCTTACAAAGTTTAAGGAGCTTATATGTCTTTAGTTGCTTTAATAATTTCTAAAAAAAAGTATTACACTACACAGTCTGGGTCATTTAAAATAACAATCAAATGATGAACATTAGAAATTATACATGTAGTTCAAATGATAAAATTAACATCCATATTGTGCTTAAAGCCTTTTGTTTCTGTTGCAACTCCCCTGAAGTAGGCAGGGTAATATATCATCTTTGTTGAACAGATTAAAGGCAGACCTATAGAAGTTAGCTGATTTGTTCAGGTAGTGGGGGCACTGGGAAAAGAATCTAGATTTCTCAAACTTACATTTCTAGTGGTTCTCCATTCTAGCTCTCCTTAGAAACCACTTAGGAAGCTTTAAAAAATATACTAGTGTCTGGATGCCACCCAATGAATGTCCATTTAAACCCAAATCCCAGGATATGAAGTCTCTGCATTAGTAGTTTTAAAAAGCTGACATAGTGAGCACAATCAAATAACTGCATAAAAGTAGTATGGGCTACAGTCCATAGCATTGCAATATTAGCAGCTTAGCAAGTGAACAACAACACTGTAATATCATTTATGGTATTTAAAAAAGAATTTTTTTTTTTAACTGTGGTAAAGGTAGTCATGTATGGATGTGAGAGTCAGACTGTGAAGAAAGCTGAGCGCCGAAGAATTGATGCTTTTAAACTGTGGTGATGGAGAAGACTCTTGAGAGTCCCTTGGACTGCAAGGAGATCCAACCAGTCCATTCTGAAGGAGATCAGCCCTCGGATTTCTTTGGAAGGAATGATGCTAAAGCTGAAACTCCAGTACTTTGGCCACCTCATGCGATGAGTTGACTCACTGGAAAAGACTCTTGATGCTGGGAGGGATTGGGGGCAGGAGGAGAAGGGGATGACAGAGGATGAGATGGCTGGATGGCATCACTGACTCGATGGACGTGAGTCTGAGTACTGGGAGGCCTGGCGTGCTGCCATTCATGGGGTCGCAAAGAGTCGGACACGACTGAGCAACTGAACTGAACTGAACTGAACTGAAAGGTCACATGATACAAAACAATACTATGATTTTGCACACTTAAGTATAGTTTAGTGAAGAGGCATTCATTCCTAATGATCTTAGTCAATGCTAGTTCATGGATATTTTTGGAAGTCAGCTGATGAACTTAATGAAAAAGATGACTAATTAGCTTAATGACAGTTTAGTAACTGTTCTTGGGAGTATGCTTTGAAATCACAAGTGATCAATACTGTTTGAACAAATCTTTTAAAGTAAATGGTCTGTGGTTGAAATCAGAATATTCATGTTTTAACGTTTTGTTAAAATATATTGTGGCTCAAAGAGAATCGAAGCTGACAGAGGATTCTAAAGCGCAGCCTGCATTAAGAACCCTAGGGAACTTGTTAAAATGCAGATTCCAGAACAGTGGATCTGGGTAGACTGAGCTGCTGCATTTCTAAAATACTCCTCGGTGATGGGTGATGTCCAAATGTTTTGCGTAACAAGGCCTTACTTCCTCCTTCACTTCGGTTTCCATTACCACTTTGATGGGAAAACGTAGAACTTTCTGAAAAACAGGATCTTTTGTGTTTAAGGAGTTGGAGGCAAGTATTTCCTCAGGTAGGTCTATAATTTCTTTGACTTAAATACATTACAATTTGCTTGACAAAAAGACACTCAACTGGATTCTGATTTTTAAAGTGTTCAAAATTAAGTATAAACTAATGAGATAACAAACTCCAAATTTAGAAAACTTGGGATCAATGATCAAATAGGGCAAAAGGAAATGGCAACCCACGCCAGTATTCTTGCCTGGAGAATCCCAAGGACAGAGGAGTCTGGCGGGCTACAGTCCATAGCATTGCAGAGTCGGACATGACTGAAGTGACTTAGCACACTTAGCACAGTGGTTCAATGCAGGGACTCAGCCATCAAACAAACCTGGGTTCAGATTCCAGCTCTGTCACTCACTGAGTCTCCTAACCTTCTAAACGTCTGGTTTTTAATGTGTAAAATAGTTGCACTAATAATATTCGTTCATTTATTCGATAAATACATTCAAAGCCTACTCAGTGCCAGGCACGGATACTCAGTGGTGAAGAAGGCAGCCAAGTCCTTGCCACTAAGAAGCTTACCTGTACCTAACTTATAATTCTTTGCAGGAATAAAAGAGATACTGCCTAGAAATTGCTTAGTATGGGACCTAACATGTAAGGGCTCAATAAATGTTAGTCATTATTTTATATTAGCTCTAAGACTTAGCTGGTATTATATCCAATTAGCACATGCCGTTTTGATATGTTGATAGCCCCAATAAGGACAGGAACCATTGATTAAATATACTAATCATAATTTTGGATACAGAAAAGAGCTTACAGGCACATAATGTGAATATGCCCAGGAGGAGAGAGCTTAAACCTTCATTATTACAAAATGTGTGGACTTTAGTTCTTAGTTTTATGGTCAGTTTTTGGTCAAAGGTTATATGTTGTTCAGATGTTTCAAATGAAACTGATGAGTATGTATGCCTGTAAAAGTGATCAGTAAATGCAATCAATGGCAATAGTGAAGAAAGACTTAAATTTCCTTGAATCCAAATTCACTGATAAAAGCTTTGTATCTCATTAGCTTAGTATTGTTGACAATGGCTCATTTAATTATGAAATACTTTTTAACACAGATTTTCCTTTTCACATTTTAAAAGAGAGACAGTTTTTTTTTTTTTAAGTTGAGGTACATTTGGTATAACCGACATATCATATTAGTTTCAGGTGTACAACAAAATAATTTGACATTTGTATGTACTGTGAAATGATTACCACGATAAGTCTAGTTACCGTCTGTCACCAAATAACAGTACAATTTTTTTGTGTATGACAAAAACTTTTAAGATATACCCTCTTAGAAACTTTCAAACATGCAATACACTATTCCTGATTATAGTCACCAGGCTGTATATTACATCCTTATGACATTTATTTTATAATTGGAAGATTGTACCTCGTGACCCCCTTCTGTCTAGCCCCCAAATTTCCTCTCCTCTGGCAACCACCAATTTGTCCTCTCTACCTATTAGTTATATTTTGTTTTCTTTGTTTTTTTAGTTTCCACATGTAAGTGAAATCACATGGTATTTGTCCTTCTGTTGTTGCAAATGGCAAGATCTATTTATTTTTTTAGAGCTGAGCAATGTAAGCGACTGTATGCAGTCGCCTCAGTCGTGTTCTACTCTGCAACCCTACGGACTGTGGCCTGCCAGGCTCCTCTGTCCATGGGATTCTCCAGGCAAGAATACTGAAACGGGCTGCCGCGCCCTCCTCCAGGGGATCTTCCTGATCCAGGGATTGAACTTGTGTCTCGTAAGTCTCTGGCATTGGCAGGCGGGTTCTTTTACCCAGTGAGCCACCGGGGAAGCCCCTAAGTCTGGGCTCTCATATGCTATTACTTGTCTTCTTGCTCACGCCTAAGACAAAACGACTTCAAGCATAACAAGCACATCATCTCTTAGGTCCTTGGGTCTTTTCCTTATGTTTTGCTAACTTGGCCACTTATTGTTTAAAATGTTGTGATTTCTTTATTTCTAGCTGTGCTGGGTCTTCGTTGCTGTGGGCGGGCTTTCTCTAGCTGTGGTGAGCTGGGGCTCCTCTCCAGCTGCAGGGCACCGGCTTCTCACTGTGACGGTTTCTCTCGGTACTGGAGCACAGGCTCTAAGGCACAGGCTCAAGAGTTGCGGTGCACGGGCTTCGCTGCTCCTCGGCACGTGGGATTCTCCCAGACTAGGGGTCAAACCGATTCACCTTATGTTAGCAGGGGGCTTCTTTAACACTGAGCCACCAGCGAAGTCCTGGCCATTTGTTTTTAAAGTCAAGAATTATTTATTCTACATTTCAATGGAAAAAAGTATGTCATGAATCCACAGTCATCTGTGCGTTTCCCTGTTCTCTACTGCGGCTGCTGCTGCTGCTGAGTCGCTTCAGTTGTGTCCGACTCTGCGCGACCCCATAGACGGCAGCCTACCGGGCCCTATGTCTTCCAAATCCCAACTTTTGCTTGCAGTGACCTCTTTTTCTTCTTTCCGCTTAGGCGCTCTCAAGCTTATTTCATGAAGTAACATTGCTTCAAGTGCTATCTGTAAGCCGTGACTCTAAATTTGTATCTGCAGCCCAGTCCTTCCCTTTGAGCTCCAGACTTACATATCCAACTCTGGTCTGAAACATGTAGTTGAGGATCTAAAAAAATCTTAAACATCCAAAACAATATGCTCAAAACAGAGCTTTTGGTTTCTCCCAGTCAAAATCATGTCTACAAGCCCAAAATTTTAAGAATCATCTTTTATTTCTCTTTGTTGTTCACCCTTAAATGTAATCCCTCAACAAACCCTGGTTCTATACAAAAATACGTCTCAAGTTTGTCTGCTTCTTATCACTACATCTGTGCCACCACCTGGATGCCAGTAAACTTGTTAGAGAGGGACAGAATTTCAGCATGTCATTTAGCCTTTCTTTTTATTCAGTTTTCTTTCGGTGGGAATTTAGGTGAAAAATTTCCGTCCTACTTTGCTTTCTGTATTCTGCGTGCTTAGGTTCTTGTAGATTCTCTGTGGTAGAGAAGCAGCTGCACATGTACACAGATCAAACAGCAGCTTCCACATCCATATTCAGGCAGAACTACATCTTATGTCTGTAAATGTAGACATGTGATTGCACATTCCACATCAGGAGAGAAACAGAGCACATATTAAGTTAGTTTTTATTTTTTATTTTTTTTTTAAATTTTATTTTTTTTTTGAATTTTATTTTTTTATTTTTTTTAATTTTAAAATCTTTAATTCTTACATGTGAGCAACAACGAGCAACTTAGTAAAAAGCAGCTTTGAAACACTGTTTTGAGATTTGTAGGCTGAGCAGCAAAGACTCTGAACCATAAAAGAAGGAACTTGAAATCTGAAGTGTGTTTGGTCTCAATATAACCTGGTTGGAATACCCATAAAGACCATGTAAAAAATATAAGAATAAAATAATACATAGCTCAGTCCAGAATTATTGAAGACTTCTGAGAACTATTTTATAATCATTCATTGCCAACCTCAGTGGAATATCTCCTGGTTATAATTTATAGCATTTCTTTTTATTTTTGATTCCTCTCCATTAACATCCAGATTTTCCCAAATAACTTCTACTTATCCCAGTGTTTAGGGATAGCTTGATACATTAAACAAATAGGAGCAATAAGTTTCTAAAGGAATTCACTGCAGCTTAGGAGAAGCTTTAAAATAATATTGCAAATTGAATTCAAGTAAAATACGCAACATATTTTTGAGCTGGATCCATTGGTAAATATTGTACAATATTTGAGTTTGATCAGTAATTTAAAAATATTGACTTAATTTAATATTTTAATTAGAAAGATGATAGGATTCTGTTTTAGTTTCTGTCATGACAGCCATTACAGACTGGAGCTTTAGGACAGATTAGAATTAGATTAGACTTGGCTTTATCTCACTGAGTTTGAGCATCACTACACTTGCCCCACAGTCGCTGGCTCTCAACTACTGGTGATACTGCCAAGGGCTCATTTTTCTTCCTTTACATTGGTTCTGAATCTCCTCTTAATGGAACACCACCCTGGAAGCCAGTCAAAATAAGACTGAATTTACAGGTTTTCATATAGAATGAAACCACCTGCTATTTCCACTGCTTTTAGGGCCTCTTATAACTAGATAGCTGAAGCTCAGAAGTGAATCTTAAATTCAATACTACATTCAAATCATCTTTTTGGCTGATAAGATGTTATAGTTCACCCCCACCCCATCTCAGTAACGGCATTTATAGCTACTTAGGATTCTAAACCTGTAGAGATTCTCAAAAGTTGGAATATTTTACTATTTGAAAGTATTATATACATTTTTATTTTTCTTTGAAGTGTTAAGGATAGTAAACACAATTCTAAGTAAAAATTTTAGCTTTAAGAGAAAGCAAAGATGTTTAAATGTGTATCAATTTTCAATACGAGAGATAAAAGGAAATAATGTTTAAAACATAAAGTTATCTTATTCCTTCTAAAATCCTCCCATTTGAAGTAAATGTGACATTATACTTTGTAGTAGAACTTTTAAAATATTTTAATCAAATTTAACAGTTGTGAAAGGGCAATTTTAGAGATAAAAGATTCCCAGAATTGATATATCCTTCCAGATCTGCTAGATTCTACCTGCTTTCCCCAAATTAAACCCAGTGGAATACATTTTTAAAGGCACATTTCAGTCAACATTTAGGGTAAAAATCACACTGTCTCAGTCATCCCAGTAATACACAAGGGTTGGGCATCTTCATGGATACAGCATGGTCAAGTGAGTGAGTAATTTTCTAAAGGAACCTTTCTAAACTTGGTGTGTATGTGTGTGATGTTATGAGTATCTTCCTTTTCTGCATTATACATATATCTTTTTCTTATTTAAATTGCTTAAACAATTTCATAAGTACAGAAAAAAAGTATATTCCACTGTGCAATCTCTTGAGAACAGCAGTCTCCAGCTCTCTTCTTAGGATCATGTGTCCCATTTGGGAAAAAGAGATAAGACATTCAGGCATGTATGTAGTAGACAATATCTGTAAGCAATTTCTTTTTCTCTTAAGACTAAGATCTCTTCCTTGGGTTAATTTCAGCTTTCACTCTCTGGGGCTTCTCATGGATTTGCCTTTCCAGAAGTCCATCTATTAAACAGCTGATCTAATATTTAACTAATATTCTCTCCCTTCATATATATGAAAGTGAAAGTTGCTCAGTCGTGTCCTACTCTTTGCAACACCATGGACTATATACAGTCCATGGAATTCTCCAGGCCAGAATACTGGAGTGGGTAGCCTTTCCCTTCTCCAGGGGATCTTCCCAACCCAGGGATCAAACCCAGGTCTCCTGCACTGCAGGTGGATTCTTTACAAGCTGAGCCTCAAGGGATGCCTAAGAATACTGGAGTGGGTAGCCTATCCCTTCTTCAGCAGGTCCCAACCCAGGAATCGAACTGGGGTCTCCTGCATTGCAGGTGGATTCTTTATCAACTGAGCTATGAGGGAAATCTCTCTCTCTATATAGAGAGTTTACATATGCATAGAATCTCTCTCTCTCTTTCTCTATCTCTATATATGAGAGATATCACTGTACCAGGGGTTTTCAACAGTTCTATAAAGTTGGAACAATTTGCTCATATAATGAGTTAGAAAATGAAGATCAGACAGTAAATGGCTGGATTTGAATCTGAATTATCATCTCTTGGGTCTCACTACAGAGATAACTTCTCTTAATTACATTCCAAGGTATTGGAGCTTGTGGATTTGCATGAATCTCACAAACATCAAAATATCCTGACAATCTTGGAACTGAGGACTTAAAGTAGATAAACTCTGTGTAATTTACTATTTAGACAGACAACAAAAGCTACACAAGAAAGGCAGTGATTTATAAAGGAAAAGAATGTTAGGAGACATAACTTTGTTTATAAAAATATCTATTCTCCTTCTTGAAATAACAATGTATGTTCAGAAATACATCTGACAATATAGTATGGGACAAAAAAATGGGAGTAGAAAAATGGCTAGTTGGATTATCCAGTATTAGGTAGCTACACTTCTGTCCCAATCAAAAATATATTTTGAATAAAAATTTATAGTTAACATCATATTGAAATGAGTTAATTTATAGTAACCTGAAGAAAAGGGATTCAAAGAATCAAACTGTGAATAGATTCCTTTCTTTCTGACTAAAGCTGAGATTTTGAAATCAAAATTTAAAATATGGTGCGACTCCAATATTCTTAAGTAAATGATGGTCAAAAACATGTAATTTTATAGTTTGAGATTTAAATCTTGAGATGCCCATGAAAAACAAACCAGTAGACTATAAAATTCATTCATTACCATGTAAAGTTAATACAAGGACTGTATTCCGAAAGTTTTGTTCAATAAAACAAGCATTATATAAAACCAGCTCGCTATATTTTGAGTTTACTAAGACTTCATAGGCTTCCCTGGTTGCTCAGATGGTAAAGGGTCTGCCTACAATGTGGGAGACCCGGGTTCGATCCCTGGGATGGGAAGATCCTCTGGAGAAGGAAATGGCAACCCACTCCAGTACTCTTGCCTGGAAAATCCCATGGACGGAGGAGCCTGGTAGGCTACAATCTATGGGGTCGCAAAGAGTCAGACACGACTGAGAGACTTCACCTCACCTCAAGACTTCATTACAAGCAAGGTTTACTAACATGCTGCTTCAATACAGCATTACCTCAAATTATTCACCTTTGATGTAGGACTACCAGAAAATGAAATTTTATCACAGCAGTCTTTTGAAACATTTTCACTTTATAATCTGTAGGAAATGAAATATACCTAGCTGTGCACATGGAGTGTCTCTCTACAGAATTCTTTGTATACATATATGGATTATGAAAGAAATTTGGTAATAGTAGAGATTCAATGGTAAGCCAGATGAGTATTCGGATAGCTAAGAGAAAACTTCATTTCCTTAAATTTATGTTTATTGAGATAACATTGGTTTACAATGTTATATAAGTTTCATGCACACAGCATTATGTTTATACTTCTGTATGCACCACACCATGAGCACCACCAAAAACTTAGTTTCTATCTGTCACCATATAGTTGCTTCCTTTACCCACTTGCCCTTCCCCCTTGTCCTCTCCCTTTTGGTAACCACTACTCTGTTCTCTGTATCTAAATGAGAAAATCTTGACTTAATTTTCAACAAATAAAAATCTAAAATGACAACCAGAAGTAGATTGTCAGGCCAATTGATACAAGGAAGAAAACAAACCAAAAAGCAAGACAATGGCAGCTATTAAACATGCCGCAAGGCTAATTAAAACATGGTATCAACACTGACATCTTTTTAGATGTAATGCCCTCATTTATAAGTAAATCTTCTGCTGCAACTGTCAATTACAAATTCCCTTTCTTTAGTTTTACTTCTATTCTACAAATTGATTTCTGACATCCTGATCTAATACATGCAGAAGACACTAAAACTTTTATACTCTGTAGTACATTTCTTCACTTCTTTTATACAGCATTTATCTGGTCTCCTAATAGTCCCTTCCCTGCCACTTCAGTGCAGAAAGTGACCACTTTTAAAATAAATTATTGAGTTCATTATTTTATAGATATTAAACATTATATCTTGGCCATATGAATGGAAAATGTTATTATTTAAAATTAATGGTTGTTGAGAATGCATTATCAAGAGAAGGGAAAAGTCAAGTAAATAACAAGATAAAATGATTGTTAAATTATACTTCTGTGTTACATAAGAAATAAACTATCATGTGTTTATTGTGTTGGTGAAATGTACAGAGAAATGAATTTTGGAATACCACATTCAGCGCAACAACTAGTCCATTGTTTTCATTTAATAAGAAATGACAGTGACTGATTTTGCTATTGCAATCAATTCTATAATGTAAAATGCTATTCATTATAGTGTTTTGGGGGCTTTGCAGGTGGCACTAATGGTAAAGAACCCAATGCAAGAGAGATAAGAGACATGGGTTCAACCCCTGGGCCAGAAAGATCCCCTGGAGTAGGAAATGGAAACCCAGATCAGTATTCTTGCCTGGAGAATCCCATGGACAGAGGAGCCTGGCAGGCTACAGTCCGTGGGGTTGCAAAGAGTCTGACACAAATGAAGCGACTTAGCATGCATCAGTTCAGTTCAGTCGCTCAGTTGTGTTCGACTCTTTGCGACCCCATGAACCGCAGCACACCAGGCCTCCCTGTCCATCACCAACTCCCAGAGTTTACTCAACTTCATGCCCATTGAGTCGGTGATGCCATCCAACCATCTTATCCTCTGTCTCCCCTTCTCCTCCCGCCTCCAATCTTTCCCAGCATCAGGGTCTTTTCAAATGAATCAGCTCTTCTCATCAGGTGGCTCTTCACATCAGCTGTTGGAGTTTCAGCTTCAACATCAGTCCTTCCAATGAACATTCAGGATTGATTTCCTTTAGGATGGACTGGTTGGATCTCCTTGTAGTCCAAGAGACTCCCAAGAGTCTTTTCCAACACCACAGTTCAAAAGCATCAATTCTTTGGTGCTCAGCTCTCACATCCATACATGACTACTGGAAAAACCATAGCCTTGATTAGACAGACCTTTGTTGGCAAAGTAATGTCTGTTTTTTAATATGTTGTCTAGGTCGTTCATAACTTTTCTTTCAAGGAGTAAGCATCTTTTAATTTCATGGCTGTGGTCACCATCTGCAGCTCCCCAAAAATAAAGTCTGCCACTTTATTAGCATGCATAGTGTTTATTTTTGAAAGAATCATATAATACCATTAATACCTATAATACCATTTCTTTCAGAATCTAACATAACACATTTAAAAAATATTATCTCAATTATTTTTCAAGATAAAAAGGAAAAGACAGGGTCCTCTACGTACCATATGCTTAATCATCTCCAAATCTTTGCGACTTCATGGCCTGTATATAGCCCATCAGGATCCTCTGCCCATGGGATTTTACAAGCAAGAATATTGGAGTGGGTTGCCGTTTCCTCCTCCAGGGGATCTTCCCAACACAGGATCAAACCTGCATCTCTTATGTTTCCTGCACTGCAGGGGGATTCTTCATAAATAGAGGAATTAACCTCGGACCCTACTCTTAAATGGTACGTTCAACTAACCTAAGACTCAGTTTTCCTTTTCTAACATAGAGAGGTAAAATTGGAGCATAATATTAGTTTCAAGTGTATAACATAATAGTTTGATGTTTATATATACTACAAAGTCATCACCACAATAAATCTAGTTACCATTTGTCACCATAAAGTTGACCCCTTCCTCTTTGTTAACCACCAATCTCTTCTCGCAAAGAGTCGGACATGACTGAGCAACTGAACTGAACTGAACTGAATCTCTTCTCTGTATCTGCGTTTTGCTTTGTTCATTAGTTTTCTTTTTTAGATCCCACATAGAAGTGAAATCATACAGCATCAGTCTTTCTCTGAACAACTTAGTTCACTTAGTCTAATACCCTTAGTGTCCACCTATGTTGTCACTAACAGCAAGATTTCTTTAATTTTTATTGCTGAGTGGTATTCCATTGTGTATTTTTACCACATTTTCTTTATCCATTCATCCACTGATGGAAGCTTAGGTTATTTTCATGTCTTGGCTATTATAAAGAGTGTTGCAATCAAATGGGAGTATATATATCTTTTTGAGAAAGTGTTTTTGTTTTCTTCTAACCACCCAGTGAACTGGGGTTGCTGGATCACATGGTGGTTTTGTTTTTAATTTTTTGAGGAACTTCCAGGCTGTTTTCCATATTGGCCGTGTCACTTTACATTTCCACTAGTTGTGTCAGAGGGTTCTCTTTTCTCTACAACCTCTCCAACATTTGTTGTTTCTTGCCATTTTGGTAACAGCCATTCTGACAGCTGAGAGATGACAACTTACTCTGGTAAGTTTTGGTTTGCGTTGCTCAGATGATTAGTGATGTTGAGCATCTTTTCAAGTGCCTGTTGGCCATCTGTATGCCTTCTTTGGAAAAATGTCTATTCAGATCATTTGCCCATTTTTAATTTAATTGTTTGCCTTTTTGTTATTGACCTATATGAATTATTTACATATTTGAATATTAATCCCTTATCAGATATATGATTTGCAAATATATTCTCCCATTCAGTAGGCTGCCTTTTTGTTTTATTGTGGTCTCCTCTGCTGTGCAGAAGCTTTATAGTTTTATGTAGACCTACTTGTTTATATTTGCTCTCATTGTCATTGCATTTGGAGTGAGATCTAAAAAAAATATTGCTAAGAATGATGTAAAAGAACTTATCAGCTACGTTTTCTTCTAGGAGTTTTACATTTACGCCTTTAATTCATTTTGAGTTAATTTCTGTGTATGGTACAAGATAGTGGTACAGTTTCATTCTTATGCATGTGGTTGTCCAATTTTCTAACATCATTTATTCCAGAGACTGTCCTTTCCTCATTGTATATTATTGGTTCTTTTGTTGTAAATTAATTGGTCATAGAAGCATGGGTTTATTTCCAGGTTCATTAATTTGTTCCATTGATATGACTTTTTTTAATGCCAATACCATACTGTTTATATTACTCTAGCTTTGTAGTGTAGCTTGAAATTAGACAGTGATACCTCCAGCTTTGTTCTTCTCTTCAAGGTTGCTTTGGCTATTTGGGATCTTTTGTGGTTCATGGACATTTTAGGATTGTTTGTTTTATTCCTGCAAAAATTGCTGTTGGAATTTTTTAATGTTACATTTATTATTATTATTGCTATTGGAATTTTTGATAGAAATTTTACTCAATATATAGATTGCTTGGGTAATATGAACATGGACATCTCACCAACATAATTCTTCAAATTTATGAGCATGAAATATATTTCCATCTATTTGTGTCTTCTTCAGTTTCCTTCATCAGTGTCTTATAGTTTTCAGTGTACAGTTCTTTTACCTCGGTGAAATTTATTCATAGGTTTAAATTTTTTTGTTGCAATTGCAGATAAGATTGCTTTTCTAATTCCTCAGTTAGTTTGTTTTTAGTGTATAGAAACACAACTGATTTCTGAATACTCATTTTGTATCCTGAAATTTTACTGAATTTACTATTAATTCTAAGATTTTTTAGTGGAGTCTTTGGGGTTTTCTGCAAATTGTGACCGTTTTACTTCTTTCTTTCCTATTTGGATGTTTTTTATTTCTTTTTCGTGTCTAACTGCCATGGCTAGGACTTTCAGTACTATGTTGAATATAAGTGGAGAGTGGACAATCTTGTCTTGTTCCTCATCTTAGAGGAAATACTTTCAGTTTTTTATCATTGAGTATGAAGTTAGCTGCAGGCTTGTAACATGTGGCCTTTACTATGTCGAGGTGCATTCCCTTTATACTCACTTTATTGAGAGTTTTTATCATGAGCAAATATTGAATTTTGTCAAATGCTTTTTCTGCATCTTTTGAGATGATCTTGTGATTTTTTTATCCTTCATTTTGTTATTGTGTTGTATTATGTTGATTGATTTGCAGATGTTGAATTGCATACCTGTAACAAATTTCACTAGATCATGGTGTATGAACCTCTAAATGTATTGTTAAACTCAGTTTGCAAATAGTTTGCTGAGAATTTATGCATCTTTACTCATCAGGGATATTGGTCTGTAACTTTTTAATGTGGTGTCCTTTTTTGGGGGGGTTTTGTATCAGGGTAATTCTGGCCTTATAGAAGGTGTTTGGAAGCACTTCTTCCTTTTGAACGTTTTGGAAAAATTTGAGTAGAACAGGTGTCAAATCTTCTTTGAATGTCTGATAGAATTAATCAGTAAGGCTGTCTGGTTTTAAACTCGTATTTGTTGGGAGGTGTTTGATACTGATTCAGTCTCATTCCTCATTGTTTTATTCAATTCTCTATTTCTTAGAGATTCAGTTTTGGAAGATTGTATGTTTCTAGGATTTTATTCATTTCTTATCTGTTGTCCAGTTTGTGTGTGTGTGTGTGTGTGTGTTAAATCACTTCAGTCATGTCCAACTCTTCGCAACCCTATGGACTATCACCCACCATGTTCCTCTGTCCAAGGGATTCTCCAGGCAGGAATACTGGAGTGGTTTGTCATGCCCTCCTCCAGGTGATTCCTGACCCAGAGACTGAAACTGTGTCTCTTATGTCTCCTGCATTGGGGAGGGGTGGATTTTTTACCACTAGTGCCACCTAGGAAGCCCATTGTCCAGTTTATTGGTGTGTAATTATTCATAGTATTCTCTTATGAACCTTTGTATTTCTTTGGTATCAGTTGTAACTTCTCTTCTTTCATTTCTTACTTGTTTGAACTCTCTCCTTTTTCTTTTCCTGGTGTCTTAGATGGTAAAGAGTCTGCCTGCAATGTGGGAGACCTGGGTTCAACCCTGGGTCGGGAAGATCCCCTGGAGAAGGAAATGGCAATCCACTCCAGGATTCTTGCCTGGAAAATCCCATGGATGGAGGAACCTGGCAGGCCACAGTCCATGGGGTAGCAAAGAGTTGGACATGATTTACACACACACTCCTTTTTCCTTAGTGAGTACAGCTAAAATGTCAATTTTGCTTATCCTTTCAAAGACCAGCTCTTAGCTTCACTAATCTTTTCTAGTGCTTTTTTCAGTCTCTATTTCATTTATTACCACTCTGATTTATTATGTCCTACTTTATACTAAAGCTTAATTTGGGCTTAATTTGCCTTCTTTTTCTAGTTTCTTTAAGTAAAAAGTTTATTTATTTGATATTTTTCTTGTTTCTTGAGGGACCTCCCTGATGGCGCAGATGGTAAAGAGTCTTCCTGCAATTCGGGAGAGAACTGAACTCAATACCTGGGATGGGAAGATCCCCTGGAAAGGGAATGGCAACCCACTCTAGTATTCTTGCCTGGAAAATCCCATGGACGGAGGAGCCTGGCAGGCTACAGTCCATGGGTTGTTGCGTGAAGCGGGGTTGTATCACCATGAACTTTCCTCTTAGATCTGCTTATGCTTTATCCCATGGATTTTGGATATCTTGTATTTCTATTTTCATTTGTCTGTAGGTATTTTAGTTTCTCCTTTTATTCTTACTGATCTACTGGGTTTTTTGTTTTGTTTTTTACTGACCCACATGTTGTTTAATCTCCACCTTTTTTTTTTCACTTTTCTTCTTTAAATTGATTTCTAGTATCATTTGATTGTGGTTGGGAAAGGTACTTGATATGATTTCAATTTTCTTAAATTTATTCAGACTTGTGACCTAACATATAATCTAACCTGGAGAATGTTCTGTGTGCATTTGAAAGGAATGTGTATTCTGCTGCTTTTGGATGGACCCCAGTAATGTGAATGTGATTCCACTTGATGTTGTCCCACAGGTCTTAAGTTTTCTTAACTTTTAAACTTCTCTTTTCTTTCTGCTGCTCTATTTGGGTGAGTTCCAATGCCATGTCTTCCAGGTCACTGATTGTTCTTCTACTTCATCTAATCTGCTATTAAATGCCTCTAGTATATTTTTCAGTTCAGTTCTTCAACTCTATGACTTCTGCTAGGTACTTTCTTATATTTCCTATCTCAATGTTGACATTCTCATGTGTTCAACCATTCTTCTCGAGTTTTGTAAGCATCCTTTGTGATCATTATTTTGAACTCTTTATCATGTAGACTACTTATTTCTATTTAAAGGTCTTTTTCTGAGGTTTTGTCTGGTTGTTTGGTTTGGAATATAATTTCCTGTTTTCTCATTTTCCTTGAATCTTGTGTTGTTTCTATTTGTTAGGTGAAGCAAATACCTCTCCTAGTCTAGAAGGAGGGGCCTTGTGTAGGAGATGAACCTTATCATTCATCCCTGTCCTAGTTCCTGATTGTCTCTCGAACATTTGTAATTGTTTCAGTAGCCAGATGTATTCTTTTCTTCTGCCTTTGCCATATTTATTTTTTAACTTTTTATTTTATATTGGAGTACAGTTGATTAACAATGTTGTGTCAGTCTCTTATATACGAACAAAGTGATTCCAGCACACATAATCTTGGTAGGTCTCAGTTGTTGAGGGTGTGCCAAGACCTCAGTGTTCCAAAGGGAGTGATCGTGGTCAGCACTTCTGGGCTTATTGGAATCTAGATTCTCAGGCAGCAGCTTTAAAGTACACAGATAGATGCAGTCCCGTGGAGCCAAAGTTGTAGACCCTGCTAACCTTTAGAAGATCTGGAGATATCCTTGGGGCAACAGTTGCAAGAATTGGGGCTTCATTTAAATGTAGAGTCGCATTTCTGGGGAGCTGTGGTGAGTGCAAGAGAGGGCACATAGATGGTGCACATCTAGCCACTTGATGTGCCACAGACCCGAAGTCTGTCCATCAGGCTAAAGTTGCAGGACAATTAAATGGACCTTTTCCACTTGCAGCCTGGTGATGTGTTTCAGTTTGCTGTCTGTGGAATGTTCTGGGTGTTGGAGCCTACCCAGAACTCTGTCTGCCCAATTATTATGGACCAGGAGCATAAACCTCTGTCCATCTGAGACAGGCAATCAAGAGGTGTGCCGTGTACACACTGTGCTGGCCCACCAGCTTCAGTGAGGCTGTAGACTGGGCATGCCCTTAATTTTAGTAATGTCAGAAGAGAGTTCTGTGGGGGGAGCATACCTGTGGCTTTTGCGAAGCCTGGGGTGAACACTGAGGGTGCAGCACACATTCAGCTTTATTAAGTTTGTATCTACCCATGTCTACCATGCTAGCAAAGTTAAGGGAGAGTGTGAAAAATGGTGCTTTCCAGCACCTCTGTCCCCGAGGAAGAGTCCAATTAACCCCTCCAGCAGACAATTTAAGATTCACAGCTAATTTGCAAATAAGATCATCTGTGGTGACCTAAATGGGAAGGAAATCCAAAAGAGGATATATATATATTCAGCTGATTCCCTTTTTTTTTTTGTACAGAAGAAACTAACACAACATTGTCAAGCAACTATACTCCAATAAAAATTAACTACAAAAAGATTAGCAGCTGAATCTCCTTCATGTATATTTCCATCATCTCTCAAACTCTTGCTTTTGTCCTGGCTCCTGGGATAGATAAGTAAGCATGTTAGCTGCTCAGATCCCTACAATACTCCAGGTCCCCTAGATGCAAGTTCTGCTTGTCTGGCCAAATATCTGGCCAAAGCCAGATATTTTGGGGGCCCCATTTCTCTGCTGCAGGTTCCCAGGGCTGGGTTCCCCAGTGTGGGGCACAAACTCCCGGTCCTCAGGGGACAGGCTCTAGGTCTGTGAGATTCTTCCCTAGTGTGTGTCATTGCATGAGGAGTAGGGGTTTTGGCGAGGTCATGTCTCTGCCTTTCCCAGTGTCTCAATGTGCCCTTCTATCCCTTGTGGTGGAGGAGGCTGTGAAGCTTGCTTTCAGCTCTTTTTCAGCAGATGGTATCCCATGGGTTACTGCAGACTTTGTGTGTCTACGAAGGAGATGAGTTCAGGATTTTCCTATGCTGCTACCTTTATCTATGATCATCTTTCTCTACCTAAGACTCACTTCTCTCTCTAAACTTTCTGAAAACTTGTGAAGTAGATTAAACAATTAACTCTGTAGCTTGAATTAGTTTTCAAAGCCCCTTATGTTGTCGATCCTTCTTTAGAAGGCAGAGGGTAAACTTTTTTTTTCTTTTTGACTTTCCTGGTGACTCAGATGGTAAAGAATCTGCCTGCAATGCAGGAGACCAATGTTCGATCCCTCGGGAGTGGTTGGGAAGATCTTCTGGAGACGGAAATGGCAACCCACTCCAGCATTCTTGCTTGGAGAATTCCAAGGACAGATGAGCCTGGTGGGCTATAGTTCATTGGGTTCCAAAGAGTCAGACAACGACTGAGTGACTTTTACTTTCACTCTGTTAGGTACCCAAAATTTAAAAAATTAAATGGTAATAAGATTATTGCATGTAGCACAATAAAATGGAAAGAGTGTGGGGTATGCCTTTAGGACATCCATTCAAGGTCTGACCCTTCCACTTCCTCTGTTTGGCCTGGGGTAGGACAGCTCACTGGAGAAGGAAATGGCAACCCACTCCAGTATTCTTGCCTGGAGAATCCCAGGGACGGGGGAGCCTGGTGGGCTGCCGTCTATGGGGTTGCACGGAGTTGTACAGGACTGAAGTGACTTAGCAGCAGCAGCAGGACAGCTCACCTCCGGTAAACGTTAAGTTTCTTCATCTTTAAAATGAAGACTCAACTACAAATCTGGGAATCTTTTACAACACAGAAGTTCTACAAAATAAAATTTCCTTGAGATTCCCCTGCATGTTCAAATCGACTATAAATGAACATAATTTAATCTTTTCTTGGTGACTAAGGGTTATCAGTAGAAAAAATAACATATGTGAAAAAATAATGGAAAAATAACATACTTGAGTCTGTAGGGTTTCTTTGCTCCCCCATAAAACTACCTCAGACTACTGAGTGTTTGTATGAACGTGTATTTATGTGTGTATGCGAACATTTTTATTTTCAGCTAATGTTTATTGATGCTGTCCCGGTGCTGTTTATACCATGCTGCCTTGTTTTTAATACACTTATTAGTGGGTAAATATACCCTTCTATAAAGTATGTTACAATTGCTTCAACAGCAACGACAAAGTAAATGTTTGGCTTGTTGCAGTCATCAAAATTTGACTGATTGATAAGTGATTTATATGCTCTAGTAGTTAATCCATTTTCTTTTGTTTCTTCCCTGAGAAGATGGAAGGCAGTTGTTAAAGTAGCCTTACCTTAATGACACCTACTTGAAGTCAGTGATTATTCTCTGCCCACAGTCTAAAGTAGTCTCAAGCTTTACCCATTTGCCACATTTTCCCAGTGATTAAAGTTCTTCATTATGACTTTGTAAATCCTTCTCAGGGCTTTCACTTGCCTTTAAAGCTGTCTGGTTTCAAAACAAAAACTGCAGTCTAACATTAAAAATCTTGCTATTTCTGTTAACATTTCTGTTAATAAATCTTAAAGTGATATTAACACTTTTGCTGCCATTTTCATCTTTCTAATAGAATCTGCGGCTGTGCATAGCCATGGACCTGCCCGCACACACACACAGACACACACACACTCCCATGTGAAACAGTGAACTTGGTTGGCTACAGAGATCAGAAGAATTTTTCTATGAGTTACTTACAAGGCTTGATATCTAATTTAAAGTTTTCTGACAAATAAAACTAATGAATGGGACTGTGCTTATGAATTAGGCCATAATTTTAAGGTAAGAAGACTACGTCCTCTTTTTCCTCTTCTTGCAGTGTGTCATCCTCAGAAGTCTCCTCTTACAGGTGTGTGCAAATTGTAACGCAGAGGTGGTTTATATGTGTTCTTCTATAAACATCCGGCACTTTCAGACAATACTGTGGGTAATAATCATGCCTATGTTTGAAATGTATGCTTTAAAATAACACAGTTGAGCCAACATGTAAAGCTTATCCATCCTACTCACACTCAGTAAAAGATAATTTGGATTTCACGCATTTGTTTTATGCACACAAATGAAACCAGAGTACCATGCTCTCCTCTTTGGAACAGCATGCTGGGCTGTGCTGTGCTCATTCGTGTCTGACTCTTTGTGACCCCGTGGACTATAGCCTACCAGGCTCCTCTGTCCAAGGGATTCTCCAGGCAAGGACACTGGAGCAGGTTGCCATTGCCTCCTCCAGGGGATCCTCCCAACCCAGGGATTGAACCCGTGTCTCTTGCATCTCCTGCATTGGTAGGCGTACTCTTTACCACTAGCACCACTTGGGAAGCCCTTGGAACAGCATAATTTCCAATAAGTTTTTCCTACTTAAGGCCCTATACTGAAATCCAAAGGCAGTCTTTTTGTATCATCACCTTCTTCTATACAACGACATTAAACCCCAGTTTCTGAAATCCTATTTGTTCTTAAAGACATTCCTACTTATGTTGACATAGCATAGGAAGTAATGTTTTCCTTTCTGTTACCTACAACTCCAAAATCTAAGTATTTGGCTAACACTGTGATCAGTGTCTCAGAAGCAGTGTGTAGGGATTGAATATTGGTTAGAAAACTGAATAAAATTTGGAAGTTGATATTTAGGTTCAGAAAAAAATGCTTTATAAATGTCACAAAACTGAAACAGGGAAAATAACATTATATATACTATTTGCATGTAAATATTATTTAAGACAGGATCTGTTTCTGAGAGTCATCAAACACTTGCAAAGGGAATATGGGAAACTGTTCAAGTAACATGAAGGTAGTGGTACACAAGTATCGTCCTACTGAGTTAGGATCAATTTCCAGTAGTTTATTTAAGTTGTTGAGATAATGTCTCATAAGTTTAAAAGTGAGACTAATGAAATAATTTGATTAATATGCTGTTCAAACATAATGCCAGATGATTTTATGTACACCTATTATACTTTCCATAGGTCACTTTATATATTTCATGTGTGTCTGCGAGTGTGTGTAGAAGATTGAAATGGAGTTAGTGACAGTGAATTTAGTAAGCCAAATATTGAGTTGTTCCCCAAAAGGGGGGAAATTGATTTACACGCTTGTTTGCTATTAAGGCTCCGATAACTCTCCTACGATTCTGCCTTCTCTTCTGGTTTTCCATTTTGACAGCTGTCAGTTTACAGATATGATTACTTGATCTAAGCATCACAAACACTGCAGTAGGGTCTTCAGAAAATACACTGTGAAAGTTGCAGTTTCATTGTCCCCCGTCAATTACCACATTCTTAAACTTGCAGTGTATTCATTTGTGGGCACTGAGGCAGCCAGCGGGAGGGCATTGATTGGAGTACAATGTCATGTGTAGGAGAGAAAGATGAAAAGTATTTTCTGCTTAATGGGTTGGTATTAAGTAGGTGGGAATGGCTTCTAATTAGCCAACAATTGCTGTGGTTCCCGGTTTCCCTCCTTTCCCTCCTCCTGTCGGTCACCAGCTGCCAATCTGCCCCTATTTTTTTTTTTTTTTTTTTTGGAGTTCATTGCTCACTGCAGTGAAAGCCTTTGTTTAAGAAAGAGGGCTCCCAGGGTCTCAGCTGCCTGGGTACAGCCTGCTGCCTACGATGAGTAGCAACTGTCAGTTTATTTTATCTCACCCTTTTCATCATTCTGCTGAAACTGATCGACTGAAACCACCTGAGAGAACTGAGGATTCCGTACCTACAAATCATTAGCTAGGACCGCAGCCTCCCACCACAGGGCAAGTCAACTGAACACTCCCCGAAAGGCAGTCCACTTTAACCCCATGTTTCCCCAGGAACATAGGGATTCTGTCGCTTTTTTTGCATCTGAAGCGGAGTTGATGGGAGAGGATGCCTCTGACGTACAGACCCGTACGTCGGGACTCTAGGCTTTAGGTGAAGGTTGAGGATAATGTCGTCTGGACCGACTGCTGTGGTGACCCCAGCAGTGGGGCACATTGTTCCACCCACAACAAAAGCGAATGTGAAATTGGAAAACATTTTACAAGGTGACTTTATCACCTCATCTCAAACCCCATTCTTTACTGATATCGAATGTGCCAGACTGAAGCCTGTTTTCACATGCATGTGACCCACAGGACAGCTGCTTAGCTAAAGACAAACTTCCCACACACTTTAATAATACATTGAAGCCTTTTTCTAGAGATACCTTCTAACCTATTGTATCCAAAATGCATCAGAACAGAATGACATGACATGGCCTGAGCTGCAGTGGTGGATAATGTTTAGTAAATATCAAGGACATGCAAACCTACTGAAAAATGATATTATGTCATTGTTGTTGTTCAGTTGTGAAGTCATGTCCGACTCTTTGTGATCCCATGGACTGCAGCACGCCAGGCTTCTCTGTCCTTCACCACCTCCTGGAGTTTGCTCAAACCCAGGTCCACTGGGTCTGAGACACCATCCAACCATCTCATCCTCTGTTGCCCCCTTCTCCTCCTGCCCTCAATCTTTCCCAGCATACCATATATCAAGCACTGCCATATACCACTTGGAATTGTGGAGTTGTGAATATGTGGTATTTAACTACATTTCAACATGGGTAAATAGACTTAAGGAAGTGAAATTTTAGAAACATTTAGAAGGAAAAGGGAAGGTAACTGAGCAGAGAAAAAGATTATTTTGATAAATGATGTGAGCAAATAAGAATTGGAATTAAGAAGGAAGAATTCAAAGGCCTTCATTTGATTTTAAAATACTGGATATATAAAGAAGGCCAAGGGAAGAGATGTATTGATTTAAAGTGCTTTCCATTCACCATATGTAAATTTTTAATACTGCTAAGAAATATTACCTGAAGACTCACTAAATTGGTTTATAGATATTAGGACAACATCACATATTCACGAGGCAAAGATAACCTTGCACTATTACCTTAAAATACTGAAAAAATTTAAGAGCATTCTCACACATAAGAATCACCTGGTGAGCTTGTTGAAAGCAGATTCTCAAGTCCCTTCACTGGAGATTCGGGATCAATAAGCCTGTGGTAAGGCTTTCCAGGTGGCGCTAATGGTAAAGAACCCACCTGTCAACGCAGGAGATGTAAGAGATATGGGTTTGAACCCTTGGCTGGGAAGACGCCTTGGAGGAGGGCATGGCAACCCATTCCAGTATTCTTGCTTGGAGAATCCCATGGACAGACGAGTTGGCAGCTACAGTGCATGGGGTCGCAGAGTCAGACATGACTGAAGTGACTTGGCAAGGCACACAAGGCTCTAGAATATGCATTTATAACACCGTCTCCCACCACCACTAATCAGGTAATTTTTGATGCAAGTGGTCCTTGAGTTGTATCCTTGAGAAACTGCCTAAGGCTTATTGTGAAGTTTAACTTTACACAGGGTATCTTCAATTATTTGAATCATATTAGAAATACAAAATATCTTGAATTACCAATGAACAATTCTAATCTCAATGTCATTTTTCCTCATAAGAATCTATTTGCAATTTTCTTTAAAATCATTAAAAAATATAATAGACTAGGTTATAACAGAAGAATACCAGAGTGCATCACATGTAGTAAGTATGGTTTGTCAAAGTCTTGATTCAGCCCCATATTCTACATCATATCACAAGGTAAGATATATTTCTTAAGGGAGGTTTTAATCAAAAGGACCACTGCTTGACAACCTGTTCTTCACATAGCAGTCAAAGTGATCTTTTTAGAGTCAGACTCCTATTCTCAGACCTTAGGGACAATTTTCCACCACAACTGGAATAAAAACCAAAGTCATCACTATGGCTTGAAAGGTCTAAATTAACTAGCTATCACTGGAACTTGAATTCTTCCTTGTCCTTACTCAGTTTGCTTCTACCATATGGGTCTTCTTGTTACTCAAACAAGCCTGGCTTTACCTGGACATCTTTCCCCTACCCTTTTAGACAGCTTTATCATTCCAAATCAGGTTTCTCTATAAGCCATACATATTTTGAAAGACTTCTCTGAACCTTCTGTTTAAAGTAGCCCTCCCAAACCCAATCACTGTCTCTCCTCTTACCCAACTTTATTTTTCCTTCATGGCACTCAGCACTATTTCTAGTGGTTTCCTGCCAGCAACTGTTTACATGCTTAAGAAATTCTCTGCTTTATACATTTAAGTGGCAAATTAGGACTTGTCCTCACTCTAGTCATTGAAAAGCCAGATATTCACTTCCTCAGCTTCCCTTGAGCTGTGCAGAGTCGTGTGAGCCAGGCTCCACCAGTCAGTTGCATGCATGCTGAACTCTACACTGGGATCTGCAGGGCTGTGCAGAAGCCAACCATGGCATCAGGCAGAATTCTACATTGTAATACTCCTTAAGATTCTCCTGACAAGAAATCAACCTGCCACAATGTGTATGTGTTCATTAATTTTTTCTGAACATTTTTTGCTGTTGTATAAACTGGCCTTAGTATCTGAAAACCTGAAAGATTTGCTATATACATATTTAGTTGTAGAACAGGATAGTTAGTTCTCTTATATCCTCTGTTATCAAGTTTGTATAAATATTTATGTGGGTCTAAAAATAGTTACTGGATTATTACAAGTATAGATTATTTCATTTATGGGTGTTTAAAATTTACATATGGCTTGATTTTTGTTTCTCTTCAAATTGATATACTAAAGAGAGTCAAGATGCCTCCTGGAGAAAATATAATAGATTGGTTTTGATCTACCTATCTTTTATAAATTATATTTTTCTTGGCATGTATTGAAAAGGGTATCAGTAGAAAGCTGTTGTATTTTTGTAAGGGAAAATTCTATGTTAAATATAGAAAGTGACAGTATTATGCATAATTATCTATGCAATTACACTTCCACATGCTTGAAAATTTTTAGCCAGGAAATCCTTAATAACATTTGCATGGTTAAATGAGACAGCAGAAACAACTGGAAAGGCCTCAGGGCATGGTCATCTATTTAAGCATCCACTTGGATTTTCAACATAATTAGTCATATAATTGTGTGCCTAAACTTAGTAGATTCATGTAACTAATTATAAATTATTTAAAAGTTGTGTGTGTAATGTTTTGTTCTCTGCTTCCTGCCAATCGAATTACTAAGGAATATACTATATTCACATTTCATCATATAAATCTTCAAATAAGATTATAATTGTAAAGCCCTGGATGAAACTGAGCGAACAAGTGAATTCACTCAGTTTATATATATATATATATATATATATATACACACACACACACACATATCTATTGAACTTCAATATTTTAGGGAGTATTCCTATGATAAAGTCATATCATTCTGTTTATCTGTCTCTACTAAAGACTTTATGAAAAAGATTGTTTCTTTTCTTAATGTTGTATTCAACACAATTAGTTTTTTATTTTTTAATTTTCAAATTTATTTTTAAAATTAATTTTTATAGGAGTATAGTTGATTTACAATGTTGTGTTAGCTTCTGCTATAGCTATACATATACATATATCCTCTCTTTTTTGGATTTCCTTCTCATTTAGGTTTATTTTTATTCATTTAGTTTTAAACTTTAATTCATACCTAAAAGGTTGGACATAATAGCTTCCTCCAGTATGGTAAATTTTCTCCTTTTTATAACCTAGTTTGTGGGTGGTATTAAAAACATGAGCCAAACAAATCTGAGTAGCAAAAATATTAACCTCAAAATTTTATGATGGTCATTTTGATCCAAATTTCTCCCCTGGTTTTTCTCATTAATCATCTTCCTGACTATTGATTCTGAACCTTCATTTCATTTCATATTTCTTCATTGTTATTTTTATACCTGTGTTACAAAAATGTGGAGACTCAAGGAAAACTATGTACCTTTTCCCAGAAGCATATTTGATAAGCAAAACTAGATCTTTGAAGGTGTTAAATCAAACTTCCTTTGATTAAGAGTGCAAAATACACTTTATTAGCTGCTGATACAATGAAAGGTATATGTAGTCTTAATTCTGAGAAATCAGACAGGTCTCACTAAAGGCTAAAATTAACTGGTCTTTTCTCATTTTGAGTGCCTGATTGCATGTTAGAAGTCAATAAATACAGTCCCTTAGAGGCACAGCACTTAAATTAGCTAACTTTAGTTTTCCCTACTGGTTTGACAAAGTCCAACTTTGTTTATCTTGAGGGCATGGTGAAAGAACATCTATTTGCCTTAGATTTTTAGATTGAAGGTTAGAAGGCATTGAAAGGAAGAAAAAAACCTGAGTATACTGCTGTGTTAAAGGATTTGGGATGATGAATATTAGTGTTTTAACAGTTATTTTATTGCTACAGTGGCTCAGAGATTAAAAAAGTAAATGAATTCAGGCACATTTGCACTGTTTTCAAGGATTCACTTCCAGAAGCTCAAGACATCAGTTGAGATGATCTGGCATTAAAATTAAGAAATATACTAACATTTCATCTGATTAGACTCTTGCTCCATATTTCCCATATTAAGCACATTTTACCTATTCCTGGGAGACAGACATTACCCATGAAGAGTGAAATATACATCCAAGGACTTTTAGCTAAGTCAGTCATCATAACAAGGCATTATAAATGATTTCTAATTTCTAAAAGAATATTCATCATGAAAAGTATTTATTTTTATATTAATTATGCTGGGGAACCTAGATTATAAAAACATTTACCCATGTCTGGGAGTTAAAACTACACGGAGGACAGAGTAAAAGAATTCAAAGGAAAGCAAATCCTGGGACCATGGATATATTTTTTGATTGATGTTTTGGTTAGAAAAAATCAAAATTCAAAATTCACAATAATGAAAATACCAAGGAGAGAAATAATTAGAAAGCAAAGCTCCCAGGCAATACCCCCAAACAGGGAAACTTTGGAAAAAAATTAGAATCCAACAGAATTGTGCCTCCAGTATGTTCATAATGTTAGCGTTAACTTCTTTTTTCAGAAGGAAGCTATTGGAATTTCATAAAGACAATATGGAATTGTCCTAATAGAGCCTTACCAAAGAAGAATCAAATATACACAGGAGAGGGTTTTTTTTCTTTTTTTTTTTTTTTTTTGCTTTCAAACTCTAGCAATGGCAGAAAGTGCTTAGCTAAATTGACTGTATTTGTATTAGCTAGATGCAAAGTAAGAACCCCTCTCTGGGAATGAGACAGACATAAACAGGTGACCACAGGGTTCTGCTGGGACTCCAAAGCCTAGCCTTCCGCTGGTACAGCTGCAGCGTTTACTCAAGTTTTACTGTGGTCTAACCAATCGACAGGATTTTCATAAGCTCTTCAAGCTAGCAAATAAAGACAAATTAAATTAGACTAGAGAAACCCAGCTACATTTTTCTTAGATATAGTGAGTTCAGCGTACATTGGAAAGTTAAAACTGGTAACACCACCAGCTCCCAAGAACTGTGAGCAGAATCTGAAAGAAGTATAGTTTTTGTCTGAGCAATCAAGAATTCTCTTTTATTGAACCAAGGCAGCAGATAGAGAAGGAGGCTCTCAGAGGGGGAAAAAAAGAAAAAGGAAAAAAAAAGATCTTTCAACCCGAGGGATCTAGAGCTACATTATTATTTCCCAATGAAGTGAGCATTAGCTTTCTGAAGTCACACTTGATTCCTAAGGAAGAAAAGTTGTCACTTATAGAAAACATATGAAGATGGATGAACTGCATTAGAGTAAGGAAATCTGAAACTCATGCTCTAGTTCTGTGGTCTTTTTTTATTTAAAAATATGGCTACAATTAACTATTGACTTGTCTTTTTCAGCATGTTTCATCTTTGGAATTATTTTCTTATCAGGTATGGAAGCCATTGAATTCTCTAAGCTCTTTCTTGACATATACTTTGATTAACCTATTGTGATTGAAATGAGATTAACAGAAAAGATGTTTATCTTTTGTCAATTTTTTGACAGTAGCATAGAATATATAAAGGACACGTTTTCATGCTTTATCTTCTTCTTGTCTTATCAAACTTGTTTCCTGTGAGTAGGAATGGAAGTTAAAAACAAGGGATTTCTGCCTTTAAAAAATTATATGCAGACCTACAACCTATAAATACACAATCTGTAAACTGTCATATAGAGAAATGCCAGCCCAGCTCTCCCACTGGAGCTCCCACTGCTGCTGTGGAGGGACCTGTCAGGAAGAATCCTGAAGCTCGTGGGCATCAGGGAAGTTTAAATTCAGCCGTGGCAACAGACAACTCTGAAGTCTCAGTGGTTCACCACCATAAAGGATTATTCTGTGTTCACTGCACTTACAAATGGCTTTCTAGGACAACTGTTTTACATGCAGAGATTTAGTGATTCAAGCTGTTTCAATCTTGTGTCTCCATAATGTTTATTAAAACTTTCTCCATGATCCCCACAGGAGGGAGAGCATCAGCTGCAATATCTCAGGTGGGCTCTGTTTTGCTTTCGCCCGGAAGTAACTTTGGCCTGAAAGTAATTTCTGCCAGAAGTAGTCACAGCACCCTGCCTAGTTGCCCACAGCTAAGAAATGCAGCCTTCTACGGGTTCTATCCCTGGTCGGGGAAGATCCCATATGCCCAAGGGCAGCTAGGCCTTTTCTTCACAACTACTGAGGCCATGCTCTAGAGCCTCTGCTCTGCTCTTCTCTGCAAGAGAAGTCACTGCAGTGAGAAGCCCACATACCACAACTGGAAAGTAGCCCCCACTGGCCGCAATTAGAGAAAGCCCTCCTGCAGCAACGAAGAACCAGCACTAGCAAAAATAAATAAAATAAAATGAAGAAGAAATTCAGGAATAGCTGAGGGAAGCTGAATTTAGGGTCAACTCCAAGACTCTAAGGCAATGGCAACCCACTCCAGTACTCTTGCCCGGAAAATCCCATGGATGGAGGAGCCTGGTAGGCTGCAGTCCATGGGGTCGCTAAGAGTTGGACACAACTGAGTGACTTCACTTTGACTTTTCACTTTCATGCATTGGAGAAGGAAATGGCAACCCACTCCAGGATTCTTGCCTAGTGAATCCCAGGGACGGGGGAGCCTGGTAGGCTGCCGTCTACGGGGTCGCACAGAGTCGGACACGACTGAAGTAACTTAGCAGCAGCAGCAGCAGCCAAGACTCTGGAGGACCAGGCCATGTTAGCTGCTCGACATTCTCTGAATGATTTCAGTTGCATGCTACAGTACAACTAAGTTCTGACAATAGGTAATCTTCCAACACGTAAAAAATTCCAGTTGCTCTGAATAGGTTAAAGCACTTGCAGTCATTTGTAATAAGGTATGAATTGGTTCAATCAGATGATTTCTTCCTAACATTGTTCATGATTTCAGTCCTCTGAAGAATAGGTATCTGAACTAGGAAAAGAGTTAAGTTGAGAGGAGGGATAAGTAAATTTAAAACGTGGGGCATTTTTAAAATTCAGAAAGAATGTCAGGATTCTGAGACACTACTTAATGCTTAAAACCTGAGCCTAATAAAAAAACAGTAGGGTTTTCAATCCACAGTCTGCAGTTGAGTATGCCCTGGGCACTACTATGTGCCAGGCATTGGGCTAGTGCCTGGGGCTATGACACAACCACATGTGCCACTCTGTGCCATGATAATGTGCCAGCACTACTTGGCATTTTTTTGTAGAGTGCTTTTAGCTGCAAGTAAGAAATGATGTTCAAGCTGGTTTTAGAAAAGGCAGAGGAACCAGAGATAAAATTGCCAACATCCGCTGGATCATCGAAAAAGCAAGAGAGTTCCAGAAAAACATCTATTTCTGCTTTATTGACTATGCCAAAGCCTTTGACTGTGTGGATCACAATAAACTGTGGAAATTCTGAAAGAGATGGGAATACCAGACCACCTGACCTGCCTCTTGAGAAACCTATAGGCAGGTCAGGAAGCAACAGTTAGAACCGGACATGGAACAACCGACTGGTTCCAAATAGGAAAAGGAATACGTCAAGGCTGTATATTGTCACTCTGCTTATTTAACTTATATGCAGAGTACATCATGAGAAATGCTGGGCTGGAAGAAGCACAAGCTGGAATCAAGATTGCAAAATATCCGTAACCTCAGATATGCAGATGACACCACCCTTTTGGCAGAAAGTGAAGAGGAACTAAAGAACATCTTGATGAAAGTGAAAGAGGAAAGTGAAAAAGTTGGCTTAAAGCTCAGCATTCAGAAAACTAAGATCATGGCATCTGGTCACATCACTTCATGGCAAATAGATGGGGAAACAGTGTCAGACTTTGTTTTGGGGGGCTCCAAAATCACTGCAGATGGTGATTGCAGCCATGAAATTAAAAGACACTTACTCCTTGGAAGGAAAGTTATGACCAACCTAGATAGGATATTCGAAAGCAGAGATACTACTTTGCCAACAAAGGTCCATCTAGTCAAGGCTATGGTTTTTCCAGTGGTCATGTATGGATGTGAGAGTTGGACTGTGAAGAAAGCTGAGGGCCAAAGAATTGATGCTTTTGAACTGTGGTGATGGAGAAGACTCTTGAGAGTCCCTTGGACTGCAAGGAGATCCAACCAGTCCATTCTAAAGGAGATCAGTCCTGGGTGTTCTTTGGAAGGAATGATGCTAAAGCTGAAACTCCAGTACTTTGGCCTCCTCATGCGAAGAGTTGACTCATTGGAAAAGACTCTGATGCTGGGAGCGATTGGGGACAGGAGGAGAAGGGGACGACAGATGATTAGATGGCTGGATGGCATCACCGACTCGATGCACTTGAGTCTGAGTGAACTCCAGGAGTTAGTGATGGACAGGGAGGCCTGGCATGCTACAATTCATGGGGTCGCAAAGAGTCGGACACAACTGAGCAACTGAACTGAACTGAACTGAACTGAACTGAAGAAATGATAGTAGGGTGTTGTTGTTTTTTTTTAAGTTCAGTTCATGGCTTTTTTTAAAGTGGTAGCAATTAATTGTGAATAAGAGTTGCTAATAGAGTACTAAGTCATAAGTCATAGGACTTCCCTGGTGGCTCAGATGATAAGGAGTCTGCCCACAATGTGTGAGATCTGTGTTCGATCCCTGGGTGGGGAAGATCCCCTGGAGAAGGAAATGGCAACCCACTCCAGTATTCTTGCCTGGAAAATCCCATGGATGGAAGAGCCTGGAAGGCTACAGTCCATGGAGTCGCAAAGAGTCGGACACGACTGAGCAACTTCACTCACTCAACAATAACTTAAGCCACTGAAAGTGGCCTAAATAAGGAAAGTTACGTCACATATTAAAAGGGGTGGTATACTTAACTGTTGTATATTTTCTTTAGTAGTTCTTAAAGTACTGAATATGGCTTTTATTTTTTTCACTTCCCCTTAGCATATATATTAAAAATACAAAAAGAACACTTCTGCTGGACTGTGATTTTGATGGATATAGATGCAATATTTGGAGAAGGCAATGGCAACCTACTCCAGTCCTCTTGCCTGGAAAATCCCATGGACAGAGGAGCCTGGTAGGCTACAGTCCATGGGGTCGCTGGGAGTTGGACACAACTGAGCGACTTCACTTTCACTTTTCACTTTCATGCATTGGAGAAGGAAATGGCAACCCACTCCAGTGTTCTTGCCTGGAGAATCCCAGGGACAGGGGAGCCTGGTGGGCTGTCATCTCTGGGGTCACACAGAGTTTGACAGACTGAAGCGACTGAGCAGCAGCAGCGGCAGGTGCAATATTAAAACAAATGTTATAAAGATTTTTTTTTTAAGTTCAGTTCAGTTCAGTTCAGTTGCTCAGTCATCTCTGACTCTTTGCGACCCCATGAATCACAGGCAATTACAGGATTAGATAATTTAGCATGCAAGGAGTCATTAAGGATCTAGATTCTTTCTATGCTTCCCCACTGCCATCCTCATCATTTTGATATCTCAGTTGTATGTTGGCTATGGCAGCTCCAGGCATCACAAATTCACACATCAACATTTAACATCAGAAATAAGGGGCAATCTCCTTGTTTGCACATCTTTTTAAGAATGAGGAAAATGTTTCAAAGAGTTCCTTAGGAGATCTTCTTCTCTTATATTATTAATTACAATTGTGTTAAATATCCTCCAGAAAGCTATCACTTGGCAAGTAATAATGAGGTCATGGTCACTGACATTAGTAGACACTCAAACACTGGGGATGGAGAAGGGCCATCCCTAACCCTAACCCTAACCCTAATCTTCTGCAAGAACATGAGGACTTGAAGAGAGAAAACAATCAGGACTGTTACCAGGAAGGAAGTTGGGCAATGGCTACTGGGTAGGGAATCAGTGGGATCTTCCCCACAGATGCATTATGTCACTAGACCTTGACTAGGCTGTCAAGGCAACCTGTTGGACTGAGAACAGGCATCTTCCTTTACAGATGACGTAACAGAAGTAAAATTACCCAGGTCAACAGTCTATAAAGTGAAGGAGCTGGAAGAGATTGCCTGACTTCAAAGCCCAAATTCCTCACCATGCAATATTTGATGAATTTGGTCAAAGAAAACTGCTCATCATTGAAATGTGTTTTTTTCCAAATTCATAGCTGTGTCTCTTTTGTTGCTGCTGTTCACTCTCCCAGTTGGGTCCCATTCTTTTGACCCCATGGACTGTAGCACACAGGCTTCCCTGTCCTTCACCATCTCCTAGAGCTTGCTCAAACTCATGTCCATGGAGTTAGTGATGCTGACTTGTCCTCCAAAAATCTTGTCCTCTCTGGTCCCCTTCTCCTCCTGCCCTCAATCTTTCCCAGTATCAGGATTTTTTCTAATGAGTCAGCTCTTTGCATCAGCTGGCCAAAGTATTGGAGCTTCAGCTTCAGCATCAGCCCTTCCAATGAATACTCATGACTGATTTCCTTTAGGATTGACTGGTTTGATCTCTTTGCTGTCCAAGGGACTCTCAAGTCTTCTCCAACACCACAGTTCAAAAGCATCAATTCTTCAGTGTTCAACCTTCTTTAGGGTCCAGCTCTCACATCCATACATGACTACTGGAAAAACCATAGCTCTGGCTAGATGGACCTTATTTGGCAAAGTAATGTCTCTGCTTTTTACTATGCGATCTAGGCTTGTCATAGCTTTTCTTCCAAGGAGCAAGCATCTTTAAATTTCATGGCTGCAGTCACCATCTGCAGTGATTTGGGAGCCCCCCAAAATAAAGTCGGTCACTGCTTCCATTGTTTCCCCATCTATTTGCCATGAAGTGATGGGACCAGATGCCATGGTCTTAGTTTTCTGAATGTTGAGCTTTAAGCCAACTTTTTCACTCTCCTCTTTCACTTTCATCAAGAGGCTCTTTAGTTCCTCTTCTCTTTCTGCCAGTTGGGTGGTGTCATCTGCATATCTGAAGTTATTGATATTTCTCCTGGCAATCTTGATTCTAGCTTATGCTTCATCCAGCATGGTATTTCACATGATGTACTCTTCATATAAGTTAAATAAGCAGGGTGACAGACTTGATGTATAGCTTTCCCAGTTTGGAACAAGTCTGCTGCTCCATGTCTGGTTCTAACTATTGCTTCTTGACCTGCACACAGGTTTCTCAAGAGGCAGGTAAAGGTTGTCTGGTATTTCCATCTCTTGAAGAATTTTCCGCAGTTTGTTGTGATCCACATAGTCAAAGGCTTTAGCATAGTAATGAAGCAGAACCAGAATTCTTCTAGAATTCTCTTCTTTTTCCATGATCCAGTGGATCATAGCAATTTGATCTCTGGTTCTCCTACATCTTCTAAATCCAGCTTGAACAACTGGAAGTCCTCCATTCAAGTACTGTTGAAGCCTAGCTTGGAGAATTTTGAGTATTATTTTCTAGCATGTGAAATGAGTGTAACTGTGTGGTAGTTTGAACATTCTTTGGCATTGCCTTTCTTTGGGATTAAAATGGAAACTGACCTTTTTCAGTCCTGTGGCCACTGCAGAGATTTCCAAATTTGCTGGCATATTGAGTGCAGCACTTTCATAGCATCATCTTTTAGGATTTGAAATAGCTCAGCTGGAATTACATCACCTCCACTAGCTTTGTTTATAGTGATGCTTCCTAAGGCCCACTTGACTTTGCATTCCATGATGTCTGGCTCTAGGGGAGTGGTCTCATCATCGTGGCTATCTGGGTCATTAAGATCTTTTTTTTATAGTTCTGTGTATTCTTGTCACCTCTTCTTATTATTTATGTCCTTTATTGTACCCATCTTTGCATGAAATATTCCCTTGATATCTCTATTTTTCTTGATGAGATCTCTAGTCTTTCCCATTCCATTGTTTTCCTCTATTTCTTTGCACTGTTCACTTAGAAAGGCTTTCTTATCTCTCCTTGCTTTTCTTTGGAACTCTGCATTCAGTGGGTATATCTCTCCTTTTCTCCTTTGCCTTTAGCATCTGTTCCTTTCTCAGCTCGTTGTAAGACCTTCTCAGACAACCATGTTTCCTTTTTGCATTTCTTTTTCTTGGGGGTGGTTTCTCTTTTGAATGTGCCTTAATTCTGTCCTTCAGTTCATCAGAAAAATCTGTAGAGATGTGTTACTGTAGAGTATGACTTAGGAACTTTGAAGTAACTGTGCTTCAGTTTATGTATAAATCTATATCCTCCTCCTTCACTATAGGTTGATATACTTGTAATATTATGGCAAAAACAATATAAAGGAGTTATTATATGGCATGTGTGCATGCTAAGCTGCTTCAGTCATGTCCAACTCTTTGCAACCACATGCACTGTAGCCTGCAAGGCTCCTCTGTCCATGGAATTCTCAAGGCAAGAATACTGCACTGGGCTGCCATGCCCTCCTCCAAGGGATCTTACCAACCCAGCGATTAAACCTGCATCTCTTATGTCTCCTGTATTGTCAGGCAGGTTCTTTACCACCAGTGCTACCTGGGAAGCCCCTATTGTTATATGGGGTCCACTGCAAATCATATTGAGAATATTATGCTTTTGAAACCCATACTAATTCTTATGGTTTTTCAAGATTTCCTTAAATTTAATTAAAATAAAGTGAATTTTAAAAGCTTAAGAATTTTCTTAGAAACTTAGGAGACCTAGATTTAGAAAACTAAAAATAAATTCAGAGGTGATATAGTTTAATTCCCTTCCTACAATGATTTTACAAATGAGGAAATTTGTACAACACTGAAAAATCCCAGTTTGCAAAGATACTGGGAATAAAAGACAGTATAAAGCAATTATCTATTTGATGCATCACACACAACTCAGTCTCACAATAATAAAACCAACATAAGTACCAATAATATGACTACTGAAAACAAATTATGTTTTTTTGGGGGGGTAGGTGGGGGGAGTGCATTTTTTTAGCTGACTAGAGCCACACAGTCAAATTTCTGTTTTAAAGCTACTTAGACATAGGAAGGGACCTATAGATCTTGAGATGTATAAGCTGGATCAAGGAACTATCTGAAAATGAACTGACCCCACACTGTCCACAACAATACCAGAGAAAGTCCTAGACATATTTTTACTATTATCATTCTTTAAATTAAAAAAAAATTATTTTTAAGTCCTCTATTACTCTTATAATTTTCATTTTTATAACATACTATTACTTTGCAAAAAATAAAGACCCTATTTTTTAGAGCAAACTTCATATATATATATTTTATAATTTTGTGACTTTTTTTTTCTTTAATATTGTACTTTTGACAATCCAACCTCTACTCTAGATTTTTAATTTCTGCTTTTAGGTATTTGTTATCAATTTTGTACCTTTAAGAACCCAATCTTCAGTATCCATTTTTACTTGGGAGCGAGATTACTGGCTTGACTGCTCTCTCCCATTTTGGACTCTCCTTTTTCTCCACCAGGTCGCCTCTATTTCCTCCCTCCCCCTTCTCTTCTCTACCCAACTCTGTGAATCTCTTTGTGTGTTTCAGACAGTGGAGAACACCTAGGGAACTGACTGATTGCTGGCTGGATCTGTCTCTCTCCTTTAGATTTCCCCCTTTATTCTCCTGGCCACCTCTGTCTCCCTCTTCCCTCTTCTCTTCTCTGTGTAACTCTGTGAACATCTCTGAGTGGTCCACACTGTGGAGAGCACATAGAGAAGTGATTACTGGCTACCTTGCTCTCTCCCTTTTTGATTCCCTCTCTTTTCCTCCTGGTTACCTCTATCTCCCTCCTCCCTCTTCTCTTCTCCATGTAACTCTGTGTACCTCTCTGGGTATCCTTAACTGTGGAGAAACTTTTCATCATTAACCTAGACGTTTTATCATCATTGCTGTATAGATGGAGAAGTCTTGAGGCTACTGTAAGAATAAGACTGAAAACCAGAGGCAGGAAACTTAAGTCCAAATCCTGAGAACACCCGAGAACTCCTGAATCAAGGGAACATTAATCCATAGGAGCTCATCAAACGCCTCCATACCTACACTTAAACCAAGCACCACCCAAGGGCCAACAAGTTCCAGAGCAAGACATACCATGCAAATTCTCAGGCAACACAGGAATGTAGCCCCGAGCTTCAATATACAGGCTGCCCAAAGTCACTCCAAGCCCACTGACATCTCATAAGTCATTACTGCACACTTCATTGCACTCCAGAGAGAAGAAATCCAGCTCTACCCACCAGAACACTGACACAAGCTTCCCTAACCAAGAAACCTTGACATGCTACCCGTCCAACCCAACCCAACCCACAGCGAGGAAACTCCACAATAAAGAGAATTCCACAAACTGCCAGAATAAGGAAAGGCCACCTCAAACACAGCAATATAAACAAGATGAAGAGGCAGAGAAATACCCAGCAGGTAAAGGAACGGGATAAATGCCCACCAAACCAAACAAAAGAGGAAGAGATAGGGACTCTACCTGATAAATAATTCTGAATAATGATAGAGAATATGATCCAAAATCTTGAAAACAAAATGGAGTTACATATAAATAGCCTGGAGACAAGGAATGAGAAGATGCAAGAAAGCTTTAACAAGGACCTAGAAGAAATAAAAAAGAGTCAATATATGAATAATACAATAAATGAGATCAAAAACACTCTGGAGGGAACCAACAGTAGAATAACATAGGCAGAAGATAGGATAAGTGAGGTAGAAGATAGAATGGTAGAAATAAATGAAACAGGAAAAAACAAAAATGAATTAAAAGAAATGAGGACAATCTCAGAGACTTCTGAGACAATGTTAAATGCCCCAATGTTCGAATCATAGGAGTCCCAGAAGAAGAAGACAAGAAGAAAGACCATGAGAAATACTTGAGGAGATAATAGTTGAACACTTCCCTAAAATGGAGAAGGAAATAATCATCCAAGTCCAAGAAACCCAGAGAGTCCCAAACAGGGTAAACCCAAGGTGAAACACCCCAAGACACATATTAATCAAACTAACAAAGATCAAACACAAAGAAAAAATATTAAAAGCAGCAAGGAAAAAACAAAAAATAACACACAAGGGGATTCCCATCAGGATAACAGCCAATCTTTCAATAGAAACTCTTCAGGCCAGGAGGCAATGGCAGGACATACTTAAAGTGATGAAAGAAAATAACCTACAGCCCAGATTACTGTATCCAGCAAGGATCTCATTCAAATATGAAGGAGAAATTAAAAGCTTTACAGACAAGCAAAAGCTGAGAGAATTCAGTACCACCAAACCAGCTCTCCAACAAATGCTAAAGGATTTTCTCTAGATGGGAAACACAAGTTCAGTTCAGTTCAGTTGCTCAGTCGTGTCCCACTCTTTGCGACCCCATGAATCGCAGCATGCTGGGCCTCCCTGTTCATCACCATCTCTCGGAGTTCACTCAGACTCACATCCATCGAGTCTGTGATGCCATCTAGCCATCTCATCCTCGGTCATCTCCTTCTCCTGCCCCCAATCCCTCCAAGCATCAGAGTCTTTTCCAATGAGTCAACTCTTCGCATGAGGTGGCCAAAGTACTAGAGTTTCAGCTTTAGCATCATTTCTTCCAAAGAAATCCCAGGGTTGATCTCCTTCAGAATGGACTGGTTGGATCTCCTTGCAGTCCAAGGGACTCTCAAGAGTCTTCTCCAACACCACAGTTCAAAAGCATCAATTCTTCGGTGCTCAGCCTTCTTCACAGTCCAACTCTCACATCCATACATGACCACAGGAAAAACCATAGCCTTGACTAGATGGACCTTAGTCGCAAAGTAATGTCCCTGCTTTTGAATATACTATCTAGGTTGGTCATAACTTTTCTTCCAAGGAGTAAGCGTCTTTTAATTTCATGGCTGCAATCACCATCTGCAGTGATTTTGGAGCCCCCAAAAATAAAGTCTGACACTGTTTCCACTGTTTCCCCATCTATTTCCCATGAAGTGATGGGACCAGATGCCATGATCTTCGTTTTCTGAATGTTGAGCTTTAAGCCAACTTTTTCACTCTCCCCTTTCACTTTCATCAAGAGGCTTTTTAGTTCCTCTTCATTTTCTGCCATAAGGGTGGTGTCATCTGCATATCTGAGGTTATTGATATTTTTCCCGGCAATCTTGATTCCAGCTTGTGTTTCTTCCAGCCCAGCATTTCCAAAACAATCAAGTAAATGGCAATGGGATCATACTTATCAATAATTACCTTAAATGTAAATGGGTTGAATGCCCCAACCAAAAGACAAAGACTGGCTGAATGGATACAAAAACAAGACCCCTATATATGTTGTCTACAAGAGACCCACCTCAGAACAAGGGACACATACAGACTGAAAGTGAAAGGCTGGAAAAAGATGTTCCACGTAAACAGAGACCAAAAGAAAGCAGGAGTAGCAATACTCATATCAGATAAAATAGACTTTAAAAAAAAGGCTGTGAAAAGAGACAAAGAAGGACACTACATAATGATCAAAGGATCAATCCAAGAAGAAGACATAACAATTATAAATTTTCCAGGCAAGAGTACTGGAGTGGGGTGCCATTGCCTTCTCTGAAATATATATGCACCCAACATAGGCGCACCACAATATGTAAGACAAATGCTAACAAGTATGAAAGGGGAAATTAACAATAAGACAATACTAGTGGGAGACTTTAATACCCCACTCTCACCTATGGATAGTTCAACTAAACAGAAAATTAACAAGGAAACACAAACTTTAAATGGTACAATAGACCAGTTAGACCTGATCTATTGATATAATTGATATCTATAGGACATTACACCTCAAAATAATGAATTTCACCTTCTTCTCAAGTGCACATGAAACCTTCTCCAGGATAGATCACATCCTGGGCTGTAAATCTAGCCTTGGTAAATTCAAAAAAATTGAAATCATTCCAAGCATCTTTTCTGACCACAATGCAGTAAGATTAGATCTCAATTACAGAAGAAAAACTATTAAAAATTCCACATATGGAGGCTGAACAACATGATGCTGAATAACCAACAAATCACAGAAGAAATAAAAAAAGAAACCAAAATATGCATAGAAATGAATGAAAATGAAAACCCAAAACCTGCAGGACACTGTAAAAGCAGTGCTAAGGGGAAGGTTCATAGCAATACTGGCATACCTCAAGAAACAAGAAAAAAGTCAAATAAATAACCTAACTCTACACCTAAAGCAACTAGAAAAGGAAGAAATTAAGAACTCCAGGGTTAGTAGAAGGAAAGAAATCTTAAAAATTAGGGCAGAAATAAATGCAAAAGAAACAAAAGACACCATAGCAAAAATCAACAAAGCTAAAAGCTGGCTCTTTGAGAGGATAAATAAAACTGACAAACCATTAGCCAGACTCATCAGGAAACAAAGGGAGAAAAATCAAATCAATAAAATTAGAAATGAAAATGGAGAGATCACAACAGACAACACAGAAATACAAAGGATCATAAGAGACTACTATAGCAATTATACGCCAATAAAATGGACAACATGGAAGAAATGGACAAATTCTTAGAAAAGTACAACTTTCCAAAACTGAACCAGGAAGAAATAGAAAATCTTAACAGACCTATCACAAGCATGGAAATTGAAACTGTAATCAGAAATCTTCTAGCAAACAAATGCCCAGGCCCAGATGGCTTCATAGCTGAATTCTACCAAAAATTTCGAGAAGAGCTAACACCTATCCTATTCAAACTCTTCCAGAAAATTGCAGAGGAAGGTAAACTTCCAAACTCATTCTATGAGGCCACCATCACCCTAATACCAAAACCTAACAAAGATGCCACAAAAAAAGAAAACCACAGGCCAATATCACTGATGAACATAGATGCAAAAATCCTTAACAAAATACTAGCAATCGGAATCCAACAACATATTAAAAAGATCATACATCATGACCAAGTGGGTTTTATCCCAGGGATGCAAGGATTCTTCAATATCTGCAAATCAATCGATGCAATACACCACATTAACAAACTGAAAAATAAAAGCCATATGATTATCTCAATAGATGGCAGAGAAAGCCTTTGACAAAATTCAATATCCATTTATGATAAAAAAAAAAACCCTCCAGAAAGCAGGAATATAAGGAAAATACCTCAACACAATAAAACCTATATATGACAAACCCACAGCAAACATTATCCTCAATGGTGAAAAACTGAAAGCATTTCCCCTAAAGTCAGGAACAAGACAAGGGTACCCACTCTCACCACTACTATTCAACATAGTTTTGGAAGTTTTGGCCACAGCAATCAGAGCAGATAAAGAAATAAAAAGAATCCAAATTGGAAAAGAAGAAGTAAAACTCTCACTGTTTGCAGATGACATGATCCTCTACATAGAAAACCTTAAGGACTCCACCAGAAAATTACTAGAGCTAATCAATAAATATAGTAAAGTTGCAGGATAAAAAATCAACACACAGAAATCCTTTGCATTCCTATACACTAATAATGAGAAAGTAGAAAGAGAAATTAAGAAAACAATTCCATTCACCATTGCAACGAAAAGAATAAAATACTTAGGAATATATCTACCTAAAGAAACTAAAGACCTATATATAGAAAACTTGAAAACATTGGTGAAAGAAATCAGAGAGGACACTAATAGGTGGAGAAATATACCATGTTCATGGATCAGAAGAATCAATATAGTGAAAATGAATATACTACCCAAAGCAATCTATAGATTTAGTACAATCCCTATCAAGCTACCAATGGTAGTTTTCACAAAGTTAGAACAAGTAATTTCACAATTTGTATGGAAATACAAAAAACCTCAAATAGCCAAAGCAATCTTGAGAAAGAAGAATGGAACTGAAGGAATCAACCTGCCTGACTTCAGACTATACTAGAAAGCTACAGTCATCAAGACAGTATGGTACTGGCACAAAGACAGGAATATAGATCAATGGAACAAAATAGAAAGCCCAGAGATAAATCCACACACATATGGACACCTTATCTTTGACAAAGGAGGCAAGAATATACAATGAAGAAAAGACATCTCTTTAACAAGTGGTGCTGGGAAAACTGGTCAACCACTTGTAAAAGAATGAAAGTAGAACACTTTCTAACACCATACACAAAAATAAACTCAAAATGGATTAAAGATCTAAATGTAAGACCACAAACTATAAAACTCCTAGAGGAGAACATAGGCAAAACACTTTCCGACATAAATCACAGCAGGATCCTCTATGACCCATCTCCCAGAATATTGGAAATAAAAGCAAAAATAAACAAATGGGACCTACTTAAAATGAAAAGCTTCTGCACAACAAAGGAAACTATAAGCAAGGTGAAAAGACAGCCTTCGGAATGGGAGAAAACAATAGCAAATGAAGCAACTGACAAACAACTAATCTCAAAAATATACAAGCAACTCCTGCAGCTCAATTCCAGAAAAATAAACGACCCAATCAAAAAATGGGCCAAAGAACTAAATAGACATTTCTCCAAAGAAGACATACAGATGGCTAACAAACACATGAAAAGATGCTCAACATCACTCATTATCAGAGAAATGCAAATCAAAACCAGAATGGCTGCGATCCAAAAGTCTACAAGCAATAAATTCTGGAGAGGGTGTGGAGAAAAGGGAACCCTCTTGCAGTTGGTGGGAATGCAAACTAGTACAGCCACTATGGAGAACAGTGTGGAGATTCCTTAAAAAACTGGAAATAGAACTGCCTTATGACCCCAGCAATCCCACTGCTGGGCATACACACCAAGGAAACCAGAATTGAAAGAGACACATGTACCCCAATGTTCATCGCAGCACTGTTTATAATAGCCAGGACATGGAAGCAACCTAGATGTCCATCAGCAGACGAATGGATAAGAAAGCTGGGGTACATATACACAATGGAGTATTACTCAGCCATTAAAAAGAATACATTTGAATCAGTTCTAATGAGGTGGATGAAACTGGAGCCTATTATACAGAGTGAAGCAAGCCTGAAAGAAAAACACCAATACAGTATACTAATGCATATATATGGAATTTAGAAAGATGGTAACAATAACCCTGTATGTGATACAGCAAAAGAGACACAGATGTATAGAACAGTCTTCTGGACTCTGTGGGAGAGGGCAAGGGTAGGATAATTTGGGAGAATGGCATTGAAACATGTATATTATCATATGTGAAATGAATTGCCAGTCCAGGTTCGATGCATGATACAGGATGCTCAGGGCTGGTGCATTGGGATGACCCAGAGGGATGGTATGTGGAGGGAGGTGGGAGGGGAGTTCAGGATGGGGAACACATGTACACCCGTGGAAGAATCATGTCAATGTATGGCAAAACCAATACAATATTGTAAAGTAATTAGCCTCCAATTAAAATAAATAAATTTATATTTTAAAAAATGTGGTGAAATATGTAAAAAATGAAAAAAATAATTAAAGCCACTTAAAATATTTTCTTTTTCTGCAACTATATCAGCAACTGGATACATATTTAGGGTTATTAATTTTAATTTATTTTTGATTTTTAGTGACTGTTTTTTCAAAGTTTACTTTTGTTAGGGCTCCTTGGAGAAATATTTGATGGCAGTTCTGAAGTCACAGATGCGTACATGGAGCCTGAAACAGTTATCACACCAGATAACAAGGCAGCCATTGAAATCCACAATGCCTACACTGAAGGCTTTTTGTGGGAGGCTGGAATGATTTTGGGCCAAAAGATACTTAGATAAAAATGGATCACTTATCCTAAGCCAGATTGTTTTTTTCAATCCAAGAAAAAACAAGATGGAAATCAAAATAAATTCCCTTTAAAGAGAGTTGACCACTAGGCAATGAGAATATGCTTCTAAAACAGGGGCTTCCTCACAACAAGACTGACGGGGTGAGCAATAAGAAATTCAGTTGAAATATGGAGCTATTGTGGCCCCTAAGTTGACAGTTATCTGCCTGGTTGAAACTGAAAGTAGTTTTTATAAAACAAGATATCTCTATTGAGTTGAATTGAATTCCATATTTGTTTTAAATTCTTCAATACTTTCTTATTACTTTTGTTTTCAACCATTATTTTTTTAAAGGAATTTTAAAAAGAAGATTTTATTTTTACTAAAATATTTCTCATTTTCTTATTCATGCTTTATGTACATCCAGGTATCTAACTAGATTTCCTGTTTATTCTGCCTGGAGTGAAACATTTGTTGTGCTTCCCTCATTGCTCAGCAGGTAAAGAATCCACCTGCAGTGCAGGAGACAGAGGAGACAAGGGTTTGATCCCTGGGTCGGAAAGATTTCCTGGAGAAGGAATGGCAACCTGCTCCACTATTCTTGCCTGAAAAAAATCCTAAGGAGAGAGGAGCTTAGTGGGCTACAGTCCAAAGGGTTGTAAACAGTCGGACATGACTGAGTGACTAAGCATGGAATTCACATAGTGGTGTGTTAGAGATGAATTTTCTTAGCTTTTGTGTGGTTGGAAAAATATTTTACCTATGCTTTTGAAAGATATTTTCATTGGGTATGGAATTTCAATTTTGATGGTCCTTTTTTCTTTTAGTACTTTAACTAAGTTACTTTATTTATTCTCTTTTGATTTACATGGTTCCAAGGAGATTTCAGGTCCTATTATGTTTGTTCCACCTCACCCTTTACAAAGGAACTTTTAAGACTTTTCTCTTTATCACTCATTTTAAACACTGTGATTATGATGCTCCTTGGTTTAATTTTCATGTTTTTCTGCTTAGGGTTAATTGAGCTTCTTACATCTGTGGGTTTAAAGCTTTCATCAAATTCAGAAAAAAAATCAGCCTTTCATTATTTTTTAAAATATGTTTCAAGTCCCTCTTCTTTTCCTCTTCTTTGGAGGTCTCCAAATTACTCACACATTAGGCTTCTTAAAGTGACCCAGGGTTCTCTAACATGCTCTATTCATATCCTTTCAGTATGTTTTCTCTGTATTTCATTTTGGATAGTTTCTACTGCTATGTCTCCAAAGCTGATCTTTCCCTTTGCATTATATAAATCTGCTGCTAAGCCACTGAAGTTTGTTTTGTTTTATAATTCATCTTGGGCATTTTCTTACTTCTAGAAATTCAGTTTGGCTTTTTAAAATCTTTCCAGACTCTATATGTCTAACTTTCTATTATATCCTTGAATATATGGAATATAGCTTTAATATCCTGTTTCTGTCCTGGTCTACTAATTCTATTATCTGTTGCATTTCTGGGTTAGTTTCTATTTATATATTTTCTCCTCTTTGAGTTATACCTGCTCCTTGGCTTGTCTACATAATTTTGATTGGATGCCAGATACTGTGTATTCTACCATTTGTTTTGTTTCTTGTTTGGTTGCTAAGTCATGTCCAACTCTTGTGACCCCATGGACTTGTAACTCCCCAGGCTCCTCTGTCCATAGGATTTCCCAGGGAAGAATACTGGAGTGGGTTACCATTTTCTTCTCCAGGGGATATTTCCAACTCAGGACCAAACTTCCCTCTCCTGCATTGTAGGCAGATACTTTACCACTGAACCACCAAGGAAGCCCTGCATTTTACTTGCGTGCTAAATATTTCTTATTCTTAGAAATATTCTTGACCTTTATTCTAGAATTCAGTTAAGTTACTTAGAAACAGTTTGATCCATTTGACACTTGTTTTTAAATTCAGCAGTGGCCACAAGACTGGAAAAGGTCAGTTTTCATTCCAATCTCAAGGAAGGGCAATGCCATAGAATGTTCAAACTACCGCACAATTACACTCATTCACATGCTAGCAAAGTAATCCTCAAAATTCTCCAAGTTAGGCTTCAACAGTACTTGAACAGAGAACTTCCAGATGTTCAAGCTGGATTTAGAAAAGGCAGAAGAACCAGAGATTAAACTGAAAACATCCACTGGATCATAGAAAAAGCAAGAGAATTCCAGAAGAATATCTACTTCTGCTTCATTGATTATGCTAAAGCCTTTGACTGTGTGGATCACAACAAACTGTGGAAAATTCTTCGAGATGGGAATACCAGACCACTTTACCTGCCTCCTGAGAAACCTGTATGCAGGTCAGAAGCAACAGTTAGAACTGGACATGGAACAACGGACTGGTTCCAAATTGGGAAAGGAGTATGTCAAGGCTGTATATTGTTACCCTGCTTATTTAACTTATATGCAGAGTATACCATTGCCAGGAGAAATATCGACCATGATATGCAGATGATATCACCCTAATGGCAGAAAGCGAAAAGGAACTAAAGATCCTGTTGATGAAGGTGAAAGAAGAGAGTGAAAAAGCTGGCTTAAAACTCAGCATTCAAACCCACTCCAGTATTCTGGCCTGGAGAATTCCACAGACTGTATAGTCCATGGGGTCACAAAGAGTTGGACATGACTAAGTGAGACTGTAGGGGTGATATCAAATTTAGGGGCTCACAGATAGCCACAGACTAAAGTGCATGAAGAGGGGATAATGATGAGCTGAGAGGCAGGTGTGTATAGGACCTGGAAGCTTCACAAACAGTGGGGAAAATGTTGGGGCTGAGGAAATACTGACGGGAAGTATGACATAAGGTTGATGATGGTAGATGAATTGAAAGGCCGTAGATAAAATGGTTAACTAGGTTTAGCAACCTCAGCAGTGCCAACCAGGGAGAAGTTAGATTGCATGTGATATCTGATATCTAGAAACTCCTTTATTATAAATTTTATCAGAAGGGTCAAATAATACACCTAGCATTTAGACAGCTACTTGATATAATAATAATAAAATTACCTCTTGTGGAAACTCTCAGAAACCAGGGTTTATGGGGGAAAAACAACAGATAAAATGCTCATGAAGACTTAGATTATATTTTTTAAGGACTAGAAAATACCTTACTTATTTAGAAGATGCTCTTATGACAGAACTGTGGTCGGTTCCAGATAACAGGCTAAAGAGATTTGAATCTTTTGGCAAAAGTCACAAAGCAGATTAATGCTCAATGTGGTATTAGGACCCAGGTCATCAGATTCTTGAGTAACAGTCTCTCTCAACGATACTAAGCTGCCAGTAGGCTGAGCATTGATTCAGCCATGGTTTTCACTAGAATCTTTTTATGCGTCATGTTTTTGAACACATGATTGGAGGGAGGTTGCAACAGGTCATCCTGGGTGACCACAGGATGATATAAAACCTGCTTGCTGACTTTTTGGCTAATTTCATAACATCTCCCTCCAGAAGTAGCAATCAAAGTATAAGAGAACATGAGACACACATGTGAATGTGGCTTTTTCACATTCTTTATAATGGATGAAGTCATCAGTGCAAAATAAAAAAAAGGATAGGGTGAGAAAATGTGGCTTGACATTAAACCAAGAACCACACATCAAGCCAACACAAACCAAGGCTGGGAGACAATTTCAAGCTTTTTTTATTGTTTTCCTTTAATAATATTAAATGATTTATAAAACTAGGATGATAGTTCTGGCAACTCAAGGAAACCTTCACATGCCTTTTTGTAGAAAACAGTATCTTTACTGACTAGCCAGTGTGTTCATCTATTTCTATGCTGAGGATTTGTATCCTATTTACCTGACATAATCTACACTTGGTTACAATAAGAATGTGCATGAAGACCACGCTACTGATATCATCAGTGAAGTGCCCAACCATGTTTGCTTTCCAGGTGGCACTAGTGGTAAAGAACCTGCCTGCCAATGCAGTAAACACAAGAGACTCAGGTTTGATCTCTGGGTCGGTTAGACCCCCTAGAGGAGGGCATGGCAATCCACTCCAGTGTTCTTGCCTAGAGAATCCCATGGACAGAGGAGCCTGGTGGGCTACAGTCCACTGGGTCACACACAGTCAGATACGACTAAGGTGACAGCATGCACAATCACATTTCGAGGTTAACAGTTGTATTAAGTTGGATAAAGAAAGCTTGGGCTTCTGTGTCACTGCTCCTCATTGGGGTCTGTGATCTCCAAAAGGCAAGATGAATTAGCTTTTCATTAAAAAAAAATTTCATGATGGTACAGATACTAGTTCTGGTGAGGAAAATAAACTGTATTGTGGAGAAATCAGCAGAAATTCCTAGATTAAGCTTTCCAGAGTCAAACGATTTCTGTTGCTTCAGATTTGAATAATTCTATTGAACTGTAATAAAATTTGAATTCCTTCTAAATTCTCAAATTTGGGAGGAGAATCTCTTCTTACTTTACTATTGGTAGGGGAAGGAGGAATGCGAAATCATTCCCACCATAATCTAAATGTATTAGAAGAGTATAGAGGTGTCTATATTTGCTATTTTCCCTCTGAAAGACACAGAGATGAGAGGTGATTCTGGTGAATCACTGTTCTATTTTATCTAGAGACCTGAGTGCTCTCACGGCTCTATTCCCTTAGGAGGTCATGTTCCTTTGCTTAAAAGAATATTGCCTGCTCTGTGAGCTAATGATTTGTTTGGAGGATGTAAGTCTCAGAGGTGAAGATAACCTCACGGCTTTTATAATGTATCTTTCAAATCTTTGATCTGCTTTTTACTGAATACCTGGGACCCCTCAATAGTAAGATTAAAGACGCCTCTTCAGAGAAGAAAGGCAAAATTTGAAAAACTAAAAGTTCCTCAGATTTCCAAATAATATTTCTGCATTCCTTAATTTTGTCAATATCATATTGGTGTTATCCTCCATTCATGTCATAATTGGATGGTAAATCAAAAATGCAGTATTGGATCATTATAGTTTTTTCCCCCATATTTTCCAAGGAGGCACGGAACTACAAATCTTGTTTTCAACAGTAGTTAATACAAACTAGCTCATACCGAGGGCATACATATACACTTTGAATTCCACTTAATTTGACAAATATTTACTTGGTACCTAGTAGGTGTCAAACATGCCTTCTTTTGTAGGGAATATCAAGAATCTGAATCTGATTTCAAGAGACTCTTACTCTGATCAGGCAGACAAGGCAAATATAGCAACAGCCATGACAAGATGCAGAATATGACAAATGAAAAATACCTGGAGAGAAATGGATGATATTTAATATGAGAAGAGAGAGGAGAAACAATATTAAGTGAGAAGAGAATGAGGGAAGATCTCAGTATTTGAGAAGGACCTTTCAAGGTGGGTGAGATTTCCCTGGAGAGGGCTGGCCTTACCTGAAAGTAAGGCAATAATAGGGTTACGGTGTATATGTAGACGGGGGGGTGGGGGGGGTAGGTGGTCAAAAAGGTTGAGAAGCTTGTATTTAACTTGTGAACAGGAATGACTCCATGAAAATTTTTAAACAGAGCAAAGACAGAATAATAAAGAGTTATGCTTTAAGAAATAATTTTGAAGCATTTTTAAATTTTAGTGGAGCTTCCCTGGTGGCTGAATGGTAAAGAATCTGCCTGCCAAGGCAGGAGACATAGGTTCAATCCCTGGGTCAGGAAGATCCCCTGGAGAAAGAAATGGCAACCCACTCCAGTATTCTTGCCCGGGAAATCCCATAGACAGAGAAGCCTGGCGGGCTTTGGCCATGGGGTCGCAGAAGAGTTGGACATGACTTAGTGACTAAAAACAACAAAATTTTTGTGTAAAACAAACAAGGTGTTTGATAATGTCCTACAGGTTTAATGTACAAACAAAATAGCTACCACTAAAAATGTTGACTATACCAGTAGTATGTGAATTCTCATTTGCCATGAATCTGAAAGATTATTATTTTTCACTTTTATAATGATATAGCTCATTCAGGCATAAATTTCTAGTTTTGGTCAAATGAATCAATAAGGGGGTATAATTTTATAGAGTTATGGGGAATTTAATCTTCTCCACCGCATGAATAGCTGAATTTTTACTGTCTGAATAATACTTTTTATTTTTTTATTATGGTAACACTGTTTTATAACATAAGTTGCATGTGTAGAACACTCTGTTTTTACTTCTGTATACTTTGCAGCATGCTTACCACCAAAACTCTAGTTTTTGTCCATCACCATATGGTTGATCCCCTTCACCCATTTTGCTTCCCCACCTCCCCTGCGGTAACCGCTATTCTAGGACTTCCCTGATGGCTCAGTCAGTAAAGAGTCTACCTGCCAATGCAGGAGATCCAGGATGGGTCCTTGATCCCGGAAGAGCTCCTGGAGAAGGAAGTGGCACCCCACTCCAGTGTTCTTGCCCGGGAAATCCCATGGACAGAGGAGCCTGGTGGGCTGCACTCCATGGGGTCACAAGAGTTGGGCACGACTGAGTGACTAAACCACCACCACCACCAACAACAACCACTACTCTGTTCCTGTATCTATGTGTTTGTTTTTATTCATTCATTTTGCTTTTTGTTTGTATTTTATATGTCAAAACAATATTTTGAAGTGCATTTTTGTTTGCTCTTAAGCTCTTTAGAACACAACATGCCCTTATAAAAAATGGGGAGGTAAAATGTAAAAAGAATAGAAACACAAATAGCTTTATAGACTAAAGCAAAGCAAAAGAGATTTTTAAAAAGCCAAAAATAAGACTGCAATGAATGAACACAAGACTCTGATCTGAAGCTAGTTTTGAGGAGTATATATTTTTTCATGATTATCATTGTGTTGGTTATAGTTTATCCCAACTAAATCTGAAAATGTGAGTAACTCAACTTATTTTGCACCAAACCATTCGTCAAAACAAGTAATCTAATAAACGGATCATAATTTCACTGTTGTAGCTCCTGGGCAGAAAAGGTGAGAGCCTAAAGGGAAGATAATTCAAAACTACAGAACAGATACCCAAATATATGACAAGACAACATCCTGAATAAGCAAAGTATTATGTGAAAGTTGACTGTTGACTATAAATATTTTTTGAGCACTTGAAATTGCACATTGAAATTCAGCAAGCCATCCACTTCTGAAGGTTTCATCTTGCTTCCTCTTACTGTGCTTCCATTAAATGAGACCTTTCCTTATTTTCTACCTAGAGGACAGATAGTCACAAAGCAGTATTCTATTGATGTAAAAGAGTCAATAAAATTTCTTTGTGCCAAGTTTACTACTATTTATTACTTATCCTATGGAGGAAAGAAACAGCCAAACAAATGATTGTTTCATGTAAATAACCTAAGGGGAAAAAAAAGAGTACTAAATAGGAGATACTGAGCAATTCCACTCCTGAAAATATAGCCAAAAAAAGCACTCATTCAAAAAAAACAGCCCAATGTTCATATTGGCATTATTTGCAACTGCCAAGATATGGAAGCCACCTAGGTGTCCATCAACAGATGAATGGGAAGGAGAACAAGTACCCCCTTGGACACACACACCACACACACAGGAACAATACTCAGTCATAAAAAAGCATGAAAATTTGCCTTCTGCAGCATCATGGGTGGACTTGGAGGGCATTCTAAGTAAAGTCATATAGAGAAAGACAAATACCATATAATATCACTTACATGTGGAATCTAAAAAACACAACAAGAAACTAGTGAATAGTACCAAAAAGAGGCTGACTCACAAATACAGAAAACAAACTACTGATGACCAGTGTGGGGAAGGGGCCACAAGGGGTAGACGAGTGAAAGGTACAACCTATTGGGTGTAAGAGAGACTCAGGAATATATGGCACAACAAGAGGAACATAGCCAATATTTTATAAATGCTTTGTAACTGTAAATGGCAAGTAACCTCTAAAAATTGTGTAAAAAGTTAAAATACAGACAGGAGATGCCCCTTTACATTATGAAATTTTGACTTACAATTTGATTTGAGTTCCCAAACATTTAAAATATTTTGCTTTAAAAATGTGATTTACAAGCAAATAGTTATGTAATCCAAAGGTCTTTCATAGGCAGCATTTTAAAAAATTGTTTAAAAATCCTAAAGTTCTTAAATGGGGACTAAAACTCAGTTGAGTTGATATATAAAATCGACCCTTACATCCACTTATTTGTTTTTAATAGATTATTCTAATTATCACATTCTTGTGATTATGTAGGAAAAAGTAGGATTAAGAGAAATTATTATCAAATGTTTTGTCAATTAATAGTCACAACTGAATTAGAGAAAGATAGGAAAACTGACTATCATAAGAAAAGTGAGAGTATAATACTAATTAGCATCTACATACACTTGCTCTTGTCAGTAAGGTACAACACTGAACATTTTTTAAAACATAAACCTATTTCATATTCCTTACAACTGATCAGTACATACTGTTGAGTAAGATAACTGAAAAAATGGTGATTTGTCAAGTTGAATAAGTCATTATCACTATTGTATGCTTTCCTTAAACACTGAAGTTACAATATAGCATGAAAATGCATTCAACATTCACATAGTGATGAATAAACCAAAACAGAATCACCACTAAAATTAAAATCGCCAACGGTTGAATAAACTTTTATAATGAAAATGACTTGGCCATTAAGAATGATACAAAAATCTACAGTGTTCTCAAAAAGCAGAGAAGAAGTTGTGATACATATATACAATGGAATATTACTCAGCCATAAAAGGAACAAAACTGGGTCATTTGTAGTGATGCGGATGAATATAGAGTTGTTGTACAGAGTGAAGCACGTCAGAAAGAGAAAAACAAATATTGTATATTAACACACATATACAGAATCGACAAAACAGGTATGAATGAAACTAAATTTGCAGGGCAGGAATAGAGATGCAGATGTAGAGAACTGAGCTGAACACAGTGGGGGAAGGAGACACAGTTGGGACAGACAGAGAGCAGCACTGACGTACATACACCACCATGTGTGAAACAGAGCTGGTGGGGAGCTGCTGGACAGCACAGGGGGCTCAGCTCGGTGCTCTGCGATGACATGGGTGAGGGGGAAGGGAGGGAGGCCCAAGAGGGACGGCATACATATATATATATATATATATACTTTCAGCTGTTTCATGTTGTTGCACAGCAGAAACTAACACAACGTTCTAAAGCAATTATCCTCCAATTGAAACAAACAAACAAACAAACAAAAAGCAATGCCTTACCAGAAGTTGGATCAGGTACCATGTCGCTTCTACGCTCCTTCCATGACAGCAGGTAGTCAAGGCTGGTGAGGTCTGCAGATTCTATACAACTGTTAACCGTCAGCATCATTTGATGAGCTTTTGCGATTCCATAATGAACTTTAGTTTCATCCATCAGAGATATGTTCATTATGTCTGCTGTTGTGTAGAAAGCTTGCTGAAAGTATTCAGAAGCTTTGCTATAGTGGCCCTAAAGATGTAAGAGAAATATTTTTCCTTAATTTTTATTTTACTCTTCCACATATCTGCCCACCGTGGCATGCGCCACACTAATGTTTCAACAGTTTTAGCAGTTTATCTTCAAGAAGAAAGATGACAAGCAGGATCTCTCTTAGAGTAAGTTTTCTTTTAAAAGTTGTGATTACTAACCATGCAATATCTTAAAATTAATTCACCAAGCAAGGAATATCAACCAGGTGGAATGCTATTTCAAAATATAACACAGGGTTTTTTTGGATCCTTTTTTTGACCACATTCTGAGGCACGTGAGATCTCAGCTTCCCAACCAGGGATCAAACTCACACCCTAGGCAGTGGAAATGCAGAGTCTTAACCACTGGACTGCAGAAGAAGTCCTCTAAAACAGGATTTATATGAGAATTAGATTTTGTAATTAAGAAAATATAAAATTGTATCAAATACATTTGTATGCCAATTAAATAAATTATATGATTGGAAAATAATATCAATATTGACTATGAAAATAAAACTACTTAAAATTATAAATCGTTCTGTTAGATATCAAAGAGATGGGACAAAATAGATGAAAATACATGACTAGACCAAATGTTTCTATTTTTAAAACCAGAGAAGTATAACTATCTAATTATTGTTCTAGCTATCATCCTGAGCTTTAGGCTGTTCATTTTTTCTTAAAGTCTTTATTGAGTTTGTTACAATACTATGTCTGTTGTTTGTTTTTGGTTTTTTGGTTGAGACACATGTGGGATCTTATCTCCCCCACCAGGGATCAAATGTGTAACTCCTGTACCAGAAGTGTACTAGAAGTGCAAGTCTTAACCACTGGACTGTTTCAGGTGGTAATATCAATTTCGAAGAATTATTCATAAATAAATAAACATATATTTGAATTTCTAGAATTATTTTGATATATTATTATGTTGAAACAAGCTCATTCATCCAATGAACAGCTATTATTTGCCAGGCCCATGCCAGGCAGTAGAGATTCAGCAATGAATAAAGTTTATACAAGCAGGCAAGCTTACTGCTAGTGAAAAAGTGAAAGTGAAAGTCGTTCAGTCGTGTTCCACTCTTTGTGACCCCCATGGACTTCTCCACGGAATTCCCCAGCCTGGAATACTGAAGTAGGTAGCCTTTCCCTTCTCCAGGGGATTTTTCCCAACCCAGGGATTGAACCTAGGTCTCCTGCATTGCGGGCAGATTCTTTACCAGATGAGCCACAAGGGAAGCTCTACTGCTAGTGGAAGTATTCATTTATTAGTATTCTAACTTTTATTAGACTTTTTTTTTTAAACAAATGCTTTCTCCCCTAAATACTTCTATATTAGGTAATCATTCTTCCATCAAATTGTGCCTAGAGTTCAATCTTGAGACACACATACCTGTCATAAAACTGCTATCAACCTAGATTTCTCTAGTTTAAAGCTCTCTTAAGTAATACAATATCAATTCTTCTCTGATGCAAGAATTTTTACACATACCTTTTTAGAGCAAGGTTTCATTACCGTGCTTTGTAATTCCAGATTTTTACTCTTTTAATCCCCTCTCCAAAGGTTCTGTCCAACCCTCCACAGTTTCTGTTATCAGTGAATCCTCCTATTCTATTATAAAATTCAGGAGATTCCAGTAATTAATCCTGGTAATCTCAAATATGAGTTTGAGGATACATAAGTGATCTATAGAAATGAATTTATGCATCTCATAAGTGCATTTTATTGGAAGAAACAACTTCATTTAATGTTATAAGTATCAGTAACAAGCATTTAGTGGACAATTTCAGGACAGGATCTTGATGACATCATAGACCTTGAAACAAAACTTGCATTATTACAGTATAAGAGAATTTTCATGCATTATTGTGATCCTTCTTAGTGTCTAAATTGTCATCACTCTGTCCAATGAGCAAGCTCAAAGTGAATGGGCATTTTCTTAGCACAAAGGAGGAATCATTTCTTACATATTTTCCTTACCATGTTACTGTTGGAACTACCATTGTTTTAATTATGTGATTATGCTCCGACCTCATTAGAGGATAAAAGATCTCATAAAGGGTCCATATCTATTTATTTTCCCTAAAATATTCTCATCTGACTCCTTTACATTGATGGTATATTTTGAATTAAAAACCAGTCACATCAGGAGGGTGGGATGGGTGGTCCATCTTCTATCATTATATAGCAAAAGGTAAATTAATTAGGATGTTTTTAAGATGTGTTAACTTTAATTATAATAGCACTATAATAATTAGAGAAAACTGTATATTTCCAAATAGAGTTTAATATTATAATTGTGGTCTTATAAATAATATTATTTCTTGGAAATTACTGTTAAGAATACAATCAGAGGGACTTCCCTCGTCATCCAATAGATAACGCTTTGTGTTCCCAGGGCAGAGGGCCTGGATTCGATCCCTGGCTGGGAACTCGATTCCACATGCCGCAACCAAGAGTTCAGATGCCATAGCTAAAGATCCCGCATGTTGCAAACTAAGACCCGGTGCAGCCAAATAAATTAAATAAATATTGAAAAAAAATACAATTAGAATATATTTCATGAATAATATAGAGCCAGAAAAGGTATGACGAGGGCTGTTTATAGAGGTCCTTAAAAGGTAGACTGACAAGGATCAGCACTGTTAGAGTTGCTTTTAAAGATTCAGTGCGATTTTTCAAAATGTCAAAATACTGGACAAAAATGAAGCAGAAGCTTGGAATTTTAAAAGGGACTACTTACTCTCAACTAGTATAAAATTGGTTACAAATTTATGGATCAATTCAATGAACTCACGTATTTTTGTTCACAAAAATATTTTGAACTCTGTGCCAGGTTCTCTTCTAGAAATTGGAAAGAAATTTAAAAAGGGCAGGCCTGTTCTCTGTTTTCATTAAGCTCCCATTCTAGACACATTCAACAAGGAGAAGAAAAACATCATAAACAAGAAAATGATGATAAGTGCTGCATGGCAAACTCTAGTCACACGAAACGGTGAGCTGGTGGCTACTTTTATTAGGCTGCCCCAGGGAAGACCTCTCTGAAGATGTGGCATTTAGCTGAGTTCTGAGTGACAAGAAGCCAGCCATGTGAAGTTCTGCTTGGGGAGCTGTCCACACAAAGCATCCTGGCTAAGGCAAATGTCCTCAGGTAGAAATCAGCTCAGCATATTTGAAGAACTCCTTGAAAGTCCCTTTGCCTGTGGTGGAGAGGATAAGGAAAGAGGAAGGCAATGAAATCAGAGACTGGGGGTGGGGGAGATAATGCATCTCATACAGACTTTCCAGTCAGGGTGAGGATTTATATTTATGGTCCCAGAAGCCTGAGAAGCAATGGAAATATTTTAATACAAGAAATAACATGATTTTATTTATGTGAGTGCGTGCTAAGTCACTTCAGTAGTGTCCGACCTTTTGTGACCCCATGGACTGTAGCCCCCCAGGCTCCTCTGTCCATGGGATTCTCCAGGAAAGAATATGGAGTGGGTTGCCATGTCCTTCGCCAGGGGAACTTCCTGATCCAAGTATTGAACACACATCTTTTACATCTCCTGCATTGGCAGGCAGGTTCTTTAGCCCTAGTGCACCTGGGAAGCAATTTTATTCACATTTTGAAACAATTACTTGGGCTTCTGTGTGCAGACTGGATTAGATGGAGGAGAAATGGCGAAAGAGGTTCAGAGCTTACTTCAACAGTACACATGAGAAAACATAGTGTCCGAACCAGATGTGGGTCACCTGGAGAGAGGAGGGTGGATTTGAGGTGTGTTTTGGTGGCAGGAAGGTCAGGGTTTGCTTCTGGATTGGATACAAAGCAGGAAGGGAAAGAAGAATCAAGACTATCCAAATGAATGGCTGGAGCAGTGGAGCTGATGTATAATGGTTGTCATTTATCAAAATGTGGGAGCCTTGGGAGAGGTAAGGTCAAGGGAGGGAGGAAACATACAAATCTGAGATGTCTATTAGGAGACATCCAGGGAGAGATGCTAGGGGGACAGCTGGCTTCACACATCCTGAGTCCCAAGGCGAGATCAGAGTTGGAGATATACATTTGGATGGTATTTAAAGCCGTGGGCCTATCTGAGGTCAGAAAAGAAGAGCTCACTGATTGAGAAGAGAAGTTTGCCTACAGAATGCCTGAATAGTATTCCATCCTGCTTAAACACTAAGTAGGGAGAGAAACAGAATTTCGGGAGAAAGATGGATGAGTTGAGTTCAGTTTTTAATAGGTTATATTTGAAGAGATCTAAGTGAAGATGTCAAATAGGCAGTGAGAATGAGCCTACATGAAGGAGGGAGACCTGAGTTTGAGAAACTAAGTTAAATGCTACTGTGTATCCAATATATGCCAGGAACCATGTACATATTTTTAAATTTCTCATCCTCAGATAACCAGTCTTCAAGGTGTCTTGTTACTGATATATGAAAGAGGAGGAAACAGAGGATGAAAGAATTAACTTGCCCAAGGTCACAGTTAAGAAACATCTAAGGGCAGATTCAAAGTCAGGTGGGCAAAAGTTGGTATAGTTCCTCTGTCCTGCTATAGTTTTATTCAAGAAAAAGCTTAACATTAATAGATAGTGTGTGTTCCAAATAGCTTGTGAAATTGTTTGGGTAGGATAACTGGAACAAAGGCATTTAATACAATTAGGAAACATTTCTAAGCAACTGAGTAGCAGATATATGAAATAATGTTTTTAATGAAATAATGCTAATAATGATTGAAGCTTTTTCTAGGAAATGGCTTTTTAGGAGTAGGAGGAAATTTAGGATGCTGCAAAAAGACAAGGAGAAGAAAAAATAACTATCACTTAGTTCTAATCCACTTAGCTATACATTTTCAAATCATACTTTTAGAGTAATAATTTAGAGTAATGATTTAACATCTCAGACTCAGCCTGAGAAGTCATCAGTAGATTTTCTGACTTGAGAAAATACCAGCAGAGAATCACAAAACTGCACAAAAACAGAGCATAACATTAATAATTTTAGTTTCAAAGCTTTGTCTTGAAGTCTGTGATGTCATAAAAACATTACAGTATTACGTTCTCAATATTACACTGTGACTATTTACTACATTAAGATAAAAGCAATCACAAAGGCATATGAATGTACTTGTATCATTGAAGGTATGCATATTTGAAGAGAGCATGATACCTATAATCCTCCAAATTTTATAACAGAATAAGGATACACTGGTAAAAAATATCAACTTTTGTACTTGACACAGCTAGCTTTAGATATTAAATTCTTCTTCAAAAATTACTAATCAGAGAATAAAGTACATGTGGATAAGATACTCTTGGTAAAAAATTAAGAAAATGTGAGTATAAAAATATGGCATGCATGCTAAGTTGCTTCAGTTGTGTCCAACTCTGTGCAGCCCTATGGACTGTAGCCTGCCAGGCTCCTCTGTCCATGGGATTTTCCAGGCAACAGTAGTGGAGTGGGTTGCTATGCCCTCCTCCAAGGGATCTTCCTGACCCAGGGACTGAACCCGCATCTCTTACGTCTCCTGCATTGGCAGGCGGGTTCTTTACCACTAGTGCCACCTGGGAAGCCCTTACAAAAATATTACCCCTCAGATATGTTTATGCCTTTTACCTTCCTTATGCTTTCTGTGATTGGGAAAATACAGGCTGATATTCTATGTCCACGTTATAGTTAAAAAAACACACAACTGTATTCTGGGTATTGTTTGGTAGGAGGGTGAAACGATTTGTGCTTTTTGCACCTCTCTTTTGAAGGACGATCCTTTTAAAAAGGTAAGACTACACATATTTTGGGACTTCTCTGGGGGTCCAGTGGTTAAGACTTTGCCTTCCAATGCAGGGGGTGTGGGTTTGATCCCTGGTCAGGGAACTAAGATCCCACATGCCTCTCGGTCTTAAAACCTAAAACAAAGCATTATTATAACAAATTCAATAAAGACTTTCAAGAAAACTGTCCACACTCTTCTCCATCCCCCCCAAAAGACTACATATATTTATTAGGAATGTCAATTCTGCCACCCTAGGATAAGCTTGCCCATTAGATGGTGAGCTGCACAAAGGCATAAGCGTTGACTCTTGTTTTCATCACTATATCCTGAAAAAGTACATAAAAGGAAATACAAAATCAGTGATACAGGGTCACCAGAGGCAGAGAGCAGAACACAGAGACTGGCCGGGCAGGCATCCATCAGAGAGAGAACCCTGGGGGTGACACATGGGCGGGAGCACAAAGAGGGGCAACAAAGTGGGGAGAGGGAGAGGACAGCCACAGGGGCCAGAGTGGTTCCAGAAAGATGGGGCCGGCGAGAGGCAAGCAAGGTGGGTGAAGGAGGAGGAGAGGAGAAAGGGTGACAGCCAAGACAAAAGGGCACAAAACATTATTACTGAATGAGAGGACAGGGAGAAGGCCAATGAGCCAGGGCGAGCAAGAGAGAAGGGTGTGAAAAGAAATGAGATGCATGTTTCCCACTGTAGAAACTACATATGGTAATTTTATTCATTCAAATTGATTTCAGACTCTTACTTTCTTAATAAAAAGTCTAAATAATTCCAAAATGATTAAAATCATTGACATGGCAAATGCAGTGGTTCAGTGGATGAGTTTGAATACCACTGCCACCTAGAAGCTTGGTGAGCTGGGGTAGGTTACTCCAGCACTCTGAGCTTGGCAAAAAGGTAACTGTGTGATACTTTGTGAGAGCAACAGTTAGAAGCAGACATGGGACCACTGACTGGTTCAAAATTAGGAAAGGAGTATGACAAGGATGTACATTGTCACCCTGGTCATTTAACTTCTATGCAGAGGGCATCATGTGAAATGCTGGGCTGGATGAAACCCAATCTGATCTGGGTTTCATCCAGCAACCCAACATTGCTGGCAGAAATATCAACAATCTCAGATATGCAGATGATACTACTCTAATGGCAGAAAATGAGGAGGAAATAAAGAGCCTCTTGAAGACGGTGAAAGAGGAGAGTGAAGAAGCTGGCTTAAAACCCAACATTCAAAAAACAAAGATCATGGCATCTGGTCCCAACACTTCATGGCGAATAGAATGGGAAAAGGTGGAAATAGTAACAGATTTTATTTTCTTGGGCTCCAAAATCACTGCAGACGGCAACTGCAGTCACGAAATTAAGACATTTGTTCCTTGGAAGGAAAGCTATGACAAACCTAGATAGTGTATTAAAAAGCAGAGACATCACTTTGCTTATTACAAAGGTCTACATAGTCAAAGCTACGGTTTTTTCAGTAGTCATACTGGAGAGAGTTGGACCATAAAGAAGGCTGAGTGCCAAAGAATTGATGCTTTTGAATTGTGGTGCTGGAGGAGACTCTTGAGAGTCCCTTGGACTGCAAGGAGATCCAACCAGTCAATCCTAAAGGAAATCAACTCTGAATATTGATGGGAAGGACTGACACTGAAGCTGAAGCTCCATTACTTTGGCCACCTGATGTGAAGAGCCAACTTATTGGAAAAGACCTTGCTGCGGGGAAAGATCGAAAGCAAAAGGAGAAGGGGGCGGCAAAGGTGAGATGGTTAGACAGCATCACCAATTGAACAGACTTGAGTTTGAGCAAACTCCGAGAGATAGTGAAGGAAAGGGAAACTGGGTGTGCTGCAGTCCGTGGGGTCACAAAGGGTTGAACACGGGTGAGCAGCTGAACAGCAGCAACAACAACCTGGAAGAGGAAGAAGTAACAGGCATTTCCCTTCCCAGCCACTGCCTTCTGCATTGACTAAGTCCTGCTTTCCTGGGGCTATTCTGGACAACATACTATGGGAAGATGAGGATCAAATAAAAACAGAAGTTTAAAATTATGCAAAGAAACACGGTATGCTCACTTTTTCGTTGTAGATGTCCCCAAGCATTGTACTTGCTCTCACAAAATCCAGGTTTTGAAAGCTGTTTCTTGCAATTTTCATAACTTTTTTCAAGTATTTGACTGCTTCTGCCATCTGTCCTTGGCTAGGAAAAAAAAAAAAAAAGAAACCATGAAAGTCTCGTCTCATTTAATATCACATTAAGAGAAGATTTCTTTGTGTCTTTGCTTTAGAAAGTGTTAAGACAGAATATCCTGATATGATAATGAAATGTAAGGTGTAAATTTTAAAAACATGTAGCTCATCTTTGATAGAGTGTACAGTGAGTTAGAATGTGAGCCTTTAAACTTATGGATTACTGGTAGGATTGTAAAATGGTGTCATTGCTTGGAAAAACAACTTGTCAATTCTTCAAAAAGTGTACTAGTTACCATATGACCCAAGAATCACACTCCTATGTATATACCCAAGAGAAAAGAAAACACACATTCACCAAAAAACTTGTACATAAATGTTCATATCAACAATCATGATAATAGCTAAGAAGTGGAAACAATGCAAATGTCTATCAATTGAAGGGATAAGCGAAATGTGCTACATTCATACCACAGAATGTTATTCAGCCATAAAAAAGAATGAAGTAGTGATACATGCTGCAACATGGATAAACATACTAAATGAGAGAAGCCAGTTACACACAAAAAAACCCCACATATGATATGATTCCATCTATGTGAAATGTCCGGAAATGCAAATCTACAGTGGCTACCCACTCCCTGGAGAGTTCCATGGACAAGAACCTGGCAGGCTACAATCCATGGGGTCCTGAAGAGTCAGACATGACTGAGCAGCTAATGCAACAATGATAGAAAGCAAGTTAATAGTTACCAGACACTGGGGCGATGGAGACGGGGAGGGGCTCTCGGGTAGGGAACTGGGTGTGGCTGCTAACAGGTGTGGATTTCTTTCTGAAGCGAATAAAATGATCTGAAATTAAGTAGTGGTGATGGTTGCACAACTCTGTGAACATACTAAGAACTACCAAATCCTAAAATTTTAATGTAAAATGTATGCTATATGAATTACATCTCAGTAAAGCTGTTATATTTCTTAAAAAATAAAACCTCTAAAAAGGTTGAAAATTTATACATTCCTTTGCAAATGAAACCAATTCTTTGAGAGGGAGGCATATGTGATTCATAAAATATTTGCTGGAGGTATTAGAAAAAATATAATGAAAATAGAGGATTGTTAAATCTCTTAACCAGGATTCAAGAAAGGAAAGATAAATCCCGGAGATGGAAGGAGCCTGGCTCCTGGCATTAGCTTCTGGCAAATGGCAAGAATTTATATAAACAAGAAATAAGACCTAATTTTCATAAGTCACTGAGATGTTGGAGACTGTTGCTACTGTTGCTGCTGCTGCTGCTAAGTTGCTTCAGTCGTGTCCGACTCTGTGCGACCCCACAGATGGCAGCCCACTAGGCTCCTCTGTCCCTGGGATTCTCCAGACAAGAACACTGGAGTGGGTGGCCATTTCCCTCTCCAGTGCATGAAAGTGAAAAGTCAAAGTGAAGTCGTTCAGTCATGTCCGACTCTTAGCGACGCCATGGACTGCAGCCTACCAGGCTCCTCCGTCCATGGGTTTTTCCAGGCAAGAGTACTGGAGTGGGGTGCCATCGCCTTCTCCAATGAGTAAGAGTTAAACAGTAAAGGATAATAGCAAGTGGAAAGGAGCTTCCCTGGTGGTTCAGTGGTAAAGAATTTGCCTGCCAAGTGGGTTCGATCCCTGTGTTGGGAAGATCCCCTGGAGAACCCACTCCAACTATTCTTGCCTGGGAAATCCCATGGACAGAGGAGCCTGACAGGCTACAAGCCACGGGATCGCCAAAGTCGGACACAACTAAGCGACTAAACAACAAATGGAAAGGGTCTAAAAATCTCTTTAAAAGAGCCAATTATTTGAAAGTCAGTCTAAAGAGACAGGTCTTTTCTTTGAAGAGCTAGTTGTAGTGATGTCTTATGCGAAGAACACTTGGGGGTCCATGAGATCAAGAACAAAGGTGAAAAATCCTTGAGCAACCAATGAAAAAGACATTAATTTGTGTAAACAGCTCCATCCAAGGTATCATATGCTGTGAGCATTTTTTAATAGATGTAGCTGAAGCTACCTTTAACAACTCAAGGAACATTTAACTGCTGATTCAAAGACTGCTGACTCAAAGACTGCTGATTCACAGCCATAAAGATTTACAGGCATAACATTACACACAAGGCCAGAACTGATTTCAAACTAATGACTCCAAATTAAGCATCCTGAAAAAATTTAATATCTTTTGAATATCTGACATTTTTGGGGTCAATCCCTAAAAAAGAATGATGAATCTAAGATGATACACAATTCCATTGTTAAATCACTCAGAAATATTGAAATTTTTTATTGAAGTGACAAAATCCAAAATTTAGAGGTTTTTAAAGTAACAGGAAACACCGTCATTATATTCCTCAAAGGAGCATAACAAAGGAAAACCCCTACTCCTGATTGTCTCTGAATTCCTAGAACCACCTATCTTTGCTTTCACAGGTCAGCAGTTACCAGTGAGCATCTGTGCTCTGACCCTTAATAAATAACAAAATGAAATTCTGAAACTCAGAGCTTGTTTTGCGATCTTGCATGAAAATGTGTTTGTCACTCAGACATGTCCAACTCTTTGCAACCCCATTGAATGTAGCCCACCAGGGTCCTCTATCCATGGAACTCTCCAGGCAATAATACTGGTGTGGGTCTCCATTTCCTTCCCCAGGGGGGTCTTCCCAACCCGAGTATTGAACCCAGGTCTCCTGTATTGCAGGCAGACTCTTTACCATCTGACCCACCAAGAAAGTCCAAGAAGGGCATTTCTTTATGTTTATACAGCAAAGATTTACTCAGAGGAGATCCAGATAGGGTGGTATCAAATATGGCATATGGAGAAGTTTTACTAACAACTTTTTTAATTATTACGAATATAGAAAAATTCAGCAATATTGAAACCATATTTCATTGATTCTAAAACACACACTTTCCCATATTTTAACATTCCCTAAATTGAGATCCCTCCCTGAGAACAGGTGACATCTTATAGTTTTTCATAGACAGGAGTGGTCAAGTCATAGTTGTTACTGAACTTGTCCATGTCTTTTGACATGACTCATGATCGTAATGTCTTGATCCTTCTGTTGACAACTACTTAATGATAATTTCAGAAAGAAATATGAGGACTGGTTGTTTTCTGAAATCCTGGAAGATAAGAAAGTACCAGCTTCAAGACTGGTAGATTGGTAACCCATGACTTGGAAGAAATACTGAAAGCAGGGGACACTGGAGCCCTATTTGAAGAAAGGCTACATAGCACCAATGTTCTTGATGACATAAAAAAGATATGGATGAGAAAAAAATAGTGACAATTTGAGTTTAATGGTGATTCAGAAGAATTGGACTTCGAATGCAAAGATGTTCAAGGAATATGAATTTACTTTGTTTATAGTTTCTTTTTACAAGAATTCTCAAGAATCATTGTAAAAATACTTATTGTGAATGAGTCTAAAACAGCTCTCTTATTAAATGTAAAATACAAATTCTAAGCAAAAAGAAAGCATTATGTTACAGTTTAGTTGGAATATTTTTATTTATTGGATATGTACAATGTGTAGTCCAATAGGAAGAATGTTAGATTCAGTAAAATCTGAAAATAAAGCTACTTGTTCAGTGTAACGAATTCAGTTAGTTCACTGGTTAATGACCTTTTGATTAAAAATGTCTAGGAAGTGTAAAATTCACATTGAATTTATATGTATATACATGAAATGACTAGGACATAATGAGATCAAACAACTCTAAAACTGGTCTAATTATTTATGGTTCTAGCAAATCTCTATCTGAATTGACTCAACTTAATTTTATGCAAAAGTTAACTTACCCAATTTTTCATGTTTCTGTTTATGTCATGTGTGTATAGCCATAAAGCGATGAAATATACAACACTGTTCCATTTGTATGTTGGGCATCAAAATATTAACTGTTCTCACTTTACACATTCATTTGCAAAATGGCCTTCAATTTCCTGGTTGCAGTTAAAAGAGCGAAATCTAACATTCACCCAAATCTCTGAACAAATAGAACTCACTGTAGAATCATTTCTTCCATGAGTGTCTATAATCAATAATTGATGAGCTATTACTATATGTAATAAATAGTTGGAAAAGCACTTCTTGACAAGGTAATGTAAAAGATAGTATTTGATTATTAGTGGTAAGGCCTTGAGATCTGTCACACCAGAAATGGTCATATATGGAATAAATAAGCTAATGCAACACATTTCATATATTTAGAATTTTCATAAAATAATCCCATTATTATATAATGGGATGTGTTTGTTAGCATCACCATTAGGAAAATTAAATTTGTTTGGCTTCTTTACAAATCAATTAAAATGAGTTAGAAAATTATGTTTATACCAAGGAGGAATTATCTAAGATTAGAACTCTTATTCACCTTGGAAAAAATGTCAACCTGCCTTGAAACATTGACTAAAATGAGCTAGTTTATCTAAATGCTATTTTTCTGTGATCTATATGGAAATAAACACAGCAGCTCTGAGGAAAAACTGCATATCATTAATCCACAGTCTTTGATCTATACTAAACATTTAATAAAACTAGTCTTTAATGTCAAAAGAGAGGGGTGAATCGTATGGTATAGGAATTATATCTCAATAAAGCTGATACAAAAAAAATAAAACCTTTAAAAAGTTTATAATGGGTGAATGGTAGTTTGTTTTTGCAAGTGTCCCTCAGCAGTGAAATCTGTATCACTAAAGTCACCTAACAGAGTTTTGCCAAGAAAACACACCGGTTATAGCAAACACCAACACAAGAGAAGACTATACACAAGGACATTACCAGATGATCAAAACCAAAGTCAGAATGATTATATTCTTTGCAGCCAAAGATGGAGAAGCTCTATACAGTCAGCAAAAACAAGACGGGGGCTGCCTGTGGCTCAGATCATGAACTCCTTATTGCCAAATTCAGACTGAAATTGAAGAAAACAGGGAAAACCACTAGACCATTCAGATGTGACCTAAATCAAATCCCTTACGATTATATAGTGGAACTGAGAAATAGATTCGAGGGATTAGATCTGATAGAGTGCCTGAAGAACTATGGGCAAGGGGTTGGTGACACTGTACATGAGAAAGGGATCAAAACCATCCCCAAGAAAAATAAATGCAAAAAGGCAAAATGGTTGTCTGAAGTAGGGCCTTACAAAGAGTTGAGAAAAGAAGAGAAGTGAAAGGCAAAGGAGAAAAGGAAAAATATACCCATTTGAATGCAGAGTTCCAAAGAATAGCAAGGAGAGATAAGAAAGCCTTCCTCCGTGATCAATTCAAAGAAATAGAGGAAAGCAACAGAATGGGAAAGACTAGAGATCTCTTCAAGAAAATTAGAGATATCAAGGGAACATTTCATGCAAAGATGGGCACAATAAAGGACAGAAACAGTTCAGATCTAACAGAAGAAGAAGATACTAATAAGAGGTGGCAAGAATACACAGAAGAACTGTACAAAACAGATCTTCATGACCCAGATAACCATGATGGTGTGATCATTCACCTAGAGCAAGACATCCTGAAGTGCTAAGTCAAGTGGACCTTAGGAAACATCACTACGAACAAAGCTAGTGGAGGTGATGGAATTCCAGCTGAGCTATTTCAAATCCTAAAAGATGATGCTGTGAAAGTGCTGCTCTCAATATGCCAGCAAATTTGGAAAACTCAGCAGTGGCCACAGGACTGGAAGCGGTCACTTTTCATTCCAATCCCAAAGAAATACAATGCCAAAGACTGTTCAAACTACCACACAATTGCACTCATCTCACATGCTAGCAAAGTAGTGCTCAAAATTCTCCAGGCCAGGCTTCAACAGTACTTGAATCATGAACTTCCAGATGTTCAAGTTGGTTTTAGAAAAGGCAGAGAAATCAGAGGTCAAATTGCCAGCATCCACTGGATCATCGAAAAAGCAAGAGAGTCCTAGAAAAACACCTACTTTTGCTCTGTTGACTACTCCAAACCTTTGACTGTGTGGATCACAACAAACTGCGGAAAATTCTTAAAGAAATGGGAATACCAGAACATTTGACCTGCCTCTTGAGAAATCTGTATGCAGGTCAAGAAACAACAGTTAGAACTGGACATGTAACAACAGACTGGTTCCAAATTGGGAAAGGAGAACATTCAGAAAATTAAGATCATCGCATCTGGTCCCATCACTTCATGGTAAATAGATGGGGAAACAATGAAAACAGTGACAGACTCTCTTCTTGGGCTCCAAAATCACTGCAGATGGTGACTGCAGCCATGAATTTAAAAGATGCTTGCTCCTTGGAAGAAAAGCTATGACCAACCTAGACAGAATATTAAAAAGCAGAGATATTACTTTACCAACAAGGTCCATCTAGTCAAAGCTATGGTTTTTCCAGTAGCCATGTATGGATATGAGAGTTGGACTATAAAGAAAGCTGAGTGCCGAAAAATTAATGCTTTTGAATTGTGGTGTTGGAGAAGACTCTTGAGAGTCCCTTGGACTGCAAGGAGATCAAACCAGTCAATCCTAAAGAAAACCAGTCCTGAATATTCATTAGAAAGACTGATGCTGAAGCTGAAACTCCAGTACTTTGGCCACCTGATGCGAAGAACTGACTCATTGGAAAAGACCCTGATGCTTGGAAAGATTGAAGGTAGGAAGAGAAGGGGATGACAGAGGATGAAATAGTTGGATGGCATTACCAAGTCGATGGACATGAGTTTGAGCAAGCTCTGGAAGTTGGTGATGGACAGGGAGGCCTGATGTGTTGCAGTCCATGTGGTTGCAGAGAGTCGGACGCGACTGAGTGACTGAACTGAACTGAACTCACAGGCAATTTCTTAATCATGTACCACTACCTATTATGTATGTACTAATTTCCATATGCACATGCCTGACATATCTATATTTCTAGCCCTGATTTCACCCTCTATTTTCAATTGTCCAGACATAGTTGGTATGCTAAGGAAGACAGTTCTTTCCAAGTGATATCATCTAATGATGACACCAATGGCATTTTGGGGATTAATCTTCAGGAAACCACTTCATAGTGGAGTGATACAAAGCGTTCACAAGTCATTTAATGTGTTTTGCTCTAAAAATGGGGTTACTCTCAGAGATTATTTTCTATGTTTTCTAAATGTGTCTCTAGATCAGTTTGGCTGTTTTGAAAGATCAAGCCCACCTCTCCATCTATGATGTTGAGTAGGAGCTATCCAAAAGGACATCCCACGAGCTCAGAAAGAACTTCAAAAGAGTTTAATTTTTAAAAGACAGTGGCAGGATTAGAGGTATAAACTTGCATAACCTCCAAAGATTTGTTGGAAACAACATCCATTTTCATAGATAAGCTGTGGTATACTTGTAAAACTAAATTAAATTGCTTTAAAATCATGATATGTGCTATGGTAAATGGTAGAAAGATCTAAGCTTGAATCCCAGCTTGGCCTCTTAGATAAATAACTTTGATGACATCTGCACTATTTCTTAGCTTCTGTGTCCTCACTTTTGAAATGGTCATATGTATTGTGAGATGAAAAATTACATATATGGATAGCTTGGCACACAGTAAAAATTCAATAAATGATAGCTCAGATGGTAAAGAATCTGCCTGCAATGTAGGAAACCCAGGTTTAATCCCGGGGTTAGAAAGGTCCCCTGGAGAAGGAATAGGCAACCCACTCCAGTATTCTTGCCTGGAGAACTCCATGGACAGAGGAGCCTGGTGGGCTACAGTCTATGGGGTCACAAAGAGTTCATAACTAAGCAACTAACAGACACACACCAGTGTTATTATTACCTCTCAGTGAAATAAAAAGCTATCAGACTCATAGCTCTGCTGTTACTGTTACTGTTAAGTCACTTCAGTCGTGTCTGACTCTGTGCGACCCCATAGATGGCAGCCCGCCAGGCTCCGCCGTCCCTGGGATTCTCCAGGCAAGAACACTGGAGTGGGTTGCCATTTCCTTCTCCAGTGCATGAAAGTGAAAAATGAAAGTGAAGTCATTCAGTCATGCCCGACTGTTAGTGACCCCATGGACTGCAGCCTACCAGGCTCCTCCGTCCATGGGATTTTCCAGGCAAGAGTACTGGAGGGGGGTGCCATTGCCTTCTCCTACGTGGTATGATTTGTCAATAGCTGAGAGGAAAATCAATTTAACTAAGCACTGTTTTCTGAAAATCTTCCATGATGCAATGAATTAAACACCATATTTTGAATACACAGTCTGCAAGACAGGCACATAAAGTCTTGGTATCTATTTTCCAGGGACAGAGTAAAAGAACTAACACTGTTTACCTGAGTATCAGGTACTGCCAATGCATTCTTTTTTCCTTTTTTATTGGTAAAAGAATGTTCTATGTTTCAGAAATGGAATGGAATTTTATATTACTGAAGTTGTGAATATTGCATTTTATGATTCTGTTCTCACTTTTTTATAACAAAATTATGAATAATCTTCTTCCACACGTGGGAATAGTTCAGTTCTCCAAAAAAAGTCATGAAGCTGAATATTTCAAATGCAGATATCATGAGAGGTGCACTCATTACTTTATAATATTTGTTTTGTGGAACAACTAGAATGGTATTGAGAAAGCTTGACAGTATAGGCAAATTAGTAAATAAAATAATTATTTTACTTAGAATTTTAAGCAAATTTGCAGATTTCTAGGACTAAATTGATCATATTAATTTAACTCTCAAAGATCTTTCTTGAACTGTAATATTCAAGAAAAAAATGGATGAAATGAGACAGTGAAGACATTGTATAACTATTTATCAAACTATAGGGGAAATTATTATCTTTATTTAGTAAAAATGGATTCACCGAAGATTTTTATGTTTGTGTTCCTGAAAGCTGATCTATTTTTGATGGAAGAACATTTTGCATTAGGTTTGGACGGCTGAGGATTGTTAAACTGCAATATACACAAACAAAAAAACAAGTTCAGTGAACAAGAAACACAAAACAGTATAAATAAAACTGCTGCTAGGTGAGTCAAGTTGTTTTTCTCCCAAAGGAGATACAGATCTCCAAAACATCCAGAATTATCTGGAACTTGCTCTAACAAATAATGCTAGAGAAAAAGGCTTCCTATTATAAATTGTATGCCCCACTCAATGAATGTGCAGTGCTAAAGCCAGTATAGTTGTTGACATAACATCTGAAATATAAGCATTATATGCTACTTAAAGGATTTTCACATTTAAAAGTTAGCAACAGATTTAGAAACCAGTCTTTCTTTGCAAGGGGAAAAGTCAAATATATTCTTATGGGAAACTACAGATTATTTGTATAAGTTAAAGCACAAGGTTAAAATGTTAGACAAATATTAATTCCAGTTTTCTATATGCAGTGCACAGGTGCAACTGGAACAGCATATTATATGGTATAATCATTAAATTCATTCAACCAGACCTTAGAGAGTTAAAAACATATATTCTGAGGAACAGGACTCCTCGGTCCAAAGAATGAGAATGAAATAGTGCAGAATATTTGTGTATCAAGGTGATTCCAGTTTCCAACTGGGAAAACAGGACTGTTAACACCCACATCCCCTGACAACTGTCCAATTATGTATATCACACTTGGCCTACTGTTTGCAGTAGAAGTAATCAATAAAGGATGTGGTTGAGTGAACATAGATTTTGGTTGAACCAATGCATGAAAACTTAATCATTTACTCAGAGAGAAGAAATCAAATAGAGCAGAGATGAAACAGCCACTGAGGGGTTTGTTGATTGTGCCACCAAGTTTGTGGGCCACAGATGAAAGTAATAAGGCAAATGGAATCAGTGACAAGAGAAAATGTAAAAAGCTATTCTTAATTTCATGAATTAATAGAAATGTTTTGATGTATGTTGCAGGGTCATTTTTAGGAAATTTCGCATCAAAGCCTGGATGTTCCATTTTAAAGAATATATGAAAATTACTAGGGCATGTCATTTCTCTCAAGCAAGAAGAAATTAATTTTCAGCTATAACAGAAAGGCAATTTTCACACTTGAAACTTTGTACTGATTGATTTAAAGATCTTCACTGCGGAAAGTTTTCGAGGAAATAATTTAACCCGAGTTTGCAAAAAAATTTACAGTTGGTAAGGAATAAACCCAGAGATGGGCTACTGGTGACCAGTATGTCTTCAACAACTCTCATTTTTATGATTTTTTCCCCTAGATTTAAAAAAAATCATTCTGACTATTTGAAGAATTTCAGTAAACGAGGGGGGAAAATGCCAAAAGGAAAATAAGGATATTTCCCTCTGTACTTACTCAAATTGTTTATCTATGTAATAATAATATTCACTTGGTAATTTCTCAACTCAGTCTGTCTTTGTTTTATGGACTATAATTCTGGCTTTTATAGCTGTGTCATAGGCAATTGTTCTCATTTTAGAACACTGACTTTTTTTTCACTAGATTCCAAGTAGGAGGGAAAAGACATTGTAAATGCTTATTTTCTGTTATACTACTTAAACCCCTGTGCAATTAATATTATTCAGACCAACAGCAAAAATAACAAGCCCTGCTCACTATTAAAACCTTCATCGATAACCCTAACACCAGGGCTGAGTCTACCATTACCAAAAAGGCAACTGTATTACCAAGTCCCTAGTCTTGAGGGAATGTGGCATGTTTTTCAATTGAAAGCTTAGTATAAATTCTTATAACCATTTTAGAACCTTCCAGCCTTGCAGCTTATTCACCTTTCATGCACGCTCAGCTGATGGTCTTAAACACACACTTATCCTAGACATGGCTATCCTCTTCCATTTCCTTTAAAGAGATGAAATATGTTTATAGATATAGGACTCCCATTAGTGAAACTTGTGCAATTGCATAGGGTAGGAGAGAGAGATTTAGAGGTGATGCTAAGCTTCATGTGCAGCTTGATTTATTTTCCAGTCGCCACCACCATAATTTCCTCTATTTTGGTTGTGCTCCATTTCTTGTGTGTTACTGCTAATCTGAGGACAGTTTAGGACTATGAAAGGGTGTGTGTGTGTGTGTGTGTGTGTGTGTGTGTGTGTGTGTGTGTGTGTGTGTATCCAGGTACATGCCAGAGAACACTAAGCTCTTGAAGTGAAATTTTCTAAAAATGAACACAGAATGTATATCAAAGTATTTCTGGTGATGAGTGGACTCAATTTAATAATGTGTATCAGATATCTCATGAGTTTGATCCCTGGGTTGGGAAGATCCCCAGGAGAAGGAAACGGCAAGCTACTGCAGTACTCTTGCCTGGTAAATCCCATGGACAGAGGAGCCTGGCAGGTTCACAAAAGAGTCGGAAATGACTTAGCGACTAAACAACAACAGCAGTCAGGTATCTAGGGTGCTGTTTTCCTACAGGTACAGAATTTTTATTTTTGAAATGTTTCTAGAGTTACTTTGCACAAATAGTGAAAGAATATGTTGTGGTTTACACTCCCCTGACTGGTACTCCAAAAACAGCAAAAAAAGCTGCAAAATAGCAGATTTGGATTGGAAAGCTTATAGTGGCCTTGGGACACTTTCTTCAAGACCTTGGAGGAGCCCTTTTCTATACTCTTCTGTGCATTATCTGGCTACACATGAGCTCAGTCAAGTTCAATCCTTTGTGACCCCATGGACTGTAGCCCACCAGGCTCCTCTGTTCGTGGAATTTCCCAGGCAAGAATACAGTGGTTTGCCATTTCTTCCTCCAGGGGATCTTCCTGACTCAGAGATAGAACCTGTGTCTCCTGAATTGGCAGGTGGATTCTTTAACATTGTGCCACATTTATACAATTAAGAACCCATATCTACCATACAAATCACTGATGACTTCATTGGTATTCTAGTAGATAGGAATTCTTACAAGGGGAATTAACTTCATTTAGTATAAAAGTGAGCTGAGGATACATTTTCTTGTCCATTATATGTTTGCCCCAAGGCAGGTTATTAGATTGTTGAAACAGTCTTAACAGTTATTGGACTGTTGTTACTTGGTTGCCTCTATCCTCCCCAAAACACGTCATTCTTCACGATAAATCAAATATAGCTGGATCCAAGGGTCTCCAATCAAGATGGTGGAATAGAAGGAGCTCACCTTCTTCCACAAATACATCAAAAATACACCTACACGTGAAACAGTTCTGACAGAATGCCTACTGAACGCTGGCAGAAGATCTCCGACAGCCAAAATTGTAAGAAAGTTACCACATATCCAGGTAGGATGACAAAAGGAGGGCAAAGGAACCATTATGGGACCTGTGTCCTGAGGAGGGAGCTGTGAAAGAGGAACAGTTCTCTCACTCCAAGAAGCCTCTTCACTGGTAAAGAGATCAGCTGGACAGAAAGGCAGCCTCAGAGGCTTAGACAAGAGTGCAGCAACCGGCTTGCAGCAAGTAGAAGAGAGAGAGACCTGCACAGATGGTCTGTGTCACCTCGCTGCACTCCCCAGCCCAAGATGCACATTTGCTGGTGTGCACAGAAGCTGAGCGCTGAAGCTCAGGCTTCGGGGGACAGACCTGGGGGAAGGACTGGGGTTGGCTGTGCAGAGACAGCCTAAAGGGGCTAGAGTGTGGGACAGACTACAAGTAGGGGGTATATTCAGAAGGAGCCTAGAAGTGAAGCACTACTATTAACAGGCACACAGAGGGAGGGGAAGGGGCCCCGCCACAGCAGGCTCACACTTGGAGTGCTCACAGCTGGTGCAGCTCTGCTTCTACAAGTTTGGGAACACGCAGGTGCCAGAAGGTTGCCCACACATGGGAGCAGGGCTGAAATCAGAGCCAATCCCCAGGGGCCACACCGCTTAGGAAGCAGAGCTGAAATCTGAGTCCTCTCCGCATGGTTGTGTGATCTGTGAATTTTTGCCACTGCTGCTGCTGGGGTTAGTAGCTGTGGACTTTGCAGGTACACACACCCAGGGATGGGGCCAGAGTCTTGGATGCTTCCATAGCTCCCACGGCAGGTCCAGGCAGGAGGCATAACCCTCCCAGACTTCAGACAATATTACAAAGCTACAGTAATTGAAACAGTGTGGTGTTGGCATTACTGAGGTTCTGGCACCTGACTTCAGTGGATCTGTGCCTAGACAGCCACATGGGTGGCTTTGTGAATGCAGTGCCTCAGGGACAATGGGGCACAGTGCCTGCGTTCCCATGGCTGAGTCACTGTCAAGAGCAGTTCCCCAAACAGGGTACTGTGTAAGCTCACACAGTGAACGGCAGGCGACACCACAGAACTCACTTCCCAGTGGACAGTCCCCGAGGAAGAATACTCAGTGGCTTCTCTCCCAGTGGGAGTGCTCTGGTTCTGCAGAGAGGACCCAAACAAACAAAATAAGAAATGGAAGAGGATAAATAACAACCGATACCACAGAAATTCAGAAAAATAGGACAATACTATGAATAATGATCGACATGCCAACGAATTTGGCAGTCTAGACAAATGAACTAGCTTCTAGAAACATACAGCACACCAAAGCTGAATCAAGAAGAAACAGTAACTTGAACTTACTGATCACTGGAAGTGAAATAGAATATGTAAAAACAAAAACAAAACTCCCTGCAAACTAAAGTCAGTACCAAATGGCTTCAATGTAGAATTCTACTGAACATACAAAGAATTCATACCAATCCTTCTCAAACTCTTCCAAAAGACTGAAAGGAGGGGATACCTCCCAATATCATTCTATGAAGGCATTAGACAAAGATACCAAACCAGACAAAGATACTACCAAAAAAAGAAAATTAAAGGCCAATATTTTTTATAAGTGTAGATGCAAAAATTCTTCACAAAATATTAGCAAACTGAATCCAACACATAAAAACAGTAAGAACAGCATGCTAAAAAATCCCTTTTAAACATATCAAAAAATAAAATATGTAGGAATAAACCCTACAAAGGTGAAAGATCATATGCTGAGAATTATAAAACACTAATTAATTGAAGATAATACAAAGAGATGGAAAGATAACCCATGCTCTTGGATTGGAGGAATTAATATTGTTAAAATGGCCATACTTCCCAAAGCACTCTACAGATTTAATGAGATCCCTATCACATTACCCATGACATTTTTCACAGAATTAACACATATAATCTTAGAACTTTTATGGAGCCATAAAAGACCCAGAATTGTCACAGCAATCTTGATCAAAAAGAACAAAGCAGGAGCCACAACCCTCCAAGATTTAAGACAATACTACAAAGCTAAAGTAATTGAAAGAGTGTGCTATTTGCACAAGAGCAGACAAATGTATTAATGGAACAAAATAGCCCAGAAATAAACCAACACACCTATTGTCAATTAATCTTTGACAAAGAAAGTACAGTGGAGAAAAAGTCTCTTTAGCAAGTTGTGTTGAGAACATTGGACAGACACTTTTAAATCAATGATATTAGAACAATCCCTTGTACTGTTCACAAAAATAAACTCAAAATGGCTTAAAGATTTAAATATAAGACATGACACCATAAAACTCCTAGAAGACAACCTGAGCAAAACATTCTCTGACATAAATTATAGCAATGTTTTTGTAGATCAGTCTTGCAAGTCAATGTAAATATAAGTGAAGTCATTCAGTCATGTCCGATTCTTTTGCGACCCCATGGACTGTAGCCCACCAGGCTCCTCCGTCCATGGAATTTTCCAGGCAAGAATACTGGAGTGGGTTGCCATTTCCTTCTCTAGGGGATCTTCCTGACCCAGGGATCGAACACAGGTCTCCCGTATTGCAGGCAAACGCTTTATAGTCTGAGCCACCAGGGAAGCAATTAAATTTAAAAAAATTAATTAAAAAAAAAATAATAATAAATAAATAGTAGGATTCCTTAAAAAAAAAAAGCAAGGCTATTAAACAAATAGGACTGAATTAAACTTACTTTTTTGCGCAGCAAAGGAAACCATAAACAAAATGATAATATAACCTACAGACTGTGAGAAAATATTTGTAAATCATGCAAACAACAGGGCTTAATTTCCAAAATATACAAATAGTTCATACAACTCAATAACTAAAAAATGAACAACTCAATCAAAAATGGGCAGAAGACCTAAACAGACATTTTTCCAAAGAAGACATACACATGGCCAACAGAGACATATGAAAATGAAAATATGATTAACTTTGCTAATTATTAGAGAAATGCAAAACAACACTATAATCGCCTCACACTGATTAGAAAGGCCTACATTAAAAAGTCTACAAATAGTAAATGGTGGAGAGAGTATGGAGAAAAGGGAACTCTCCTACAGTGTTGATAGAAATATAAATTAGCAGCCACTGTGGAAAACAGTATGGAGGTTGCTTAAAAAACTAAAAACAGAACTACCATATGAGCCAGCAATCCCATTCCTGGCCTTCTATCCAGAAAAGACAAAAACTCTCATTCTTAAAGATTCATGCACCACAAAGTTTATAGCAGCACCATTTATCACAGCCATGGAAGCAACCTGAGGGTCCATCAACAGATGAATGGATAAAGATGTGGTATATATATGCAACAGAATATTACTCAATCATAAAGAAGAATGAAATAACGCCATTTGCAGCAACATGGATGGACCTGGAGATTATCATATGAGGTGAAGTTAGTCAGAGAAAGACAAATATCACATGATATCATTTATATGTGGAATTTAAAATATGATGCAAACGAATTTATAAAACAGAAACAGACTCACAGACATAGAAAACAAACTTATGGTTACCAAAGGGGAAGAGGGTGAAAGGATAAAATGGGAGTTTCAGATTAGCAGATACAAACTACTATATATAAAATAAACAACAAAGTCCTACTATATCACAGGGAACTATATTCAATATCCTGTAACAAACCATAACGGAAAAGAATATTAAAAAGCATATCTATATCTATCTATCTATACATCTGAATCACTTTGCTATATATCAGATACTACCACAATGTTGTAAATCTATACATATATATAGTTTTATATATATATATAGTTGAAATAGAGTTGATTTATATATAGATGGATATATATATATATATGGATATATATGGACCCTTTCTCTCAAATAATGCTTAAGCAGCAAAATTACAACATTTGACTGTTGTTGTTGCAAAACAAATTGTTCAACTCTCCCCTCAGGTTTTATGGTATTGCTGCTATTTACTCGCTAGTGTCTAATTCTTTGGGGCCCCATAAACTGCAGCAAGCCAGGCTTCCCTGTTCTTCACCATCTCATCGATTTTGCTCAAACTCATGTCCATTGAGTCCATGATGCCATGCAACTATCTCATACTCTGTCACCCCCTTCTCCACCTGCCCTCGAGCTTTCCCAGCACCAGGATCTTTTCCAGTGAGTCAGCTCTTCCCATCAGGTGGCCCAAGTATTGGAGTTCAGCATCAGTCCTTCCAATGAATATTCAGGGTTGATTTTCTTTAAGATCGACTGGTTTGACCTCTGCAGTCCAAGGGACTTCCAAGAGTCTTCTTCAGCACCACAGTTTGAAATAATCAGTTCTTCAGTGCTCAGCTTTCTTTTTGGTCCAGCTCTTACACCTATATGTGACTACTGGAAAAACTACAGCTTTGACCATACAGACCTTTGTCAGCAAAGTGATGTCTCTGCTTTTTGATACACTGTCTAGCTTTGTCATAGCTTTCCTTCCAACAAACAAGTGTCTTTTAATTTTGTGGCTGCAGTCACTGTCTGCATTGGTTTTGGAGCCAAAGAAAATGAAGTCTGTCACCATTTCCATTTTTTCCCTATCTATTTGCCATAAAGTGATGGGGTCAAGATGCCATGATCTTAGTTTTTTGAATGTTAAATTTTAAGCCAGCTTTTTCTCTCTCTTCTTTCACCTTCATCAAAAGGTATACAATATAGGTGAGAAATTCAAATCGTGGAGTGGAAAATAAAATATTCCAGATGAGACCCCAGTTTAACAGGTGAAAAGTATTTTAAGATGACCACAGGTTTTCAGAAGTTTCAAAAATAACTATAAAGACTATCAGTAACCAAAGGTGAAGACCAACACTTGTTTTGTGACATAGTTAGTGCTCAATATAACAGGTTATAGAAGAAAAGATTTTTCCCTGAAGTTTTATCTCTTTGGTTATATTAAAACACAATGTAATTTTGTAGAAATTATTTTATAAACATGTTAAGGGATGCATTTATTTAACTGTTTAGGCTTAGGCTAGGTCTGCTGCTACAAGGCAAGACAAATCATCCCATTGTTTCCTACTGGTTCTAAACAAGGTTCACAGCAGACTCAAGCAATTAAATAATCAAAATGAGCTGAACAAAAGGGTACAGAGTTGGTGTGCTCCAAACAGACATTAAATTTAATCGTTACATTTCTCTTTTTTGTGTGTTCAAGCATCTGCTTCTTTCCAGTGATTGTTTGGAAAAGAAAAGTTTAAGGGATAGCTAGGTTGATCATCCACAGGACGGTTATCAACCTTCATTTGAAGGGACCACAACGCTCACAGGTTGCTTGCTTTACTCATGGCTGGCCCTGCCGTCCTAGAGTATATATCCATATCCTTCTTATAAATATGTCTGTCCCAATCATTCATCCAGTGAAGACTGCAGTGCACTTAATTTATTTTCTTCGGCACCTTACACGTCACTGGTGTTGGTGTTTTGATATTTAATTAATTATTTAATGTTTGATGATTACTATATTGGCAATGATAATTACATAATGAAGATCCATTTTCAATGCATTAGATGTTCTAAGTGCCTTTGGAATAATAATTTTACCTGTTAAAACACCACCAGTTGTATGTATTTACAACTGAAATACAGATAGAAACAAATCAGAATTTGACACAATCTATGTTTACTACTGGGCTTCCCTGGTGACTCAGCAGTAAAGAATCCACCTGCCGATGCAGGAAATGCAGGTTTGATCCCTGGGTCGGGAAGATCCCCTGGAGAAGGAAAGGGCAACCCAATCAAGTATTCTTGTCTGGGAAATCCCATGGACAGAGTAGGCTGGAGGGCTACAGTCCATGGGGTTGCAAGCGGGTCGGACACACCTGGACTAAACAACAATAACAACAATATTTACTACTACTATACTACTACATAGTAATACTATGTATTACTACTACACAGTTAATACTACTACTACAAAATTATTTAAAAGCTATATCTTGGATATAAGGTAACATACCAAAAACCAAGGCCATAACTTTGATAACTTTTCTTATTCTTACTCTATCTTGGCTAAATATAATGCAGTGCTTAAATGGAGTACACAACGATCACAATATGATGACTGAATGCCATATCATATATTTTCCATGGAAAAATTTGTATCACAAGTTGCTATGTATATTTTTGTTCAATTTTTCTGTTTTAAATGAAACACTGGGAATATTGTTTTTGCACCTGATCGTTTATCCAGATGCGTTCAAAGGAGAGATGGATGTCTTAATGGAAGAAGCATAAAATGGAAACTTTCCTCAAAGAAGATATATGGAAACTTTCCTCAAAGAAGATATCTGGAAAGGTTACGGTGAACCACAGTCACTGAAGCGTACTGTCTATGTGCTCTCTGCTTTTTTAACCTGTGAGAGGTGACCTGATTTTCCCTCTCATTCAAGGTCATCACCAAACTTTCAGAAAATCAAAAATGTAAAATAATATGGAGGAGGAACAGACAAAAGAAGAGTTTAGGTGCAAGTTTAAAAATACCACCTTGGCTTAAAATAACTTATGATGAAAGGGTCACTTAAGAAGGGCACTGCTTAAAATTTAAGCAGGCAGTAATGGAAAGCGACAGACCTCAAACAATTTAAGTCTTTCACAGTTGAGTGAATTCACAGTGACAGCAAGACAAGGATGTGCAAACTTACCTCTGCAGGACCTTGGCCGTGGCTTCATAGGCTCTCCCCAGGCTGAGATCATCATCCAGGTCTGTAGAGATTTTGCCGTAAGTGTTGAGGACCTATGGGGAAAGAGCAATACATATTAAACATATAACATGACCAGATTCACTGATGTTTCATTTCAAAACAGAAAAGATCCAAATTAATAGCTGTTTTTCATGTCACCATAAAATTTTTTTATTAAAATTTCATGTTGGTTTGGTTTATTTTTATCTATTGTATTACTCGTTTCACAGCAATCTCTTTGAGCCTTGACAGTGAAGTCTTACTTTTGTAAAAATAATTCTTTTCCTGCACAATCCAAAATCTTCCAATTGATATAACTTAGCTGTGAATAAATAACTGAATGGGTTACAACATTATTTGAAAATATAGGACTATTATCTTAGGTAATATAAGGCAGATTATAATAGTCTACTAGGGTAGGTTAAATATCACTTCTCTTCCTATAAATAGCTGTTTGAAAAGCATGATTTTAGGTGCCAGGTAATTTCTAAATCTATCATTTTATTAGAGGCATATCTCACAGTTTGTACACGTGTTCAGAATACACTAAAACTATGTCTTACAAATGTACTTCATTACCAACAATCTCTTCAATAATCAAAAGATTATGGCTGCCACAGCCAAAAGTATGATCTTAATTTAACACTGACATCTGCATGGTATGATTTTCCTTTTTATTCTATTTCCTTTTCAAGGGCTAGAAGAAGGAAAATAAAATTCCTTCTTCTTCCTTGATTGTTACTTGACCCAACCTATTACACACATGAAGACACAGGAAATCTCCAAAGACCTCTATGGAAATCCTTTTTGCACATTTTCTAAGAAAGAATTAGTGAAAGTCATTTGACAGCGTTGAGAGAGAGTCAGCAGGAGGGAAGATGGACATTCAGGATGTGTCTTCAGCTTGAATTAGGCATCTTAGAAAGTTTGCATGTTAGAGACAGTGTTGATATCCATCTTTACTTTCTTAAAGTTAATATTTAGGAAATAATTTTAGTGAGGCCATGGTGATACCTCCTAATTTGTGTGTGTGTGTGTGTGCGTGGATGTGTGTGTGTGTGGTTTACTAGTGACTGTTTGAAATAATACTGATATTAAAACTTACTGATGCATCTTGACCCAGTATTGTAATTCCTGTTAAACCTGCAAAGTTCAACAATTCAATTCTTATTTTTAAGCCTCTTAGTAAGTCTTGTATGAACCTGAGAATTTTCTGTTCACTCTGTCCTACACAAATGACAGCACTCAGACTGTCTGATATGACATGACATAGAGCTCTCTGAGTTAAAGGACAGAATCTTTGAATTTTGTGAATTTATAGGAGACTTTATTAAATCCAAACATCAAAATATTTAGAAAGAGACTGTCTAGTGTCTCTTTTGGCCTATACATGTTTTATACGACATTCTAGAAATTTAAAGATCAAATATTACTATGTTTTTGTGTCAAAAACAATTTATTCAGTAAATATTGTTATTGGATGCCAGTGCTGTGATAGACACTGCATGCTTGCGTGCCAAGTTGCTTCAGTCGTGTCTGACTCTGCGACCCCATGGGCTATTATATATAGCCTGCCAGGCTCCTCTGTCCATGGAATTCTCCAGGCAAGAATACTGAAGTATGGTTGCCATGCCCTCCTCCAAGGGAATCTTCCCGACTCAGAGATCCAACCTGGGTCTCCTGCAGCTCAGTGCTGCAGGTGGATTCTTTACCACTGAGCCACCGGGGAAGCCCTCTATTAGACCCTGGAAAATCTTACAGAAAAGAGAGCATGCCTACAGACCTTCAAGGGATTTACAGTCTAGTGGTACAGAGGTTTGCACTGATGCAGCTGTCTGAATTAGTAATGACTGAAGACAAGTTTCTCCAGGGCTTCAGCCGCTTATCCTGCACCATGCTCCCATGTCCCTGGTCACTGTGAACCCGGAAGCAGTAATGTAACATCTGGAAGTACCCAGCATTATCTTAGGACTGTGCCTCCTTTGACCATGGTTAAGAGGGTAGATGTCCAAGAAAGGATAGGTAAACACTTCAGTATTGACGGCTCCTCTCCCACACAAGTATGCAGCACTCCCAGGGAAAAGCTGAGGCAAATACCAGCTCAGTCTGGGCTTCTAGTTTTGACCTTGGACTTGATTTTACAGAAGCTTCCTCATGGAACACGATGGGGTTGGCTGGAAGGAACACTCAGCTTAGAGTAAGAAGACTGGGATGCAAGATGTACTTCCACTACACCCAACACATCTGGCCTAAGAAATCTCCCTGAGAAGCTTTCCTCAGAAGCAAAAATGAAAACCTCCCTCTGAGAGGTGTGAGATAATACAGAGAGCCATTTGAACTTGGGATGAGAATTTTCTGGGACTCTGTTAACCAGCCATCAGTGAAGAGCTCCCAGAGAACCCCTCCTCAGAGTAAAGACAACACATTCTCTTCGTGACTTGAGAGAGTTCATCACTCAGCTTAAACACTTTACCTAAAAATCGGAAATATACAGACAGTGGGAAAAATATAGTTCATTATTGGCCCAAAGGGGAATACATACATATATGTATACACACACACACACACACACATATATAATATACACATATATGGTATGTGGAAAAATAACATTATTAAGTGCATGGGGATCACCCACAGAGATGTTATGGGGAGGGAGGTGGGAGGGGGTTTCATGTTTGGGAACACATGTAAGAATTAAAGATTTTAAAATTTAATAAAAAAAATAAAATAAAAAATAAAAAATAATAAAAAAAAAAAGAAAATAACTGTTGGTGGGAATGTAAATTGGTGTAGCCACTATGGAAAATAGTAGGGAGGTTCCCTAAAACACTAAAAGTACAGCTATCATATGATCCAGCAATCCCACTCCTGGGCATATATCCAGAAAAGACAAAATCTCTAATTTAAAAAGATACATGCACTCCAATGTGCACTGAAGCACTGTTCACAACAGCCAAGACGTAGAAGCCAGCTAAACGTCCATCGACAGATGAACGGGTAAACAAGATGTGGTATATGTGCACAGCGGGATACTACTGAGCCACGAAGAATGAACCAATGCCATCTGCAGCAACGTGGATGACCCTAGAGATTAGCATACTAAGTGAAGTAAGTCAGACAAAGATAAATATTATAGGATATCAGTTATATGTGGAATCCGAAAAATAATACAAAAGTGTCTACGTACAAAATAGAATCAGACTCACAGACACAGAAAACAAACCGTTAATTATCAAAGAGGAAAGGGAGAGATAAATTAGGAGTACAGGATTAACAGATGCACACTGCTATACATAAAACAGATAAGCAACAAAGGTTTACTTTGGGGACACTGTTCAGTATCTTGTAATAGCTTATAATGGAAAATAATCTGAAAAAAAGTATAAAACTGATTCACTTTGCTGTATATCTTAAACTAACAACATATTGTAAATCAATTATTCTTCAATTTTAAAAATGAATATTAAATACCTCAAAAAAACTCAAATTGTGTAGAAAATTAAGATGTGTTATATTGACCTTACAGTAAGTTATGTTACCTGCTTTTTAACTAAGGTACAATTTGCAAATTAATGAATATTGATCAACTTAAATCACTAGACAAATAGTGGAGTCTTCTTTACAAAGAATACTTTAAGTGAGAAAATATAGTGTGGAAATCTGAAGGATCCACTGTATTTGACTGAATATTCCTGTAGCATGCAATTTGTTGAAAACATATCTAGTGTCTGGAAGGTTAAATTCTGTCATCACAAATCAAAGAGAAGAGAAGAGAAAAAAGAATATCAGGTGCAAAGTATTTTGATGCATTCAAAACTCATTGTCATGGTGGTCATTTAGTCGCTAAGTCTAGGGGAAGGGAAATTCATAGTTTTGGTCTTTTCTACTTTCTAGGCAGCTCAGTGTGTTTGATGAAAATGCCACATCAAAGATGATGCAGTTGGCTGCCTGGCTTCCCATCATTCCAAGATTTCAAGGTTTAATGCTTAGGGAAAGGAGGGGAAATAGTTTTCTGTTTCCTTCTGGCATGGCACAGAGCATCCACAACTCAAACTAATACAGATCGGTGGCATGAAATTTAAAATGGGCTTCTGCACTCTGGCTGGTGACCCAAACTGCCATTGTTTCTGTAGGAAAACAACCCATGGAAAATGACATCGAAAATAAGTTACAGCATCTAGCCCATTTGAGATGGAAATTTTGTAGCTTTTCAAAAATTTCAGTAAACTCCATTTCTTTTATTTCACATTTTTGGTATTTTTTTCTATATACATTTCTTTCTCCACTTACTACCTTCCCCCCACTACTCTCTTCCTTAGTTACTGCAATACTTGAAACCTGTTGGGACTTTTACTCTGAAGGCATCGAACAGGCTTTGGAAGGGCCTTATGGGAAATTAATCCAATCTCCCTCTGGGTGCTCAAATTTTCTTTAAATACGTTACACTCGAGTCAGACAGGCTTACTACTGAGCTGAGTGACATGTGTCAAGTGGCTTAGTATCTGTGAGTTTTATTTCCTCGGGTGTAAAATTAAAATGAATAAAGTCTACCTTGAAAAGATGTTATAAGGTTCTACTACTAAGGATTTGAATGAAGCACCTGCTTAGTTTTCCCAAGTCTTATCTAAATGAGTGTTTCTCAAATGGGGGTTGTTTGCCTCATAGGGGATATTTGGCAATGTCTGGACATGTTTTAGGCTGTCATAATTGGGAGAAGCCAGGGATGCGGCCCAACAGCCTATAATTCACATGATATACCCCCTTCTCCCATGATAAAGAAGTGACCAGTTCCAAATGTAAATAGCACTGCCACTGAGAAATTCTCATCTAGTCTTGGCTTGAACAATTTTCCTGATGGGAGACTACCCTCCTGTGAGACTAGGCACTGAATCATTGGAGAGTTACGTGAAAAAATTTTTTTCGTTAAGTTCAATCAAAATCTATGACTCTGCCTGCTAGCCAAAGTTGTGTTTTGTGGGACAAGATAAGTCCATTCCTCTTTCATGTGATGGTTCTTCCAATACCGGAAAGAGCCATTTTTCCCCCTTAAAGCCTCCAAACTCACAGAGGCATCCAGGACACTCCCAAACAAGTGAGGATGAAACCCCAACAGTTTTGCTCAACATTTGAACATTTTATTTCAAATTCTGTCTACAAGTCTAAGAGTTCTAGAAGAGTTTAAATAAACCGAACTGCACCAAAATACATTTATAAAACCACAACAGGGGTCCATCGGACTTGTCTGTAAATATGAAGTTATGAGCCCATTGCCTGGGGTGCATTTTTAAAAATCTTTTTCTTCCTTGCCCACCATAAAAAGGCAGCAGAGCAAACATTTTGTTATACAGCCCTACACAAAACCGAAATTGTGCCACTTCATAACAAAGGTGCAGCACTGAGCTCTACACTGTGCATTACTTTGAAGAGAAAAAGGAAATGATACAGATTTATTCTTGTGCAATAAGAAATACAGAAATAAAAAAAATCAAGTTTGCCATCTTGAGCTTGAAATCATTGTCAAATCTTATCGGAAATACATTTATTCTGATTTCTGGCAATCTAACCCCCTTTAGCCATTTCACAGTTGGTGAGCAGAAAGGATGTTTCTGCCTCATTTACAGCATCTGAACATGATTCAGACAATCAACTGCAACATTAGTCAAAGAAATCAGTGGCTAATGATTTCTGACAAGCACTGCAGTAACAGGCTGAGGACCAGACTGGGCATCAACGACACTGAGAGCATTTTACTAGGGACAGCAATAGGCGATGGGAGAAGATGATAAAAATGAGGTAAACATACTATTTCCCCATCACCTAAAGGCTCTTGTACACTTTCTGCAAAGGCATAGTATCTGACATGCAATAAACACAGTAATCTTTTGCTGCAAATATGTTATATTGAATGAACACTGAGGACAATCAAGTGTGCAGCTCTGCAAACAATAACACATGAAAGTAGTTAAATATTTTGCATTCCGCTGAAAATATAGCCTTAAGTTAGGAGTAGTCTAGCTTTACTTTTTTTATGGATCATTTGGACTATGTGTGCTATCTCCATGAAATGCATTACTCATTATTTAAACTGTTACACACCGACTGTTTACATCACCGGACACAGAAAGGGAAGGCTGATGGCCCAGTGCAGAAAGAACCGAGTGTTAAAAGACATGAGTTCTTGCTTCTCTTAGGCCCTGAGCTCAGAGTGTGACCTTGGACAGGTTACTTGGTTACTTTGAGCTTCAGTTTCCAAGTCTGAAAGATAAAGGGGTAGGACCAAAGGATCTAGAATTCTCCATTCCAAAAATATGATTTTGATTTTAGACTATGTTGATATATTTAGTAGTTGAAGATATGTCCTAATTATTTTCAATCATTTATCTTTGGGTTCAAAATCCCTGATGAATTTATCTTATGTTTGATTTTTTTTAAACAAGAGAAACAAAATGGTAAGTCATTTCATTCACTTGAAATTTTATTTTCAACCTTTCTCCCTTATTTGAAAAATACTGCATATTCTTAATGAACTGCTTTAAAAAAAATATCCCTACCATGGAGTAAGTGATAACAAGAAAGGCTAAATCTACAAAGCTTTTGGTTCATATTAAATACTGACTGTTACATATACAATGATCAGTGCTGCTCAAAGATAGTAAACATTTTTATACCTTGAAATATTCAAAAATTGGATGAAAATTCACCATGAATTTCACTTAAATTCATAAACCGAATTAGAATTGCTGGTTAATCTCTCACATATTAGAGTTTACATTGCATTTTCAAAAGCTGTAAGGGTAAAAATAAATCTCAAAAATTTCCAAGAATTTTCCTTCACTAAAAGCTCTCTATATATACATTCAATATACAGATGACCCTCAAAACAATGAAACAGAAATACACTTACAAACAAAAGTTTCCTCAGTAGTAAATTGGAACATATTACTTAAAACTGTCATTTTCTAAATCAGTCAATATATGTGTGTACTATATTAACAAGAGACATGTTCACAAAGAATTTTTATTCTAATTCTCAATGATTATTTTCTATGTGGTAAATTAGAAACCATGGAAACATTTATCTTGGACAGCCCAATCATGGTGTGAGTTATATTTATAGCTCCTTAAAAAGAAAATTTCCCTGCCCTTTATTTCCTGCTTGGGAAATCCACTGGAGGTTTTGCTGTGTATTTTGTAGAAGGCCCTTGACCAAAGGCATCACTGAGGTGGCCAGACATGAAAAGTTCTATTCAGTGGAAGAATAGAGTGATCAGTTAGCTCAGTCATGTTCTCTTAGGAAATTCAGGAACACCACACAGAGGGTAATGGCAGAAGTGAGAAGGTGCTCAAAGACCACCAAGAATGTGGTCAAGTCACGTCAACAGAGTGGGTCAGACAGACTACTGCTAAGAGGGTGATAAGGAAACTGAGCCCCTCTTCTTCCAGGACTCCTCCAGTTCCCGAGAGTCTTTCAGTTGGTGAAGCCAACTTTCCACTGACCCTAGGGACTCACGGGCTATGCTCTTCCTTCTGGTCACGGGAATCTTTACCGTCAATGACTTACCAGAGGTCCACTGCATGAGCCTCTTTCTTGCACTCAAAGGAAAAAACTGAGAAGTATTGAGAAGTAAGAGTTCTGTGGAACTAAAGTGGCAAGTAAATAACTTCAAGCCTTTCTCCCCTTCCATGTTTATCAGTGAAAAACAATACAGGCAGATTCTTTCTACAGCAAGAGTTGATGCAGGTTATATAAAATGATTAGAGATTTCACTGTCAGAAAAGAGTTGAGGGGAAAATTTTGCATATTTTTTAAACTAACAAAGTCTCCAGTTCCACTCATTGGAAAAGACCCTGATGCTGGCAAAGACTGAAGGCAAAAGGAGAAGAGGGTGGCAGAGGATGTGATGGTTGGATAGCATGACCGATTCAATGGACATGAACTTGGGCAAACTCCAGGAGATGGTGAGGTACAGGGAGGCCTGGCCTGTTGCGTCCATGGGGTCACACAGAGTTGGACAGGACTGAGCACACACACACAACTGTTGAATGAATGTGGTCAAGTTTTGGAAGGTACTGGTAATACAGTAACTGCAGGAGCATTAGGACAACAATGTTCACAGAAGGATGAAAAGGGAGTGTGAAGAATGATTGTGTTATGATAACATTACCAACCATTTCAGTTCTCTGCTCTTTATGGAGACTAAAGAGGGTGGTGGCAAACAGAATCAAATGAAGAGCCCATCAATTTTAATTTGGCCAAACAGGTACTGTCACTTTGCCCATGCAGAAATGGCAACATGTATGTCTTACTGGAATGTGCAGGACTCTGGAAACCTCCCTCCAGCCACAAAGACCTCCTGCTGTCAGGAATCAACTCAGATCTCTCCATCTCCCTGCCCCTCGCCTGTACTGCTCTTTCTGATTTCATGCACGACTCTTCTGGTGGGCAGACACACACATACACACACACACACACCACACATACAGACATACACACACACCCCACACACACACACACTCTACTTTGTGCTGTTTCACCACTGAGTAAAGCACCATATGTATCTACTTAAGAATGTTTCTCTCTCCAGTTAGATCACAGGTGCCACAAGATCAGGAACGATATCTGTTTTTCTCTCTGTTGTACCCCTAGCTCCTAGTCTTATGATAATGTAGTGAAGAGACGCAGGTTTGATCCCTGGGTCAGGAAGATCCCTTGGAGGAGGAAATAGCAACCCACTCCAGTATTCTTGCCTGGGAAATCCCATGGACAGAGGACTCTGGTAGGCTACAGTCCATAGGGTTTCACAGAGTCAGACACAATTGAGCACACACACAATTGTTGAATGAATGTGGTAGAGTTTTGGAAGGTCCTGGTAATACAGTACCTGCAGGAGCATTAATGTGGATATAATGAGCTGTTGTATTATATAACATAATATTATATATAAATATTTACTTGGCTCAAAGGAAATAAGCTCATATATTAAGTATTATATAATATTAATATATTACATAGAATATATATCAGAGCTTAATATATATTAATTATATTATATAATGTTTTGCCTTATAACTCACTCAATAAGGAAAAAATACAGTTTAAAAAATACACTTTAAAACTATGGTAAATAGAAAGCATGTGAACATTTTTAGCTAACAGCCATCCTGGAGAGTTCAAATATCATAACAGCAAACAAGTCAGACTCCTAAAGGAAGATTCAAATGACTTTTTTTTTTTTTTTTTTGCTGTGCCAACGTGGCTTGTGATATTTTAGTTCCCCAACCAGGGATTAAACCTGGGGCTGCAGCAGTGAAGGCTATGAGTCCTAACCACTGGAAACTCCAGGGAAGTCCCTGTATGACATTTTAAAATGACAAGAATTCCCCTATCTAAATGTGTGCCTATTTCATCCGGTCACATTTCTAAATAAACAACTTCCCCTCATTATGAGCCCAAGTGGAATTTAGCGAGGAGGCAGATTAGAGGCTGAAATCATGTTAGATTCGTCATGGTATCTTGAGTCATTCTTCCTGCCTGTAGAAGGACTTTGGATCACTTTTTCCCTCTCTTTTAATCTAGACAACTACAGTTTCTACTCTAAAAGCAACAAGTCGGAGAGCTGAGCAGTGAAAAGCCACTAGCTCAGTGACACAGCAAGCTCCTCAGCTTCCCCTGAAATGGCCACTTACCAACCTCCCTCCGTTGGACCATTTTGCACAAAACGGTTTCTGGTTCCACAGGGAAGGCTCACGGAGGGTTCTATATTAGCAAGTGACGACCTGGAATGTTTTAATAAACACTGATGCTGTGACAATTTCTGTATTTCTGCATGAACCAATTACCACTAGGAGATTTGTCTTTCCCATGGTGGAAAAACCATCCTCTATTCATAATCCCCCTTACTAGATTTTTTCCTCATTTAAGGCTGGATTCAATAAAATTTCATTCTGGTTCCCCCTTCTCAGAAATCCATAAAAGCTGGGAGAAAACATTTTGAGCATATTGTCTCTGTACAATTTGATATCCTTTCCACCACAGGCCATTACTCTGCTAAACTCAGTAAACCCTAATTTAGATCCACAGTGTAATGCTTTCCTATCTGGCTGCGTGAACACGTTTCTTGAAAATAAAACATGGTAGGAAAGTCTTCCTCTGAAGGCTTGCACACAGAGGAAGCTTCATCTATTTCCCTTTCACCATGAGAGAAGAGACGAGAAAACAATTTATGAGTCATTTCCATTCTGACAGATGTGACAATGATAGGAAATGCAATGCCTGCCAAGAGCTTTTATCAACTAGGTTATAACGACGAGTAATAAGTGTAAATAATAAATGGCTGGAATCTTAGGGGAAACGGTGGCAATATGAAACGATGTTTGGTCCTTCGGATGGGGGCTCTGTGACTCTTGGAATTCCCTGCCTTCCCAGTAGAGTTTTGGCCTGACAATAAACAACAGTTTAGTACTTTATCTAATCCTAGCCAGGAGGTGAGTTCAACAGCAAGCTTTTGCAGATGTTCACATCCAATAATCTATCCATAATTGATGAAACAGGGAGGTCAGATGTAATGGCTGCTGCTATTCCAGCAACAAATAAATGGTTATTGACAAAACAAGCCAGCGTGGTGCAGAGCGCGGAGCAGTGACAGGCGGGCAGCGAGGCTGAGCGGAGGCCGGGAGGACGATTCGGATTTCTTGGCAGGCGGGCTGAGTGGCAGGAGGGCCACACTGACACACAAACAGATGCAGGGGCCTTGGAAAAAAGGGAGGGTGCTGAAGCGTGCACGTGTGCACACACACACACACACACACACACACAAAGAAGAAGAAGAAGACAGTTGGAGGCAGAGAAGAAAAGGTTAAGTGGGCAAGGCTGGGGACCCAGGTAAGTTCAGATGTGTGTGGTTCAGAAATGCCTTTGAATATGCGTGCTGTGGCCCAGCTGGCTGGCTGCTTTCATCACCAGTGTGTCTTTGCCCACATCACTGGCTGTCACTCTGTGCTGTCGGGATGACTCGACCACCAAAATGGATACATGGGACACCTTGGTGCCCAAACCTTCCCACTGAGGGATATTCACTGATATTCCACTTAACACTGCAGATGCCATTTTTCCCTATATATTAAAAAAATCTAGGAAAATCATGTATGCAATTTAGTATTTTCAGATAAGCCAAAATTGCATAATTGTGCAGCTGCCCAGTTTCTTAACACTGAGACTAATCCTGAAATACATGCTGCCTAAATTCAAATTTAGTGCTAAGGACTGTGAGTGGGAGGCAAAGTTTTCTTTAACAGTAAAAAGACAAACGTGACACTCTAGTCACCTCAACCTAGGCAGAGAGGAGTATAAGAAATGCAATAATCGAGTATACTTTTATTGACTGAATAAAATTCAAGATATTTAAACATAAATAAACAGCTGAAATCTTACATTTCTACTCCAGTGCTAAAAAATAATGTTTTTTACACAGTTTTCTATGTAATATAAGATGAAGAATGGTAGAATGAAATGGTGCTTATTACTGCTATAGGTAGCCATAAAGAGGCTTGGGACAGAGCTGTTTTAAATATTAATATTCTGAAAATCACTTAAATCAATTTAACACTCTTCAGTGGTTTATTTAGAAGTGTGATTTATTTTATACTCTGCAACCAATGCCTTTGATCAGCCCTGGAAATAACATATGAGCTGAAAATAAAAAGGCAAAACAAATTGCTGCTAACATTCTTATAGTAAGTTTTAGGCTTTATAGGCTAAACTAGAAAATTACCATTATATTGGGCATTTTCAAATTATTTATTAATACCTAGAAACAGAATTATAGAGCCCCAAAGATCATTTCTATAATCATGTTCTAGTGACTTGGCTTCTTGAGCTCTGCCATCTGCCCTGCTGGGGTCTCCCTAGTCAGCAACTTCGACCTACCCCAGACCCTAGAACCATTCCTACTCACGGTCTTCCAGGGCAGAAGCTTTGTATCAGATTGGTTTGCTGCAAATTATACTTTGATTTCAAACTTTATTGAAAGTGACTGGGTTCTTGCCGTGTGCCTTGAAACCAAGTCCCCAGCAACTGCCCCAGCCTTCGGAGCTGCATCCCTGCCTTCTTACCTGAATCTCTGCCTTGGTACCTGGTCGGGTCCCTACTCGCTGTGAGTCTGGAGACCTTCCTTACCACCATCAGCACGCTCCCATCAGAAGTTCCACTCCTAAACCCCAGTCCCTGTGACCTGGTGCTTGTCACTTGCCAATGGCAGTCACTACCATTGATCGACTTTAATTGGCTTCCTGGGAGGCGCTAGTGGTAAAGAACCCGCCTGTCAATGCAGGAGACATAGGAGATGTAGGTTCCATCCCTGGGTCAGGAGGATCCCCTGGAGGAGAGTAAGGCAACCCACTCCAGTATTCTTGCCTGGAGAATCCCATGGACAGAGGAGCCTGGCGGGCTACAATCCATGGGGTCACACAGCGTTGGACACGACTGAAGAGATGCAGCATGCACACACCATTAATTGAGCAAAAACTACATGTGTGCCGTATTTTACAGTTTTGATATATTTGATCTTCACAGAGCCCTCTGAGACAAATAGTAATAGTCCCATTGCACAAATGAGAAATAGGAAGTGCAGAGAGGTTAACTCGCGCTAGTATACACAGTGCTAGAGTAGGAAGAGAAGAAAGGAAGTTGAACTGGGTTTATTGGACTTAAAATCCTGCCTTTTCTCTTCTTAAGCACTGTGATAGGTCTGCTGCCGGGTAACCCTGAGCATGGTCGTGCTGACCTAGACCTCTCAGCTTACTGCCTCCTGGCACCATTCCCACAAGATATCCTCCACTCAGCTACAGGGGCACCCACTCCCCGGTACCCAATGTTCTAGACGTTAGCCTCATGCTTGCCCAGTTACAGCTTTGTCTATTACTAGATGCTACTTTTCACCACATGGCTAATGACAGTACTTGGTACTAATTAACCCTCCTTATCTTTTTCTTTTTTGGGGTGCACCACATGGTTTGCAGGATCTGAGTTTCCTGATCAGGGATTGAACCTGGCCCTCTACAGTGGAAGCACAGAGCCCTAACCACCAGACCACCAAGGAATTCTTCACACTGAGTATTTCCTGTGTCTCTCCTCTGCCTGAGTGACCCACTTTTCACCCAGACACAAACCACATCACATTACAATGCCCACAAAGCGTTCTGTGATCCCACCTTACCTGTCTGACTTTAGCTCTTTTTCCTCTGCTCCCCTTTTGCTTCTCCTCAGCCTAACTGGCCCCACGCCTCTGGGGCATATTGCTGCCTTGAGGATTCAATCCTGACCATCACCCTTGCTTGGAATGTCCTCTCACCTGCGTGACTAACTCTCTCACTTGCTTCCAGTCTTCCGGCCAATGTCAACCTCTCAGCAAGGCCTCTGATCATCGATTTAAATTTCCTCCCACCTACCACTTGCTTTGGCACGCCTGAATTATTCCTTTGTATTTTTTCTTTATTCCTCTATGGCTTATGATGGTCTAATGAACTATCAATTGTTCATTTTATTTCACGTTCCTTGTCTTTCTCTGCTGGGATGGAAGCTCCGTGAGGACAAAAACCTTTGTCTGTTTGGCTGTTGATGTATTTCAAGTGCTGGAGCAGGATTTGGCAATAGGTGCTCTGAAACGATTTCCTGGATGAAAATGTCATAGACTTCTCTTGAGACTACACATATTAACTAATTAAATCTCCCCAATACCCACAGGTAGGCATTATTGTTATTATTATTACCATTACTACTTTTTTCTTAACGATGAGGAAACTGAGGCACAAAGAGGTGAAGCCACTGGGCCAAGATCATACAAGTGGTAAGTGATCAAGGAAACACAGTGGACCCAGGTCACCCGATTTCAGAGGCAGTGTTGTTACCCGGCCCTCTCTCCCACAAGGCTCCCTGACAGCTCCGTGCAGACGGGGCTCCAAGTTCCGGTTCCTTTTGGGACCACCTGTCCTGGTGTCAGCCAAGATTGTAAGAGCAACGTTTTACAACAATGTCATTAAGGAAACTGAACAAGGCTTAATGACCGGCCCAAGGCCAAAGTACTTGTTAACAGAACCACAATTAAAACTCAGGAAGTCTGACTCCCAGTTTGGTGGTCTTTCTGGTGCATTCAGAACTGATTTTTAAGATCAGAGTGACTGTTTGGGCAGTACTTTTCCATTCCTACACAATCTATTACAAAAAACAATTAAAAAGTCATTTTTGCTTTGCAGACTTGAGACAATTATTAATGAATATTTATGTAACATTTTAAAGGGAAAATGTTTATTTTGGTAATATCCATGATATTATAACATATAAAATGAACATCATAAACAGTCACTCTGCTGTAAGCTAATATAAGCTCATAGGGAAAATGAATATGTTTAATTAAATTTAGGGAAAAGGTATAGTTAAATCATTTGCAATATAATAATAAGGACCAATAAACCATTAACTTCTTACTATTCCATTGGAATTGTCAGCTACATGCTATATTAATAAATACCATCTTCATTTACAAAGTGAGATGTTGAGAGATTTGTCAATGATCTGCTAAGTTAGCAGTGGCAGCTGGAATAACATAATCCTTGCACTAGCCCAGCAAAAAAACATAAAAAACCAAACAAAACCACTTCTACTCTTCCATACTATTCACCAGCATTTATTGAAGGAGTGTAGTATGTCAGGCATAGTTCTAAGTATTTTCTGCATATTAACCCATTTAACCTTCACCACCATCTTATGAGTACCTATTAGTACCTAACTGTTACTAATGTAATCCTTATGCTGCAGGTGAGAAACAGAAGCACAAGACAGCTTAAGTAGCTCACCCAAGGTCACAGGACTAGAAGTGGCAGGACCAGGATCTGGAATCAGGCAACGTGACTCTAGGGGCCCTGCTCTTAAAGACTACATCACACTGTGATAATGGTTGAGACAGCAACCGAGAGAACTGCAATCTACTGGAAGGACCTTGTCTCCCTCCCCCTATTTTATTTTATTCAAAAATCATAATCATTCTGCCCTATCAGCTGTTTCAGCTGCAAATCTAGTGAAAGACACTTTTAATGCTCACCCCCCTTGCATTTACTGAGAGATAGAAGATTTGTATCAGTAGCAAGAAGAGACCAGGGGTTGTAGGCATGTGTTTAAATACGCTGCTTTCGAAAAAGAATTCGATTGCTTTTTCTGTTTTACAGATGTATTAACACCAGTGCTGCTACATAGTTCACTGTCAGCTAAACAGCCAGAGGAAACAAGGCAAATTCAGCGAAGCAGGCAAGTCTTAACCCAAGAGGAACCCATGGTACCCCATTATCTATGAGCGCAAGAGGGAGATGGAAGATGAAAATGAGAGGGGAGAATTCCTGACATCTTCTCTGGAGAAGCTACAAAGCAGTGGGTCACTGCTAGCCTGACGCCACTGGACACTACTACTTCCTGCATCCTCACACCCTCTCTTCCTAATTCTGTGCTCATCCTGAACTGGCCCAGCACTTGGGAGGTGATTTTTCTTTTTAATCATCAAGCATTATTCAATACTAATTTCTACTGGGCATGATAACAAAATGTTATTTATGCCAATTAGTAGTTACTTAAGCAGAACAGATGAGAATGTTACTAAAAGTGTACATGAGAGATCTGTGATGAGACTCAACAAGGGAGTTTAAAATCATCTTACTGACAACTCCCCCAGTTGCAACAGCATTAGCAGTTATGTGTGGAGCTGACTCCTCAGTCAGTCTTGACTCTGCATTTGCTGGCTTTGTGACCATGAGGAGGCCACTTAGTCTAAGTCTCAACCTTCTTCATCTGTGAAATGGGAGTACACAGGAAATACTAGTAATATCTGCCTCTTAAGGTTCTTGTGAGTATTAAATGAGGCAAAGCATATAAATAATAAGGATGAATACAGTTCTAGACACATAACATGAAAAGACACTTTGGTTGTTATTGCTCAGGATGATTCTGTTCAGTTAGGGCTCATTTGAAGTCATGGGACAAAAACCACCCCAATCTAATTTAGACCAAAGGGGAAAAGAGGGACTCAAATGCTACTAGGAATTGTTCTCTTGATTTCTTACGTTGGTTTTTCTCTCTCTGTGTCAACTGTATTCTCTCAGCCCACCATCCTCCACGGCTCTAGAAGTTCCCAGGCACAGAAGGCTGGCTCTGATTAAGCAAATATATTGGGACTTTCTTGGCAGTCCAGTGGTTAAGACTTCACCTTCCCAAGAAGGGGATGTGGGTCCAGGAACTAAGATCCCACATGCTTCACCGCCAAAGAGCCAAAACATAAACTGAAGCAATATTGTAACAAATTTAATAAAGATTTTAAAAAAGATTCATGTCAAAAAAAAAAACCTTGAAAACAAACTTTATGAGGTAAGCAATCTGACTTAGCTCATTTCAGAACCCTCTCCTAGGGATTCGCTGGGTCAAGACGCAGTGGTGTTGGTAATATTTGTAACCCAAGGTTAGAAATGAGGCTGTAGCCAGCAGAAAGGTGGCACTTGGAATGGTGTGATGTTCTGGAAAGACGCAGATGTCTTCCAAATTGCTATTAAATCCTCTGCATAGCTGCTTCTCCTCCAATGGCTTTATCTCAGTTAACAATACCATCATACTTAGGATTACTTGAACAAAAAAACCCAGATTCAACTTGGACTCCCACCCTGTCTCCATACTTTCATCTACCCAGACAGCAAAACTGTAAAATTGGGTAATATCTCTCAAATGTTGTCTATTAGGATTTACACCACCACCACCAAGTTCAAGGGCTCATCTTTCTTCACTGGAAATATTTCAGAAGAACCCCATAATTAGTCTTCCCTCCTCTACTCTTTCTTTTTGATTTGACCTACACACAACTGCCCGCTCATCTTTCAAAGCAAGTCCCTCCCCTACTCAGTGTCATCCCACCACCCAGGCTCTCCAGCCTCCCTGCCCAAGAGCTCCACTCCCCTACACTCACACCCCAGCGTGACTGGAATGCTTTTCTGCATTCCTCAGCCTTTACTTGAGCTGCTTCCTCTCCACTGAGGGGTCTGGAAAGGTCCCACTCAAATGTCATTACCTCCATCTTCAAATAAGATAAGGCTTCCCTGTTGCTTCTCTGGCTCTGGTTCCTGTTATAAGCACAGCATGAGTGTCTATTAGGGGCCTATTTCCTCTGTGGACAATGCAGGCTTGCAGCACAATACAAACCTACTTGAGGATGAGGAAATGGCTCAAATCTCTTATTCAACAATGTGCACCAAACTGAACTATAAAACAAATAACAGTCTATCATCACTATATATAAAATAGATAACAAGGACCTACTGCTCTCATTGTCATGGCCCTGGGTTCACTCCCTGGTCAGAGAATTAAGACCCTGATACGGCATGTGGTACAGCAAAAAAAAAAAAATGAAAATTTAATTAAAATAAATTCTTACATTAAAAAAAAAACCAACAAGGTCTGCTGAACAGCAGAGGGAACTATCTTCAATATCTTACAATAACCTATAATGGAAAAGAATCAGAAAAAGTATATATATATATATACACACATATATTAATATTATATATATATTATAACATAAAATCTCCCCTGGTGGCTTAACTGGTAAAGAATCCTCCTGCAGTGCAGGAGAAGTGGGTTTGATCCCTGGGTTGGGAAGATTCCCTAGAGAAGGGAATGGCTACCCACTCCAGTTTTCTGGCCTGGACAATTCCATGGACTGTACAGTTCATGGGGTCGCAAAGAGTTGGACAGGACTGAGCCTTCAATATATTCATATTATAATATATTGAACATATATGAACAGTAATGCAGTTATAATATTTGTATATACATATTCAGTCACAATATTAACATATATGCATATATAACTGTGTTATATACCCGAAACACAACATTGTAAATCAACTATATTTTAATAAAACATTTTTTAAAAATACATAAAAATAGCCCATCATCTATATCAGTTCAGTTCAGTCTCTCAGTCGTGTCCAACTCTTTGCGACCCCATGAATTGCAGCACGCCAGACCTCCCTGTCCATCACCAGCTCCCGGAGTTAACTCAAACTCATGTCCATCAAGTCAGTGATGCCATCCAGCCATCTCATCCTCTGTCGTCCCTTTCTCCTCGTGCCTTCAATCCCTCCCAGCATCAGAGTCTCTTCCAGTGAGTCAACTCTTCGCATGAGGTGGCCAAAGTACTGGAGCTTCAGCTTCAGCATCATTCCTTCCAAAGAAATCCCAGGGCTGATCTCCTTCAGAATGGACTGGTTGGATCTCCTTGCAGTCCAAGGGACTCTCAAGAGTCTTCTCCAACACCACAGTTCAAAAGCATCAATTCTTCGGCGCTCAGCCTTCTTCACAGTCCAACTCTCACATCCATACATGACCACAGGAAAAACCAGAGCCTTGACTAGATGGACCTTTGTTGGCAAAGTAATGGCTCTGCTTTTGAATATGCTATCTAGGTTGGTCATAACTTTCCTTCCAAGGAGTAAGTGTCTTTTAATTTCATGGCTGCAGTCACCATCTGCAGTGATTTTGGAGCCCCCAGAAATAACATCTGACATTGTTTCCACTGTTTACCCATCTATTTCCCATGAAGTGATGGGACCGGATGCCATGATCTTCGTTTTCTGAATGTTGAGCTTTAAGCCAACTTTTTCACTCTCCTCTTTCACTTTCATCAGGAGGCTTTGTAGCTCCTCTTCACTTTCTGCCATAAGGGTGGTGTCATCTGCATATCTGAGGTTATTGATATTTCTCCCAGCAATCTTGATTCCAGCTTGTGCTTCTTCCAGCCCAGCGTTTCTCATGATGCATATAAGTTAAATAAGCAGGGTGACAATATACAGCCTTGACATACTCCTTTTCCTATTTGGAACCAGTCTGTTGTTTCATGTCCAGTTCTAACTGTTGCTTCCTGACCTGCATACAGATTTCTCAAGAGGCAGGTTAGGTGGTCTGGTATTCCCATCTCTTTCAGAATTCTTCACGGTTTATTGTGATCCACACAGTCAAAGGCTTTGGCATAGTCAATAAAGCAGAAATAGATGCTTTTCTGGAACTCTCTTCCTTTTTCCATGATCCAGCGGATGTTGGCAATTTGATCTCTGGTTCTTCTGCCTTTTCTAAAACCAGCTTGAACATCTGGAAGTTCACAGTTCACGTGTTGCTGAAGCCTGGCTTGGAGAATTTTGAGCATTACTTTACTAGCATGTGAGATGACTGCAATTGTGCGGTAATTTGAGCATTCTTTGGCATTGCCTTTCTTTGGGATTGGAATGAAAATTAACCTTTTCCAGTCCTGTGGCCACTGCTGAGTTTTCCAAATTTGCTGGCATATTGAGTGTAGCACTTTCACAGCATCATCTTTCAGGATTTGAAATAGTTCAACTGGAATTCCATCACCTCCACTAGCTTTGTTCGTAGTGATGCTTTCTAAGGCCCACTTGACTTCGCATTCCAAGATGTCTGGCTCTAGGTGAGTGATCACACCATCGTGATTATTTTGGTCACGAAGATCTTTTTTGTACAGTTCTGTGTATTCTTGCCACCTCGTCTTAACATCTTCTGCTTCTGTTAGGTCCATACCATTTCTGTCCTTTATTGAGCCCATATTTGCATGAAATGTTCCCTTGGTATCTCTCATTTTCTTGAAGGGATCCTTAGTCTTTTCCATTCAGTTGTTTTCCTTTTCTTTGCATTGATTGCTGAGGAAGGCTTTCTTCATCGACACAGTAATTACTTTTCTTGTTCATATGGACTTTGGCCAGATTTACTTAGGATACCAAAAGCCATAAGGCTGCATTTTTCTCCCTGTTTACATTGTTTTATATTTTGTAATTTATATGATTGTCTTTTCACTTTTTCAGGTCATCTTTAAATGTCATTTATTACTTTTTAAGCATTTAATAACTTTCTTTAATATTTTGGGATAAGATGAGCTGCAGAAATGATCAACTGCTGTGATCAATACTGTGCAGGAGATTTTTACTATAAACAGTCTATATAAAACCTACTGAAAACATTAATTAAAGTCTTTAAATTTTCATGGAGTAGAAAGAAATAATAGCTTACTTTTTCTTACTACAAAAGCAATATATGCTGTTAGAAATTTTGGGGACTACAGATCCATCACTCCCCCCAAAATTGAAAATTAAAGTCATCCATTATTCCAGCTTCCAGGATAACCACTGAAAATAATTTGGTGTTTCTAGTATTTTCATACGTGGTGTGCACGTGTGCCCCATCGTGTCTGATTCTTTGGGACTCCATGGACTGTAGATGACCAGGCTCCTCCGTCTGTGGAATTTTCTAGGCAAGAATACTGGAGCAGGTTGCCATTTCTTTCTCCAGGGGATCTTCCCCACCCAGAGATAAAATTGACATCTCCAGCATCTCCTGCATTGGCAAGTGGGTTCTCTACCAGCTGAGCCACTGGGAAAGGTCCATTATTTTCATATATATGTATGTAATGTAAATACATATAAGTACAGCCTTAATATACATTGTACTGTACCCCTATGTTTTGCTAAATATGGCAATAATGTTTTTATTGTTATAAAATATTTTTTTTTTGTGTCATAGGGTACTCAACAATGTTTAATCAATTTGCTATTGAACATTTACTTTGTTTTTGGATTTTTCCCCCTTATAAACAACACATAACATTGTGTATAAAAGTTACAGCTAAATTTCTAAATATATTAATAAATTAAAAAAATACTATAACTAAATATTTATATACATTATTTCCTCTAGACAAATTCTTTAAATGGATAATTCCTGAGTCAGAAGATATGCAAAATTATGAGTGTTCTTAAGACAGAACAAATCTACCATCTATTGAATGCTCACTAAGTGTCAAGTACATCACTATCTTGTCTCATCTCATCCTCACAGTAACTTTATCACCCCATTTTATGGGATGGAAAAGGAAGCTTAGGAGATCAAGTGATCTGCACGGGTGTATTTGACAACATCAGTGTTGCTCCCATAATCTGAGGCAGCACCTGGAACTTCCTGTCTGATGGCTGGGTTCATGGTAAAGTGGAACTGCCAGAGAATTAGTGTCCTTGGAAGACAGAGGATGGGAATTCATGGGTAAATACACCAGGTCCCTTGTTCCTCTGTTGGGATAACTGATTGGTTTCCAGAGAGTGCCAGCACGTCTGAGCTCTATTTGCCTCTAATGGCAACACACCTCTGTGGGCTCCTTCTTTTGCCTGATGCTCCTGCCGGTGGAACCTCTCCCAGATAAACAAGTTGTCCTCCAATCCATGTCTCCAAGTCTGCGACTGGGGAACCCCAGTCAAAATCTCAAGATTCTACATCAAACAGCAGTGCAAAAATGTACACCAGAAACTCAAAGAACACTTTGAAAGCTCTGCAAAAAATATCTGAAAATGCATATTTGAGCAAGAACCATGAGACACATTCAGGTTGCAATCAAAAGCATTTTGTGACTGCTGTTTTATGTGATTTATAACTTAGCTGGTAAAGAATCTTCCTGTAATGCAAGAGACCCTGGTTCGATTCCTGGATCAGGAAGATCCCCTGGAGAAGGGATAGGCTAACCCCTCCAGTATTCATGGGCTTCCCTGGTGGCTCAGATGGTAAAGAATCCGCCTGCAATACGGGAGACCTGAGTTCGATCCCTGGGCTGGGAAGATCCCCTGGAGGAGGGCATGGCAACCCACGCCAGCATTCTTGCTTGGAGAATCCCCATGGACGAAGGAGTTTGGTGGGCAACAGTCCATGAGGTTGCAAAGAGTCGGACATGACTGAGAGACTAAGGACAGCACTTACAGTCAAATTAGCAACACTCTTTAGAGCAGGGCACACTACTGACCTGTGCATGTCCCCCTGATTGTTTTTAGTACATATTTTCCCCTCCGTTCTCCCTCCATCTTTTATTCCCTTCCCACTCAAAGGCCCTCTCTAATATGTTGCTGAAGAGTTTCTCTGTGGAGTGGAGCTGGCACCACAGGGTAATCACACACTGACTCTCGCCCACCCCATCCCTCTAAACTGGACTCCACTTCTAACCATTGTTCCTGCTGTTTCACACCCTTGCCAACCTTTGATACAATTTGACTTTCTAATCTTTTGCCTCTAAGTCACACTTTTATGTAAAAGAATCTTAACCTTCTCCCTTGAAATGCTCAGAAATGAAAGCTGTTACACACATCTATGTAATCAACCCTTGATTATTCAAGAACTAAACATCATTTTCTGGGTTGGTTAGTTTTTTTCACTGTCTTCCTTCTTTTTCTCTATCCCTGGCCATCAGTGTTATCATTTAGAAAAAAATAATAGGGTCAATAGAAGACATTCATGAAAAAAAAAACAGTGGTTTAGTCTTCAGTGAGTCTACTTTCTTAGTTATAAACTAAACTTTTATATGATTAAGGAGAAAGTTGAAATTACTGGGTAAAATAGTTTTTACATAGTTTTTTAAGGATATAGTTTGAAAATTAAGAGTATAGTATTAATGCTATTTTTTAGAATCTAGTATATGTTGCTACTGTTGTACACTGGTGGTGGTGGTTTAGTTACTAAGTTGTGTCCAACTCTAGTGACACCATGGACTGTAGCCCGCCAGGCTCCTCTCTCCATGGGATTTCCCAGGTAAGAATATTGGAGTGAGTTGCCATTTCCTTCTCCAGGGGACCTCCCTGTCCCAAGGATCAAACCCAGGTCTCGTGCATTGTAGACAGTCTCCTACATCACAGGTGGTCTCCTGCATTGCAGGCAAATTCTTTACTGACTGAACCATCAGCAGCATTAATTATACTGATAATCTTTAAAAATGCAGCATTTACTTGAAGATCATGTAACTGTCTACACTACAGATAGATTTGAGAATACTTTGGATAAATTTTAAGAAGTTGAATTGTATTTTCTTTCTGAAGATACCTTGCATGTTGTAGAGGAAATATATGCGATTTGGCTCTATCTATAATGATGCAGTCTGATCTGCACATGATTGTGGTTTCGCCCATCTAATCCTACAGTCATCTCCAGGTCCTTGCAAGTGTGATGACTTCTTTGTGGGCCTCTGGATCCACATGTCCTAACAGCTGTGCTGTTGCCTCTAGGTCTGTCATACAATTAGTCTTGTGATGAACTATTCAGGTTGCTTTATTGCTCAGGAGAACATTTTCATATGCTAGGCCTTGAACTTTAAGAGGTCTACATACATTATGTTCCATATGTCACTGTTCGGGATAGTTGATTAGAGTCTCAATTTTCAGTCTTGAAGTTCATCCTCTTTTGAATGAACCAGACAAAAATAATTATCCTTCTCTTCATTTTCTCTCAAAACAGATATTAGAAATTTTTGCACTATTTCTTAAAATGTGAATGACTGGAAACAAAAATTTCAGCAGCTTTGTAAACAGCTATTCTAGTGGTACTTTTTAATTTTTACAATAAATGACAATAATCAAAGTGGTATTCTATATCTCAAAGGAATTTAAAATGAGCTTTCACATTTAAAAAAATCAATAAATTTTATAAATTTTTTAATTTATCATATAAATTTCATTTTATCAGTGTTTATACTCATATAGGCCATGAACTTCACTTTTTGACATAAAGCATCTCTTCATTTATGAAAGCCTACAATTTGTAAATTTTGCCATACAGATTACTGTTTTTTAAAATACAAATTTCCTTTTTTCTTGAGCCTTTGAATTTTTCCATAATGCTTTTGCCACCTAAGTGACTGTTACTTATGTGAAAAATACCATCATGTAGTTATCATTTAAAAAGAAGAAAAACTACATAGGCAATTTCCTAAGGTATAATACCATAAAGAAAAAAAAATCAGGAAAACTATAAATAAAAAAAGGTTTAAGGATAGTTAGCTCCCTATTAGAGGGAAATTTTAAAATTAAAATTTAATTTACTAAGATTTTAGTCTGCAGTCTTTGCTACAGAAATTTATACTAAATTGTCACTGTAAGGTTATTTGTTTTAATGCTTTAGAAAGGTCATGACTTTAAACAGAGAGGTAATAGCCACAAAATTATTAGTAAAACATGTTTTCATAATCGCCAAATTATTTAAAACACATTTTTACATTTCTTATGTGTTTAAAATGTGCTTAAATTAAAACTTTTTAATGAACTACGTAAAATACTATTTTCTTAATAAAGCTGTTTAAAGGTATTAAATAAGATCAGAGGGCTGGTGGCTCAGCTGGTAAAGAATCTGCCTGCAATGTGGGAGACCTGGGTTCGATCCCTGGGTTGGGAAGATCCCCTGAAGAAGGGAATGGCTACCCACTCCAGTAGTTTGGCCTGGAGAATTCCATGGACTGTATAGTCCATGGGGTGGCAGAGTCAGACACGACTGAGTGACTTTCACTTTCACTACACTTTCAAATAAGATCAGATATGGACTACTTGCTTACACCACACTTGAAGTTATTGCTTAATAATTTGGGGTAATGTAATGCTATGATTTGGAAATAAATTCATTTTTTTTTAAAAAATAGGAAATATGACTTCCTCTACAGTGTTTTTTCTAATCCAATGACCTTTCTCTCACTTGTCAGATAACGGATATTTTGAACATTTTTCTTCTTAGCAAAAGTATGAAATGAAAAGGAAGGAAGTGCTATTTGGATACTTTTTAAAATATATATAATTTAATTGGAGGCTAATTACTTTACAATATTGTATTGGTTTTGCTGTACATTGACATGAATCTGCCATGGATGTACACGTGTTCCCCATCCTGAACCCCCCTCCCATCTCCCACCCTATCCCATCCCTCTGGGTCATCCCAGTGCACCAGCCCCAAGCACCTTGTATCATGCATCAAACCTGGACTGGCGATTCATTTCACATATGATAATATACATGTTTCAATGCCATTCTCCCAAATCATCCCACCCTCTCCATCTCCCACAGAGTCCAAAAGACTGTTCTATACATCTGTGTCTCTTGCTGTCTCGCATACAAGGTTATCGTTACCATCTTTCTGAATTCCATATATATTCATTAGTATACTGTATTGGTGTTTTTCTTTCTGGCTTACTTCACTCTGTATAATGGACTCGGGTTTCATCCACCTCATTAGAACTGATTCAAATGCATTCTTTCTAATGGCTGAGTAATATTCCATTGTGTATATGTACCACAGCTTTCTTATCCATTCGTCTGCTGATGGACATCTAGGTTGCTTCCATGTCCTGCCTATTATAAACAGTGCTGCGATGAATACTACGGTACATGTGTCTCTTTCCATCTGGATACTGGTGAGGATGTGTGTCAAGGGGATATGGTCCTGAGTAGAGAGGCATCTGCACGGCAGCAACTGGGAGAGTGAGGTATGGAACAGCTCCTCCTTTAGATTCTTGACAAGGAGACTGCCTGAGGTGGTCACAGGACAAAAGGATAAAGCGATGAAAACTTGGATGTCAAGCAGGCAAATGACTGAGCTTATACCTGACCTGTCTCAACACTGCATGGCGAGTCCGCTACAGCATATTTTCCAAGCTGGTGATGAACTACGCAGGGACCAAGAGGCTCGCTGGCTGCGTGAAGCACTGTCTGCATGTTTTGTATAATGATGACCAGCAGCCCTCTGGGAGCAGGAGGTCATGACTTCCTCCGTGCCTGCATCTGAGCTCCCCTCAGACACTGAGGCTATTAGACAGGAACAGCAGGGTCACTTTTAGGTAATGATTTCTAAATTACAAGGAAAGACGACTTCTATTTAATGGGTAGTGAAGAGGTCTGGTCTTTAAATAAAGAAATGACTTCAATTCCTTTTTTTTAAAAAAGATAAATGCCTTTTCTATTTAAGGAAAAGTTAATAATAAATTAATATTTCCATAAAATGATGGTCTATTATATTTGTACTATAAAAATATGCTATTACAAAGATAAATGTAAGCACTATGTAATTTACCTATGATACAACTAGTGAATTACAGTTAAAAAAAAAATAAGTACAAAGCAGGCACTCTGGATGGATACTGAATATATGCCACCTAGTATGTTACCTAGTAGAGGACTGTCTGAGCCACCAGGGAAGCCTAACACGCTAGGGTATTGTTGCTGTCATTGGTCGGTGCTAATTACGTCACAATCTGTAGTGATAACGGTATCTCACATTTGAAAACTGACGATAGTCTAAAGTGTAAACCTATGTTTTTTTCTTTTGATTTGCACAAAGAAAGTGCCATTTGTAACCCTTATTTTACAAATAAAACTGAGCTTCCAAGAAGTTAAGTGACTAAGCTAAAGTTAGCAGCTCGAATGTGACAGAAGGACTAAGATCCGTGTCTTCTAGTTTCAACTAGCACCTACTCTTTCTATACCATAGTTATCTTCCATATAAAGACCCATTCAAAACTTACTATTAGTTCAAATATTTAACCACTTGACAATTAGAGATATCACATATATGTGGAATCTAAAAAAATGATACAAATGAACTTATTTACAAAACAAAAACAAGACAAACATAGAAAACAAACTAATGAGTACCAAAAGGGAAAGGGGAGGGATGGGTAAATTAGGAATTTGGCATTAATAGATATCCATTACTATATATAAAGTAGATAAACAACAAGAACCTGCTGTACAGCACAGGAAACTCTACTCAATATCTTGAATTAATCTTTAATGGAAAAGAATCTAAAAAAGAACATATATATATATACACTGTGGTTGTTCAGTCACTAAGTCATGTCTGACTCTTTGTGACCCCATGAACTGTAACACGTGGGGCTTCCCTGTCCTTCACTATCTCTTGGAGTTTGCTCAAACTCCTATCCATTGAATCAGTGATGTCATCCAACCATCTCATTTTCTGCCACCCCTTCTCCTCTTGCTTTCAATCTTTTCCATCATCAGGGTCTTTTCCAGTGAATCAGCTCTTCCTATCAGGTGACCAAAGTATTGGAGCTTCAGCTTCAGCATCAGCCCTTCCAACAAATATTCAGGGTTGATTTCCTTTACAATTGACTGGTTTGGTCTCTTTGCTGTCCAGAGCACTCTCAAGAGTCTTCTCCAACACCACAGTTCAAAAGCATCAATTCTTTGGCACTCAGGCTTCTTTATGGTCCAACTATTATATCCATACATGACTACTGGAAAAATCATAGCTTTGACTAGACAGACCTTTGTCAGCAAAGTGATGTCTCTGCTTTTTAATATGCTGTCTAGGTTTGTCATAACTTTTCTTTCAAGGAGAAAGCATTTTTAGTGGCTGTAATCACCGTCTGCAGTGATTTTGGAGCCCAAGAAAATAATCTCACTGTTTCCACTTTTTCCCTTTCTATTTGCTATGAAGTGATGGGACCAGATGCCATGATCTTAGTTTTTTGAATGCTGAGTTTTAAGTCAGCTTTTTCACTCTCTTCTTTCACTCTCAACAAGAGGCTCTTTAGTTCCCCTTCACTTTCTGCCATTAGAGAGCATGAACTGCATATCTGAGGGTGTTGATATTTCTCCCAGAAACCTTGATTCCAGCTTGTGATTCATCCAGCCTGGCATTTCACATGATGTACTCTGCATAATAGTTAAATAAGCAGGATGACAATATAGAGCCTTGTTGTATTCCTTTCCCAATTTCGAACCAATTAGTTGTTCCATGTAAAGTTCTAATTGTTGCTTCTTCACCTGCATACAGGTTTCTCAGGAGGCAGGTAAGGTGGTCTGGTATTCCCATCTCTTTAAGAATTTTCCAGTTTGTTGTAATCCACATAGTCAAAGGATTTAGTGTAGTCAATGAAGTAGAAGTAGATGTTTTCCTGGAATTCCCTTGCTTTTTCTGGTAACAGTCCATATGTACAACATCTTCTTTATCCGTTCCTCTGTCAACAGACACTTAGATTGCTTCCATGTGGTAGCCATTGTAAATAGTGCTTCTATGAACATTGGGGTTCATATATATTTTTGAATTATAGCTTTCTCTGGCTATGTGCCCTGGAATGGGATTGCAGGACCACATGGCAACTCCACTTTGAGTTTTTTTGAGGAACCTCCACACTGTTTTCCAGCGATTGTACCAATTTACATTCCCACCAACTGTAAAAAGGCATTTGGCATTAATAGATATCCATTACTATATATAAAATAGATAAACAACAAGAACCTGCTGTACAGCACAGGAAACTCTACTCAATATCTTGAATTAATCTTTAATGGAAAAGATATATATATATATCTTATATATATGTGTGTGTATATATATATACTGTGGTTGTTCAGTCACTAAGTCATGTCTGACTCTTTGTGACCCCATGAACTGTAGCACACGGGGCTTCCCTGTCCTTCAAAAGGTTCCTTCAAAAAAAAGGTTTCCTTTTTTCAACATTCTCTCCAGCATTTGTTACGTGTAGACTTTTTAATGGTGGCCCATTTGAACAGTGTGAGGTGGTACTTCACTGTCGTTTTGATTTGCATTTCTCTAACAATTAGGTGTCCTTTGAAAGGACTGATGCTAAAGCTGAAACTCCAATACTTTGGCCACCTCATGTGAAGATTTGACTCATTGGAAAAGACCCTGATGCTGGGAGGGATTGGGGGCAGGAGGAGAAGGGGACGACAGAGAATGAGATGGCTGAATGGCATCACCAACTCAATGGACATGAGTTTGGGTGAACTCTGGGAGTTGGTGATGGACAGGGAGGCCTGGCGTGCTGCGATTCATGAGGTCGCAAAGAGTAGGATACAACTGAGCGACTGAACTGAACTGAACAATTAGTGGGAGCTTCCCAGGTTGTATGAGTACTAAATAATCTGCCTGCTAACGCAGGAAACATAAGAGAGGAAGGCTGGATTCCTGGGTTGGGAATATTCCCTGGAGAAGGAAATGGCAACCTGCTTCAGTATTCTTGCCTGGACATGTCATTTCATGGACAGAGGAACCTGGCTGGCTACAGTCTATGGGGTTGTAAAGATTCGGACCAGACTGGGCACACACATGTGCATGCACATACACACACACACATATTATCAAAGTTGAACATCTCATGTGCCTTTTGAAGAGTCATGATTTTTTGACCCATGAGAGAAAAACAGGTAGAAGGAGAGATGGGGGAGAAAGGGGTGATTAAACATCTGTGAGCAGAACATAGGAGGGACCTTTTGTGTCCAGGAAGTGACATGAAAATACATCCTTCAGGATATTTAGAGAAAGACAAATTGATTTTTTTTTAATGGGAGGAGAGAGGAACTTTTTCCCACTGCTGGGCATACACACCGAGGAAACCAGAATTGAAAGAGACACATGTACCCCAATGTTCATCACAGCACTGTTTATAATAGCCAGGACATGGAAACAGCCTAGATGTCCATCAGCAGATGAATGGATAAGAAAGCTGTGGTACATATACACAATGGAGTATTACTCAGCCGTTAAAAAGAATACATTTGAATCAGTTCTGATGAGATGGATGAAACTGGAGCCTATTATACAGAGTGAAGTAAGCCAGAAAGAAAAACACCAATACAGTATACTAACACATATATATGGAATTTAGAAAGATGGCAATGATGACCCTGTATGCAAGACAGCAAAAAAGATACAGATGTGTATAGCGGACTTTTGGACTCAGAGGGAGAGGGAGAAGGTGGGATGATTTGGGAGAATGGCATTGAAACATGTATACTATCATGTAAGAATCGAATCACCAGTCTATGTCCGATGAAGGATACAGCATGCTTGGGGCGGGTGCATGGGGATGACCCAGAGGGATGTTGTGGGGAGGGAGGTGGGAGGGGGGTTCATGTTTGGGATCGCATGTACACCTGTGGTGGATTCATATCAATGTATGGCAAAACCAATACAGTATTGTAAAGTAAAATAAAGTAAAAATAAAATTAAAAAAAATAAAAGAAATGGAAAAAAAATAAAAAAAAATAATGTTGCTGTGAGTTAAGAATTTTATCTCTAGTTTTCTGAAGACAACTATGGAAAAATTGAAATTACTTTTCTTTTAGCTTGCTGGATGTTTTCCTTTTAACATGGTATCCCACTAAGAGAGCTGTGAAGAGCTCACATTTATTTGGGTTGCATCACAGTTTCAGTGGTAGATAAAAATCATCACATAAAATTGATTAAAAGGAAAACTTGTTTTATGTACGTTATTGTAGAATCTGCAAGCATGTGTATGTCAGCTAGATTATCATTTAGGTGAAGAGTTTACTGTTATGAAAGAGGGAGTTACTATTAAGGGAGATGGTAACAAGTTAAACAGGAAAGGAACTAAATGGGAACAAGTATATAGGAAACTTCTTGCCTCAAACTTTCTATATCCTAAACATTAGAAATAAAATAAATTATCCTTTGATAGAAATGCTTCCTGATATATGTATATATAATCTTCATATCTGCTGAGTCAAAGAATAAATAAAATTTGATTACAATTATTTAGTGAAACCTTAAGATGATATCATTTTAACCCATATCCTCCATTGTTAATATTTATCAACAATCCATAAGTCACTAGAATATTAGTATAACTATTCAGATACATTATTTATTTGCATTTTTCTATGGGATGCTGCTGATAAGGCTAGAGATTTGGGTTAACCATATATAAGAGCTAACATCAATGTTAGAAGCATTATAAATTATTATAAAGATTCTGACATGTCTGCAAACATAGAAATTGCTACTGTTTTATATGCAGAATAATTAAATATAGTGCAAGAATTTAGTACTATAAAATCAAATTAAGTACCAATATGGGGAATTCTCCTTTCAGAGGATCACTTCAGTACAGTCACTCAATCATGTCCGACTCTTTGCGACTCCATGAACCGCAGCACACCAGGCCTCCCTGTCCATCACTAACTCCCAGAGTTCACCCAAACCCATGTCCATCGAGTTGGCGATGCCATCCAACCATCTCATCCTCTGTCGTCCCCTTCTCCTCCTGCCCTCACTTTCCCAGCATCAGGGTCTTCTCAAATAAGTTAGCTCTTTGCATCAGGTGGCCAAAGTATTGGAGTTTCCACTTCAACATGAGTCCTTCCAATGAACACCCAGGACTGATCTCTTTTAAGATGGACTGGTTGAATCTCCTTGCAGTCCAAGGGGCTCTCAAGAGTCTTCTCCAACATCACAGTTCAAAAGCACTAATTCTTCTGTGCTCAGCTTTCTTCACAGTCCAACTCTCACATCCATACATGACCACTGGAAAAACCATAGCCTTGACTAGACAGACCTTTTTGGCAAAGTAATGTCTCTGCTTTTGAATATGCTATCTAGGTTGGTCATAACTTTTCTTCCAAGGATTAAGCGTCTTTTAATTTCATGGCTGCAGTCACCATCTGCAGAGATTTTGGAGCCCCCAAAATAAAGTCTGACACTGTTTCCACTGTTTCCCCATCTATTTCCCATGAAGTGATGGGACCGGATGCCATGATCTTTGTTTTCTGAATGTTGAGCTTTAAGCCAACTTTTTCACTCTCCTCTTTCACTTTCATCAAGAGGCTTTTTAGTTCCTCTTCACTTTCTGCCATAAGGGTGGTGTCATCTGCATATCTGAGGTTATTGATATTTCTCCCAGCAATCTTGATTCCAGCTTGTGTTTCCTCCAGCCAAGCATTTCTCATGATGTAGTCTAGAAATAAGTTATCCTTAATAATGGAAAATAACTAAATAATGGGAAATACCTCAATGAATGTACTGAAGACTGATCTAAGTTGATGTTCCTAAGATTAGGAAGTGGAATGAAGTATTTACAGAGAAAGAAAATTCATGCACAAAAACAATTTACTTAGATAGGACCATCCTTTTCCTTAACATAAATTTATGGTTGCAATGTTTGATTGTAGGAGCTGGGCCAGATTTGCATAAGGTCTTGACTGTGATTTTTTGGTAAAATATGTTCCTCCTTGAAATCTTAGGACTTCATAAGATACATTTATTTTCTAAAGTTAAGAATTTACTCTACTTGGAAATTTTCAGGTGTAAATTGACTATGGTCGAAGGGAATTACTACTTCTTTCCTCAGCATCTGATGTATATTGGTAGCTTTCTTCTCTTTTAAATATCAGGGTCTCTGTGACCTTCTGCACAGGTTTATCATAGGAACCATCGCTTCTCTTCACCAAATGGACTTTCCCCATTAGTAGGTACTTCAGCTCTAAAAAAAATCCACTATTTGTTTTTAGTTTAGTGCTAGTTCATAATTCAATAAAAAATGCTTTGTCAGCGGGGATGGCGTGCCGAGGAAAAACTTATTTATTTAGAAATATAAAGAGAGATTAGGAAGAAATAGTGTAGTGGGAAATTTAGTGGAGAAAAGAGGCTGAATGACTTGGTTTACGCAGAAAACTAATAAAGTTCCAAGACAAGGAACTTGCACCGTCTACGTCAGGCCACCAGCGCCCACTTGAATAGCTGAGGGTGCCCCGTCTTAGGCTCCCTCTCGCGTGGATCTTGGAAGCCAGGGCAAGTAAGTAGAATCGGAAAGCCTCCATGCCCCAGATGGGAATTTAGCCTTCGTGGATCTTGGAAGCCAGGGCAAGTAAGTAGAATCGGAAAGCCTCCATGCCCCAGATGGGAATTCAGCCTGAAAAGGAGAGGGAGGGAGAGGGAGAAAGAGAGAGAGAGAGAGAGAGAGAGACTTGACATGGGGGAAACCTGTCTTTCCAGTGACTGGCCCATCCTCTATTGTCCAGAAAGGCCTTATATACTTTTGATTTTACATAGAGATCAATGGATAATACAAAATTATGCAGCGTCAGCAGCCCTGACTCTTATCGAGACCAGGCTTTCTCTCTGCATACCTGTTGTATACACAAGTCTTAGGTGATTTACATCATCTTCACCAATACAGTATACTAACACATGTATATGGAATTTAGAAAGATGGCAATGATGACCCTGTATGCAAGACAGGAAAAAAGACACAGCTGTGTATAACGGACTTTTGGACTCAGAGGGAGAGGGAGCAGGTGGGATGATTTGGGAGAATGGCATTCTATCATGTATACTATCATGTAAGAATTGAATTGCCAGTCTATGTCTGACGCAGGATACAGCATGCTTGGGGCTGGTGCATGGGGATGACCCACAGAGATGTTATGGGGAGGGAGGTGGGAGGGGGGTTCATGTTTGGGAACACATGTAAGAATTAAAGATTTTAAAATTAAAAAATAAATAAATAAATAAAATAAAATAAAAAAAACTGGAAATAGAACTGTAATATGACCCAACAATCCCAGTGCTGGGGATACACACTGAGGAAACCAGAATTGAAAGAGACACGTGTACCCCAATGTTCATCACAGCACTGTTTACAATAGCCAGGACATGGAAGCAACCTAGATGCCCACCAACAGACAAATGGATAAGGAAGTTGTGTACATATACACAGTGAAATGTTATTTAGCTATAAAAAAGAACATATTTGAGTCAGTTCTAATGAGATGGATGAAACTGGAGCCTATTATACAGAGTGAAGTTAAGTCAGAAAGAGAAACACCAATACAGTTTCTCTTTGTAAAGACAAGTAACAACAATTCTATATGAAAGGCAGCAAAAGAGACACAGATGTAAAGAACAGACTTTTGGACTCTGTGGGAGAAGGCGAGGGTGAGATGATATGAGAGAATAGCACTGAAACATGTATATTACCATGTGTAAAACAGATGACCAGTGCAAGTTCGATGCATGAAGAAGGGCACTCAAAGCCGGTAGGTGCTCTGGGCCACCCCAGAGGGACTGGGTGGAGAGGGAGGTGGGAGGGGTTCAGGATGTGAGGACACGTGTGCACCCGTGACTGACTCATGTCGATGTATGGCAAAAAGCACTACAATATTGTAAAGTAATCAAAATAAATTAATTAATTTTTTTAAAGGAAAAAAAAAACCTGCTTGGAGATAACCTAAATGCCCACCAACAGGAGATGGTTAAATCCCTTATAGCATAGCTATACCATGGGGCACCATGAGTCCTTTTTAAAATGAGACCTGTCTAGATATCCATTAGTATGGAGGAAGTTAATTCAGGAGGCAGAACGGTGTGTATAAAAACTTACTATTTTGTAAACAACAAAATGGGCACACATATATGTGTACTTATATGCCAGGTATAGACATGAAAATTTTTGGCAGGATAAATCAGAAACTTGTAACTATTAATTGCCTTTGAGAAAACTGTGAGACTGAGTATAGCGGTAGAAGGAAGATTTATTTTCACTGTAAACACTATGGTATTGTTTGAATTTATTTTGCTATGCACTTGCCATGTGATGAGGTAGGGGGAATATCTTTAAGCTAGTGTTCACTTAATTTTCCAGCCTGATCTCCTACTGTATCCTACCTTGCACATAACAATTCAATGCTTCTCAAACCTACTCAAACATTCATGTGTTGAGTGTGTGTGAATGAGTGTGTGTCTAATATTCCACTATCCATGACTCTCATACTTTCTGCCTGTAGATAGCCTACCCCTCAAAAGTTCTCCTGTGCAACCCTCTTGATTTTCGGTATTGGAACTAAATACATACTTATCTCTGAATTCAGAAAACCCCTGTCCATCCTGCTTTGAATTATAGTTGTTTACAAATTGGTCAACCTCATTAAATTAGCTCCTAAAGGGAAATGTGCATCTTGTCAGCTTCTGTGCTCCTGAAAGTATCTGGAACACAACAGCCTTGCTGAACGCATGTCATTAACTAAAAAATATTAAGCAGAAGAGTCAACTAGGAAAACCCATGTTTCCTATGATGACCCAATTTTAAGGACGATAAAGAATGTGTCTAGCTCAATTACAGGAATGCTACGTAGCATGAATATCTAAAAGAGCCAGTAAGAGCTCCTAAAAGCTGAAAATAAAGCCAATACTCCCTGTTAAATAGGGTTATTACCTGAGATGTAAATAAAATTAAATATGAAGCCACACTTGAAATGTATTAGAGGTAAGAGAACAATGGGAGAAAAATTATTTCTGTTATAGAAAAGATAGCTGTTGACATTTTTTTGTGTGTCAAACACCCCAAGCCTGATCATAAAATAGGCAAACAGTGATTTTTATCATGAAACAGGCTACTTCTCAGATTGGGACTAGCGATGCCTTCCCCACTTGGTGCCCTCTCCCCTAACTCCCACAAACGAAAAGTCCACAACAATGGAATTCAATCTGTTCCTTATTAGCCACTGTCTTGTCTAAAAAAATGTCCCAAACCACAAGTTTATTATAATTTTTTTACTGTATACTTTTTGCTGTAATTTAAATCCATTTCCTCTTGTCCTTGGTGCTATGGGAGTGGAGGGCCCCATTATTTGATATATTTAACTTCATCAGTAAAACCAATTTTTAATGCTTCTAGAATAGCTATTTTGCTTTAGTCTCTATAAACAGGTACAGTTACATCAGGCCCATCTCATTCCTGTTGGCCTTATAACAACATACAATTAAAGAAATATAATAAAATAAAAATTAAAAGTGGCAGTGATGAAAAGTCTCCTTGAACTTACTGCTAATGCTGTTTCATACTCTCCAGCAGCCAAGTGCGCTAAGCCCAAGTAATAGGAAGCCTCTCCTTCCATCTTTTTGTCATTTCCTAAAACAAAAATGTAGAAAAAATATTATGGTATTGCAGAAACTGGCTTATTACCACAAGCAGAGTCTCTGCTTTTCAAGACACTGGAAAGTTATTATAACAAAGTATACAACAACCCCTGAAGCCTAGCTGTGTACTGATCAAAAAGGCTGACATTAATATAATTTACCTGGGTCACAGATGTTAGAATAAGGTGTATGAGCAATATAATTATGATGAGTTTCCTCTGTGTACAAAATCCAGTCTTAGCATTTTGACACCCATATATGATTTCTATACCAGTCACCCATGTAAGGGCTTCCCAGGTGGGGTTAGTGGTAAAGAACCTGCCTACCAATGCAGGAGACATGAGAGGCACGGGTTTGATCTGGGGGTCGGGAAGATCCCCTGGAGGAGGGCATGCAACCCACTCCAGTGTTTTTGCTTGGAGAATCCCATCAACAGAGGAGTCTGGCAGTCCATAGGGTCGCCAAGAGTCAGACATGACGAAAGCAACTTAATATGCATGCACCACCATGTAAAACCTACAGCCATTCACCACAGCTGTGACTACATACATGAAATAATTGATAAGGAGTATCAGGCTTACTTGGTGGACAAACACACATACACACACAGACTGGCATTCAGCTAAGTCTCCAATAAGGCAGATAATTAGCAAGTTAAGCAATTGTTGCCTTGACTAGGTTTTAGTTGGAAAGTTATTGCTTAAAACTTGGGTAAGAATGCCAGAGCTTCGTTTCTTGGTATAAAGTTCCATGCATATTTTGAAATCCAAACACATTTTCCCTTGCTAGTGATTGGTAAATGCTTTTCACCATCTTTTCAGAAGGAATTTAGCCTAATTTTTGTAGGATGTGCTTTATTCCAGGCATTACCAAATTTTTCTTCCCAAAATATGTCACCATGTAACATGTGCTTCAATAAGACATACATCACACTGTCTAATAAGTAGATAATTTACTAACAGTTAATGTACAAAATTTACCATGTAAATCTAATACACTTGCAAGAACCACAAGAGGTTCTTATTTTTAAAATAATACTATTCTCTTTTACTTTTGGAAGTTTTTTCCTTTTAATGTTACTTAACTCCTGGGTAGTGCAAATGCTGATTTATCTACCCTCATTTTTTATCTTTGGAAAGTAAAGATCCTTAGATTTCTGCACTCTGCATTCCCACCATGATGGATTTCCACAGGAGCTAGCAATTCTCTGCTCAGCACTCACTGAATTACCTCTTGTGAAGCAATGGCTCAACTGGAAGACTGCAAGGAAACAGGACAGCAAATGCCACTGACAGTATATTTTTTCTTCTCTGACAATTTCATCAATTGCAGAGAATTATACCCTCAAGATCCCACTTCAGCAGAGCTGATGATGCTAGTGATTCAGTCTGGGAAATCTGAACTCATAATTCAGCTGGGTCCTCACTTTTTCTCTGCTATAGGCTTATGACTGCTGGGGAGAAAGGTGGGACTAGGGAAGGAAAAGAAGGGGTAGAAGCAAGAGACTATGGTGGGAAGTTGCCTCTTTGATAATTAAAGGTTGATTACTTGAGACTTGTACTTGCTATGTTAAATGGTGTAAAGCAGTGACAACTGCATGTTTGCATACAGGATCATTATTTGCATTAAACTTTATGTAAAAAGCAACCCAAAAAAGTAGAAAAAAAAATCTATTCCTGTAGACAGAAAGATTTTGAAACAGCTAATTGAAATAGATCACACCAAATAATAGTAGGATTTAAGTATAAGAACTTCCTGTTTACTGAGATGAAGTTAAGATAAACTGAAAATAATAAAATAATGAAGGAAAACATATTACAGTTAAGTGACACACTCAACAGTGACATACAGAAAAAAGTGTCCAAGATTAGTTATATTGTGTTGTTTACCTGAGTGGGTTAAATTTATATTAGCCATGCTATCCAAGTCAATAATCATTTATCTTAAAGAAATTAATATGTTTTTATTTTCAAAACTAAATTGTTCATTCTTACACTAGTATGTTTATTAGAGAATCCAAAGAGGAAGTCATCCCAGGTGGAAAAATGGACACAATGTTCTTGGGAGTAACTCAAACGTTTTATTAAAATGTGCCCTAAACCTTCTTTTTGTTATTTGGCCAACACATATTCACTCATTCATTTATTCAGTGCTTATTTATTAGGACCATCCTATACAAGGTAGAAGGGGGCGACAGGGAATGAGGTGGTTGGATGGCATCACGGACTCAATGGACATGAGTTTGAACAAACTCCAGGAGATAGTCAAGGACAGGGAAGCCTGGCGTGCTGTAGTCCATGGGGTCGCAGAGTCAGGCACAACTTAGTAACTGAAAACCAAAAACCAGGCACAACTCTCAGCACTTGGAATCCATCAGTACCTTAACCAGACAAATTCCCTGTCCTTGGCGAGTTTATATTTTAGAGAAATAAAAGAAAAAGACAGAAAATTGAAAATAAACATAATAAAGTACATGGTAAGTTTCAGGGTGATAAGTATTTTAGGGGAAAAAATTAAGCAGGTTAAGGGGATTCGAGAATGCTAAGTAAGGGTACAAAGAAAAAAGCAGGTTTCAATATTAAATACAGTTGTCAGGGTAGTAGATATCACTGAGGAGATGGTATCCACAAGAAAATGAAATTAAAGATAACAGAAAAATTTGAGAAGCTCACAACTATGTGGAAATTAAACACGCTTCTAAATAATCATTGGATCAAAGAAGAAATAAAAAGGTAAACTAGAAAATACTTTGAGATGAATGAAAATGAAAATACAAAACCCCCAAACTTGTGGGATTCAGCTAAAGCAGAGCAGAGAGGGACATGTACAGCTATCAATGCCTGTTTTTTTAAAAAAGGAAACATCTTTTCACTTTATAAAAGTAGAAAAAGAATAATTAAACTTAAAGCAAACAGAAGGAAATAATATAGAGAGGAAATAAGTGAAATAGAGAGTAGAAAAAAAAAGAGGTTCTCAACAAAACCAAAAGTTGGTTCATTGAAAAAGTCTACAAAATTGACAGACTTTTAGCTAGACTGAACAAGGAAAAAAAGAATATCCTCAAATTATGAAAATCAGGAATGAATGAGGGAAATCACCACAGTTCTTACAGAGATAAAAAATATTATAAAGGAATATTATGGACAATGGTATACCAACAAATTAGATACAGTTGATAAAATGGAAAAATAGAAAGACACATACTACTGAAACTGACTCAAGAAGAGATGGAAAATATGAATAGATTCACAATAAGTAAAGAACTTAAATTAGAAATCAAGCCGTTTCCACAAAAGAAGCCCAGCTAGCTTCAATGATGAAATCTACCGAATATTAAAAACATAATCGACACCAGTTCTTCACAGACTCCTCCAAAAACTGAGAGAACACTTCCCAAATCATTCTATGAAGCCGCTATTATTCTGACATCAAAAATACACCACAAGAAAAGAAAACTACAAGCCAACATCCATCATAAATATAGACAATTCCCAATATTTACTAGCAAAGCCAATCCAGGAGTTAAAGGAAAAGGATTAAATACCAGGATAGAGCTGGATTTATCCCAGGAATTTAGGGTTGATTCAACATGTGCAAATCAGTCCATGTAATATACTATTTTAAATAGAAAGGACAAACCACATTTTCATCTCAATAGATGCAGAAAAAGGCATTTCACAAAATTCAACCCTTTTTTATGATGAAAAAAAAACCCTCAACAAATTCAGAATAGAGGGGAACTTCCTCAATGTGTTAAAAAACAGTATTTACAAAAACCCCCACAGCTAACATTAAACTTAATGGTGAGAGACTGATAGCTTTTGTCCTAAGATCAGGAAGAAGACTAAGATGGCCTCTGACACCAGCCCTCACATTTATGGTCAGTTAAACTTATCAACAATCCCAAGACAAGACTGAGAAGGAAGAGCATTTTCAACAACTAGTACTGGGGCAACTGGATATCCACACGTAAAACATGAAGTTGGACCCTCTTGACACACCCACCCTCCCACACACACCCCTAAATATAGGACTTAGAACAATAAAGCTCTTGGAATAATATACAGAAGTAAATCTTCATGACTTTGCATTAGTGAAAACCTTCATAGTCATGATATCAAAAGCACAACCACAGAAGAAGGAATACATTCCTTTGCGCTTCATCAAATTAAAAGCTTGACCCTCAGTGGATACCGTCAGTGTTTTCAAATCACAAATCTGATGAAGGACTTGCTCTAGAATATTAGAGGATTCTCATAACTCAATAATAAAAAGAAAAATAACCCAATTAAAAATGGGCAAAGAAACTGAATACACATTTCTGCAAAGAAGATATACAAATGGACAGTAAACACACAAAGAGATGCTCAACATTATTAACCAACAGGGATAGGCAAAATAAATTCAGTGAGATATCACTTTATACCTACTAAAGATGACTATAATAAAAAGACGAGCAACAAGTGCTGGTGAGGGGGTGGCTAAAGTGAAACCCTTTATACATTGTTGATGGCAATGTAAAACAATTCAGTGACTCGGGAAAACTCTTTGCCAGTTCCTGAATATTCATTGGAAGGGCCGATGATGAAGCTGAAGCTCCAATACTTTGGCCAACTGATGTGAAGAGCTGACTCTTTAGAAAAGGCCCTGATCCTGGGAAAGATTGAAGGCAGGAGGAGAAAGGGATGACAGAGGACGAGATGGTTGGATGGCATCACTGACTCAATGGACACTGAGTTTGAGCAAGCTCTGGGAGACGGTGAAAGACAGGGAAGCCTAGCGTGCTGCAGTCCAGGGGGTCACAAAGAGTCAGAGATGACTGAGCGACTGAACAAGAACAACAACAATAAGTTAAACATAGAGTTATATGACCCAGCAATTCCACAACTAGGTATATACCCTGAGGAACTGAAAACATGCACACAAATGTTCAGAGTAGCATTATTCATAACAGACAAAAGGTGGGAACAACATAAATGTCCACCAACTGATGAATGGATAAAGAAAATGTGATAATAATCATATAATTAGGGTATTATTTGGCCATAAATATGAATGAAGTAGTGATACATGTTACAAGATGAATAAACTTTGAAAACATGATGCTAAGTGAAAGAAGCTAGACACAAAAGAACATACAGAGTATAATTCCATTTGTGTGAACTATCCAGAAGAGGTCAATGCACAGAGACAGAAAGACGAATGGTTACTAGGGGACAGGGGAAGAAAGGTGTAGGGCATGACTTCTAGTGAGTATGGGGTTAGTGTTGATGTTTGTACAACTCTGTGAATTTATTAAAGACCAATGATGATTGAAATATGAAAATAATTGAATACTAGAGTCATGAGACTACTGTATGGCTGTTGCTATACTTGTGCATTACACGAAGGCACCCTAACAAAGGAGCTGGTGCACTATGGATATCAGTCCTCTCCAAATACTATGTAATCCAATGTGGGAGGCAAGGCGTGCAATCATCAGCTTGCTGCTTCAGGCTCCCTGACCAAAGCAGAAGGCAACAAGAAGGGCTGATTTGTTCCAGAGCATTTCAGCAGCTGTCAGAGCTCTGTGAAATACTGTGCCATCTTTTAACCTGCGTTCTTACTTATATGAAAAATATGGGCACAAATATTTATTGGTTTCAAAAGATACTCAAAATTATTACAGCATAAGAAGTTGGTTTTCTCCTATTCTCTTTATCTGTCCTTTGGAAAGTGAGAGATGTTTTCAGAAAGGAGACTGCTTGGCAGGCTCTGACTGTTGGAAGAGACCCTAAGAACTTTGCTTTCTTTGTGAATTTACCTTATGATTTAGCAAATGTGAACCTAAAGTGAAATACCTTTTCCTAACTGATAACATTAACTTACATTAAAATTATACATAACTTTTCACATGACTAAAGTTAGCTGCTGAAATTGATCTAAGAACTAACTATTTATGTCAGTGTTTACCCCTTTGGGGTAGGTACTCGATCACCATTCATTCAACGGGATACATCTTTCAATGTTATATTTATTTCAACTAATAATATTTTTAAAAGGTAACAGAGAGAATAAGCTTTTTACTTTCACTCTTTAAAAAATTAAAATCAAACCCAGAAAATCACTCCTGTTTACTCCAAATAAGCCATTTGTTCCTGAGTAAACCAACTGATTAAATATAAACACAAGCTAATGAACTTTGGTTCAAGGGCATAACTTCCATTTTTCCTCCTTCATGAAAGGGTTCTACTCTATTAATAAATTACTCTGAGGTAATTTATTTTACTTTGCATCTCACAAAGTAAAAGCTTATGAGTGTATGTTCCAAATTTTTCTTTATATTTTATACATATGCAAATCATATAGAATATCAAGCATGTGATCAGCTCTCACAAAAGCATTTTCACTACTGTGAGCGTGCATATGAATCACCTGGGGACCCTGCAAACCTGCAGATCCCGATGCAGTCGGTCTGGAGTGGGGTTGGAGATGCTGCGTTTCTTACAAGCTTCCAGATGATGCTGAGGCTGTCAGTCCAAAGGCCACACACTTTGACAGGCAAGGGTCTAGAATATATTAAACCTCATCTTCCTGTTATTCCTAACTTAATATCTATCATATATTTCCTATTACCTGACAAAAGGGAATTTACAAACAGTGAAAGGTCTCTCAGATTTTAAGAAATATATGAATTTAAGCGTGCACGTGTGTGCACACACACGCACACGCACGTATACACACACACACACACACATACACACACACCCTTAACTTTTGCAAATGACCTTACCTTCTCATTATGGGTTTATTGGTTTATCACATTACTCCCAGAGGGTTGCAATTTTGGAGATAAAGCTTTCCAGAAACTAATGGATTTCTTGTTGTCAGCACTAAGGCCCCTCTGTTTTACAGTGAAACTTGAAAGTATATTGATGGCATTTGTCTCTGCATTTCATAGGAAATAATCACCCAAACACTTGACGGTTTTTACCTCCCTCTTGGGAGAAGCAGTGTCTGCCCATTAAAGGCAGCAGTGTGAGAGTGCTCTTTTCCACCCACCTTCTTTGGCTATTTCACAAGCTTTTATTAGAATTCTGATGGCCTGTTTGTATTCTTTATTTTCCAGCATTTTGTCTGAGAGTAATCTGTAGGTCCTCAGGAGACTCTCGCAGGCCAACAAGTTGAGAACACGGCCTGTCTCATCCTTCCATATCCGCCCTTGCGTCAGTTGATGGAAGGCTTCATAATGCTCCGCAGCTTCCAAAAGCTGACCTGAGGAATAAAAGCCACTCATAAATACCAACCACAGACCAGAACGTAGCTTCAGATATTTTGAAGACTTCTTGTGCTTTACTATTCAAGTGGGGTGAAGGAGGGTGGAACCAGGGATGCATTCAAGTCTTTGTAAGGCTGAAGAGGACTTCAGCTGATTGAAAGGAGCTATCTCAATATGGTTCTGAGATTCAGCACTGATTTTTTAAAATTAATTTCTTTATTTTAATTGGAGGCTAATTACAATATTGTGGTGGCTTTTGCCGTACATTGACATGAATCAGCCATTGGTGTACATGTGTCCCCGATCCTGAATCCCCCTCCCACCTCCCTCTGCAATCCATCCCTCAGAGTTGTCCCAGTGCACCGGCTTTGAGTGCCCTGTTTCATACACGGAACTTGGACTGGTGATCTATTTCACACATGGTAATACACATGTTTCAGGGCTATTCTCTCAAATCATCCCACCCTCGCCTTCTCCCACAGAGTCCAAAAGTCTGTTCTTTGTTTCTGTGTCTCTTTTGCTGTCTTGCATATATGGTCATCGTTACCACCTTTCTAAATTCCATATATATGCGTTAATATACTGTATTGGTGCTTTTCTTTCTGACTTACTTCACTCTGTATAATAGGCTCCAGTTTCATCCACCTCATTAGAACTGATTCAAATGAGTTCTTTTTAATAGCTGGGTAATATTCCATTTTGTACATGTACCACAGCTTTCTTATCCATTCGTCTGCAAATGGATATCTAGGTTGCTTCCATGTCCTTCCTAGCTATTGTGAACAGTCAGCACTGATTTTGGATGGACACTTGTTAAAGGGATATACTTGGGCTAGTAGAAATTAATGAGAATTGAATATGTTTAGAGATGGTGTGAATGTTAAGTAATAATTATTAACAAGAATCATATTAGCTAACATTTATTTACTCAACATGATGCATGCAAGGGATGTTTGCAATGTACTATATATGCATTTCTCATTTAATCATCAAAACAGTCCTATGGAATATAGATTTGTTATGATTCCATTTTACAGAAGAAAAGAGTGAGGTTAAGAATTTTGCCCATGGTGGCTCAGTGGTAAAGAATTCACTTGCCAAGGCAGGAGACACGAGTTTGATCCCTAACCTGGGAATACCTCACATGCCATGCAGCAACTGAGTCTGTGGGCCACAACTATCGAGTCTGTGCTCTAGAGCCTGGGAATCACAACTGTTGAGCCCACGTGCCACAACTACTGAAGTGTGAGCACCCTAGAGCTGTGTGCTCCACCAGAGAACCCACCGCAATGAGAACCCGTGCACCTCATCCAGAGGGTAGCCCCTGTTTGCTGCAACTAGAGAAAATCCTGTGCAGCAACAAAGACCCTGCACAGCTAAAAATAAATAAATAAATAAATAATCAATTTAGGAAACTATTTTGCCCAAGACTGCATGGCCAGTGGCTTTGCAGATCTGGGCAGTCTGATTCCAGAGCCCATGTTCTAAACCTCTCTGCTGTCCTGTTATCCCAGTAAAGCAGCAATTCTTCATTCTCAATAACTGAGGTATCTTAAGAGAGGGTGCATTTGCTACAGATTTCAAATGTAAATATTATGAAGCTTTAAACTACTCCTGAAAGTTTGAACTTTTCAAGGAGACTTTGTATACTCTGCTTAATTTTAAATAATAAAATAACAACTGCCCTTCTGAATTATATTTTATAATATAGTTGAAAATATATCTTCTCAAAGCCAAAACTCTAACTTACAGTCATTTGATTCCTTAAAATGTGAGCAAGCACATTTCTGGAAGGGTAGTTTGTAGTTCCCCACTATAGACTCTATTTTACTTGTGAACGGACTTATAGAAATGCCCACAAAATCCTGTAGTAATATAGATACCAATGTTATAGTATTGGAATTACTTAACTGCAATTAACCAAAAAGGCACTTGCATCTAGGCATTCCAATAATACTATTTAAGAGTAACTGTAGGCTCCAAGTAGACAGTCTGAGTACCTATACCACTGTTACCATTTCTGCTGTTTGCGTGCATGCGTGCTAAGTCACTTCAGTCATGCTCGACTCTGTGTGACCCATTGGATCACGGCTCACCAGGCTCCTCTGTCCATGGGATTCTCCAAGCAAGACTACTGGAGTGGACTGCCGTGCTTTCTTCCAGGGTATCTTCCCAACCCCGGGACTGAACTTCCATCTCTTATGTCTACCCGCACTGGCAGGTAGGTTCTTTACCACTAGCACCACCTGGGAAGCCCTTCTGCTGTTTAGCCTCAGGCTAATTACTACCCTCTTTGTGGCCAAATTTTAGGCTTCTGCAAACAAGATTATAGAGTAACTATTCAAGGTGTTATTGTGAGAAATGAATTACTATGTGTTCAATATCTGATACAGAGTAGGTACTCAATAAACATAGTTACTGTTACCAGCCGGCATAGTGATAATATTTTTTAAAAATCCACAGGCCAAATGAAACATAACCACTATTTATTTTTCTTTTAAGTACAACATATTCTTCCAACAAAATATGTAGTTGAGTCCTGATGAAAATATTATCACGACTGATTAAAGGACCCTATGTAGGACATATGAGGCTCAATTTCCTTAAATAAGATGCATGATAGAGGTGTTAACTAACCCTACAGTCAGAATCATTTTGCAACATGTAACTATATCAAATCAACACATTGTACACATTAAACCTATATAATATTATATGTCAATTACATCTCAATAAAGCTATAAAAATAAACAATGGAAAAAAAGATGCATTGCACAGTACAGGTTGAACATTCCCCTGCTATGACTATTGTGTATAATTTCTTCCTACTGACTCGCTAGAAAAGACCCTGATGCTGGGAAAGGTTGAAGGCGGAAGAAGAGGGGACGACAGAGGATGAGATGGATGGATGGCATCACCGACTCAATGGACAGGAGCTTGAGTAAACTCCGGGAGTTGGTGACGGACAAGAAAACCTGGTGTGTTGCAGTCCATGGAGTCGCAAAGAGTTGGACAGGACTGAGCAACTGAACTGATTTTTGCATTGAATTTGTTATCAAAATAAATATTAAAATGCACATATAAAGAAGTAGTATTTTCAAAGAAATACGACAGAGATATACAATCAGGAAATGATCTGTACAAAAATTCAGTAAAGACATGACGAGTCTGAGCCCCTTGCAGAAGGAGGGTGTATCAGCAAAGAAACATGGGAGGGGGTGGCTTGTGATGCTGAGCTGTTTATAAACTTGTACTATGAAATTTTCACATGATAAAAGACTACAAAGACATAAATATGATATTACAGAAGAATATTTGATTACATGGACAGGTGCTTATGAGAAGTGAAAATACTGAAGATTATCAGAAAACATTTACAAAACAGTATCAGTGTTATCTGGGTGATGGTTTGTTTTCTGTTTTTCTTTCTGATTACTGGCATTTGCTACTGTTTCTTGCATCAAAACATGTTGAGTGTGTTAAAAGAAATATGTAATAGGAGCTATTTTAAAATAATGCCCAGTTCTTTTTCATTTTGATACAAATACTCACAGTTGAGGTTTCCTGTTCTGTCTTTACATCTAACTGACAAATTTTCTCTTACCTCCCACAAAAGCGGGCACAGTTTTTCACCTCTCTCTTGCAGCACCACTCAGCAGAAACACCTTTCTCCAAATACCCACGACTCTCATTTCTTTTTTAAAACTCGAATGGAGCATTGACATATATGTGTGTTATGTTTCCTCTGTTAACTATATTTCTGCCTGTAAAGTGTAGCTCTGTATTCCTGGAAAGATTGTATATGAGAGTTCTTTTTTTTTCATCCAGCATCCATTTATTCATAAAGTATGGATACATATTTCTCTTTGGTCATGTAAATAGGGATGGATGGATACAGGGAACTGTGAGTAAACCAGAGAGTTCCAAAAAAAAAATTGGGGACTATAAGGAGGCTAAGAAGGGCCTGACAGCATCTGCGGTCACACACAGCAACCATATGGAAAGAGGGTCCAAAGGTGTGTTATACAATAACAGATTCACTAAGAATTCCAGAAGAAGAGCCAGGAGAGGAAGCTCTGGGTAACCCAACTAATTATAATGAGATGCAAATGATGCATAATGATGTAGACAGTATATGAGAAGTGGTAACTGGGTCCAAGATTTGATTCACATCAGGCAGAAAGGAGAGGGGGAAAGTGGGGAAAGGAGATGTCGAGGAAATGGGGAGGGGCATGAAGATGGGGAAGACAGGGAGAAAGTTGGGGACTGTGTCTCAGTATTCCAAACAACCCAGACTTCTCTCCCGGTTACTGATGTCATCAGATTTCCTGCACAGGCTGTCTATGCAGAAATGAAATGAGAGGTCCTTGGGACATTGGTTTCAGTTAATTAGTATGGAAGGGGGCCTTGGAATGATTGAGAAATAAAACTTTTCAGTTGAGTTTGATTTTTGATTAAGCAGTGGGGACTAGTATCAGTGTACTGCCTAGCTGATAATTACTAGCCAAAGTTAAGCTCTTTTGTGCTTGAGTTTCTGCTATTAGAAAGGAGCCTAGGCCAAGATACTCAGTAAAAGGTACAGACTACTGTTTCTCAAAGAGCGATGGCTGCTAGTCAAAAAAAAGGTTTTTTCCCCTCATACATTATCCTAGTTAACTTTTCAAAACAACCTTTCAAACCTTTCAAAAGGTGTCCTCTTTTTACACCAAAGAGGACACCAAGGCTCACAAACATTAAATGACTCAAATTGCTAAAAGATGATGTTTAAGATTTAAATCCAGGATTGCCAAACCACCCCTAGAGCTTGGTTCTACCATATCAGAACAAGTTAGAAAACTTAGATGGAGTAAGTCAGATTGCCTGGACATAAATCTCTCAAGTTAAAACAATGCTGGCGTTACATGATGTGTTCCAGGTCTATAACTCTGTGCCCCTATTCAGGCAGTCACAGGAACTTCCAACATGAACGAGCTGATACTCCACACTGATGTGCTTCTCACTGCTCTCCCTGAGGGAGTCTAATGTACAACCAGCTCTGTAGTCCGCATCTAAATTCTCTACTTTAACCTAAACTGGGAGGTGACACCCATGGGGTGAGGGTACCTAGGATGTCAAAAACATAGTCCCAACCTGTGATCACATCCAGCGACTCATGGCTTTATGTCTGCTTCCTCAACCACTCTGCTACAGAGGAGGTCCCGGGGGGTTCTGATCAGCCCTGTTTATTTATTTTTAAATTTTTATTGGAGCAGAGTTCATTTATAATGTTTCAGGTGTAAGGCACAGGTAATCAGTTATTCATATCCATATATTCATTCTTTCTGAGACTCTCTTTCCATATAGGTTATTTTGAGCATTGAATTCCCTGTGCTATAACTAATAGTAGGTACTTATTAGTTATTAGTTATCTATTTTATATATAGTAGTGATCAGCACTGTTTTAAACCGAGGTGCCTATTTAGAGGAAGAAGAGTTTTCTAGCCCTTCTTGAATGTAGGGAATCATTTCTAAAGTTACCCAATGGCAAATAGGAGAGTAAGTAAGCCAGCAAGGATTTGATCCAAATAATCATAAGCATACAAATGACCTGGCTGTAATTTCTAAAGACTGGTCAGAATGTGAAAGTACATATTATGATATGGTATAATATTTGATTTAAAAATATTAAAATGTCTATGATGGGAGCATATGAATTTAAATAGGAAAATATTTTCCTTTAAGCATGACTAACAATGTGGTCATTTCCATCCAATTTGTATTTACAACAGTGAAAGAAAAGAAAGTGAAGTCGCTCAGTCGTGTCCGACTCTTTGCAACCCCATGGACTGTAGCCCACCAGGCTCCTCCATCCATGAGATTCTCCAGGCAAGAGTACTGGAGTGAGTTGCCATTTCCTTCTCCATCCAACTGTGAATAGGACTTTAAAGATTTCTTTACTTTATGAGTAAAGACTCATCTTAATATCAATTAGATATTTATTAGGACATAATGCACCCTGTTCTTATCTAAAAATTCTAAATTTAATATACCTGAGAGAAATAATATAAAAAGTCTTCAATCCAGTGATTATTTTGACAAAGCTAAATGTAAATATAAATGGAGATCCTAAGTCAGGTTTTCAAGTTTGGCTCATGGCAGCCCTTTACACCTTCTTCAGCATGCTCAGTGTGTCTGCCCTTTGTTACCAGATAAGCTTTAATATATCAGGGCCAGGCAAGAGTCCCAGATCCCACCATCAATCTTGCTGAAGGACAAGTGTCTAGACAGGCATCCTTCTCTGGCATTTTCAGGCATTAACAATACTTTTCATTGAGAAAGAGAGCAGAGAGAAGAAAAACAATTAGAACAAGGTATCCCAAAGGCAAAAGTTTACTGAAAACCAAAGAGAGGAGAATTCAGGCACATTCAGAGATGGTAAAGGCATCTTGAGGGGACATGAGCTTTATCTTCTTGCACCAGGAATTACTCATCACTATGAGTAACAAAGATCACAGGAGTAACTGTGGTAAGGAAGACATGTCGTGTCTCATCACTAGGAGTGCCTGGTTCTACACCAGAACAAAAATCCAGAGCTCCACTCATATTTCAAGCTGATCAGGGAAGAAAATGGAGCCAAGATGTTTTGCGGGAGTGATTGGAGATGGCCTTCCATCAATAATCAATTTATCTCAAGAACATGAGATACTATCAGAAAACATATCACAGTGGGAGACACACTGTGAACAACTGCATACGAGAAGAATCCAGGCGTGCACAGAAGTAGGCTCAGTCCCAAGTGTTTCTTGGTTTTTCTGGTTTGCTTTTGCTTTTGTAAACAATTATACAACATCTACAGATGTTGTTTATAGTTTTTCATCTAAAAGAAAGTGTACCCTTAAAATAAAACTGCTACAAAGGAGTTCCCTTTACCCAAAGCCCACATAAACAAGAAATCCTCCCATTTATTTAAAAATACAAACAAAAACCTGGACAGTGCTGTAAACTGCAAAATGTTTGGTAGGATGTTAAGATAAACACTATGTAGAAAAAACAAGGTTTTATATATTTGGGTGTTACCCAAATTGCTGCTTACCCCTCTTCCCTGGCACAATATCTCTGAAAGTTTATAGATATTTGTTGTATGACAGCAGATGTCTAGAACAAATATTAAGCAAAGGAGAATGTATATGGTCTCTCCCATTTTCGTTTTTTTTTTTAAAGTAGGAAGATTGACTAGATATTAACACAAATGGGTTTAAATGTGAAGCTGCCATAAAAGCAGGAACATAAATGTAATTCTCCCAGCCGCTATTTTGATGCACATTTTTGATTCCATGAATATTTTATGAAATGGCCCAAACTAAAGCCATATAACATTCCTGCATTACTGATGCTTGCGCCCGTAAGCTACGAACATTAGAGGCATGATTGAGTGCATTAAAATGAACTCATTCAGCAGTGCATTGATTACTCGAAGGGGGAGGGAAAAGAAAAAAAGAAAAAAAAAAAAAAAAAGAAGTTGCTCCACTTAAGAAAACAGCACACGAATCTAAAGTTTGCAATATAATAAAGGTGAGAGCAAGTTTGAAATAAAATAATATTTCATAAACAGGCTGACTCTGTCTAGACTTGACATTAATTAGGCAAGGTGTTAATTATGGCCAAAGATGGCTCTGGAATTGTTCAGGTAATTTCAAATGTCACAATCTCTAAGACGCCCAGGCTGGCCTGCTTTAGCTCCATGCATCAGCAATTCTGAAAGTAGCTAATTATTTCCTTCTCTATCAACTTGTACATTTGCCAGTAAAAATAATGCTACAGGAACAACTACATGAGAATAATTTGACAGGCTCATAAGGCCTACTTCTTCAGCAGCCTTGGTATAAGTCATAAGCATATTTAGTTGTAAATGGTGCACATTTCCTTAAAGAATTTAAGGAAATATTCCACTTTGGTTTAAAACAACAACCTAAAGGAACAATAAAGCTTTATGTATCTCATATTACATTTTAATCTGAAGCTACTGGACATCTTTGGCAGTTGGTACTATTCTGTATGATGTAGGCATAAACTCTGCTAGAAGCAATACTGAACAGCAGCAAAAAGAGAAAAATGTTATTATTGCCTTTTTATTAAAACAAAAGACACTGCTGTCCATTTCAGTTTAACTGCATGAACAATTTATATTATCTTTGGGTTTTAACATTCAATTATGGTAATTATAAAGGCATGATCCATGCTGAAATATTAAGGGTCTGTCATACTTCCCAATGGAAACTATCACTTTTAAGGATTTATCTCTTATCAGGGGAGATGTGTTCTGTGTTCTCACCCACTGCACACCAGTGCAAGATGGAATGCCAGAAAACAAAGATTTTGTTTCTGAAACTCAAGAGCATCCCTAATAAACTGGGAAGACAATGTGCCCGTAACTTTTGAGTAGCTTCTCTGGGATGTCTAGAGAAAATGTAAGGTGGTGGTTCAGTTGGTAAAGAATCTGCTTGCAATGCAGGAGACCTGGGTTCAATCCCTGAGTTGGGAAGAAAAAAATCCCTGGAGAAGGAAATAGCAACCCACTCCAGTATTTTTGCCTGGAGAATTCCATGGGCGGAGAAGCTTGGCAGGCTACAGTCCATGGGATCACAAAGAGTCGGACATGACTGAAGGAGTAACACTTTCAAGGTGCTATTTAAAAACTGGAATCCTTTCCTTATAATTTTGAGCAAAGATTTCAGATGGAAGTTGTAGGTGTGCTACCATGCCTCTTTTAAAGAATACAGGTCACTAAACCAAGACAATGAAAATAGGTCCCAGGAAGACAGAAAGGAAGGCATGGGAGAAATTCACCAAAGCCTTTATCACTGATGTTGGCAATGTTGGTGAGTTAATTTTTAAATTCCAAAAAATTTGCCAGGACTTCTGAAATATTCTGGAGGAACTGTTATCAACTGCTGTTGCTTGTGATTTTAGATAGCTGAATTGTGGTCAGTGCTGGACATGGTGCACAAACTTATAATACACCAATTATTATGCTCAGATGGTACTTTCTATCCAAGTGTTATAATTTCTAAGGATTAAGCATTAGGCAGCTTTGCTCTTAAATGTTCACTCTTGGAAGTACTGAAATCTCTCCAATAATTTTTTAAAGGGTAAACCACTTATACACTGTATAAACAACAGGAAATTAATACTAGCCATTAAAAAGCCTATAGAGCTTTCTACCTCATCTTAAAATTGTAAGTAAAAAGTGTTGACAAACATAAAAGTCTAAGGAGAAATACAGTCAATATTGACATTAGATCAACTAATGAATTATTTTGCTCTGGACTTGATCAATCACATAATTCTTACTTGAATTACAGATTGCTCATGATTTCAAATAAACCACGTTCTGATGACGTGTACTATGGTTACATGAGCCAAGAGAAAGGTGGGGAGTGTAGATGCTAAAGTATCACTATTGATTCCCCTATGGGAGATGAGGGGAATGAGGAGGATTTTCCCCATACATGGCTGTTCTGATTGAAATAAGTATCTGCCAATTTGGGGTATTACAAAAACCTGACTAACTGAAGGCCTTCCCTGGTGGCTCAGTGGTTAAGAATCCACCTGTGGTAAAGAAGACATGGGTTCGATCCCTGGGTCTTGAAGATCCCCTGGCGAAGGAAATGGGATCACACCCCAGTGTTCTTGCCTGGAGAATTCCAGGGACAGGGGAGACTGATGGGCTATAGTCCTCGGTACTGCAAAGAGCTGGGCGCAACTTAGTGACTAAACAACAGCAACTAACAAAGTAATCTATTTAGGTGAGTATGGAGGGAGAAAAATCACGTTAATGGACTCCTTACCATGTGCCTAGCACTAACAGTAGTAAATATATATATATACACACACATATATACATATACATATTGGCCAACCCAATATATCAGATGTGCATATATGCATATATATGCATCTTCACCTTATTTAAAATCTTTATTTTTTACTGAGGTATAGTTGATTTACAATACTATATTAGTTCTGTTGTACAACAGTGTTCCAAATTTTTATAGATTATTAATGTTATGAAAATTGGCTACATTCCCTGTGCTGTGCAATATGCCCTTATAGCTTACTTGTTTCGTGCATAGCAGTTTGTACCACTTAATTCCCTACCTCTCTTTTGTCCCTCTTCCCTTTCATCTCTTCACTGGTAACCACTAGTTTGTTCTTGTTATCTGGGAGTCTGCTTCCATTTTGCTATCTTCATTTGTTCTTTAGATTGCACATGTGTGATAATAGTATCTTTATTTTAGGGATAAAGACAATGAGCATCAGGGGTTCTCTGGCCTAAATTCACATACCAAGCAGGTGGCAGAGCTGACGCCCAAAGCTCATGATGGCTTTACTTGTTCAAAGTGACCCGTTTTTGGAAACTGTTCAGTGTTTGACTTAAAAGCAAAGACCCCAACGCCAGGATATCATCGGACCTCTTCCACGCTTTCTTTAAAGGTTCTGAGACAAGGAGAGCAGTGCCAACTGCAGGGTGTGGCTGAAAGGGGCACTGAGAAAGCTGTGTCAGCACCCCGGATGAGCCTCTTCTATGGAGTGCTTCAGATGTAAATGCTATGGAACAGTATCACTTATTCAAATGGAAAGCCTTTAAGACACTAGTTGCAAACAGCACGCGTCATCCAGCTTGCACCCAGCACCCTTTTCACTCTTGGTCAGTGGCCCCTCCTAGGAGATATTTCTGGGGCAGTGCCTCTGCTCAGAGAGACAAGAGGAAATACTGCTTTCAGAATGGTGCATCCAGTGGGGCAAGAATTGCAGCCTTGGTGCCTCTATTCAAGACCTCCTTGCAAAGCTTTGAAAAAGAGAAACCCACTACAGAGCAGGCACCTCTGAATGAAGCTTCCTCTCTGTACTACTCGTTAAGCAGTAAATAATTAAATCACCCTGAAAAAGACAGGTAAAATACAAGCTGCAATGTCAGTAACACAGACATGAAAGAGAAGGGGAAGAAAATGAATTAAAAAAAAAAGGCAATGAAATAATTCATTTGAAGCGCTAATAAAGTTTCATTTGCAGTCTTGTTTAAAGATATATCAGACTTTAGGGATGTAACCTAATTACATTTTTATTCTAAGTTCCATTCAAAGATCTTGGACTTTGATTCTTTAACACAGATCAAACATGGAATAATTTTCTTGTGGCTATCAATACTTAAAAAGGATCTCTTCATTAAATACTATAAGGTCTTAGGAACATGTACACATGGCAGATGGAGAATAAACTGACATGCCCCGAAAAGTGACAATTAATTTATGTAGAAATAGCAATGTTAATCACTTCTGGGGAAAAAAAAAAGCCTTTTAAACTACGACATTCACTTTTATTCAAATATAAAGTGACTCAGTTTCTAATATTGATCAAGTCAGATGCACCTTAGATAATGTATACCAGTGCCCATTTTTGAAATCCAGTCTTGGAATTTACCCAGGAAACGAAATACTGGAAGTATTAAGTCTCGAAATCATGCAGAGATTAAAGGGGAGCTGCTTTCATAGGGCTGCAGTCAGTCTAACAGCCTCAGTGAAGGATGGGTGTTGAGAGTAATCGGTGCTCATACTTAGACACTTTCTGGACTGGATTTATTTCACATGGTTACTAGGAAACCTGAATAGAATTACATGTTTCCTCTTCCAGAGAATCTTTTTGGAAAAGTTTCCTCCAAAGGGACTTTTAAGATGCTAGGACCTTTTAAGTAAACCTTAAAAATGCATTTCAATACACAGTATGTGAAGACAAATATGGTTTGATTCCACTTATATGGCGCTCAGTTGTGTCTGACTCTGCGACATCATGGACTATAGCCCACTAGGCTCCTCTGTCCATGGAATTCTCCAGTCAAGAACACTGCAGTGTGTTGTCATTTCCTTCTCCAGGGGATCTTCCTGACCAAGGGATCCAACCCAGGTCTCCAACACTGCAGGCAGATTTACCGTCTGAGCCACCAGGGAAGCCCAGATGTATATTTTAATCATTTGTCTAGTGCTTCAATATTCAGATTATTTCTCCATTATAAATTATGTAACAGTTAACCTCTTTGGGTATTTTTCCATCAGTTCAGTTTAGTTCAATCACTAAGCTGTGTCCGACTCTTTGCGACCCCACAAATCACAGCACACCAGGACTCCCTGTCCATCACCAACTCCCGGAGTTCACTCAAATTCATGTCCACTGAGTCGGTGATGCCATCCAGCCATCTCATCCTCTGTCATCCCCGTCTGCTCCTGCCCACAATCCCTCCCAGTAACAGGGTCTTTTCCAATGAGTCAACTCTTCGCATGAGGTGGTCAAAGTATTGAAGTTTCAGCTTCAGCATCAGTCCTTCCAATGAACACCAGGACTGATCTCCTTTAGGATGGACTGGTTAGATATCCTTGCAGTCCAAGGGACTCTCAAGTCTTCTCCAACACCACAGTTCAAAAGCATCAATTCTTTGGCACTCAGCTTTCTTCGCAGTCCAACTTTCACATTCATACATGACCACAGGAAAAACCATAGCCTTGACTAGACAGACCTTTGTTGGCAAAGTAATGTCTCTGCTTTTGAATATGCTATCTAGGTTGGTCATAACTTTCCTTTCAAGGAGTAAGCATCTTCTAATTTCATGGCTGCAGTCACCATCTGCAGTGATTTTGGAGCCCCCCAAAATAAAGTCTGACACTGTTTCCACTGTTTCCCCATCTATTTCTCATGAAGTGATGGGACCAGATGCCAAGATCTTCGTTTTCTGAATGTTGAGCTTTAAGCCAACTTTTTCACTCTCCTCTCTCACTTTGATCAAGAGGCTTTGTAGCTCCTCTTCACTTTCTGCCATAAGGGTGGTGTCATCTGCATATCTGAGGTTATTGATATTTCTCCCAGCAATCTTGATTCCAGCTTGTGCTTCTTCCAGTCCAGCGTTTCTCATGATGTACTCTGCATATAAGTTAAATAAGCAGGGTGACAATATACAGCCTTGACATACTCCTTTTCCTATTTGGAACCAGTCTGTTGTTCCATGTCCAGCTCTAACTGTTGCTTCCTGACCTACATACAGATTTCTCAAGAGGCAGGTTAGGTGGTCTGGTACTCCCATCTCTTTCAGAATTTTCCACAGTTTATTGTGATCCACAGAGTCAAAGGCTTTGGCATAGTCAATAAAGCAGAAATAGATGTTTTTCTGGAACTCTCTTGCTTTTTCCATGATCCAGCAGATGTTGGCAATTTGATCTCTGGTTCCTCTGCCTTTTCTAAAACCAGCTTGAACATCTGGAAGTTCGCGGTCACATATTGTTGAAGCCTGACTTAGAGAATTTTGAGCATTACTTTACTAGCATGTGAGATGAGTGCAATTGTTCCATATATATATTTTAATTTCTAGTAGTGAAATTAGCAGATAAAGATGTATGGAAAATTTTGTAGTTGCTATGCATTGCTACATTGCTTTCTAAAACCATTTAAATGATTTACATTATCACCAGCAATATATATAAGTATTATTTTAAGGAACCAGGATTGCTTTGTTTTTGAATTTTAAGAAGTGTTAAATGGTCTTTTCCCTGACCCTGAGTGTCACCCCTATAGCATCTCTTCTTGAATATCAACTGTAGAGATCATGAACACTTATAAAATTAATCCCCAGGGAACAATTTTTTTCTTCTATTTCCCACCCAAGCTACTATGCTTCAAAGAATTTCCTTGTTTGTAGGCAGTAGCCCAGCATCCAAGTGGAACAACAGGGATCAGCAGATAAAGCCTGCAGGCTCTTGATACCAGGAGAATATGTACCTACTAAGCACCTACTGCATACACAATAGTAATCCCACCACTTGGAAAGGCAGCAGAAAAGTTATTCGTGGAAGCAAGGCTTCCTCTTTCAAATACACTTAATGTTTTAAAGGAAAATTAAAGAAGTTAACAGTTTTTAAGGACTGATCTTTCAATAGCTATTTAAGTGACCATACAGAGTAGAGCTGGAAGTGAACTCAGAGCAATCCTGCCCCTACTCCCTCACTGTAGAGACAAGGAGAGCAAGATCTACCACGATTAAATAACTCACCCAGATACACATAGTTGTCTAGCACACAGCAGTGTCAAAAGTGAATCTAAGGTTATTGTCCAATCTAACAGTTTTTCTTCTGCTAGACTTCATCTCTAGCCTGATGCTCAAATGCCCTTCGGTTAACCATGCAGACCAAGATGGTCATCCAATGTCTAAACATCCATTGCTAATGTTTGCCTTATATCTTTATATAATAAACTTATTATATATCTCATATTTTTATTAAAGCTTTTGTACCATGTTTCTAATATCCTTGTAGATTTGGACTTCCCTTGCTATCCAAAGAACTAATCAATAATTAACATCCCCCCCTCACTTTTCTTCATGATTAACAATATGATTGGATCTCTGATAGTTCTTTAATCTTCATCATTATTATTTTTATCAACTGTAAAAACTTCTGTCCTTCTCTTTGCTTCATAATTCAATGAAATCTTTAAAATTAGCTAGTTTCGCTTTCCAAATAAAAGAGCACACACACAAGAACCAATTCTAGTAGTGTGAAATAGTGTTTAAAGCAAAATAAGTCTGCCACCATTCCACAGCACTGGTGCCTTTCTCCAGGGCTGTCTCAGTTAAGATTTTGTATATTTGATGGGTTTTAAATCCTCTCAACAGAGCTTACATTGCTATTAATTTTTAATAAAATGAAAGAGAAAATAAAATACCACACTAAAAACTGATATATCCTTTGCATTTCTTTTAGTTATTAAGGCTGTTTTTCTATTAAACTGGCAAACATTATTCCATGACGAATAAGAAATTACCATGAAATTTCTATCCATTTGATGTAGCATCTTTGACAATATTAAAATCTTTGATTATATCATTATATTTCAACCTTTTTTTGAGAACTGAATACTGTGATGATAAATTTCATTTCAAATGCTGAAGAATAAAAATATTCACCAAATGAAGTCATTTTTGTAATGGAATATAGAGTAAGGTAAAAAGCCAAAACTCTAGGAAGAGATTGTTTATATTAGATATTAAGGAGTTTTTAAAAAATTTTTTCTTATATTATTTTAGATAATATTCAATTGATCACCACCCACAATAAGTGTTTAAAACAAGAGAACATTACATCCTTCTCATGTCCAATTATATCACCTTCCACTATTATATTCCTTTATTTTTTCCTAAAAAAACCCCATTTTTTTTAGTTAATAAAAATCACTGACACTATATCGAATATTGTATTAGTTTCCTGAGGCTGCTATAACAGAGAATCACAAACGGGGTGGTTTAAATAACAGAATATACTCTCTCATAGTCCTGGAGGTTGGAAGTCCAAAATCAAGGTGTGGGTTAGCAAGGCTAGTTCCTCCTGGAGCTTGTCGGGGAGAATCTGTTCAATACCTCACTCCTAGCAGGTGTTCTTTGGATACTCTTTTTTTGGCCGAGGCACATGGGATCTTAGCTCCCCAACCAGGGGTCGAGTCTGTACTCTTGGCATTGGAAGGTAAGTCTTACCCAGTGGACCACCAGGGAGGTCCCCTGGTCCTTGGCCTGCAGATGAGGATCTCTTTATGTCTTCACATCTTCCCTCTGTACGTCTTTCTCTGCACCCAAATTTGCCCATTTTATAAGGATGCTGGTCATATCGGATTGGGGCCACCTAATTACCTCATTTCAACTTGATCGTTCGCCAAGACTCTATTTCCAAATAAGGTCACATTCACATGTAGTTGAGGTTAATTCAACCTCTTGGGGACTCCCCTGGTGGTCCAGTGGTTAAGAGTCTGCCTGCCAATGCAGGGGACATGGGTTTGATCCCTGGTCGGGGAAGATTCCAAATGCCATGGGAGCAAATAGGTTCGTGTGCCTTAGCTACTGAACCCGCGCTGTAGAGCCCATAAGCCAAAATTACTGAAGCCCGCACCTAGAAGGGCTTCCCTGGTGGCAGGGAGTATGCCCCTCAACAAGAGAAGCACTGCCCTGAGAAGCCCGCATACCACAACTAGCAAGTAGCCCACTGACCACAAGCAGAGAAAGTCGATGCGCAGCGACCCAGGACAGACAAAAATAAACAAGTAAATTAAAATGTTTAAAAGAAGGCCTTTTCTTATAAAAAAAAGAAAACCTCAACATCTCTTGATGGGTCCCAATTCAATCCACAGCAAATGTGACTGAAATTTTTCTCTAAATGAGTATCAGATTCATACGTAGTATGGTCCCGTCTTGGTTGTGTATGGTACTGAGAGCAGTCAGCGCCAACACTGGGGAAGCAAAGGGAGGCAGGGCAGCACATCTGGCTCCAGGATAAGAGACTGAAGGCTGGGGGAAAAAGGCTTATTATCCCACTAAAGCCAGACACAACGAGTATCTCAGACATGGTTATGAGTGAGATGCAGGTGGGAGCCCGTGCCAGTGGCGAATCTGAGCTCAAGCAGAGAGGAGACAGGGTGGGGACTGGAGGGCTCCTTTACTTTCTGAAGAGGCATCCAATGAAGGATGGGCGTCTAATGGTCTGGCAGATGATGGATCTGAAAATACAAACATACACAGAGAGATACAGAAGGCAAGGTGGAAGGGAAGAAAGCCAGGCTGTTGATGGCAACAATGAAAAGGGTCCCAGAAATTTATGGTCAAACTCCAGGTTGAGCAGAGCCAGAAACTCTATCCTGAACAGTGCTGAGGCCCAACTGTGTGTCGTGATCAATTCTAAAAGTGTTGCCAATAACTTTTTTTTAATTTTACTATTTATTTATTTTTTACTTTACAATATTGTATTGGTTTTGCCATACATCAACATGAATCTGCCATGGATGTACACGTGTTCCCAATAATTTTTATAACAAGAAACAACCGAACTTTTGGAATGCTTTTTTTTTTAACATATAAGGATGATTTACCCATTTTTAAGAGTTCCTTGGAGAAGGAAATGATACTCCACTCCAGTATTCTTGCCTGGAGAATCCCATGGACAGAAGAGCCCGGTGGGGTTCATGGTGTCACACAGAGTCAGACATGACTGAGTGAATGGGCACACATTTTTAAAAGTCCTACTCATTTGAATCCTGGTGCTTTTTCTAGGTGGGAGAGAGAGACTGTAGAACTTGAGGGAGCATAAGACCCTCGGCCTGCTTTCCTTTTACCACAGCCCATGATCTGTGGTGGCGTTACTACTTCTGCCTCAGGGGCAGATGTGCGGGTTGAGATCTCGGCATTTTCATAAAAATGTTGTCTAAGTCAATATTAACAATCATATTTGCTGCTTGAGAAAACAGGTTGAGAAAGGCAACCATCCTGCACAGAATCACTGCCCTAAGGCTGGGGCAGCTGGAAAATAAAAATATAAGGATACAAAAGCCTATGAATATTAGGCGGTGAGCAGGGCTACAGGGCTTTTTTCTTTTGAGCATATATACTGGTATGGTTCGAGGCCACCCAATGTCTCTAGGCTTCCCTGGTGGCTCAAACGGTAAAAAAAAAAAAAAAAACCCACCTGCGTGCAGTGTGGGAGACTTGGGGTCCTATGCCTGGGTTGGGAAGATCCCCTGGAGAAGGGAATGGCGACCCAATTCAGTATTTGTGCCTGGAGAATTCCATGGACAGAGGAGCTTGGTGGGCTCTGCATGGGATTGCAAAGAGTTGGACAGGAGTGAATGGCTAAAACAACAACAACGTCCCTAGAGGCATAGAATGAGAGTCTGAGTATTCATGGCAAGGATCTACATGTAACATGTGTGTCTCTAAAGCTGTACTTCAGCAGTGAAAATCTGTCCTGAGAATGTCCACAGACAGCTAGATGTTTCGAGCTGTATGCATTACCTGAGATGATGGTTCAGTGGGGCTGAGTGCCAGAGATACTTTCAGGGTAGATTATCTTGAGGATAGCAGATCAGACTCCCTTGATTTCTCAGATAAGGCATCTAGAGAATCTGTGAAATTGGTTCAATGCTCTCATTTGATGGGTTTCTGAAGTATCTGTGAACAGTTTTCAATGCTGACAATCACATCTGCTATTTGTGTATTTTCGACATCTTTGCTCTCATGGTTGGTGGTTCTTCCACACTGAGTTACTGAATTAGCCTAGAGGGAGCTTTGAGAGATTTCAGTGAAGGGAATGTGAAGTCCAGACTGAGTGAGTGAGCTCAAGTTTTGGATCCCAATTTCAAGACCCATGATGAGGTAATAAGTCTCTGTGGTAACACTTCAAGACAGGATCAGCCAAGGAGACCACTATTTCCTCCTGGATTTACTCTTCAATAATGATAATCAGGGGATGTTGAAATAGTTTAGGACCCTGTTTTGCCTAGCAGGCAAAACACTATTGCAGACTTGTGATGGAGTGATTCTGATCCAGAGGGATGGTATGGGGAGGGAGGAGGGAGGAAGGAGGGGGGTTCAGAATGGGGAACACGTGTATACCTGTGGCGGATTCATGTTGATGTATGGCAGAACCAATACAATATTGTAAAGTAATTAACCTCCAATTAAAATAAATGAATTTATATTAAAAAAGTAAAGAAAAAAGTCACCTATTTTTATTTTCTGGATCATAAATATGTTGCTCATCTATTATATTCAAACAATATAGAAATGTGTTATAAAATGCATCTATGTTTTCTACATTAAAAATAGAAATGGAATTTTTGGGAGACTAAGGTATGTTAGTAAATTTAAAAAAGATTTGTAAAGTGTCTCAAAATGTTAAAATGGAAGTGTTTGGAAAAGCACAAAGACATTATATATCACATCCCAAAGGAAAGCTTTAGTGTGACATTTTCAGAGAAACAGCCAAAAGCCATTCACAAGACTTGTGAAATCTTTCATTCAAATGAGGGCATGCAAGTGTTGGAGATTGTATCCGTCAAAGTTAGATGAGGCTGCACCATGGTAGTAAACAGACCCTGAAATCCCAGGGGCTTAGACAAAGTAATTTTCTCATTCAGGTGAAGTCCCCTTAGGGTAGAGTGACTCTCTTGAGCAGCTCCCCTCCAAATGCTCATTCAGGGAACAGGCTGCTTCCAACTCAAGATTTCACCATCTCATCATAATTCCTCCATGGCCATCATGGCAAAAACAGAGGTAAAAGGAAGGACTCAGCTGCTCCTCCAAGCTTCAGCCTGGAAGTGAGTACTCATAAACCACTGGCCAGAATTTGCACTTTTATAGTGACTGACACATAGCACTCAATAAGCGGTGGCTCTTATTACTATAATCATTGGAAAATAGCATTTTGACTGGCTGGATAAGAGTTTATTGTATATAATTTATTGTTGTTCACCCGCCTAGTCATGTCATTCTATTTTGTTTGTGTGCATGACTCTTTGTGACTGCAGCATGCCAGGCTTCCCTGCCCTTCACTATCTCCCTGAGTTTGCTTGAACTCATGTCCACTGAGTCTGTGATGCCATTCAACCATCTCATCCTCTGTCACCCCCTTCTCCTGCCTTCAATCTTTCCCAGCCATTGGGGTCTTTTCCAATGAGTCGGTGCTTCCCAGCAGGTGGCCAAAAATATTGGAGCTTCAGCTTCAGCATCAGTCCTCCTAATGAATATTTGGGATTGATTTCCTTTAGGATTGACTGGTTTGATCTCCTTGCTGTCCAAGGGACTCTCAAGAGTTTTCTCCAACACCACAGTTTGAAAGCACCAATTCTTCAGCTCTCAGCCTTCTTTATGGTCCAACTCTCACATCCATACATGACTACCAGAAAAACCAGAGCTTTGACTAGATGAACCTCTGTCAGCAAACTAATGTCTCTCCCTTTTAATAAGCTGTCTAACTTTGTCATGGCTTTTATTCCAAGGAGCAAGCATCTCTTAATATCATGGCTGCAGTCACCATCCTCAGTGGTTCTGGAGTCCAAGAAAACAGAATGTCACTTTTTCCACTTTCCCCCCTCCTCTATTTGTTATGAAGTGATGGGACCAGATGTCATGATATGAGTTTTTGAATGCTGAGTTTTAAGCCAGCTTTTTCACTCTTCTCTTTCACCTTCACCAAGAGGCTCTTTAGTTCCTCTTCGCTTTCTGCCATTAAAGTGGTATCATCTGCATATGTGAGGTTGTTGATTCCAGCTTGTGATTCATCCAGCTCAGCATTTCACATGATGTACTCTTCATATAAATTAAATAAGCCCCGTGACAATATACCTGTCACCTGATGTACTCTTGATATACTCCTTTCCCAATTTTGTACCAGTCTGTTGTTCCACATCCAGTTCTAACTGTTGCTTCTTGACCTATATACAGGTTTTTCAGTAGGCAATAAGGTGGTCTGGTATTCCCATCTCTTTAAGAATATTCCACAGTTTGTTGTGTTTCATCCAATGTGCGTCATTCGTTGTAACACAGTCAAAGGCTTTAGCGTAGTCATGAGGCCATAAGTAGGTGTTTTTCTGAAATTCCTTTGCTTTTCCTATGATCCAGCAGATGTTGGCAATTTGATCTCTGGTTCCTTTGCCTTTTCTAAATCCAGCATGGTCATCTGGAATTTCTCAGTTCATGTACCGCTGAAGCCTAGCTTGAAGGATTTTGAGCATAATCTTGCTAGCATGTGAAATGAGGGCAGTTGTGTGATAGTCTGAGCATTCTTTGGCATTGCCTTTCTTTGGGACTGGAATGAGAAAACTGACCTTTTCCAGTCCTGTAGCCACTGCTGAGTTTTCTAAATTTGCTGGCATAATGAGTGCAGCACTTTCACAGCATCATCTTTTAGGATATGAAAGAGCTCAGCGGGAATTCCCATCACATCCACTAGCTTTGTTTGTGGTAACGCTATGTGTGTTAAGTGTTTTTTTCTTACCAATTTGTAAATGTTCTTTATATAATAATTATACTAATCTGTTATCTTATTTGTTTCCAATAATTTCAAGTTTTAGCTTCTCTTTAATTAAATGAAGTCTTCAATAAATAATTTTTCTTGATGTATCAAATCTGTCAGTATTTCTGAAAGAGGGGAAGCTATTTCACTAGCTTCCTGTTTCCATGAGGGGACCTCCTGTCTCCTTCCCTGTTTACTTCTCCCCACAGAGAAGGAGCAACAATATCTCTGACTGGTGAAATCCTGAACTTTCATTTTCCCTAGCCTCTGTTCTCAAGTGCCATGCTGAAGTTCACAGGCACAAGCTTAGAACCCACAGGAGAGTCTGAGCATGAGCTGACTTTCAGCAACTAGGTGGTTATGATGAATTCTGTGAGATAACCGATTTGATTTGAACAGATATAAGCTCTGTTCCCCACCTAGCCTTAGCAATTATGATCTATTTGATTCCTGTATTTCTTCTGACTTGGTTCTGAGCTTGGAGCAGTGAGAAGATATCATTATCTTTCCATAAATCCCATCACTTTTCTTTGCGCTTTGTTCCATTGTTTTTATGTTTCAAAGGTCTTTCCCATCTAAGACTAAAATACATGCTTGCCTATAGTTTCTATTTTTTTTATAGTTTATGTTTAATTGTTTCTTATAAAATTTAATCTTAAAATAAGTCATTGATGTAATTAACATTACCATAAAATGTTTAAAAAATCATAAAAAGAAAAATTTAAATCACACAATTTTAAACATTCCTTCAAAGGAGTGTATATTGTATACAACACAATTTTCATACTTTGTATTTTCTATCTCCAAAATTACTGACATTTTGTATACACTTACTATTTAACCGGTTCCGGTGTATACTGTCAGTTCTTTTATATTAGGACTTCCTTCTTCTTAAAATTTTTACCTTTGATTTATCTCTTGTTGGGTTACAGAATATGGCATACAGGGAAACTACATTCACGTGTACTTTCTGAAGCTTGCATAGGTAAGAATATCTTCCAGTTGCTTCACATGGGAATAGAACTTACTTCTGTAGCCTATTCTGAAGTTTATAGCGGCCCACTCTCTTTCCCCTGCCCTCAAATCCCCTGGACTCTACTTGCTTGTTTGTTTCATGGCATTTTTTGTTGCAAAGGAGAAAAAAATGAGACTATCTAATTTTGCTTTCCATGCAGGCAATCTGTGTTTTCTCTTCAAATAAAGGTGGGAATCTGTCTTAATCTGAGTCGTTCAAAAAATTTCCTGAGAATTATCTAGTTATGGATCTTTCCTTTTATTTTTGACTAGAACATAAAGAGCTATTCAATCTGCATACTCATCGTTTGGGGGGGTCAAGAAAGCTTTCTTAAAATGTCTTTGGTTATTGTTTTCATTTTAGCTATTATCTACTCTATCTCAGAAACTTCCAAAGTTATAATGTCATTGTTTTCATTTCTGAGTCTTTCACCTGCATTTCGGGAAAATATTCCAAGTCTGCCTGCCCTCAACACCCCTGATTTAATATTCCGTGGTGTCAACTTTTTATACACTAGGGTTTTCCCTGTGGCTCAGTAGTAAAGAATCCGTCTGCAGTACTAGAGATGCAGGAGACACGGTTTGATCTCTGGATTGGGAAGATCCCCTGGAGGAAGGCATGTATTGTTGCCAGGAAAATTCCATGGACAGAAGAGCCTGGTGGGCTACAGTCCATAGGGTTGCAAAGAGCTGGACCCGACTGAAGTGACTGAGCATAAACACAATCTTGCTCTTTTCTTTTTCCCCTCTGTAGTTTAATTCTACCAATTAATTTCATTTCATTGAAATGAAATCTGCATTTCATCGAAAGCCTTCCTTACTTCATCTGGGGCTCACTGTCATCTCATTTGGTTTTATCCTTAAACTCTTCTGTCTTCTTGTATCTTCCTGAAGACACAAGGAATTTTTCTAATTGTTCCATTTATAGGTTTGTTTTTCAGATTAATGGTTTGTTTTTCTTTCATTTTCTACATCTCTCAATTGGGAATATTTAGTCCAGGTGTTTAAAGGCAAGCAGAATGCACAGTCTGCCCTTGGATCCGCTAGCTGGTAAGACTAGCACTCACTCAGTTTCAGCATCTAGCAGGCATTCTTCTAGGACTGAAATGGGATCTTCTCTTACTTTTGTTCATTCATTTGTTCTTAATTAATTTTTACTGGAGTATAGCTGCTTTACAACGTGTTAGTTGCTACTGTCCAGCAAAATGAATCGGCCATACACGTACCTACATCCCCCCTTTAGGACCTCCTTCCCGTTCAGGTCACCACATGTACACTGCCGATACTACATAGCAGACAAACAACTAATGAGAACGTATTGTATAGCACAGGGATCCTCTGGTTTAACTGATGCTTCCGCTTTGATCCACTCTTTAAAACAGCGAGTCTTCGGTGGTAGAGATCCTTTAGAAGCTTACCATCTTATCGACTTTGTCCTAGTTTTTAAAGGATAGCACTTCTGTGTTTATAATCTGACCCTAGTCTCTGCATGTTCATGTCACTCCTTACACAGAACTTCCAGATTTAACAAATAAGGGTTAACTTGTCCAGAACTGATACCCTGTAGACTAGTTTCCTAGAAATAGAGATGGACTCTGGCAAAGTTCCAAAGAAACCAGTTAGGTTTAGTGTTTTTAGGGCAACGAATCCTGACCTATAGCGAAGGCTTAGACCCTAGAGTTCTCTCCTGACAGGAAAGAGGTTGGGGCTCCCGAAATTACGAATGCCTAGGTGGCAAATCTTGTGACATAGCCTATGATTTTCTTTGCCATACTCTATGTGTGTTAGTTGCTCAGTCGTGTCTGACTCTTTGCAACCCCATGGACTGTAGCACACCAGGCTCCTTTGTCCACGGGATTCTCCAGGCAAGAATACTGGAGAGGGTTGCCTTTTCCTTCTCCAAACAACAAACAATCCTGTGATCGCAATCCCAATGCAGAGACCTCATCCGTTCCTCCATACCAATCACAGGGGAAGGGCTGGCTGATCTGACATCAAACGATGGATGCTGAGGTGACAGGGTAGAGCTTGTGTCAAGGCTCTGCCATGTCATGTTGTTATTGGGTCTGGTCCCCAATTATACCAAGAGTGTAACAACAGTTCCCTAAACACAGAGCATCCAATGGAAGGGCAATGGGAGACCTGCACACCTGCTCTGCTCCTGTCTCTCTGAGTTTTCTCAGAGCAGCGTGGCCCTGGTAGGCCTGCTGTGAGTGCGGCCGACCAATTACTTCGTTAGCATGGCAGTTGTCCCAGCAAACCGGGCATCTCTCCAGGCCAATAACATGGCCTTCTGGAAGCAAGTCAGGGGGGTTGGAAAGAAATCAAAGACCAAGATGGGAGTGGGAAGAAAATGCTAGTGATACTGTGGTCAGCCTTCAGGATGGCTGGCTAGAGATCATTAGCAGGAACTAGCTTTGAACAATCCTTAGCAGTGGAACCCCTATGGGGTTAGGGCTCTCAGTGATAGAATTCCTTTGGTGGTGTGTGTGTGTATGATATTGAAAGTAATTACCTAACACACAGTGGACACTTCACTGAGAGGAAAGCTGAACTACTGCCCCTCATAAAATTCATGCAAAAAAAAATGAAAGGGGGCATCTTCCTTACAATGGGTGGAGGATGTGTTAGGAAAAGGCTGACTATTACAAAACAGGATAAAGTGAAAGTGAAAGTCACTCAGACTCTTTGATACCTCATGGACTATACAGTCCATGGAATTCTCCAGGCCAGAATATTGGAGTGAGTAGCCATTCCCTTCTCCAGCAGATATTCCCAACCCAGGGATCAAACCCACGTCTCCTGCACTGCAGGTGGATTCTCTACTTTCTGAGCCACCAGGGAAGTAAGAACCTGCCTGCAATGCAGGAGACCTGGGTTTGATTCCTGGGTCAGGAAGATCCCTTGGAGAACGAAATGGCAACCCACTCCAGTATGCTTGCCTGGAGAATCCTGTGGACAGAGGAGCCTGGCGGGTTACAGTCCATGACATCACAATAATCAGACACGACTTAGTGACTAAACCACCACCGAATCTATGTACAAGACAAGAAAAGTGGGCTTCCAAATTCTACCTCCCTCTTGCCTAGAAAATCCCATGGACGGAGGAGCCTGGTGGGCTGCAGTCCACGGGATCACGAAGAGTCGGACATGACTGAGCGACCTCACTTTCACTTTTCACTTTCATGCAGTGGAGAAGGAAATGGCAACCCACTCCAGTGTTCTTGCCTGGAGAATCCCAGGGACGGCGGAGCCTGGTGGGCTGCCGTCTATGGGGTCACACAGAGTCGGACACGACTGAAGCGATTTAGCAGCAGCAGCAGCCATGAGATGAAGATGGTAAAGGGGACAGTCCTTTACAATGGTGTCTGTGTGTGTTAGTCGCTCAGTCATATCCGACTCTTTGCAATCCCATGGACTGTAGGCCACCAGGCTCCTCTGTCCATAGAACTCTTCAGGCAAGAATACTGGAGTGGGTTGCCATGCCCTTCTGCAGGGGATCTTCCCTACCCAGGGATTGAACCTGGGTCTCCTACACTGCAGGCAGATTCTTTACCACCTGAGGTACCAGGGAAGCCCATAGAGTGGGGCGTCCTGTGTTGGATCTGTCTTGCACTACCAGATGGTCTGGGGGAGGGGGAGCCATTCCACTGTAACCCTCCTTCTGGTTCCTTCTGCCCCCTGGCAAATCCCACTGGGATACACCATCCAGAATTCATCCAAAGAATTGGCTGTCAACAGTAAATTGTAGGCTCTGAACTGACCAAGCCAACCAGGACAACTCTTCTACACAAGTCCCAGTTACTAGGAGAATCTGGGATCAACGCTGTGGGTCTGGGTCAGTCTTTACTCAATCCCGGTACTACAGCTACAGATGAAGAACTCTGGAACTGGAAGATGTGCACTTCCTAAGCTGTTCCTACAAGGGCCTCCCCCTGCCTGTTCTCAGGGAAGATGATCAGCACCAAGGGTGGTCACCCAACATCTACTCTTATCATCCTTCTGCCTCCCGAGATGGGAGGTCTACATTCCAAGTCCATATGAGTTGAAATGGAAGAGATTGTTGGCAGAGTGAGAGATGCTGCTTGAAGCCAGCCCTCTTTGAACTAGGGGGAGACAGGACAGGACTGAGAGCTAGACAGAAATCAAGTGTTTCCTTGACCAATTCTAATCCTCCAGGTTAGCTCTCCCAAAAAACAGACTCAACTCTTACAAGACTCCAAGGAAACTGGCTGGTCTCAGTGCTAAGTTCATTAATTTGGTCAAAGGCAAGGCTTGGACTCAGATCCTAAATCAGTGGAAGCAAAGAAGGTAGGAGCTGAATTCTGAATGCTGATGTGCTCAGACCCACCAGTTCTTTGCTTACCACTAATAAAGGTGCAACTGCAAGACTTGGATCCTAGTTCCCTGACCCAACAACTAAACAGTGACCTGGCAAGAGAGGACTGAAGTTAAGGTTCTGGCACATAATCTTGTTATTGGTCCCAGACCATACCCAGGGAGAAGCCTGGTACTTCCTTAATCACAGCTCTTAGAAAACCATCTCTCTCCCAGACTCTGACATCCAGCCCTTCCAGACCTCTGTGTGCTGCTCTGGAATGTATGGGAATGTTTCCTACCAGCCCAGGGTCTGAGAACTTTCTCCAATGCTCCACCGATGTGGTGTGAATGCTGCTTATCCATCTGTCCTTCCAAGTAGGTGACAATTCTGAAAGAAGGACACGGCCTCTGATCTGCTACAAGTGTTTGTCAGACCATGAGTACTCCATGCCTGCTACCCTAGCAGATATCTGAACTGAAGAATAGACAGCCAGCCTTTGAGTCAATGGAAGCCAGTCCACATTGCATACCAGCACCATCTTTAGCAGCAGTGGAGACTACAGTTTGTGCTCTGGTCAGACGGTTTATTTGTGGGCTGAACAATGGCCCCAAATGCACCCAGGTGCCCAGTCCCCATTACATGGCTTCTGCTCATGTTCATTTGCTCTTTAGTTCCCCGAGGGTGCTGGAGCCATGCCCTGGACTGCAGCCTGGTTCACTGCGCTGTGACAAACTGCCCTTTGCCATCTGCTGGCTGGTACCCTGCTTTAACCTGAATGGGCGCCCTGGAACCAGGAGGCTGCCACCTGCCTCTGGGCACAGCTGCCACCTAGCTGTTGCTGCGGGGCCTCCATGGGGCTTGTCTGGACCCATCAGATCAGATATGCGGAAGCTACACACCATCACCTCAGGGGGACCCCATGTTCAGGTGAGCCCTCATGGCACTCTAGTCCCATATTTTAAGTAGTCCTAGTTTATCCTCCTAAGTACATTGAACTTATGAATGAATGAATGAACTTACAAACTTATAAACTGAATCTCTAAAACTTTCATCAATATCAACTCAAATCATTTTATCAATCAGGCAATAAAGGCACAGGTCTTGTGGCCAATGAACTGATTAAGGGCATAGAAAACTAGTTCAGATCTTTCAAAAAGGAGTTGCAAAAAAACCCCCAAACAAACACAATCTAACTTAAGAGTAGGTTTATAGACAAAACATCCTATTTATTATGGCATTTGGGTACATTTTATCATGCTGTAGGGTGGGGCATCTAATTGTGAGTGAGCCACTGACCCGTGAATGTAATCTCACAGCAGCCCCACCTTGATCACATTTTCCAAACTCATTTTCACTCTCAGCCACTAAGTTGATATGGTGCCCTGGTTGCTACTTGTATTAGTAACCATTCGTAAGTAGCTCTAACATTTGTTGAATAAGTGGATGAATAGAAGAATGAATAAAGAAAGAAAGAAAACAATTTATAAATCCTCCAATGCAAACATTCACAGATTTTTAAAAGTCAGAAGTTGTTGATTCATGGGTACTGAGATCCAGGTTTGCTAGATGAAAAAGTTCTGGAGACCAGAACTGTTGTTACACAACAGTGAGAATGCACTTAATACTACTGAACTCACTCACAAATAGTTAGGATGGTAAATTCTATTATGTGTTTTTTACAGTAAAAAATTTAAAAAATATCACATCAAGTTTTGAAAATCAGAAATAAAATGTATAGAAAAGTTCAGAATATGTCTGTGGTAGCTATCTGAAACTCAATGAGGCCACTCCTAAACTTTCATCAGGGTAGCCCTGGCTTCTTCAGCTTTAATTTTCATATATAATTTGTTACTTATTTCTTAAATTCTTTTTTTTGGGGGAGTCTGTAATTGAAAGTTCCATTGTTTGATTTCTCATAGTTGGAGAATTTGATGGTTCCAATTATAAAAACAAAATAAGACAGACAATATCTGAGGGATATACTTACAGTAGAGAATGAGAAAGTGCTAAATTACACTGTGGTGTATAATTTTGGGGAATTTTTACAGTTGAAAGTAAAGCAGTTCTTGGTTTGCATAGGGTGGTGGCTGCCAACACAGGCTCTGAAGCCAGCTGAGTCAACACCAGCCCCAGCACTGACAAGCTCAATTTCTTTGTGCCACAGTTTCCTCATCTTCAGAAAAGGCTAATCATTTTTTAAAAGCTTAAAAATAATCATTTTAAAAAGCTTATGCAAAGATTTTACTTTGAATTTTACATAAGCAAGAATTTATTCCATTTTTACAAACTGAAAAACTAAACTTTACTTTTAACAACAGGCTCTAGAGTTTTAACAAGTAACTTCTCAATTACAGTAAGTAATAACTCTTCAGTACATAATTCTATAATCACCTATATATGATCCCCACATTCAAAAAACAACCACTGTTAACACTTGGTTGGTACATAACACATACCAAATATAATTATATTTTACCTTGTGTTTGGATCTCATTTTCTCTTTAATGTACCATGAGCATTTTCTTAAACTGATATATATTTTGAGATTTCCTGTTGGCTCAGATGGTAAGAAGCTGCCTGTAATGTGGGAGACTCAGGTTCGATCCCTGGGTTGGGAAGATCCTCAGGAGAAGGAAATAGCAGCATTCCAGTATTCCTGCCTAGAGAATGTCATGGACAGAGGAGCGTGGCAGGCTACTGTCCAGGGGGTTGCAGGGGTTGCAAAGAGTCAGACATGACTGTGCAACTAACATTTTAACTTTCACTTTTCGCACAATTCAGAATAAAATCCAAAGTCCTCAGCTTGGCCTACAAGCTCCCATGTGATCCCAACCTCCTGGTTTAAACTTGGCTCCTTTCCTTTCATCCCCCACCTTCCTCACTGAGTTCCAGACAGTGCTGAGCCTTCACTTGGCACTCCCGACATCCTCTCTCTAAAACCTCTTCCTCCAGATTTTTACAAGGCTCACTCCCTCACCTTCTTCATGCTTCATCTTCTAGAAGGTGAAAACTGTATGTAAAGTAGCAACTGCTATCTATTCCTTTGCCTTATTTTTCATCACAGCATTTACCACTAGTTCATACGTTATAACAGATACGAATGGTTAAGGCCTGTTTTTCCCAGTACAATCTTAGTGTCGCAAGGAAAATATTTTGTCTATCTTGCTAGCTGTTTTATCTCTAGACATTAGGTCCTAAACAAACACTTGCTAAACGAATGAATTTGGCTCTAATTTGTAATTTCGTGACTGCACTGAACTCTGTTGCATAGGTATCGCTTAATGTTGCTAACCCTTTGCTTTGAGACATCCTAAATTGTACTGTAGGGACTTCTCTAGTGGTATAGCAGATAAGACTCCATGCTCCCAAGGCAGGGGGCACCGGTTCAAGCACTGGTTGGGGAACTGACATCCCATATGCCACAGGTGAAGCCAAAAAAAATTTTTTTTTTGCTATGGATATGCTCAAATATATTCTTTTAAATACTCTTGGATTGTTCCTTCAAGGTGGAATGAATGCAGCAGCTTCCTAACCATTCCCGCTTCCTCTTCCCATGGGGTGTCTCACAGTGAGACTCCTATCACACTCCTTTCCTTAGACCAAAGAGACAGAAGCCCAAACTCTGAACCCAAATCTTTCCATACACACTCAGTCCCAGTCACTGCTCAGAAATATACTTGCCACTTTAACCAAGTTGCTGCACCTATCATTTTCTCTAATTTTGCTTTGGTCTATGTAGTTCTGCCTTACAGAATATATTCCTGTTTCTTTACCTGCCTAAATTACATCCATCTTTCATGTCCCCCACAAGTCCCTTCTTTTTTCTTCTTTTTTTACATCTTACTCTTTTTTTTTTTTTTTGGCCTCTCTGGGTACCATGTGGGATCTAGTTCCCCGACCAGGGATCAAACCTGTGCCCCCTTGCATTTGGAACCTGGCGTGTTAGCCACTGGACCCCCAGTGAAGTCCTCCCCAACCAGTTCCTTCTGGTTCTGTCTTGCCTTCCTTGAATCTAGTACCTATGATCTCTCACTTCTTTGAATTGTTCTGCTCTTCTTCATACCTATCACCCAAGAGAGCCCTTGACCATCAGCCACGTTCCAGTACCTACCATGCTGTAGAAAGCAATGTGCAATTTCCTGAGGCATGAAAGCCTTTTTGTCCCCTCCTTTCTCAAAGTCCTAGGCAGTTCTAGCCATAAAATAGCAAATATTTTCTAACTTAACCCTATTGCCAAAAACTCATGGAGATGAGAGTGCTTTGAGGGGAGAAACAGAATTAGTTCTGATCAAATATTTCCATCTTCCCATATATTTGGTTTGTAAATGATCTAACCACTATTCTTCCACAAATAACTTTAATTCTTAAATTTCTACTCACAATCTTTATTAAACCACCATAAGAAATATGTTTCTGATGAATTTGTGGTTTTGCCTCAGGCTTTGGCTTGTCTTAATATAATATTATTAAGCATGACATTATTTATAAAGAAATATTTCCTTCAGAAATTATTATAAAACCACAACAAATGGTATCTAAGTTATAGAGATTGAATATATGGGATTTGGCATGTCAGGAAAATCACCATGTGTGTCTTTCCTCTTTTCCATTTTCAAACATGAGAAATCAAGTTAAAATGAATGAAAAGGTCTACACGAAAGGAAAAATAATTTGAAATGGTGCAATGGGGAGGAAAGATGTACGTGGAAGACTGGGAAGAAGTTCTCTCTCTGTGATGCTGCTGCTGGGAACTCTAGGCTGAGTACTCAGCTGGGGTATGAGAGTAGCAATATAGAGTGTGAGTCCAAAGTCACATCCCTTTGCTTTTTAATCTCAATAGCTTACATTCTTCCCAGGTGGCACAGTGGTAAAGAACCCACCTGCCAAGGCAGGAGACGCAAGAGGCTCAATTCAATTCCTGGATCAGGAAGATCCCCGGGGTGAGGAAATGGAACCCACTCCAGTATTCTTGCCTGGAGTATCCCATGGACAGAGGAGCCTGGCAGGCTACATACAGCCCATGGGGTAGCAAAGAGTTGGACAAGACTGAGCACACAGCACACACAACTTACATTCTTAACACCAAGCCTCAGGTCTTTTTCTCCACCCCTACATGCTTTCTGGTTACCTGGACTCAAGAGCCTCCAAAGCCCCTAGGGCACCCTGGCAAAGGGCTACTCACCATCCTCCTCGAAGAGCAGCCCCATGTGTCCATGTGCCTCGGCTTCCTTCTTCCCACCGTCAATTTTGATGACTTGAGCAATCTTAAAACATCGTTCATAGAAGTGGTTTCTAACCCACTTGTCTTCAGAATTATTGAAGTAACAGGCCAGAGCATACAAGTTATTATAGACCTCTTCAAAGTATTCTTCAAAGAGAGAAAAACATCAGAAAATGCATTAGAAAAATGTCTCAAGGCACATCTCTTAAAATGGCAAACCAATATAGTGACATTTAGTTTCTATTTTTCTTTAAAAGCATGATTAACTATTTAAAAACTGGAAATGTAAAAATTAATGTGTTTTAACTATTAAACTAGTTATATTAATTAAAGGATGTACACATGAGAAAAACAAAAAAAAATCTTTTGAAGCGCTTAGACTGATATACTCTTTGGTTGATATAGTAGTCTTTATATAAGACAAAAACAGAATGGTGTCTGCTAGCAATGGGCTCAGTTCTTTTGGAATAAATGACTATATGGTATCAGCAAGTACTTATCCCACTGAAGATTTGAAAAGTATTTAGAGATTCCAGAGAATGCAATGTTTCCTAACCATGGCAAAAAGATAAAGGAAGAAAGCAGATGAAATCTAAAAATATCAAGGTATTTTCACCCAAAAGAAAAAGTAAGCATGCAGCTTATAGACAGATACAAGAAATGATGATCACTGTATGTTCCATACACTTTACAGCACCGTTCCTGACAGTACAAGTTACTAGCAATGTTAAGAAACAGTAGATTTCTAGCATGATCTTTTCTATGGGTATCTTCTTCTGCTGAAAATGTGTTAATACTAGTCATCTCTCTCACTCAGGAAGTTACTAGTTTATTAGCTGTCAGTTTATTAAATCCCTCTTTTTTTCCCCTAAAGTGGCAAATATCTGACCTATTTGTACACACAAAAAATATACTGATAAACTATGAACCAGTCTTACAAACTTCATTGCAAACAGTCATAAACTTAAACAAAAATGTCTGTGCTAAATGGTACTTCTCTCTTGTAGATTTCATTCTATTGGTGGACATGAAAAAATACATAATCTTTGCATTTCTTTGCATTTGTGCTAAAAACACAGTCATAAGTAAATGGTAGGGTATGGATTACCCTTCCAAGGACTTTTTACAGCAATCACTATCTGTTGGAATTAAGTGATATTAATTGCTCACTACTATCAGAAGAGTCAATCTATATATGCCTGAAATAATTACAATTATGAAAAGCATTACATATTGCCCACTGGTACTCCTATATGATTAAAGTCAAAAGGCTGAGAAAAAATTGACAATAGGCTGATTACAACAAAAATTAACTTTTGAAAACTGTACATAAGTCACTCCAATGTTCCCAAAGAAATTTAAGACCTACGTAATGTCAGCTTTTACACACTGTGTGTGCTGTGCTGTGCTCAGTCGCTCAGTTGGGTCCAACTCTTTGCACACCCATGCAGCCTGCCAGGCTCCTCTGTCCATGGAAATTTTCCAGGCAAGAATACCGGAAAGTGTAAGTGAAAGTCGCTCAGTCATGTCCGACTCTTTGCAACCTCTTGGACTATACAGTCCATGGACTTCTCCAGGCCAGAATACTGGAGTGGGTAGACTTTCCCTTCGCCAGGGGATTTTTCTAACCCAGGGATCAAACCCAGTTCTCCCACATTGCAGGCGGATTCTTTACCAGCTGAGCCACAAGGAAAGCCCAAGAATACTAAAGTGGGTTGCCATTTTCTCCTCCAGGAAATCTTCTTGACCCAGGGATCTAATCCATATCTCTTGCGTGCCCTGCATCGGTGGGTGGATTCTTTATCACTATGCCCCCAGGGAAATCGCTACTTCATAATTCCATAGGAAATTAAGATTTATCTCAAAATAAGTTTTAGAACTAAAAATTAAAGTTAAAATACATTCTCCCTATTCCCCAGTTTTGAAGGAACTGGAGATTCTGCAGAGACTTTCTCCCTTTTAAAGGTTATTCACAATAAGCAATAGCTTAGGTGAAAAGTAGGGGGTAAAACCCTGAGCAATTTATTTAAAAGAAATACTCTCATTTCAGAACTGATTTCTCTTGTGCTTTATCTTTCCATTCTGGACCTGTGCCTAATATGAATAGAGCATTAAAATCTGTTTTGTAATATTTTATATTCTTACTCATATATAGTGACTGAAAGTGAAAGTGAAGTTGTGTCCGACTCTATGTGACCCCATGGATTGTAGCCTGCCAGGCTCCTCCACCCACGGGATTTTCCAGGCAAGAGTACTGGAGTGGGTTTCCATTTCCTTCTCCAGAGGATCTTCCCGACCCAGGGATCGAACACTGGTCTCCTGCACCGCAGGCAGACTCTACCATCTGAGCCACCAGGGAAGCCCACATACACAGTGATTAGAGAGCTGGTATTTTTAAAACCTGTGAATAAAACGTTTCGTATCTTCCATTTTAGAAAGTCACACAAAGAGCTTTAAAAAAATATGTATGCAAACCTAAAATAATTTTCCATTTTTCAGTAATTAAGCTTTAATAGAAAAACAGTTTCCAACATTTGATAAACTTTTTGGTTTTGCTTAGAAGCTATTTAGATTACATATTTAAAGACTACTTGTCAGCTAAGCTATTCTTCTATGGAAAAATTGAAAGTTTTGAACCTTTGAATAATACAAACACATGATTTATACCCTTTACATTCTAAACAGCCTTTTCTCCTTGCTTGCACAACATTTTCTCAAATTGTCAGCAGCTATATTAATAAGATGAAAATCAATTTTATTGTTGATTTATTTCTTAGACCAATATTCACTATGCCACCTTAAAAGGAGATCTCATGATGAAATAAATTTGGAAAGTGCTCCTACTAATTTCTCTCTTTCAGTGAAACACACGATACATTAACATGTCAAAGGCTCTGATAAGTCCTGCAACAAACCAACCTGCTTAATGTATATGTTAATTCACATGGTTGTTTCTCAAACTTATTTCACCAGACACTCACTTTTGTTTTTCTTTATATAAACTGTATAAACATCCAGTGGGACTCTGCTTGAGTAAAACATACTTTGGGTATCTTAAATAAATGTTATTAGAGAAAAAAACTGCTGCTTAACCGTTGACAATAATTTAAAGTCAAGTGTAAATAATGTTTGAATTATCTATTGATTCGGTTACCCATTACCATTATTGCCATCTCTTCCTCAGCCCCATGGGGCACCAGGCCCTAATCATGTTACAGATGGTACAGAGATGACTCACATTGGGTCATATAAGAATGGTATCAGGGACAAAGAAATACTATGTAACAAATGGAAAATGATCCAAAAAGAATGCTCGGCTTTCTTTAAACAGTTCTTTGCTATAAAACAGAAAATGATATTTTGAAAAGTAATTTAAATAACTCTGGGTTTCTGCTTTGTGAGTCTCAAGAGACAGAACTGACCTGAGATGACTATTGTTAGTTCCATAGCTTTGATTAAATGAACTTCATTGTGACCCTAGAGTGACGGTCTTTCCAATGAGAAGCAATAAGAATACTCAAAGATACGATGCTGCTTCAAGATAATTGTCTCCGATTCCACAACCATATGGGGTGAAATCGTCCAGGAACTATTAACAGATTTCTATATTCTAGATTAAGTGTGTGGTATACATGGGTTTTAAGATTTAGAATTAATTCAAGTTAATAAGAGTTTCTATACATATTCCCTGCACTACTTTCTAGGACATTCTTAAATTACAGTTTTTCTCCTATAAAGTTCATGTGTTAAATGTGAAAAAATTACACATTTCTTTTTAAAGAAGCATATAAATGTTTACTTGTCCTTCAACTGATGTATTTCCAATAATTTTTTTTGCAATAATTTTAACTTTTTGTATTTTAACCAGGCAAAAGCCACAGCATTTTGAAGTCAATAACCCTACAGAAGAGTTGTTCTGAGCAAGAAGTAATTTTATTCCATTTATCAAATAGAACCTTAGTTACCAAGAACATGTGACAAACTACTCAGTAAGAAAAATATTTCATTACTTGTACATGTGTATAAGACATTGGCTATTATGAAGCTTGGACTTTTTAAATTGGGGGGATTGGAGAATCATTTTAATTTATATATAATATAATTACTTTTTCAAATAAAGTATTTTTCTACCTTCAAATAGATTATTTAGCATTCTAGTTTCTTTATAATTATAAAATGCTTTATAAGTTTCTTTTATGATACTTTATGACTACTGATGTGTTTGGCCTAAATTTATACTATTATGCTACTAAAATGAATGCTTCTATTTAAAATGTTTAATGAATCAAATTAATTCAACTTGAAAAAAATGACTTATAAACAAATTTTATCTTGATCAATTCTATTTTCAGTGTAAATATCACCTCAGAATTTGGGCCTGACCTAGAAAATAAGTTTTTTTACAGTAGCATTTTAAAATTTAAAACAGTTAATTTCTTGAGAATGTATATGTAAATCACATTTTAAAATTTACCAAAGGACTCTTTTCAAAGTCAATTCTGTAGTTAAATATTTTCATTACACAAATAATCACCGCTTATCTACGCATACACACATACACACACAAGTTCACTTACGTATTGTGCTGTCCAATGAAATAGAGACATTTTCATGGTGGAGCTTAAAGCTTCTCTCTTTTTGAGTCCAGTGGTATTTTCACACAAAAAATGTCAAAGAAGAAGACAATTGAGAATACTAAATGTATATGCCAAATTTGGGGATTTCCTTTCCTTGATTGTATAAAATGACCAATTCTGGACATGTAACTAAGAAATACTTATGACAGTGATATCATATAACTGTAGTAGATTGAAACATATTGACCTTCCGGAAAAATTTACAATATCAAAAAAGGAATTAATGAGATGATGTGATAGAAAATAAAAAATTAACAATTTTATTCATAACTATGGATTATAGACTTTTCCTGTCTCCTCACAATTCACTAATAAAAATTCTCTGATAGAAATTTTAAGCATAGAACTTAAGGATAAAACCTTCAAATTCCATTCTATAAATACTAGAAAATAAGTTTAACTGGCAAATTACAATACTCTGCAAAGGGCTCCTCAGTGAAAGTCAATATTCAGATTACGTATAAAGAAAAAAACTATATAAAGATGTCTAATTAATGACACCAAAGATTTTAATACTTTGGGAAGCCCTGGAGATGTTACTAGGTGCTATTTGTTTAGTGTCTACCCAGGCTTAGAGTGACATCGCCAGGACGGCCATGTGTCTGGGCACTCTTGTGGGTCAGCATTCTCTACTGTCCATTCCATGAAGATGCTTGGTTGACTAGGCTGAATTGTGCTGAGGTGTCCTAATGGTCTTAAATTCACATATGAAGCAACTGGGGACTTGCCCTCAGGTGCTCCCTGTTCTGGTTTCGGTGGTGCTGTTTCCCCAAACCCCTCCACGTACCTTTCCTTTCAGCTGTCTCAGCCCTGGTCAGGTAGTAGTAGAAGTGATCCAGCTTGTCGGGCTGCTCTTCCAGGGGTCTCTGTGCCCAGGACAGGGATCGGACCCTCGCAGCCTCCCTCAGGGCACCCCACTTCTCTGTCAGAGCGAAGAACTCGGTAAAGGACTTATGATAACCATCCCGCAGCATCTCCACACAGACGTTCTTCGTGTACGAGTTCCGGTAACTGGGAATAAGAATCAGAACACTGAACTCGTTATTTTAATCCTTCAAATCGTTTGATTTTTTTGATCCTATAATAATTAAAGGTTGGATCATGCTGCCTTTTTTTTTTCCTCAGTGAAAGGGCTGAAAGCTATCTCGACCTCAAACACTTATAATTGAACAACTCCAGTTTAATGAAAGATGCCAAGAGCTATCTAAATATAGTAATTTTAGGGAAATTACATTATAAATATATCAGTTCCAGAGCTGAGCTCCCTTTGATAAGGACAAATAAGCTAGCTGACAGATGTCTCAGTCCATTTGGGCTGATGTAGCAGAGTATGAAGTCCATAGGGTCGCAAAGGGTCAGACACGACTGAGCAACTGAACAACAGAATACCACTAACTGAGTAGCTTATAAACAACTGAACTTTATTGCTCACAGTTCTGGAGGCCAGAAGTCTAAGACCAAGGCTCCAGGAAGGTTGCCCCTTCTGGTTCATAGCCTGAACTTTCTAGTTGTGTCCTCATATAATGTAAGAAGCTAGAGCACTCTCTGGAGCCTCTTTTATAAGAGCACTAATCCTATTCATGGAGCTATTTCAAATCCTGAAAGATGATGCTGTGAAAGTGCTGCACTCAATATGCCAGCAAATTTGGAAAACTCAGCAGTGGCCACAGGACTGGAAAAGGTCAGTTTTCATTCCAATCCCAAAGAAAGGCAATCCCAAAGAATGCTCAAAATACTGCACAATTGCACTCATCTCACACACTAGTAAAGTAATGCTGACAATTCTCCACAGAGATGTTATGGGGAGGGAGGTGGGAGGGGGGTTCATGTTTGGGAACACATGTAAGAATTAAAGATTTAAAAATTAAAAAAAAAAAAATAAACACGTTAACAAATTTTAAAAAAAAAAGAAAAAAGAAAATTCCCCAAGCCAGGCTTCAGCAATATGCGAACCGTGAACTTCCAGATGTTCAAGCTGCTTTTAGAAAAGGCAGAGAAACCAGGGATCAAATTGCCAACATCCACTGGGTCATGGAAAAAGCAAGAGAGTTCCAGAAAAACATCTATTTCTGCTTTATTGACTATGCCAAAGCCTTTGACTGTGTGGATCACAATAAACTGTGGAAAATTCTGAAAGAGATGGGAATACCAGACCACCTGATCTGCCTCTTGAGAAACCTATACGCAGGTCAGGAAGCAACAGTTAGAGCTGGACATGGAACAACAGACTGGTTCCAAATAGGAAAAGGAGTGCATCAAGGCTGTATATTGTCACCCTGCTATTTAACTTCTTTGCAGAGCACATCATGAGAAATGCTGGGCTGGAAGAAACACAAGCTGGAATCAAGATTGCTGGGAAAAATATCAATCACCTCAGATATGCAGATGACACCACCCTTATGGCAGAAAGTGAAGAGGAACTAAAAAGCCTCTTGATGAAAGTAAAAGAGGAGAGTGAAAAAGTTGGCCTAAAGCTCAACATTCAGAAAACGAAGATTATGGCATCTGGTCCCATCACTTCATGGGAAATAGATGGGGAAACAGTGGAAACAGTGTCAGAGTTTGTTTTGGGGGGCTCCAAAATCACTGCAGATGGTGACTGCAGCCATGAAATTAGAAGATGCTTACTCCTTGAAAGGAAAGTTATGACCAACCTAGACAGCATATTCAAAAGCAGAGACATTACTTTGCCAACAAAGGTCCGTTTACTCAAGGCTATGGTTTTTCCAGTAGTCATGTATGGATGTGAGAGTTGGACTGTGAAGAAGGCTGAGTGCCGAAGAATTGATGCTTTTGAACTGTGGTGCTGGAGAAGACTCTTGAGAGTCCCTTGGACTGCAAGGAGATCCAACCAGTCCATTCTGAAGGAGATCAGCCCTGGGATTTCTTTGGATGGAATGATGCTAAAGCTGAAACTCCAGTACTTTGGCCACCTCATGCAAAGAGTTGACTCACTGGAAAAGACTCTGATGCTGGGAGGGATTGGGGGCAGGAGGAAAAGGGGATGACAGAGGATGAGATGGCTTGATGGCATCACTGACTCAATGGACGTGAGTCTGAGTGAACTCCAGGAGTTGGTGATGGACAGGGAGGCCTGGCATGCTGCGATTCATGGGGTTGCAAAGAGTTGGACACAACTGAACTACTGAACTGATTAACTGAATCCTATTCATGAGTGCCCCACCCTCATGACCTAATCACTTCTAAAAACCCCATCTACCTACACTTCCAGGGAATGGGATTTCAATATATGAATTTTAGGAACACAACATTCAGACCATAGCAATTGACAATAACCAAAAATACTTAATAAGTTACCCTCCCACCCAAACAACACAAAAAGCCAGTAACGCAAACAAAATTTAAATGTGTCACTGAATATCAAATCAAAGCTCTATTAAGTGGCTTCCCTGTATGTTATGAAGGTTCATTCATTCATTCATTTATGCAGAAAGAGTTTATGGATATCTCTTGCTAAATATATTTTAAAAATTATTTTCAGTTAGGATTAAGTGAATGACGTGTTAGATTACTACTTCATTTCTAACAATAATAAATCATATGCAAAGAGATAAAATGACAATTGAAAGTTGTTGTTGTTATTTTTCAGTCGCTCAGTCGTGTCTGACACTTTGCAACCCCATGAACTGCAGCACTCCAGGCTTCCCTGTCCCTCACCGTCTCATGTCCATTGAATCAGTGATCCCATCCAATCATCTTGTCCTCTATTGTCGTCTTTTCCTCCTGCCTTTAATCTTTCCCAGCATCAGGGTCTTTTCTAATGAGTCAGCTCTTTGCATTAGATGGCCAAAGTATTGGAGTTTCAGCTTCATCATCAGTCTTTCCAATGAATATTCAGGGTTGATTTCCTTTAGGATTGACTGGTCTCATCTCCTTGCAGATCAAATACACTATTCAAACAATTGAATAGTGTATTTATTTATTCAATCAATAGCTATTGAGTTTCCTATTAAGTGCTAGGCACTGTTCTAGATCAAATAGAGTCAATACCCTTGTGAGGTGTATATTCTAGTGGAAGAACACAACCAACAAATAAGTAAACAAATCATAAATAATTTCAGAGCATGAACATTGTTATATAAGGAAATAAAGAGTTATGGAATAATAGCTGTGTGGTGGCTATTAATCTATTAAGCAAGTAATCAGAGGCCAAATGATATCACTTTTTACTAATTATTTTACATTTTTAAATAGGGGACAATTAAATATTTAGAACTGACAAGATGTGATATTACTATCAATAAACATTTCAGTGTGGAGTGGTTACAGTCTAGAATTAAAACCCCTGAGGTTCAGGCCATTTCTTCCTAACCTTTCAGGACTTCACTTCTTCTCATCTGTGAAATATATATATTAATCTTTGCTATACCTATATCACAGGATTCTTCTAAGAACCAAGCAAAAATATGTACATGAATATTCTCTGAGAAACATGATGAAGTCCAGCAACACACTCACCCTATAGAGTTTAAAAAGCAAACAAAACAAAAATGCCCAGGTGCCATACACCCAGAATTTTTTACTCAGTGGATCAGCTTTGCTCTAGAACTAAATACATACAGTGATAAGGAAGGGAGTAGGAAGAGGGAAGTTAAAAAAAGGGGAGGGCAGAACCCATATTGTGGAGACTTCAGAGCACCGTAATAGTTTGGACTCCAAGCTAAGAGTGGGATAGAGTCATAGACGTGTTTGAGTCTGGGAAATGACTCAGTGAGATTGTACTCAGTTCAGTTCACTCACTCAGTCGTGTCTGACTCTTTGCGACCCCATGAACTGCAGCACACCAGGCCTCCCTGTCTATCACCAACTCCCGGAGTCCACCCAAACCCATGTCCTCTGAGGCGGTGATGCCATCCAACCATCTCATCCTCTGTTGTCCCCTTCTCCTCCTGCCCACAATCCCTCCCAGTATCAGGGTCTTTTCCAAGGAGTCAGTTCTTTACATCTGGTGGCCAAAGTATTGGAGCTTCAGTTTTAGCATCAGTCCTTCCAATGATGATCTCCTTTAGGATGGACTGGTTGGATCTCCTTGCAGTCCAAGGGACTCTTAGGAGTCTTCTCCAACACCACAGTTCAAAAGCATCAATTCTTTGGTGCTCAGCTTTCTGCATTGGGTTGGCCAAAAATTATTTTGAGTTTTTCTATAAGCTGCATGGAAAAACTCAAACAAACATTTCAGCCAATCCAATATATTAGAAAAATTACTTGGAAGTGGATTCGCAACTGAATTGCAATCCTCCTCAACCTAGTGGCCAATGCAAGGCACCTACTGTTACAGGACTAGTCCATAAAGAGAGTAAGGAAACCACATTCCCAGGTCCACAAGTCAAAGGCCACCATCTTGTCAAAACAATGACCAAAAATATTTGAAATGGAGAAGAGAGAAGCAAGCACAGATTTTTGCTTCTGCCCTCTGGCCGAGAGTGTGGAGAAGGAAAGCGTGAGATGTAAGGTGAGTCAGGTTGTGTCTCTCCCTCCCCTCCCCACCGCCCCAACACAGGGCATGGAAAGGCAGCAAAAGTCACTGCAGACAGCTTCTGATTAGAAGAAAACCCAAACAGCCTGCATGATGTGCCATGGCCCCTGGACAGTATGGGTCAAAGACTGTGAATTGTCTGGTGACCTCCGTGTGTGACATCAAAGTTAATGGGAAGAGAGGGCTGGGGTGTCTGCCCTCTGTCACTGGCCCTAGCAAGGGCGTGTGTGCGAAAAGGCTGTCGGATGTGCTGCCCACCTGGGACTGAATGGGGACACAGCTGCAACTCTGCGAGTAAGCAGCACTGGCGTGCTCCTGAAAGAGGCAGGTCAGCATATTTCAAGAGCTGACAGAAAAGGATGAATCAAGCGCATCAGTGACAGAGCCCTGGACAGCACTCCAGAGGTTAGGAACCCATTCAGTTCCAAGGAAGAGAAAACCTGGCTCATGGTGCTTTCCAAACTAGAAGTTTGTACTGCTCACAGCACAAGATGCCAAAGGTAGGCAGCTGTTAGCCTTGGTTCTGTGGCCTGGCGAGTTCAAGGCCTGTGCTTCAGGGATTATTTCCTGCCTGTCCCTGGTCACTGGAGGGCTGCCCCAATCCAGACATCAAGTCCACCTTCCAGCCAAGAGGAAATGGGATAGGCGGGTGACATCAGCTGTGTCTTTCTCTATTACTGGGAATATTTTTATTCCTGCAACTACTATTGGAATTCCACTTTGTTCCCTTGGTGAGAACTGTGTCACGTGGCCATCCCTGGCTGCAAAGACTAGAAAAACAAATATCCTGTCTATTTGGAGGCACACTGTTGCCTCAAATGAAACTGGAATTGGGTTAGTAAAGTGAGGAGAAATGGATACCAGGCAAGTTTAGAGTCTATCACAAGGTCCTAGATCAAGATCTGGGAGTAAATGCTGACAAGCCCCCTCTCCTGAGCTTGCCAGATAAACCTGGGCAGGATACCCAGTAAAATCCGAATATCAGATAAACCACAAATGGTTTTTTGTATTAGTGTATCCTGAATATTGCATGGGAATACTTATACCGAAAATAGTTTCAGTTTTTTGAAATTTGAAGTGCATGTTGTATTTTTATTTGCTAAACCTAGTAACCCTGTTTCTTCCTACCTGGCATCAGTGCTGTGTTCTTGGTATCAGTGTTGCGTTGTTTCTATATAGGAACACAGGGTGATGGGAAGGAGTGTAAGAATCTGAATAGCCTGAGAAATCACTGAATTGGACTGACTTTACCTAAGAGGGACGAGGTCGGATTTTTACATTAGGGAGAATCAAGGCTTAGGACCAGGAATTATAATTAGTGATAAAAAAAAAGACATTTAACTTAGCATCCTTGAGCTTGTGACTCTGAAATTCACACTAGGTCCAAGAGAATGGCTGGGAGGAGGGTAGAACCGGGAGCAGGGAGAAGAGGCAGGAGACACTGGTGTTCATGGACAGAGAGACCATGGGACTAACTGAAGTTAAGGCAGGGGAACACACAGCAGTAGGTGGATTTGATACATATTCAGGATATAAAAATACTGACTACTTGGTGACTGAGTGGATGTTAGGGTTGATGGAAGGAGAAGAGCTATGATGACAATAAGATTTTGGGGGTGGGCAGTTGGTAATTTATTAAAGCGTATGCATGTGTGCTAAGCTGCTTCAGTATTGTCCAGCACTTTGTGACCCCATGGGCTGTAGCCCACCAAGCTTCTCTGTCCATGGGGATTCTTCAGGCAAGAATACTGGAGTGGGTTGTCATGCCATCTTCCAGGTCTTCGCAACCCAGGGATCGAGCCATGCCTCTCATGTCTCCTGGAGGCCGGTTCATTACCCCTCGCGCCACCTGGGAAGCCCAATTTGCTAAAGAGGGGAACACAAAAGGATGACTAGGTTTGGGGAAGGGTAACAAGCATGGGTTCAGATAACTTGAGTTTGAGGAACCTGAAGTGGACATCCAAGAGGTACCCAAAAGATAGTCTGGCGGATGGTGAGGAAGTTTGAGAGGTCAGGGGGCTGGAAATCCAGCCTTGCTTCAAACAAGCACTGACACACAGAGAATAAGTTTATGGTTATCAAAAAGAGAAGGTGGTGGGGGGGGATAAATTAGGAGTTTGGGATTAATAGATACACACTGCTGTGTATAAAACAGACCAGCAACAGGGACCTATTGTGTGGCACAGGGAACTATATTCAACATCTTGTGATAACATAATGAAAAAGGATCTGAAAAAGAATATATATATGTGTTTGTGTGTGTATAAATTATGAATAAAAATTAGATCATCGATTTAAAACAGTGGTCCCCAACTCTTTTGGCACTAGGGATGATCAGTTTTGTGGAAGACAATTTTTCCATAGACCAGGGGGATACAAGGGATGGGGAATGGCTATAAATACAGATGGAGCCTCGCTTGCTCGCTCACCTGCCGCCCACTTCCTGCTGTGTGGCCCAGTTCCTAATAGGCCACAGACTGGGACTAGTTCTTGGCCCAGGGGTTGGGGATCCCTGATATAAACAGTAGAAACAAACTGTCAGGAGGCCATCTCAGTGCTCGTCCCAGCCGGGACAGAAACGCAGAATGTCACTCATTGAGGGTGCAACATCACTCCTTGAGGGTGCTTGGGGTGGATTTGATCCGCTCAGCATCTAGCTCCACATCCGCAGTACTCTGAAGTATTTTTGGAAATGGCACATCATGTGTCATCTTGGTGGGACCTGATTTCAAAGACTCCCTCCCACATTAAGCCACTGGTCTCTCTCCCAGCATTCTGAATCTTGAAGCAAGAGACTCAAAGAGGTAGAAGGTTTTCGGAGTTCAGTCCACCTGGCAGCAACATCCTGACAAGAGTTGAAAGCGGTTCTGACTACCTAGATCCTTCCAAGTGTCCCATGTCTTTTCCTTTTCTTCTGAGCCAGGTTTTCCCCTAAATTCAGCTAGTTACCAAATATCTTTCTAATAAAATCATTTCCACTCTACTTCGTCAGACTCTGTCTCTGCGTCTGTGACCAAAGAACGTGAACTGATTCAGAAGGGATTGTCTTGGTACCCAAGACAGCTCCAAACATCCATGATATATAACTGGTATCAATTTTTAAAATTTTTAGTACATTTTTAAAAAAGATCATTCTTTGCAAAAAATATTTCAAATAGGATGTATTTAGAAAGTATACATGACTATTCTGACCTCAACTCAATTTTACACACACATTTGTGTACACATACACACATACATGTATGACATTCTTAAAGCCTCATTACTAATATTTTAGAACCAGAAAGCGCAATTAATGCTTTACTAAATAGGTTCCTATTTAAACATTCACAGTTAATGCATAACATTTCTTTTAAACAGAATAATTTTTAATTTTTAAAATGAATTTGCTATCTGAAAATAAAAATGTATGTCAATTTCTACTATTATATGTGAATTTGTCAGGTTTTACATTTTCTAACAGGCAAAGTTTACTTGATTTACAAAAAGGAATTTTAAAAAATGCAAACAGAAACATAAAGAGAATTCAAATTCACTATTTTACTTCTCTCATTTGGACATGAAGTTATTAGTCTTTGGTTTTATTTTTATATTACAACAAATACTTATCTAAATTAGAATATGCCCTTTTTCAGCATTAGAATAAGAAAAATATCATTGACCTGAAATCACCCTGATGGATGAAAACTGAGAATTCTGGTAAAATTTCTGGAACGTTTCAATATTACGGAATTTGAGGAGAGTCCTCTTGACAGAAAAGAGGCCATTCATAGAAACAGAAGTTGTGACATTCACAGATATGCTGAACATCTAAAGTCTATATCCTAAGGAAGATCTTTGCCACTGCAGGTGCTTAAGGCGTAACCGGGCTAAGGGATGCAGCTGGAGAAAAGTGGTTTTAAAACTGGAATTAAGTGGTCATGCATTTCATATGGGTTTTTATTACTATTTAAATGCATTATTCAATGGAGATTCTAAATATTTTGAATTTACAACAAATTTTCCCTTTATGGGAGGGGGTGGGAGGAAGGCCCAAGAGGGAGGAGATATATGTAAACATACTGCTGATTTGTTTCACTGTTCAGCAGAAACTAGCACAACATTATAAAGCAATTATACTCCATAAAAAAAGAATCTATATACTGGAAGAAAGTAAACCTGAACAATCCAACACAATTCTATAGCAGCTGAATGTGTGAAGATGCTGGGAAATGGACAGCTTTCTATTAAAGGGCCACGGAGATATTTTATCATTTTTAAATTCTGCCTTAAACCATTTTGAATAGCTACTATTCACAGAGCATGTACTATGTGTCAGACATCATTTCTAAATCACACGATAACTCTAAAAATACGACTTCCATTTTTACAGATAAAGAAACCCTCTTTGGTGAGGTTTTGGCTTGCCCACAGTCATACATGATAATAACTGGCTGGGGTGGCTTTCATAATCAGGTTTCTCTGATTACAAATTCTGAATTTTTTTCACTTTATCACATTGCCCCCGATTATATCAAATAACGTTAATTTTCTTCTTCTCTTCCTCCTTCACACATTTTTTTTTGTTACCTGTATTGATTGTTGAGAAATTTGACATCATTATATAATTATGATGTGACTCCAGTTAGAAAGCCATTGTCTTTTGGGAGGAACATATACACACTACAATATATAGAATAAGCAACAAGGACCTACTCTATAACACAGGGAACTAAACTCGATAATATGTAATAACCTATATAGGAAAAGACAATGAAACAAAACAAACATACGTATATATATACATACATGCATGTGTGTGCGCGTGTGAGTGACTTTGCTGTGCACCTGAAACTAACACAACACTGTAAATCAAATATAGTTCAGTTAAAAAAAAGGAAGAAAGAAAGCCATCTTCTTTATCCGTGTTAATGAATGTTTGTGCTGGATTGGGGAAAAACACGGCTGTCACTTTGCGACTCTTCCAGAGAGAGAATCCCTTTCCTTCAAACAAGGCAGCAGACAATCAGTAGCATCCAGGCAAAGCAAACTGAATAGACGTGATCCCCACACAGAGATGTAAAGTCTAACCGGGTAACACTGACAAACACATAAGACAAACATGTAAAAGGATGAAACTGGATGAGTATGAAAAACACAAATGAGCAGAATGCCAATTTATCGTCTTCACTTTGTACTTACAAGTATTTATACTAGCCATTAGATAGATTTTCAAAATTAAAATGCATTATCAACTATTCTATGATTAATGTAATTCAACATTTTCATAAGTCAAACTGAAATACTGAACCAAGGTGACGCTTCACATTCAGTAAAATATTTCAAAAGCAGTTCAATAAGCTCAATACTCTAAAACAAGATCATAAAATTTTTACTTAATATGACAAAGATAAACTCAAAAGATATGTTATATCTAATCAAAAGGCAGTATAATACTTTTATTCCACTAAGTTAATATTTATAAGTCACTACTGGGTTATCTATGTGTCAGTAATAACAGTCTTAAATTCGTATTGTAGGGATAAATGTTATTAGAATCACCTACGGGATAATTACATTGACTCAAATTAATACTTAAATAGCTTCAGTTAATATAATTTCTGTGGAATAAAGTGAGTCACCAATCTTGCCCATACTTTTCAGTGAAGGTAGATATTATGTATAATTAGAAGGAGGAACAAATCTGTTTCTTGACTCACACACACACTGATAAGAATCATATGTTATATAGGCTTGTTTTATAGGTTTTTTTGTGTGTGAAAAGGATCCTTATTTCTAAAATGCTAAAACAAGGATATAGCATTTCTTTAGTCATGTAAATATATAAAGACAGAGGAGGTAGAAAGAAAAAATTATGTTTGAAATGATTTTACTTTAAAAGCCTACAGAATGCTTTTACAATGAAAACTGACAGCATTTTTCTTAATACTGCACATGTAGGATTTTAACGATTATTAGAGTTGAGTAATATGGATTACAAATATATGACTCACTCATATATAATTTTGCACAATAAACTATTGGAGTTGGGAATTTTTTTAGGACTTCTAATTTATTTTCTATGTACTTCGAAATACAGCAAGAGAAAAAGTTTCAATATAAAAAAGACTCTTAAATTTCAAGGATTTCCAATGAGTTGACTGGTCTCTGGGGGCATCTACTGGAAATTTTGCAAACTGCAGTCATGTCATGTAAATTTGATAACTTTCATTATCCATTTTAATACAGATATTATTTTAATTGATATGCAAATAAGGTGACACTCAAAGAAGATAAATGTAAAGTTATGCATGGCATTCTATCTCATCCATCTGGTAACAGCAAAACATGTAGCTGTCTATGGGATCAGTTAACAAATACTCAACTGTTAAAAATGTAAATAGGGCAGGTGGCATATCACACATTCACGGTTTTCAAACCAATCCATTTTTAAGCTTTGAAAAACTAAAAACATATTCTAGAGAGAAACATACTTATTAAGGCATTTTTATTAATCCAAATTAAATGTATGCTAAGGGCACTTTTAAAATTATGATGATTTCTCTAAAACATATTCATTTTCTGTCTCCATATGTCCACTAATCACAACCAACCTGGTAATCACTGCTTATATTCTATACAACTTAATTTGACTGTATTAATACATATGTTACTGTCTCAAAAAGTAGAATTTGTTATGCTTGGAACAAAAGAATCTATTGTTATAATTAATATTACAATTATACTTAGTTATAAATATTATTATTAATTTCCCCTACATATTTTTGGAGAACTTCTTTAAGGAAAATGAACATATGATGAACATAATATAATCACTTCAGCTTATGTATACCTTTAACATATATTTAAAATAAGCCAAATAACTCATAATATAATTGCAGCTGTGACTAATCTTGCAATAGGAATTGTAACATCACAGCCATTAAACAATCTTGATTTTCTTTGTAAAATAGATTGGTTGTATTTAAGAGAAAAATTTTAAAATAATTATGAAAGTGTATCTATTGTGCTATATTTAATTGAACTATAATACATTTTTATTGCTATAATTTTATATAAAGACTGAAAAATATTTAACGTTTTGGCTTCATTCCAAAGAAATATCACTAATGCAGGTATAAGTTTATAGTTTCTGGAAATTTCACTAGAATTATTAGTCAAATAAATGTGTAATCATCTTTAATTGTATAAACTGAAAAAACTAATCACCATAAAATGTTAGTAAAAGTCAGAATATAAGTTATTAATATAGCAGGACTTTTGCTTCAGTTCAGATTTTGATTCATTTTATAGCTGGCTGTACTTGATAATTGAAAAAAATAAATTCCAACCTCAAAGGTTACGGAACAGAATTTTTTGTGATTTTCTAAACAATCCTATTTGCTAAACTGAATCTTTACAGGAAACTATTACATACACAAGTTTTGCTTGGATTTTTGGAAAATACAAATTTTCATCTATTAATAATCAAAGTTAGCACAGTTGGATTTTCAACATTTTAAAAGTATATGCACATTGAAAAATTCCATTTGGACAAAAACTACTTAACCTAAGTTGAACCTTTAATTCTTTTTTAAAAAATGTAATAATAATAGTCAATGGGACTATTACTAATATAATTCTTTCAACAAAAAATAAAATATCAAAAAATTTGATCAGCAAAGAATTCTCTCAACAATAGCACAGTAAGAATTCACTTCGACATGAGTGATTTTTATTTTAGGATATATGGACTGTTTGTGAAGAATGGAACAAAGATGATTTCTCAGTTTCAGTTATGTCACAGCCAGTATTTAGCACAAAAGGCAGTAACTTTTGTGAGATCAATAAATGTTAAACAGTATATTTGATGATGAGTATTACCCTTTAGCAGAGGAAAACTGGTTTTTCAGCAAACAGTACCGAGTGCAATCCTTAAAATGACTTTAAATGATTTCCTTAATAATATAAAGGTATTTTTTATGTGTATACTCTGTAAGAATGATTTACTCAAATGATTTTCCATTCAATCAAATATTTGAAGTACAGAGATTTTCATCAATCAGGAAGGAACAAACTATTCATCAATCAATCAATATAAAATAGCACTAAAATATTTATACATGTAGCTGTCACACACATTTTCTTTACTGAAAGATTTTCTTTACCGGAAAAAAATCTAAAATCTACCATTTTTAAAGTGTTTCCTTAGCAGTTCAGTGAAAAAACACCTGAAGAAACTGCCTTATGTGAGACTAATCACACACATAATCTTTATACGTGGTTTTATTATTTACAAACCCTTTTAAGAAATTCAGACTTTTTAATGAAACAATGTTTTAAGCCAAAGATCAAACAAGGAAAGATATAAATGAAGGTCATTGTTTAACAAGAATTTTCAGGGAAAATATTTCCAACCCAGAAATATCACACGTGAATCCAAACACCCTGGCTAACCGAGAGGAAATCGTACCAAATCTTGTTTTTTCAGTTTACATTGTAACTTTCCACTATAGGAAAACATAATTATATAACCAGTTTATACTGATTATATTGTTATTTATCCAATTAAATATAGGCTTAAAATCAAACCCTAAAAATAATCATTGCTTTTGTATTAAGTTATAACGATAAAAAATCTGAATAAGTAATATAATCCTGTCAGATTCTACATCCTATTATAATGGCAATAAGAAAAAGAGGAGAAAAGGAAAAATTAAGCTTCATGCTACAAACAATGGACTATACACATGTGTAAACACGGCATGCTAGTTCAACTCCATATTTGCATCTAAATTAATATTTGTAATTTTTAAATTAATATAAAACTCCATAAAAGAGTCACTTTGTTTTTTTTAAAAACAATTCTGTAATTGCACTTCAAATTTTGTGAAATTCTATTATTTAGGAAATTTTGTCACAGATAATATCACTTAAAACTTTTCTTTGAATTATTCATTTTCATATCTTTATAAATAAAAGAACTATCAATTCTCCACATATATTGAGGAAAACAATCAAACTTTAATAAAGATGGAAAGCTGGAGAATATAAAGACAAAACTTAGTAAAAACAACAAGTTGCATTAAAAAGAAAACTTCATCTCACTATGTTTTTTTTTTAACTAAAGTATGTCATGCATTTTATCTTTCCAAGAGTTTGACGAGTTTTGCAAGTAAAATTCTGTTTCCTCTACACTTGCTAATAGTCATGAGAATCTGTAGTTTGCACCTTCCCATTAAAAATGTATTGTATTTTTTTGAAATTATTCACCCCGCCTTTTATCCAGATCATGTCTTTGAAAGGAGGAAGTAGATAATAAATGGAATAATTCATGATTTCCCATTAAATATGAAACTTTCTTTTGCAGAGTTTAGAAAATGAAGTTCTACATAATGTACAAAAGTTGATTAGAACTTTTTTAACCTTTTCAAGAAAAACCTTTCACATTAAACAACTGCATGAGGAGGTTTCTTTGGGAAAAGTAAACCAATCAATTCCTTATACCTGCGACTTTATCGTAATATATTCTAATGTTGTTCCTTCCAAACATATATCCCTTTATAATGTATAAATAGCTATTAAAATGATAGCAAGAAAATAGTGTACATTGGCCTATAAATATGACAAGTATCTAAAAGAAAAATATAACATGTTTAAATTACAAAGGGAAAATTACATGAATTAGAAATGAAAACAAAACATTATCTGTGCTCTTTTCAGCAATGTAATCGCATTAGGATAGCGTGAGGATAAATAACAAAACCTGTATTTCGACTTCTCTTACTATGACATTTCTTCTCGTGAGTTAATATTTTGTCATGAGGAAAAAAAAAAAAAGCTTTAAAAAACTTCTCCTTGCAAACTATCCATTGGGCTTTGTTAACTACATTCTTTTTCTTTTGTCTTTTTTTTTTTCCAGACAAAAAATAAATGATTTTTAGGCTCATTCCAGCGCTATCATTCTTTTTTTCTTAAATAAGAAATCTAGAGTAAATTTAACTGAGGAGAAATGTTAAGTTCTGATTATTTTAGAGCAGCTGGCGACCTCATTATGTCTTCAAAATTTTTTTTGTGGAGTAATTTTTTTTCAATAAATATATTTCAATTTTCCCCATATCAAAAAATAAATTAAGAATATATTTTTTCCTTTCAAACTTGAATGCTTAAAAGATAACTTCCATGCTGTAAGTCCTATGAAGAAACCTTTCAGACTGTGGACTCTTTAACTACTGTTGCAAAGCGGTTGTGTATTACAGATATAAACAGTGAAGCCAGGATTTCTTACAAGCTGTACATTCTCAGTGGTTAAACTTCCAGAATATATTTTTCATTTTACGCTTAGTAAAAACTGAATTAATAAAAATAAAAAATCAACTGATCATTTTGAAGCTTTAGTCAGACAACATCTATATATAAATATCTTATTTTCCGGAATGTTTCATTCATTTTATTGCAGCTATTTCAAACATTTAGAAAATTCCTACTTGTAACTAAGAGCTTAGGGTATATCAAATCAAATATATACATCATAAAGAATATTGGAAGAACAAAAGGAAGTATTTGTGAGAAAATAAAATAGGCTTGAATTCAAACTGTTAAAAAATTATACAAGTTAGACATAAAGTAGGGATTACAACTTCCTTAAGACACAGAACAACATGCAATTTGTTCCTTTTGTGTTTTTACATAATAGAACAAATTCCAACAAAAATAAAGCTTATATAACATTATTTGTATCAAATAAAATAGAATTTGGGCAAAAAAGATGAAATAGGCATACAAATATCAGAGATTAATAAAAAGATTATTTTACTGGGAAATATGGCAGCTACAAATAATACTCCTAATAACAATAACTTCAAAATATGTAAAATCAGCCAAAAAAGGCATTTTTTTCCAGAAAATTATAAAAATAGAGGGGAAAATATTTGACTAACAATTGTCTAACTTGACTGAAATAATAGGCTCAATCTAATAATTAGATTCTGATTGCTTTCTATCCAAGAACTACTACCAAATAGAGAATATATATTTACTTTTCAGACATACATGGCATATTTATAAAAATTAATCATGTACTGGCCACACTAAACATTTCATAAACTGATATCACACATGGCACATTTACTGAGCACAAATATATATTCAGTCCCCAATCCTGCATTCTCCCTTGCAAAAAAAAAATAAAGCCACAAGAAAAAACTATACACTGCAAATGTATAAATATATTTCTAATTTATTCATGGCCAAAAGGGGAAATCACTGTAGAAATTTTCATATATTTAGAACTGAAAGAAAAAAATATTAAACCCTGGGGGAAGAAACCATCATGGATTCGAAAAGAAACTTATAATTAAGTGCATTTGTTAGGAAATAAGAGTAACTAACATTAGTTAAGAAGCTGGCTTTCAGCTCAGGATCCTAGGAAAAAATTTCTAATACAATAACAATGTCATGAAGTCAAATAAAAGACAGGGAGGGAAGTATTAAAGGCAAATGTATAAATTAGTAAAACAGAAAAAAATGTGATCCATAAAACAAAAAAACTTTGATTATGTGACAAGACAAATTTTGCAACCACTTTATAATTGACAAAAGCAGAAGTCGTCAAAGTATCAGGAAGTAAATAGATAATATATTTTCTAATTATGGTAACTGCTAATTTTTTGTATAGCAAAAGAAAATTATTGCTCAATAGTATCATAATTTAGATACAAAATTCCCCCAATAATACTCCCTCATCAAAAAGATCTCATAGCAAACTAAAACTATAATGAATAAGTAGGGTTTATCCCAGAGTTCTAAGAATGGTTCAAAATTAGACTCTCTTAACTTTACGATAATCTCAGTAGATGCTAGAAAATTATTTAGTAAAGTTCAAAACTCATTCATGATTAAGAAAAGTGGAAACTAAAAAATGAATTCTTTATCTTGGTAATATGTGTCTATTACAAACCTATAGCATAAAGTCCCTGTTTTGTGATACAGTAGAATCATTTCCATTAAAGTTAGGGATTTGAAAAAACGACTGGTGTCATTCCTATTATTTAACACCATGTAGTGTTAACTGGATGTTCTTGCTGACGTGGGACTCAATATTTTAATGATACCAAGTCTCCTAAAATAACATGTAAAATCAAGGCAGTCCTAATAAAAACCTCAATGATATTTCCTGACTCTTGGCAAGATAATTCTAAAATCCATATAAAATGGTTAATGTTCAAGAAAAACCTGATCACTTGGAACGAAGAAGGAGACTGTCAGATATAAAATATATTTAAACCATATAAATAAAATGAGCTGTGGCACTGATACAAGAAAAGACAAGTCAGGGGAATAGAATATATATGTACATGTGTATGTATACACACATCGAAATTAGTATTTAATAGAAATGACATTTCAATTCTTGGGGACAACTGATCTATTTGCAAATTTTGTTGGGTTTATTTTTTTATACATTAATATTTCTATACATTATTTTTATATAATATAGATGATAGTATACATTATACTACCTTTCTGCATTTAATAGAATATTTAAATAATACACTTAAATCTCAATTTCCCAATCATTTTCCTAACCTTAATATGTGTGATATGTTATATATTAAACCATTATAATTAAGAACTTTCAGGTGCTTAATCACATCAGTTTAAAGCAACTTTGTAGACATTTACTTTGAGCTTCTGAGTTAGGGACTGTTTTTTCTTAGACCCCATAACTCTCTCTTGAATTCTCTTTTCTTCCCCCTTGCTGCTGCTGCTGTTCTTTAGCCACTAGTCATGTCCAGCTATTTTGTGACGACACCATGGACTGCAGCCCTCCAGGCTCCTCTGTCAATGGGATTTGCCAGGCAAGAATACAGGAATGGGTTCCCATTTTCTTCTCCAGGAGATCTTCCCAACCCAGGTATAAAATCCATGTCTCTTGCATTAGCAGAAAGATTCCTTACCACTGAGCCACCAGGAAATCCCCTTCATTCCCCTAGCAGTCCCTAAGCTTTTTGGCACCACGGACTGGTTTCATCCAGGTAATTTTCCACGGATGCGAGGGTTATGGTTTGGGGATGATTCAAGTACATTACATTTGTGGCGTACTTTATTTCTGTATTATATTGTGATATAAAATATGAAATAATTATACAACTCACCATCACTTGCCACTCACTTCTATGGTTTTGATATGAGTCTGCAAGCAATTGATTAATTATGGTCTCTGTGCAGTCAAACGTCTCTGCCAATCTGTATTTGCTGCTGCTCTCCAGCACTATCACCACCCCAGCTCCCCTTCAGATCATCAGGCATTAGATTCTCACAAGGAGCATGCAACCTAGACCCCCTGCATGTACAGTTCACAATAGGGTTCTTGTTCCTATAATGTCACCACTAACGTCACCACTAATCCGACAGGAGGCGGAGCTCAGGTAGTAACTGGAGCGATGGGGAGCGGCTGCAAATACATTTAAATGAAGCTTCGCTCAATCCACTGTGGCTCACCTCCTGCTGTGCAGCCCAGTTCCTAAGGGGCCATAGACCAGTACTGGTCCATGGGGTTGGGGACCTCTGTCCTAGACTCTGCAGTGACCATCTGGAGCAGGGATGAAGTATCCAAAAAGACTGCGTAGGAAGAGATGCTTACCAATTCTCATACTATCTGAAACGATTCTTGTTTTGCCCTCAGTTTTGATTAATAGTTTACCTGGGTACAGAATCCTAAGTTAAAATAATTATTCTGCATAAGATATCTATTCTTTTTTTTCTAGAACCAAGTGTTATTACTGACAATCGTGATGGTTGTCTGATCTGTATTTCTTGATGACAACCATTCCTCCAAACCCTGAAAGCTTCTAGTATCCTCTTTATACTCAGTATTCTGAAATTTCATAAAGATATATCCAAGTGGGTTTTTTCTTTTTTTTTTTTTTTGGTTATTTAATTTCTGGGTTTTTTTGGTAGTCACAGTCCAAAGATCTGTAGGGTTTTTTTTTTTTTCCAATCTAAGATTTCTATGTCTACAAATCTATCCACATCTCTATCTATGTAGTTATTATTTTCCATTCTCTCCATTTTCTCTTCTCTACTTCTCTTGGATAAATATCCTCCACCCAGACTATGTTCTGTAGCTCAAGCCTTCTGAAATATTTCTATATCTTTTGTGTTTTTATTCTGCATGTTAAGAGCTAACCTTATCTTTCTCTTCCATCCTTTCTTTCAGTTTTAAAAAAATATTTCAGCAACTTTTAAAGAATTCTTTTTCTCTGATTTCATAGCATCAAGTTATATTGAAAGGATGTAAGATTATCTATAATGTCTGTAAGGAAAGAAATGGGAAATCTCCCAAAGTAGTTCTTTTTCTCTACAGGAACTTTGTTTCAGCTCATGTTGAATGTTCTCTTTGTTAATCTTTTACTCTTTTTTGCAATATTTTTTTCAAATAATCAGAAGCTATTTGTCTATTCAAAATAATAAAGTTCTAGATTTCTTAAGACGGGTAGTGTGTTTGGTTTTCCTCTGTTTGTAGGCTTCATCCTGAGGTAAATGGTTCAGGAGAGCACAAACTGGCTGTTCCTTGCACTGATGCCAAAAGGAAAGGACTTTGCATGGCACACCAGCTTCCCTGGCAGGAGCTCAGACCAACTGTTACCTTTTTCAAAGATTTTTTGCATCAACATTCATGAGAAATATTATTACTCTACTATTTTTTTTAATGTAATGACTTTTAATGGTATTGGTATCAGGGTTTCTGATCTCATAGAATGAGTTGAGAAGCATTTTCTCTTTTATTTTCTTGAAGAGTTTGGGCCAAATTGATGGGTTTTTTTATTTTTTGTTTTTCTTAAATGTTAGAATTCACAGTAAAGCCAAATGGGCCTGGAATTTTCTTTGAGGAAAGTTTTTAAACTATTAATTCAATATGTTTAGTGAATCCATTGTCATATCTATTTCTGTTTAAGTGAACTTTGGCAGTGTCTCAAGAAAGTTAGTGGAGAAGGCAATGGCAACCCACTCCAGTACTCTTGACTGGAAAATCCCATGGGTGGAGGAGCCTGGTAGGCTGCAGTCCATGCGGTTGCTAAGAGTCGGACACTACTGAGCAACTTCACTTTCACTTTTCACTTTCATGCATTGGAGAAGGAAATGGCAACCCACTCCAGTGTTCTTGCCTGGAGAATCCCTGGGACAGAGGAGCCTAGTGGGCTGCCGTCTACAGGGTCACACAGAGTCAGACACAACTGAAAGAAAGTTAACCATTTCTATAAGTTGTTGAGTTTATCAGTATATAGTTTATTTCCTAATGATCATTTTAATATTCATGTAATCTGTAGTGATGTATCCCCTCTTTCATTTCTGAAATTGGTAAATTGTGTCTTTTTTTCTCTAATCATTATGACTATAGATTGATCAACTTTATTGATCTTTTCAAAGAAGCAGTTTTTAGTTTCGTCAATTTTCTCTACTGTTTTCTGTATTCTGCCCCCATTTTACTACTCTTTTTTCTATAATTTCAATTTTTTTCTAGTTTTTTTTTTTTAATGAAAACTTAGGGCAATAACTTTAGATATTTCTATTTTTCTAATATAAACATTTTAATACTATAAACATCCCTTTAAGCTCTGCTTTAGCTGAAAATTTTGATATGTCATTTAAAAAAAAATTCAGTTCAAAGGATTTTTAAATGCTTTGATTTCTTCTTTGATCCATGGTTTATTCAGAAATACACTGTCTAGTTTCTAAATTTGTGGGGATCTTTCAGAGATCTTCCTGCTGTTATTTCTAATTCCATTGTTGTAAGAGAAAATTTTTAGGATTTAAACCTTTTTAAGTATATCGAAATTTGTTTTATGGCTCAGAATATCATCACTTCTGAAAAACGTTCCATGTGTACTTGAAAATAACGTGTTCTCTGCTACTGGTTGGTGGAATGTATGTAAATGCTAATTAAGTTTATCAATGGTATTTTTCAGCTCCTCAATATTCTGCTGATTTTTAATCAATCATTGAAAGAGTGGTGTTAAAATCTTCAACTATAATTGTGGACTTCTCTGTTTTTCCTTTTCTTTCCATCAGCCTTTCAAAGTTCTATCATAGGAACACAAGCACATTTATGATTATATCTTCTTGATGAATCTACAGAGAGGCCTGCCATGAGCTTTCCATGGAGTCGCAAAGAGTTGGACATGACTGGGCGACTGAACAACTTCTTGATGAACCAACTTCTTTTATCATTATTATCTCTGGTCATTTTCAAACTGCTGTCTTAAAATAGATTTCTGAAAATCTGGGTAATTCTCAGTTTTCTTCTTTTCTTTCTCATCATGTTAAGAATTTTCTGTCTTTTGGACTTCTGGGCCATCCTTTCAAACATAGGAAGGACGTTTCTTTAGCCATCCATCTTGATCTTGAAGCGGGACAAAAAACAAAACCCTAAGTAAGTTTAACTCTCAAGACAATTCCCTTATTCAGTAATGTATTTCTCTGGTTATTGGGCTGCAGGACAAGGGATTGTTTCAGACAAGCTTAAGGAGATTTTATGGACATACGAGTCTGGGTTGTAGAATAACTGGGTCCTTATGAAATGACCCTAGAGGGAGGTTCTCGATCCGTAATAGCACTGGCTGTTCAGGAGGAGTCTAGAAATCTGATCTCTGACATATGCCTGATTCATTTTCTTTCTAGCTTACTCACTCTTTCCTCTCTATGAATTATCTTTTCTATCTTACCGTTTGTACTTCTTTTTAGCATTAGACTGCCTCGGTCAAAGTACTTAACCTTTCCATGCCTTGGTCTCTGAGAGCAGTAACAACTCTTCACAGGTTTATTGTGAAGTTCTCTTAAAACACAGAGCAGCACACAGTATTAATTTAATCTGCCTTATGGATTACTATCTTCCCTGGTGGCCCAGATGGTAAAGCATCTGTCTGCAATGCGGGAGACCTCGGGTTTGATCCCTGGGTTGGGAAGATACCCTGGAGAAGGAAATGGCAACCCACTCCAGTACTCTTGCCTGGAAAATCCCATGGACAGAGGAGCCTGGTAGGTTACGGTCCATGGGGTCGCAAAGAGTCAGACGCAACTGAGCGACTTCACTTTCCTTTCCTTTCCTTTCCTTAAAACCTAGCTAGGAGATGTAATATTTATGACAAGCTGTCTATACACCCATTTCATTAGGTGTGCAAAACTTTATTACATTGCTCCATTTGTCTTATATAAGGTCATGTGATAACCTTCTTTTGGAGTTTTATCAGGAAAAAGTTTTTCTCTTTTGAAGAACTGATATGCTTCTTTTCATCAGATAATGAGAACTCTGCAGTCCATCATATCTCCCTTTTGCCCAGTCTGAACAGAAATTCAGAATTAAATTTAATCTTTTTTTCAGAGGAACTATATTAACTCTAGTGGGGAGCATATTTACATACTTCTCCCATACTAGCCTTTCATTTACTATATATATCTGACAGCTATGTAAAATAAAACACCAAGTTTCTTCAATCCTCTCTAGAAAGGAAGTTAGCAAGAAATAAAGCATTATCCTATGTAAGTCAAGTCTTAAAGAAGAATGAAAAACTGCTTTCAAAGAACTCTGAGTCTAGAGCAGAGTCCTCTCCATATGGCAATTCACGGCAAGAAAGACATTTTACATTGCAGTTCGGTAAATGTACATGTATATTTCACACATATAGGTACGTTATATGAAACAAAATTTAAAAGCACTAATACTCAAAATGTTCTGATCGTTTTATAAATATTAACTCAATTAATCCTCATAACCATTTCATGAGCCTGGTCCGATAATCATCTGTATTTTTTCCAGATGAGAACACTGAGGCACAGAAATGTTAAGTTACTTGGTCAAAGATGATCAGTTACCTTGTTAGTAAGTGTAAAGCTGGGGTTTGGAGTCCTGAGAGTCTGTTTTCAGACCCCACACCCTATTTCATTACATCTGGCAGAACCTCTCTATGAAAGGCACCCTTTTCTAATTCTATTCTACTATACTCTCTTTCATATTTTAAATGCTGGTTGAAAAGAGTTGGACATGACTGAAGTGACTTAGCACTTAGTGCACGCACACACATGATCGCCAAACTGATGGGTCATAATCACTATCCACTAGTGGACCACAATATTTTATTTTTAATCAAGAAGGAAAAAAAATCCACAAGTACATGGTTATCAATGGCTATGAAGAAATTCAAGAAGGCACTCTGAACCCTACCATGTGAATGAGGATGGATCAAAGGAGGCCTCACAGAGCAAGGAACAGTTAAATTGAGGCTGGTAGAGAAGTTTAACAAGTACACAAGGCTTGGGAGAAGGAGCAGGCATTTCAGGCAGAGGACATGTGCAAAGGAGTAAAAGATCCCTATTCATCAACTGCCCCAACACCCGTGAGCCAAGCACCATATGAATACTGAGGATACAGATGTGAGCATAGTTGTCATCATTCCATATGTACCACAAATACACACTATATATATTTATAAACATATTTCTAAACACATACTTCCCAGCTCAGAGTATTTAAAATGATTTTAGACTCATCCCAGTACAAATTCTGAAAGTTTCCAAATAATCTAATTAAAATAATCAAGGAAAAATATCCTCTACAAATGTGTACATTTAATTAAATAGACCAAAATATGCATTGTTCCATTTCCAAGGCAAGCCATACAATATCACAGTAATCCAAGTCTATGAGCCAACCACTAATGCTGAAGAAGCTGAAGTCGAATGGTTCTATGTAGACCTAAATGACCTTCTAGAACAACCACCAAAAAAAGATGTCCTTCTCATCACAGGGGACTGGAATGCAAAAGTAGGAAGTCAAGAGATACCTGGAATAACAGGCAAGTTTGGCCTTGGTGAACAAAATGAAGCAGGGCGAAGGCAAACAGTTTTGCCAAGAGAATGCATTGGTCATGGCAAACACCCTCTTCCAAAAACACAAGAGATGACCCTATACAGGGACATCACCAGATGGTCAATACTGAAATTAGACTGATTATACTCTTTGCAGCCAAGGATGGAGAGGCTTAATACAGCCAGCAAAAACAAGACCGGGAGCTGACTGTGGCTCAGATCATGAACTCCTTATTGCAAAATTCAGACTTAAATTGAAGAACCTAGGGAAAACCACTTTGGCCGTTCAGATAAGGCCTAAATCAAATCCCTTACAATTATACAATGGAAGTGACAAATAGATTCAAGGGATTAGATCTGATAGACAGAGTGCCTGAAGAACTATGGATGGAGGTTCATAACACTGTACACAGGAGGCAGTGATCAAAACCATGCCCAAGAAAAAGAAATGCAAAAAAGCAAAATAGTTGTCTAAGGAAGCCTTACAAATAGCTGAGCAAAGAAAAGAAGCATAACAGAAAAGGAAAGATATACCCTTCTGAATGCAGAGTTCCAAAGAACAGAAAGGAGAGATAAGAAAGCCTTCCTCAGTGATCAATGCAAAGAAATCAAGGAAAACAACAGAATGGGAAAGACTAGATATCTCTTCAAGAATATTAGAGATACCAAAAAAAAAAAAAAGAATATTAGAGATACCAAGGGAACATTCCATGCAAAGATGGGCACAATAAAGGACAGAAATGGTATGGACCTAATAGAAGCAGAAGATATTTTAAAAAGGTGGCAAGAATATACAGAACTGTACAAAAAGATCTTAATGATCCAGATAACCATGATGGTATGATCACTCACCTAGAGCCAGACATCCTGGAGTGCAAACTCAAGTGGGCCTCAGGAAGCATCAGTATGAACAAAGCTAGTGGAGGTGATAGAATTTCAGCTGAGCTATGTCAAATCCTAAAAGATGATGCTGTGAAAGTGCTGCACTCAATACACCAGCAAATTTGGAAAACTCAGCAGTCGCCAGAGGACTGGAAAAGGTCAGTTTCATTCCAGTCCCAAAGAAAAGCAATGCCAAAGAATGTTCAAACTACTGCACAATGGTACTCATTTCACACGCTAGCAAAGTAATCCTCAAAATCCTTTAAGTTAGGCTTCACCAATACATGAACTAAGAATACCCAGACGTACAAGCTGGATTTAGAAAACGCAGAGGAACCAGAGACCAAATTGCCAACATCCGCTGGATCATAAAAAAAGCAAAGGAATTTCATATAAACATCTACTTCTGCTTCATTGATTACACTACATCTACTTCTGCTTCACTGACTACACACTTGATCCACTTAACTATGTGGATCACAAGAAACTGTGGAAAATCATTCAGTTCAGTTCAGTTCAGTCGCTCAGTCATGTCCGACTCTTTGCAATCCTATGAACTGCAGCACTCCAGGCCTCCCTGTCCACCACCAACTCCCAGAGTTCACTCAAACTCACGTCCATCAAGTCGGTGATGCCATCCAGCCATCTCATCCTCTGTCATCCCCTTCTCTTCCTGCCCCCAATCCCTCCCAGCATCAGAGTCTTTTCCAGTGAGTCAACTCTTCGCATGAGGTGGCCAAAGTACTGGAGTTTCAGCTTTAGCATCATTCCTTCCAAAGAACACCAAGGACTGATCTCCTTCAGAATGGACTGGTTGGATCTCCTTGCACTCCAAGGGATTCTCAAGGGTCTTCTTCAACACCACAGTTCAAAAGCATCAGTTCTTCAGTGCTCAGCTTTCTTCACAGTCCAACTCTGACATCCATACACAACTACTGGAAAAACCATAGCCTTGACTAGATGGACCTTTGTTGGCAAAGTAATGTCTCTGCTTTTGAATATGCTCTCTAGGTTGGTCATAAAGAGAGGGAAATACTAGACCACCTTACCTGCCTCCTGAGAAACCTGTATGCAGGTTAAGATGCAACACTTAGAACCAGTCATGGAACAATGGACTGGTTCAAAATTGGGAAAGGAGTATGTCAGGGCTGTATATTGTCACCCTGTTTATTTAACTTATATGCAGCACGCTGCTGCTGCTAAGTCGCTTCAGTGGTGTTTGACTCTGTGCGACCCCACAGACGGCAGCCCGCCAGGCTCCCCCGTCCCTGAGATTCTCCAGGCAAGAATACTAGAATGGGTTGCCATTTCCTTCTCCAATACACGAAAGTGAAAAGTGAAAGTGAAGTCACTCAGTCGTGTCCGACTCTTAGCGACCCCATGGACTGCAGCCCACCAGGCTCCTCCATCCATGGGATTTTCCAGGCAAGAGTACTGGAGTGGGGTGCCATTGTATATGCAGCATACATCATGTGAAAGCTGAGCACCGAAGAATTGATGCTTTTGAACTGTGGTGTTGGAGAAGACTCTTGAGAGTCCCCTGGACTGCAAGGAGATCAAACTAGTCAACCCTAAAGGAAATCCACCCTGAATATTCATTGGAAGGACTGATGCTGAAGCTGAAGTTCCAATACTTTGGTCACCTGATGTGTAGAGCTGACTCAATGGAAAAGACCCTGATGCTGGGAAAGATTGAGGGCAGGAGGAGAACGGGATGACAGAGGATGAGATGGTTGGATGGCATCATTAACTCTATGGACATGAATTTGAGCAAACTCAGGGTGATGGTAAAGGACAGGGAAGCCTGGAATGACTAAGTGTCTGAACAACAACAACAATGCATTGTGGGCGTCCTAGGAGAAGAGGACAGAGGGTGGGTAGATAGATTCGTTTCAGAAAAATGATAAAAATTTCCCAAGTTCGATAAATGTCATGAATATAAATAGTTGAAAAGTTCAGTAAACTCTATGTGGGAAAATTCAAAGAGATCCACACTGAAGCACATTATCATCACACTCCCAAAGGCAAAGTGTGGATCTTTAAAGGGGCAACAGAGGAGCAACTCATTAGATATACAGGATCATCAATAAGTTTTTAAGCAGATTTCTCACTAGGAACTTTGGAAGCCAGGAAGCAGGGTCTAAAATGTCCAAAATGCTAAAACAATTGTCAACCAATAATTCTACATCTGGCCTAACTGTACTTCTCAAGTGAGGGAGAAATTAAGAATGTTCCCAGATAAACCAAAACTGAAGAACTTTATTTTCCTTGGACCTGCCCTTCAAGAAATGCTAAAAGCAGTCCTGCAGACTGAAATAAAAGGACAATAGACAGTCATGTGAAACCACATAAAGAAATAGAGGTCTCAGTAAAGATAGACACATGGTCAATTATATGTTAGTATTTTTGTAATATTAATAATAGTTGGTAACTTCACATTCTGTTTTTTACATAATTTGAGAGACTAATGAACTTATACAAATAATTATTCTAAGAGTTAGTATTATTGTAACTTTGATCTATAACTCCACATTTTGTTTTGTACATAATTTAGGATACAGCATTAAAAAACAATGTATTAATATGTCTGGGAGCAAGGGGTATCTGGGAAACTTCCCCTCGGTTTTGCTGTGAGCCAAAAACTCTAAAAAATAAAGTCTTTCTATAACAAAATGATCTGTTTATGTTATTAGAAGACAAACATTGTGCACTGTTGGTGAGAAAGCACAGTGCATTGTTGTTGAGAATGAAAAATTTCATAGCCATAGTGGTGGCAGCATGGTGGTTCTCAAAAAATTTAAAATAGAGTTACCAAAATTATTTAGCAATTCTACGTCTGAGTATATACACAGAAGAATTGAGAACAGGGTCTTAAAGAGATATTTGTCCACGCATGTTCACATTAACCTTATTCATAATAGGAAAAACACTGAAGCAAGCCAAGTGCCTTTGACAGATGAATGGATAACCAAAATATGGTATAAACATACAGTGGAATACTATTCAGCCTTAAAAAGGAAGGAGATTGTTACAAATACTACAACATGGAAGAACCCTGAGGACTCTGCAAGCCCTAGGAAAGCATACAAGCATTTGTGAGTCCATAGCCTGGTTTTACTTTAAGCACTGAGAAGATGACACTGTTTATTACAACATCTCCATTTTCCAACACAGAAAACAGAACAGGGTACGGATATGAGTCAGGGGGATGATTTTTATGGAACTGAAGCAAGATGAACATAACAGAGAATGGAACAGAGTCAAATTAGTTTTGGATATTCCCATGCAAGTTTTTCTTAATACGGACAGAACACAACATCAGAGACAAAGCTCACATAGTAAAATCATCTGGCTTCATAAATTACATATGATGTGCCCGGGTATGTTGATCCCACTTTGAATTTCAACTGACTCAACCTCTGTGGTACCTGGGTGCTAATCCCCTTTTATCACTTTGTTCTTCATTACTAAATCTCCCAAATGATTTCTAAATACAGTGCCATTATGCACTTCCAGGTTTATGAGCTATTGTACGAAGAGTTACATTCTTTGACTATATTCTACACATTTCTGAAACAGTAGGTTTAAATTCAAAGCAATCTTATCATGGTAACAATAAGTTTAAGCAGTTTATAGACATTTTAGAAAACTGCACAGCTTAGGAAGCTATGCAAATTATGTCATTTAGTATAGCATAAAAAATTTCTGAAAAGTTTACTGTAAGTTGAAATTAAAAACATTTCCCCTACTTGGTTAGCACTACTGAGTTTGAAATGTATCTCTTACTAAAAACGATACCTGGTACAAAATAAAATATGTAACTATAAATATTTAAAGAAAAAAGATAAATTAATATTGCTACCTAAATCTACACTTAATGTCAGTGCCAAATATCTAGTTCATTTACATTAATGAATGTTTTAAAAGCCAAAGAAAAATGATCAACGGCAGTTAAAGAAAGTGAAACTGTGTTTCATATACAGATTCTCTTTTTAACTCTCATAAGAATTTTCTTTTATTATTACAGTCTCCCAGTAGTTTTGGAAATCAAAGATTAGTGAAGTCAGGTGACCTGCAACAAATTCCACAGGTTTTAAGTAGCAAAGCCAAATTTCCAGCTGAGGAAGAAATCTCCCCTAATAGCTAGAATTTTAATGTCATGATTCCTATGATTCGTATGCTTTTCTCTTATAAAGCTTTTTTAAGTCTACTTAAAGCTGTTAAGTTTAAATACCATATGTGAAAATTAACATTTTAAAGCAAACTTTTAAAGGACATAAAGATATAAATGCCTAAGAAATTGACATTTCTCTGTTTTATTGACATTTAAAATCTTTCCTTTTTATTTACTTAGATTTGGTTTTGGTGTAAACTTGAGATCCCTTTTGTATCCAGCAAACAATTTTTAAAAGTTCCTTTCCTCTGCATTTTTTTAAATTCCCAAACTATAAACTTTACTGATGTCAATATTCTTTTTCAAAAAATTATGGTCAAAAATTCTTTTCTTTCCTAGTTTCACATCTTAGGGATCTGCTGTGGAAAACAGCACCAGATTGTAAATAAGTAAATAAATAAAAATAAAAAGGAGTGGCATCTCTCTTCTGTTCCCATCTGTGTTCTCTGCTATTGCTTATTTTGTTTATATTCAGGAGAAAGTAAGGATTAATTGTCTCTCCACTTAAGAACACCAAAATCCTGTCTCTTTTTCTTAAATCAAGAAGAAGATTTTTGTTTTGAAATTTTGTTTTTAATTGGAGGACAACTGTTTTACAGTGTCATGCTGGTTTCTGCCTTACAACAACATGAATCAGCCATGAGTATTCAAGGAAGAAAATATTAAAGTCTGATTTGCGTCTGAGAAGGAAAGTGGGTCATTGTCCTTTCCTTCTCTCTTCTGCCTATTCCTACATGCTAGTCATGTAGCCATTTATTTAGAAACTGGCATCTTCAGAAAGTTTAATTGTCAAAACTCTGTATGAATTTATCACTTTAAAAAGAGAAGCAAAGTGTTTTGAAGAAAAAACAAAATATCACAAAATTATTTAAAAGTAAACAAGATGAATGAAGCAGAGGAAGAGTTCACCTAAAGGGCCTAAATCCCCCTAATGTTATCTCGAAATATTATATTCTGAATAAACACCTTCACCTTGTTATAGATATTCTAAGAGCCTGACTATACGGCAAAGCCAAATGCTAAATTTGCTCACAACAAGGATAAAAGTGAAAGTTTCAGTCACTCAGTCATATCCAACTCTGCAATCCCATGGCTCCTCTGTCCATGGGATCTTCCAGGCAAGGATACTGGAGTGAGTAGCCATTTCCTTCTCCAGGGGATCCTCCCAATCCAGGGGTCAGACCCTGGTCTCTTGCATTACAGGCAGATTCTTTACTATCTGAGGCACATGGGAAGCCCCATAACAAGTATGTCTGTCATTTATAAAAGCACTTTCGGAAGACAGTTTTGAAATATTTTCAAGATGAAAACCTAAGACTGACAAAAGACTAATTTACCTTAACTGAGTAGAGTCGCTCAGTCATGTCTGACTCTTTGTGACCCAATAGACTATACAGTCCATGGAATTCTCCAGGCCAGAATACTGGAGTGGGTAGCCTTTCCCTTCTCCATGACCTTAACTGAGTAAGTAAGGTACAATTCAAAGGCAGGATAGAAAGGTTGTGTTGACCAAGTGACACTCAGTAAACACCAACTGGTGATGCTGGAAGATATTCTCAAAGAAGAAAATATTTTAGAGATGCACACAATTTTGAATTAAATCTATTCTTCTGTGTAATAGAATTTGATATCTGAAGCAGAAAATAATATTGAGCAGACTAACATTCTTTGTCCCTTGATAATTTTGCTTATTTGTATCCTCATATACATAGCTAAAGCTGTAAAAACTGCCCCCAAGAAAATTTTATTTGAATCTATAAATGACACTTTTATTATTTAGCTACTCAAAGCAATTATAATAATAAGTGGTACTTTAAGTATCACTTAAATAATGCACTCTGATAATATAACACAGAATAAAAAAGCACAAAGTACAGAAATAAAACATAATCTTCTTTAGTTGTTAAAGATCAGTCAAATACTATCAATGAACTATTCAACCACTTATTTAAGAAAATCAAAATGTCATTATTAGGCACAGCAATAATCTGGTCACTTAAGAAGTATAGAATACTACACTAGAATTCCTTCTGCAAATGTAGATGATAAAAAACTCAGAAGCCCTTTGCCTTTGAACCATTTTACTCAATCCAAAGTAAAATGATTCCCCATCAACTAGGTTTGGCCATTCCAGTAACAACTATTTTAGCCTGTCCTGCTCAACTATCCATTTAAATTTTATACTCTTACTTGTAAACATAATACACTTTTGAGGAATTAAACTTCCTCAATACAACTGTGAACCAGCTACCTACAATACTGAACTAAAAATGCTGTAATCAAAGAATATCATAGCACAATACGGATTTCATGGTGTTAGTAATCCAACAGTTATTCTTCACCTATTTATTCATTTATCATTTAGCTATTGAGCTCTGCCTGTGGTCAAACAGTCTGGAGGAAAACCACAGAACATGGCATCGTGGAAGATACAAGCACAGAATGTTCAAAGAGAAAGAACTCAACTCTATCAAATAATGTGCAGACATCAAGAAAGATAAGGACAGACACATGACCATTAGGTGTGATTTAAAAGGAGAATACTGATCACAATAAACAGATTTCAGTGAGTTCTGGGTCTGGAAATCTATTCAGAGTCAATCTCAGCTGGTCTCAGAACAGGATAAAGAAATATGGAAATAGTGCTTTCAGTTACTGTGAAGGGTAGAGAAAAATGGGGCAGAATCTGGAAGAGGATAAGAAGTCAAGGTAAATACTAGAGTAGATACGAATGCTGATGAAACTGAATCAGTGCAAAAAAAGAAATTGATGATGTAGCAATTAAATATGTTTAACGGCTGGAGAAAGTCTTGGAACAAGTAAGAGGGGATGGCACCTGCAGTACAAGTAGAGACATAATCCTTAGACAAGAACAGGAACTTTCCAACCCATTGCAACAGGAGGGACATGGAGTGTGAGTTTATGTATTAGTACCAATAGTTTGGTAAATTTTAGAGTAGACAGTGAAGGGTTATTCTGGGACTAGACAAAGAACACATCCACATTACAGGATATCAAAGCTAATGAACATGAATTATCTAAGTATACATTTCTATTATCATCTTAGGGAATAAGGCAGTCTAGAGAGGCATTTGAGGATATATCTTAGATACTGCTTTGCTTGACTGAAAATCTGATTCATCCATTTCTCCCCATTATGTCCTTGTATAGTGAGGACCTGTGACTCACCAGTTTGTTCATTATACAATGCTAACAGATAAGGAGCCAAACTTGGAATATGTCTTCTTTGACAAGTTTTATCCAACATCTTAGTTTTCTCTGATTTTTCTCCAGACCTCTAGGCTACATCTCACAGTATAATCAGGATTCATTCATTGCATATTTATTCCCTACTTGTACTATCTCAAATAAAGATAAAGATGAGACCAAATATTTTACAGTAAAATAACACTGTTTCTCGCTCTGTGAAAATCCTAGTATTAGATATAAAGTAGGCACTTAATAAATGCTTCCTGCATTTATCTTTCCTCTTTTTAGAGTAGAATGGCTGATTAAAAGTTATACGCAGAAATTGCTTGGAATATGCATAATTCCTCATGGCATCTGTTGGGTATTGCTGGGAGATGCTGAAATCAATTTTGTCCTTTACATGCTATTCAATTAGTTTGTTTAGGGCAAGGTTTAAAATGTGTATCAGTCAGAAGCATAATAGTGAGTCAAGTACAAAAACTTCCTACTAAGATTTGTACCCACTATCTTAGGGAAGAGCTCTGATCTAAAAAAGTACTCAAGTGTAGGTAGGTTTAAGTAGAATTCAATGTTAAAGATTGAGAACTCCCCAGTGCTACTTGTTTTGTGTAAAGTAAAGAATCTATCTGCAAGGTAGCAGACCCAGGTTCAATCCCTGGGTCTGGAAGATCCCCTGGAGAAGAGAATGGCTATCCACTCCAGTATTCTTGCCTGCTAAATCCCATGGACAGAGGAGCCTGGCAGGCTGCAGTCCATGGGGTTACACAGTTGGACATGACTAAGTAACTAACAATTTCACTTTCACTTCTTTAGTGAAAAAAATATTTGTAAGAGAACACTCATCAGTACAGCCTATTCTGGACTGTTTAAGAATAATGTTTTCTTCAGTGCAGACTGAAAGCAAATTTTAAGTATAAAGGTGTCTAGTTTGTTAAATAAGTGAAGCCTAAGTTTAACTCCAAATTTAATTCTTAATTCTTAATAGCTAGTCATTATATTTATTTTTTTAGATATCCCATATTTAAATCAAAATGAAAATATCACTCACATATATTTTTCTTTTAAGAAAGAATCACACCATCAGACTATATTGACCTTTAATTTTATCCAACAGGTTACCATGGAAAGTTAATGAATTAGCAACTAGAATAGCATTTAAAAACCAAAGGTCCCAGATATTACACTTGGCAGTCAATAGAACTCCAAGAAAGACAGTGATTATATTTACTGTAACTTTTGTCACTCTATAAAATATGGATAGAATGAACTATTCCATTTTTCCATGCTATATGCACACTGACAATTATCTAATGAAATGTATCAAGAGACTTCGAATTTTAAACTGCATGAAAACCTACACCAAAACCATCAATAGGAATACCTCTTCAATGGAATCCCATAGCACTAGATAATATACATAGAAAAACTCTTTTAAAAGCATTTGTTTTATAAAATATTTTAACATTTTAGCCATCTAATAAATTCCATAAGATGCATGTACATATGTAAGATTTCTATTTGTCAATACTTACATCTAAAAATCTGATAATAACAGAGTCAACACATCTATAGGTAAGAAATATTAAACCTGTTTGTCTATTATTCTAGGTTTCCATTTATTTCTCACTAACTTACATGGATTTTTATACTATTTTTACTCAGACCACATATTAGGTTCTAACTAGCAGTAAAATGGCAAAGTTTACATTGTTCATTAAAAAAATACATGCAATTATTTTTAAATTAACCAATAAACTATGATCCATTACTTCTTTTTATAAGTTTTTGATGGGAGAGAAAATATACATTAGTAGGGATTTCTTTTTAATCACCAGGAAAAAAGATAACACAACTCTTTCTCTTAATAAAGCATTTTTCCCCCATGGAGGCAATATACCCTAAAATGGAAGCTATTAAGCAATCAATGATACCGACTTAACTAAAATATTGCAAATACGATAGTATAATATCTTAGTAAATATGAGAATTTTGAAAGTCATAAAATTAAAGACTTTGATATGTATAAGATCAATAGATGTGACTTATCACTATTTAATATGAGCTTTAATTTTTAAATGTCATGTTCCAGTGAAAAAAATGAACTGCACAGGAAAACTGAAATTTCAACAAAGAATCAAGACAAAAAAACAAACTTTATATTAAAGTACCTTTAAGAGGTATATACTTACGCAGCAACCTCCTCTTTTGACAATCCTTTGAAATTCACCTCCAGATAATGATCTATGTCATCTTTTTCTTTGATCAGTTCAGACCTAAATGAAATAGAAAGAAATAATAAAGAACTGCCTTATCGAAGTGAAAAGGTACGAAACATATAAAATGCCGCCAGGAGAACAGGAATATTCAGGGTATAATATCTTAGATAACAAATGTTCTGCAAGAGCTACAGTGTTAGGTCTTCATTGCTAATTTCAAATTTTTAACTTTCTTGAATGGAAAAAGGGAAGAATACTGAACTCAGTATGTAAACAAATAAAACACCAACATACTAAAATAGTCTACATTCTTAAATAAATGGGGTTTTCTCCTCAAAACTTTTAAGATCGTCCATTTTACTTATGTTCTCTCACAGCCTTCCAGCTACAGAAGTCAGATTGTGTTCAGCACAGTATCGCGAACTGAAACACCCCTATTTGATACAAATGTGTTGAATTTATTCGTTGAAAACATAGAATTTTGCTCTGACATTCTGTTCAAGTGGTTTTTAAAAATCACACATAAAACTCAAATTACTATTAAAAGTTCAAGCTGAAAGTGATTTTAAGAAGACTTTAATGAGAAATATATTACACATGTAATATATTCATTCTTCATACCCCTTGCACCTTTAAGAATAAGCAGACTATTAACATATCATGGCAACTGAAGTACAGGATATACAAGTATCTCTTTTTATTCAGAAACTAATGGAGAATGTTGATTAAAAAATTTGCCTTAAATGGTTATGATAAAAATGTTTTTCTTTAATAAAAAGAATTCAAAATTTTTTTCTTTAAAATCTGTCTTATCCTAGGGATGTGACACTGAGTTATGTTTTTGCTCATGTTGAAAAGAAAATGTAAACTCAGTTATTACAAAATGACAGGAAGAAGCAGCTAGCTTTTTCAGATTTTGCAAATATTTCACATTGTCCAAAAGGAAGATGGAAAATAAGAATGTATACACTGAAGTTATGCCTCTATCAAAAATGTTGCTTTTCAAATTATTTGAAAGTAAACATAATTTTCTGCAATTCTATTTTACAGTTTCTACAAATTTCATTTCTATTACAAAAGAACTTTGGTGCCAGTTTAGCTGAACGTATTTATTTTGGTCCAGGAGCTTTGGTCACTGCCAGAAATACCAAAAATGAGGTATGGTGCTTCTTCGAACAAAGCAGTCTCATAATACTTTGATCATTATGCCTTGTAGGAATTGAAAGGCATGCATAAAAAGCTAATCAAACCTACATATGCAAATTATTTATGTTGATAAATAATATGTGCATAATTAAAAATCAATAAAACTAGACGTGGAAACTTCTAAGTAACACAGTCTTAGTTAATATGCATAATTACAATCAAAAACATCAAGTTCCTGCCCTGCAGGTTTTCGGCCCAAGATGAAAACTCCCTGAATTCAGCAGCCATTCACAGGCAGGGGAGGTTTGATGTATTTTCAAGCTCTAGGATCATTTCAGGCGCTAAATCATGACTACTAGTTTACCCTCGGAGTAAGACTGTGTCTTCCTTCCTCCAAAACAGAAATCAGGATCGCGGTCTTGTGGTTTAGATGCCATACAACTTTCACGCCTAAAGCTTCTGCTTTCAATTTTCCCACACATATTTTAAAAAGGAAATGTATTTCCAAAGCTTTGCAGGAACCACAATATAATGGCAGTAGGGAATAAAATGACCAAATGAGCACTTGCCTGCTAAATAAATATAATCTTAATCTTTGAATAAGATTTATCAATCTTTCTGAAACAGCAAATTTGAACATTCTGAATATAAAAATGTACTTTTGTCTTTAAACAATTTTTATTGCTGAGATATGTTACTGACATTTCTTACTGCAAGAAATTTCTTCTGTAGGGAAAAAAAAAGAAAGCCAGGGTCACATACCTTGGAATTGTTCTTGGTGAGCACGGCAGCTTCTGTCTAGCCAAGGCCGCAAGCTTTGGGCGTGTCATGGGCAGCGGGGGCAGGGTAGTCATTTTGGACTGCCAAAAAAATAAACGGAAACAGCATTTAAACAGTAAATCATTCAAAGAATCTTTTAAGACATTATTAGAGATCTAGTCAGTCATCTGAGCTGAGAATGCCTCTGCGCGTGGATCTTTAGCTCTGTTATTCAGGCATGAAGCTCAGTGAGTGAATACTGCAGGTGGCTTCTCTCGTTATTTTTCTTACTATCTGCCTTTTGGCCAATTTATTACTTGTCTGCATCTCCATCACAAAGTAGAGAAGAAAAAATCTGATAAATGTGTTGAAGATTCAGACAACTAGGAGCTTTGGTATGGGTTTCGTCAGTAGAGCTGGTTGCAATTAAAAAGTGAAGATTTTTAGGGCAGCTATGGATTTCAAATACTCATGCTTTGCTCTCCTGTTACAAACAATAACTTAAAATTATTCATACTTTGCTGTTTTCTAAAAACTTTCTCACAAATAAAGGCTTTCCCTTAGAAGTGCTAAATGCTAAGAACAATTCTCAATAAGGAGACAGCTGGGCATATATCTGGAAAAGATGAAAACTCTAAATCAAAAAGAAACATATGCACCAATGTTTTCAGCAACACTATTTATAATGACTAAGATGTAGAAGCAAACTAAATGCCTATTGAGCAAAGAATGGATAAAAAAGATATGGATAAAAAAGATAATATTCCATACACAATGGAATGTTACTCAATCATAGAAAAGAATGAAATAATGCCATTTACAGCAACAATGGATGGACCTAGAGATTATCATACTAAGTGAAGAAGTCAGACAAAGACAAATATAATATCACTTAGATGTGATATATGTGGAATGTGGAATCTTTATATGTGGAATCTTTTAAAAAACTATACAAATTACCTTATTTACAAAATAGAAACAGACTCACAGATGTGGTAAACAAACTTATGATTACCAAAAAGGAAAGGGGGGGAGGAATAAATTAGAAATTTGTAATTAACAAATACACATTACAACATATAAAATAAATAACAGAATCTACTGTGTAGCACAAGGAACCATATTCAATATCTTGTAATCACCTATACTGGAAAATAATTTGAAAAAGAGTATACATATATTATATGTATACAGGGGCTTCCCTGGTGGCTCAGATGGTAAAGCATCTGCCTCCAATATGGGAGGCCCAGGTTCAATCCCCGGATTGGGAAGATCCCCTGAAGAAGAAAATGGCAACCCAGTACTCTTGCCTGGAAAATCCCATGGACAGAGGAGCCTGGTAGGCTACAGTCCACGGGGTTGCTAAGAGTCAAACACGACTGAGCAACAACTTCACTTCACCTTATACATATATTCAGATATATATAACTGATCGCTTTGCTATATGCTTGAAACATTATAAATCAACTATACTTCAATTTAAAAGTGTAGTGGTTTAAAAAACATTGCTTAAAACAACAATCAATGTATTACCTTTCATGTTATGTGGGTCAGGAGTTAGGAGAAGGCACAGTGGGGATAGCTTTTCCCTACTTCATTTTTACTGGGGCCTCTGCTGAGAAGACTCAGAAGTTTAGGGGTAACTCAGTGGTGGGAAAGAGGAAATACCTATAAGGTCTTCACTCACATACCTGGCGGTGAATGCTATTATCTGGGACCTCAGCTGGGGCTATCTATCAGAACACATACATGTGACCTCCTCATATGGCTTGGGCTTCCTCTTAGTATGGCAGCCTCATACTTCTTAAGTGGTTGCTCAGGGCTAGAAAGGCAAGTACCCAGAGAAAAGCCAAGTGGAGGCTGTATTCCCAGGGTCTGGCTTTGGAAGTCACATAGCATGACTTCCATTGTTAAAACATGCTGCCTAGATTTAAGGCTAATGAAATGGACTCACCCACTGAGGGGAAAGCATTGAAGTCACATTGTAAGAGGAAGATGTGGGATGGAAGATACTGTGGCTATCTTTGGGAAGTGCAATACGCCACAATGGAGAAAGTAAGTGAGCCATAATGAAGGCAGATCTATAAAATCCAGTTATCTAAATCTTACTCCAAAAAGGAAGAAGTGTGGGCATGATGTTGATGAACTTATAGTGGAAAACTGTCACATGTTACAAGCACTTTCAGATACAAAAGAACTCACCTTCTCCTGCTGGAGAGGCATTCAGAAGACCAGAGCCTCTTGATTCTACCACCACTATCTCCACAAGTTTTGACCTCTACCATTTCACTTCTACCTCTACCATCCTGGGTCACATACCCATAAGCAAGGCTTGTTTCAGGTTCTAAATCACTTCCTCCAGTATTTATTATCTCTGTGACCTAGGGTAAATCACCATCAATCTGGGCCTTAAATATAATCAACAAATATGCATTAAGCCACTGCTTAGTGCCAGGTACTATTTTAGGTGCTGAAGATGAGGCAGTGAACAAAAAGACAAAAATCTCTAGCCTCACAGAATCTATATTATAGGGTCAGTATGGTGGGGAAACAGACAATACACAAACAAGCAAAAATAACACAGAAGATTAGATGATGATGGGATCTATAACTGAAAATCAAGCAGGGAACTAAAAAGGACCCAGTGCTCACCAGTAGCCAGGGATGAATAACAGCAGAAAAATATGACATCAGAGAAGTTAAGGAGAAATTTGGTGGTGTTCTGATGATAACAGGGTCTTAAAGGACTTTAACGCTGATTGGAGGGTTTGAGCCCAGGAGTGACACAGTTTGACTTCTACTTTGAAAGGATTATTCTGCCATCTCTTTTGGACTTAGACTGTAGAAGGCAGAAAGAAAGACATGGAGACCAGCTGGAGGTTGCTATGAAATCTGGATGACAGAGGATGGTGGTTTAGGTAGAGGTGGTGGAGAGATGTGGTCAGACTCAAGGTAGGACTGCCTGCAGCCTACAGAGACAACCTATTCCTCTAGAGCTGTGTACAAAGCCATGGCAAAATGGAGGCTGGAAAAGCAATGAGATTTGAGGAAAAGCCTTTTGAAATTCAGTGTGGAAACAGGCAGTCTAGTGTTTCTGAAAAAAAAAAAATTACTTTGGCCTGAAAATAATTATTTGCATAATAAAGAGAAAATTCTAATGGAGATAAGTGTCATATTTTAGATATAATGCGTGTGTGTGTGCTCTGTCGCGTCTGACTTTTTGTTACCCTTTGGACTGTAGCCCGCCAGTCTCCTCTGTCCATGGGGTTCTCCAGGCAAGAATACTGGGGTGGACTGCCATTTCTTCCTCCAAGGGATTTCTTGACCCAGGGATCAAACCTGCATCTCCTGTGTCTCCTGCACTGCAAGTGATTCTTTACCACTGAGCCATTGGGGAAGTCTATAGAATCCTAACATTGCCCAGATTATTAGAGTATGATATGATCCTTGAAACATAAGGTCTACTTATTTTTATACATTTATAGTTTTAAAGCACTCAGTCTAAATAGCAAATGTCAGTCATCGCCTCCAAAACAAACATTTAAGAAACATAATGTACTGCATGCCATAACTTCGTAAGAAAGTTACTTTTCTGTATATAAAAATTTGTATTTTTCTGATCAGATGTTATATCAACTTGTTGAGTTAACTGGATAAACAGAACTTACTAAATGACAATACTGTATAGAACATGTAGTGAGAAGTTAAAGCTAAGGCAAAATTAGACCTGGTGGACAGATTTAAAGGGCAAAGGCTCCCCAATCCTACTCCTTGTGAGCCTGTTTCAGAGAAGCTGCGAAGACTCTACATTGCAGAGTCCTCAGCTGTTATGGAGCAAATAAGAGCAAATCTAGGCCATCTCAGCTCCTAACCCAGCGTTTGCCCCCAGGGGATTTGGAAAGGGAAAGAAAGGAAGCCTGTGCTTGATTCAGTCTGGACATTCCTTCTCTGACAAATGAAGACTCTGTTCTAACAGTCCCTATGCTTACCAAAGGCACTGGGCAGAGGTGATCTCTGCATAATCTTAGGGACCTTTGAAGGGTTTCTCAAGGAGCTTCAAAACCAGAAAAAGGTACTTGCAATTTCTTCAAACACTAGGAAGACCCAGACACTTGTACACAGTGGGACTAAATATATTTCCTAGGTGGCACCAGTAGTAAAGAACCCACCTGTCTATGCAGGAGACATAAGAGATGCAAGTTCAATCCCTGGGTTGGGAAGATCTCTTGGAGAAGGGAATGGCTACCCTCTTCTTGCCTGGAGAATCTTAGGGACACAGGAGCCCGGTGGGCTATAGTCCACGGGGTCACAAAGAGTCGGACACAACTAAGCGACTTAGCTCGCACACAGAGGGACCAAACCCCAGAAACTCAGTGCCATCTCACGTATTCCAGCAAGGCGTGTATAAGCCTCCCAAGAGCTGGCCTACCAGGTTGTGATATAAAATTAATCCTCACTGATGTTTACTTGGGTTAGACCATTTTTGCTAGAAAATACAAGCATCTAATAAAATCTTATGCACATGTTAGACGTGGAGAGGAACATGTCTTCTTCGTCACGCAGATCAACTGCGATTTTTTTTTTTAATCTGAGTCAACGTTTCCAACCATTAAAGTTTCAGCTGCCAGTTCCTTCATTTTGCTCTCCTCTGATCTAAGAACATTAGCAGCAGGAGCACCTTTACTCTTAAATTTAGTTTAATGTAAGTATTGCAAGCCCTGCTGGCAAGCCTCAAGGCACAACTCTGAATGGGGGGTGGTCAGAGCTGAATGATAAAGTGGAAAAAAATTATTAACTGTGCGCTGGAAAAAATATCCCTCAACCATTTTATGTTGAAAGTTTAAGCTCAAAGTTAGGGTGGAATGTGACGGGCTCCCTTCGCTGCTCTAAGCCCCACATCCTCCCTAGCCTATGCCTATTGGGAAAGGGGTATTTTTTTTTACAATCCATACATGGCTATGTAAAGATATTTTGTTTTACATAATAGGTAGCTGTTTAACCAAATTTTATGACACACATAATATTTGAAATGCATCAAATATGTAAAAGGATCCTGTAACATATTATTTTCCTATCTAAGTAATCACCATCTCTTTTATGTCTGATCAGTTCAGTCTTATTTCTGCTGAATGTTCTTAGAGTAGAAAATAGCTGCATTTTAGCATATAGAAGCAAACCAAGGGGAAAATAAGTGAAAAAAAATGCAAGCACACTTAGGGGCCTGTCATTTCAGGCTGAAATCATACCTGTTGAGTGAAGAAAGCCTTTTCTTCTTTGTTAATATGAACAGTATCATTTTCCTGGTGTGGACTAGAGAGTGTTCCCTGCTTTCTAGTGGGCTCCATCCAGAAGGAATGGGACTAGTGCTGGGAGTGGCTGATCTAGGCCTGAAGCAGAAATGGAACCCATCATCCTTCACAACTGACACTTTATCAGGGTCCTCCTAGCTCCACACCACACACGGTGGGTGCTACCGCAGGACGGGTACCTAAGGGAGAATAATGAGAGGTACTTCCCTGGCTGGTACCCAAGTGAGCCTAGCCCTAGGAGGTCAGGGTGAAGCTGTCTGTTAGGGAACCCAGAGGCAGCTCCCCCAGTGCTACCAAATGGGCAGTGTACTCTAGGCATCACAGGAGCTGAGACAAAGATCAAAAGGTTGCCTTAAGCCATTCCACGGTTGGTATTCAGAGGAGATTTGGTGGACTCTTTGATCTCCTGGTTGGCTCCTGTATCACAGTTACAATCTCTTAGTTTGGCCCCCACATGCAAAGACAAATGAGAATGGAGAAATACAGGATGAAAGGTTTGAGAGGGGTGGATCAGGCTGAATGTGTCCCATGGTGTGAGTTTAAGTTTCTGGCCCCCAAGTAAAATTCTTCAAAGAGTAACCCTCTTTCCCCCACAATCCCCAGAGACACCCTTATCAAGAAACACAAAGGAAGGGGAAGCCTAGAGTTGTATAGACACAGGCTACCTGGGGAGTAACTACGTTTGAGGCTGACCACTATTTCCAGAATTCAGTCACCTTGGGGGAAAAAGTTGAAATGTGAGAAAGAAAGCCAATAAACACACAGCAAGCAAACGTATCATGTGTCACAAGAGAGTTCAAAATAAATATGATTCTACCATCATCAACAAGATCATCGATAAGAATTGGAACTTTTCATATTATCATCACAAGCTCTTTTACTATGAAAGTTTAAAGAAAACTATAGAAGAAACGTCAGTAATCTGCTCCTGAAAAGAGTAAAAAAAAAAATCACATAAAAAGTCAGTAAATGTTTATCCCTTGTATTTTTGGACACATTTAGCATTCTATGATAGGTAAACAGGTTGTTAAAGAAACAGAAACCACACATTTCCTGCTAACTGACATGCATTGATAGTTAAATCAAAACTTAAAGCAGGAAAAGTGTTTGAAAGTGGGCCATGTTTCACTCGACTTACATTTGGAGATTACTGCTGAAGGTCTCTCCAGGTTTACAGACTTCAGCCTGAAAATTTGGAAGCAAAGAATAATAGCAAAGGAGAGAAGAAAAAAGTTAAAAATTAGTCAACAGACTAACTCACTAACTCCCCTCACTGCTCCAAATCATGGAATAAGATTTATTTGTACCACAAAACACCAGGTATCTACTTGTAGTTATATAAACTTAAAAAAAAGAATCCTGCTGTGACAGCTGACTTATTATGTCAATGATTAAAGATGCAAACCATAAAAAAAATAAAATAAAATAAAACGAAGTATAGCTCCTATTGGAGAACCTAATCACTAATTCAATGAAATATCAATACATCTGAAATACTATTGATATATTCTTTGGGACTCTTTTGGGACCCCATGGTCTGTAGCCCGCCAGGCTCCACTGTCCATGGGATTTCCCAAAAGTCAGACACAACTTAGGGACTAAACAACAACAAAAATCGGTGTATTCTTATATAAATGTGACTAGTGATAATGTGATCTCTCAAACTTTGGTTATCTACCAAAACCGAAGGCATCTAAGTTCCTACCCAGTTCTACACAGGACTAATTGATTTTTTCCCACTGCCCTCAGAGGGTAAACTGGGCGGCGAGGAGAGAGCCCTTCTGTGCTCCCCCTTCTATGCATTTCTTGAAATAAATGGCGAGGGCCTTGGCTTAGTAAGCTTGTCGCTCGACTGACTGAGGAAGGTCTGTATGGGTCAGAGGAGGGACTGCCTGGAAAAATAACCCATCTACTTCTTGGAGTCCGCCACGAATCTCGATGGATTGGTCCTGGGGAACAACTCTGGCTTTCTGTTCCCCCGAAGTGTGTCCCTCACCCGTGGCAGGTGCTGGGCGCCGGCGCTGCCCTCTCCTCCCGCGGTGGTTCCCAGACACTGCGGAGCAGGCGCAGAGAGAGGACGCAAGAGCGTCTCCAGGGATACAAAGGGGGCGGAACGGGAAGGAAGGGGGCGGGGTTAGGCTAAACTGAGATTCTGGATTGGTGCAGCTTCCACTCTCCTCGGGCTCAGGGGCGGAGCCTTGCAGGGGCGGGGCCTAGCGCGCGCAGTGCTGGGGAGGTCCACACCCGGCAGCTTTTTCCCGCCAGACGACTCTCAGAAGTTAGACAGCTCTCAGAAATTAGTTCACCTTATCCAAGAGGCCTCTAATTTGCCGCCCTGAATCATTTCCCTCATGGCACTGCATTCTCAATATTTTGCAACATTGCCCTATCATACATTGATGGAAAAACGCTCAGCTTGGCGTTCAAGACCCCCAAGACCCCCACTATCCAGCTGGGTAAGTCGTTCATTCTCATCTTCCTCAGCCTCTGTTGCGCTCAGAACTATTTTTTTCATGTCCCACGCAAACACCTTTCCCAATCCTGTTTTCAGAAAGAGAATCCAGTTTTGAGTGGTGATGAGCTAAAAACTCAAGGTCTCTTTCATAGACTCTCCCTGCGTTCTGTCTTTACATATATATTTTCAAATTTCCTCTGAAACTCGGGATTTTATATTTACACCCACTTAATGTCAGCCAGTTAATCGCAGTCCAAGGTCCCACCCCTTCTCTCACATGTAAATATAAGGACGTGAACTTCCTGGCTCATTGTCTCATACAGACAGAGCGCAAGACAGTGAAGCTTGTTGCTTATTACTCCGCAAATATAGATGTGCTGGAAAGCTAAGCGTTTATTCATTGGCTACTGTCACGCTCTGTAAGAAAGTGAGTCAGCTGTACTGTTCACACCATTCTGTTAATCATAAATCGATTCTATTTGGACTACAAGCATAACAACCATAGCCACACTTTCATTCCAACATCTAATTTGCTGCAATAAATTACTGAATTACTTCCACCAAGTAAATTTACATTATATTGAATACATTCAGTCGATCACTGTGACTATCTGTGACTGGGCTCCATGGGACCCCTCGAATTCTGTTCTCATGAACTCATTTCTCAGTTTCCAGAAACAACATAGCTCCACAGGTGACTGACTGTGTGAATTCTGTTCAAGTTCTTCCTGCCTTTTCAGCTTTGAGGTATGTAAATTCCATGCACCGTCCTTCCAGCATGCGGCTCTCCCAGTGTGGCTTTCTAGGAGGTTCCTCCAGCCTCTTTGGATTTATTCCTCCTGTTTGCTGTTTTTCACTGGCAGTTCTTTGGTTATTCTCTTTCTCCACTCCTTAGCCAGATAGTTCATAGAGCTAAGGAGCTCAGAGAATGTTATTTGTAAGTGACAGAAGATTACACTTTGAGTGTAAGCTCAAACTGGTTTAAGCAAAAAATGGAAACACTGTTTTCTGCAACACAAAGATGCCAGCTTCAGGTGTAACTGTATCTAGAGACTGACCCTTCTGAAAACTTTGAGGACTCTACAACAGCCTCACAGAATTAAACTCTCTCTCTCTCTCTCTCTCTCTCAACTCCTTCCCCTTAGGCCTACTTTCATTATTAAAAGTATTACTCTGCATGAGTTGGTTTAGTCACTAAGTTGTGTCCAACCCTTGCGAACCCATGGGGACTGCAGCCTGTCAGACTCCTCTGTCCATGGGATTTCCCAGGCCAGAATCCTGGAATGGGTTGCCATTTCCTTCTCCAGGGAATCTACCTGACCTAGAGATCAAACCCAAGTCTCCTGCACTGCAGGTGGTCTCCCATATTGCAGGCAGATTCTTTACCAACTGAGCTACCAGGGAAGCCCGTTACTTTGTGTGGTCCTTGGTTTATATGAGTAAATTTCCACAGAAATATTAGGATCTCTTTAAGAGCAAAGAGCTCTTATTTTTGTCTTACTTTTCTCTGAATTCCCTGGAATGGTACTGGAGTTCATAGATAGTATGTGTTCAAAAATATTTTTTTTTAATTAATTGAATGAGTAACAGAATAAACAGAGGTGCCTAGAACTGATTCTTCCATGTGTAATTCCTCTCATTACCTTCTCTGCCTTCCCCACCTAGAATTGGGAATAATACCATAGTCTTTCCAAGAAGATGAATGCATGGTTTCTTGCTACACCCCATTGGCAAGAACTTTATCACATTGTCATCTTTAGCTTCAAGAACAGCTGGAAAATATGATCTTTATTTTGAGTAGTCATATGAATGCTAAAAATCAAGATCTTCAACTATGGAATTTAGAAAATAAGGGGGGTGGATTCAGCATCAGTGCTAAAGACATTGATTCATATTTAATAGGGAAGGACTGTATCTCTGTGTTAAGTTTCCTTCCTCGTTTGAATAGTACTGTTCTCCAAGTTTCTTCCTTAGGTGAGAGTCTCCAGAGCTGTGGATAAGGTGGGCAAGCTACATCTCCTTGAGTTTCTTTTAGGATGAGAACTTAGAGAATCAGTGCTCAGGCTGTGTCCTCTATGCCAGAGTAACAAGGATTCCACCTGGAGCCTAAACTTCCCCTTGAAATTTCACTGAAAGTCTTTATTAAAAGTGCTATTTAAAGGGCTCCTTCTTGCTCTCTGCCTGGGGGTGAGGGGGTTACATAGGGTGTTGAGCAGTTAAACTGTATCATGTTCAGAGTTTTCCCCTTATTTTCAGCCCCACTTCTCCTACTCTTCTTCCCCTGTAGATGCTGAGCAGTGACGCCAGGGTTTTGTTAGATGATTATCCTCAGCCACTTGAGGGCTGTGGTTTTCTTATCTTCTGACAGTTTTAAAAATCCCTCATCCACTGACAGTTCCTACCCTATTTTTGTATCACTATTATTAATATTATTGTTTTAGTTACTTAAACATTTTTATTAAAAGAGATAAATATATGTGCTGTTTGTCATCCTCTGAACCTTTCTTAGGAATGGAATACTAAATTAAGACAACGGGAAAATTAAAGGGTATAAAATAGAGGAAGAGAAAATATAGAACAAGTATAAAAACTGGTGAAAAGTGACAGGGAGGCCTTGATGAACTCATAATAGCCAAGTTACAAACTACCTGTCTTAAATTTGTAGTAGAAAAATGAACTAAAATAATTTTCTAAAAATCTGAATCAAATTAATTTATTTGTATGTGGGTTGGTTATTAGGAATCCTCTGACATACACTGTCATTTGTGTGTATCCTCTACAAGAGCTTTTGTGTACAACCAAAAATTTGCATGTGACTTGGCTGTTTTTGCATCCTTTTCTTATTTCTGAAAATGTGTCTTAAGAAAATGACAACTTTCCATTAGACACGGTCCAGGGGGGCAGATTTAGGTATTCTATTCTCCTCTATCCAAGAAAGCAGAATATGACATAAGCAAGGCCAGTTTTGGGCTTTTTAGATCATTGTTGTAGTTTCTACTTTCTTAGTCAGAATCTGCGTTGATTCTTGCCAGTTCCAAGCCCTTATTTTTCAGATCCCTGTCCATTCCTTTTTGATCAGTTCACAGTAAATTCTCATTAAAATAAGTCCCTTATATACAAATGAGTTTCTTTCCAAGAGTACGTTCGTAAGTCCAATTTGTTCCTAGGTCCAACAAAGTTAGCCTAGGTACCCAACTAACAAGATCAGCTATATAGAATTGTACTATAGTAGGTTTATAATACTTTTCACACAAATAAGACATAAAAAACAAACATACACACACAAGAAAGCAGACATTATTAATCCTACAGTGTGTGTGTGTTAATCGCTCAATTGAGTGCGATTCTTTGCGACCCCATGGGCTCCTCTTTCCATAGGATTTTCCAGGCAAGAATACTGGAGTGGGTTGCCATTTCCTTCTCCAGGGGATCTTCCCAACCCAGGGATCAAACCTGGGTCTTCTGCATTGCAGGGAGATTCTTCACTGTCTGAGCCACCAAGGAATCTTGCAGTACAGTTCAATAGCTGGCATTTATTACCAGTACCAGCAACATCACTGTTGCTTTTACACTTGCTTCTGGACTTCCTGGGCTTGAAATAAAGATAGTGTACTTCTATATTCTATACAGTACTGTACTGTTAAGTACACAAAAGCACAACCACACATGTGACAATGTATGCAGACACGTGAACTAACTTATGTGACTAGACATGCGAACATACATTCACATCTTTCAAAGTTCAAAACTTGAAGGTCGTATGTAGGGGACTAACTGCACAGTAAATTCTATTCATTGGGATTGAATTCTAACTGATAGAAATACTGGTACTAGTAGCCGGATAGTGGGAAATGGTCTTCAGGAAAATGTAAGATTCTTGGGATTGGCCACCTACATTAATGTGAAAAGTAATGAGGCTTTAGTTCATAGTTTTGTAAGGAAGCAGCAAGCTGTGACAACTTTTGTGAAACAGTGATTATCAACTGAGATTACTTGTAATCAATGTTCACTGAGGGTGAAACTCCAACAGATCATGGAGCTACCATCAAAGGGCCTCATGAGAAAATGAGGAATTCAAGCATTTGAGGATGAGTGCCTGCTTTTGAAGACACACTTCGCAGGTGGTGCTAGTGGTTAAAAACACAAGCAAACCAACCCTACTTGCCAACACAGGAGATGTAAGAGACGCCAGTTCAATCCCTGTGTTGGAAAGATCTTCTGGAGGAGGGCATGGCAATCCGCTCCAGTATTCTTGCCTGGAGAATCCCGTGGACAGAGGAGCCTGGCAGGATATAGTCCATTGGTTCGCAGAGTCGAACATTACTGAAGCGACTTAGCACACACACAGGCACTCCTCTAACAGCTATTGAAACCCTACATGGATACGTGGAAGGCATGGCCAGAAATATATATATATATACAAACAAGAGAATGACAAAATCAAAATAGTAAGTTCTGTTCTCAAAACATGGACTAAAACCCTTTATATAACCATTCTGGAAAAAAGTCAAGTGAGTTAATTCCACTAAGAGCTGATTTTGCAGCCAGGGACGAGCCCCCATATGAATGTTAGGGCATTCATGAGAAAAGAGTGATATTTTAACAATGGAATTGGGATCACAGTGGCATATTCGGAAGACTCTGAGCAACCTAAAGTTGGAATTCCCTCTTACACATCTTCCACTGAGGTATATTTGCTTAGAAAAATGTCCTTCCTTTGTCTGAGGTAGCTATTTTCCCTTGCTTGAAGACCATGTTATTTCTTTGCCCAAGGTCGTTTCCTTGAAGAGAAAGTAGCTTGTGGACTAAGTTCTTTCTTATTCAACATCTCATAATATTCACAGATCTATAATTAGAAGTATTCCCCATCATATCCTGGGAGACAAAAATGAAAAACTCAATCTCTGAGAAGGCTCATGTGTGTACACACACACACACACACACACACACACACACACAGAGGCAGAAATTGTTAGTTTACATTGAAAAAACATCACACATACAAGGAGTTTGCTAGTTTATGTTAGCCAAACCCTAGGTACATCGTTTCTCCTTCAGAATGGAGTTTGGGGACTCTTGAATGAAAAAGGTGAAACAATAATATTATAAAGAATAAAATTGTCAAGGAAGGTTTTTTTGTTTTTGTTTTTGTGTTTTTTCAAAAGCTCTAGAGTCCACATGCTATTTTGGGTGACTAGGTATATTTTTATTTAACAGTTTCTTGGTTTAGTTAATGACTGTCTGGCCAACTGGAAAGTAAGTTGTGTTGCAAACTTACTTTTAGTTTACTTTAAAGGAAGTTACTTAAAGTCTTTCAGAGAAAGGAATTCTAGGATACAATATTGTATGTCTCACCTCTGAACTATGTTCCCAAAGAAAGTCCTGAACATTTTTCCTTCACCAACCATTTATGGAGGAAAATGCCATAGACTCTGTAAGTTCTCTACTAAATTATTTCCCATCATTAAGAGTGCTGGTGGGAAATGTTATCATTGAAATGAGCACCATGGCTTCAGTGAAAATGCACTGTTTCCAGGCCAAGGGAAATCAAGTTATTACAGCTCAATGGGAGATTGGGTATATTCACCATGATACTCAGCCACGCTGCTGTTTTCATTAGAATGACCTCACCTACAGAGATCTGTGGCTGTGATTCATTTCTCATGACATTGCTTGGAATCAAATTAATGAGTAACCATTTTAATTAGAAATGTATTTGTATGAGAAGAAAAAAAATATATCCTAAAGCTGATAAACACAGTCCTGACTTGAGCTACTAAAATACAGAGTGGAAAGTACTGGTCTCTCTTTATATACCAGGATTAGACCCACAGCCTCTTGAATGAAAGCTCTATATGCAAAAGTTAGAACTGGACATGGGACAACAGACTGGTTCCAAATAGGGAAAGGAGTACGTCAAGGCTGTATATTGTCACCCTGCTTATTTAACTTCTATGCAGAGTACATCATGAGAAACCCTGGACTGGAAGAAACACAAGCTGGAATCAAGATTGCTGGGAGAAATATCAATAACTTCACATATGCAGATGACACCACCCTTATGGCAGAAAGTAAAGAGGAACACCTATGGTGGATTCATGTCATTGTATGACAAAACCAATACAGTATTGTAAAGTAAAATAGGGTAAAAATAAAAATTTAAAAAAAAGAAAGAAAATGAAAGAGGAGAGTGAAAAAGTTGGTTTAAAGCTCAACATTCAGAAAACGAAGATCATGGCATCTGGTCCCATCACTTCATGGCAAATAGATGGGGAAACAGTGGAAACTGTGTCAGACTTTATTTTGGGGGGCTCCAAAATCACTGTAGATGGTGACATGAAATTAAAAGACGCTTAGTCCTTGGAAGAAAAGTTATGACCAAACTAGATAGCATATTCAAAAGCAGAGACATTACTTTGCCGACTAAGGTCCATCTAGTCAAGGCTATGGTTTTCCCAGTGGTCATGTATGGATGTGAGAGTTGGACTGTGAAGAAGGCAGAACACCTAAGAATTGATGCTTTTGAACTGTGGTGTTGGAGAAGACTCTTGAGAGTCCCTTGGATTTCAAGGAGATCCAAACAGTCCATTCTAAAAGAGATCAGCCCTGGGATTTCTTTGGAAGGACTGATGCTAAAGCTGAAACTCTAGTACTTTGGCCACCTCATGCGAAGAGTTGACTCATTGGAAAAGACTCTGATGCTGGGAGGGATTGGGGGCAGGAGGAGAAGGGGACAACAGAGGATGAGATGGCTGGATGGCATCACTGACTAGATGGATGTGAATCTGAGTGAACTCCGGGAGTTGGTGATAGACAGGGAGGCCTGGCGTGCTACGATTCATGGAGTCACAAAGAGGTGGACACGACTGAGCGACTGAACTGAACTGATGTACCTTGGGGTCCAGAAATAATACCACAATGCACACTGTGAATTTCTTTTCTTCCCCTCTGAGATAATTACTTATTTAATTAGGTAGCTACAATGGCAAAAAGAATACATCTAAAACTTTTGAGCTAGACACTGGACACTAATTCTGAGCTAATGCTATTTTTTAAGGATGAAAAACACATTATAAACAGAGTTAAGGTAAGTTAATTGTTTTTCTTTTAAAGTTCTAAAATAGGCATAGTAGACACCAAGCCCATGTTATGATTATTCCCCTTACATTTGTAAATGTATACAGGACAATGGCAGGATTTTTTTTTAGTGACCACCTGACCTATTAAATAAAACTGACTATGATAGGAGACAGACATCCTGGAATGTGAAGTCAAGTGGGCCTTAGGGAGTATCACTACAAACAAAGCTAGTGAAGGTGATGGAATTCCAGTTGAGCTATTTCAAATCCTAAAAGATGATGCTGTGAAAGTGATGCATTCAATATGCCAGCAAATTTGGGAAACTCAGCAGTGGTCCCATGACTGGAAAAGGTCAGTTTTCATTCCAATCCCAAAGAAAGGCAATGCCAAAGAATGCTCAAACTACCACACAATTGCACTCATCTCACATGCTAGTAAAGTAATGCTCAAAACTCTCCAAGCAAAGCTTCAACAGTACATGAACCATGAACTTGCAGATGTTCAAGCTAGATTTAGAAAAGACAGAGGAATCATAGATCAAACTGCCAACATTCATTAGAGCATAGAAAAATCAAAACAGTTCCAAAAAAGCATCTACTTCTGCTTTATTGACCATGCCAAAGCTTTTGACTGTGTGGATCACAACAAACAGTGGAAAATTCTGAAAGAGTTGGGAATACCAGACCAGCTGACCTGCCTCCTGAGAATCTGTATGCAGGTCAAGAAACAACAGTTAGAACTGGACATGGAACAACAGACCGGTTCCAAACTGGGAAAGGAGTACGTCAGGGCTGTATATTGTCACCCTGCTTATTTAACTTACATGCAGAGTACATTATATGAAATGCCAGGCTGGATGAATCACAAGCTGGAATCAAGATTGCCGGGAGAAATATTGATAACCTCAGATACGCAGATGACATCACCTTTATGGCAGAATGCAAAGAGCTAAAGAGCCTCTTGATGAAAGTGAAAGAGGAGAGTGAAAAAACTGGCTTAAAACTCAACATTCAGAAAACGAAGATCATGGCATCTGGTCCCAACACTTCATGGCAAATAGATGGGACAACAATAGAAACAATGACAGACTTTATTTTGGGGGGCTCCAAAATCACTGCAGATGGTGACTGCAGCCATGAAATTAAAAGACACTTCCTTGGAAAAAAAGCAATGACAAACTTAGACAACGTATTAAAAAGCAGAGACACTACTTTGCCAACAAAGGTCCATCTAGTCAAAGCTATAGTTTTTCCAGTAGTCATGTATGGATGTGAGAGTTGGACTATAAAGAAAGGTGAGCACCAAAGTATCGATGCTTTTGAACTGTGGTGTTGGAGAAGACTCTTGAGAGTCCCTTGGACTTCAAAGAGATCCAACCAGTCCATCCTAAAGGAAATCAGTCCTGAGTATTTATTGGAAGGACTGATGCTGAAGCTGAAACTCTAACAACATATATAAGGCAGCTTCAGATTGGTCCTGAACACCCAGGGACAACTTCTCTCATCCTCTCCCAGTTGTACAGGATGCACTTTGCCTCCAGAATGAAAATGTACCAAGGGATCTTTTATTTATTATTTTTTAGAATTAAAACAATAAATAACTTCTTTTTTCTAATTTTTTACCTTTATTAAGGAATAACTGAAAAAATAAAAATTTTAAGTAATAATAATAAGAATATTTAAAGTATATAATGTGATGATTTGATGTACCTGTACGTTGTGAAATGGTTATCAAGATCATGAACATTTTTCATCACCTTACGTAGTTAACTCTTTGTGTGTGTGGTAAGATCACTTAAGACCTATTCTCAGCACATCTCAAGCATAATTTACTGTATTAGTAGTAACTCTGATCACCATGCTGTACATGAGTTCCTCAGAATTTAGTCATCTTATAACTGAAAGCTTGTATCCTTTGACCTACACCTCCCCGTTTCCTCCTGCCCGCAGCCCCTGGCAACTGCCATTCCATTCTCTGCTTCAATGTAATAGGCCGTTTTTTTAGATTCTACATAAGAGTGATACCATACAGTATTTGTCCATCCCTGTTTGGCTTATTTCAGTTGGCATAATGTGCTACAAATTTATCTATATTATTGCAAATGGCCAGATTTTCTTTTTTATGGCTAATATTTCATTATAGAATATGAAACATTATATATATTATTATATATGCTATATATCACATTTTCTTTATTTATTCCCCCATTGAAGGCCTTTAGATTGTTTACATATCTTGGCAATTATAAAATAATGCTACCTTGAAAGTGGGAGGGCAGATATCCCTCCAAGATACTGATTTCTTGTCTTTTCTGGATTTATACCCAAAATTAGGATTGCTACATCATATGTGAATTCTATTTTTAAGTTTTTGGGGAAGTTCCTTATTTTTTTCTGTAATGACTACCAATTCACATTCTCATCAACAGTGTGCAGGGGTTCCCTTTTCACTAAGGGGTCTTTTATATTCTACCAGTCTTATAGACAAAATAGGCCATGTAACCAGGTAAACCAGGTGCAGATTAACAGTCTATATATTTTTCATAAATAATGTAGACAAACTAGTCCATAGTGCCTTCAAGGGAGTTTCAGATTTTACACAGCACCTTATATATCACCAGCCAGTACATTTCATTCCTATCTTGGTCGACACTGGAAAGTACCATGGGTGCAGGTGTCCCTAGAGATAAATCAAAAGCTACCATGGATCAGTTTCAAACTAACCCTACACTTTCCTACCAAAATAGTGAGTTAAAAGTAGTGTTGCATCATGTTGGAATTTCAGACTTGAAAAATATAAGAATGATAATTCTTTGTGTGCATGCTCCGTCGCTTCAGTTGTGTCCAGCTCTTCGCGACCCTATGAACTGCAGCCTGCCAGGCTCCTCTATCCATGGGATACACCAGACAAGAATACTGGAGCGGGGTGCCATGTCCTCCTCCAGGGGATCTTCCCAACCCAGGGATCAAACCCGAGCCTCATGCATCTCTTGCATTGCAGGTGGATTCTTTACCACTGAGCCACCAGGGAAGCCCCAATTCCTTTTCCATTTAATTCTCAGGATTATCTGACCAAAATAGATTTGTATTCTGAAGAATAAAAGGTTAATCAGATGGTAGCTCTCATAATGCTGCTGTTTCTAATAGATCCTTCTTGCCGGGACAAACGCAGCATAAACTCCTCTACTCCCTATATTTTGATTAATTGGAAAAAAAAAGCCCCAAACAAACAGAAACAATTTGCCGTGACCTAGCAGGGACAGCAGTATGCTTTTATTTTCAATTCAGTAATCTGTCAACTCTGGCTCCTCGCTGCAACTTAGTACACAGGTGCCTTAATTAGCTCACCATCTTACAGAATACCAGCCTAGATCACTGCACTGGGAGGTTCTCTAATAGAGTCGGAGAACAAAAATTAGCATGCACCCTCCATGCCTTGGTGCTATACATGCATCCCAAAAGGAAGCATAAATATCTTGTGAAAATACAGGAGTCTTTCACCTCCGTGAAGTTTGGTGGGCGGTGGTTTAGGTGGATGGATACTCTAATCCAAAGTAAAGTATGGTTCATTGAAATTTGCACATCAAACCCAAATGCTTATTTACATATCTTTGGATTTTGGAGCCTGATATGTTATGAATTATGCCTCTCATCATGTTGGAAGCTGTAACCTGCCCTGACATAATAACTATAATTTTTATTTTCTAGCCCCAGGTTCTGCCCTGATACTGGCCCTTCCCATGTCTCTTTCACAGTTTCACAATGACTTTTAGACTTCTGATATCACTCCAATAATTTAATTTTTCTAAAGTTAGCCAGAGTTGATTTTATTACTTACAAGTAAAGTTAATTTACACAGTAGTTAAGAAAGTATTACAAATGAGATAAAATGTTATTGTGAAATAGTATGTATTAATTACAGACAATATTGATTATTCACACTAAACACGTGAGAACATTGTGTTTTCTAAAGTAATAGCTGAGACTTTTAAAATTATATTAAGAAATTGCATTAAGGAGCATATGTTATTACATTTATTTTTCTATTATTATGTAGAGATTTGATAAAATTTGTTTAAAAATTTGAGGCCAAAATATTCTACTTATATAGTCAAATGATGTGGTTTTGATCTGGCTGAAAATATTAGAAAGTGCTTTTGATGTTTAAATATTTTCTATTTGTGCAATAAATCAGGTGGAGAACCCTAGTCAATATGTATTGATCATACATAAACAGGGCACTGCACTAAATATTCTAAGGTAAAAACAAAAAGCAGTTTGCTTATCAACACTTGCAAGTAATCATTTTTACACTGAATTTAGAATTGAATGCCTTTTGATAAAAGATTTTACCAATATATATGCATGTGTGTGCATAGTTCGGAGAAGGCAATGACACCCCACTCCAGTACTCTTGCCTGGAAAATCCCATGGATGGAGGAGCCTGGTAGGCTGCAGTCCATGAGGTCGCTGAGGGTCAGACACGACTGAGCAACTTCACTTTCACTTTTCACTTTCATGCATTGGAGAAGGAAATGGCAACCCACTCCAGTGTTCTTGCCTGGAGAATCCCAGGGACGGGGGAGCCTGGTAGGCTGCTGTCTATGGGGTCACACAGAGTCGGACACGACTGAAGCGACTTAGCAGCAGCAGCAGTGTGCATAGTTGCTAAGTGATTGCCAACTTTTTGCAACCCTTTGGACTGTAGCCTGCCATGCTCCTCGTCCAGGGGATTTTTCTGGCAAGAATATTGGAGTGGGTTGCTATTTCCTCCTCCAGAGGATCTTCCTGACCCAGGGACTAAACTCACTTTCCTGTGTCTTCTGCATTTCATGCAGATACTTTACCAGATAAGCCACAAGGTATTAGTCCCTCAGTCATGTCCGACTCTGCAACCACATAAACTGTAGCCTGCCAGGTTTCTCTCTCATGGGATTCTCCAGGCAAGAATACTGGAGAGAATTGCCATTCCCTTCTCCAGGGGATCTTCCTGACCCAGGGATTGAACACAGGGCCTCCTGCATTGCAGGCAGTTTCTTTACTGTCTGAGCCACATTCACCCTTGAATTGTTTTGCAGTTAAAAGAACCTAGACAAATACCTTTTAAGATTTAATTGAATAGAATCAGCAAAATGTTTTTGAATTATGCATTCTCAAATGGTCCCTTTGTTAGTCAAGATTTTGTAAAATGAAAAGGGATTGGAGAAGGAGAAGGAGCAGACTGAAGGCTTAACAAGCAGGCATACCAAGGTTAGGAAAAAGCACATATGAAAGCCAAGGGTCTGGAAAAAGATTTCCTTAACACCATCAACATTAAAGAAGCCTGACGGTCAGGACTTAACTTGAAAACCTAAACTACCTTTTTTAAAATCTAATGTATATTTTCTTGGTTTAAATATAGTTTTAGCTGTGTTTTTTTTCTTAATGTGTACAAGCCACATTGTTTTAAAATACGAAGTATACAAAAAACAACTTCCTTAAATCATGTCTTATAAATATCAGTATTAAAACTCATTTCTTTCAGCATTTTTATACTTTTGGTTCTGATTGGTACAATTCTATTTTCTCAGACTCCTAAATCTGCTAATTAAACCAGTATCATTTGAACTTGAACATACATACATGCTTCATTGTTAATTTTACTCATTTTTTTGTGCCTCACACACTGAGTCAAGGTACAGCAGCAATGTTTTCTACAAGTGAAGACAAATTTCTACAAAATAATCTGCTTCAATAGTTGTCAAATCTCTTGAAAACTTAGTTTTGTATGTCTATAATAAGAAACATGGATGCGTGCTAAGTCGTTCAGTTGTGTTGAACTCTTTGCAACCCTGTGGACTGCAGCCTGCCAGGCTCCGCTGTCCATTAGATTTTCCAGGCAAGAATACTGGAGTGGGCTGCCATGCCCTCCTCCAGAGATCTTCCTGACCCAGGGATTGAACCCACCTCTTATGTCTCCTGCATTGGCAGGCAGGTTCTTTACCGTTAGTGCCACCTGGGAAGTCCAATAAGAAACATATTCATGTCTATACTTTCATCCAGCTACTTACATTTACACAAATATCATTCTAAGATATTAAGAGGCATATCAGTATTTTTCTAATGCAATTCAGAAATGAAATTTCCCATTCTCCAAAGACAGAGATCTAACTGTTTATATGCAAGGGGAATTGTAAGTTCATGAACAAAAATATAGACTATAATGACGTTTTACAAAGACTGTTATAAACAAGATGACAAATACCACATTTGGTAAAATTCTACTAACACTTCCAGTTCAGTCTCCGAGGGAAGCAACATATTAAATAAAAGTAAAAATAAAAGCTGAATTAGATATTGCAGAAAAAGATATATATATAAAGTAATGGTCCTAAACACTAAATTTGAAAGTCTAAATTTAAAAATCCATCTATCCATCCATCCATCATTTCAACAAACTGGGTGGTCTGCTAGGGTAGGAATATAAAGGTAAGTCATGTCCTCAGTGAACTCACAGAGGTACAACAGAGACAACTATTCCTTTGCTTTCAAGCTCCATGTCCCATCTTCACCAGAAAAAGAGAGAACCGGATGAGGTCCTGTCTCCTGCCATTACATTCGGCTCCCTCTTCTGTTCTCAATCCTCTTTGCTCCTAACTTGCTTCTTATATAAGATGATTCACTTAACATTGAGATAGGACTTTCTTCTCTGGTATTGACCTCAGGCCTCCCAAATATTTCCACCCCAACCCCATTGATTACTGGCCTCCAACCAGCTGATGTAATCAGTTAACCCAATGGAACCTGGTACAGCACAGACCACTGTGGCTGGTGCTCCACGCTGGACCATCCAATCCTGTGGACGTCCACAGTGCATGCGGCAAGTGCTGCAAAGATGACATCACATTTGGTGCCCCCAGGAGGGACCACACATCTGGACAGGACTGAGTGGAGGTTCGGCAGTCACAAAAATGTTCACAGAGAGGATGCTGCTTGAGATGCGACTTTGAGCCTCGAGAAAAAGAGTAGAGGTGTGTCAGGTATACCAAAGGGACTCAAAGAGCAGATGGCTTTGGCTCTTTGGATATATGATCAGTTTTAGAATAGAGAGGCAGAAAGCTGTGGAAGAAGAGCTTATCCCATGAAAAAATACAGTGATAAAATATTCTGAGTTCCAACAAAAGCAAGGAAAACCTGAACACACAACAACATATTTATTGATCTAGGATATTCAGGATTATAGTTGAAATAGATGTCAATTTTATAGAATTTGTTGTAGCTATGGCATGGGAAAAGTATCACCTTCAAGAAGACTGAAATAATATTTGAAAATAAAATTTATCAGCCCTTTATGGGTGAAATTGGTTATTTACAGAATAGTCTACATATAACTTTGGTCTAGCTGACTCCAAAGCTTTTCCCCTAAGTCATGATTTTAATTAACTCTTTTCCATGCTTATCAAGAATCTCATAAGTAGAATTTCTTTCTCTATGTAGAGATTCCTAAATGGATGAAAAGTGTGTTCTGGCTAAATAACTCACATGAAATTTATGTTCTCCCGGAAATTATATTCTCACTGTAAATTAAGACAGTGGCATTTGGTTTGTGTGTTAACACGTGTGACTTTAGTTATGTGGGATTAAAGCCTTTACTAAGATTGATCACCACTGGGTATGCTTCAAAGTCACATTTCTGGATCTTCAAAACTGAGGAGTAGGTCTTTGACACGGGGTGTGTGTGTTAATCAGTCAGTCATGCCTAACCCTTTGCTATCCCACAGACTGTAGCCCACTAGGCTCCTCTGTCCATGGAATTCTCCAGGCAAGAATACTGGAGTGGGTTGCCATTCCCTTCTCCAGGGGAATCTTCCTGACCCAGGAATCGAACCCACATATCCTGTGTCTCCTGCATTGCAGACAGATTCTTTACAGTCTGAGCCATCAAGGAAGCCCTTAACTAGGGTAATCTATCCAAAAAGAGCCATCTGTACAGGCCAATTTAGTGGCCGCTGAGATTTCTGTTCATACCTCTATATAACTCTCTTTACTACTATAATAATAATGAGTCCATGTGATTTATTAAAAAAAATTTGAGTACTGTAAAGGATGATAAGAGAAAATAGAAAATCAATTAAACTTAATTGATAACATAACCAGGAAGATAGAATTTTGGATAATACAAATTAAAATGCTAAAAAAAAAAATAACTTCCCCAGTGGTTCTGTGAACAACTTTAACAGTACCATCTTAATATTTTTCTTAGATAGTAAGATAATTAAGGATACACTGCAGTGATCATGAGATTGTATCTCGTAGGCTGCTCACTACAGGGTGTATAATTAATCACGTGTCCCAGTTACTGTGTTTTGAAATTTGCTTCCTCACCTTTCATGAGTCACTCACAGCCTCATATGTACTAAGGCAAACCCATTCCTGAGAGACACTGAACTCCCTTGAAAGCCAGCTTTGGCTAAAGGAGTCCCCTCTGGTTTTCTAGCAGTCTAAAACTATGGCTGCCTGACCTCTCCTTCTTTCCTTGGGGTCAGAATGGCGTCACAGTCTGATAGTTCTCCTAGCCTTCTTCTGTTCCTTCCCTATTTTTGCTCGAGCAGGAACATCTTCAAATAAGATCCTCACATATTACGCCATTTTTGCACCAGCTTTTGAAGGATCCTGACCAATACGTTTAAAAACTTTACTAAATTCTCTACAACATTTTATGTCTTGATATTTGAAGTTAGAATGGGAATTGGGCTAATGCTCCCCATTTACTCTTGTCCACTTTACCTAGATGGAGAAAGTGTCTGAGAAAGAAGTCCACACTGATATATGGGCATTTTCTAGCTGCTTTTCTGAATGATCAGAGACATGGAAGAAGCAAGGGGTCTGGGGAGAATTACCTGGACTGACTACATAGAATGGACCCAGAATAGACAGAAGAGGCTCTTAATAACAAGGCAGATACACTTTACTGCTCAGTAGAGGTAAACTTATTCCAGTGTTTACTAAATAACTTATGAACAATGTAATCATATTCATAGGAATGGAGGTTGCCCATGGATAAGCACAGTAGCAAGATTTGCTCTCCGCATGGGTGGCTGGATCTTTCCTGCTGCTAAGAGGCTATGTGGCAACCCCCTGTTCAGGATCCCTTACCATGGAAGAGCCAATCTACTACCTGGTAGCAATTTGGTCATATCATATCCCTTTCATCAAAGAGGAGGCAGTATTTTCTCTTAATTAGAATAGATGCATATCCTGTATAGGTTTTCCTTCCTTATTGGTTATGTTTATAAAAGCAGCATCACCTATGCGTCATAAATGCCTTATTTATGGCCACAGTACCAATGGCTTCTTGGGAATAAGTCAAGGGACTTGATACTCATGGATAAACTGCTTTTACACATAACCTGTTATCCACAAAGACTTGAGCTTATAAAAGGAAACAAACGAAGGCTTGAACAGCTGGCATATACTAATTTCGAAGTTTGGGGTGCTGCGCTATAGGATACACTATGTACACCGAACCAAGAATTAACAGATGGTGTTTTCCCCCCAGAGCCAGTATACCTGAATCCAACAACAACCAAGAGATAGAAGAGAGAATGGTTCTGCTTGATTTTATACCTAGTGTCCCATTTGTAAAAATTTAGAGTTCCAAGATGTGTTGAGTTAGAGTTCTTAGTACCACAGAGAGAAATGATTCACCAAGAGACACATTTTGTTTCCATTCCAAACCACCTCTCTTCTTGAAAAATGTTTGGATTGAAAGATGAGATGGAGAAGGCAGTGCTGTTGAAGATCAAATAAACTACCACTGTAAGCTTCCTCTGTAGATAAGTCATTATATACGTAAATTTCAGAAGAGCACATCAGTGTCATATTTCATTGCTGCAATGACACATTGAAAGAAGGGTAAAATATTTTCCATAAATTTGACACCCAATTTACATATTTCAGTGTTTTCATTTTTCTCTTCATCACCTTCTGTTCCAGAGATAGAAAGCTGAAAGTTGTGATAGAAAATTTCAGATGTTTTCCAATAGCTTATTCTTCGAAAACACTGATGAAATTCATAGTGAAAAATGTTTTTCAGTTTTTCTCTGTTAGCGCCACTGAAACGATCAAAGCAGATAATTATTTAATAAAATAAAGAACAACATATATAGTCAGTTCATAGGAAGCTACAGGGACCAAGGACGTTGTATCAAGAACATGTGAGAACTGTGAGAACAGGGTGTCAAGTGAAACTGGGAGCTGTGAAAAGCAACTCTCCTGGGCAGACGAAGCCTCTGTAAAAGTAGCCTGTTATATAAGATGGCTTATAAACACGTTGCCTCTGAGACTGAGGGCTTATGGTTGTCAAAACTTAGTAGCATTTTTAGAAAATCGTGCTTGTAATTGATTCCACTGAGATATAACTTTCCTAGCCAGAGTTAGTAACTCAGTTGTGTCCAACTCTTTAGGACCCCATGGAATGTAGCCCACCAGGCTCCTCTGACCAAGAATACTGGAGTGGCTTGCCACTTCCTTCTCAATGGGTTCTTCCTGACCCAGGGATTGAACACAGGTCTCTTGCATTGCAGGAAAACTCTTTACCAACTGAGCCACCAGGGAAGTTGCCTAGAAGAGATAATGTGACTGATAAAAGTGGAAGGCTGTGGGTGAGGAAGAATTTTCACATTTCCAGGGAAACGGGTTGACTCTACTGGCAAATTCCAATCATCTGGCCAGAGATCGCCCTGGAGTAATACAGTACTAAAGGGGGCCAAATTCTGGCAGGCATACCTTGTAAGGACATCTGATACCTTTCTCACTTCTGACTCTCAAGCTGCTTTCTACTGTGAAATGGAAAGTTACCTCTCAAGTAAGTAGACAGGATTTCTTGCCCAGTTAAATACAGATTTGAATATTAATTGGCAAGGTGGTGCATAAACTAGCTTTTAAAATGTTTCATTGACTGTGTGGATCACAATAAACTGTGGAAAATTCTGAAAGAGATGGGAATACCAGACCACCTAACCTGCCTCTTGAGAAACCTATATGCAGGCCAGGAAGTAACAGTTAGAACTGGACATGGAACAACAGACTGGTTCCAAACAGGAAAAGGAGTACATCAAGACTGTATATTGTCACCCTGCTTATTTAACTTATATGCAGAGTACATCATGAGAAACGCTGGACTAGAAGAAACACAAGCTGGAATCAAGATTGCTGGGAGAAATATCAATAACCTCAGATATGCAGATGACACCACCCTTATGGCAGAAAGTGAAGAGGAGCTAAAAAGCCTCTTGATGAAACTGAAAGAGGAGAGCGAAAAAGTTGGCTTAAAGCTCAACATTCAGAAAATGAAGATCATGGCATCCGGTCCCATCACTTCATGGGAAATAGATGGGGAAACAGTAGAAACAGTGTCAGACTTTATTTTTGGGGGCTCCAAAATCACTGCAGATGGTGACTGCAGCTATGAAATTAAAAGACGCTTAGTCCTTGGAAGAAAAGTTATGACCAACCTAGACAGTATATTCAAAAGCAGAGACATTACTTTGCCGACTAAGGTCTGTCTAGTCAAGGCTATGGTTTTTCCTGTGGTCATGTATGGATGTGAGAGTTGGACTGTGAAGAAGGCTGAGCACCGAAGAATTGATGCTTTTGAACTGTGGTGTTGGAGAAGACTCTTGAGAGACCCTCGGACTGCAAGGAGATCCAACCAGTCCATTCTGAAGGAGATCAGCCCTGGGATTTCTTTGGAAGGAATGATGCTAAAGCTGAAACTCTAGTACTTTGGCCACCTCATGTGAAGAATTGACTCACTGGAAAAGACTCTGATGTTGGGAGGGATTGGGGGCAGGAGGAGAAGGGGACGACCGAGAATGAGATGGCTGGATGGCATCATGGGCTTGATGGATGTGAGTCTGAGTGAACTCCAGGAGTTGGTGATGGGCAGGGAGGCCTGGCGTGCTGTGATTCATGGGGTCACAAAGAGTTGGGCATGACTGAGCGACTGAACTGAACTGAATGTAAAACAGCTTCTGCTTCCAGATTATTTCTTGGTGAACTGGTAAATATTCTTCCCTTTGGACTCTGTAGGGCTGTAAACTAGACACTGAGCTGATGTTTTTCAAGACCACCAAAGACTGTCTTCCTGTGAAACTCTACAGAGCAGCCTACCCCAATATGTCTGTTGTGCTAGTATTACAGCCATTCAATTTTTCTATTCTTCCAACTTGGAAAGGCATAAGAGTTATGTAAATTAAGATGAAATTTTGTGATTAGAGTGTGCAAAATTCACGACACACTACCATATATACATAAAGAGACTAGCCTTCATATAAACAAGTATAATATATTTAGGAATAAAATTATCAAAAAGTTTTATAAATCCTACCTTTTGTCTTCATAATCCTTTTAAATAGAGGGGCTTCCCTGTTATCCTAGATCTTTGGACTCAGCAACTCGAAATATGGTTTCTCTACTGAAATGGAGAAACGTGAGAGAGGGAAAGTGGGGTGTCTCAGAACAGAAGGAAGGCAAATCCAGGGTGCTATATCGACATGTTAAATTTGAGATGTCAGTGAGATGTGCAGAGGTGAGTGGTCAAGGAAGCTGCTGAATAAACCGGACTGGAACTCAGATTGAGTGATATATATTTGGAAGTAATTAAAACACTGACAGTAGTTAAGCCAGAAAAGGGATGAAAACCATCAAAGGAGGAAGTGTTAACCTGATATGTAATAAGGAACAAAGTTAAATAAATATATAAACTTGCTTCTGACACTGAATAGAGAATCTTGCTTTGTAAACATCATTGTTTTTTAAATTTTTCAAAGCTATTGTTTATTCTGTACAAGTTTCCACTCTACATCAAACATGCTTATACACACACCTCACATTATTTACTTACACACCTTTTCTTGCTTACACAGTAAACAAGTCACCAGCCCTTTGGCTCAGGTTCACAAGTTTCCCCTGGAGAAGTGTGTCAGGCCAGTTAAACTCAGGGTGTCTTTTTTCTGATGCCTCCTGCAAGCGCTGGAAAGTTCTGGGCTCCAAGGGGTGCAAGTAGAGCCCAGCTGTGTGCATGTGCAAAGAGCTCCATGCACAGAGCTCCCTGCCCTTGTGCTTTTTTTCTGGGTCAGCACAGAGTTTTGCTCAACTACTTAGGGCAAAATGAAGCCCATGGGAAATCATACAACTGAGGCAAGATGTCCCCAAACACCCAGACTCCAGCTCCCAGGCTGAACTAAGGATCAATGCCAAGAGGAGCTGGGGGATGATGGAGCCTGGATATCCCTGAAGAACTTAATCCGAATGACATATGTCAGGTGGTTCTGAGAAAGATGGGTGAAGGGCAAGCAGTTCGGGGAGAAAGAGCATGTTAAGCAGGAATAAATGAAAAGTGAAAGAAGCTCTAGGGTTCAAGCTATCCGTTCAACAGTTGGAGAGTAGACCAGAGGTAGGTTAGAGGAAGTGGGCAGGTGGGAAAAAATTGATACATTATCAGAAGATATACTATCAGTAGGCTATTATCACTATGTTCAACAACATTCATAGAATAATTATTTCATGTGCACTTAGCATTTGCTTAGAATGTGAAAAATGGGAGTGATGTGTAAAGTGAAACCAAGGTTTGCTGGTCCCCCTGCAGACGTCTTGGCGGCCAGCTCCTCCCTGGCCAGGCCTTCCAGTCACCCCCTCCCCTCCACCCCTGTTTATACTTGAGCTATTGATTCAAACTTGGTGAGCCATCTCTATTAGTCTACCTTCACTCTTTCCTGGTTTTATGTGACCTCTTTGCTTCTAGGCTTTCAACCATTAGTCACACTTGTTAAATTGCCATTTTAACGTAGTAGTTAGAAATGATTACCTCCCAAATAAAATTACTTAATGGAATACATTTGAACCATACCCACTCTCACTCTTTAGTTGTAGTGATGCTAACACATGATAACCATGGATTGTGGTTCAAGAGTCAAACAAATTGATAAAAATAAACCAAGGGTCTACATAGATGTGATTTGGATAAAGGAAACAGATAATCCCACACTGAGTTTTTACTGTAGGATTTCTGACTTCTCAAGAGTAACTCTTATCTTTCTTTCATGAGCACAAAAAAAACCTTGTGCTCAGCAGTGCCCCAGGCAAGTGAGTTTGAAGGTCTTCTTCAAGATTGAATGAAAGATAACAATAAAAATCTAGGTCAAGATACTATTTATTCTACAGAGAATTGTTTGAGCTAATGCTTTAAATTTAAGTGAGAACATATTTTAATATATGATTCATACCACGCCTATCAGATATTCTCAATGACTGCACACATTGTAATCACATTAGGACTATTTTACTTTGAGGAATTTTCTAACATCAAGTAGTACAGTCATTAAATTATCATTACAAAGATATCAAACTTCCTTCACTGCATCTATTTCTCAAGACACAGGTATGCGGTATAGGTCTGAAACCTTTAGAAACTTTAATATACCTTTTCAGAGATAGAATGAAAAGAAAGGGTTTACGGTTAAAAAAAAAAAAAAAGAGTGAAATAAAATGAAAAAATGGCAAAGAAAAAAGGACCTAATCTGATGCATGACAAAGACAGTTTACCCTCAGAGAACCAGAAGGAAACTGCTTCTATTTATCATTTTAATTTTAAATTTTAATCTAAAATTTATTTTTAAATTAACTTTTAAAATGTTATAATAATTATTTAAAAAGTAAGAATTAAAAAGTTTGTGAATTAGCAAAAGCTTACAAGGTGGAGGACAATTGGTGGGGAATAAAAATATTAAATAAAAAACAAATAGATTTTTACAGAAGAAATTAAGCTATACTACATTTGACCTACATTTCAACACTCTAGTTCATAGCATACAATGAATGAATTTGGTGTTTAAGTGTATTTAAATGAACTATATTATTTTTGAATTTCTTTTATCAATTCATTCATATAGTTGGCTATGAACTCTGGCTCCCTATGATGCATGAAAATACATTATACATGAATTAAATTAGGATAAAGTCAAAGTGAATCCCAAAAGACTCAGATACAGACCAAAATTGTGTTGTCTGGCTAAAGACTCTACAGGACTATTTGGGAGAAAAAAAATAAAGTGTTAAAAAAGGTAGAAAGAGTATGTTGGAGTTATACTAGAATAAGAGGACTACTTAGAATAGATGTCTGCATTTTGTTAGAGTAGCAGTTAGCATTTACATAACTTGAAGCCTGGAGAAGCTAAAGAGGTAGATTTGATAGCCAGGTCCCTGATGAGGGACTTAGTCACAGTAAAGTTCACTTGTCCAGCACTGAGCATGGAAGAGGAGGCCACTTTTAATCAGTGCTCCAGAGGAAGAAACGAGAGGCATGGCCACAGGAACTGGCTAGAGGTCTGTAGGGAGAACATGAAAAGGAATGAAGAATTAAAGAGAGCCACACCAGATTTCTGGTTCTGTTTTATGACCCCAAGTTGCACCAAACATACATAAAATGATGCCTTTCTCATAAAATGATGGGAAATAGTCACAAGAAGGTTCAGTTCAGTTTAGTCGCTCAGTCATGTCCAAATCTTTGAGACTCCATGAACTGCAGCAAGCCAGGCCTCCCTGCCCATCACCTCCCTGTCCATCGCAAGGAGGTTAGACAGATACAAAGACTCTAAGTTGCCAATAAATTCCATAGCTACCACTGGCTCCATAGAAGATTTCTAGGCACAAATGAAGTGAAGTCACTCAGTCAAGTCCGACTCTTTGTGACCCCATGAATTGCAGCACACCAGGCCTCCCTGTCCATCACCAACTCCTGGAGTTCACTAAGACTCACGTCCATCGAGTCAGTAATGCCATCAAGCCATCTCATCCTCTGTCGTCCCCTTCTCCTCCTGCCCCCAATCTCTCCCAGCATCAGAGTCTTTTCCAATGAGTCAATTCTTCGCATCAGGTGGCCAAAGTATTGGAGTTTCAGCTTTAGCATCAGTTCTTCCAAAGAACACCCAGGACTGATCTCCTTCAGAATGGACTGGTTGGATCTCCTTGCAGTCCAAGGGACTCTCAAGAGTCTTCTCCAACACCACAGTTCAAAAGCATCAATTCTTTGGTACTCAACTTTCTTTATAGTCCAACTCTCACATCCATACATGACTACTGGAAAAACCAAAGCTTTGACTGGACGGACTTTTGTTGGCAAAGTAATGTCTCTGCTTTGTAATATGCTGTCTAGGTTGGTCATATCTTTTCTTCCAAGGAGCAAGTGTCTTTTAAATTCATGGCTGCAATCACCATCTGCAGTGATTTTGGAACCCCCCAAAATAAAGTCTGACACTGTTTCCACTGTTTCCCCATCTATTTGCCATGAAGTGATGGGACCAGATGCCATGATCTTCATTTTCTGAATGTTGAGTTTTAAGCCAACATTTTTACTCTCCTCTTTCACTTTCATCAAGAGGCTCTTTAGTTCTTCTTCACTTTCTGCCATAAGGGTGGTGTCATCTGCATATCTGAGGTTATTGATATTTCTCCTAGCAATCTTGATTCCAGTTTGTGTTTCTTCCAGCCCAGTGTTTCTCATGATGTACTCTGCATATAAGTTAAATAAGCAGGGTGACAATATACAGCCTTGCCCGTACTCCTTTCCCAATTTGGAACCAGTCTGTTGTTCCATGTCCAGTTCTAACTCTTGATTCCTGACCTGCATACAGATTTCTCAAGAGGCAGGTCAGGTGGTCTGGTATTTCCATCTCTTTAAAAACTTTCCATATTTTGTTGTGGTCCATATAGTTCAAGCCTTTGGCATAGTCAATAAAGCAGAAATAGATGTTTTTCTAGAACTCTCTTGCTTTTTTGATGATCCAATGGATGTTGGCAATTTGATCTCTGGTTACTCTGCCTTTTCTAAAACCAGCTTGAACATCTGGAAGTGCACGGTTCACGTATTGCTGAAGCCTGGTTTGGAGAATTTTGAGCATTACTTCACTAGCATGTGAGATGAGTGCAATTGTTTGGTAGTTTGAACATTCTTTGGCATTGCCTTCCTTTGGAATTGGAATGAAAACTGACCTTTTCCAGTCCTGTGTCCAAATTTGCTGGCATATTGAGTGCAGCACTTTCACAGCATCATCTTTTAGGATTTGAAATAGCTCAACTGGATTCCATCACCTCCAGTAGCTTTCTTTGTAGGGATGCTTCCTAAGGCATCCTAAGGAGTGAGGTGGTCCATCCCCCTTCTGAGCATGTGCCCGTGCACAAGTGGGCCGTGTAATCAGTCAGCTCCTTCCGCAAAAGCTGTCATTCCATCCATGCCAATATAGATAAATGCCAAAGGGCTAACGGCCTGGAGGGCATTTTCCTGGGGTGGCTAACTTACCCCTGCTGCCTTTCACAGACACACAGCTAACCCTCCTCTCCCCCACAGCGAGCCTCCATGGTCATTACTGAGTCTATTTTTCTTGACCCTCTTTTATCTTAGCCCCAACCTCCCAATTCCAGACAACCCCATCCCTTGGCTTTTAAAACCATTTCCTCCCATCTTTCCAAGCTACTGCCCAGTCCTGTGGCCCAGACTCTACCCAGAGTTTCAGCTATTTTCTACTGACTTGTTTCCCTGGTAGAAAGGACAAAGAGAAATTTTATAATTCTGAAAGCAATGGATAGATGGGCCGAGAAAAACAAAGAGACCCTTCAAAAGGGCTGTCCTGAAGGTGAAATACCCAACAAAATCAGCCCTATCTCCCAGCCAAGGTTACTTTTCTGGTGGCCCATCTCCTGTATCTGTGAGTATCTATCCCCTTCCTGGCTCTATTACGTGCGGAATGCAGGAAGAGTGGGCAGAACATAAGAACATAAAACATGTATATATATTTCCCCTTAAATAATCCATTTCTGGTTGTTGCTGCATCAGTTGAAGTTTTCTTTGTAATCTGCAAAAGGAACACATTTGAGTCAGTTCTAAAGAAGTGAATGAACCTAGAGCCTATTATACAGAGTAAGGTAAGGGAAAACAAAAATTGCATATTAATGCACATATATGGGGAGAAGGCAATGGCATCCCACTCCAGTATTCTTGCCTGGCAAATCCCATGGACAGAGGAGCCTGGTGAGCTGCAGTACATGGGGTCGCTAAGAGTCGGACACGACTGAGCGACTTCCCTTTCACTTTTCACTTTCATGCATTGGAGAAGGAAATGGCAACCCACTCCAGTGTTCTTGCCTGGAGAATCCCAGGGATGGGGGAGCCTGGTGGGCTGCCATCTATGGGGTCACACAGAGTCAGACACAACTGAAGCGACTTAGCAGTAGCAGCACATATATGGAGTCAGCAAAGATGGTACTGATGAACCCATCTGCAGGGCAGCAATGGAGATGCAGACATAGAGAACAGACTTCTGGACACAGTGGGGGAAGGAGAGGGTGGGACAAATTGAGAGAGTAGAATGGAAACATATATATTACCATATGTAAAGCAGATAGCCAGTGGGAATTTGCTGTATGATGCAGGGAGCAGAAACCCAATGCTCTGTAACAACCTAGAAGTGGGGGATGGGGTGGGAGGTGGGAGGTTGGTTCAAGAGTGATGGGACATATGTATACCTATGGCTGATTCATGCTGATGTTTGGCAGAAACCAACAAAATTCTGTAAAGCAATTATCCTTCAGTTTAAAAATAAATCAATTAAAAATGTGTTTAAAGGCAAAAAAAAAAAAAAAAAAAGATCCAGTATTATCTTAAAAATACACTTTCTTCAAGTCCTGTAGCTCAGATGGTAAAGAATTTACCTGCAATACAGGAGCTGCCTTCAATCCCTGGGTTGGGAAGATCCCCTGGAAAAGGAAATGGCAACACACTCCAGTATTTATGCCTGGAGAATCCCATGGACAGAGGAGCCTGGTGGGCTACATTCCATGGGGTCATCAAGAGTGGACCCAGTGGTCATCAGTGGACATGACTGAGCAACTAACAGCATTGGAAATAAAAGCCAAAAACAATTCATTGAGAAAAGAAAAAAATTGAAAAAAATAAATAAAATTTTAAAAGCTTTATATATCCATCTAATTGGATACCAACTCCATTGACAGAAATAGAGAAACCAAATTTAATTCACCTAGCACATACAGGCATGTGAAACATCTCATCAGACCCCTCAGCTACATGAGCACAGGGTCAAAGACACCACTGTGTATCTCAGATCTGTTACAAAGGCCCCTGAGGGCAGGGGATGTAAAGTGGGGACAAAACCCAGTCCATTTCCACTGGGCTGCCTTGTATTCCAGCCAGGACTACTCCCTGCAGAAAGGGGTGAATTCTTTTTCCTGTTTGTTTTTAGAAACAATTCATTCCTATTTCTCTAGTACCCAAGACTGGGAAATTTCTCTCTCTTTCTTTTTCTAAAGGGAAAACTAAGTTTGATCTTTAATGAATGTTATGTGTATGGAAAATGCAAGAAGAGCAATCTTATTCAGATATGGCAAGCAACTGGGCTGAGTGAGATCAGCAGCCAGGTTTTTAACAAGCCCTCATCACCTCAAGAGTAATAGACATGGAAGGGATACTTACATAAGCCAGGCACTGTACTGAGCACTTTTCCGTGTTGTAGCTCAGAATCTGCGAACAAATTAATGAAGTGGCTGCCATTATTATACTTTATCATATTATCATTATATTTTATTATTTTTCTTTTTTTTTTTTACCTTTTCAGTTCAGTTCAGTCACTCAGTCATGTCCGACTCTTTGCGACCCCATGAACCACAGCATGCCAGGCCTCCATATCCATCACCAACTCCTGCAGTCCACACAAACCCATGTCCATTGAGTCGGTGATGACCTACAACCATCTCATCCTCTGTTGTCCCCTTCTCCTCTCGCCTTCAATCTTTCCCAGCATCAGGGTCTTTTCAAACGAGTCAGCTCTCCGCATCAGGTGGCCACAGTATTGGAGTTTCAGCTTTAGCATCATTCCTTCCAAAGAAATCCCAAGGCTGATCTCCTTCAGAATGGACTGGTTGGATCTCCCTGCAGTCCAAGGGATTCTCAGGGTCTTCTCCAACACCACAGTTCAAAAGCATCAATTCTTTGGCACTCAGCTTTCTTTATAGTCCAACTCTCACATCCATACATGACTACTGGAAAAACCATAGCCTTGACTAGATGGACTTTTGTTGGCAAAGTAATGTCTCTGCTTTGTAATATGCTGTTTAGGTTGGTCATAACTTTCTTTTCAAGGGGCAACATTTTGAACCCCTTCAAAAATGGGGTCACTCTTGGGCAACATATTTTGTCTTGCAAAGTCTCCTTTGGTTGGCCAAGCTTTGTATCAGCTGCCACAGGACCAATTCTCTGCTCATTTTATGAACATACTAAAAATTATAATGTCTTTTTGTTTTAATTTGGCTTAACTTGTCCTTAATTTACTTTCATTTGCCTTAGTTCCCCCACCAAGGACTGACCTGCACCTCTTGCATTGGAAGGGTGGGGTCTTAACCACTTGTCCTGAGGGGAATTCCCCCCTAAATTATAATGTCTTCAAATGAAGTCATGAGATTAATAGAGATTTTCCAAGTTTTCTTTGGAAATGAAATCAATTTTACAAATGAATCCTAATTAAATTCTGCATAGGGGTTTGACTTTCTCGTCCCTCAAACCATGCTTTATTGTTGACTGCAGTTTAAGAATTTACCTCGCTAAAAATTACTTTTAATGAAGCATCAGCTAGCTTAAACTATGGCAAATAAATTTCTACCAAAAACTACTCAAAGTTTCTTTTTATATGCTCAAATCACTTACCACTGTCCAAATGTACAAAGTACACTGGTAATTTGTCATTCACTATTCTCCTCCTCCCTTGATTTTTTATTTTCCAGGGAAACTAGGACTGTAAAAACATGTAGTAGTTTGAAATGGTATGAAATGGTTGCATGAAATGGTAGTGCTAAGCTGAGGATCAAAAGGTCATTATTTATTTCATGACAAGTTAGGAAACAAATGACACTCTTGGTTCTTTATGTTTTTAATAAGCACCCCTTCTTTTCACAGTGCAGTTTTATGCTTTGTATGGTGACAGTTGAAGAATACTACATGTGTATATTTTAGGTGCTATGAGTGCATTCTGTGCATAAAACATAGGATGACATTCTTAAGCTGACTCCATATCAGTTACCCAATATTGCTTTTTTCTTTTTTCAAACCAAACTCCTTTTCCTAGTTTGATACTGAGACTTTAGCAAGTGTTATATTTACTTTCTCATCTTATTTTAAGCCTCCTTAAATAAACATTCTTTCTTTTTTTTTCTTTCCAGGGTTGCAATGATTAATATGTGTCTACTTGACTAAGTCACAGAACCCAGGTATTCGATCAAACACCAATTTCAATATTGCCAAGGTGTTTTTAAGATGAGACTATAATTTTTTATCATCATTTTTGGCTGCACTTGGATCTTAACTGTGGCTCACGGGCTTCTCTTGTTATGGAACAAGGGCGCTGGAGTGCTCAGGCTCAGAAGGTGAGGCCCCTGGGCGTCTCTTGTTGTGGCATGCAGGCTTAACTGCCCCACACCATACGGAATCTTAGTTCCCTGACCAGGGATCGCATCCATATCCCCTGCATTAGAATGCAAATTAGCCGCTGGGCCACCAGGGAAGTCCCTGAGGTTATCGTTTTTTAATTGAAGTATGGCTGATTTACAATATCATGGTAGTTTCAGATGTACAGCCCGATGATTCATTTTACACACACACATATACACTTATACATATATATTCCTTTTCAGATTCTTTTCCCTTATGATGGTGATTTAGTCACTAAGCCCTGTCTGACTCTTGCAGCCCCAAGGACTGTAGACCACCAGGCTCCTCTGTCCATGGGATTCTCCAGGGAAGAGTACTGGAGTGGGTAGCCATTTATTTCTCTAGGGGATCTACCTAACCCAGGGATCAAACCCAGATCTCTTGCATTGCAGACAGATTCTTTATTGACTGAGCTACAAGTTATTATAAAAATAACTGAGTATAGTTCCCTGTGCTATACAGTAGATCTTTGTTGGTTACTTATTTTATATATCGTCGTGGGCATGTGTTAATCTCAACATATGAGATTAATATTTATTTATTTATCTTCATTTTACTTTTTTAATTTAAATTTATTTATTTTAATTGGAGGCTAATCACCTTACAATATTGTATTGGTTTTGCCATACATCAACATGAATCCGCCACGGGTGTACATGTGTTCCCAATCCTGAACCCTCCTCCCACCTCCCTCCCTGAACCATCCCTCTGGGTCATCCCAGTGCACCAGCCCCAAGCATCCTGTATCCTGCATCAAACCTAAGACTGGTGATTCGTTTCTTATATGATATTATACATGTTTCAGTGCCATTCTCCCAAATCATCCTACCCTCTCCCTCTCCCACAGAGTCCAAAAGACTGTTCTATACATCTGTCTCTTTTGCTGTCTCGCATACAGGGTTATCGTTACCATCTTTCTAAATTCCATATATATGCGTTAGTATACTGTATTGGTGTTCTTCTTTCTGGCTTACTTCACTTTGTATAATAGGCTCCAGTTTCATCCACCTCATTAGAACTGATTCAAATGTATTTTTTTTTAATGGCTGAGTAATACTCCATTGTGTATATGTAACCCAGCTTTTTTATCCATTCATCTGTTGATGGACATCTAGGTTGCTTCCATGTCCTGGCTATTATAAACAGTGTTGTGATGAACATTGGGGTACACGTGTTTCTTTCAATTCTGGTTTCTTCGGTGTGTATGCCCAGCAGTGGGATTGCTAGGTCATAAGGCAGTTCTATTTCCAGTTTTTTAAGGAATCTCCACACTGTTCTCCATAGCGGCTGTACTAGTTTGCATTCCCATGAACAGTGTAAGAGGGTCCTTTTCTTCACACCCTCTCCAGCATTTATTGCTTGTAGAATTTTGGATAGCAGCCATTCTGACTGGCGTGAAATGGCACCTCACTGTGGTTTTGATTTGCATTTCTCTGATAATGAGAAACATCTTTTCACGTGTTTGTTCAGTTCAGTTCAGTCGCTCAGTCATGTCCGACTCTTTGCGACCCCATGAATCGCAGCACACCAGGCCTCCCTGTCCATCACCAACTCCCGGAGTTCACTCAGACTCACGTCCATCGAGTCAGTGATGTCATCCAGCCGTCTCATCCTCTGTCATCCCCTTCTCCTCCTGCCCCCAATCCCTCCCAGCATCAAAGTCTTTTCCAATGAGTCAACTCTTTGCATGAGGTGTCCAAAGTACTGGAGTTTCAGCTTTAGCATCATCCTTCCAAAGAAATCCCAGGGCTGATCTCCTTCAGAATGGACTGGTTGTATCTCCTTGCAGTCCAAGGGACTCTCAAGAGTCTTCTCCAACACCACAGTTCAAAAGCATCAATTCTTTGGTGCTCAGCCTTCTTCACAGTCCAACTCTCACATCCATACATGACCACAGGAAAAACCATAGCCTTGACTAGATGGATTTGTTAGCCATCTGTATGTCTTCTTTGGAGAAATGTCTATTTAGTTCTTTGGCCCATTTTTTGATTGGGTCATTTATTTTTCTGGAATTGAGCTGCAGGAGTTCCTTGTATATTTTTGAGATTAGTTGTTTGTCAGTTGCTTCATTTGCTATTGTTTTCTCCCATTCAGAAGGCTGTCTTTTCACCTTGCTTATAGTTTCCTTTGTTGTGCAGAAGCTTTTAATTTTAATTAGGTCCCAATTGTTTATTTTTGCTTTGATTTCCAATATCCTGGGAGGTGGGTCATAGAGGATCCTGCTATGATTTATGTCAGAGAGTGTTTTGCCTATGTTCTCCTCTAGAAGTTTTATAGTTTCTGGTCTTACATTTAGATCTTTAATCCATTTTGAGTTTATTTTTGTGTATGGTGTTAGAAAGTGTTCTAGTTTCATTCTTTTACAAGTGGTTGACCAATTTTCCCAGCACCACTTGTTAAAGAGATTGTTTTTAATCCATTGTATATTCTTGCCTCCTTTGTCGAAGATAAGGTGTCCATAGGTGTATGGATTTATCTCTGGGCTTTCTATTTTGTTCCATTGATCTATATTTCTGTCTTTGTGCCAGTACCATACTCTCTTGATGTCTGTGGCTTTGTAGTAGAGCCTGAAGTCAGGCAGGTTGATTCCTCCAGTTCCATTCTTCTTTCTCGAGATTGCTCTGGCTATTTGAAGTTTTTTGTATTTTCATACAAATTGTGAAATTATTTGTTCTAGCTCTGTGAAAAATACCGCTGGTAGCTTGATAGGGATTGCATTGAATCTGTAGATTGCTTTGGGTAGTATACTCATTTTCACTATATTGATTCTTCTGATCCATGAACATGGTATATTTCTCCATCTATTAGTGTCCTCTTTGATTTCTTTCACCAGTGTTTTATAGTTTTCTATATATAGGTCTTTAGTTTCTTTAGGTAGATATATTCCTAAGTATTTTATTCTTTCTGTTGCAATGGTGAATGGAATTGTTTCCTTAATTTCTTTTTCTATTTTCTCATTATTAGTGTATAGGAATGCAAGGGATTTCTGTGTGTTGATTTTATATCCTGCAACTTTACTATATTCATTCATTAGCTCTAGTAATTTTCTGGTGATTAATATTTAAACTGAAGTCCCTGGAATGACTGCCTCCAGACTTGCTTGGACTAGAGCTGTTGTATCAGCTCTTCCCTGGGTCTCCAGCCTCGTAGGTTGACCTACAGAATTTGGACTTGCCAGCCTCCACAATCACAGGAGTCAGTTCCTTAAAATAAATCTGTCTCTGTCTCCCTCTCCACACATACACACACCCTATGGTTGTTGTTTAGTCACTAAGTTGTGTCCAACTCTCTGTGATCCCATGGACTGTAGCCTACAGGCTTCTCTGTCCATGGGGTTTCCCAGACAAGAATCTGGAGTAGGCTGCCATTTCTTTCTCCCAGGGATCTTCTCAGCCCAAGGATTGAACCTACATCTCCTGCATTGGCAGGCCTATTCTTTACCACTGAGTCACCAGGGAAGCCAGTTAAGACAGATTCAAGGGCAGACAGCTGCTGAAAGAGAACCCTGGGGCAAGGCACTTTTTAGAAATATATCTTGGGAGGCTGAAAGAGGGGGTCTGAAAAGTTTAATTTGTTCATCACTCCTGACCTGAGAAGTTGTCCCTCATGCATTTAAACAGAGATTGAACTGTCTCTTTCATCTCCTGCACTGGCAGGCAGATTCTTTACCACGAGTGCCACCTGGGGAGCCCCCCACACACCCTGTGGGTTCTGTTTCCCTAGAGAACCCAGGCTTGAGATCCATACTCTCATGTTATTGTACACTCTTGCCTTCATTAAGAGACCAGTGAAATTCCAGTGTGGGCCATGTCCATATTTCTTATAAGCTGTATGACTAAAAGCATTTCTTATTAATTGCTGTTGATTAGCCAAAAGGCAAATATTTAATTAAACCTTGAGAGATAATAAAATTGCATATGAATTATCTATCTAAGAGCACATAGGTCTGTACATTTCATTAAGATGATTTAACTAATCATCATGTCGCTTATACCTAGACTTTGAGCAAGTTGATTGTTTTCTGTTTCGTTTTTTTCTCTCAGGTTCCCGAGAGGGACAGTGTTATTTTTCCAAATTCATGTGTTGATTTGTATTTACTTTGCTTCTCCTCCATATCCCATTAGAAACACTGCTGATCACAGCACAGATGAACGCTTTTGTTTAGTATCCTTGAAAATGTATACTCAAGAGTAATTATTGACCAGATTGAATGACAAAGTTCTCCATCTTTTTTTTACACGCTTTTATTTCCGAGGGATTTTCTTGTCCTGCTGTTCTGTAAATTTCCACAGAACAAGAGAGTCACTGTGATATTGGTGGAGTGGGTTTTGAATGTTTTCTTTAAGGATGAATACAGACTTCTATTTGGTTATTTAAAGAAGCAGTAAAAATCTAAACATGTCTTGCGTGGTCACCCAGGACTGAACAAAAGTGGCTGATGAGGTCTTCAATACAGGGCTTGTGAGATTGTCCTCCAAGAGGCTGGGGCAGGCAGTTTCCCCAGGCAGTTGCCAAGGCTGAGCCATCAACCACAGAGGCCAAACCCTGTGAAAAAGAACAAAACACTTTCACTTATAGAACTACTGAAATGATATCTTTCCCAGTTTATTTATTTATTGGTACTACCTATCATTTCACTTATGATGGTGACAGTAGGTGGGTGTGAAAGTGAAAGTGTTAGTCGTTCAGTCGTTTCTAACTCTTTGCAACCCCAAGGACTATAGCCCAGCAAGCTCCTCTGTCCATGGAATTCTCCAGGCAAAAATACTGGAGTGGGGAGCTATTCCCTTTCCCAGGGGACATTCCTTACCCAAGGATGGAGCCCAGGTCTCCTTTATAGCAGGCAGATTCTGTAGCTGTCTGAGCCGTAGGCAGGTGCATATGTGTTTTCCTCATGGCCTCTATATTGGCTCTGCCCATACTTTTAAAATATTTTGAAATTGTCTGTCTCATGAAAATGCCTGGGAAATGCTGGCCTACATACAGCTTTCTTGCTTATAACTGATGCTGCAGCTTCCAAATTCTGGTCACCCCTCTGATGTTATAAGAGTGTGTGTCTATGCACTGGAAAACATGGGATTGTTCATCATCTCCACGGCACAGGGTGCTGATCTTTGTGACCAGACAGCCCTGCTGGAAGGCTTGACACAAAGCTGTTCAAAGATCTGCTCTCCTATAGTGGAGTGGCGCTAGAAGAGCTCAGGAATCTGCACACACATTTTCCTGGACAGCACTTGCTTCTCATCTAAATAAGACTGTTAGCAAGACCTCCATCAACTCTGCTTTATAGGTTGGCTCTAAGGATTGTTTACACAACATGGGCTGTACAGAGTGAGGAGAATTAAACCATTAACTGGGCTGAAAAACACCCTACAAAGGCTCTGAGGTATTACTTTATATGCAGGCATAACCACCTTATTCTCTCAAGAGAGGATTTACTTTATACTGCATTTCTATGATTACACAAGTTACTCCCATTGTGTTTGTAGATAAGCCTTCTTATATAAAGATGATAGAGTGTTAGTTGCTCAGTCGTGTCTGACTCTGCAACCCTGTGGACTGTAGCCCACCAGGCTCTTCTGTCCATGGAATTCTCCAGGCAAGAATACTGGAGTGGGTAGCCATTCCCTTCCCCAGGGGATCTCCCCAACTTAGGGATCGAACCTGGTATATTTAAAATGATTTTGTGTGTAGAACTCAATGGATTACTTACAAGAATCATGGTCACCTTAAATTGTTCCAGTTACAAAGCTGTCAATTTTAGAGGTCAGCTGCTTAGGTTGATGACTTCAGATTTACTTTACCAATTTACACTTAAAATGCATAACATAATACTTTGTTTTATTGTCACAATTGTAACATCCTTGTGATTTCATCCTTGAGTTTCTTTTATGGGTTGGTCATTGTACTGAATACTAGAGACACAGAATTATATAAATGAAATACAGTAAGTAATATAAAGTGGTAATTCTATATCAGGCATAAGCTGAGACAACTAAGATCTTATATTCATGGCCAGATTAATGATTCACAAAAGGAAACCAACCTGAACCTTCATCCCCTTTTTGTTCTACCCCATACTTACTTCAGGCACATACACCTTTTCATGCTGGCTAACATGATATTTTTCCATTCCTTTCTATCCTGCCTCCTCATAAACATAGTAAGTTTGAAATCTTGAGAAATTCTGACTTATTTAAACCATGGGGTTTTCTAGGGGAATAGTGATTTATTGGTATTGCTGAAACAGTATTCATTGATTTAAGACTCTTAGAGAACCTGCTGCTAAATTATCTGGTGCTTGTTTGAAAGGAAACTCAAAGGAACCAGGCATGCATATGTACTCAGAGACTTCATTCATGTCTGACTCTGCAACCCTATGGACAATAACCTGCCATGCTCCTCTATCCATGGGATTCTCCAGGCAAGAATACTGCACTGGCAAAGGAACCATAGTCAACAGAATATGAATGTGGAAATAGTGTCTTAGCTGGAGTATTGGAGGAAGAGCTGAAGAGAGCTGAATGCAAGAGCTTTGGTGATAGTAATAGCGGAGGTGAATGCTAAGGACAGTTGACATCAACACGACCCTACAATGGCTACCGGGATCAGAGGACTGGTATGAGCCCATATGAAACCCAGGAGCAGCGGAGAGCCTCTCAAGTTCAGTGCAGAGATTTTTCATTCTGTGTGCAGTTATTTAGACTGAAAATGGAAACGTGCAACTGTGAGGCAGATCTCATTCATGCATAATTGAAACACCCAAGGGTAAAGTAGGGAGGCACAATAGATGACATCTGATAAAAAGAGAGCAAGGCAAGAGAAGAAGTTAAAAACAAGATACAAGACCCTGGGGACCACAGAGAAGAATACCTGACACAGGCCAAATAATCTCAAATAAAAATATCCAAATTACCAGACAATGCAAATATAAAGGCAAATGCGTGGAAGAGGCAGGAGGATTGGGGAGGAAAAAAAATGCTTACAATATGAAACACTCAGGGGATGAGTCTGTGGTGAGTGAGACTCTCATTCTAACAAAATGCAACCACAACAGCATTCATGTAGTATTCTCATATACTCGGTAACTAAACAGAATTAAACTAGCACAAGATTCATTGTCTTTAAAGAAGTTATATTCTAAATGACTGTGTAATATGTATACCATACATACATATTTATATAAAACTGTGGATCATATCTATGCATAAATATTAAAATTTTCTTAACCTCAGATAACAGTAGTGTGTGTGTGTGTGTACATGTGTGTATTTGTATATAGTTGGCTTCCCTGTCATGAAGGATCAATTCCACTTCATTAGGGAGATCTGCAGAAAAGTAAGTATCGTGGTAAGCACTTTCAGGAGAAAGGTGACTGACTGGGAAAGAGTGACAAGCCACACAGTGCTCTTGTCCATTTTGCTTGCAAACACAAGTCATTTATTGAGGACCAGTCACAAATCAGGCACATGGATTTGGACTATTTCATTTGATCCTTGTAAAAATTTCCTGAAAGGCATTGTTAACTCTGTTTCAGAAGGGGGATTCAGAGACTCAGAGAAATTAAGTCACATCTGACATAAACCCAAACTCTTCCCATCATATATACCTCTATGCCGTTTGAGAGATGAAAAGTGAAGGCTGCTAAGGAAAGTTCTTGTAATGCAACTTTCTAGTATTGTGCTAGAAATTGTTTTTATTTGCTCATACGGTATATCTTTTCATTAAACAAAGTGAATACAGCAAAAATAACACTACCTTTATTTCCTTTTGTTTATTAAAAAAGGGAGAAGGAAGTTGTTAGATTGCCTAATGATTCTGCACTTTGGTTCTGTATTTAGGCCCATTCTTGATCCTGTTCATATCCTTTGCAATGAGAAGGAAATCTAAAGAGGTGCAATAGGTAGCTAGTGTGAAGCTGCTGTATAGCACAGGGAGTTCAGCTTGGTGCTCTGTGATGGGAGCTCTCAGTGGGAGGAGGGGATGTAAGTGTAGATACAGCTGATTCACATTGTTGTACAGCAGCACAACATTGTAAAGCAACTATACCCCAGTGAAAAAAAGAGGTGCATCCCATACCAATTGGAACCTGCTGTAGTTGTAGGGAAATGATCCATGCCAGATACCTTATACTATTTATGTCCTCAGTAAAGAAAGTAATGAAGTAATCTAAGTTCATTCCAGGGAAATATTATCATTTACTCTTACATACAAGGCATTGAGAATTTGAAGAACTATAAGTCACAGCTCCTGCTTTCTGGGGACCCCAAATAAATCTGCATGTAAACATGTATATATATGTACTTGCAAATATGTGTAAGGCAAGTGATACATGCCTCATGGAGACATGAGCAGTAAGTACAACAAGAATTGGAGATGAGAAAGATCACCTAAGACTTGGATTCATCCAGCTTCCAACACATGTGCTCACAAAGTCTGCATGCACATAGCAAATGTTGCTACTTTTGCTCTTCTCTGATGATTGAAAAATGACTTCACTTTCAAAAATCGTGGACCTATATATGTGTTGCTGCTGCTGCTGCTGCTACTAGGTCACTTCAGTTGTGTCCAACTCTGTGCTACCCCATAGACAGCAGCCTACCAGGCTTCCTCGTCCCTGGGATTCTCCAGGCAAGAACACTGGAGTGGGTTGCCATTTCCTTCTCCAATGCATGAAAGTGAAAAGTGAAAGTGAAGTCTCTCAGTCATGTCTGACTCTTAGTGACCCCATGGACTGCAGCCCACTAGGTTCCTCTGTCCGTGAGACTTTCCAGGCAAGAGTAGTGGAGTGGGATGCCATTGCTTTCTCTGTATATATGTGTTAATATATGATATTTGTTTTTCTCTTTCTGACTTAGTTCAGTCTGTCTGACAGTCTCTAGGTCCATCCATGTCTATACAAATGACCCAATTTTGTTCCTTTTTATGGCTGAATAATATTCCATTGTATATATGTACCACATTTTCTTTATCCATTCTTCTTTTTGGAAGGAAGTTTGAAAAGGAAGGGAGATATATATATATATATATATATATATATATATATATATATATATATATATATAACTGATTCACCTTGCTGTGCAGTAGAAACTAACAGAACATTATAAAGCAAATATACTTCACTAAAAAAATTTTTTTTAAAAAAAGAATTGTGGTGTGAGATTCTGGAGGATCTATTAACATACTAGGGAAAATTGGTCCAATCCTGTCACAAATGTGGAAACTGAGATTTAGAGGAGCTAAGTAACTTATTGGAGAAGTCAATGGCACTCTACTCCAGTACTCTTGCCTGGAAAATCCCATAGATAGAGGAGCTTGGTGCGCTGCAGTCCATGGGGTCGCTGAGTCGGACACGACTGAGTGACTTCACTTTCACTTTTCACTTACATGCATTGGAGAAGGAAATGGCAACCCACTCCAGTATTCTTGCCTGGAGAATCCCAGGGATGGGGGAGCCTGGTGGGCTGCCATCTATGGGGTCGCACAGAGTCAGACACGACTGAAGCGACTTAGCAGCAGCAGCAAGTAACTTATTGACAATCACATGGACAGCTGATTAAAAATACCTCTAAGAGTAACTATGTTACACTGAAAGTCTTACAAAGAAAACTTTTATCTGGAAATCAGGACTGGCTCTAAACCAACTGGAAAATTTTAAACTGGGAGAATCCAACCACCATGGTTCTAGTAGGATCAGTCCTTTGTGCAACCTGAGACATATTGTTTAACTTCAGGATTGGCCTTCTCCATCTGTGAAAGGAGGATCAATGACTCAATGATTTCTGTGTTCATTTCCAGCAATGGGATACCAGGATTTGATCATTCTAAATTAATTAGAATTTTTTCTGACTTAATATTTTTTGTAGGTGTCCACGCCCTATGTATTTGCATTGCAACCGAGGTGGCAAAAATCAGTGACGTAATCCAGTGTCTTTCTACTCTGCATGGGTCTTTAAGCAAACTGGTAGCCAGTCTGAAATTAGAATTAAGGTGTTTAAACATTTCCCTGTTAGGTTTCTTTTCCCTGGGAACATATCCCATCCAGTTTTGCCTGACTCATTACCTACTTATTTGGGACCTGACAATATCAAAGTTACCTGGAGAGTTAATGATTTTTCTACCCCCTTCCCATCCATGGGCTTCCCTGGTGGCTCAGAGCGTAAAGAATTTGCCCACAATGCAGGAGACCCAGGTTTGATCTCTGGGTCAGGAGGGTCTCCTGGAGAAGAAAATGGCAACCCATTTTAGTATTCTTGCCTGGAGAATTCCATGGACAGGGGAGCCTGGGGGGCTACAGTCCATGGGGTCGCAAAGAGTGGGACACACTGAGTGACTGACACTTTAACTTTCACACTATCCCATCTGAAGTGACCTGCACAAAATTGGCTTTGATTTCTTGAGGATAAAGCCCCCACATTGTGTTCTGAATTTGCAGAAGTAGTTCTAATGGTAGCAATTCCAGGTCAGGTAGATAAAGAACTAGGGTGATGTCTTTGTCTTATGAAATGCTCATTTTCTCATTCCCAGTATGATCAAACCTTTCACACAGGCTGCACAGACCCTGCTATAGAGTGAAACCCAAACAACCATTAATGCTCTCCCACCTTCTCCACACCCACTGAGAGCTTCCCCACCTCAAAGAAAAGGATTTGATTTCACTCTTCTGGATAGAGTGAACAACAGTTTCAGGGCCCTGGCAGGATGGGGTAAGTGGTTCTAGTAACTTGGAGAACCCCAGGAAAGAACAACTACCTCACAAGCTGGATCAGAAGTCGTATTCCCTTAGGCTCCGTCTGAGAGAACCAAAGCACTTTCTTGAGTGTAGCTTCATTGCTCAGAGTAAACAGCTCGGTCATTAATGGCTGGGCTGCCTGAGGGTAAGTGTCCCACCCAACCCAGCCCTGGACTTTGACAGATGTAAGGGAGGAGGGAGAGGCCAGCAAGGATGGATGACTTATTTTTTTCACAAAGAGCTGTCCCAACAGCTTCTCTCTCTTAAATTGAGCACCATTTCTGCTTAAGCGATGTTATAAAGGCAAACAGTATCTGTTAAGAATTAGGGGGAAGGAGAGGCCAACAAAGATAGATGACTTATTTTTTTCATAAAGAGCTGTCCCAACCCACCATTTCTACTTAAGAGACATTGTAAAGGCAGGTGGTATCTATTAAGAATTAGTACATAGTATATCAGTGCTTCTCAATCCTGAATAGATGTTTATTTATATGGCAACCCACTCCAGTACTCCTGCCTGGAAAATTCCATGGATGGAGAAGGCTGGTGGGCTACAGTCCATGGGGTCGCAAAGAGTCGGACACAACTGAACGACTTCACTTTCACTTACTGTTTCACCTATAAGGTTTTTTTTTAATTTTTATGTTGGCACCAAGCCCTATCTGAGAAGTACTAAATCAGAATATACAGGGCTGGGTCCATGTATATGTTAACCTTTCAGTGATCTGTTGAAAAATATCTTTAATTGCTAAATGGTAGATTCATTTGGAGCTACCAAACTTAATATGATTAAGATAAAATTATAAATTTTATGCATATTTATCCTTTTGTTATAAGATTGGATTATTTTTATTCTGTTATGATTTTCAAAAATCTTCTGAAAAAGAGCTTAAATCAACTCACCATTACACTGAAAAATTGTCCACTGATGGACATTGGGGAATATTGCCTCTTTAGGCAATTCTAGCTCTAATAAAAATTCTATGTGACTTTTAAAAAATGTAAGTGGATGAAAAAATTCACGGTGAGTAGACAGACTGTTATACAGCAGCAGCTGCTGCTCCATAGATGGTTGGGAGTCAACTATGGTGGAAAACTTTGGCTTACTTGTCCCATCCCACTGAAGCCCCTCCAGGGAAACACCCCTGGTCTGAGAAGTCTGCCCAGGGCAAAGCAGTCCATCTATCTGTTTTTGGATAGATGTTCTTGGTTAAAACTATCTAATAAATCATATCCAAATTTCGCTATTGGGGGCTCAGTCTGCAGTAGGAGAGAGGAAGAGGAAAAGGTAAAGTGCAGAGAGTAGCAAAGGATGAACATGTCTAATGAAGCTGAGAAAAGGTGGTGAGATTTAAAAGACCACTCTGAGAGTCCACTGCGGAACTCCTGGATGTCTAAGAGGAATGCTATAAACTGTGATCGGTTAATAGGTTAAATATTACATTGCAAAATGATACCACAGTCAGGGATAATGACTTTCAGAATGCTGTCAGTAAAAGGGAGAGTAAGTGGGAATTCAGGAGAAGGATAGTTAAAATCTCCATCTGGAGAGGAGCACAAATTTTGCTAACCTGAGTTCATGTTCTATAACACAACACTGTAAAAGTGACTATACTCTGATAAAAATTAATTAAAATAATATAAAATCTATCGTTAAAAATAAATAAATGCATATTCTATCCCTGTCACTTCTCTTTATTTAGTCCTGGGAAAGATACTTAAACTTTCAAGACATCCGTTTATCTACTTCATGGGATTAAAGATAATAGTTTTACAACAATGGTAAAGGAATTAAGGTTTAAAAATAAAGAATTAAAGTAAAAAAAAATTAATGGTAAAGGAGAAGAGGGTGGCAGAGGATAACATGGTTAGATAGCATTACTGACTCAAAACACATGACTTTGAGCAAACTCCAGGAAATAGTGAAGGACAGTGAAGCCTAGTGTGCTGCAGTCCATGGGGTCACAAAGAATCTGACACAACTTAGTGATTGAACAGGAGCGGGAAAAGAATTAAATAAAATATTCTGTATAAAGAGCCAGACAGAGCAATTATTGAATAAAGGTTAGAAATTTTGATAAGAATAGATATTAGAAAGAATAAAATACATTTTTACTAAAGTTAACTAAAGCTTAAAATTTTTAAGTAAATAGGATGCCAGAGCAAGATAAAAATCTCATCTCATTTTAATGCATAATACTTTAGTCTGCTCTAAAAATTCTGTAAATGAAAAGAAAATATTCAGGATAAGAGGAAAATTGATAAAAGTAACATTTATAGCATTGAATGATACTTCTGTTCCCTTACTCAGTGTGGATCAGACTTTATGATATATGTGCTAGCTTTGAGGTTGAATGGGAGCAGAAATTGCTTAAGTTCTAGATTCAGACAGACTACAGTTGAATCTCACTAGAAGTATGACTCTAGGCAAGTTATATAATCTCTCAGAGACTCAGATCATGATAATAAAATATTCAGTCCTCAATAAGTAGCTGACTCCAGGGACTCCCCTGGCGGTCCAGGGGTTAAGACTCCATGCTCCCAATTCAGGGGGCCTGGATTGGATCCCTGGTCAGGGAACTGTTATATGTCCCACAAGCTGCACCTAAGACCCAGCACAGCCAAATAAAAAATAAAAGTAGCTGACTCCAGGTCTGATTGTTTTCCTTCAAAGATTTGATTATCTATGCTCAGTTTCTTCTTTGCTTTGCGGCCCCCAGCTCCTAAGCATAAGACAGACCTTCTTGTCCCGGTCCATCACGTAGACCATGACCCACAGTCAGCTAACCTGGCATTAACTGGCAATACAAGGGCAAACATTATCAGAGGGAAGAGCGTTACCCTTTCTTCTTAAAAGAGAAGGAGGCACCAGAACTTCCAAGAATTTTCTTTTCCTTCTTTGGAATCCCATATATATGTGTGTGTTTGTGTATGTATTCAGGAGGAGAGGCCAAATGGGTTTTAGAAATCTCAGAAAGGTCTCTATACTTTTTAAATATTCCTTTGGAAATTTGCTTATAACTGTGGCTCCAGCCACAGCCTGAACTATGTCTGCTACTGGGATCCATAGTACTTGATTTTTTTTCCTGACTTATTTATTCGTCAATTCTACAAAGATTCATCAAACCCTTGCTATCTTCCGGACATGCTTATAGGCTTGAAAGTCAGAACATTTAGTGAGTAAAGGCCCACAAGCAATTACTTTTATAAACTGAGTTTTGTGGGGTTGAGAGTCTGGATAAAAGAGTTGGGGAAGAGCATCAGAGCCCTGTGTCAAGACAGCTTGAAGCAAAAATCTCAAGAAACTATCTTTATGGGATTACAGGAGACATAGGTTCATGAGGGTTACTTTGGTGTCTATAAGGACCCAGGGTTAGAAATGAAAACACTGTCCTCACTACTAGATAGAATGGCTTTAAATCACTGAAGACCTCAATGACTGTTTCCTAATACCCTCAAGGAGTATGTAGTGCTTTTGGTTTAGGTGCCAAGATTCTTGAAAAGCACCAGGAACAATGGTCCTAGTGAAGGGGTTTGCAGAAAGCATGTAAATGAAAAAGGCCATGGTTGGACAGGAGGACCACAGTGCAAACACTGCAGATTGTAGCCAGCTAACTCATACCTAGACACAGGAAAGCAACTCCCCAGGAGTTTAGAAATCATGGAGTGAGATCCTGCAAGGAGATGAGATAATGCATGAGCACATGGATTCCAAGCCAGTGAGATAAGAGTCCCTAGTGTTAATATGATCCCTTATCTGATATAATTGCCATGTCTGGGGAACCGTTTCCTTCCACTTACAGATTCACGTGTACTAACAACACGATACCCCTGGGAGCTTCGTTAGTCATTTCAACTGTAGTACGATGTAGTTTAATCAGATGGCTTTCCTGAAATCAAGCTATGATCAGATTCTGCTTCTCTATAGGAATGTGAACTTTAATGACAGAAGAAGAGGAGAAAGAACAATTTTGTCACTATAATTGTTTGTTTTTCCTTTTGCTTTAGTAGGACAGGACATTTCGAGGAGGGTCATGTTTACATATACTGACAAAGATTTGCATACAGTCATACAGTGATGCGGTGCCTGTGGGAGAGGAAAAAGCACGTTAATAAACACATGTGACAGATTAATGTTGAAAAATGCCAAAAGGTAGCAAGGAAGGCACAGACAAGCTTTTATATGTGGGATCTAAAAAAAAAAAAAAGGTACAAATTAATTTATTTACAAAACAGTAGTAGAGTCTCAGATGTAGAATACAAACTTATATTACCAGGGGATAGTGGGGGGAGGGATAAATCGGGAGACTGGGAATGACAATCACACTACAGTTTATGAAATAGATCACTAATAAGGACCTACTGAACAGCACGGTGGTTCAGTGGTAAAGAATCCACCTGCCAACGCAGTAGATGTAGGAGACATGGGTTTTATCCCTGGGTCAGGAAGATCCCCTGGAGGAGGAAATGGCAACCCACTCCAGTATTCTTGCCTGGAAAATCCCATGGACAGAGGAGCCTGGTGGGCTATAGTCTGTGGGGTCACTAAAGTGTTAGACACAACTGAATGACTGAGTGTGCACACACGTGCAGCACAGGGAACTCTACTCAATGCTCTGTGATGGCCTATATGGGAAAAGAATCTTAAAAAAGAGAGGATATATGTATATGGATAACTGATTCACTGTGTTGTACACTTGAAACTAATACAATACTGTAAATAAACTATATTCTAATAAAATTTAAAAAATAAAAGTAGCTATATGACCTATTTTAAAAAGCTTTTAAATTTAAACTTAATGAGGAAGACTTCATCTTCAATCTTTTTGGCCTCATCTCAATTAAGCACAAATTTCTTTTCACTTTTCTCAGATTGCCAATTCCTGCCACCCATCTTCAGGTATCCCTCAAGCTTTGGTTATGAAGTGGTAAGGTAGGAAGGAGACTTGAGTCTGGAACATAATGGGCACAACAGATAGCTCTAGTCTGTTCTTCAATGAGAGTCACACGGTTTAATACGTAAATATCTCTCTATACTTTCCAAGAGGGCTTCCCCAGTGGCTCAGTGGTAAAGAATCCGCCTGCCAATGTGGATTTGATCCCTGGGTCAGGAAAATCCCCTAGAGAAGGAAATAGCAACCCACTCCAATATTCGTGCCTGGGAAATCCCATGAGCAAAGGAACCTGGCAGGCTATAGTCCAAAGGGTCACAAGAAGTCAGACATGACTTAACAACTAAAACAACAGCACTTTACAAGAGAAACAAAACACTTGAAAGAAATGTATGTTTCTAAATATACTTCTTACCCATAATAACTAATATTTGCCATGTACATGCAGGATATGTGCAAAGCACTGTATCATTGGTTTAAAAAGCCAATTTGGCTTCTACTATGTTAATCCAAATGTTCCAATTAGTTTAGTGCTTCCATAATTATGTATAATTCAGTTTGCATTTATGCATGAAATGTTTATTTCCATAATTGTAACAAGCACTTAAATTAATTACACTCTAACCTCTTGATTCTATGGGCCAACTGTTGAGTCTTTTTGTTAATATTTTAAACTCATGCCTTTTTATTTTTGAATTCTACCCCCCACCCCCTGTCTTTGATGTGTTGTTTCTTATCCTTGTTTGGAAATCTCTGTGGAATCTTCTCAGAATAATCTTGCAGTTTTCTTTTATGACTGAAACTTTGCATTTTAACAGTTGTCTGGAGATAGTTTCTTCCTTGTGAAATATCAGTTTTAATAACAGGAAAAGAAAAATGCCGTAAATCTGCACTAACCACATAAAGCTAAAGTCTCTGAGAGACTGATTAACATGGAGACTCTACACAGGTTTTTCAATAATTAGAGGATGTGCTTGCATGAAGCCACGACTGCTCCGGCCTTGAAGCCATTTCCCAGGGCAGCCGGCAATTATTACAGCCTGAAGGACCTTTCTTCTATTCTACGCCTCCAGCTATTGAAGCTGTTTTCAAATAAAGGTCTCTTAATTTCACAAAAAGTTATCATCACCTTGGATGCACAGCACTTTCTGCTAATACCTTCGCCACTTGGTTGGGAGAGAGCCCTCAGAGAGAAGGCAATTAGAAATTCCTAATCTGTCGTTCACCCACCCAGAAAAGGTTAAGAATATTCTGGTCTCTGAATAGGTGAACTGAGCAGAGGGAAAGTCCGGGCTCCCCCACTGCCCCAGCTAACTGCCTGCCCTATCAGAGAAGGCCACCGAACATTCTCTGCACAGCTCGTGAGTGAGTTTTCTTGTGGATTTGAGGTTTTGTTTTTTTTTCTTTGTGTCTCCATGAATTATAGATAGCAAATATAGTACAGAAAAGATTGTCATTCTTCCTTTTGGTATAGTGCTCAGAATACTGTCAGCATTCAATAAATGCTTGCAATGATGACTTTCGAGAAAAATTCATTTGATAGTTCATCACCAATAGCCACACACACACACACAAAGCTCTACTTTCTGGTACATAATTGCTTGTATGATCTGGATATAATGCAATATTATGAACAATTATAAATAGGGTGCTTCTATATATTACTTTTTTTCAGTGAGTGCTGATGAAATTTTGACTCCATGATAAATTTGCAGAAACATAAGTCTTCTGCCTGGTGTACTTACTATCAAATAAACAACACATACTATAAATGACAAGAGAAAATTTATCTCCTTGGTCTAGGCAATTGATTTGGCATTTGATTATATTTCACCTATTCTTTCTGTTCTACAATTCAATAATTCAATTTGGCCAAACGGGCAAATTGAGTCCTGAACAAAATTCTGTTTAAGCTGGAGTGAGCTAAGGAGTGCGTCTTTTCTAAAAAAAATTCTTTTTCATTACAGTTTATTGCAAGATATCAAATATAGTTCCCTGTGCTTATATGCTGCTGCTGCTAAGTCACTTCAGTCGTGTCCGACTCTGTGCGACCCCATAGACAGCAGCCCACCAGGCTCCTCCATCCATGGGATTTTCCAGGCAAGAACACTGGAGTGGGTTGCCATTGCCTCCTCTGGTGCTTATACAGTAGGACCTTATTGTTTATCTATTTTATACACATTAGCTTGCATCTGCCAATCCCAGACTCCTGATTTGTCCTTTGCCTTCCCTCCCCATTGATAGCCATAGTTTGTTTTCAATGTCTGTCAGTCTTTTTCTGCTTTGTAAATAAGTTCATTTGTTTCTTTATTAGATTCCACATGTAAGTGATGTCATATGGTATTTGACTTTCTCTGTCTGACATACTTCACTTAGTATATAATCTCTTTGTTCACCCATATTGCTCTGCAAATGGCATTATTTCATTCCTTTTGATGGCTGAGTTTATGTATTCCATTAATATATTGCACATCTTCTTTATCCATTCTTCTGTCAATAGACACCTGGGTTGCTTCCATGTCTTGACTATTGTAGACAGTGTTACTATGAAAATTGGGGTGCATGCATCTTTTTAAATTAGAGTTTGTAGCTTTTGTTGTTGTTTAGGTGCTAAGTCATGTCTGAGTTTTTTGCGACCCCATGGACAATAGCCTGCCAGGCTCCTCTGTCCATGGGATTTCCTAGGCAAGAATACTGGAGTGGTTTGCTAGTTCCTTCTCCAGGGGCTCTTCCTGACCCAGGGATCAAACCCCCATCTCCTGCATTGGCAGGCAGATTCTTTTCCACTGAGCGACCTGGGAAGCCCTTGTAGCTTTTATTGTTGTTGGATAATATTCCACTGTATGAATATGCCATAACTTAGGTTTATGGATATCATAGGTTTATGGATATTTGGTAAGTTTATATTTTTTAATTTGTGATAAAACTGTTGTGATCCTTTGAGTACAAGTCCTTGTGTGGACTTTTTTTTTTAATCTTGGGAAAACACTTAGGAATAACATTACTGAGTTATATAGTAAACATATGGTTCACTTTTTGGGTGCCAAGCTATCTTTCAAGTAGCTGTCGAATTTCACATTCCCAACAGCAACATCCAGGAGTTCCTATTGCTCCAAGTTCTTGGCAATATTTGGTACCTGTTGCCATTCTTTCTACTATAGTCTTTTTAATGTAAGTGTAATCTGCATTTCCCTAATGACTAACAATGTTACATCTTTTCTTGCAGGTTTGTCATTGTTTCTGTATTTTGCATATATTCTTTGGTGAAGAGTTCAATGCAAAGGTCGTCTTATTAAGTAGTAAAAGTTCTTTATATATTCTTTATACATAAAAACAAGTCTTTTACCAGATATATGTTTTGTGAATGTATTCTCTCAGTCTGTGGTTTGTTTTTTTATCTTAAAGTAGTTTTCAAAGAGGAAATGTTTTTAGTTTTGATGAACTCAATTTTGTTTTCTTTTATGATCTGCGCTTTTTGTATCCTTGAAATGAGACACAAAAATTAGTTAGAAATCTTTGTCTCATTCAAGGTCACATAAACTTTTGTGTTTTCTTCCAGAAATTTTATAAATTTACCCTTGCACTTAAGACTGTGATCCATTTCAATTTAATCTTATATGTATGGATTAAGGCAATAACTGAGGTTCTTTTTTTTTCTTTCTCTTAAGATTATCCAATTGCTCCAGCTTTTCTTTCTTTATTTGAGTGTCCATGGTCCTTTTATGGAAATTCAATTAACCATTTATATGTGAGTCTGTTTCTCAGCTCTTTTATTCTATTCCATTGATTTGTATGTTTAGCCTTACTAATACTCTTGTTCAAATAAAATAATGTAAGTCATCTGAATTTGTTGGTTTAAATTTTTTTGTTTTTGGTCCCAATAGTTTTGGCTATTGGTTCTTTGGTTTCCAGGCACTTCTAGAATTAGCCTGTCAGTTTTCAATAAAAATTATGGGATTTTTTAATCAGAATTGCCTTGAATCTCCTAACCAGTTTTAGGATAATTGACATTTTAGTAATATTGAGTCTTCTGACCCATGGAAAAGACATACTTCTCATTTACTTAGGTATTCCTTGATCTCATAATACATTGCTGTTTTCAGTGTTCAGGTCTAGTGCATATTTTGTTAAAATTTCCCTATGTATTTCACACTTTTAATGCGATTTTGTATGAGCTTGTTTTATTAATTTCAACTTATAATTGCTTCTTCAGTTCAGTTCAGTTCAATTCAGTCACTCAGTCGTGTCCAACTCTCTGTAACCCCAAGAATTGCAGCACGCCAGGCCTCCCTGCCCATCACCAACTCCTGGAGTTCACTCAGACTCACATCCATCGAGCCCATGATGCCATCCAGCCATTTCATCCTCTGTCGTCCCCTTTTCCTCCTGCCCCCAATACCTCCCAGCATCAGAGTCTTCCAATGAGTCAACTCTTTGCATGAGGTGGCCAAAGTACTGGAGTTTCAGCTTTAGTGTCATTCCTTCCAAAGAAATCCCAGGGCTGATCTCCTTCAGAATGGACTGGTTGGATCTCCTTGCAGTCCAAGGGACTCTCAACAGTCTTCTCCAACACCACAGTTCAAAAGCATCAATTCTTCGGCGCTCGGCCTTCTTCACAGTCCAACTCTCACATCCATACATGACCACTGGAAAAACTATGGCCTTGATTAAACAGACCTTAGTCGGCAAAGTAATGTCTCTGCTTTTGAATATGCTATCTAGGTTGGTCATAACTTTTCTTCCAAGGAGTAAGTGTCTTTTAATTTCATGGCTGCAGTCACCATCTGCAGTGATTTTGGAGCCCCCCCCAAATAAAGTCTGACACTGTTTCCACTGTTTCCCCATCTATTTCCCATTGAAAGTGAAGTCGCTCAGTTGTTTCCGACTCTTTGCAACCCCATGGACTATAGCCTACCAGGCTCCTCCATCCGTGGGATTCTCCAGGCAAGAATACTGGAGTGGGTTGCCATTTCCTTCTCCAGGAGATCTTCCCAACACAGGGATCGAACCTGGGTCTCCCGCACTGCAGGCAGACGCTTTACCATCTGAGCCATCAGGGAAGCCATTACTAGTATATAAAAATACAATTAATTTTTGAATGCTGCAGCATTGCTTAACTTATTTACTAATACTGGCATTTTTTGTTTATTTGTTTCTACATGGACATTATATGGTTTATAAATAAAAACCACTTTACTTAAACATTTCCAAACTAGAAAGGCAGATATCTTTGCCTTGTTCCTGATATTATGGGAAAAGCATTCAGTCTCTTACCATTTGGTAAGATGTTAGCCGCATGCTTTAGTAGATGTTGCTCAATTTAAAGAACTTTTGTCTCCTTTACTGAGACTTTTTACTACAAATGGGTGATTTTGTGGTTGTTGTTGTTGTTTAGTTGCTAAGTCGTGTCTGACTCTTTGTGACCCCATGGACCCCAGAGGAGCCTGTCCGTGGGATTCTCCAGGCAAGAATACTGGAGTGGGTTGCCATTTCCTCCTCCAGGTCATCTTCCCAGCTGAGGGATCAAATCTGTGTCTCCTGCTTGGCAAGCGGATTCTTTACCACTGAGCTATCTGGGAAGCCCCTACAAATGGGTAATACATTTTATCAAATGTTTTACCTCCACTTAAACTGTATAGAATTATAATAATTTATTTTAGTATGTTAGGGTAATGTCACATTCCTAAGTTAAATTCCTTTTGTTATGATGTATTATCCCGCTTATGTATTACTGGATTTGATTAGTTAAAATTTTAGGAGTTTTTGTCTAGTTTTGGTACTAGTATAATGCTGGTTGCATAGAGTAAGTTGAGAGGGTTTCCCTCTTCTTCTATGATCTAGAATAGTTTAGGTAAAACTAGTATTTTATCTGGGCTTCCCAGGCGCACTAGTGATAAAGCACCTACCTGCCAATACAGGAAACAAAAGAGACATAGGTTTGATCCCTGGGTTGAGAAGATCCCCTGGAGGAGGGCATGGCAACCTACTCCAGTATTCTTGCCTGGAGAATTCCATGGAACAGGTGGGCTATAGTCCATGGGGTCGCAAAGAGTCTGAAGCGAATTAGCATGCACAAATTTATCATTTTCTTTTCTTATTATTACTTTTTGTATCTCAGATTTTCTTTATAGGTTCATATTATTTTCCTTCTTCTTGAAGTAAATATTTTACAAATTCCACTTAGAGTGCTCAGAAGAAAACTTCTCCAGGGTGCCAACACCTTATTTATCCACTTACTAGTACCTGTAGCTGTACAATCTGTTTTTTGCTGATGTAGATGGCCTTTTTGTGTCCCTAGCTAGGGCCAGAACTTCCTCTTGCACACTGTACTTCGTCCCCTTTTTCTATTCAAGGGTGTGACTTGAGCCTTTTTTCTCCCACTACACTATATTTTTGGGTTCATTTCAATCAGCATACAAGTATGCAATTATTTATATTGTTCTGAAAACAAATGTCTCTTGACCCCACACCCAAATTTTGTATTATTAGGGTTCAACCAGAGAAGAAGATGCAATAGGCTACACACACACACACACACATCCATGGATTTACATGAGAGGCAGAATTGGTTTATACAGTTGCAGGGGCTGGCTGAACTGTCTCTGTGAAAATGCCTCTGTCAAATGCTGGAGCCTGAAGAGTGTGGACAGGCACTCAAGAAGAGAACATGGTGAGCACGCTGGACCTCCACAGGGATGGACTGAAACTTGTATCCATTCTTGTCACCTCTGACCTTGATGACGAAGGTCTCCTTCAGGAGCTACCACTCTTTCACAGAGGTGAACACACACACACCTGATCCCAAGAGTGAGAGAAAATGAAGAAAAACCAAATGGTGAAAAGAGAGAAACTGAAGGCCCAGCTGTTGCTTCACACCAAGGAAATGAATCAGCAGAACACAGTGATCGTTGAAGCTCCACAATATGGAAAGAGTTGACAATGTTTCTTCCCCTCTGCTGTCTAGCGTCTTTACAATTTAGGAAGGTTAGGAGACATTCTTTATTTTCTCCCCCTTTTCTATCCGCAAACTGGAGGAACCAACCTAGAAGAGAGAGGGAGAGGAAGTATGGGAGACCCAGGCCTTGTTTTTACCACCATGTTAGAACTTATAGTCATAAATCCCACTTAAATGGGAAGTAGGAAAGAAGAGTTTTGGACATGATTGAGAGCAAAGATAAGATGAGAAGGACAAATCTTAAATACACGAATGGTTCTTAAATACCTGAATAGTTCTGAAAGTACCTGAAAACAGATGGGATCCCACCACAGTGTTGAGGAGAGGTTAACTTTGATAGCAGAGGGTAATGAGGAATTTCAGGCAGTCATGATAAAGGCCTGAAGACCTAGCAAAAGGTTATGAAGATCTGTCAAAGGATGAGATGGGTCTAATTATTCTTATAAGTGTTCATTGGAAGTATGACTCTGGCTAGAATAAAAAAGGAAGAAATATCTAAATATCGTTGGACACGGTGGTGCAGAATAATTAAGAGATGGTCACAATGTTAGAACTGGAGTCAGCAAACCTATCTTCTTTCTCAGGTTCCATGATTTCCATGGACAAGGCGTTAAACTTTACTGAACCTCAGTTTCTTTCTGTAAGGAGTACAGAATGTTCATTTTAAGGGCTTTGACTGGGCTCAGGCAAAATGACTTATGGGAAAGCATTTTGAAAACTTCAAAATGTCAGATGATATTATTAAGCAAACCCCTGAGATTAACTTCATTCTTGTAAGTATCTTGATTTCAAGCTGGCTAGTTTAAATGGTTAGAGAAATGGGGAAGAGAATGAAGTAAGATAGGAGAACTGCATGTGCCCATCATTTTCACAGTGTGAAGAGACAGGCAGGAAGGAAAGAGGCCCTTAATCCGATCGTCTAAGAGAGTGAATGCACACCTTTCATCTCCTGGCAGGTGGATCGCACATCCTCCATCCAGCATAGTCTCATTTACGAGCGGTTTTGCAGGTAAGGGTGTTGCAGCTTCTCACACATGAAAATATTTCCAAAGCCACTAATAAAAAGGTAACTCACCATGTGCTATGAGAGATGACAAGCACACCTTGGGATGAATGACGGGTAGAGGATTGTCATTTCTCTTCTTAAAATCAGGCTCTCCCGGGCTCCTGTGGCTTGGCACCTGTGGCTTGTTAGCAATTGCGCGTGGAAGCCAGCCCATGAAAAGATGCCCCTGTAGAGCAAGCAGTTGTCTGCTGTTGGCTTCAGACTCTCTTTACATGGTTTCAAGGCTCTCTGTTAACGTGTATCAGAAGAAGCTTTAAAATCACTTTTCTTTCTCTTTTCCACATTGTCTCCCATTTCGTTCTTAAGTGTGACTTGATGAGCTTTTCACCCAGGATGTAAGGAGAAATGAGAATAGCAATCCCTCTGAGTGTGCTGATTTGGATTATACTTGGACTAGTTTTGGAACAAATGTTGTGATACTGATTCATAGGAAAACTGGTAGCTGTATCTCAAAAATGTTTCAAAGCTGTTTGAGCTAAGTGCCTTGTTTCTTGATAATATTTATATACATATATTTTATAAAATTCAGTTAGTTATATAAACTGCCAAATTATTCTCTCTAAATCACAACCCTGATTCTGTAATTCCCTAGCCCAGAAATCTTTAATAAATACGCTTTGTCTATTAAATGAAGTGTAAAAACCTTATGTACCCTAACACTCTATGTAAATACCTAAGTGTAATACCCTGACATATCAGAGCTCTCAAATTTTGATCCTACATCCCTTCTCCTCCTGTTTTGCAACAATTTCCTATCACGATGTTCCTCATCCAGGCACAGTTTCACCCCCTTGGGGGATATTTACCAATATCTGCAGATGTTTTGGGCTCTCACAACTTAAGAGATGTTACTGGCATCTCATAGGTAGAAGTCAGTGACCCTGCAAAGCACTCTGAAATGCAAAGGACCATCACTTCCCACAGCAATGAATTATCTGGTCCAAACCATTGTTAGTACCAAGGTTGGTAAAACCTAACCTACCTTATTCTCTGACCAAACCGGACAACTTGTGGTTTCTTAAATAGTCTCTATGTATTTCACCTTTGTGCTTTCTTTCAATTATTCCTTCATTAAATGATCACAAAGTACCTACTGTCTGCCAGGCCCTACTATGTATGAGGCATGATCCCTGATGTCACACTGACTAGTACCTGGCTTCCCATCCTTGTCTTCCTCCAATATAAAGACCTGCCTGCTCTTCATGGGGCTTTGCTGGTGGCTCAGCTGGTAAAGAATCCTCCTGTCAGTGCAGGAGACACAAGAGATGTGGGTTCGATCCCTGGGTCAGGAAGATCCCCTGGGGTAGAAAATGGCAACCCAATCCAATATTCTTGCCTGGAAAATTCCATATACAGAGGAGCCTTGTGAACTACAGTCCATGGGGTCACAGAGAGTCAGACATGACTGAGCATACCACAGGAATTACAGGAATCAAGTGACTCAAACACACAACAAAGTTGGAAAACCATCATGCTAGAGATGTTCATTTCATAGACAGCCTACATCTACATCCCAACCATGCCCCAATCCTCCAACACCCTTTCACTGCCATGGACCCAGGTCAGTGAGTATCTATGGTAAGGGACTTTTGTCCCAAGAAGATAGGTGGATTATCAAAATTAGATTATGGTAAGTAATAAAGAACCCTTGTTGTCTAGAAGGAGTGCTGAGTGGGTCCCCATGGAAACCCATCAGGGCCTGGTGAGTTAGTCAATCCTCTTGGATCATTAGAATCTACAGTTTTGCTTCTCCTTTTTTGCCTTAAGTTTAGGTATCCCATCATATCCATTCAGCTCTGTAGGAGAACTGTGACCTATGTCACACCAAAGAAAGGAGAGAAATTGCCCTGGGCCTGTGATTTAGAAGGTCTTGACACGGATACATATGAACTAAAGTAGAGATGCCTGAGATGAATTGGGAAGAGCAAGCAGGAAAGAGTGAGTGTTCCTTTCTATGGCTGAGAGATATTCCATTGTATATATGTGCCACTTCTTTACCCTTGCCTCTGTTGATGAACATTTAGGTTGCTTCCACGTCTTGGCTATTGTAAATAGTGCTGCAACTCCAGTATTCTTGGGCTTCCCTGGTGGCTCGGCTGGTAAAGAATCCACTTGCAATGCAGGAGACCTGGGTTCAGTCCCTGCATTGAGAAGATACCCTGGAGAAGGGAAAGGCTACCCACTCCAGTATTCTGGCCTGGAAAATTCCATGAACTGTATAATCCAAGGGGTCGCAGAATCGAACATGACTGAGCGACTTTCATTTTCACTTTCAAACATTGTGGTGCATGTATCTTTTGGAATTATGGTTTTCTCCAGGCATACGCCCAGGAGTGTGATTGCTGGGTTATACGGTAGTGCTATCGTTTCTAAAGAAACCACCACAATGTCCTCCATGTGGCTGCTAGAAAAATGGTACAGCTCTTGGTAAAGACGAAATAGAGACACAGACATAGAGAACAAACTTATGGATACTGAAGTGGGAAAGGGGGGTGGGATGAATTGGGAGATCGGAATTGACATATGTACACTACTGTATATAAAATAGATAGCTAATGAGAACCTACTCTATAGTACAGGGAACTCTACTCAATGCTCTGTGGTGACCTACATAGGCAGGAAACCTCCAAAAGAGGAGATTTTTATATATACATATAGATGATTCACTTTGCAGTACAGCAGAAACTAACACAACATTGTAAAGCCATTGAACTCCAATAAAATTTTTTTAGAAGGAGAGAGAGGAAATTCTACATTTACTACTGAGGATGGAGAATCCAAATAACATCCACTGCTGTCCTGGAATGCATCACCCTACACATTAGAGACCTCATTTTTGTGTCCCTCCACCTTAATGGGGGATGTGGGTTGTGAGCGGGTATGGACTGGGTTGTACAGGTATCTTATGCACTCATCAAGCCAGCCTTTTCTGTGTCTGAACTATTTGGTGACATTCCCCATTTTGCCACTGGCTGGTTCTTCAGTTTCAGAGATAAGCACCACAGGCCAACGTTAAAAAGATTTCATTGTGCTAATCCAGCAAGGACCAGCGGCATTTGTCTGGTCTTCTTAAACCAGGAGCATGCCATAGGCTCAGAAAATGCCACCTGTAGAGCATCTTTTCTTGATTTCATAGATGCCTCAGAAACACAGTCCTGAAAGTGGCTCCTAAATTTCAAAGCATTAGTCATTTATAAAGAGAACTTCTTATATACGATGAGGACATTTTGTGCTGAATTTTTAAACACAGTTCATGGGGCTCCCCATAGTCAGAATGAGTTTCATGCTGAGATCTTTTTTTTGTTGAATAAGTTTAGAGCTGGCAAGGCAGATAATGAGAACACTTTAGCATGTATGACAAGGCGGGAGTTAATGTCTCTGGCTGACATTATTTTTTTACCAAGCTGAATATGGAGGAAAGGAAAAGTAATGTTGACTACTTTTTTATAAGTTTCATCAGAGAAGAAAAATATTTTAAGGGACAAAATCAAATTCCCCAAGTGAATGTTTTAAAATTTAGTTTATAATAGGCGTTATTCTAACTTCGAATCCTTAAGAACAATTTGAAATGCTGTTTTGTTTGGTTGGTGATGTCCAGTGAAGCTGTTTTCTGTTCATAGCACGGTACTGGCTTGTTAAGCTTCAGCTAAAGGTCAGCTGACACTCTAGTCAATTCTCTTTGAGCATGAAGCTTTGAAAGGAAAGCTTATCACAAAACACAGGGTCCCCTTCTGTACTGCCTGGTCTCGGTGAGATGCTGTAAATAAAACATTGGTGAACTAAAACACAAGTAGACAGATCTTTGGAAATGATCTGGGAGAAATCTGGATAAATAAAGAATTGCTTCTGGGTAACCTGGCAGGACACATCATGCCACCTCGTTCTGAGAAGAACTGATCAGAAAGTGACTTGTAGTTACACACTAGACTCGAGGAAACAAACGACTGCTGGAAGAGCTCTTGTTAGGGAGATTTACCATGTTGCTCCTCTTGCAGCCCCTGAGATGGCACGTTTATACAAAACAAAGCAAACACTTCAGCAAACAACTAACAGGACACAGGGGAGCTCTCCAGGCAAATACTATGAACCATGGTTTCATTTGCTTTAGGCAGCAGGGGAAATGGTCTGGCTGCAGCATTCCTGATCTATGGAAGCTTTGGTTCTGACTCATCACTGTTTGTTCCTACCCAGTGCCTGAAAGTCTCATTTAAGTCTGGAACACTGCTTTCTTTCTCCTTGTCATTGCCAGTGTCTTTTCCTAAGTATCGTCTAGTCTGCAATCCTTACAAGTCAAATATTTTCTCCAGTTTTACTCAAATCCTCTTTTGAAAATAATACATTCAGTTCAGTTTAGTCACTCAGTCGTGTCCGACCCTCTGCAACCCCATGAATCGCAGCACGCCAGGCCTCCCTGCCCATCACCAACTCCCGGAGTTCACTCAGACTCACGTCCATCGAGTCAGTGTTGCCATCAAGCCATCTCACCCTCTGTCGTCCCCTTTTCCTCCTGCCCCCAATCCCTCCCAGCATCAAAGTCTTTTCCAATGAGTCAACTCTTCACATGAGGTGGCCAAAGTACTGGAGTTTCAGCTTTAGCATCATTCCATCCAAAGAAATCCCAGGGCTGATCTCTTTTAGAATGGACTGGTTGGATCTCCTTGCAGTCCAAGGGACTCTCAAGAGTCTTCTCCAACACCACAGTTCAAAAGCATCAATTCTTCGGTGCTCAGCTTTCTTCACAGTCCAACTCTCACATCCATACATGACCACAGGAAAAACCATAGCCTTGAGTAAACGGATCTTTGCTGGCAAAGTAATGTCTCTGCTTTTGAATATGCTGTCTAGGTTGGTCATAACTTTTCTTCCAAGGAGTAAGCATCTTTTAATTTCATAGCTGCAGTCACCATCTGCAGTGATTTTGGAGCCCAAAAAAATAAAGTCTGACACTGTTTCCACTGTTTCCTCATCTATTTCCCATGAACTGATGGGACTGGATGCCATGATCTTTGTTTTCTGAATGTTGAGCTTTAAGCCAACTTTTTCACTTTCCTCTTTCACTTTCATCAAGAGGCTTCTCAGTTCCTCTTCACTTTCTGCCATAAGGGTGGTGTCATCTGCATATCTGAGGTTATGGATATTTCTCCCAGCAGTCTTGATTCCAGCTTGTGCTTCTTCCAGCCCAGCGTTTCTCATGATGTACTCTGCATAGAAGTTAAATAATCAGGGTGACAATATACAGCCTTGCCGTACTCCTTTTCCTATTTGGAACCAGTCTGTTGTTCCATGTCCACTTCTAACTGTTGCTTCCTAACCTGCATATAGGTTTCTCAAGAGGCAGGTCAGGTGATCTGCTTTCCCATCTCTTTCAGAATTTTCCACAGTTTATTGTGATAGGTGGTGTTTTATTCTCGTTGTGTGCGTGCTAAGTCGCTTCAGTTGTGTCCAACTCTGTGAAGCCCATCAGGCTCCTCTGTCCATAGGATTCTCCAGGCAAGAATACTGGAATGGGTTGCCATTTCAGGGGATCTTCCCAATCCAGGGATTGAACCCAGGTCTCTTACACTTACCTGCACTGGCAGGCAGGTTCTTTACCACTAGTGCCACCTGGTTTGTGCACCTCCTTTGTCTGTGAAAACGATAAACTTGGGTATAGTGATAAACTTGCTTCTTGGAGTTCATGTGTATAAAGCACAGGAGTCGTACCTGGCACATAGTATGTGATCCATAATTGTTAATAAAAACCAGGCCAAGATAAAAATATTCAACAGTTACAGCAAACTTCCTCCAAAACATCTAGATTCCCAATAAAACCCTTTAGAGTTTATTTTGTTTGCAAGCAAAAAGGAGAAGCATGGTAAAAATATATTTCCCTAAGTTCTCTAGCTTTATTCCCTTTAGATTCATCTTTATGAAGATCATAGTTTATTGGTCAAAAGCTTCTTTTCATGGTGGACCACACTGTATGACCCACAGGTGAGAGGTAGAAACTATTTCTTTGCATCTATGAGTGGTTGCTTTTCTTGTTCACTATGTCCAACTCAACGAACATGAAATTGAGTAAACTCTGGGAGATAGTGGAGGACAGAGCTGGGGTGCTACAGTCCATGGGGTCACAAAATCAGACAAAACCGAATAACTGGACAACAATTTAATTAGCAAGGTGAGATGAAGGTCATGACATCTGGAGTCAGCTCAGATCTGAGAAGTACTTTGACCCTGTGCTTCCAAGAAGTACGTTGATCCCATGCCTCCACTCCAGCAAAAGATCAATGGAGACTAGAAGCTTGGTCAGTACCCTACTGAGAACGGCCACTTCTCTCGGTGTTAATGACATCAGGATTGATTATATCGACATATGCAACCTTCTAGCCCACTTCAGCTTCTCTCTAAGCTAGAGAAGGAGAGGTGTCTGTCTTACACCACTTCCCATTTGTTGTTCCAGAAAGGGTTTGGTGAACACTTATTAAAATTGGAAATCAGGGTTAATGCCGAGAACTTCCCTGGTGGCTCAGATGGTAAAGAATCTGCCTGCAATGCAAGAGACCTGGGTTCGATCCCTGGGCTGGGAAGGTCACCTGGAGTAGGTAATGGCTACCCACTCCAGTATTCTTGCCTGGAGAATTCTGTGGACAGAGGAGCCTGGAGGGCTACAGTTCATGGGGTCACCAAGAGTCAGACTCAGTTGAGCAACTAACATTTAAAATGAATTCCTTAGGGCTTACATTCACAGTTTGAGTTGGAATCACCCGCATATGTCGCTCCTGTAAATCCAGGTAGTTTTCTGACTGGCTGGACCTGCCCTTATGTGAGAGAGGAGTCAGTCATACCTATTCAGTACCTCATTGTCACGGAGGAATTTTTTAGTCTGTTTAGTCAAGGTCTGTAACTCATTTCTAAAAGCACCCAAATAGTTTAAATTTTTATAAGTTTGCATGCACTGATCACTTCCCTTGAATAGCTAAGCGAGGAAGGCAGGGAGGGCTGAAGGAAAGTTTTCCCGTGAATACAGTGCTTGGGAGTGGATTACCATTTTCCTGCTAGAATTACATGTCCTCTTAGCTCTCAGAAGGTCCCAATTAGGCCTGACACATTGCCATCATAGCGCACACACTCCCTGTAACAGCCGCATTAAGCTCAGTTGGTGCTGGGTAAGTTTTAAAGTAGGTTTTCCAACCAGTGTGGGTGGACAGATTCCCACTTCATCATCTGCACCCCTCCCCCCAGCCCATTGCACATTCCTATTAGAACATCCTACCTAGGAATACGCTGCCTCCCGACGCAGTCCGTGTTTATTTGTCAACAGTTTTGTAAACCTACAACACAGAAGACCATCCTGTCTACACTGGCTGGAGAGTCTCACACAAAAATACTATAGATTTTGTGAAACAGTTCAGAAGTTGTCAGAAAATAGCGGAAAACTTTACGTTTTACATGTGCTTGAATGAAACTTAAAAAGTTCATATTTGAGGAATGTTCTGAACAGAAGACCAAAAAGAGACGAATCCCACACATGGAGCCATTGCATTACCTACATGATACCGAAAACACTCTTGCTTAAATGGTTTTCCTCTTTGGGTTAATTTGTTGCTTGGCATTTGGGACATGCACAGAAACACCTATAAACCCACAGAACATTCATTTGGGGTCAAGATTCCCCATTATGGATCCTTCTCAAGCGAAGATGGTTGGTTTGTTCACTCATAGCATCTATAATATTCATTGCAAGGACAGATGATGAAGCAGAAGCTCCAATACTTTGGCCACCTGATGCAAAGAGCCAACTTGTTAGGAAAGATCCTGATGCTGGGAAAGACTGAGGGCAGGAGGAGAAGAGGGCAGAAGAGGATGAAATGGTTGGATGGCATCACTAACTCAATGGACATGAATTTGAGCAAACTCCGGGAGATAGTGAAGGGCAGCAAGCCTGGTGTGCCGTAGTCCATGGGGTCACAAGGAGCTGGACTCAACTTAGTGACTGAACAACAGCAATAAGGATCTCTAAGTGCTCAGATGCTCAGTCATGTCCGACTCTGTGATCCGGTGGACTGTAGCCCATCAGGCTCCTCTGTCCATGGGATTCTCCCGGCAAGAATACTGGAGTGGGTTGCCATTTCCTCCTTCCGAGGACCTACCCAATCCAGGGATGGAACCCACATCTCTTAGTCTCCTGCATTGCAGGCAGATTCTTTTCACTAGTGCCATCTGAGAACTTCTATGTACAGCACCAAAAATATTCTTGCTTAAATGATTTTCCTCCTTGGGTTAATTCATTGCTTGGCATTTAGGACATGCAGAGAAGGACCTATAAACCTACAAAACATTCATTTTTGGTCAAGATTCCCCACTGAGGCTCTTTGTCAAGCCAAGATAATGACTCATTTGTTCATTCGTTTTTTCAACACTCTTTTACTGCACTCTTATTAAATGCCAGACTGTCTGGCTCTTGGGGATACATGTTTGAATAAATTGTCATTATACTTTTTCTTTAAAACAGGGGAGACAGACAATAAAAAGGTAAACAAGAAAATAGTAGGTGATGATAGTGCCAAATGATGAAAATAATCAGAGTGATGTCCTAGAAAACAAGTAGAGACTTTTTTGGATGCGTGGTCAGAGTGTTCAGAGAAGGCTTCTCCAAAAAGATATTGTAAGATGAGGCCTCATGATAAGAAGGAGCATGCTTTGTGAGCAACTGGGCTTACCAGGTAGGGAGAACAGCTGGTGCAAAGGCCCTGCGGTGGGAATAAGTTTGGCACATAGTTGGCATAGGAAGAAGATGAGCACAGTGGTTAAAGCAGAGCGTAAAGGATGACATGTAAGAAAGTTAGGCAGATGTCAGGCGAGGCAGGGCCTTTGTAGGCCCAGTGAGGAGGTTGGATTGTACTTCAAATGCTACAGGAAGCCAAGCAAGGCTTTAAAGCAAGAGGGTGACATGATGCAATTTATAGTTTAACAAGGTCACCTCTGCCTTTCTTTGGAGAACATAATGATGTAAAAGGCAAGAGTAAAAGCAGGAAGGCCAAGTAAGAGGCTCCTGTGGTAGTTTATGTGAAAGATGATAACATTTGGACCAAGGTGGTAGAAATGGAAATGGAAAGAAATTCTGAAATTATGACCCTTTTAAGGTAGTCCTAATATTCAACCTCACACTTCACTCCCTCTGCAGTCATCGGAATCCCACGCACACAGCAGCCACCCATTTATTTATCCTTAGCAATAGTTTATTGCAGTGTTTCCAACAGCTGTTTCAGCTGTTTCCAACAAATCATTTTGCTCAGTCCTCAAGACCAAACCACTTCATCCTACAAGTTCTTAATGAGATACTATTTTATGCTTTAGCCTTGCATAAGAAGGCATAAGAAAAATATGGGGGATTGTAACTCATAGGCAAAAGAATTCTCTTAGTTTAATTTTGCTGGGTATAGTCTATCCTTATTCCACAGAATTCTATTTGCTGATTTCATTTCATTTATATCTTCTTATCCATCTTCATGCCCAATAAGAGGACCAACCAGGGGATCTTCCCCCAGACACTTGCTAGTAAAGAGTTGTTCCTGTTTTCAGCTCCCCACCTGCTTTGCTGCTGAGGTTTATGCTCCCCACCCATAAATCTTGCTTTGTAGGCTTGAATCTTAACATAATGTTACTACCTTCTCTCTAGAGCTCCCCAGGTAGCTCAGTAGTAAAGAATCTGCCTGCCAATGCAGGAGACACTGAAAGAGTAGATTCAATCCCTGGGAAGATCCTTGGAGAAGGAGATATATATATATATATATATATATATATATATATATATATATATATATATACACACACACACACACGTGTGTGTGTGTGTGTGCGTGTGTGTGTTAATACATGATATTTGTTTTCCTCTTTCTGACATACTTTGCTCTGTATAACAGGCTCTAGTTTCATCCACCTCAGTTCAACTGACTCAAATTCATTCCTTTTTTATGGCTGAGTAACATTCCATTGTATTCTGTACCCCACAACTTCTTTTTCCATTCATCTGCCAATGGACACCTAGATTGTTTCCATGTCTTTCTGCCCAATTTTCTTAGGTGACTTTTTCCAGCATCTAACCTCCATTCTGATAAACAGAAATAGAGAAGTTAATCCTGCAATTCTATCTCAAATTTGGACATTCTAAATGAGAATCACAATGCTTTACCAACAAAGCAGAGAATCCTAGCCTTAGAAGCTTTTGTTCTAAAAGTCCCAGGTCAGGCACAATTTAAAAGTCTTTCCAGATCCATAGAAAAATAGCCTCAAATTTCTATGTCTGTTCTTTGAAAAATTAGCAGCAACCATTTCCTTTCCATTTTATGAACTCAATTTTTCCTATTAGACTTTCTTTTCATGTATTTTACAATAGAGTCCTATTATTTTGTGCTTTCATCACTTAGACTATGATTCATTCTTGACTCACAAATGATTCATTTTACTGAGAGTCATATGGGCAAAATCCTGGAAATCATACCCCTGTTATTTACTTCCAACGTTTATCAAAGAGAATGTACCAACTGTATCACCTTGCTGGGGTGCAACTCCTCTATTTGCTGCCCTGACCCCTTACTCCAGGCCTGCCCAGGATGGGCCCCAGCCCAGGAGTCCTCAGTTGCTTTCTCAGGCTTCTCTGGGGATCTAGTGAATAAATGTGCATCACTGGTTCTTTTCTTGCTTCCCTATCTGGTTGACACACACTTAGAAAATATTGTTTATAATGTACCATTTACAGAAATGAATTTAGAACATTCTATGCTGTGTGATATAAAAAGTATTTCTGAGTTTGTTAAATGGTATCTTTGTGAGAAGATGTGATGTATCTATATTATATAACATGTGTGCGTATATATATATATACACATAAATATATTCCATTGGAATATATGTAATATATACATATATCTATTATATATATATAATAGATATATATATATATCACCAATGGAATACTGCTCAACTAAAGATGCAAGAGATGCAGGTTCAATCCCTGAGTTGGGAAGATCCCCTGGAGGAGGGCATGGCAACTTACTCCATTATTCTTGCCTGGAGAATCCCAAGGATTAGAGTAGTTTGGTAGGCTTCAGTCCATAGGGTCGCACAGAGTTGGGCACGACTGAAGCAACTTAACATGCACATTAAAAAGAATGAAATAATGCCATTTACAGCAACATGGATGGGACCTAGAGATTATCTTCCTAAGTGAAGTAAGTCAGACAGAAAAAGACAATCATATATCACTTACATGTGGAATCTAAAATATGACACAAATGAACATATCTACAAAAACAACAGACCCACAGATACAGAAAACAGACCTTGGTTGTCAGGGGTGGTAGGATGAGGAAGGGATAGACTGGGAGGTTGGGGTTAGCAGATGCAAACTCTTATCATAAAATGGATAAACAACAAGGTCCTGCTGTATAGCTCAGGGAACTATATTCCATATTCCATGATAAACCATACTGGAAAAAAATCTGAAAAAAAATGTATATGTATAACTCAGTCACTTTATTGTACAGCAGAAATGAAACATTGTAAATAAACTGTACTTTAGTAAAATTTAAACAAAAAAATAAATGGTACTTTGTGGTATCTTTGGTCAGGAAAGTAGTCCACTATTACTGAGTCCCAAAGATATTCAACTAGTTGAACTACAAGTCATAATGTAAAACATAATGAAATATTAAAACAACAATTTCTAAGTAATTTTGTTCTAAATGAGATAGTTTACACTAGTGTCTTATTATAGAGAAGGCTTTAAAAATATGAGGGGACAAAAATTTCAGCAGAGAGAATTCTATCAATTAATTTAATCTTTTCCTACATATTTGAGAAAAGATCACTCTCAATATGTTTTAATAGTGAAATCCTATGGAGTGGGAGTAGAGTCTGAAACTCATTGCCCCATTGTAATGTAGTTTATGGGCACAAATCAGATTTGATCACACTGTTCACACTCAGAAACTATTTTCCAATCAGAATGCTGAGAATTGCTTGTATTAACAGTAAAATGTCCTTAGCAAGAGGGTTTCACATTGAGATAAACGCTTTTGAAGAAATCAGCTTTACTCAGTATTTTGTGTTTCACTATGTTTTTTTCAAACATATTTGAAAAGTTAGACTAAATGTTCTTAGGGGTCCCTTTTAGTCCTGAAATTTTGTGAATTCCTATGAAATGGCTTAGGTTACTGAATAATCTTGTAATTGGAAAAACATTTTCCAATTGCGCAAGCCCAAGGTACAAGTGCGGTGTGTTTGCATTTCATTTTCATAAGCAGCCTGAGGGTTGGTGTCAGACTCTTTGGAAAAGTGTGTCTTTCAGAAATCTCTTAAACTCTGAAAATAAAAGCAGATTAGGGAGCAGTGAGTGAAAGAAATGTACATACCAGAATCCGAAAAAAAATCTTTCAGAAAAGCTTTTTAATCTTTTGATAATTTTGCAAAGTAAGTAGGTCATGAGTGGAGGTAAAAACATCCTTTTCAAGACCCTTTTTTCCAGCCTAGATGATATGGAAACTTACCTCAGGGATCAAAAATATTTGTGGGAAATCTCTTTTGGAAATGTGTAGACATTAAAATTAGTATTCTAAAATGTAACTGCAATAATAGATAGGTTCTAATCATTCAGATTAATTGTTATCTATGGGTCTGTAGGCAGAGACCCTGCTAAGCTGATTTCGCATACACTGGGACCCTAAATTATTACTGAATAAAGAACGTCAGTGTCGGCATCTGGGAAATGTGATTTGGGGTTGGGGACTCAGCCTGTGCAGAATACTAGCTTGGGCATATTGCTATGGCTTTCCCAGCTGTAAACTAGAGATAATCATAGCTACCTCACAGTTGAAGCTAAAATATAATAATATGTGAGAAAACGCTGACCAGTCCAATCAGTGTGTTTTCTTTCTCTTCCTTCTGACCCCACATCGCTCTCTCCCACCACCAGCCATGTTGCTGAGGGAGCACAAAGCACTTGGGTCCTCCAGAAGAGTTTGTGCTCATTACCATTCCTTTCACATTTGTGTTCACTCTTTGGACGTCTGATACATTCGCACCGTGTCCGACAGAAGAAAATTAAGTTAGCAGAATTCTGAATTAATGTCGTGTTTTATATGCAAGACATGGCATTCTCCCTCCATTCTTTGCAATCTTTCAAGATGTGGTTGTAGAGGAATGCTTGCTTGTCTTCCTCCTGAGGAATTCAGTACTCTTGATCTATGTTGTAACCTGTGTAACATTTCTGAGAGATGCATTTATAGGCAAAAGGACTGGCTCAAGGAAGAAACATTGAAAAGCTGCTGTTGGGCCTCCGCGTCCACAGCCTCCCCTCACGTGTTCACACCCATGCTCAGAATTGCTCTGTTCTTCCCTGTAGAGGTCATGACCTCATGACCTCATACTCTGTCCCTTTCAACCAGACCTTGTGCACCATCATCTTCTTCTGAGATGCACTGCAGCATAAAAGGCTTTGTCTCCACTGCAATAACTTCAGACATTCATAAAACGGCCATATAGGGAGCTGGGGGAGAAAGATCAGGTTTGAATGAGACAGATTTGGCACCACCCTCCTCTGCACAAGCTCAGCCTGGTTTCTGGGGCAAAGGTTTCTATTACCTCCTGCAGGGTCATCTCATCCTGCCTTTCACATTGTAAAATGGTGCCTCAGAGTGGGGCAGCATCTTTCTCTCCATTCATTCATAACACATACACTTCAGGGGATAACCCTGCTCTCCATCATTTTCCAGCCATCCTTTAAAAGGGATTGGTGCTAGACCAACCTGGAACTTTGGTTATGAGGAAAACAGGAAATTCTGATTTCAAACGGATATTTGATTTTTCATAAGATGTAATTTCAATTTGATAAACTTACTATACAAGGTTTCATTTCTATTGCTTTGATTTCTTCACACACTTAAAAAATATGTATACATATAATATGTAATAAAAGATGATAGACAGATAGATGGCACACCCTTTACCACTTTCCCCACCATGCACACATAAAATTGAGCATTGGTAATCTAAAACAGCACTGAACTTGAGTAGGAGCAGACCTGTGTCTGATGCTGGCTATTTCCTTTCTAATGTCAATCATTTTTGTCTTGATTTACAAAGTCAGGTGAATGGTTGCAATTAATGAGCAATTGAAGTGGTTCACCTAGAACCAATAGACTGTGGAAGTTGATGAATTATATAATACTATGTAACCTCTTTACCTTTCTGAATGATTAATGGTTAGTATATAAATAGTGTCAGAATGTTTGAGTTTAAATCTAGAAGTGCATTTCTGAGATTAATGTGGTGAAGTAAAAAAAGTGTTTTGATGGCCATGCTTCATGATAATATGTTAACTGCATGTATAAAATATGAATCAGAAGAAGTTACTTCAGGTGTAAATACAAAAAATAATACATTAAAAAAGGTGGCATCTTGGCATTCCTAAGAGAAAAATGTTATTCTTAATTATTATTATTATTCAGTTATGACCATCTCAGCTATGGTATGCTATATTATCACCTGAATTATATTTAAGTCAGCTTCTCTCACGTTAGTAAAACACCTCTGTGTTCACGTACATTAGGTTGCCAGAAAAGAACAGTATCGTTTTGTCCCAACATTAATTATTGCAGCGTTATTATTTCACTTGTGGAATTTTAAAATTCCTCATAATCACTTCAAAGTCCCAGGGCTATAGACCTGACTTAATTTGCATGCTGGGCACAATTTATTTCTAACAGAAACTATACTCTGATAAACAGATGTTTCATGACATTTGATAAAAAGGTTACATTTTCAAAAGAAGTAGCGCTGATGCTTTATAAGCCCTAAGATCAAAATGGAATCCCTTAAATCTTGATGTTTGCAATCTAAATGTGAATGAGTTCAAACTCTTGCTAGAAGCTGTTAAGGAAAACTCATTTCCTTGGTCACTCCCTCACTCCCACCCCCCAGGTGCCTTTACAACAGGGAGTTAGCATTTAACCCTCTGGACATATGTGAGAATTAACCAGTTAGCTATGCCAAAGTGCATCTGGTTACTAGTGGTGAAGGTGGTGGCCGGGTAGCTGTCCCTGCCTTTGGTACCGGGCACCACCACCCAGGTTCCGATCTCTTTCACGAAGAGAATCGCCTTTGATTCTCACAACCACCCCACAAAGACAGCAAGGAGATTATCATCTGCTTGAAGAAATGAATGAACGGAAGATCTATTTACAGCTCATCAACACAGAAAGCCGCTACATCAGAACAAAGAACCTCCGCGTGATACCGGCACATATATTTTTACATATTTCCGACTGTCATTTAACTTATTAAGGGACTGGTCAAATTATCCCCCTCCCACTTAGATGCAGTGCTTATTTGCTCCTCTTAACACTGTGGAGACGGAGACTTAATCGAAAGACCTTAAGATGAGTGCCTTGTCAGAGCACAAACATTTTGAAATCCCAATGAAAATGCAGTTTAATGCATCCAGTTAAAATGCCCGAGAGGAAATAGTGAATACAGCTTTCTTAAAGCCTTTCCCCTCAGGCCATTAACTAAGAAACTGGTCACTAACTGCTGGTAACAACCCATTTTGGAGGGATTATTGCTATTATTGGCATTCTGTGGTTTATGGTAACATTTTGTTAAAGGCAGTAGAAAAGAAGATGCAGCCGGACTTGGGCTTCGCTTCCCTTGTGATTAATGGCCTTTTTTTTTTTTTTTTTTTGAAATTCCAATCGAAATGTTCCGAGGCTGAGCTCACTGCTGAGTTTATTACCTGCTACATTTCTTGTTGCTCTAAGAAATATACTTTACACCAGAGTCAGCATTCAAATCAATGGAGCCAAAATATAGCATTTATTGTTAGGAAAATTGAATCACGCTGAAAAGGCTGAATGAATGCTTGACTTAAACTGAACGTTAGAAATTATTTCACTTGCCATGAGCACTTTCTGGCTGATACACAGCCCCATGCTCCTTCCTTCCAGTGATTAATTGTTAGCTGGAGCAGGCATCTGTACGTTGCCAAATGGAGAATAATAACCAAAGTTATGTTATTGATTTCCCATAACTCTGTGTGAACCTATATACCTAGAGAGGGGCCTGCTCTGTGTGGCTCATAGCTGCCTGCTGATAATTCTACGCTCTGATAATTCCATTTACTAAAAACAGAATTAGAAAGGAGGTAACCCCAATGAAGGGCAGGCAAGCATCATACAATGAAAGAGAAGTGCTCAAGAGTTTCAAAAATATTTCTTTTGTTCACATCAAATGAGAGAAATAAGTAAGAATGCTGACAGCTTAAAACTATCAAGCCGATTAATAAAATCAAATGCAGATTACAAACATGTTATTTGCATGGGGGACGTGTTTTTTTTTTTCTATCTTTTTGGGGTCCCTTTTTCCTCCCATCTTTTAATTACCAATAAAAGGGAAGATCAGAACATATCATTAGCTCTGCTTCTTAGTGAACCTGACTTTTCTCAAGAAATTTACATCTTTCCCTCATTTTCTGTTAAGGTTTCTTCTCCTGTTTTCTCACCTAAAGAATTATAATGAGGGAGAATGAATGAGATCTATGGGGAGAGCGGTGGACCCAGAGACTAAAGGTAAAAGGATGATTGATGGTATGAAATTACCATAAAAGTACAATCAGGATCAGATTTTAAAATGAATTTTTAAGCAGCCTAAGAGATACTCTTTGATTTGCAGTCTGGTGGAATGGATAATGTCTCATTCAGTGGATAAAGTTTCTCACTGTGTGACTTGAGCTTTTTCTGATCTTTCTGACTGGGAGTAAAATGGAACCAAAGCCTGAAGTGGTTTTTAATGCAGAAAATATCAAACACAATATTCTTAATGTCAAAACCTGGGCATAGCAGGTGAGGAACGAAAAATAAATAGAATATTACTGTTAGCATTATTTTATTAGGCTCTCCTTTTACTGACAAATGGGGTTAAACCATACATTTTTTTAAAGGGTGAACTTGTTTACATATGGAAAAAAAAATAAAGTTTAGGCTGGTGTCAGATTTTAATATTTTTTAGGTATATAAATACTCCAACTAACATATTAAAGCAAATTGTCTTTCATGGCTATATGTTTCCCCATTGCTCTTTAGAAATGTAAATACACTTTATTTTAGAATAATTTTAGATTTATAGAAAAGTTGTAATGATATTAGAGAAAATTCCAATATACCTCTCACCCAGCTTCTCCTAATGTTATTATCTTACATCACTATTTGGGTTGCCAGATTTAACTGATAAAGTACAGGACATCCAATTAAACAGGAATTTCAGGTAAATAACAAATTATTTTTGTAGTTTAAGTAAGTCCCACGGGATACTCTAAGTGCTATCACACGTTTGTCACTACTAAGGAACAAATACTGGTCAGCTAAACTCTAAGTTTTATTCAAGTTTCACTAGTCTGTCCTAATGTCTTTTTTTTCTGTCTGGGATCTCGTTCAGAATACCACATTATAATTAGTTATCCTGTCTTCCAAGCTCCTACAGTCTGTGACAGGTTTTCAGACATGCCATTTGTTTTTAAATACAGTAAAAAATGAGCTTAACTAGTCACTGATAATCTACTAGCGGTACTAAACTCTTAGAATCATTTTTCAGTGAATACATTTCAAAAACGTGTTTAACTGATAAATCATTTTAATGTCCATAAAAGCTCTCTGTGGAATATTATAAAATCATAACTAATTCTTATTTTACATCAGAAATTTCCATTTTTAATATCAGAAAAAAACCCTGCTAGCAACTTATAAACAAGTTCAGGATCATTGTCAAATTGGAAATATTGTGTCCTATCAAACATTAAAGTTATCACGGTCTTTGAATATGAAAATAATGACTCAAACCTTTCCAGTAATGTACTAGTATTCAGTTTCAACATTTATTTCCTCAATCTATCTGTAGAATATGCCTGCTTCTAATAGCAGATCCTTGAAAGGTGTTAATTCATATTTGTTGTAAACTTCATTTGTAGCCATGGATACAAAGGTTTATTTTAATTTTTTTTTTCAGAATTTTCCCAAGAAGGTTAAAAGAAAAAAAAGGGGGGGAGATGTGGCGTTCATCCACCTAGCAGAAAATATTTGAAGCTTGCAGCTTCTAATTTAGGTTGATCTTCATTAGTTTAAAATTTCCTGCTTTCAAACTGTTAAACATTATGGGAATCATGAGCATTTCAGACAGTTGCTTCTTGTGACAGTTTTCATTTCTTTCCTCCGCTGACAGTTCCTATAATGACTTTAATCATAGAGTCTGGAAACGGACCGGCTATTGAATAGCAACAAACTCAATGGTCAATGTCTATGTCACTTTTCTGGGAGCAGGACTTTCTGAGCATCAAGGAGCTGATGCACAGAGCCTCCTGGAAAAGTGCTAAGTGCATTAAGTCTCTGTCAATCACATCTGTAACACGCAGACCAAATTACTATTATTTGGCTCAAGACATTCCATTGAAACTTACTTGTGTGGTGTTCGGATCTGTGTACCGTATATAACTAATGATGATTGTTTATGGAAAGGTGCCTGTCCAATTATTTTTGAAGGAACACAAGAATGCAGAATGACTGGAAGCATCAGGTTTTTGCCAGAGAATGCCTCAGGTAAGAGGAGAATGGCTAGAGGCTATAAGGAATCACAAGAGACAAGTCAGAGTCGTAAATTGGGAAACTGACATATCTCATCTAATATACTTGCTAACTAGGCCTTTAAAAACCTTGACATTTAACTAAGTTTGTGGAAAAGTTATGGGTTTTTGTCCTTTTCTGTGGGCTCTAACTCATTAATCCGGTGAATTAAGGTGTTGATCACTGTTCCCAATATTTGCAGATGATGTATAGAGAGGCAGGGAAGAGTCTGGCGGCTGAGTGACTGTTTACCTAGCCTGCGCCTCTTTCAAAGTCAAGTCAGTCAAAAGTGATACTCAGGTTATTTACCCTTTTGGTACTTCAGGGCTTGAAATGGCATGAAAGAAGCCTTTCATTTGACAGAGGTATTTAAATAAAGCTTTCGAAAGGCTGATGCGTTTGGAAGATAATGGGCTCTTTATGGAAATAAACAAGTTTCTGGGAATTTTAAGAAAACAGGAAAAGGAATGCAAACTTTCCAGTGAATGTCGTCTACTTCAATATCTGATTTTGATCAAATTCATATTATTTAAGGGCAGAGTGATGGCCCGTGGCAAGATAATCTTTGGCTTTATATGTTTATGTTCTTGAGGGAGGTTTAACTTTTCCATAACAGTAGACTCCAGAAACATTAAGAAATAAGACAAAATATAGATCATTTATAATCAGAAAGCGGTACAGTTTCCCAAAAAGGTAGAAAGAGAAGTGCTTCACTAACCACCTAGTAAGATAGTCGAACTTTTTATTCAATATTTTAGTAAGTACTTGTTAAAAGGAACTTCATTAAACTGAAATACTTCAAAAGGAGGTAGTGGCATTTCCCTTCATCAAATACTGTCACCAAAATCAAACCAAAATGCTAAACTCCTTTTTTATATGTAATTGCAAGGCTCACGTTCTTAATATATTTTTACAAAGTGGATGATTAAGACATCCAGAGACACTTTAGAAAATGTTGAGATAAGACTACTTAGCAATTAATGTGTGAACATTATTACCTAGTAACCTTAGGAAACTATTATAACTTTTTTCAAGTTATTAAAAACCATGTTTATGCTTCCTCTTTCACTATTTATCTATGAACCGTAAGATTCATCACTTTGAAAAATTTTAAATAAAGATAAAAAGGCTTTACTACTTGCTTCTAAAATGGTCATGGACAACTTGTAGCACTTATGAATGTTTTTTGTCTGTAGGAAAATAATTCAAAACACATACTTTAAGGGACATTATAAATTATCTCTACCAGTTCCCTCTTTTGGGTTAATTATTGTCAACAATATTCAAGCCAATATTCATTTGTATGAACTTGGCATAACATTAAATTCTTCAAAGAAAGCATAAAGGAAGTTTAAGACAAGGTCTTTACCTTCAAAGGAGTTCTAATTTTACGTGGAAGACAAATCCAACACATATAAAGATGAAAAGCACAGGGGAACAGAGCACAATGATACATAGTGATTAATAAAGGCCTTTTGTAATAAATAACAAAACACCATGTTGTGTGGTTTAAGAAAAATAAAAAGAAGTTCTTATGGCAGTGCAGACAAGAAAGGTCTCTCTGGATTGAGGAGTCCATAAAGGTCTTTGTAGTGACCCCAAGGTTGAGGCAGGAGGGCTGTGCTGTCCATGAGCGATAAATCAGGGTGGCATGTTTTGAAAAAGTGGTATTTGCCTTATTTGGTGATTAGTCCAGAGGTATAGACCTGGAGACATGCTTGAATATCTCTATAGGCTGCTCCAAAGCTAGAAAGCAAACTAGACACAGTGGTAGTTACTGAAATTGATACCAGTCAGGATCCTTGGCCTTTGCCAATCCATAGAAATTGATAAGAGGCTAGACAGGAAATTCAGGCAAGGCTTTATTTGGGCTTCTGGGACCAGAGGAGGGCATGAAAACAAGTAACAGGTTCCCTGGCTTGCTCTCCAGCGGGGGCCAAGCTGGTTCCTTATATGGAATGAGGGTGGGGGTGTGTCCGGGGATGAGGACAGAGGGCTGGTTTAGATGGTTTGTCCACCCCTTAGGTAGTGTTGCGTGCAGAGGTCGTGTGCAGTGCCCTGCTTTTGCTCCCGGCACTTCAAAAGTGGCAGCTGGTTTTTTGGTGTGGGTTTTTTTATTTTTTTTGTATCTGGTTGTCCAGAATTTGCCTAATTGCACGTGCATGCAGTTATTTTTAGTCCCTTATAGTTTCTTTCTATTTTGTTGCTTGAGAAGATGTCTGTCCAGATACAAGCACTGCTGCAAAAGGTCCTATGTCCTAGGTCCCAGCCTGTCTCAAAATGGCCAAGGAGTTCATAAGGGGAGTAGGTTATCCTTGACCTAGCACTGGATGGGAAGCATTGGATGAGGGAACGTGGCAAACACACGATGTGCGCTATGCACAAGTGTCTACCACATTGGTGAGTTATTTAAACTTTCTAAACCTGGTATTTCTTGTCTGTTACATAGACCTAATTATAGCTCCAATCTCATCAGTGTTTGTGCATAATAAGTGCCAAAGGGATACCAATACTGCTGACTCCATAGGGCTGTGGTGGGAAGCCACTGGGATAATATGAATGGTGAGGTTTAGGAGCAGAGACTGGAAGTGCCAAGGAGTATAGCCACTAGTTTCAGCCTCATGTTTATGGGGGCTCTGGCTGAGAATGCAGGAACTCAATTTGGATGTCTCTGTTTACATCTCAAATGGAGGTGAGTCAACAGGAAGTAACTCAGAAATTAGTGAATGTTGTGGTGTTGGTTTGTGGTGTTGTCATGCATTGCCTTTGGAGGGTAAAGCTTAGGGAGAGGCTTTCCACATAGGGACCAAGTTGTTCTTCATCCTGGAGTGCAAAATGAGAGCCCATGGATTACATTTCAGATAATGGGGATAACTGTCCCCATAACTGTCCTTCTTTAGAACTGAAGAAGAAATTTGGAATCAGAGTACAAGACACATTTGAAAGGAAGTCTCCTTGCCAACAAGAGTTGGCCTCTGCATCATGCTGGAAGAAAGGGGCTGGGAGATCACTGTATTGTAGAGGCTTGGGTCTCAGAGTTTAGGAGCTTCAGAGGGTCTTGAGCCCAAGGAGAGCAAACATACCTCCAGTTTGAAGTCTTCCATATATTATTCCATTCTAGTCCTTAAAGCCATCATGAATCTGGCTAAAATATTACAGCTCAACTTCCCCTATCACAGAAGGAAATATGGGAGGCATCTGAGCCTACAGGTGAGACAGAGCTGTGCCAAAGGGAACAAGAGCTGCTGCCTAAGTGAAACAATCCTTCGGACAGGAAAAGGAGAGTGGCAAAACCGCCAGGAGTGGCCAAGCCCCACACCAACATGGCAGAGAGAGCCAGGTTTGGGGGTGGGAGGAATCTCCTGGGGTTCCAAGAAATTCATGGAAGAAGCACTGGTAAAGAAGCTGGACATCTGCTAGTGACAAGGGGTTCACACCAGACGATTGTGACCTGGGTACAAATGGGAGATGTGATCTCATAGCCCACCAGTGCATGGAGTTCCTGGCTTACATAGGATTGTTGTGAGGTTGAAATGAGATAACAGATGAAAAGTCTTAGCATAACATCTAACTTGTAATAGGCTGACAATATCCACTGTAGCTGATGTTATTGTGATTGACCATGTGATAGCAGGCTTCCCAGGTGCCTCAGTGGTAAAGGATTCACCTGCCGACGCAGGAAATGAAAGAGACGTGAGTGCGAACCCTGGGTAGGGAAGATCCTCTGGAAGAGGAAATGGTAACCCACTCCAGTATCCCTGCCCAGAGAATCCCATGGACAGAGGAGCCTGGTGGGCCACAACAGTCTACGGGGTCACAAAGAGTCGGACACAACCGAGCCACGGAACGTGCATGCATGGGATAGCACATTAGGGGATTATGTAGAGGCACTGGAACAGAAAGTCATAGAATATATGCTCCTTAAGCAAGTTCTGCCAATACCCAGGTACACCAAATGGCATCATCGTGTGCACAGCGAGACCAAGGTGTGACTAGGAGGTCATTTTCCACCACTTGTCACTTTTCCAGCTACGGACAAGATTGTAGGTACCCAGAAGTGTGATTTTCTAAAAATAAAAAATCATGAAAAATTCAACAGATGTGTTTCAGGTCATGAATCTGTGGGAGCAGGTACAAGCCTCCACTGGTGGGTGCACAGAAGCAGCGGCAGCTCTTTAGGAGCCGGTCCCTCTTTCTTTCATGAGACCAGCAGAGCACCCCTGGAGCAGGCGGGTAGTCTCATAAGCCCCATCATAACTGGGTGTCTCTATTCTTCTATGGGATTATTGCTCAAAGAGGGTGTGTGTCTGTCTCAGTAGTGTACGACTCTTTGCGACCCCATGCACTGTAGCCCACCAGGTTCCCCCATCAGTGGAATTCTCCAGGCAAGAACACTGGAGTGGGCTGCCAACTCCTCCTCTGGGGGATCTTCCCAGCCTGCGTCTCCTGTGTCGCCTGCATTGGCAAGAGGGTTCTTTACCGCGAGAACCACCTGGAGGTAGCCATTTGACATGAAACATGTCAGTGAAACATGAGTTGGAGGCAGTCATCTGGGTCTGAAGGCATCTGCCTTATAGACAATCGTCCTGGATCCCTGGTGGTGAGAGCACTGGAGTGTGGCAGGTGACATCCGCAGCACTGGGGATAGAAATCTTATACAAAGCAGAAGGCGGAATTGATGTGAGGAGTTGGATGGATGTCACGCCAGTAGAAACCAAGACACAGGAAGAAGGGTGAGCCTCAGATGAGATACAGCACCAGCTTCTCAAAATGTTACCTGAACCAGCTAGTTTTTCCAGCAGGAAGCAGCAGGTGGCAGTGTCCCCAAACATCAGGGTAGCCTCCGGCCAGGTGGGGACCTGCACCAGCTGGGCCAGAATATATGCAGCCGTCTTGCAAAACTAAGATCTAGCATTTATCAAGAAGGAAACCCCATGGACAGAGGAGCCTGGTGGGCTACAGTCCATGGGGTCGCAAAAGAGTCAGACACTACTTGGCAAGTAAACAACAACAATAGCAAATTTATACATAGGCTCTATCTAAAGTTCTTGAGTGAATTAACTCACTGAACCTCCCAACAACTGTATTTAATCAGTAATATCATCATCTTAGGCACGCGTTAGCCTCAGGGCCTTTGCACCTGCACCTTTCTATCACAGAAGCACCAGTTACATGCATGACTTATTCTTCACATCATGCAGACCTCTGATCAAATATCTTCTAAGAGAAGATTGTTCTGATGACTCTATCTAAATACTCTTTATTCTCTTACCATGCTTTATTTTTCTGCATAGCTCTTATCTTCTTGACAGTATATATTAATATTTATTTGTATTAATAAATACAAAACATAAGTTCCATGGCAGCAGGGACTTATCTAGTTTGCTTATGGCTGTATCCGCAGCAGACCCCAAAATAGCAGCCTTCCCTGAGAAGGACCACAACAGATAATTATTGTATGATGAAATTTTACTTTATAAGGAAGAATCTGAATTACAGATTTGAGCAAATTGTAGTTTACACAAATTGCTCAGAGTCTCAGAGTCACATGTGGAGAATCAGGCTTGGAATCCATGAAGGGTACTTCCAAGACCTGAGCTCCTCGCCTTTATTCTGCATTGCCTCAGAGTACTTTGGCGCAGTGGTAGAGAATCTGCCAGCCGGTGCAGGAGATGCAAGAGACATGGTTCAGTCAGTGGGTCGGGAAGATCTCCTGCAGTAGGAAATGCAACCCACTCCAGTATTCCTGGCCTGAGCAGAGAAACCTGGTGGGCTGTAGCGGCTATGGGGTCACAAAGAGTTGGACCCAGCTGAGCATGCACACACATATCATAATAGCATCATTTCAGTCCTGGAAGAGCAGCAGACGTACCTCCAGCAGGAGAGCAGCCCGTGAATATAAACAAGGACTAGAAAGAGTGGACACCCACATCTGGCCTCCCTAGTTCTAGCAGGCAACATCTGAAAAAAATGATTGCCTTTTCAGTACATTAAAAAAGTCAATTTCACATTAGATATTCCAAATACTTTTTGTTGAGTTTCGGGCAAAGGATCATTCTCTAATTTTTTGTGTATTTTTTTTTTAATATTAAGAGGACTATGTCTTCATAGGACAGGATAATATAGGTGTAGGTATTTCACAGTAAGTTTTTCTCTTTGAAAGGGTTACATAAGAAACAGTGAAAAAACCCACTGTGATTTGGTGAGTTCACGTCAACCATAGATTACATCAGTGTCTGGCATACTAGGTTCTGAATAAATAATTGTTGAATTAATGAAAGAATGTAGTGACACACAAAAAGTAGAGGATAATAACACCCACAACTTATGAATGGGGTGTCCTCACCATCCCTTCCATAGCCCGCTATCGGCCTTGGTGGGCAGAGAGGCAGAGCTGACTCAGGTAACTGCCCTCATGGAGAGTGGGCTCTAATAAACTTAGGGGAAAAAGGAAAGTGAATGCTTCTTTTTTTGAACCCCCAAAGCTCAAAATATTTCACAGATTGTACTCTACGTTTTGAAAAATAGAGGATGATACTTTTGATATGCTAGAAGCTCAGCAAAAAAAAAAAAAAAATTGTAAAGTTAGTGTGAAACTGAGTTTTATACTGAAAAGGGGATCACTTTTGCTCCAGTGTTGCCTACAAGTCCATCAGTCCTGTCTAGAGCTATTAATGTTTGTCTTTCTCAAAAAGACTACAGTCCCATCGCCACTCAAAGTTTGTCTGGTTTATAGGCCGGTTTCCGGAAGCCTTTAAAGAATCTTGTTTGTATGTTGTCTCTGTTTTGAATCCCTTATTGTCACTCCTCGGAGTGAATCAAAACACTCTATAAAGTGCTGATCTCCATATGTCCCACTGGCTTCACACTCAAAGGACGGGGTCTTTCAGAGAAAGGAGGAGAATGTCAATCACTCACACTGCGGTTGACTATTAACAGGCTTACACATATTTACTGGGCACCGTAAGAATTATTTGTATTAATGAATACAGTTTGAATTTGCAATGGTGACTTTGACTGATTAGTCATTCCACATTATTTGTGTTAGAAAATTACACTAAAAATTGTCAGGCTTTTGAATCAAGAGAAAATACAGAGACCAAGGCTGGAAACAAAATAAATTTTATAGTTAAAAAAGTAGAAGCCAAGAAGCAACTGGGAGGTCCAGATCTGACTCACTTAGAAAATCCTCACAAGCGCCCACCCAACATCTGGTAGACCAAGGAGGCTAGATCAGGTGGCCTTACTGACACATGCCACCTGCAAGCATCTTCTAGGTGGTCCCAAAAAAGAGTCACATATACTTGGTCATTTAACTGAAAGAAAGGAAAGTGGAAGTGAAGTCGCTCAGTCGTGTCCAACTCTTTGCGACCCCGTGGACGGTAGCCTACCAGGCTCCATGGTCCATGGGATTTTCCAGGCAAGAATACTGGAGTGGGCTGCCATTTCCTTTTCCAGGGGGTCTTCCCAACCCAGGGATCGCACCCAGGTCTCCTGCATTGCAGACAGACGCTTTACCATCTGAGCCACTAGGGAAGACTAACTAAAGCACCTTAATATTGCTAACAACAAATATGTGGGAACTCTTCTCCTAAAACTTTTCACTTAGTATACTTCTCATATGCACTGAAAAATCGAGTGGCTTGAAAGACTCTGTTTATTTTTTAATAAAATTCTTAGGGACTTCCCTGGTGGTCCAGTGGCTAAGACTCTGTGCTCTGAATGCAGGAGGCCCAGGTTCTTTAGAGATCTGATGCTCTCTTCTAGACAGCCTGAGCTCCTCAGAGGCAGCTCACCTTCATTTCCTCTTCCAGAAATGACCATCTTTTTAAAGAGTCCATTTCCCTCAGAAAGATCTGAATCTCCTCTATTTCTTCTTAGTCTTCTGACTTAATCCTTTAGTCAGTCAGTCATTTCAGTCACTCAGTTGTGTCTGATTCTTTGCAATCCCATGGACTGCAGCACGCCAGTCCTCCCTGTCCATCATCAACTCCCAGAGCTTGCTCAAACTCATGTCCATCAAGTAGTGATGCCATCCAACCATCTCATCCTCTGTCACCCCTTCCTACTGCCTTCAATCTTTCCCAACATCAGGGACTTTTCCAAGGGGTCAGTTCTTCGCATCTGGTGGCCAAAGTATTGGAGCTTCAGCTTTAGCATCAGTCCTTCCAATGAATATTCAGGACTGATCTCCTTTAGGATTGACTGGTTAGATTTCCTTGCAGTCCAAGGGACTCTCAAGAGTCTTCTCCAACACCACAGCTCAAAAGCATCAGTTCTTTGGTGCTCAGCTTTCTTATGGTCCAACTCTCACATCCATACATGACTACTGGAAAAACCATAGCCTTGACTAGACGGACTTTTGTCAGTACAGTAATGTCTCTGCTTTTGAATATCCTATCTAGCTTGATTTAGCTTTTCTTCCAAGAAGGAAGCATCTTTTAATTTCATGGCTGCAGTCAGCATCTGCAGTGATTTTGGAGCCCAAGAAAATGAAGTCTGTCACTGTTTCCATTGTTTACCCCTCTATTTGCATAATGTGATGGGACCAGATGACATGATCTTCATTTTTTGAATGTTGAGTTTTAAGCAAGCTTTTCCACTCTCCTTTTTAACATTCATCAAGAGGCTCTTTAGTTCCTCTGCTTTCTGACATAAGGGTGGTATCAGCTGCATAACTGAGGTTATTGATATTTCCTCCTACAATCTTGATTCTAGCTTGTGCTTCATCCAGTCCAGCATGTAACATGATGTACTCTGCATATAAGTTAAAGCAAGGTGACAATATATAGCTTTGACATACTCCTTTCCCAATTTGGAACCAGTCCTTTGTTTCATGTCCTGTTCTAACTGCTGCTTCTTGACCTGCATACCGATTTTCCAGGAGGCAGGTAAGGTGGTCTAGTATTCCCATCTCTTTAAGAATTTTCCACAGTTTGTTGTGATCCACATTCTTTAGCTTAGTCAATGAAGCAGAAGTAGATGTTTTTCTGGAATTCTCTTGCTTTTTCTATGGTCCAATGGATGTTGGCAATTTGATCTCTGGTACTTCTTCCTTTTCTAAATCCAGCTGGAATATCTGGAAGCTCTCAGTTCATGGCTGAAGACTAGCTTGGAGAATTTTGAGTGTTACATTGCTAGGCTAGCATGTGAAATGCATGGAGTTGTGGAGTAGTTTGAATATTCTTTGGCATGGGCTTTCTTTGCAATTAGAATGAAAGCTGACCTTTTCCAGTCCTATGGCCACTGTTGAGTTTTCCAAATTTGCCAGCATATAGAGTGCAGCACTTTCACAGCATCATCTTTTAGCATTTGAAGTAGCTCAACTGGAATTTCATCACCTCCACTAGCTTTGTTTGTAGTGATGCTTCTTAAGTCCCATTTGACTTTGCACTCCAGGATGTCTGGCTCTAGGTGAGTGATCACACCATCGTGGCTATCTGGGTCATGAATAGCTTTTTGTATAGATTTTCTGTGTATTCTTGCCACCTCTTCTTAAGATCTTTTTCTTCTCTTAGGTCCATACCATTTCTGTCCTTTATTGAGCCTGTCTTTGCATGAAATGTTCCTTGGTATCTCTGATTTTCTTGAAGAGATCTCTAGTCTTTCCCATTCTATTGTTTTCCTCTATTTCTTTGTACTGATCACTGAGGAAGGCTTTCTTATCTCTCCTTGCTATTCTTTAGAACTCTGCATTCAAATAAGTATGTCTTTCCTTTACTTCTTTTCCTTTGGCTTCTCTTCTTTTCTCAACTTACAAAGTAAAGCCTCCTCAGACAACCATTTTGCCTTTTTGCATTTCTTCCTCTTTGGGATTTTTTTTTTTTTATCACCACCTTCTATACAATGTTAAGAAACCTTCATCTGTAGTTCTTCAGGCACTCTTTATCAGATCTAATCCCTTGAATCTAGTTGTCACTTCACTGTATAATCATAAGGGATTTTATTTAGGTCATACCTGAATGGTCTAGTGGTTTTCCCTAGTTTCTTCAATTTAAGTCTGAATTTTGCAATAAGGAGTTTATGATTTGAGCCACAGTCAGCTCCCAGTCTTGTTTTTGCTGACTGTATAGAGCTTCTCCATCTTTGGCTGCAAAGAATATAATCAATCTGATTTTGGTCTTGGCCATCTGATGTCCATGTGGAGAGTCGTCTCTTGTGTTATTGGAAGAGGGTGTTTGCCATGACCAGTGTACTCTCTTGGCAAAACTCTGTTGGCCTTCGCCCTGCTTCATTCTGTACTCCAAGGCCAAACTTGCCTGTTATTCCAGGTATCTCTTGACTTCCTACTTTTGCATTCCAGTCCCCTATGATGAATAGGACATCTTTTTTTTGGTGTTCCTTAAGGAAACACAATTATTTCCCAACCCAGATATATTCAGCCATAAGCCATTTGCTTTCTCCTCACTCTGGTTTCTCCCCATTTTTAAATTTTTATGTATATACTGAATGTTATGCCTGTGCTAAGTGCTGTTTGATCATTGCACAATCTTATTTTATGCTTGCAGAAACCCTGCTAACTAGGTTTCCTTATCCTCATTTAACATATGAGAAATCTGAAGTTCTAAATAAACAATACTTTTTGCCAAAAATCACAGGGCTCAGATACGGAACATTGGCCTAAGATCTCATATTCCAAATGTTATGCTGTTCCTCTATATATTCTATTACTTCCATCTGCCAGATCTGTAGACAGTGGGCATTGACTTTTTATTCATAATATTCACCACTGACATTATGTTACCCTTCCACTTCTGGCCAGAAGACCTTCATACCACAAATACTTAATCTATTTATGCTTCATCTATAAAAATGGGTATTATTTTAGCACCTACCTTAGAAGAAAGCTATGGGAATTACGAGAGGTAATCTATGTAAAGGAATCAGAACCATGCTTGGCCAACTGCAAGCATCAGATAAGGGTTGATAATTATTATTAGTGGGCTTCTCTTGTGGCTCAGCCGGTAGAGAATCCATCTGCAATGCGAGAGACCTGGGTTCGACGCCTAGGCTGGGAAGACCCCCTGGAGGAGGGAACGGCCACCCACTGGAGTACAGGAATGGCAGCCATAGTGATGACAGTGGCAGTAATAGCTGTAGTGGCTCATTTATTTGTTTAGGGATTTATTATCTGTGTCCTTCACTACAGCACAAGCTCCTTAAAGCTGGAAATTTTGTTTAGTTTACTGTGTATTCTCCTTGTCAAGAACAGCGTTGAGGGACTTTCCTAGCAGTCCAGTGGTTAAGAATCCTGCTTCCAATAGAGAGACACAGGCTCAATCTCTGGTTGGGGAACTAAAATTCCATATGCCGTGTGACACGGCCAAAAAATTAAAGCTACTGTAGAGCACACAGTAAAGCCTAAATAATCATTTGTCAAATGCACAAATACATACATGACTTCAAGCCTTCAGATTCCTTTTCCTGTGACTTTCGGGATATGAGAGCTAAAATTCACAGGTGGGCGAACACAGTCTCCATTGTCAAAGCTGCACGTACCTGGTCTAGTGTCCCCATTTGTCCAAAACCATGCCCAGAGAGAAAGTGGATACCACTTATAATCTTTTCCCTGAATCATGGTGATGGCCTCCTCTCCTGATATCTTCTTCCCAGAGACCCTGAGGACAGCTGAGTCATTCTTCACTCCCTTCACTCTGTCCTCTCCTCTCCATCCTACAAAAATAAAACCTCTCCTTAATTGTATTGCCCTAAAGCCTCCTTCTTGGTAGGTGGTATCTAATTACTCTTGCCAACTAACATGCTGTTCAAATTTTTCTAGCATCCTTTTCATTCTAAGTTCTAAAAACCCTGATCTCATGTGACTGTATGGTTGTTTCAGTTTGCTGTGTGTGGATGATATTAGTTTATCAAAAAAATATGCTAATAATTGCCCCCATCTGGTAATGAAGAAAGTAAAGAAGAAGGGAAAACCTTCATCCAAAGGAGGAGCTTTAGTGGTAGAACAAGGCTAACTTCTTGGGGGAAAAGTGTGCTGATGGAGCCTTGAAGAATTCCTGGTCAGCATATTGGGTTGGCCAAAAAATTCATATTAAGATCTTACAGAAAGACCTGTACTAACTTTTAAAATCCATATGTACCTCTTGGCCAACTCAATAGCTTGTTTTTGCTTTCTGGAAGTAGGACTGTGGCTCTCTCATCCAAGCAGTTTCTTCTCTTGACTGTGTTAGAAACTTCATTCCCAATGGGGTAAATTTGGACTTCCTTCTCTCCTTTGCAAAGTAGCAGAGTTTCCTGAGAGAAACCACAAGTGAAGACAGAGAAGAAGAAAGAAGACAGAGCAGGAGAGGACCAGAAATCAGCGCAGGGAGCAGCAGCAGGAGAGAAAGGGCAGGCCAGGCTGAAGGGAAACACGAGAACTAGAGAGAGAGCAGCAAAGTAATGAGAAAATGCAAGGGAAGAGCAGAGAGCAGGAGAATGAGCGTAGCAAGCCGAGGATGAAATGCAGAGGATCCCACCAGATGACTGAGACCACCCAGCAGAGAAAGGACAGTGAAGAGAACAACCAGATGCAAATGCATGAAGATGTGGAGGAGCCAGCTGTCAGTGCCCAAGGTGAGAAAGGCTTGCCAGTAAATAAAGTGTTCATTTATAATTTATAATTCTGATGGCTTATACAATTTATGATACATCTAGGTGTTGATGGCTGGATGGCATCACGGACTCGATGGATGTGAGTCTGGGTGAGCTCCGGGAGATGGTGATGGACAGGGAGGCCTGGCATGCTGCGATTCATGGGGTCACAAAGAGTCGGACACGACTGAGCGACTGAACTGAACTGAACTGAACTAGGTGTTGCATTTAATCTTATTAAGTTGCAGTGCTTTTTAGTTTAGGCGGAATCTGGCTGAAGGGAAGAATGTAACTGGAGAAAAGAGAAGCCTTGCCAGCACACTGTATGAGATAAAGAAGACAATATCCTTGGTTCTCTACTTTCTTGACACCACTTTCTTTGCAGCAAGTCTCCTGTTAGCCTCCCCTGATGTGTGAGTTGCACCTCTTCTTTCATTCTGGTCACCAGTCCCTCATGCTTTATTCTGAAACAACAGCATCCAAAAATCTGTGCTTCTAACCTAAGTATCTATTGACAGATGAATGGACAAAGAAGGTGTGGTTCAGACATATACAATGGACTATTACTCAGTCATTAAAAGGAATAAAATACTGCCATTTGCAGTAACATGGATGGGTCCAGAGATTATCATACAAAGTCAAGTAAGTCAGAGGAACACAGGTATCATATATCGTTTATGTGTGGAATCTGAAACAATGATACAAATGAACTTACCAACAGAAATCAACTCATAGACACAGAAAACAACTTATGGTTATCGAAGAGGAAAGATGGGGAAGGATAAATTAGGAGTTTTGGATTAGCATATATACACTACTATATACATAAAATATTACAGGTAACCAATAAGGACCCCACTATATAGCACAGGGAACTATACTCAACATCTCTCAATATATTGTAATGGAAAAGAATCTATAAAAGAATATATATGTATTATAATAAGCTAAAATGGGAATCTATAAAATTATATATATATATATATATATATATATATATATATATACACACACACACATATATATATCACTGAATCAAGGTTTTCCAGGTGGCGCAGTGGTAAGGAGTCTGCCTGCCAAAGAGATATGGATTCAATTTCTGGGTTGGGAAGATCCCCTGGAGCTGAAAATGTCAACCCACTCAAGTATTCTTCCTTGGAAAATTCCACGGACAGAGGAGCCTGGCGGGCTACTATGGGATTGTAAAGAGTCAGATATGACTAAATGACTGAGCACAGCACATATAACTGAATCACCTTGCAGTATACCTAAAACTAACACAACATTGTAAATTAACTATATTTCAATTAAAAAAAAATCTGTGCTTCTTAGTGTAATAACTGATTTCTAACAGCTCAGGGTCCTCAAGGACTTTTGACCTAATGTTGCCAATCAGGTCGGGGCAGTCTCTCCAGAAGGGCCAGATTCAATCTAATGCAGCTTTCAGTTGTCCTCCCATGTCCCCAGATATTGCTTTAAAGCTACTGACATCAGCTGGACTATTACACATGCTTGTTCCTTTCTAGCGTTGATGAGGACTCAGGCAGACAATACATTTTTAAGTCCAGCATAAGTGCTGGGCTGAATGAATCACAAGCTAGAATCAAGATTGCCGGGAGAAATATCAGCAACCTCAGGTATGCAGATGATACCACACTAATGGCAGAAAGCAAAGAGGAACTAAAAAGCCTCTTGATGAAAGTGAAAGAGGAGAGTGAAAAAGCTGGCTTAAAACTCAACATTCAAAAAACTAAGATCATGGCATCTGGTTCCATCATTTCGTGACAAATAGATGGCAAAAAAGTAGAAAGAGTGGCAGGTTTTATTTTCTTGGACTCCAAATTCACTGCAGATGGTGACTGCAGCCAGAAGTCAAAAGATGCCTGTTCCTTGGAAGAAAAGCTATGACAAACCTAGACAGTGTATTAAAAACCAGAGACATCACTTTGTTGACAAAGGTCTATATAGTGAAAGCTATGGTTTTTCTAGTAGTCATGTCTGAATGTAAGAGTTGGACCATAAAGGTTCAGTGCAGAAGAATTGATGCTTTTGAAATGTGGTGCTGGAGAAGACTCTTGAGAATTCCTTGGACAGCAAGGAGATCAAACCAACCAATCCTAAAGGAAATAAATCCTGAATATTTATTAGAAGGACTGATGCTGAAGCTGAAGCTCCAATACTTTGGCCACATGATGCGAAAAGCCAACTCATTAGAAAAGACCCTGATGCTGGGAAAGACTGAGGGCAGAAGGAGAAGGGGGTGACCGAGGATGAGATGGTTGGATGGCATCACTGATTCAATGGACATGAGTTTGAGCAAACACCGGGAGATATTGAAGGACAGAGAAGGACTGCAGTCCATGGGGTGGCAAAGAGTTGGACATGACTTAGCAACTGAACAACAATAAGTGATCAGATAATTGTGAATTATGATTGGTGATTAGGATTTGGTGGTTCACTTCTGGCGGCCAAATCTGCTTGTAGCTTTCAGAACCCATGCTCAATGACAGCATTAAACAGTAAGAACCTCTCATCACAAAAGGACACCATGTACATTTTCCATGGTTAGAATCAGCCCATGTCAATGTCATGTTTAATATTTGTATGCCATGTACATTTTCAATGGTTAGATGAGCCCATGTTGATGTCATGTTTAATATTTAAATACGCTCTATTGTCATTTGTATCTGTTTACTCAGTGGTCATCTGCAGAACCAATATGAATAAAAAAATGGAGCTTGTGGGGCAAAACAACATATTGAAAATCATTGACTTGGACAGACTAGTGAGTCTGCTCAAACACCTGTCTTACCCCTTCCCACCATCTGCGTGATCACGTCACCCTCCAGCCTGATGACTGACCCCTGCAATTATCCTGTCAAGAGGAGAGTGAGTGCAGCTCAGGTGGATTTATTAAGTGTTTAATATGGCCAGCTGAGTTTCATGTTGATTTCCTTTAAGTAACTGTTTGTCTTCTTCCTGAAAATCTATGTCTATATCTATGCTTCATTTGGTTGATGAGTCCATTGGAGGCAAGAGCCAGGTTCTGTGTTTTGTAAAGAGACTAGATAAAACAAGCAGATGACAGACTGTCCAGAGCTGTAAGTGGAAACAGAATGATGCATCATTCACAGGTTACAGTGAAGTTAAAAGGAAAGGTTAATATTTTAATGCATTCTTAATTCTTTCCCTCAAATTCTCCATATAACAATCACCTATAAATAGTTTGAAAGGAGAGAGAAGATGATATGTAATCCCAATCTACCATATATCAAGTGTGATGCTACAGTGTACATTCATCTTCTAAGAAAATTTTCACAGTGAATATTTTAAGATAAGGGACCACAGGGGCTGAGAGTTGAAATATCTTAGGATATAAGCCTAAGTCTGTTTGCTTCAAAAACATGTATTCTTTCCTCCAAGTGGTCTTATCACTTACCTGATGATAACACTTCATCTGAATGACTCAACCCTCTAAGGGTGTCACCTCACCATGCATGATATATGATGCTATATTTCCTGCAGAAGGCAAAAAGTAGTGAGAAAAAATGGAAATTGTCTACCCAACTACCTAGCCATGTCATTAGAACTCAAAGGAATTGCATGGCCAGAATTGCTCTATTTCCATCCATTCATGTTTTCTTCACCAAAAACATTTTGATTGCCAGCTATGTGCCAGGCCCTGGGATAGACATTTGAGATAGAGTGATAAATGAGATGGAATTGTTCAACAGAGGACAGCATAGCATACATCGACCTCTGGATTCTGAAGTGGTATATGGCTCCTAGAGGCCTGCCTCAGAGGATGAGAAGTCAAGTACAAATTGCTGCTGCTTTGAAATAATTTATGAGATTTAAAGAAGGCAGCAGGATCAGTAATGTTTCTATTTAGTCAGGCTTAAAATATTTATTTTATTAGATAGACTTTAACCATGATATTTCATAAATACGAGATAAGTCATTAAAGGAAAAGTTTGTGGTTGATTATCTGAATTCATCAATGAGCGTATCCCACCGAGTACCTTTGTATTTTGCAGAGGTATTGAGGAAAGGCGTCACAGGCCTTCCATTTCAATGTACAGCATCTCAGTACTGAGCCAAGAAGTTCCTATTTAAATAGTAAAGTACTTAGAATCAATCATTCAACAGCATGAACAAGTCAGAAGTCATTCCCAGAGGAAAACATACCTCCCTTTCCCTGGTTTCTGAGCCACGAGTAGGGAGTGGTGTTCATTTACTCCTCGTCTTAGTGAGGTCAATCAAAAAATCCATAAGAGATACATTGAGTATGTCACATCAATCTTTGTGCTGTTTGGATGAAATGAGCTTTGTGTTGTTCTCAAATTAGACACTCATCATGCATAATTTGCCCCTTTCATAGAACAGCTGCTGGCTTTTACAATGCTTTCAATCCAGTGCTGAGTGCAACCATTGTTGGTACTACTGTGAGCGTTTAGTCAGTTCTGTGATATATGCATCACTTGATTTGATGATAAAACATAAAAAAAGCATTACCTAGAGAAAAGCATGGTACATTGATCTTCATCTAAAAAAAAAAAAACTCTGAAGTCATTATACTAAAAGGCTATTATACTGGAAATCTATTTTATTTTTAATTAATTTTTAAAATTTTAACGTTAAATATTATTCTGTGACTATTTATGAGAAAGAAGAGACAGTGTATTTCTCATCAGTATGTTCAGAGAGGCAACTGAATCATGAGCATGGGTCTCATGGATAAACAGGGACTCGGGAAATCATGCATTTAACTCTAAAGCTTGACTTAACACACTGTCTACTTTCACCAACTATAAAATTGGGAGGAAAATCATCAACAAGCACTAGCGGAAGCACTTTAAGATGAAAATTGTTACCACATATATACAAAGTGGAGTTCTCAGAGTACAGTTCTAACTTTAAACACCATTGATTTGGAGCCACTAATTGGAGGTCTTCCGTAGATTCTATTTATGATGGTTCAAGTATTTGAGAAGTGGGAACGCTTGGGGGGCATCTCATCTAATCATTACAGGCAGCAGTCTACGCCACCTTGTATTTTGTGAGTGTATGTATTTCTCATCTCTAATTGGAATCATTGTTTTACAAATAACCGAGGAGACACCTGCAAAGCCGCAGTGAGTTAGATAAGGATAAGATATAACTAGCTCATCAGTTTATAAACTTCATTCTTAATCCCACCCAGTACAAAGAGAAGTAGAAACTTAATAAATCATATTTTAGATGATAAAGGGCAGTAAAAACCATGTCATAAGCACAATTATATTTTTTTCTTATTGTACAGGTAAAATTTGGCTAAGAGGATACATTCAAATTTTCACTGTGAATGTTCACTATTCTTGTTGAATAGGCTTTCCCAGACTGTTCTACGTGTTGTGTTGTACCATGCTTTTTCAGACTGTTCCACTCATACTGGAGCTGTGTGTTCAGAAGTGATGTACTTTGAAGAGCTGTTTTGGGAGTTACAGATTATTTACCTCTTCCATATGCATATTTGTACTTATGTGTGGATATGTGTACACCCATACACAAGCACACACAAACGCATGAAACAGAGTTCATTAAACAGAGTCCTTTTATCAATAGCATTTGATTGAATCCAGCTTGTTGTTCTGAGCATAACTGTTTTATTCAATTCAACTAGCTTTGTCAAGTCAATTTGATTATGTAGACTCAATTTATATTCAAGACCTTTAATTTATTTATTCTGTTTCATGAGGCAGAACCTTGTAAAATTAAATTTAAAAGTGATCATAAAGGATTCTCTACGTTAATTCTCTATATGTAGGAAAAAACATACCATCCATTATAAAAATAAATAAATTATTTTTTTAAATAGCTAGCAAAAGTTATTCCAAGAACCACAGGTCTTAGTTTTCTTAGTAGCATCAACTTTATAGATAACTGCCTTGTGACTTATTCAATTTGTAGAAATGTAGGAGCTTTCACATTAAAATGCACACAGAAAAATTTCCCATCAAGAATCCTTACCCCAAAGTCAATCAGTAATATAGGAAATTTTAGCTTATAAATAATCTCTAAATGCAATTTAATGACTGGAATAACATAGCCTCTGCTGAAATACACGGACTTAAAAAAAAGGAACAAAGAAAATTATATTAATAAATGTATTTAAAAGATCTCAAACACGATTTTTCCATACTTTCAAATGATATATTGAGATGGAAGGAAGGAAAGGAGAGAGATAAAGAAAGAAAGATTATGCCTCTGCCATGAAAATAATGGACTACGGTTACACTGACTACTTAGAGTGAAGGCTGACACTCCATATTAACATAATGATATTGAATGTTCTTTCTGCCATTTTTAAGAGATGTTTTGGCATTTAACATTGATATCTTTTGAGAATTTCCCTGAAGGATATTGAAATTATCATAGGGTAGCTGCAAAACTTTTACTATTCAGGCCGACCTATTTTTTTAAGCCATATTGTTCTTTAGAAATTGTTTTTGTTCTCTAAGCTAAAAGGAAAAGGAAGTCAATGCTGAGATGAGTTCATTGCAGTGTGTAAAGACTGGGAAAATATCGTATTTGTATAATTTTATGTTGATAGCATTGTACATGGGTCCTGCCACAGAGACTGTTTAGAAAAGCTGAGTTGGATGACTGAAAAAGAATGGAAAGCATCTATTTAAAGTCATTGAAGAATTTGAAGAATTCATTAAAGATTTCCCACTGAAGAAATTCAGAGAAAAAAAGGAAATCTGTCCAAAATTATGTAAATGAGGCATATATAATTGGTGCCTATGTGATAGTGTGGTCCCACTCTTTCTTCCATTTTCCTGTGACATACATCGAGGTTTCGTCACAGGGAGCCACGAAGGAAAAGCCACTTAAATGCACGAGCACTCATTTTCAGAGAGGAAGGACTTTCAGCATTTGCATCAGTCAACCCATCTTAGAAGAGGTTTCAATTAGTAAGATGGGTGATCAGCAAGGCATAAGTTGAGAGAGGAAGCAGGAAGCCTGTTAGGGACATTTTCATGAGTTCTAAGATTCATAAGGAGAGCTATTTTTAAAAAATCAGGTGAGCCACTGTCTGATTTTCAACTAAGAACTGAAAACTGGTTCATCCACATATTCAAAAATTATTACTGAACTCCTTCTGCATGCCCGATATCATTGTATCTATGTGCCAGACACTCCTATACATGCTAGAGGGGAAAAATCAATAACTGACGTGTTTTCTCAAATGGACACATCTTAGGAAGATAAATAAAAACGAGAACCACAAACAATAGCAAGTGTTATGAACTGTATGTTTGTGTCCTCCCCTAAATTCAAGTTAAAACCCTAATCCCCAATGTGATGGTATTTGGAAGTAGGGCCTTTGGGAGGTGATTAGCATTAGCTGAGGTCATGAGCAAAGAACCCTCCTAATGGAATGAGTATCCTTATAAGAAGAGACCAGAAAGCTTGTTCTCTGTCCCCCAGGTGAGGCCACTGCAGGACAGCAGCCAGGAAGCCCTCCCCAAGAGTCTGACCATGCTGGCACCCTGCACCGGAGAATTTCCAGACCTCAGAACTGAGAGCTAAAGGTCTGCTGTTTAAGCCACCCACATTGGGACATTTTGTTACAGCAGCCCAAGCAGAGTAAGAGGGCAAGAGAGGTGCTTTCAGGAGAGAAAGGTAGGAGGCGGATTTCAGCAGTAAGATAACACTACCTTGACATGGTCATTAAGGCCATTATATTTGGACAGTTTATTTTTGTTTTATCTATAATTTTTAAAAAGCAGTAATTGATTAACACCAAAACAGATCAGTAAGCTAGGTGGGACTAAAGCAGTATAGTTCATGTGTCTCAGTGATGAAATGATGGAGAATCAGGCCTGCGTTCTACTTCTGCTTAGCCACTGTGCAGCTTAACACGTGGCTTCAATTTCCTAACCCGTCTGGGCCTTGGGAACCTCATCTGTACAGCCACAGAGCAAAATCCTTTCAGATTCTCCCTATAATTATTCTGAATCCTGCAGACACCTCAAATATGTGCTATGGTCTGGGATGAAGAGGTTTGGCTTAGCCCTAACAATGGCGCACCAAAAATCTATTTCCATTCCTAGAGAAAATAACTCACTACATGTTCCATCATGCCTAAATTATTACATATGAAACAGAGAACCCTCAACTTTTCTTGCAGGTATGAGTTAAGGAGACCACAAAACCCATTTTGCCAGGCTATGCTTTATAATAGCTTCTAAGTTACTTGCCTTGTTTTTATAAAGTATTTTTTTTAAAGATTGTTTTAGAGATTATGCTCTCACCTCTAAATAGGAGCAGATCCATTTTAAAAAACACCATGTTCTGGTATACATTTATTTTTCAAACTGGATGTTGAATCTCAAACCCAAATCAAAAGAGAAAAATTCCTCTTTATTCCAAGTTTAATACAGGGCAGATTTTCCATGAGCCAAGTCTTCAAATATTTGCTTGATTCAGGGAGACCTTTCTCAGTTATCTGTCAGTATTGCTCAGATTCCAACAAACATCTGAGATCAGACTCATTCTGAGCCAAGCCAAGCTTCTTAACTCGTCCAATGTATTCTTCATGGAAATACGACTGCAGTTTAGGGAGGATTCAAAGACACGCTTAAGATGAATGGTACATATAATCATATTTACCATAAAAATATAATTATATCAATATGATAAACATTTTGAATATGATGGCAGACACTGGAGTCTGAACAAGATAACTGAGATGCATTTTCCCTGAATGTAAGCATTTTTATATGCTTTTTTTTTTTTTTTAATACATGCCTGTCTTTTAAAAACATCCCTTGGGTTTATCCTTCTAAAGCTTTCACCTGGTCTGCTTGTTTCCTCTGAGATGAGGTCCCTGGGGTTTGCAAACACTGGTCGTGTCTTCAAGAGCTGCAACAGATTCAGAGTTCAGTATCTCAGAAAAGAATAAATACAGAACCAGAAGACCTTGTCTGGAACTAAGATCTTCTTTAGGGATAATGAAAATCACCTAATGTATGTTATTAGCATTTGGGTTTCAAAGCAGAATGCTTTTTAAGTGCTTGCTTTCAAGTTTTCTACCTCCTCGTAGCTGTAGCACTTTGTTAGGGCTTGGCTTCTTCCCTAAATAGAAATTATTTGTATGCCCAGAAATACATCGTGGAATCTCATGAATGCAGAGAGATATTTTCAGATCACTCAGTTAACAGATGCATTCTTTCTTACCACCCTTTACACCCTTGGAATTTTAGAAGCGGGTTCATTAGTGCCTAAAAACTAACAAACCTATCAGAGCTTCCTCTCTCTTCTTAGCGAATTAAAGGGGGTTTTAAAAAGATCATCATTTTTGTATTATTTCTCACTTCTAGGGGTTTGAAATTGCAGCTGTCTGCTCCACACCCTTCTTACAAATTCTGTGTTCTAACATAGGACTCTTGCCCTTGCCGTGACTTTTGTCCTTGATCCCCACTTTCTTTTTTTCCCTGGCATGCCTCAAGTTGCTTTCAAGAGTCATTCATTGTATTTCTGACTGGATTTCGTTGGTTGTTGGGCTCGTTAAGTCCTGGCCTGAATTGGCTTCTCCCAGCCAGCGCTTCCCCTCAGCCCTTATTCACCGCTCATCCGTCTGAGCCCCAGGCAACAACCAGGGGGCGGCTGGGGGGGCTCTTTCTCCATCTCAGGCTGTCCCTCCCACCCCATTCTTCCTTCCCACGACTCCACCCTCAAGTTCAAGGCCAGCCTGAAACTTTTTGAGCAACTTTCAAAAGCTCCTGGGCCTCTTCTCTCCCTGTCTCCTCCATAAGGGGTGGTCGGAACGGAGCCAGTTCTCATCTTTTGGAGCTGAGATGGGCAGCAAGAGCCTTGGGTTCTGCCTGCTGGAAGATTCCTGCTTCCTTGTGGTGGAGGTCCCGCGCTCTTCCGAGAATCTCTAGTGGGGCTGTCACTCTGCCAGGTTCAGAGGGTTTTTTTTTTTATTGTCTCTGTCAGTTAGCAGCCCAAGGTTACTGCCAGCTCTCAGTCAGGGCTTTGATTTTTGTCAGCTATGGCCAGGTCCTTTTAGTTATCTGCTATCTTTTCAGCTTTGTTCAGCCTGAGCTCTACTTGTCTACTAATTAGCTCTTTGGAGATTTCCCTTTAAAAACCCACTATCACAGAGGACAGGAACCGTTCAAAAGTTTTGTGCTTCATAGAAATTCCATATTCATCCATATCGCATACAGCCATATTTTTAAAATTAAAACTGGCAGGTCAGGCCAATTTAAGGTATAGAAGTAACATCGTCTCTAAAGAGAGACCTTTGGGTTCTTGATCAGGTATGGAGATGAGGGGCAGGGAAAGGAAAGGGGTTTACATCAAAAAAACACTGAGGGGCACAAATTAAAATGGAACTATCACTCCGGATAACATATTCACATTTCCTTTATCTTCTGGTGTGCAAATATTGTGCTAGCTGAATATAAAAGTAGCACAACTTTAGGTTACAAAAAAAAAAAAAAAACCACACTGTAATAACATCAAGAGTGGTCTTACATCAAGGAGGACCCTGAGGATGTCTTTGTTGTCAACTTCAGAAGAAAAGAGAGGAACAGAAGAGGAAACTGGCAGAAGGGATAGATGCCAAAGAGAACTCAAAGGATTAGGTCCGGGTGAGGTGATCGGTATTCGGAAACAGTCTGCCTTCTGGCTCTGATCTAAGGAAATAGGCTGGCAGCCAAGCCAGAGGGCATAGCCGCACAAACACACCTTCAGCACACTGCTTGAGGGTTGCCTCAGTGCCTTAGAAATTGTGCTGGCAATTAGGAGGCTCTGTGAGAGCAATAGGCAAAATACTTGATTTCTTGATAAAACTCTGCTTTTTACAGCATTCCTAACCTGGATGTCCCCTGCACACACACATACCTTTTATTTTCCCCTTGTTTGCTTTTTTTTTGTAGGCGCCCTTCTTTTGCTAGGCTCCTGAGTCCGTTTTCCTTCTGCTAACTTGGTGCTGTTGTAGGTTGCGCTTACATTGCATTTACACACTGTTAATGCCTGCAAGATGAAAGTAAAAACCTTTGAATATATTAATGCTATAACACAGATGTCTTACTTTTTACTCTCTCTCTCTTTTTTTTTTAGCAAGTTGATGTGGCTAATAATGATGCAGATTGTGCTGGATGGATGTGCAGATGAAACAGGGGAATACAGATTAAATAAAAATTTCTTCAAAGCTTACGTTTGCTTCATAATTTAACTTCTGGGCTTGTCTCAGTGGTAGTAGGTGTGGACCAGGCATCACAACATTGTTCTAAAACATCTTGGCATCACAGAACCACGAGCAGCCAAACAGCACGGCTGCACTTCTTCGAAGCCAGAGGAAAATAATCATAAAGAAAATAAAGCCTGTCAGCGGCTCCGTACACAGGGATCTGACCCAGATGCTAATAATGCGGGAGCTGAGAGAATCAGGGACAGAAGTTTTGGGCTCAAGAAGTAATCTGTTCATATTCTGAGCTTGACTTTTTGTAGCTATGTTCAAAGCATCTGTACCCTGATATTGAATGAGGTGTGTGCCAAAGGTGGTCACACACTCACTCTGGAAACATCCATGGAATGACTCAATGAATCACTGAGCTCTCTTAAACAATGAATAAAAGGAGGGTATTGATGACAAAAGGCCTTGGAGAAGGTACAGTCAATTTCTCTTTCATGTATCTGTCCATTTAAGGAGGATTTGTCAGGATGCCACTCTGTGCTGGGGATCTTGCTAGGGCCCCAGGATATAAGGTCAGGTGAGACACAAACCCTTCCCTCAAGGAACTCATAGTCCAGTGGAAGCAGAACAGCTGCACTATCATCTTTTAAAGGAATGAAGAAATGCTGTGGGTTCTCCCGGGAAGGAAGAGCAGTCTGCCGGGCCAAACGGGGCAAGACTGCATCTGAGTTCTGCATCTGTTATGTGTGAGGAGAAATGTACCAGCTGGACAGACGAGAAGGAGAAGCAGGGGTTGAGACCTGGAGTCACGGACGAGCAGGAAGTCAGCAGGGCCGGGGCTTAGGCTGTATTTGGGGGAGGCTGAGCGAGGGGAACAGCATGATGGGCCCTAAGATTAGTCACTGAATCAGGCTCTACCAGGTTTTTAGAATTTACACCGCAGGCAACAGAAAGCCAACAGAAAGCTTTGCCAAAGGAAAACGGTGACACAATCTGAGGTCTTTTCTGTGATAAATTAATGGCTGAAAGGAAGGACATGGCCCCTCTAGAAGAGACTGTCAGGGGCATGTGTGATTCTCTAGACTGTGATGACCACAGTCAGCTGAAGAAAAGAGGCTGGATTCAAAATACACTATGGAGAAACTTGGAGGAGCAGAGCTGAGCGCCAGCTCAAAATGTCTATCTGTGACCACCTTGTCCCCTGTCCCTTCTGGATGATCTCACAGCTATCTTGCAGTTCCAAGGGAACTTGCTGCAAGTTCCAAGCTCCTCTCCAGGTAAACGGCACTCAGTGCATAAGAGTCTAATAAGATACATGAAGGAAGCTCATTCGTCTTCCCTCTTCCACTGTGAGCTCTGTGAACACAGATGGCAGCTATGCCTTCTCTCCTCCATTGCCTCAGACAGCATCCAAATAGAGCACTGAAGAGAGCACAAACTTCATGCTGTTTTCCTGAATGAATGACTCAAAATGAGTGACAAGCCGAATCCAACGCCTCCCCTGCCCCAGACCGTAAAAAAAAAAAAAAAAAAGTCATTGCTGGATTGTAAAATGTATTTACGTTTTTTAATTTTGAGAGAAGGGAAGTAGTCAATTTATTGTAAACAGATCAAAAAAAAAAAAAACGCTCCCCTCTGGTGCTTTTCAGAAGTGAGCCTCCATCTCTTTGCAGAAATAAAACTAAGTGTATGTTATTTAGGTGGTCACCTAGAATGTTGATTTCTTGGCTTCTCATGTGACACACACAGAGTAGGTATATGTGGTTACGTGGAAGATGTGCTTCAAGAAATGCTTATCCAGGCCTGGGCTTTTTGGACGGGTGATGATATAAGAGAGGAGATTCATTGCCTTCTGCTGATGTTACTAAAGAAACACGAGGTGGGTGTGGCTGAGAGGGACTGTTGGGTTGGTTGGGCCCTGCACCGGGATGTTTTGCCAAGGGGCAAGTGAAATCGAGAAGTTGTGTCTGTCTTGAGGGGGGCTTTTTCTTAATCATACCTAAGAGCTGGATGGGAGAATGGGATCCTGGACTCGAGTTAAGATGACTAGAATGAATGGAAAAGGGTATTGCTGGGAGTTTCACAGACAAACACCCAATCATATCTATGCCCTCCTCCCCAGTCTGTATCGTGTCCTTTCAAAGTATCTTTCCACCTGTTTTTTTTTCTCAGTGGTTTCTGAGCTTCATTTCAGCCCTGATGTTTGGACCTTCTCTCACAATCAACTTGGCTGGTACAGCTTTAAAGGGACCTAAAAGGAAACCGAAGCACACAACAAGGTCTTTAAACACGATTGACACTGCCATCTGTCAGGCGCCAAGGGCATCTGGGAGAGATGTGCTCCATGCTCATCTGGCCAACTGGTCGACTGTGGGACCCTAATAATTACATTATTGAAGCCAGAGCACCAGCCACTGTATGAAACTTCAGACATTACTTATGGATGAAATGAGGTCAGAAGAGGTCAGAAAAAGACAAGAGATGAGCTGGCCATGACAGCTGTCCAAGCTGCCCTGGAGATGCAGCTCACAGTACTGGAGTCAGAACTGCATTTTCTCTTGGAGAGGAGGTTCTGCCCACCAGAATCACTGCTGCTATGGTGTTTCACCCCTACGGCAAGTTTCCCAGGCAAAGCAACTCTCCTGGAGGAGGATGCCGGAAAAGCCAGCAAATACTGCTTCTGAAATGTGGAAAGCATTAACCTCATGTTTCTGCTTGTCTAGTGAGCTTTACTGCCAGGCTGGGAGCTCCATGAGAGGAGCTATTAGCATCGTGGTCAATCCTTAAGCAACTCTCCGAATGAAAGAATGTACACAGGCATGAATGAACAGACAACTTGATAACTGCAAAACACATATACCTTGGTGCAGAGTTGAGGAGTGAGCTTTTTCAGAATGAGTCTCACGGAAGAGAGAACATTTTAAGTCTATGTTTCTTTGGTTGTACAGTCAAATAAAAAGGTCTGCCCTGTGAGTGATACTTGACTGTTGTTTACCTAATTTTCTAGAGGAGAAATATAGTTAGAAGTTGACTTGGAGTATTATAACAGGATTTACTCTATCTTAAACATGAAGCCACAAACAAAACCTTAAAACAAAATCACTCTGGCCTTTTATGAATGGCCCCTTATCTAGGGCCAGAAATTTAAATAGGGAATAGATCTAGATACTTATATTTATCCTTCATAAAATTCCTAGTTTCTTGCACAAGATTGGTGACTTCATTAAGTTTCACAAAGCATCTTTTTTCATTTTACCTGAATGCTGTCCCAATGATAGCCACTAATTAGAAAGAAATACAAATATAATACACACATTCTTTGTGAAAAATACTAAGTAATAGTAACCTCAAGGAGCCAAAGAGTAAAAACAACAGAGTTCCCATTTGCAAGTATACTAAATCAGTCCAATTTTGAGTTAATGTTGTAAAAACATGTCTGGAGCTTTACACTTGTAAGCATAATGAGATGAATAATTCTTCTTTCTGAAGAAGCAAAAACTGCATTTCTAAAATGCAAGCCTTTCCGGCACATTGCTCTATGCCAAATGCAGCTTCCTTCTGTTGCACTTTATGTTAATGCTATTCTTTCCACAGATGAAAGTTTCATTTAAAAAAAAAAAAGGTACAGCAATATGTAGATAGTATGGTAGTAATGCAGAGAGGAATAGCAATAGTTTATGCGGTTTGGGAATTCTCTTCTATGTCACCATCCCTCCCCATCCTGTGAGTGTAGCAAAATAATTGGCCAACATAATTAAATATGAATCCACATAACTTTAGACTCTGAACGCAGGATCAGTCCTTTGATAGGTTAAAAGAGTGCTTCATCCAGCCCCGCATTCTGAAAGCAAAGTGGGAAACCTATACTGCCTTTGATTTGTGAAAAGATGCATCTGCTGTAAATAAGAAGCACCTCCTTGACATTTCCTTAGAAAGATTTCTGAAACCTTAGAATTTATCACAAATGCAGTGGGGGCATTATAGTACATTACAGTCCTTCAGTCCCAGTTTTTCCACCAGCATTCATATGTTCTTTTTTTTTTAAATATGTACAACTCCAAGTTTATTAGCACTAAAATTTTTTAAAAATATTATCTCTTATAAACATATTTTTAGAGAGTGAAATATACATAACATTTTTCATTTTAACTTTTTAAACTTTATATTTTAAATTAGAGTACAGCCAATTAACAATGTAATAGTTTCAGGTGCATAGCAAAGGGATTCAGCCTTAAATATACAGGTAACCATTTCCCCTCAAACTTCCCCGTCATCCAGGCTGCCGTATAACATTGAGCAGAATTCCCTGTGCTATACAGTTTGGGATCGACATGTACACACTGCTATATTTAAAATGCGTATGTTCTGAAAAGGAAAGTTTTCAGCTGATTTGGGAGACAGCAGTACTATTAGAACTAAAGTGGAAGAAACAAACAAAAACCCCTCATGTAATAGTGGAAAATAGCAGTTAGAAAATGATTCAATAGTGTTTACTAAAGGTTTGTGATGGGCAGAGCTTATTACCAGGCACCATGGAAAAGCATAAATCAGATAGCAAATATAGTTCCTTTTCCTCCAAAGGCCTAAAGTCAAATGGAAGAATCATATATAAACAAACGCGTGTGAACCTTAAAAGAAATCAGAGCATGCAAAACCAAATTACAAGTGAATGCACACGAATTTGTGCAAAGGCACCTCACTGGCAGGCTGAATTCATACAAGACAGCCTCAAAACTTAGGTTGTCAGGCACAGACACACAGCTGGATGACAATGCTGCCCACAATACAAACTTCGTCATTTTCTGTCAAAGCATTTATTTATTATGAGATAAGGGAGAAGCTCCATGGTTTGATAATATGATAAAAATTTAATAAAATGAATCCAATAATTGATTTACACACTCTTCTGTTGATTGTTCTCAACGGACTATGCTTTAGCTATTTTAATATTATATTTATTTTAATATATATTTATTGCTTTCACTAAAAAGGAGGTAGATATTTAACTGGTCATATTTAATGTGCCAGAAATATGATATTTTTTAGGTTATTTGGAGGGAAATGTGACATATCTCTATGCTAATGTTGAGATTTTTAAATTTATGAGGCAAGGAATAAGAAAGTATTTAAACAGATTTTCCCTGTTATATTAAGACTGTTACATAGAGACTGTCATCTTAATTTTATTATAATCTGAACATTTAGAATTTGGTTAGGATGGAGAAAGAAGAAGGCATCTGGTTCTAGAAAATAATTTCTCATAGAAAATTCTAATATTTAGAACCAAATTTCATAAACATTCAAAAGGAATAAGCAGATGGTCTATCTGAGTAGAGAAAGACTGGCTGCTACTTTTGATAAAGATTTAATCTGTAAGACAACGATGACACAACTGTATACATGGTAGGATTACAGGCAGGATTGTAAGTACCCTGAAAAGTTATTGATCACTATATTTGAGTTAAGAAATTAGGGAGACAAGTTAATTCCTAACAGGATTCTCTGTGTCTGTACTTACAGCTGTATAAGTGACTGGTCAAACGAGTTACTCACAGTTGTGAGATCTGTGAGTTACCACTTATTTTAAGAAGGGATGTGCTTAGATTTATAATAAAGGCATTATTTCAAATCCATCTCTGCCATAAATGACCAGTTTATTTGTAGTCTTCTTTAACATTTTGATATGTAGTCTATGGGAATTTTATACAAAGTAATATGCACCCAGAAGAATCAAAAACACAGAATGAAGTGATCAATAAAGCCCAGGTAAAACCGTCATCTATAATTTGTCTGTTTATTTAAATTCTGTTCATCAGCAAGTCCAATTAATTGTGATATATGTTAATAGTTTAACAATAATAATAAAAATTGGTATTCAGAATTATAAATCTGGCATCCTTGAAATATCTTCTGAATCATTAGTTTGAGAGATAGCATACATGTCTTTTGTTTGTCTACACATATTAATTCATACCAAATCATTATCTTAAAATAAAAAAGGGTGATTTAAAGTAAAATAAAGTAAAAATAAAAATTAAAAAAAAAAGTTAAAAAAAAAACAACAACTCCACAGCTGGGGCCCAATTTCAAAGAAAATGTAAGAGAGGGGAAAAAATGAGGATTACATACACATACGCAAAAAAAAAAAAAAAGGGTGAGAAGTTTGCAATGGTATACCATAAACACACACATACACAAACAAGATCTCTAAAATAAAAATATATTAGGACTTCCCTGGTGGTTCAGCGTTTAAGATGCCTCATTTCCAATGCAGGAGATGCAGGTTCCAACCCTGGTTGGGGAACTAAAGATCCTACAGACCTTGTGGTGCAGCAACAAACAATTAAAAACTGTTATTTAGTGCAGAAGAAATAAATTGATTTTTAAAAAATCCATGAAACTGTGAGAACTGTAGAGAAACATGACAAGTGCCTCTGGAATGTGGTGGAACAGAGAGGTCCCTGCACACAGAGACAGGAAAGCCAGTTCTAGGAGCAGGAACAGCAATTTGTATACTTCAGTTTCCCTGTTTGTACAAAGTGGACGCCCTTGACCACTCAGTGCTGACCTTCCTATGTTCCTTCCAGTCACGAGGGACAGAGATAAATCTTTCTCTGGCACATCCCACACATCCTGCATATAGAGAAGAGGCTGAACATCTTAAAACCAAGCTGAAGATAAATGATAAATTCACGGGGGCATTGCTTGGTGAGTGGCCTTTAAGTAAGCCAAAAAGCTGAAATTCTGAGGCTGCCGTACTAAGAGTCAGTTCCTCAGATCATGCTATCTTCATCATTCCATCTGTACCAAAAGCAACATTCCACTGTAAAGTCATGTATAAAAGATGCGCCTTGTGTTAACTAACTTGGAACATGTTAATATGCTACTTTTCAAGTCAAAATTTATTTGCTCTCACATTTATAAGTCCTGACTCATGACACATTTTTCACACTCAACTAGAGATGATCTGTTCTAAAAATATGTCACTTTTTAATTTTTTTAGAAGCTACATTAATTATCTTCCAAAAATATTGCAAGGTGATGGGGGCAAGGGAAGAAGGGAACCTTTTTCATTTTCATAAAGCTGGTGAAACAGAACAGTTTGTAGCTTGCCTCTTGCTTGACAGGTGTTTGCATTGGGCAGAGTAAGAATTCCACACAGCCCAGTAAACACCAGGGAGCCGTGATGCAGAGTTTGAAATATTGGGGAAAGTTGGGTTCCAGCTGGGAACGTTGCACCTTTAATTTCTCATGGTTGAATAAGAACAGGGTAAAAAAAACCATAATTAGAAATTATATGGGATACAAAAAAAGCAACTTCTGTGTCATAAAAGCAACATGGGTTCTACCTGGTCCCTTTTGGGCTAAGTAAGCTGTTTGATCAGCTTCTCTCAGTCTCTGTGGATGTCCTTATATGAGTCTAATTGAAGGACTCCTGTTCTCTTTTTATTTTTGCTCTATGAAAAATGTATCGGAGATGTCTTATAATGAACTTTGATATGGTGAAATGATAATAATGTCCTAATTATATATAAAAATGTAATTACACTTGCTTCTATTATAGAAAAACTCCCTTTATAATGAAGTGTTATGTTGGAAAAAGATTTTCATTATATAGGCGGACTCCTTTACTTGTTAATTTGAGCTCTGATTCATCACTTTAATATTAAAAAAGTTCCTTGTAAGTTACTTTTGATGTGTCTCATTTATGGTTCATTTCACTTCCTGGGCACCACCAGGAGCCCACATCCAAACTTCTTTGAAAGACACTTAAAAATACATCTTTCAAAAGAAATTCTTCTTTCTAGATGGTGGAACAGCAGTAATCAAGAAAAACATTACTGACCGTCTCATTTACCTGAGCTCTGAAAACTTTTATTTTGAAATTTGAAAACAAAAAGATATATGGCTTTTTTTTTTTTTTTTTAATTTTATTTTTTATTTATTTATTTTTTTTAATTAAATTTTAAAATCTTTAATTCTTACATGTGTTCCCAAACATGAAACCCCCTCCCACCTCCCTCCCCATAACATCTCTGTGGGTGATCCCCATGCACCAGCCCCAAGCATGCTGTATCCTGCGTCAGACATAGACTGGTGATTCAATTCTTACATGATAGTATACATGATAGAATGCCATTCTCCCAAATCATCCCACCCTCTCCCTCTCTCTCTGAGTCCAAAAGTCCGTTATACACAGCTGTGTCTTTTTTCCTGTCTTGCATACAGGGTCATCATTGCCATCTTTCTAAATTCCATATATATGTGTTAGTATACTGTATTGGTGTTTTTCTTTCTGGCTTACTTCACTCTGTATAATCGGCTCCAGTTTCATCCATCTCATCAGAACTGATTCAAATGAATTCTTTTTAACGGCTGAGTAATACTCCATTGTGTACATGTACCAAAGCTTTCTTATCCATTCATCTGCTGATGGACATCTAGGTTGTTTCCATGTCCTGGCTATTATAAACAGTGCTGCGATGAACATTGGGGTACATGTGTCTCTTTCAATTCTGGTTTCCTCGGTGTGTATACCCAGCAGTGGGATTGCTGGGTCATAAGGTAGTTCTATTTGCAATTTTTTAAGGAATCTCCACACTGTTCTCCATAGTGGCTGTACTAGTTTGCATTCCCACCAACAGTGTAGGAGGGTTCCCTTTTCTCCACAGCCTCTCCAGCATTTATTGCTTGCAGATTTTTGGATCGCAGACATTCTGACTGGTGTGAAGTGGTACCTCATTGTGGTTTTGATTTGCATTTCTCTGATAATGAGTGATGTTGAGCATCTTTTCATGTGTTTGTTAGCCATCCGTATGTCTTCTTTGGAGAAATGTCTGTTTAGTTCTTTGGCCCATTTTTTGATTGGGTCGTTTATTTTTCTGGAATTGAGCTGCATAAGTTGCTTGTATATTTTTGAGATTAGTTGTTTGTCAGTTGCTTCATTTGCTATTATTTTCTCCCATTCAGAAGGCTGTCTTTTCACCTTGCGTATATTTTCCTTTGTTGTGCAGAAGCTTTTAATTTTAATTAGATCCCATTTGTTTATTTTTGCTTTTATTTCCAGAATTCTGGGAGGTGGATCATAGAGGATCCTGCTGTGATTTATGTCTGAGAGTGTTTTGCCTATATTCTCCTCTAGGAGTTTTATAGTTTCTGGTCTTACATTTAGATCTTTAATCCATTTTGAGTTTATTTTTGTGTGCGGTGTTAGAAAGTGATCTAGTTTCATTCTTTTACAAGTGGTTGACCAGTTTTCCCAGCACCACTTGTTAAAGAGATTGTCTTTACTCCATTGTATATTCTTGCCTCCTTTGTCAAAGATAAGGTGTCCATATGTGTGTGGATTTATCTCTGGGCTTTCTATTTTGTTCCATTGATCTATATGTCTGTCTTTGTGCCAGTACCATACTGTTTTGATGACTGTGGCTTTGTAGTAGAGCCTGAAGTCAGGCAAGTTGATTCCTCCAGTTCCATTCTTCTTTCTCAAGATTGCTTTGGCTATTCGAGGTTTTTTGTATTTCCATACAAATCTTGAAATTATTTGTTCTAGTTCTGTGAAAAATATGACTGGTAGCTTGATAGGGATTGCATTGAATTTGTAAATTGCTTTGGGTAGTATACTCATTTTCACTATATTGATTCTTCCAATCCATGAACATGGTATATTTCTCCATCTATTAGTGTCCTCTTTGATTTCTTTCATCAGTGTTTTATAGTTTTCTATATATAGGTCTTTAGTTTCTTTGGGTAGATATATTCCTAAGTATTTTATTCTTTTTGTTGCAATGGTGAATGGAATTGTTTCCTTAATTTCTTTTTCTACTTTCTCATTATTAGTGTATAGGAATGCAAGGGATTTCTGTGTGTTGATTTTATATCCTGCAACTTTACTATATTCATTGATGAGCTCTAGTAATTTTCTGGTGGAGTCTTTAGGGTTTTCCATGTAGAGGATCATGTCATCTGCAAACAGTGAGAGTTTTACTTCTTCTTTTCCAATTTGGATTCCTTTTATTTCTTTTTCTGCTCTGATTGCTGTGGCCAAAACTTCCAGAACTATGTTGAATAGTAGCGGTGAAAGTGGACACCCTTGTCTTGTTCCTGACTTTAGGGGAAATGCTTTCAATTTTTCACCATTAAGGATAATGTTTGCTGTGGGTTTGTCATATATAGCTTTTATTATGTTGAGGTATGTTCCTTCTATTCCTGCTTTCTGGAGAGTTTTTATCATAAATGGATGTTGAATTTTGTCAAAGGCCTTCTCTGCATCTATTGAGATAATCATATGGTTTTTATTTTTCAATTTGTTAATGTGGTGAATTACATTGATTGATTTGCGGATATTGAAGAATCCTTGCATCCCTGGGATAAAGCCCACTTGGTCATGGTGTATGATCTTTTTAATATGTTGTTGGATTCTGATTGCTAGAATTTTGTTGAGGATTTTTGCATCTATGTTCATCAGTGATATTGGCCTGTAGTTTTCTTTTTTTGTGACATCTTTGTCAGGTTTTGGTATTAGGGTGATGGTGGCCTCATAGAATGAGTTTGGAAGTTTACCTTCCTCTGCAATTTTCTGGAAGAGTTTGAGGAGGATAGGTGTTAGCTCTTCTCGAAATTTTTGGTAGAATTCAGCTGTGAAGCCGTCTGGACCTGGGCTTTTGTTTGCTGGAAGATTTCTGATTACAGTTTCAATTTCCGTGCTGGTGATGGGTCTGTTAAGATTTTCTATTTCTTCCTGGTTCAGTTTTGGAAAATTGTACTTTTCTAACAATTTGTCCATTTCTTCCACATTGTCCATTTTATTGGCATACAACTGCTGATAGTAGTCTCTTATGATCTTTTGTATTTCTGTGTTGTCTGTTGTGATCTCTCCATTTTCATTTCTAATTTTATTGATTTGATTTTTCTCTCTTTGCTTCTTGATGAGTCTGGCTAGTGGTTTGTCAATTTTATTTATCCTTTCAAAGAACCAGCTTTTGGCCTTGTTGATTTTTGCTATGGTCTCTTTTGTTTCTTTAGCATTTATTTCTGCCCTAATTTTTAAGATTTCTTTCCTTCTACTAACTCTGGGGTTCTCCAGTTCTTCCTTTTCTAGTTGCTTTAGTTGTAGAGTTAGGTTATTTATTTGACTTTTTTCTTGTTTCTTGAGGTATGCCTGTATTGCTATGAACTTTCCTCTTAGCACTGCTTTTATAGTGTCCCACAGGTTTTGGGTTGTTGTGTTTTCATTTTCATTAGTTTCTATGCATATTTTGATTTCTTTTTTGATTTCTTCTGTGATTTGTTGGTTATTCAGAAGTGTGTTGTTCAACCTCCATATGTTGGAATTTTTAGTAGTTTTTCTCCTGTAATTGAGATCTAATCTTAATGCATTATGGTCAGAAAAGATGCTTGGAATGATTTCGATTTTTTTGAATTTATCAAGTTTAGATTTATGGCCCAGGATGTGATCTATCCTGGAGAAGGTTCCATGAGCACTTGAAAAAAAGGTGAAATTCATTGTTTTGGGGTGAAATGTCCTATAGATATCAATTAGGTCTAATTGATCTAATGTATCATTTAAAGTTTGCGTTTCTTTGTTAATTTTCTGTTTAGTTGATCTGTCCATAGGTGTGAGTGGGGTATTAAAGTCTCCCACTATTATTGTGTTATTGTTGATTTCCCCTTTCATACTTGTTAGCATTTGTCTTACATATTGCGGTGCTCCTATATTGGGTGCATATATATTTATAATTGTTATATCTTCTTCTTGGATTGATCCTTTGATCATTATGTAGTGGCCTTCTTTGTCTCTTTTCACAGCCTTTGTTTTAAAGTCTATTTTATCAGATATGAGTATTGCCACTCCTGCTTTCTTTTGGTCTCTATTTGCATGGTATATCTTATTCCAGCCCTTCACTTTCAGTCTATATGTGTCCCTTGTTTTGAGGTGGGTCTCTTGTAAGCAGCATATAGAGGGGTCTTGTTTTTGTATCCATTCGGCCAGTCTTTGCCTTTTGGTTGGGGCGTTCAACCCATTTACGTTTAAGGTAATTATTGATAAGTATGATCCCGTTACCATTTACTTTATTGTTTTGGGTTTGGGTTTATACACCCTTTTCGATTTCCTGTCTAGAGAATATCCTTTAGAATTTGTTGGAGAGCTGGTTTGGTGGTGCTGAATTCTCTCAGCTTTTGCTTGTCTGTAAAGCTTTTGATTTCTCCTTCGTATTTGAATGAGATCCTTGCTGGGTACAGTAATCTGGGCTGTAGGTTATTGTCTTTCATCACTTTAAGTATGTCTTGCCATTCCCTCCTGGCCTGAAGAGTTTCTATTGAAAGATCAGCTGTTATCCTTATGGGAATCCCCTTGTGTGTTATTTGTTGTTTTTCCCTTGCTGCTTTTAATATTTGTTCTTTGTGTTTGATCTTTGTTAATTTAATTAATATGTGTCTTGGGGTGTTTCGCCTTGGGTTTATCCTATTTGGAACTCTCTGTGTTTCTTGGACTTGGGTGATTATTTCCTTCCCCATTTTAGGGAAGTTTTCAACTATTATCTCCTCAAGGATTTTCTCATGATCTTTCTTTCTGTCTTCTTCTTCTGGGATTCCTATAATTCGAATGTTGGAGCGTTTCATATTGTCCTGGAGGTCTCTGAGATTGTCCTCGTTTCTTTTAATTCGTATTTCTTTTTTCCTCTCTGATTCATTTATTTCTACCATTCTATCTTCTATTTCACTAATCCTATCTTCTGCCTCCATTATTCTACTATTTGTTGCCTCCAGAGTGTTTCTGATCTCATTTATTGCGTTATTCACTATATTTTGACTCTTTTTTATTTCTTCTAGGTCCTTGTTAAACCTTTCTTGCATCTTCTCAATCCTTGTCTCTAGGCTATTTATCTGTGATTCCATTTTGATTTCAAGATTTTGGATCATTTTCACTATCAATATTCGGAATTCCTTCTCAGGTAGATTCCCTACTTCTTCCTCTTTTGTTTGGTTTGGTGGGCAACTCTCCTGTTCCTTTACCTGCTGAGTATTCCTCTGTCTCTTCATCTTGGTTATATTGCTGCGTTTGGGGTGGTCTTTTTATATTCTGGTAATTTGTGGAGTTCTCTTTATTATGAAGCTTCCTCACTGTGGGTGGGATTCTATCAGTGGCTTGTCAAGGTTTCCTGGTTAGGGAGGCTTGTGTTGGAGTTCTGGTGGGTGGAGCTGGGTTTCTTCTCTCTGGAGTGCAGTGGAGTGACCAGTGATGGGTTATGAGACATCAAAGGTTTTGGAATAATTTTGAGCTGCCTGTATATTCAAGCTCAGGGGAGTGTTCCTGTGTCGCTGGAGAATTTGAGTGATATGTCTTGTTTTGGAACTTGTTGGCCCTTGGGTGGAGCTTGGTTTCAGTGTAAGTATGAAGGCATTTGATGAGCTCCTATTGCTTAATGTTCCCTGAATTCAAGAGTTCTCTAATGTTTTCAGGCTTTGTATTTAAGCCTCCTGCTTCTGGTCTTCAGTTTTTACAGTAGCCTCTAGACTTCTCCATCTATACAGCACCGATGATAAAACATCTAGGTTAAAGATGAAAAGTTTTTCCACATTGAGGGACACTCAGAGAGGTTCACTGAGTAACAAGGAGAAGAGAAGATGGAGGGGGTAGTTAGAGGTAACTGGAATGAGATGCGGTGAGATCAAAAGAGGAGAGAGCAAGCTAGGCAGTAGTCACTTCCTTATGTGCGCTCTATAGTCTGGCCCGCTCAGGTATTTACGGAGTTATACAGGGAAGAGGAGAGGGAGGAAGTAGACAGAGGTGACCAGGAGGATAAGAGAGAGGAATGAGAAGGAGAGAGACAAATCCTGCCAGTAACCAGTTCCTTAGGTGTTCTCCACTGTCTGGAACACACAGAGATTCACAGAGTTGGATAGAGAAGAGATGGGGGAGAAAAGAGACAGAGGCCACCTGGTGGAGAAAAAGGAGAGTCCATAGGAGAAGAGAGTGGTCAAGCCAGTAATCTTGCTCTCAGGTAAACTTGGGTAGTGAAGTTTGGGTTTTTAAATGAACATAATTGACAACAAAAACCTAAGAGCAAAGGTTAAAAATCTAGAGTAGAGGTTGGATTTTCAAAAATACAATATTAAAGAAAAGAAGCAGAAGGAAAAAGCAGGAAAGAAAGAAAGAAAAAAAAACAACCAAGAATTATTAAAAAAAAACAAGCAAACAAAAAAAAACAAACCAAACAAACAAAAAAAACCCCCACCAACAACCATCCAAAGGCTATATATGGTGTTTGCCTTAAAAAAAAAAAAAAAAGTCTTTTTTTTTTTAAAAATAGTAATAATAGGTTATAGTAATAAAAATTAGAGGAGAAATAGAAGATTTAACAATTAAAAAAAAAGGTTAGAAAAAAAAAAAGAGAAAAAAAAAAAAAAGGAATGATTTTTAAAATAGTAAAAATATATCCGGCTCTTCTCTGATGTTTTGGGCCGTGTGGGATCACTTCCAAGGTGGTTCCCTCTGTTTAACTTCTTCCGTTTGCTGGTTTTTCAGGCTCACTAGTTCAGTCGCGCTGTGGGGAGGGGGAATGCCGCAGACAAATAGCGCTGTCGTGTGCTCACAGTGTCACAGCCCCGCTTGACCTGTCCCTTCTCGCGGCGCACAAACCGCTCCGGCTCTACGATGCTCAGCCGGGAACCGTCTGGGGCCGGCCCTAGGCTGCGTGCACTTCCCGGTCCAAGCCGCTCAGGTTTGGCGCTCAGGCAGCCCTCAGAGGCACAGATTCGGCTGGGACTGCGCTTTGTGCCCTTCCCAGGTCCGAGTAGCTCAGGAGTTTGGCGAGCGTGATCGCCGCGGCTTGTCACCTTTTCTGTCGCTGCTGCTCAACTTTCTGGGTGGACCGCTGGCGTCCCCCGTGAGGCAGATTGTGACTGTCCAGCACCCCCAAAAGTCTTAGCAAAGAAGCCCGCTTGCAGTTAGGTAAGTAAAGTCTCTCCGGGTCTGCAATTGCCCCTTTCCAGTCCTTACGGCTCTGGCTGCCTGTCCCCGGCGGGGGATGGTCTGCAGCCTGCTTTTTCCGTTCCGTCCTTTGTTCTGTGCTCGGTCCTGGCGGCGTCTTATGTTCGAGCTTTTCGTGCTGTAGCTATCCCACAGTTTGGTTTGCTAGCCCAAGTTAGATCGTTCTGGTTGCGTGTGGGGTGTTCCTGCCCGATTCTTACAAAGCACTGCAGCCCGCGCCTCCCGCGCGTCCCTGCCCTGCCCCCACTTCCCAATGGCGGATGCAGGCTTCTGTGCTGCTTTTCCGCTGGGGGAGTTACTGTTGGGCTTGTAATCTCTTGGTTTTAATTATTTCTTTATTTTTCCTTCCTGTTATGTTGCCCTCTGGGTTTCCAAGACTCGCCACAGACTCGGCAGGGAGAGTGTTTCCTGGTGTTTGGAAACCTCTCTTCTTAAAATTCCCTTCCCGGGACGGGCTTCCCTTCCCGGGACGGAGTTCCCTCCCCACCTCCTTTGTCTCCTTTTTCGTCGTTTATATTTTTTCCTACCTGTTTTTGAAGACAATGGTCTGCTTTTCTGGTTGCCTGCTGTCCTCTGCCAGCCTACAGAGGTTGTTTTGTGGAGTTTGCTCAGCGTTGAAATGTTCTTTTGAGGAATTTGTGAGGGAGAAAGTGGTCTTCCCGTCCTATTCCTCCGCCATCTTTTTTCGAATCTATATGGCTTTTCAGATGTTTAAAAACCTGTGCCTGCCTGAGATTGTAACAGGCAAACTATCGAAAGATCGGTTTTAGCCAAAAAGCGATTACATAGGTAAAGTCATGGCGCTCACACAATATGGCTCCTTTTCTACTCTTTTTGGATTTGCTCAGAACATCATTCCACCAAATCAAGCGCAAAATTGAGAAGGGCAACAAACCCTTTTTCTTCACTCTTTATAACAAACCAGTCAAAGTCCTGGTAGGAAAATAATCAGATGCTTAAAATTAGTTTTGAAATATTCAGTTATTCAACTGAATCTGTCCACCATCACAGGAGATAAATATTTCATCATTTAGCATCAGGAAAAAAAAAAAAGAGAGATTAAGCTATAAGTTGTCAGAATCAACAAGAAAATGTAACTGGCTAAAGAAGACATTCAACAGCGTGGCAAGAGAAACCAAAAATTAACCTACAACTACCACAAACTACTATGCTTATTTTAGGACATTCACTTGTAGATTTTAAGTGAGATTAATTCATTAAAAACAATTTATTTTTAGAGCAGTGGGTCCATTGAAGGGAGACTATGATTTAAGCAGGTCTGACTTGTATAACAGGACTTCCCTGGTGGCTCAGATGGTAAAGCGTCTGTCTACAATGCGGGAGACCTGGGTTTGAGTCCTGGGTTCGAGTCCTGGAGAAGGAAATGGCAATCCACTCCAGTATTGTTGCCTGGAAAATCCCATGGACAGAGGAGCCTGGTACGCTACAGTCTATGGGGTCGCAAAGAGTCGGACACGACTGGCATCGGAGTCCCTATCTTTGTTTATTGTTCTATAATTCCTAAGTAGAATGGGAATCTTGAAAATTCTAGGGAATTCCCGACTTCTTTAAAAACCTCTTCCTGAATTCGATGACTTGAAGAATTTCATTATAACTTTAGTTCCAAGACTTTAAGGGAGTCATACTTGATTCCTCTTGATTCTTCTCTTTCCACTGACCCAGCATTCAGTCTTTTTAGTAAATCCTCTTGACTCTGCCTGCAATGCAGGAGACCTGGGTTCAATTCCTGGGTCAGGAAGATCCCCTGGAGCAGGAAATGCATACTCACTCCAGTATTCTTGCCTGGAGAATTGCACAGACAGAGGAACCTGGTGCGCTACAGTCCACAGGGGTGCAAGGAATCAGACACAACTGAACCACTAACACTGGACTGCCTCCCACACAGCTCTCATATTCACGGCCATCCCTCAGTCTAAACCATGGTCATGGCTCAGTCAGATTCCTGCAATGGCTTTCTGCTCCCTCTCCAATCTAGTCTTCATTAATCAGTTAATGACCTTGTAAATCATAATCTAAACCCTTCCATCTCCAGGAATAAGTCCTTCCCATGGTTTCCCTGGGAACTCAGAGTGAATCCCAAGCTCCTTACGTGGCACAAGGAGCTAGCCGTGATCTGATTCTCACACATGCCTCCAACCTTACTGCCTGCCACTCCCCCCATCAACTCTCAACAACTCTCAACACACTTTCAATCTCTTAAAAATATTGTGCTCTGCTCTCTCTGCCTAAAGGGTCCTTCCCAAACAATCTATGGCTTGTTCCTTTCATGCCAGTTTCACTGCTACGGCAAGTGCCTGTGGCTGCCTGCCTGAACAGGGCTGTTCTCTTGCCCAGCACCCTATTTCCCTTTTCATTTATCCCACTTTAATTGTCCCTCAGGTAGTTGAGTGAGGTTTTCCCATTTCTGTAGCCTTCATAACGTGTGGTTTTCAAGAAGAAGAGTCACGCTAAGCCCAAAACCACGTCTACTCGCCCATCTCCTGCCTCCAAGGATTGAACCTTTCCTCTTCTCCCAAATTTACCAAACATTTGCACCTCACCAGACTCTGCAAATATGCTGCCCTCTGCCTGGATGGCTCCTTCACAGTCTACAAACTGAAGACTTTCAAAATCTCATCTTTGTATTCTTTTGGGGTCCACGAACCACGTGGCTTCTGAAATCTTAGCTCCCCAACCAGGCACTGAACCTGGGCCTGTGGTAGGCAGTGAGAGTGCAGAGTCCCAACCACTGGGGCACCAGGGAATTCCCTTTTTTGTCTTTCAAGACTCCAATCAAACGTCCTCTCATCTCAGAAGCCTGCTTTGATTCCTGTATTCATAATTACTTTCTCCTTGAGTTTTAGCATCACTTTATTTAGAGAATTAATCCCATCTTGGTTTGGGCTTCCCTGGCGCCTTCAGAGAAGGCAATGGCACCCTACTCCAATACTCTTGTCTGGAAAATCCCATGGACAGAGGAGCCTGGTAGGCTGCAGTCCATAGGGTCGCTAGAGTCGGGCACGACTGAGCGACTTCACTTTCACTTTTCACTTTCATGCATTGGAGAAGGAAATGGCAACCCACTCCAGTATTCTTGCCTGGAGAATCCCAGGGACGGGGGAGCCTGGTGGGCTGCCATCTATGGGGTCACGCAGAGTTGGACACGACTGAAGCAGAGTCGGACACGACTGAAGTGACTTAGCAGTAGCAGGTAGTTCAGATCATAAAGAATCTGCCTGCAATGCAGGAGACCCAGGTTTGATCCCTGGGTTGGGAAGATCCCCTGGAGAAAGAAATGGCAACCCACTCCAGTACTCTTGCCTTGAGAATCCTATGGACAGAGGAGTGAGTCCATGGGGTTGCAAAGAGTCAGACACAACTGAGCGGCTAACACACACAGACACATCTTTGTTTGAACCAAAGTTAGTTATACACAGGTCTGTCACCTTCATAACCACACCTCTGATGGTTTGGGGTATTTTTCTCAGTATGAGTTTTCTAAATTTTAAACAACATTGATTTTATGCTTCATCTCCTTTCAACAAATAAATTGTATAACTTAATAGACAAAGGATGTTTCCACTTACTAAACAAAACTGGTAAAGTCACTGGTTTTCTCTATCAGAATTTTCATTCAAATGTCTCAAATCTTTGCTATTTGAGACTTCAGCCATAAGCAGGTTAATTATAAAGCAATTCAAATGTCCTTTGACAAATAATGGCAACTTAAGGAGAACAATTATATTTCCACCTTTACATTTTTACTTTTCTCTGGGTAAAAATGGAGAACAAAAATTTGTCAGTAGTCATTGCTACTGTGGATGATATTTCATAGGACTATAAATATGATAAGGTCTCACTTACAACATGGGTTCCTAAGTCCTAAGATGATATATGGTGCATAATAATATCAAAAGGAAGACGCAGCCAAGAAAACCCATTAACTTTTAAAAACTATTTTATTCAACTAATTCTGGGAATGATTTTGGTAAAATGTAAATATGACTAGATGAGCTACTTTCATTCCTGCACCAAATAATAGTTATAACAAGCAATAATACATTAAACTCAAAAGATCAGGGATTTAGAATTGACAAAGTCCCTCTTGGCTCATTGAACATTTTGAGATTTTCATTTCTCTACTTGTAAGATCTTTCAAGTTGTCTCATTTTAAACATTAAAAGGATGACAGAATGTATATATGCATCATTTCTGAAAGTAGTTTTTCAAGAGTATTATTAGTACCAAGAAAATTATTTTCAAAATACTTCTTAAAAAAAAATCTTACCAATGTCTTCTTTCCTAGTAAACATGTTCATTCTTTCAATAATCAGTATTTGAACACAAAAGGTAGAGTCTAAGGCACCAGGTGTGGTATTTCTGAAAGAATTATATTCTGTTGCATGTAACAATTCAGTATAAATTGAATTGGATGGAGTAAAACAGAGGTTTATTTTTCTCTTTCATGGGGCTAGGCACTCATAGACTAATATGGAGGTGCCCTGGTCAACATGAAGTCTGCTCCTTAGCTAGTTTGTGCTCCACTATTGTTAATCACAGTTTTTATTCTCAAGACTGATACATGGCCCCTCATGGCTGCTGGAGCTCCGGCTTAACTCCTGAATTCCAGGCAAGAAAGGAGAGGATGGGAAAGAAGGTCAAAAGGTCATGTCTTCTAGCTGAGTCAATTCCCTTAAATAGATTGCCCAGAAATCTTAACCAACTTCTTAATATCTTCTGCTTATACCTCATTAACCATCCTTACCAAAAGAGGCCAGGAAATGTAATCTTTTATTTAGACATGCTACTATTTTTAAAAATCAAGACTTTGTTACTAATGAAGGAGAGGAGAGTGAACACTGGGAAAGTCACATCCTGTAATGATGTAATGACATGTACTTGAGGATAAATATTACCAGCCTTATCCTGTCCACTCACTCTGCTCCCAGCATGACAGCTTTCTGGTAGGACCTGTAGAATTCCTACAGCTGCTTTCTTTCTCCATGGAGAGTCTGTCATCTGACTTCTTTCACGGCTGGTTCCTTGTCATGTGCGTAGAATGTCACCTCCTCTGTGACACTGTCCTCACATCTCTTGTCTGTAGGAACCTCCTTTCCTAATCCCGCTATGCTTGCCATGAAACTCTGCTACGTCTTCCAAAGCACTGGACACAGTCAGTATTCCTGCCTTTATATATTTTCACTAGTTTATTATTTGTATATCCAGAAAGAGAGTGTTCTCTGGGTTGGGACACTCCTGGAGAAGGACATGGCAATCCACTCCAGTGTTCTTGCCTGGAGAATCCCAATGGACAGAGGAGCCTGGGCTACAGTCCACGGGGTTGCAAAGAGTCGGACATGACTGAGCGACTAAGCACAGCACAAAGAAAGAGTGTAAACCCCATAAGAGCAGAGGTGGGCCTTCATCACTGTTGTTTTCCCAGAACCCAGTCTCATGCCTCATGCATTGTGAGTGAGTGAAGTCACTCAGTCGTGTCCAACTTTTTGTGACCCCACGGACTGTAGCCTACCAGGCTCCTCCATCCATGGGATTCTCCAGGCAAGAATACTGGAGTGGGTTGCCATTTCCTTCTCCATGCATTGTACTGTCCAGTAAATCCTCGTTAAACAAAGGTGAGTGGGGGTACAACTAAGAAACTGTTATTCAACAAATAAATGAAAACATCACTTTGCCAATATTTTTCTTTGGTATGACCAATTAAACCTCAAATTCTCTCTTGCAGTTCTGATTTGTTTGAGTCATGAGAATCAGGCTTCACATGTGACAATTCAGGCAGTTCAGATGGCTAGAATCATTCTGCTGAGCCCAAGAGTTTCTCTCCTTTGGCATGACATGATAGGAGAGTTGGATTCATCTTCAAGATTGGCCATGAAAGTCTCCAACTGTGAGAAATGCCCCATGGAACACACGATCTTTTCCAAGTGATTCTCATAGGAACCTAATCAGACCACCCAGGTATCTTTGTTCCATTAATGGATCAGAGGGAAGTCTCACCCATGGCTCAGATGGTAAAGAATCTGCCTGCAACAGAGGAGACCTGGGTTCAATCCCTGGGTCAGGAAGATCCCCTGGAGAAGGGAACAGCAACCCACTCCAGTATTCTTGCCTGGAGAATCCCATGGATAGAGGAGCCTGGTGGGCTACAGTCCATGGGGTTGCAAAGATTTGGACGATTGAGCGACTAACACTTTAACACTTAAAATCCATCAGAAGTTTATGGAGAAAGTGATTCTCAAGCTTTCCTTTGACTTAATATTTTACCTGGCATTTTTATGATATCCATGGAAGTATGGATGAAATATTCAAAAGAAACAATGAAAGAAAGGGAATATGAGAGGCTAAGAAGGAGGGAGAAGGAAAAAAAAGAGAAAGAAAGAGAAAAACTATGAAATTCAACCCTTTAGTTGCAGAGAACTTTCTATTATGGCAGTCTGAGTCCCAGTCTTTGGAGAATTGCTGGAAGACATTTTAGCATCTCATTCTTCAAGGAGCTCATTAGGGCAATGAAAAGCCCATGATGAAGGGGCAGTGCCATGTTTGAAGAGCCAGGGGTTCCTGTTACCCTGAATTATTAAGCAGTCAATGTTCAGCGGACCACTGCTTGCCCGCCTGTCTTCAGCAGGTGGTGGCCCTCTGCCTTTCTCTGGAAAGCAGCTGCTTCCGCCCAGCCTCCCCAGAGCCTGCAACAGCCGTTTGTTTCGATTTAAGACAGACACTGTCATTATTTTGTGCAGAACTTCACAGCAATGCTTCCTACTAAATGCTTGAACCATCTGAGTAGCACCAGGCCGACTGCTGGCTTTATTAATAATGCATCCATGCTTATCAATAGGTTTAGACAACTGGTATTTAGAAGCGTCTTCACAAGAAGTGGGGTGGATCTTTTTTCTCACACCAGTTAGCTTCATTCTGTCAGTTCCTTGATGTTGACATTACATCCAACTGTGTTCTGAAAACCAGAGGTGTTAAAACTGTGTCTGAGCTGTTCCCTCTTGCTTTGGAGTGCTTCTTGATGAAGTTGAGACATGGTGGTTGGCTTTCCCCTTTTTCTGCCCTTCCTTTCAACTGTATGCTAAAGGAAAAACTATTTCTGATCACTTCACTTTAAACCTTATTACAGGAAGGCTCCTCATACTCATTTAATTTGGGCTGGTTCTTGTTGACACTCTGCTCCAGTCTTGGTATATTTCAGTAGACTACAGCATCACTGATCTCTGTGAGGTGCATCCTGTCCATGGAAAGTTACACAATTATTTTTAATAGTCACAAAAGAAGCAATATACATTCTGCTGCTACTGCTGCTAAGTCGCTTCAGTCGTGTCTGACTCTGCGCAACCCCATAGACGGCAGCCCACCAGGCTCCCCTGTCCCTGGGATTCTCCAGGCAAGAACACTGGAGTGGGGTGCCATTTCCTTCTCCAATGCATGAAAGTGAAAAGTGAAAGTGAAGTCGCTCAGTCGTGCCCGACTCTTAGCGACCCCATGGACTGCAGCCTACCAGGCTCCTCCGCCCATAGGATTTTCCAGGCAAGAGTACTGGAGTGGGGTGCCAGTGCCTTCTCCAATATACATTCTAAATCTTTGGATTTGAATACATTTCAAATGGCTACTGCAAAATTCAATGTACTGGTTTGTCCCTTGCCAGGAAGCAATGTTAAAATAATGAAAATACTCTGAGATCCCATAGGGCAGGGGTCCCTCACCTCCAGGATCTAATGCCTGACGATCTCAGGAGCAGCTGATGTAATAATCTTAGGAATAAAGTGCACGCTAAATGTAATGCGCATGGTTGTGTATATAGTAATCTGTTGATGCTAATCTCTCTGTTTGTCTGGCCAAGTAGCAGGAAGCTGCTGTATAGCACAAGGAGCTTAGCTTGGTGCTCTGTGATGACCTAGAGGGATCGGGTCGGGCAGGGTGGGAGGGAGGCTCACGACGGAGGGGATGTATGTATACACATGGCTGGTACGTGATTTTGCACAGCAGAAACTAATAGAACATTGTAAAATAATTCTATTCCAATTTAAAAGATGTAATATACTCGAATCATCCCGAAATCATCCCCACCCCTGATCCGTAGAAAGATTGTCTCCCATGAAACTGGTCCCTGGTGCCAAAAAGGTTGGGTGCTGCTGCTTCAGGGCATCAGTGAGAGGAAAAAAAAAGCCAGGAAAATACAATCAAAACATTATTTTTTAGTGCTGGAATACGGAACATAGCAATGCGGCAATTTCTTTTCAAATAATGATTTTTCCAGATTTCCTTTGTAAAACTCACCTATCACTGTTGCTTATCAAAATGTATAAGCATTCCAGTGATGTTGATAGGGCTGGTATCAGAGTCTCAATTTTAATGGAGAAATTATCCAGAAGGAAGCTTAAGGATTTTTGCCTAGAACCATACATACAGAAGTACCATACAGATCTTCCTTGATTTAAAATGGGGTTATATTCTGATAAGCCCATTGTAAATTGAAAATATTGCAAGTTGAAAATGCATCGAATGTGCCTAACTTACTGAATATCATAGTATAGCCTCACCTATATTATATTAAAGTCCTAGGAACACTACATTAGCCTACACTTGGACAAGATCATTTAATGCAAAGCCTATTTTATAATAAAATGTTGCACATTTCATGTAATCTATTGACTATTGTATTGAAAGTGAAAAACAGAATGGTTGTCAGTGTATCAGCTATTTACTGTTGTGATCATATCATGAGTTCAGTTCAGTTCAGTTGCTCAGTCATGTCCAACTCCTTGCCACCCCATGGACTGCAGCACACCAGGCCTCCCTGTCCATCACCAACTCCCAGAGTTCACCCAAACTCATGTCCATTGAGTCCGTGATGCCATCTCACCATCTCATCCTCTGTCGTCCCCTTCTCTTCCCACCTAAAATCTTTCCCAGCATCAGGGTCTTTTCAAATGAGTCAGTTCTTCACATCAGGTGGCCAAAGTATTGGAGTTTCACCTTCAACATCAGTCCTTCCAGTGAATATTCAGGACTGATCTCCTTTAGGATGGACTGGTTAGATCTCCTTGCAGTCCAAGGGATTCTCAAGAGTCTTCTCCAACACCACAGATCAAAAGCATCAATTCTTCGGTGCTCAGCTTTCTTTATAGTCCAACTCTCACATCCATACATGACTACTGGAGAAAACATAACTTTGACTAGACGGACCTTTGTGGGCAAAGTAATGTCTCTGCTTTTGAATATGCTGTCTAAGTTGGTCATAACTCTTCTTCCAGGGAGCAAGCACCTTTTCATTTCATGGCTGCAGTCACCATCTGCAGTGATTTTGGAGCCCCTCAAAATAAAGTCTGTCACTGTTTCCATTGTTTCCCCATCTATTTGCCATGAAGTGATGGGACCAGATGCCATGATCTTCGTTTTCTGAATGCTGAGTTTTAAGCCAACTTTTTCACTCTCTGCTTTCACTTTCATCAAGAGGCTCTTTAGTTCTTCTTTGCTTTCTGCCATGAGGGTGGTGTCATCTGCATATCTGAGGTGATATCTCTCCCGGCACTCTCGATTCCAGCTTGGGCTTCATCCAGCCCAGCGTTTCTCATGATGGTACGATGATCATACCATATTCTACCATATATCACCAGCGTAAGAAAAGATCAAAAGTCAAAATGTGAATACAGATTCTGCTAAGTACATATCACATTTGCACCATCATAAAGTCAAATAATTGCAAGTTGAACCATCTAAGCTGGGGGTCATTTATATACATAAAATGACATACATCTACATACATATATATATGCATATAGGTAATATGAATGTAGAATTCAAATTGCATGTATACCTATTCATTAAAAGTTCTTTCCTATGCTGTATTTTTGCTAGTAAGAAATGAAAACAGGTTGTAGGCAGAATAACATGACCCCAAAATATCCATGTCCCAAGAGCTGGTGAATGGAATGTGCTATGTTATAGCCATGGAGTGAAACTAATGTTGCTAATCAGCTAGAAATCATTCTGGATGATCCAGGTAGGCCAACATAATCACAGTGATTCTTGAAAGGGGGATAGAGAGGCGGAAGAATCAGAACCATGGGGACAGTGTTAGGAGAAAGACTCAACCAGTCCTTTCTGGCTTTAACAATGGAGTTGGGCCACTAGCCAAGGAGTGCAGGCAGCCTCTAGAAGATAGGAAAGGCGAGAAAACTGATTCTCCCCTAGAATTCTACTCATACCTTCATTTAGCCCCATGAGATCACTTCAATTCTGGTCTTGAACTATAAGATGACACTATAAGATGATAAATTTGTGGGATTTTTTAAAGCCACTAAATCTGTGGTAACTTGTTAGAGCAGTATCAGAAAACTAATATAATGCCATTTATGCAATCTCTAGAAAAAGCACAAAAATGATAAAAATTGAAATAAACAAGCTTAAGGTAAACAATGTCAATCAAAATTACCAAGAAAATGCCCACTTTCCCTCACTACTGGCAGTATAGCATTTTTCGAGGACAACCGAGCACTATTTATTGAAAATAGTTTAAAAATTTACCATATTTCTTGGTGAAGAAACTGTGAGTATCAATATTTTTTATAATGAAAAGGCTGCAATTTCATACATATACGCAAGCATGTGCATTTTTTTGAAGCATGATTTGAAACAGTAAACAGGAAAAAAACCAAATATGTAACAGTGTGGGCTTAATTAAAATAAATTATGGTATATGTGTATATTATTAGGCAATGAAAATAATACTCTAGGAGAATATCCAATAACATAGAATGATCTCATAATGTACTATAAAAAAGTTTATTTCTTTTATGTAGAATATATACATTTATACACATTTAAATGCATTTGTAAGACTAGAGTAAAAAATAATAATAACAATGATCATTTCTGGGTATAATTACTTTTTTCTTTTTCAATATTTTCCAAAATGAAAATGTATCATTTCCATATTCAAAAAAAACCATACAATCTCTATTTTTGAAACTGCTTTAGAGAATCGCCTTTCCCTATTTCAAAATAGGGGAGCTTGAGACCACTTCCCTCCCTAGGCACACATATCTTTCGCTCTAAAATAAACGACTGTTAAGTTATCTAAAGTAGTCAGAACTCTGAGCTGAAAGTATCATATATGTGGAGAGAAGTAAACTGAGACAGGTCACATACCATCTACCACAGACAGTCTGAATTTAACCCAAAGTAGGAAAGATGCCTGAGGCTTGTTTGTTCATAAGACAAAGCGGATTTGGAAGCCAATGAGCAGGTCGGAGAAAAATTGCTATTTGGCACTGTGTGGTCTCTTTTCAGATTTTGTGGACTATCAATGTGAACCAGCCACAGAAGACTCATCAGACAAAGGGAAAAGCTTTCTGGCTTAATTGAATGCTTTCCCTTGCTTTAGAAATCTCTGACGCCTTTGTTAATTGACTTGTGATTTCCTAGCAGCCAATATATTTCTGGCTCCCAGATGGGCAAAGGCATAATGTTTTTGTTTATATTAAACCATCTAATACATTAAAATCCTATGTTTTGGAAGGGTTTTTAAATTTTGAAAAGTTTGATTGATCTATAGCAAAACACTTTAATATTTAGAATTTAAAATTCTAAACGCATTAAAACAAATTTACATCTTATTGTAAATTTCAGGATTTCAATGTTGTCATAATGGAATTCTGGTAAGCTAGGTTCACTTCTTACAGTTTCAGACAAAGTTTTAAAAAAGAGAAAAAATTTTAATACCTTACTGCTTTTTCCAATGGGGGACAGAACTCAAGAATGTATCACAATTTAACAATCGACATTTTAATTCTGTCTATATGGTGTTTTCATAAATTAGCATAATTTATTCTCCCAATTTCACCTCCTTTTTCCTGGCAGGAATTTAAGTTCTCCTCCAACAGAAGAATTTGGAATACATGGTCTCTGTCACTGCTTACATAGTTGAATAAATATACATTATATAAAATGACACAAGAGGTTTGTTCCCTGTTTGTTTGGGAAAATTCCTTGAGTGAGGAAGTTAGGCTTTAACTTAATCCAAGAGGATGGCAAGAGGAGGAGAGAGTAGTAAACCAACAAATAATCAGATTGTTCCACTCACACAATTAATGAGGATTGGAGATGGGAGTAAAATCGACGGAAAGGAGCGCACAACAGAACCAAAAAGACAGCAGCGTGTTAAGAAGCTGGATATGACAAAGAAACAGCTGGAGAAAGACTGACAGAGGTCAGGTGCTCGAAAGGACTGTTAGAAACAGAGCCTCTTAATAGCCAGCAGAAAAGCATTTGCCTACTTTACTATAACCCGTAGAAGCCCTCTCTGTGGCTCAAACTCATCAGTAAGTTGACATCAAGGCTGGTATTGACATTTGGGTCAGTGAATGAGTTGAGGTTCTATTCACCATGGGATGGGATGGCAAAACTGGGAGAGTTAGGGGACTCAGAACCTGGGGCCAGACGAGACCTGGGTAGTCTCAGCCTTTCTCACCTACCCCAAACCTGTCCCAGGAGGACCCTCAGAGGTTCTCAGGGAGGCCAGGTCTTCCACTGCAGGTGAGATGGAGGTGAGAGCTGATTTTTCTTGAATCACAAAAGCCTGGATGACCTGTGCTAATCTCTAGCTTGTATATGGTTTAAAGGGATCACAGAATTCTCAGATAATTTCTGCAAATCTTATGTAGATTTGGAGACTTTTATCAAGATTTTTATTGTCTAGCGTATGCCTGAAATATCAGAGTCATTTATTCACAGGGAACTTGCAATCTCATGCGAGGTGATAAAGCATGCCTACATAAAAGTTATAAGCAAGACAGAACTCATCATGTGTGTGTCAGTACATACAATGGAACTTTTAAACCAATATAATGAAGTCAAAAGTTGTGCTGTGTAAAGAAAACAGGAGAAGTTGTAGAAGTTGTAGTGAAGTTGACAGTAAAAACTATAGTAAACTCCTTCCTATTGTCACAGATGATTATCTGTCATTAGACTATGGTAAAAAGGCTTTTGGCACCCTGTGTGAAGTGCTCTTGTCACTAAAGTTCATTGTTTAGATTAGATTACTTACTATTAGATTAATTTTAATGAGGCAGCATTCTCTCTGGCAGTGTCTGGCACAGGATAGCGTCTCAAGAAACAATTGTTAAATGAACTAACCAATCAGTGATTCTTTTCCACCCTGCACAAAAACGTCAGTTTCTCCTTATTTTCTGTTTTATCTTTCTAACATTTCCTCTTACTGTCTCATTAGGTGTATTGCTTGTTATGTGTCGGTGTTCTAGCTTCATTCCTATTATTATATCTTATTCTGTCTTCTTCCTTGACTTGGTGCACCGTTTTCCCCATTCCAGAAGTTTCCAAAACCTTTCTCAAGAATCAATAGCTCTTTCTTTCTGAACACCCAAGCAAGGAATAATCTCTTCCTCCCAATTTTCATACATATATATCCTTACCTTCCTATAGCACTAGTTAATGTTTACTTGATATGAAAATAATCTACACCCACAATATCTGCCGACTGCATAGTGTAAAGGTCGGAGTACTCTGACACAGACAACAGAATCCACTCCAGCTAGCTTACACAGAATGGCGTCTATTACAGATTATTACACAATTTATAGAATTGCTGGCAGGACCAGGGAATCAAGCTTCGATCATGTACATCCAAGGAGCAATGCAGCCAAAAGAACTGTTTGGCTCCACCAAAGGAACTGTTTGTATAGAAATTCCATTTCTACTGCCTCCTCTCGGTTCATGGCACCTACCAGGAAAAAGACAGAGAGTCTAAATTTCAGATGCCTTGGGAAAACCAAATGCTTTCATTCAATCTCCCCACACATGACCCCAAACTCATGTTACCTACTTTCATTTTCAAATGGATAAGAAAGCTGTGGTACATATACACAATGGAGTATTACTCAGCCATTAAAAAGAATACATTTGAATCAGTTCTGATGAGATGGATGAAACTGGAGCCAATTATACAGAGTGAAGTAAGCCAGAAAGAAAAACACCAATACAGTATACTAACACGTATATATGGAATTTAGACAGATGGCAATGATGACCCTGTATGCGAGACAGCAAAAGAGACACAGATGTGTAGAGCGGACTTTTGGACTCAGAGGGAGAGGGAGAGGGTGGGATGATTTGGGAGAATGGCATGGAAACATGTACACTATCATGTAAGAAACGAATCGCCAGTCTATGTCCGACGCAGGATACAGCATGCTTGGGGCTGGTGCACGGGGATGACCCAGAGAGATGTTATGGGGAGGGAGGTGGGAGGGGGGTTCATGTTTGGGAACGCATGTACACCTGTGGTGGATTCATGTCAATGTATGGCAAAACCAATACAGTATTGTGAAGTAAAACAAAGTAAAAATAAAAATTAAAAAAAAAAAAAAACAAAGTTTTAAGTGGGGTGTGTTAATTTAGTGAAAGTTAGTGCCTACATGGAATTCTAGCTACAAGGGAATCTGTAGTCGATTGATGTGTTATTTCTAGGTCAGAAAATAGAGTTTATTTTAGGTATCCATTATTATTTCTAGGTATCCATCCTCTGTAATACAGAAAGGCATCAACTGGGACAGACAAGATTGATCCAATCTACAACATCACGTCGAGTAGGCATACTGAGAACATAACTCACGTCTTGTTCAGCTTTGTTTCCCATTTGCCCACAGGCAGGGCTCAAGGACTATGTACAGAATGAACGCGTGTAGGAGTGAATGTATATTACAAGTACAGTATGCAAAATAGGGGCAAAAGAGAGTTAAGCAAGGGACCCACAGCTAGTAAAACCTCAACGTTTTATTTTAAGGGTTTTATTTAAATCATCAAACTACCAATTTTTAGCTCAGTCAGTAAAGACTCTGCCTGCAATGTGGGAGACACAAGAGATGCATGTTTGATCCTTGGACTGGCAAGATCCCCTGGAGGAGGAAATGGCAACCCACTCCAGTTTTCTTGCCTAGGAAATCCCATGGATGGAGGACCTGGTGGACTACAGTCCACAGGGTCATAAAGAGATGGACATGACTGAGTGACTGAGCACACACACACACACCAGCCTTTAAAATAAGCTCTATTTACTGAAAACTGTAAGAAGCAAGTGGCAGAGAAAGAGGATCCTCATCACCAACTATCCACTTTTTCTTTTGCCACTGATGAAAACTTGCTTGGATGTCCTTAACGCAAGGAAAATAGCAAATTGTTATTTTGAACAAATTGTTCTTTCTGCCTCCAAAAATTTTACAAAAAGAGATGTATTTTTAAGAAAGTTTACAGACCAAAGAATTAAACTTTAAACAACTGATTATATTAATTTATGTATATATAGTAGACTTTTAAAACACTGAAATTACCTATTTCATCTTTTCAAAATCTGTCTGAAAGAACCATTATCAAGGGCCTATTTAATTTCATTTATAAGTTATTAACAGATTTTGATAACATTCTTAAAAGATTACCTTCTAAGAAAAAATCCAAGAAAGTAAAAATATGGATGTTTTGTATTAAAGATAATTTAGACACAAATTACTAACAATTAAAGAAAGAAAGAAAGAAAGTGAAGTTGCTCAGTCGTTTCCGACTCTTTACGACCCAATGGTTGGTAGCCTACCAGGCTCCTCAGTCCATGGGATTTTCCAGGCAAGAATACTGGAGTGGGTTGCCATTTCATTCTCTAGGGGATCTTCCCAACCCAGGGATCGAACCTGGGTCTCCAGCAATGCAGGCAGACACTTTACCCTCTAAGCCACCAGAGAAGCCAATTAAAGGTTTGTTAAAAATCAGTGATGTTAACAACACTTAGATAACTCACTTCACTGATAAACAGAGAGGCTATCATAGGCCAAAGGCAAACTACTTCATGTCGTAGTCATAACGTTGGCCATCGAATATTGCCAGCCCCAAGTTCACAACTATCAACAAGCTTATCCCTTCTGCCCTCTCTAATGAGTTCATGGCTGCCTACCACTTTAACACCAGGATTGTTAAGAGACTCAAAAGCAGCTTAAAGGGTCACATCTAATGGAAATAAAGGTGGATAAAAAAATCTCCCATTCTAGCAAACACAAATGAAATATTTCAAGAAACTGTAAAAATTTATTTTGGCTTAGTGCCATATTGCTTTGTTAGAGAAGAGAGAGGTAAGGTGGTTGTATTTCCAAGCTCCACGGTAATTCATTGTAGTAAAAAGGATTCTGGAAGAAAGGAAGAGCTAGCTTAATATCCGCTTGCACAAACATTGACCTAAAGCCCCTAAAACTCTCTATAATCTTCAGAGTTTTCCTTTTAATTTTCTCAAAACTCTGTAAACAGACTACCAGTAGAAACCGATATTCAGGGAAGCTATGAGATGCAGCTATGATTCTAAAGAAAATAGAAAACATTACACAACCCACTTCATCTGAGAAATCCTGTGGCATTTGAACTTAAGAAAAAACACCTATACAAAAGGACCAGCTTCCTCCTTGCACACCACAGGTTCACATGCGGTCTGTTTTTTCGTTGTTACCTTGGTTTAATTTTGTAACAAAGCTGGCATTTGGGATACAGTGGTGCACGCACACACACACACACATGTTCTGTGAACATTTAAGATCGTTCTGCATTGTCCATGTCGAGTTGTGGAGTTACGGAGTTCAGCAGTGATCCTCTTCCGTTAATGGTTACAGGACCAGAGTCAGTAGGGTTAGTTGCTTCCTAATCACCTGATGTGTTTAAAAGAGCCAATGGGAGGCTGCCTTGTAGAGGCAGAGACAGATGGCAGAAGGTGGGGAGTTCCTCTGAAGGGGCCTACGTTGGGAGTAGTCAAATGCAGGAATCCAGAGTTTATCTGACTTTTTTGTGCTCAGTCACAGGAAAGCTCCTCCCGCCCACTACCTGCTCACTCCTCAATTAAATGCTTGCTCTTTGGCAGTGGAGAGCCAGCTCTCCACTCCACGTAGCCTCCCCGAAATCACACTTTCCCTCTCCATGCCTTGCTTTCGGTGGTGCCGTGTACAGTGAAGAAAAAGGGAATCCAATAACATAAAACTATTTTAATAATTTTTAAAGGAAGTTTAAATGATCCACACTCGATCGGGGTCGATGAAAATGGCTCTGGTGTCGAAGGGCAACAGGTTGCTAATAAATACAATAGTTTAGGAAAGTGCTGCCTCTGTCATGGAGAAACTATTTTCTGGGGAAAATAATACTACTGTAATTCATTTTTGAAAGCCATAGAGAGTTCCTGGATGAAGAATGTAGTTATTAAAGGCAAAAATACACAATATGTTGTAATGAAATGTTTGTGCTTCACACTTCATTAAGTGTTTTGTGGGCCTCTAGGGAAATTCTCTCCTACACACAGAGAAATACTGTTTATACATGGTGGGCTCACTAGGGGGAGTGCAGACAGCCTGCGTTCAAAGGAAGAACTTGCTACAACTTCCGCAGGTTCCATTTAAAACACAAAATGAGACGTTGAAAAAAATGCGTAAGACTAAAAAAAGAACACACAAAATTATATGTGATTTTGGTTGTCTTTATATTAGTCCAGTGGTATTTTTGTCTTACTGGTGGGTTTGCTTGAAGTATAGGGTGATGGAGAAAACCAATGCTTCAAATTAGTGGGATTAACTGAAAAACATTTGATGACAAATCCTGCAGCCTAAGATATCCAATAACACATTTAGGGCTCTGAGAATTCAGATGGTTGGCACTTTGGGGTCCTTGGCTGTGTTCACTTAGAGAATTTTGAAAGTGAAAATGTAAAATAGTGGTAAAATGGCAAAGAAAGTCACAAAAAATAAAATTCTTGGGAGGTGGGAAAATCCACTCAGAGGAAATATACAAAATATGAGTAACTCAAGTAGATCTCCTGAGCAAAGCATCTTCAAATCAGAAAAGTAAATCACGTGAAGAAAAGCAAACTGTGAAAGTTCTTGCCTGTAGGTACTTCTGCACGAGCTTCATCCTCTTAGCAGTGCTTTTTTAGGACAAATGTGTCCCTGTGTTTGGCCTAAATGTACAAATTGCTGTAACATTTCTAAGGAAAATAGAACAAGAGAATGTAAAAGGGAATCACACACCAAAAACAAAAAAAAATCAGGAGAGAAATACTAAAGGCTATCAGGAGAAAATACTAACATCCAGATTCTTCTAAAAACGCTGTATGAGGTTTTCAAGTAAGCCTTCCTTTGCCTCAAGAATATCTTTTCCCCTGAAGAAGTATGTTAACCTTAACGGCTTTCCCTAGAGCTAGAATTTCAATTAGTTGCTTTACTACTGCGACTCTTGTCACGTAAAAAAGTGGTGACTCTCAAGATTCTTGTTCTAAGCCATATTCTTCATGTGCACATCTGAGTTGAATTTAAATGTTTTTTTTAATTTCCAAGCTCCTGTATGATAGGAAGATGCGAATTATAGGAAACATACAACTTGAACTTAGAAGAACATAGCACTTGATTTCCTTCTTGTTAATAAAAATACATGTTATATAAAGAGATGCATTAATTGAAGAGTTGCAAATGTTATTAAAAATAAAAGCTGTATAGTAGGATTGAGAGACTATGATGTCAACTTGTGACAAAATTCAGTCTCTATAATCATTTTTATCTGCTGAATTTTGTAATTTAATGCATTATACTGTATTAGAATTATGACAACATAACCAAATTATATTACATTGTTATATTATATTACATACAACAGGCATTATGATAGTAATTTTTGAAAACCTAAAAAAAATAAGCCCTTTGAAGAGTTCACCTATTGAGGATTACCAACGGTACAATATCCAATAGTGTGTTCCTAACTGAGATTTTTCAAAAAAATCTCAAATCTGATCATTATGGCAATAATATTTCTAATATTAAGAGACAATAATATATAAATGGGGCTTGTCACAGTTCTCTGGAAATACATAAGAGCATCTTCCCTGAGGACATTCAGAATAAAACACTAGTGACAGATAAATAACTGATGAAAACTTCAAAGATTTGTACAAGAGCTAAGAAAGTGACAAGAGTTCAAACAGAGTTTATTCTCTTGGCTGCAACTTGTACTTTGGTTCTTTAGGTAAGTTTAGCTCCTTTATGTTTCTTTAAAAGGCATACAAGGTCTTATTTCAGATTATCCAAATTACCTAAACAAAGGTCAAAACATCTTAAGATTTTTAAAAATAATTATTTTCATCACACACAAAAATGTCTTTTGTAACCATGTGAGGTGTTTAGAGGACAAAGAGGAGAGGTGGTGCTGTCAGGGACTGGAAGCAGGGGCCTCTGACCAGGAGCTATGACTCGGCAAAGGCCTCTGGTAGGGCCTGGGCTCACAGAGGACGAGGCCGCCCAGCTGACTTGGAGCCCTGGAGGAGAGGCAATGTTGCTGAAGGCGTAGCAGTGTTAAGGAAGAAGAAATGCCCTTGAAAGTAAAGTGAAAGCCAAGTCGCTCATTCGTGTCCGACTCTTTGCGACCCCATGGACTGTAGCCTACCACGCTTCTCCGTCTATGGGATTTTCCAGGCAAGAATACTGGAGTGGGTTGCCATTTCCTTCTCCAGAGGATCTTACCAACCCAGGGATCAAACCCAGCTCTCCCACACTGTAGGCGGATGCTTTACCATCTGAGCCACCAAGGAAGATGAAATACCCTTGGTTTTGCCTTAATCTAACTCTCAGCTGTTGTCTCCCATTTCCCATGGCTACATGGAAGCCAGAAGGAAGGAAATCTGAGAAATGCAATTCCTGACCTCAAGAACAGAGAACAAGGATGCTCAGGGCAGGGAACAGATCTAGAGAGAAAAAATGGCCAGAATGTTTCCAAGGCAGCACTGCAATGCTCTGGTTCACTTCATCACTTTCACCTGGTATCTGTCAAAAAACTCTGTAGAGTTCTTTTTTCTTTAATTTTTGCCTCCTTTCAATCTCTTCATACTTTCCCCAGAATAGTTTCTCTGAGATAGGCTGTACTTGTTCAACGACCCCCGTGGCCAACAGACTAATACCTAAATTCTCTTAGATGATGTCCTTCTCCCTAATTACCTCTTTCCTTTCAATTACGTAATTTACATCCAGCAATACTGAACTGCTTGTGATTTCCTGAGAATTCCATAGTTTCATGCTTTCCTGTATTTGTCTCCCTGGGAAACAACTGCTTACCTGATGTGAGGTAGTGCTTATGAGCAGACTGCCTTGGTTTGAACCCAGGTGCCAATGCTTACTAGCTATATGAACTTGGTCAAGTTACTTAAGCTTACTGTGATTCACTTTCCTCATCTGTAAATTGAGAATAATAATAGAACCTAACTCATAAGGTTGCCTTGAAGACCAAAGAAGAGTTAATATATGAAGGCATTTATAACTGTGACTGTATAAATATATATTATTATGATTATTATCATTTTATTTTTCTTTAAGACCCAAGTTCAGAGAAGGCACTGGCACCCCACTCCAGTATTCTCGCCTGGAAAATCCCATGGATGGAGGAGCCTGGTGGGCTGCAGTCCATGGGGTTGCCAAGAGTCGAACACGACTGAGCAACTTCCCTTTCACTTTTCACTTTCATGCATTGGAGAAGGAAATGGCAACCCACTCCATTGTTCTTGCCTGGAGAATCCCAGGGATGGAGAAGGCTGGTAGGCTGCCATCTATGGGGTCGCACAGAGTTGGACACGACTGAAGTGACTTAGTAGGAGCAGCAGGACCCAAGTTAATTACTACCACTTATGTGAATGCCTCTCTTAGGAAGAGCTAAGTATTACTTTTTTTCTTCTCCTCTGGACCTTTTGCACATCTCTAATTATTTTAAGATCTATGTATATGTTGACCTCCAACAACAGTGGAGAGACAGTTTGAGAGCAGTGTCTGAGCCCTTCTGTCCTGGTATTACCAGGTCTTATGCAGAGCCTCATCCAAGTAGAAATTAATAATAATGAAAACAACCAAAATGTATCTGTCATGGAAAGGAAATTTCAAAACAATATAATCTGAATAAAACAGGGTAAGAATAAACTTAAATTTAATAAAAATGGTGTCTTGAGATGTTCAGATAAATAGAAACAGTGGAACCTTTGTGTTTATGATTCTCCAGAAAATAAATAAATATTCTTTTATGGCCACTTTTGCTTCTGAAACTACTTCTGTAACTATAATCTTCCATTTTTGGATAGAAATACTCATATCAGACAAAGTGGACTTTAAACCAGAGTCTATAACAAAAGACAAAGAAGGGAATTATAAAATGATATAGTGATCAATATAACAAGGGGACATTATACTTGTTAACATATAGGTATCCAGTACAGGATACGTATATCACTTATCATATATCCATATACCACATATCATATATCCAATACAGGCTACATCACTTAAATGCATAAAGGAAATACTAACAGGGAGAAATTGACAATACTAGCAAGATAGTAGGGGACTTTAACATTTCCCCTTAGATCACTGGATAAATCATCTTGATAGAAAATCAATAAGGCAATAGTAGTCTTAAATGACACAATAGACCAGTTGGACTTAATATATACCTATAGGGCATTACATGCCAAAATAGTAGAATATACATTCTTTTTAAGTGCACATAGAATATTCTCCAGAATAAATCACACTCTAGGCCATGAAAGCAGTCTCAATAAATTTAAGGGGATAGAAATTATATGAAGCATTTTTTTCTGACCAAAGTGATATAAAGATAGAAGTGAATTACAGAAAGGAAAATGGGAAGACAATAAACACATGAAGATTAAATTATGTGATACTGAAGGAAAAAAACTAAAAAATAGTTAATAAAAAAATTTAAAAGGAAATCAGAAGGTATTTTGAGACAAACAAAAATGGAAACACAACGCTCCAAAATCTATGAGATGCAATGAAATTCTAAAAGGGAAATTTATAGTGAGGCAGGTCTTCCTCAAGGAATAAGAAAAATTTCAAATAAACAAGCTAACCTACAAACCTAAAAGAATAGAAAAAGAAGAACAAACAGAATCAAAGTCAGCAGAGGAATGAAATAACAAAGATCAGAGAGGAAATAAATAAACCAAAGATTAAAAAGTAGAAAAAAATCAATGAAACAAAAGCAGGTTTTTTGAAGATAAATTGATTAACCTTTAGCCAGGCTCACCAACAAGAGAGAGGACCCAAATAAACAATTAGAAATGAAAGAAGAGAAATAACAGCCAATTCCACTGGAATATGAAATATCGTAAGAGAATATTTTGGAACATTTTATGCCAACAAATTGGACAACCTAAAAGCCGTTGATAAATTTCTAAAAACATACAACCTTCCAAGACTAAATCAAGAAGAAACAAACAATTTGAACAGACTGATCACTAGTAGTGAAACTGAATTGGTAATAATGAAGGAAAAACTCATAGCAAACGAAAGTCTAGGACTGGATGATTTCACAAATTTATAGAAAAAAAGCTACTACCTACTGTTCTCTAACTATTCCAAAAAATCGAAGAGGGCAGAACACCCCTAAATGCATTCTACAAGGCCACAGTTACCCTAATACCAAAAGCAGACAAAGATGTCACATAGAAAAAGAAAATTAAAGGCCAATATCTTTCATGAATATTGAAGCAAAAAACTTCAACAAAATATTAGCAAACACGATCCAACAATAAATAAGAGAGATTATACACCATGATCAAGTTGGATTTATTCCAGGGACACAAGGGTGGTTCAATATTTGCAAATCAATCAACACAATACATCACATTATAAAAAGGAACTATAAAAGTCACATGATCATCCCAATAAATGCAGAAATGCATTTGACAAAATTTAACATCCATTCATGGTAAAAATGGTCATCAATATGAGTATAGAAGAAACAAATCACAACATAATAAAAACTATTTATGACAAACACATAGGTAAGATCATACTCAAATGTGAAAAGCGGAAAGCCTTTTCCCTATATTTGGGAACAAGACAAGGATGCCCACTCTCACCACTTCTATTCTGTTGAAAGTCCTAGCCACAGCAATCACACAAGAAAAAGAAAGAAAAGGCATCCAAATTGGAGGGGGAAACTGTCACTATTTGCAGATGGTGTGATATTTTATATAGAAAACCCTATAGTTGCCACCTAAAAAGCATTAGAACTAGGAAATAAATTCAGCAAAGTTGTAGAATTCAAAATTAATATACAGAAATTTGTTGCTTTTCTATATACTAATAATGAACTATCAGAAACAGAAAGTAAAAAAAATCTTGTTTAAAATCTCTTCAAGAATAAAATAAGAATGAACTCTACCAAAGAAAGAACTATACTCTAAAAACTATAGAATATTAATGAAGAAAACTGAACAAAATTCAAAGAAATGGAAAAGATATTTTATCCATGGGATATTTTTGGGAGAGAATACTGGGATAGGGCACAATTTCCTCCTTCTGAGGATCTTCCTGAACCAGGAATTGAACCCATGTCTCTTGAGTCTCTTGCCTTGGTAGTCAGATTCTTACCTCTGTGCCACATGGGAAGCCCCATAAGAATCTCAACATGATCCAATTTTAACATTATTTTCTTCACTCAGAGCTTGAGAAACATCTCAAACCACATTAAGCTGACATAACTCTAAATGTATGGTTTCCAGTCTTAACTCCATCTGTAACCCCACTTGTAAATTTTTCACATGCCTTCCATCAACTTCTCCCATTTCCCAAAGCAGCAGTTCCAGCTCCCACTGCACCTAGGACCATCTTCATTGTATGAGCTCACTGTTAACTTTTTTAATAAAGAAGTTAATTCAGTGCAGTAAATTCTAGCATCTATTACCCATATACTCTTCTGTAGCCAACAAGCAGTTCCAGGAGGCCTTACATTTTTGTAAGCATCGCTTTAGTGAAGCACTAAGGCAATGCAAGTTGATGATGGAGAAAGGTGCTGGCTGCTGAGCACATACACTGCATATCCATTTCTTTAACCTAATCAGTATACATTCTCCCTCCCACTGAGAGCAGCACAGCATACCATACTTCCCTAGGGTTCACCAATCAAAGATGCACATGCTCTAGGGATAGACGTATGACTTCTTCAGTAATAAAGCGATTCACATGTGAGGTATTTTACTGAAAAAGTTGGGGAAAGGAGTATCATTCTGTATTTCTGGAGTAGATAAGTGTTTAGGATATAAGCCTGGAGCTAGGGGTGGACATTTCTTTCCCATTAAGGGTAGTCAGTAGAATGAAGCCTATATGGAAGAGCAGAATCAAGAGATTTTTCGAAAATGACATCTGATACTTGCTAACAGTTTTTGAGCACTGTTGTGTGTGTTCAGTTGTGTCTGACTGTTTGCAACCCTATGGACTGTAGCCCACCAGGCTCCTCTGCCCATGGGGATTTTCCAGGCAAGAATAATCGAGTGGGTTGCCATGCCCTCCTCCAGGGGATCCTTCCAACCCAGAGTTCAAACCTGCATCTCTTTATGTCTCCTGCACTGGCAGACATAATCTTTACCACTGAGCCATCAAGGAAACCCTTTTGAACAGCTGGGTCCAGTGACATCTGAACATCAGCCCTGGGAATCAGTACGTTTCCCTCTTCCATGAAAGAACATAAAAGAGCTGGACTCATATTTTTATTGTTTATTAACAAAAGAATCCCAGCTAATATCCCATCTTTCCTCATTCAAGAGGGCAGAAAGAAGAAATAGTCTGTAAATAAATTTAAGCTAAAAAAATTGAAAACTTAGACAAGGAAATTGTCCTGTTGGAAAATATAACCTACCAAAACTAACTTAAAAAGAAAGACAAACATCCTTAAAATAACTAATGATCACTAAAGAAATTGAATCCGTAAATAAAGCTATTAACATAACTTCCAACCCACACAAACACAAAGAACAATATCAAAAAATCAAGGCCAAGTAATTCTATTAGCAATTTGCACCAAGCTTAAAACAATAGAGAAAAAACATCTCAAGTAATTTAAGATTAACATAAGTTTAAATTAAAATCAGAAGAGTATAAAAAATAATTATAAGCCAATTTCAGTTTTAATATAGAGTGAAGCTGAACCAGAAATTTTAAGTTCAAAGACTACTAGGAATCATGACAAATCTAATTCATGGTGACCTTCACTTCAATTCCTGTTGAACGAGTAAGCATTTAAAACAAAAAATATATGATAAAGACAGAAGTGAGAGAGTAGATACAGTTTCCCAGCTTTGCCTAGTTTCTCAGAGAGGTGTTTCCTAAGTTTTATTTTGAAAGAAGAGAGAGTAGGATGAGAAACTCATCACATCAAAAAAGCCCAAGTCACCAGCTTGCTTCCATATGTGCATTAGAAGAGGAGAGGGATCGTATCATCATTTATCTTGTGGTTCAGTCTGGAAGTCGTGTCCAATTCTTTGTGACCCCATGAACTGCAGCATGCCAGGCTCCTCTGTCCTCCCTGTTTCCCACAGTCTGCTCAAATTCATGTCCATTGAACCACCTCACCCTTTGTCCCCTCTTTTCCTTTCTAATCCTATATAAAACAATTCCCTTCTATTCTATAATGACACAATTTTGTGTCCATGTATTTTGTTTTTGTTGCAACACTAGAACCACAATAGACTTAACCACAGCCTATTACAAATATACATAAAATGAAAAATGTATATCTGCAAACTGAAATCTACAATGTGATTTTTAAAATTTCAAAGAGAAGAAATAAATAGTCTATGTTCAAAATGGGCTCAAGGAGCAACACAAAAAGGCATGGGGCATGCAATGAGAAGTGGATTGGAAATCTGAGTTCTTTTTGGAAATTTCTAATTTTTGTTACTATTTTACAAAACTGAATAATGTTAAGTTCTTATTTACCCAAGTTCTTGCCTCATCAGCTGAAATATATATTGTTGCTATTTAGTTGCTAAGTCTTGTCTCTTTGCAACCCCATGGACTGTAGCCTGCCAGGCTCCTCTGCCCACAGAATTTTCCAGGCAAGAATACTGGAGTGGGTTGCTATTTCCTTCTTCAGGGGATCTTCCTGACCTAGGGAGTGAACCTGCATCTCCTGCAGCTCCTGCATTGGAAGGCAGATTCTTTACCACTAAGCTACTGGGTAGGCCCTTATTCATTCATCCTTATTCATCTGTTTACCCAACTTCATGCCTTGTTAGCTGAAATATATATTGTATTCTTTTAAAAAAATTTTTATTTTATTTTGATACTTGGGATCTTAGTTCCCTGACCAGGGATTGAACCCATGCCCCCTGCATCGTCCCCAAATATACATTGTAGAATATTGTATCTTCTGACTGCCTGCCAAAAAAAAAAAGTGTCCACAGCCAGTTCGAATTTCCTCCTCCTCTGACAGCAGTTCATACTTCCTGTTGGTATAGTTAAGACCCCTCTGTGTCTGCCTTTAGGCTGTGTATCTCCTGATGAATTCATTCTCTTCATCTGTTTGCATTTAAAACTGTTTCAAGGTTCACTGCTCTTTGACCTAGTCAGCTCCGCTGTTCTTCCAATCCAGTCTAATTCCCCAACTGGAGCTTCAAGACTAATACTGCTGTGCTGTCAACAACCACTTGCTTGTCTGTTTCCACCAACTTTTGGTGACTCCCTGATCACATTCAGGGTGCAAAAATGCTAGGAGTGAACAGTCCACCAATCCACAACCCCCCCCAGCAGCGCATATCACCAAATCTATTTGGAATCCTTTCCCATGATGTACTAGCAGAGGCTCGGTAGTGTCAATTCACCCTCTGGAAGAACCCAGATAGAAACACAAGCCAGGGTTGAGAATTAACTGATGCTAATAGAAATGTTCACCAAGATAGTCCGGACAAAACAGGGCATCCCAGGTGAAGGCCTGTGTATCATTACAACAGAATATGGGAAGGTGTGCTTTCCTGGGAAGGAAAAAAATCCTTCTGTTGGTCGTGTAGTTTTAGAGTACACATATTGTCTGCCAGTTGCATTGACTGTGGTAAGAACTACTTACCACAAGAAGAGTTTATAATGGCAGCATGAACCTCAAAGATGATGTTTATTCCATACCTGAGCCAATGAACCCAAAGCAGTATTTCATGGCTCTTTATCGTTTTTCCATATTATATTAGGCTGATCCTTTCAGCAGGAGTTTTAATGCATTCGAAACCGATTTGGTGGCCAGCTTTAAAAGCATTTAATAAGAGGAATGTAGAGGAAACATCATCAGTGAGCAAGGTTGGCCTTAACGATAGCTTTTACCTGTTTATTATTATCTCCTGCTTCCTAGGGATAAGGGGTCAGCAGTTCTACAAATCAAGTTGAAAAAAAAAAAAAAGCCTGAGACTTTGTGGAGCCACAGGCCCTTCATTCCTACAGGATAATGCAGGCTACTAGCCTTCCATAATGGGGAGGTTGTGGTTTATTCTGTTTCCTTGTAGGGACTTTCTGGAAGGAATTTCAAGGCCATGGGCTTCTTGTGAGCATTAAGCAATCCATAGCGTGTGTGGGAAGAGAAAGCACTTGTCCTAAAAGCTGTGACTTCAATTTTCCTTCCTACTTGCTGTCCAAGAGTCTCCATTAGACCCTACACTTCTTTGGAGAAAGCATTGGAAAAGCGGTAGCCCACATTCATTCACAGAACCTGTGGCTCAGGCATTCTTGGGGGGAAAGCCTGACGTTCCCTGCTCACTGAGGTGGAGAGGACTAACCTGAATGGGAGAGTTGAGGAAAAATGCATCTGCTTCCTGAATAGGGCCTGGCCTTGCTTTGAGGGTGTCTAGGGAGCTGATGCCGGTAGCCATCATGGTTCTCACTTGACCCAATCTTTCCCACTGGCCAACACACATTTCTCCAGACAGAGGCATTCTGCTGACTTGCACTAGAACGGTCTGCAAGCAAAGGTGAAGCAGAACTATATGGAGCAAATGAAAATAGAGCCTGTGGGATAACCTGCCACTCTACAGAAGTAAATATGACAAGCTTTGACCCACAGGAAACTGTTTTATGGTGAAGAGTTTGTCCTTTCAAAGAAAGGACTGGGCATTTTATTTTTTCAAAATGAAACCTTAGATTAGTGAAAATATTGCCAGATGCCTGGTGGAAATGATTTCATCCATAGGGACTTCATGGGGCTCTCTCTTGAAAAGAAAAATTAACCTTCAATAAATAAAAAAACTTTAAATTCCGTGTTGGTAAAATTATTCTTACATTCGAGTTCTCATCAAGGACTAATATATTTATAACACTTGAAGTTTTTCCATTAAACTGTTTTTGAGTTATGAGCGACAAAAAAATAAGTTTGAACAAATTGAAGGAAAAAAAAAAAGAAAAAGAAAAAATTGAGCTCTCGTGTCCCTTAGCCGGAAAGTATGTTATTTACATCTCTGACAATTCTCTGAACATCATCCCCATCCCCTGTAGCTATGGGCAGCACCATTATTTACAAGTTTTAGGTAGAAAACCTTTTAACTATAGCAAATACTTTAATTCAACAAATATGTGTACCACTAAGGTACACAAAACGTATATCTTTTAAGGTACGCAAAATTGTGCACAAAGCACACAAATCGTGATCGTGACACAGCATTGGGTTTTTTTTTCTTTAGAAAAGAACAAGCTTTATGCAATGAGGAAACATGGCTATTTAAATTTTGGAAATGTAAAATTTGAAAAGTCTGCAAAGGAGGGAGGAGGTTTGTCAGGCAGCTGAGAATTTGGTCAGTAAACAGGTGAAATTGGAGTGACAGTCTTCTTTTAAATTTATTTTTAATTGGAGGATAATTGCTTTATAATGTTGTGTTGGTTTGTGTCATGCAAAAATGTGAATCAGTCATAAGTATACATGTATCCTCTCCCTGTTGAACCTCCCTCCCAACCCCTCATCCCATCCCTCTAGGTCTTCACAGAGCCCCAGATGGAGCTATCGTGGTGATAGTCTTACATGTCACATGAAATAAGATTCCGGAGGCCTGGCGTGCTACGGTTCATGGGGTCGCAAGGAGTCAGACACGACTGGGCGACTGAACTGAACTGAACTGAACATTAATTTTCACACAAATTTTTAACACAATTTTAAAAATTCTTGGAAGTTGAAGGTGTACAGTATAATGGTTTAATCTCACATATATTGCAAAATGATTACCACAATGGATTTAGTTAACATAAAATAAAAATAAAAGAATAAAAACCTCCTTGCGATGAGAACTTTTAGGATTTACTCTCAACAATTTTACTGTATATCATAAATATATATATATATATATATATCATTGCACATTACACCCCTACTACATATTTATCTTTTAACAGCAAGTTTGCACCTTTTGACCACCTTCCTCCAACTTCCCCTCATCCATACCCCATAACCACGAATCTGATTTCTTTTTTCTATGATGGTTTGGATTTTGTCTGTTTGATTTGACTCCATGTATATGGGAGATCATACAATATTTTTTGTCCAATGTCTGACTTATTTCATTTAGTATACCATCTTCCTGACCTATGCAGCCACAGGTTCCCCTTTCTTGGGCTTCCCTGGTGGCTCAGCTGGTAAAGAATTTGCCTGCAATGCAAGAGACCTGGGCTTGATAGTGGGTTGGGGAGATCCCCTGGAGAAGGTAATGGCTACCCACTCCAGCATTCTGGCCTAGAGAATTCCATGGACTGTATAGTCCATGGGATTGCAAAGAGTTGGACATGACTGAGCGACTTTCACTTTCATAAAAATTTACTTCAAGGTTCATCCATGTTGTCACTATGGTAGAATTCCCTCATTCTTATGACTGAATCCAGTTCAGGCCAGTCATTCAGTTGTATCTGACCCTTTGCTACCCTATAGACTGCAGAATCCCAGGGGCGGGGGAGCCTGGTGGGCTGCCATCTATGGGGTCACACAAAGTTGGACATGACTGACGTGACTTAGCAGCAGCAGCAGCAGCAGTACAACAGGCCTCCCTGTCCATCACCAACTCCCAGGGCTTGCTCAAGCTCATGTCCATCGAGTCAGTGATCCCATCCAACCATCTCATCCTCTGTTGTCCCCTTCTCCTCCTGCCTTCAATCTTTCCCAGCATCAGCATCTTTTCCAATGAAAAAGTTCTTTCCATCAGGTGGCCAAACTATTGGAGCTTCAGCTTTAGCATCAGTCCTTCCAATGAATATTCAGGACTGATTTCCTTTAGGATTGACTGGTTAGCTCTCCTTGCAGTCCAAGGGACTCTCAAGAGTCTTCTCCAACACCACAGTTCAAAAGCATCAATTCTTCGGCACTCAGCTTTATTTACAGTCCAACTCATATTCATACATGACTACTGGAAAAAACATAGCTTTGACTAGATGGACCTTTGTTGGCAAAGTAATGTCTCTGCTTTTGAATATGCTATCTAGGTTGGTCATAGCTTTTCTTCCAAGGAGCAAGCATCTTTTAATTTCATGGATGCAGTCACCATCTTTAGTGATTTTGGAGCCTAAGAAAATAAATCTGTCACTGTTTCCATTGTTTCTCCATCTATTTGCCATGAAGTGATGAGACTGGATGCCATGATCTTTGTTTTTTGAATGTTGAGTTTCAAGCCAGCTTTTCCACTCTCCTCTTTCACCTCTTCACTCAGGGGCTCTATAGTTCCTCTTCATTTTCTGCCATAAGTGTGGTGTCATCTGCACAACTGAGGTTATTGATATTTCTTACTGTAATCTTGATTCCAGCTCATGTTTCATCCAGCCCAGGATTTTGCATGATGTATTCTGCATACAAGTTAAATAAGCAAGGTGACAATATACAACCTTGATGTACTCCTTCCCCAATTCGGAACCAGTCTGTTGTTCCATGTCCAGTTCTAAATGTTGCTTCTTGACCTGCATACAGATTTCTCAGGAGGCAGGTAAGGTGGTTTGGTATTTCCATCTCTTTAAGAATTTTCCACTTTTTTTGTGATCCACATAGTCGAAGGCTTTGACGTAGTCAGTGAAGCAGAAGTAGATGCTTTTCTGGAATTCTCTTGCTTTTTCTATTTTCCAACAAATGTTGGCAATTTGATCTCTGTTTCCTCTGCCTTTTCTAAAGCCAGCTTGAACATCTGGAAGTTCTCAGTTCATGTACTGCTGAAGCCTGGCTTGAAGAATTTTGAGCATTACTTTGCTAGCATGTGAGATGAGTGCAATTGTGCAGTAGTTTGAACATTCTTTGGCATTGCCTTTCTTTGGGATTGGAATGAAAACTGACCTTTTCCAGTCCTGTGGCCACTGCTGAGTTTTCCAAATTTGCTGGCATACTGAGTGTATCTTCTTTAAGGATTTGAAATAGCTAGCTGGAAATCCATCACCTCCACTGGCTTTGTTCATAGTGATGCTTCCTAACGACTTCACATTCTAGGACGTCTGGCTTTAGGTGAGTGATCACACCATCATGGTTATCTGGGTCATGAAGATCTTTTTTGTATAGTTCTGTGTATTCTTGCCATCTCTTCTTCATGTCCTCTGCTACTATTGGGTCCATACCATTTCTGTCCTTCCTTGTGCCCATCTTTGCATGTAATGTTTCCTTAGTATCTCTAATTTTCTTGAAGAGGTCTGTAGTCTTTCCCATTTTATTGTTTTCCTATATTTCTTTATATTTATCACTTAAGAAGGCTCTCTTATCTCTCCTTGCTATTCTTTGGAACTCTGCATTGACATAGATATATCTTTCCTTTTCTCCTTTACCTTTCACTTCTCTTCTTTCTCAGCTATTTGTAAAGCCTCCTCAGACAACCATTTTGCCTTTTTGCATTTCTTCTTCTTGGGGAATTATATAACATATATATTACACTTTTACATGTTTTATTCAGATTGTTTCTATGTCTTGGTGATTATAAATGATGCTGCTATGAATGTGGGGGTTGAGATTTCTTTACAAGGTGTTGTTTATGCTTCTTTTGGATATGTGCCCAGAAGGTGAGTTGCTGGATCGTATGGTAGGTAAATACACTTTCCCTTGAAGCAATTTCACAGTGAATATGTTCTGGTCTCACCACTGCCTGCCAGTGAAATGAAGGGTTCAGGGAATTACACTAACTCTTTGAGGCTTCCTACCCAGGACCATGAGAAATGATATCAATCCCAACAAGACAGCAGCACCTGGGAAGGTGCAGAGGAGCTGGTCTCTAGAATTAGCGAGGGAGCATTTTCTAAAGAGTTGGTAAGTATCAGAGAATTTTCACATAAAGAGTAAAAAATTTTCAAGAGAAAAAAAGCAAGAAAGGCAAGTAAAATGAAAATTGGTGGTTGTTGTTCAGCTGCCCAGTCGTGTCCAACTCCGTGTGACCCCATGGACTGCGGCAGGCCTGGACACCATCGCTCACTCTCTCCCCTTCACAGAGCACTGCCTTGTCACGGCAAAGGGGCTTGCGTAACTCGGTGAAGCTATAAGCCATGCCGTGGGGGGCACCCAGGACAGACAGGTCATGGCGGAGAGTTCTGACAAAATGTGACCCACTGGAGGACGGAATGGCAAAGCACCCCAGTGTACTTGCCGTGAGAACCTCATGAACTGTGTAAGAGGGAGTTGGTTACTCATCCATTTAAATTGTATCATATTTTTCACCCTCAAAAACATTTTATCTCTGAAATTTCTAAACTTGGGAATTATGCTGTTGTCCAAACAACTTGGACATTCATTCATTCATTCATTCACCCCTTTATTAAGTTTTTTTTTTTTTTCCAGGCACAATTACTAGTATCACTTTTCCTGAGGCAGGAACCCTACACACAGTGCCCACTGGCCTATAACATTTTTTTAAGGGAAAAAAATAGAAGCTGATATCAAGCAAAATCCTTCAGAGATCTTCAAAATGAATCTGGTTCTGGTATGTAGCTTACCCAGTATCTTATTTCTATTTAAACAAACGTCTTAGTTTCTCCTTTGTAAAAACGAAGTAACCCTAGACATGAGAAAGATCTGTATTTGCTTTAGAGGTTTGGACAGCCTAGATGTTATGAGATAACTTTGGATATCAATGCCTCTGCAAAGTATCTCTTATCAAACCAGACCCAAGAAGAGACAAAACGAGGGCATCTTGTTTCAATCAGGAATGATCAATCATCCTGCATCTGGTAAAATTCAATTTATCCACAAGAAGTTAGTTTGTATCACACGAAATATCAAGGTGATTGATTAAAAGTGTTTTTCACTTGTATAACATTTGCATCCTATTGACTGCTTTCCACACAGCTCTGCATTCAAGTCATGGGCAACAGAGTCTGACTGACTGGGGACTGAGTTTCACTCCCACTGTTAGAGACCTCTCTCTAGGCAAGCTAGTTCACCTCTCTGTCCCTCAGTATCATCATGTGTCAAATGAGGATTTACAATACTCATCTCAAGAGTTATGAGAATTAAAGAGAAGAATACCTGAAAGTTTTGAATGGAGTCTGGAGAGTAGTAGCTATTCCCTACTTCTCATTTTAGTATTAGTAATCTGATTTCAATGTAAAAGTCCACACAGGTTGAAAAAAAGACAGAAATACTTATGATAATTAAATTAAATTGTCTCTGAGAGTTTGGGGGTAGAGGGCATACGAAATCCCTCTGTTTCCCTCTCCCCTCTTTTGTTTTTAAAACAGGCTATTTCACTTTCTTTTGTACTCTGTCAAAGCATCCATCTACTAAGGACACTTCTTCCCTCCTTAGAGTGCATACCAACTCAGATCACCAATAGCCTTTGACTCTCTGGAGGCATCCAGCCAAGTGAGGCAGCAAAGACTAGACTTTTGCTATGTCAATTATGATATTTTGGCAACACGGTATTTTGGCGTCCATTTTTCATTACACTGCTGATGATGGGCTAACAGAATGAAGTTATTCGAGAAAAGCATAAACATCTGGAGTGGCAACTGATTCCGTCATAAATTCTTGGAAAGAGTTGCTTTGCAAGGTGTCTCCCATGGAAGGAAAATAGCTCTGTTGGCTGTCAGCTTGGGTACCAGTGAACATGGCCTAGTAGGGTTCCATACTACAGAGAGGCAAAATTCTTTTCCTAGAACCTATTTGAAAATGTACATTTGGTTTCCATTGACACTGCTACTAAAAACAGAAATTCACACAAGGAAAGATGGATACAGTTTAGAGTGGATCAGAATTTCGATAATTACATTTTTAAAGTAACATTTGTTAACTCTGAGGAGTTTTAGAAGCAAAAAGATCATTTAAAGATGTGACGATTTGACTTGAGCTGTTTAAAATGATAAGCCCACATTCATGTATACTAATGCACATTCAGTTTTTAGTGAGAAAATGGTTATTGTCTCATGAATTGTAGCTTTCTTGTCTAGCCCTAAATAATGTAACTGTAGTGAGAAAATCTGGGCTCTGAGACACATTACAAACAGTTATAAATAGAGCAGTTAAATTACTCAAGTCCTTACTAGCAGAAGTTTTCATTATAAACAGATACTAAGAGGTTCATCATTTGTGTATGTACATGCTATAATCTGATTCTTGACAGAACTGAAAAATGTACCCTTCCATATGTGGGTGAAAATGTCTTCTTTTCCTTTTTCAATTTCTCTAGAGATACCAAAAAAGCATATTTTGTGAAAACCTCTTTCTCAAGGACCAAGGCTCTTCTAGCATATTCCTTGATCTTTCAGGATAAAGATGGAGACTGGGGTGAAATCCCACCCCTGTATAGTATGTGTACCTGGTTTTTAACTGCACAAGTCCTACATGAATATGGGGCTTCCCCAGGTGGCTCAGGTGGTAAAGAATCTGCCTGTAATGTGGGAGTCCCGGGTTCAGTACCTGGGTTGGGAAGAGCCCCTGGAGGCAGGCATGGCAACCCACTCCAGTATTCCTGCCTGGAGAATCCCATGGACAGAGGAGCCTGGCAGGCTACAGTCCATGGATTTGCAAAGAGTCAGACATGACTGAGTGACTAACACTATGTGTATACATTATCACTGCAGGAAAATCAAACAATACAGACTAGTTACCACCAGGCCTTTTCACTTGAGCTTCAGTCAAAAAAATCTGGATTTCTTGTTTGAGGCAATTCCTGATTATTTAGCATTCTGAATATGCTTGAGGAGCTGATCAGACAATTAACTGTTCTGTACACAGACTTTTGCTAAGCCCCCCCATTTTCTGGCCTATATCTCAGGCTTGCCCTCTATTACACCTGATGATTAAATCAATGTCCTAAAACTACCCAAGACTATTATCCAGAGTTCTCCAATGTGGTTCTAATACCTGCAACAGCAGCACCACTTGAGAACCTATCAGGAATGCCAATTATCAGGTTCTACCTCACACCCACCAAGTCAGAAACTGTGGGATGGGGGTCTAGCAATCTGTGTTTTGGCAAGCGTGATGCCCGCTGGCATTAATGTTTGAGCACCTTAGATTTGGAACAAGCAACTCCCTTGAAGGATAAATCTTCTGTCCACGCTCTAGGCTCCGGCTTTCTCTGCCCTGCTGCACCAACAACCAACGCTATCCTGCTTGCTCTCAATCTTTCAAATATGTGTTAAAGTCTATGGGCCTCTAATGACCTCATTCCTATTCTCTTTATTTGTGCATTCTTATAGCCCTTTTATTTCATTTTTACCCTATCAATTCACTGTAGTTTGGCCATGTTTAGAATCTGGAGTTCTTCGTCGCTTTCTCTCTGAACTTTGATGTGCCTAGGTTGCATATTTTATTCATTTTGTTTGACCTGAGTGGAACTATACATATAAATATTCACTTTTTCGGATTTATTGATTTTTATGATCACAATTTTATTTTTCATATTGCTCATTATTTAACAGAAATTATTTTTGTTTTGTAAATACCCTAATGAGAATATTATATTGTCCTGATAAAGATAATAATTCGTATGCAGTGTGCCTATGTTTGCTTTGTCAATTTGTTTCCTCAGCTGTTAAATGCTTTTGTTCGCTTGTTGAAATTGGTACCTTTATATTCAAGGAGCCAGGCTGGCCATCTATGAATGTGATTTCCATTTAGCGCAACCTACCACAGTACTGTTTTGAATGGGAAGAAAAGAGAGAGGAAGGAGGCAAGATGTGACAATAGCTGATTTTCTGAGTGTGAGTTCACCCCTGTTTCCCCTGGATCACAGGATGCCTGGAGCTCCACCTACCCCCCAAGTTCATGTGCCTACACCCTCTGTCCTGTCTGTCTGGGGACAGATGGTTTCTCTCTGTATCATCCTCATTACCACACGCTAAGCCAGTTAAGGTACACTTTACTCACTTTAAAGTTGGGGGAAAATAAAGCACAGTGGACTGAAGTGATTTGTTCTAAAGCTCCACAAAGCAGTGATGGAGCCAAGAGGAAAAGGAATCTCCTGACTCCTGCCTGTGTCTATAGTCCTTTCCTGGATCAAGCCAAGCAGATCTCTTATCTTGGCCTGAGTTGACCACCTGCCATTAAGGACCTGGCCAGTTGGAGAAGAGTTTTGAAACATAAAAGCATCTCATGGTGGGAGTGGGGGGAATAGGAAATTGATGATCCTTTAAAACAAGAAACAATTTATATTTTTCCCCATAAAATGAGATTGGACAGAAAGAATCACAGAGGAAATTTCCGTTTCCCTTAAAGAATCACAGAGGATGACATCTTTAAGGGTGAATTTAATGTCAGTGGCCACCAAGGTGAGCCAAGGTGTTCTCTGTTTCTGCCAATTCGAGTGCCACCATAAGCGCTACTTTGAGCAAACCAAGCCTCGGATCTGACCAAGGAGATGTCTAAGCGGTGACAACTGGATGAAACCCCCATGAAGATGAAGCACTGGTGTGGAAGGTACCCAACACAAGCAATTGCTCAATGACACCAGTGTCTTAAAAAGGGATTCTGAATGTCTGAGGCTTCCCGGGGGTGCAGTGGTAAAGAATCCACCTGCCAGTGCAGGAGATACAGGATACATGGGTTTGATCCCTGAGTCAGGAAGATCCCCTGGAGGAGGAAATGGCAACCCGCTCTGGTATTCTTACATGGGAAACCCCACGGACAGAGGAGTCTGGCAGGCTACAGCTTCAAGAGGGTCTCAAAGACCCAAACACAATGAGAATGCGTGCACGCACGCTCTGTCTGCGCATGCATGCTAGAAGAAGTGTCGTTTGGTCAGAATATCTATGTCATCTCAGAAACTGTAAGAGGAGCTGGAATTTCAGGCCAAGGGTACGTAGCAGACTAAGGCTTAAGTGCTGAGCTATTTTAGGGAGACAGGACAATGGGATGATTTTATTTAACAGGTGCTTTATGATTTTCAAACTTCAAATAATAATGTATCGGGCTTCTCTGGCAGTCCAGTGATTAAAAATCTGCTTGCCAATGCAGGGGACACAGGTTTGATCCCTGTTCAGGGGAACTCAGATCCCAAATGCTGGAGGGCAACTAAGCCCGTGTGCCTCAGCTACTGAAGCCCATGTACGTAGAGCCCACGCTCGGCAATAAGAGAGGCCCAAGCACCGTATCCCCCACTACCTGAGCTAGAAAAAGCCCGTGCGCAGCAAAAAAGACCCAGTGCAGCCAAAAATACATGAGTAAATGATAAATTTTTAAAAATAATAAGGTATCTGATAGCTTTACCTGCATCACAAACTACCCTTAAAGATTTTGGCATAAACACAAACTACTTCATTCACAGATCTGCAGTTAGCAGCTTGAGCCACTTTGTCCTCTTTGACCCGAGTTCTCTTGGGTCGGCAGTCAGATGTGAGTTCAGCAGAAGCAGGCTGACCCTGAGCTAGGATACCCCAGTCCTCCCTACATCAAGGTGTGAATTTACACTGCTGCCATCGTGAATTTAGGATGGTTTCGTTGTGGAGGATGCACAAGAAATCTCCTTGTCCTGTTAAAAATAAGCCTGTGGTTACTCAGCTTAAGCATTCACTAAAGAAGATAACCTAATAGTTTATTTGAGGTCTGAAGTCCTTGAGCTTGAAGAAGGGAAATTTCCGTTTCCCAGTCATTTCCTATCAGTGGTGCGGCCAACTCTCTTCCCTCCGACAATCTCTCACGCAGCCTCGTGGCGTTACTGTCATCCTCGGCGATTCACACGTGGTCCAGCCCAGTCTCTGGTTAGAATGGAGGCTTTCCCCCTCAGGCCCGTGAAGTCGGCTCAGCCTTTGTCTCCAGTGGCTTGCAGGGCCCCTTCCTCTGTGTCCTTGTCCTCTGGTGTTAGCACAGGGAAGAGGGAAGTAGATCTGTCTCCTGACATCCCTGTGCCTGACAAATAGGCTGTCCTTTCGTTGCTGTGGCTTCCCCGGTGGCTCAGAGGTTCAAGCCTCTGCCTGCAATGTGGGAGACCTGGGTTTGATCCCTGGGTCAGGAAGATCCCCTGGAGAAGGAAATGGCAACCCACTCCAGTATTCTTGCCTGGAGAATCCCATGGACAGAGGAGCCTGGTGGGCCACAGTCCACGGGGTCACAAAGAGTTGGAAACATGACTGAGCGACTTCACTTTTCTTTGTTAGGCCAAACTACTCTTTCTTTTATGTGAGCAGCTATATGTCAGAAGTGCAAAACTTTCTGTTGCTTTTCTAACATTTATTTGTTTGGCTGCACTGGGTCTTAGTTGCATCTAGTGGGATATTTTCTTGCGGTGCACAGACTCTCTAGTTGCTGTGTATGGGCTTAGCTGCTCAGTAGCACATGGGATCCCAGTTCCCCAACCAGGGATTGAACCTGCATCCGCTGCATTGCAAGGTGAATTCGTAACCACTGGACCATGAGGGAAGTCCCTTCCTGTTGCTTTCCTGTAGTCAGTTTCACTAATCAAGTTGTGATCATTGAAGTAGAAGTGGGTAGGAAGATGTCTCAATACCCTGCTACCATTGGCTTTAACTCCAAAAAATTCACTAAAGAAAATAACAAGATAGACTATTTGAGGTCTCAAGTCTTTGAGAAATCCAAACACATCTTCAAAAGTTGAGCCTCACCTGGCCACCATATCACATCCCAGCCTGCAGTGACCCCCAGCAAGTTTATGGTCATCCCTGCCCACCTCCTCTCTACTCTGCATCCTTTCCCAGCCCATTCATGGGAACCCTGAAATAAGAGAACCAATTCATCCTTCTTCATCCAGCTTTATAATTCTTCCATGTTTTCTCAGTACTGCCACCGCTGCTGCTAAGTCGCTTCAGTCGTGTCTGACTCTGTGCAATCCCATAGATGGCAGCCCACCAGGCTCCTCCATCCCTGGGATTCTCCAGGCAAGAATACTGGAGTGGGCTGCCATTTCCTTCTCCAGTGCACCAGCCTTCAAACACCACAGCAAGCCAGCAAGCCCTGTCACTTAGGAGACATCACATGGGGCAGAGTGTCTATTTCTCACTGACACCTGCAAACACTGTGAAGAAGTTCTTCGCTCCCACTCCATTTGGTTTCAGAGGAGAAACCAGCAAGTGCCTTCCTCTTTCCTTTAGGGAAATCACAGGGCCTCTGAAAGTTATGTCCTGGCCCTTTTCCAGTTTTCTAAACATACACAAAGACAACATGAGTGGAGAGTGGGATGAGAGAAGTTAGAAACAGTGTTGGTCTCTGATTCCACTGAAAGGGCTTTGTAGGTGGCTCAGTGGTAAAGAATCCACCTGCCAATGCGGGAGACTCAAGAGACATGGGTTCGATCACTGGGTCAGGAAGATCCCCCAGAGGAGGAAAAGCAACCCACTCCAGTATTCTTGCCTGGAGAATTTCATGGACAGAGGAGCCTGGAAGGCTACACTCCATGGAGTCGCAAAGAGTTAGACATGACTGAAGTGACTTAGCGCACACACGCTGCTGAAATGGTATCTTTCAACAAGCCTTTTAGAAAGATGATTGGCACCCCAGCCTGAAGTTATCATCTCTAACTTCAGAATGCAGAATAGTGGCCTTTGCTCTCAGTTGTGAGTTCTAAGAGCCAATACCGGGAAGTTAAAAAAGATTCCACAAATTACTTTACACTGTCGTGCTATGCTATAAGCCCATGTGTGTGTACTTAGCCATTCAGTCATGTCTGACTCTTTGCGACCCTCTGGATTGAAGCCTGCCAGGCTGCTCTGTCCATGGAATTCTCCAGACAAGAATAGCAGAGTGGGTTGCCATTTCCTCCTCCAGGGGGGTCTTCTCCACCCAAGGACTGAAACAACATCTTCTGTTCTCTCCTGCATCGCACATGGCTTCTTTACCCGCCGAGCCATCAGGGAAGCCTCACAATATGGGCAAACATTAAAAAATGTTTTTACATGTTGTAACTTCATTGTCATTGTGAATGGAAATGTCTTATTTCAATGTCTGTGGCCCATTTTCCTTTATCCTTTTTACAGACCACTCTTTTTTTTTTTTAACAAATCAAAACAATTTATTGTAAGAGTTTAAGAGTGTCTTTACAGGCATCGATTAGTTTAAATACCATAGCTCATTCCCTTCCCTTCAGCACCGAGAAAATTGATGTGATGGCCTGTTGTAAGTTGGTTTCCCCTATTGGTCTTTTATCTGACAAGACACCTTTGGCAAAGCAACGACAAAGGCTCATCAATAGGTTCCTTTTCATCTGCCTGACACTGAAATCAATGGGCTGCAGCGGAAGTTCCTCTATCAGCATTGTCAGAAATGATCACCATGCTGCACTCAATCTGCTACCTGATTTCTCTGAGCATTTGTTCATTCCTGAAAGCTTTCTCTCTGCTATTACAACACTGACCCTGTTCAGAGGTCAGAGACAAAGATGCTGTACAGTCAAAGGGGGCTCAGGAAGTCTGGGAAGGGGAGACTCACTCAGAGTGTGAGATGATATAATGGGTCTGCAGAGCTGGCCCTTGGGAGAAATCCCATTCTCCATCTCTGGGACATGTGACCAGCAAGATCTGTGTTTGTGAGCCTGGAAGCTCTAATTTGTCATAAGTGACAGCTGAGACTAGAGGTTTACACTCAGGACCAAGCAAAGAATTAACTCAAGCAAAAGTGGTTGGGTGGGCATCATTGATTGGCTGAAGAAAGTTTAAAGAGTTCATTAAAAATTTTTAAATAATAACATACAGATATGATTCTATAAATATTTTGTTTTCTGATTAGCCAATGATAATAATTACAGGAAAAAACAAGCTGCCAGGTATCTTCGAACATACGGAAATAATTTCCATTTCTCAGTGATCACAAGAATGATCACACAGAACACCGAATTTCACTAGCAATTGGAAACCTCAAGAATGAGGTCTTTCTGACTTGGCAGCTACCAGGCTTGTCCTTATTCTAAAAGAACAATGTCCTGGGAAGCCACAGCCTTCACTTGGAACTCTAACCCAAGGGGGAAGAAAAATCAAAGACTGCTGATTTCAGAGAGTGACATCCAAATTATTCTGACTGGTGAATGTCTAAATCATCAGAGCAGTTGGGTGTTCTCTCCTTTGAGATATAAAAAATTCATCTGCTAAAAGGGAAGACATCTGTCCTCCCCAAAACCAACTTTTGCCTATTTAAAATGCAATTTCTTGGGACTTCCTTAGTGGACCAGGGGTTAAAACTTTGCTTTCCAATGCAGGGGATGCAGGTTCAATTCCTGGTGGGGGAAGTAGGATTCCATGTGCCTTGTGGCCAAAAAAAACCCCAAAAATGTAAAACAGAAGCAATACTGTAACAAATTCAGTACAGACCTTTTAAAAATGGTCCAAATTTTTAAAAAAAATCTTTAAAAAAAAAGCGAAGTGCAATTTCTTTTGTTCTACATACTGGCTGGTAGTTATATACTTTCCCCCCTACTGGAAAACAATTTGCTTATTCTATAGTAGCAATATTGACCCTTCAGAGACATTTTCTCCCTCCTTTCCTTGTCCCCATCAGTGGTAAAATCCCACAAGTGATGACCATATAGTTAAAATTCTGGGAAGCTCTAAAGTAATACATTCAGTGACAAGTGTCAAGAATTCCCTTGAGGTGGAAAGTATTGTGTACTTCCAGGAAAATGAAAGTGTTCGTCACTTAGTCACGTCTGACACTTTGTGGCCCCATGGACTATAGCCTGCCAGGCTCTTCTGTTCACGGGATTTCCCAGGCAAGAGTACCGGAGTGGGTTGCCATTCCCTTCTTCAGGGGATCTTCCCGACCCAGGAATCGAACCCAGGTCTCCTGTATTGCAGGCAGATTCTTTACCATCTGAGCCACCGGGGAAGCCATGATATCCTACTAATGCGGTGACCAAGTTAAAAACACACACACACACACAAATCAAAATTATCTGGAAAGAGGATTTGTGAGTGCTGAAGAGAAGCCTTGTAGGAACCCTTGGTCACAATGCCAGGGGCCAGTGTCCATCCTCAAAGGTAAATATCCTGCAAGATCTCACAAAGCATTGTCAAAACAAGGGCTAACACTTCTCTGGTGGTCTAGTAGTTAAGAATCTGCTGTCTTTAGTTAAACTCTCAACAAGTAGCTATTGAATATCCTTGCATAATTTGAGAATACGTATATATTTAATTTTATAAGAAATTGCCAAATAATTTTCAAAGGGCTTGATCATTTTACAAATATATGAGGTCCATTTGCTCTATAGCCTCGCTATTTGGTATTTTCAATCTTTTAAATATTAAAAAGTTTAATAGTAACTCTAGTGGGTATGTAGTGTTATCTCATTGTATTTTAATCTGCATTTTGTTAATGACTAATTCCACTGTTGTTGTCTGGAGAGGGTGACACCCCACTTCAGTACTCTTGCCTGGAAAATCCCATGGATGGAGGAGCCTGGTAGGCTGCAGTCCATGGAGTTGCGAAGAGTCGAACATGACTGAGCGACTTCATGTTCACTTTTCACTTCCATGCACTGGAGAAGGAAATGGCAACCCACTCCGGTGTTCTTGCCTGGAGAATCCCAGGGACAGGGGGGCCTGGTGGGCTGCCATCTATGGGGTCGCAAAGAGTCGGACATGACTGAGCGACTTCACGTTCACTTTTCACTTCCATGCATTGGAGAAGGAAATGGCAACCCACTCCGGTGTTCTTGCCTGGAGAATCCCAAGGACGGGGGAGCCTGGTGGGCTGCCGTCTATGGGGTCGCACAGAGTCGGACACAACTGAAGTGACTTAGCAGCAGCAGCAGCACTGTTGCTGTCAGTTGCTAAGTTATGTCTTACTCTTTGCAGCCCCATGGACTGCAGCACACCAAGCTTCCCGGTCCTTCGCCATCTCCTGGAATTTGCTCAAGCACATGTCTATTAAGTTGGTGATGCCATCCAACCATCTCATCCTCTGTCATCCCCTTCTATTGAGCAACTATTTATGTGCTAAACAGCCAATCTGATTATATGTTATGAGATATCTCTTTGATGTTTTCACCCATGTTACAGAGGTGTTAATATTCTTAATTTTGATGAAGTCTACTTTATCAAGTTTTAGTTTATGGCTATATTTTTTGTGTCCTATGAAATGTTTGCCTACACTAAATTTACAAATATATTCTCCTATGTTTCTTCTATAAACTTTATGGTTTTGACTTATGGTTTGGTCTCTGAGAGAGTATTAGTTGCTTAGTCATGTCCAGCTCCTTTGGGACCTCATGGACTGTAGCCCACCAGGCTCTTCTGTCCATGGAATTCTCCAGGCAAGAATACTGGAGTGGGTAGCCATTCCCTTCTCCAATCTTCCACACCCAGGGATTGAACTCTCTTGCACTGCAAGCAGATTCTTTACCTTCAGAGCCACTGAACCCATCTCAAATTAATTCTTCTGTGTCATGTGAAGTAAAATTAAAGTTTTTTTTTCTTTTTAAAATAAAGATATAAAGTTATCTCAGTAAAAAGAAAAAAAAAAAAAAAAGAGTCTACCTTCCAATGCAGGAAACAGGGGTTTGATCCCTGGTCAAGGAACTAAGATCTCACATGCCTTGGGGCAACAGCCTGCTTGCCTTGACTAGAAAGGCCACTCAGCCAAAACAAACACAAACAAAAAGATAGCTAGAAATCCCAAGACAGAGGGAAAAAGAAACAATAGCACATATCCATTCTAAGGAGCAGGGGCAAGACCTCAGAAGGGTCGAGGGGTTGGAGTTAGAATTAAGTTAGGAAATGGAGTAGAACATGAGTTCACTGTTCCTGAGATTACGGACAAGGGATTCAGCTCAACATGACAGTGAAAGGGGAAAACAAATAGAAGGAATTCAGTGCTGGATGATATATCAAGCAGGTATTAATTTCTCCTTCTGGCCAGTAGGACAATAACCAAGAACTCAATGACCTGAAAGAAAGCCTTGATGTTGCCGCCAAGATTGTGTATTGATCAATTACTCCCAACAAAACAATTTTGATGTGAGACAAAAACGTTAGTTGTTGATCCAAAGTCACTGCTTTGCTAAGAGCCAGGACCAGCTTCACTGGCAGGGCACAAGGCCCCCATAGCTAGAAGGGCCCTGTACTTACTTGGTTTAATGTTCTGGTGTCATGCAGTCCAGCTTGAAATTCTCCAGTTTTCAACAAAGGGCCTTGCATTTTAATTTCACACTGAGCTCCACAGATTCTTCATTCTCCCTCCTCCAGGTGGCCCGTCCTCCAGGTGAGTCCAGACCATTCTGTAACACAGAGGACAGTTGTATCCATCTGATCCATACATTTTAGTTTCACCCCAGTTGCCAGGAAATTGGTTTAGATCTGGGTAGAAGATACCGTTCAAACAGATGAGGAGTAGGAAGAGATAAGCTGGGAAGTTTCTCAAAAACCTTTCCTCAAACATAAAAAGGAACAGTGGAGGAAAGTTTCTTTTATTCCAGTCTGAGGATATTGATGAGTATGGTTATCTGATTATATCCTGAATCTGACCACTTCTCCTTCTCTCCACCACCAAAACCCAGTCGCCTCTTACCTGGACTGCTTTCAATAGCCTACAAGCCCCCCTCCCCCCCCCCCATTTCTCCTCTCACCCCTTTACAGTCAATTCTCCATGAAGTGGGAAGAATCTATCCTTTACAAACATATATCATGTCACCTACCTGCTTAAAACTCTCCCCAAATTTTATCTTATGATATAATTCAAGATTCTGTGTGTATGTGCATGCTCAGGTGTGTCTGACTCTTCGTGGCCTCACGGACTGTAACCCGCCAGGCTCCTGTCCATGGGATTTCCCAGGCAAGAGTACTGGAATGGGTTGCCATTTCCTTCTCCAGGGGATCTTTCAATGCACGGACTGAATTCGCCTTTCCTGCGACTCCTGCACTGGCAGGTGGGTTCTGAAGCACTGCACCACCTGGGACCACGGCCTACAGAGCCCTTAGGATCTAACATTTACCTACCTCGGCAATCTCAGGTCCTATAAATCCCCTCCCTACTCACTACTTTCCAGCCACACTGGCCTCCCTGCTGTTTCTCAAACATATCAACCACACCACACCACTAGGGGCTTTGCGCTTGCTTGGAATCCCTTCCCTAAGAAGTTCCCATGGACACTCCCTGCCTTCGTTCAAGTCTTCCATGGAGCCAAAGAAATCCCCTGGACAATCATTTACAAAAGAGGCCCTCCAATGGCCTCTAGTACCAAGCCTGGCTTCGTTGCTCTTTACTATTTAATTACTTGAAATAAATATTTATTCTATCCCCCCCACTTCTTTTTGGGCTCAGTTTCCGTTGGAATGTTACCTTGAAAACAACACAGAATCTTATCTGATAATATAGCAGAACATCTATCTGAACTCACGGCCAGCTTATTCCATTGAGTCCACATGGTCCCATTATAATATCCCCACCACTTAGAACATTGGCCCATAACGTGGACTAGATAAATTACTGTTGAATGTTAGTTGCTCAGTTGTGTCCAACTCTTTGCGACCCCATGGATTGTAGCCTGCCAAGGCTCCTCTGTCCATGGAGATCTTCAGGGAAGAATACTAGAGTGGGTAGCCATTCTGTTCTGCAGGAGATCTTCCCAACCTAGGGACTGAACCTGAGTCTCCTGCATTGCAGGCAGATTCTCTACCATCTGAGCCACCAGGGAAGCCCTGTTGAATAAATGAATATATATTATGCCTAGAGCTGCTACGGTCCTCCTGTGATACTAAAGGAATTTCCTGACTTGTGATAGAAGGTGGCACAGAAGGAACCCAGATCCACTGTGACATCCCTGAGATGTGGAATCCATCAATCAAGCATAGCTTACCTCCTCCTTCTCATATGAAACAGTGAGACATTGAAGTCACTTTAATTTGAATTTATTGCTTAAGTGAGAAGGATCCTAACTGATACATAATTTTAACCTTCTAGAAAATTTTGATGTTTAAAATCCTGGAATGTATCATTCATGAACTTTTTTTTTTCCTATTTTTCATATGATCTGGATAAATTCAGCTAAATAGTTTATGACTTTTCAGATTAACTTGATGCTACTAATCAGATCACCTACCTACCATAATCCATTATTATAGAGCCATTTGAATTTCTCCATTGAGATAATGATGCCAAAACAGCTTTCTTGTTCAATCAGGCAAACCTGAATTATCAAGTTTATAATACTGAAAAAGAAAAAAACCAACAAAAAACAAAACACACACAAAATACCCAGAGTCCTGCCTACCACAATACTTATTTTCAAACATCGTTTGTATAAAAGTGATTGCTACCTCTTAGAAACAGTCAAGTAGTAAATGGAAGTTGACTCTATAAGAGAAAAAATATGTATTCCAGAGAGTCAGCTAAAGTCTAAACCATAGACATACTGCATCTTTCAGCAAAATCTGATATATTATAAAAGATATTGAGTTAATTTTCAAGAATAATATATTTCCATTCCCAGTATTTCCCTATGAACTCATTGTTAACTAAATGTGATTATATTATTCAGTTCAGTTCAGTTCAGTCGCTCAGCCGTGTCTGACTCTTTGCAACCCCAAGGATGGCAGAAAACCAGGCTTTCTTGTCCATCATCAACTCCCAGAGTTTACTCAAACTCATGTCCATCGAGTCGGTGATGCCATCCAACCATCTCATCCTCTGTCATCCCCTTCAATCTTCCCACCTTCAATCTTTCCCAGCATCAGGGTCTTTTCCAGTGAATAAGTTCTTCACATCAGGTGGCCAAAGTATCAGAGCTTCAGCTTCAGCATCAGTCCTTTCAATGAATATTCAGGACTGATTTCCTTTAGGATGGATTGGTTGAATTTCCTTGCAGTCCAAGGGACTCTCAAGAGTCTTCTCCAACACCACAGTTCAAAAGCATCAATTCTTTGGTGCTCAGCTTTCTTTATGGTCTGACTCTCACATCCATACATGACTACTGGAAAAACCATAGCCTTGACTAGACGGACCTTTGTCAGTAAAGTAATGTTTCTGCTTTTGAATATGCTGTCTATGGTTGGTCATAGCTTTCCTTCCCAAGGAACCAGAGTCTTTTAGTTTCCTGGCTGCAGTCAGCATCTGCAGTGATTTTGGAGCCCAAGAAAATAAAGTTTCTCACTTTTTCCATTGTTTCCCCATCTATTTTCTGTGAAGTGATGGGACTGGATTCCATGATCTTAGTTTTTAGAATGGTAAGTTTCAAGCCAGGTTTTTCACTCTCCTCTTTCACCTTCATCAAGAGGCTCTTTAGTTCCTCTTCACTTTCTGCCATAAGGGTGGTGCCATCAACATACCTGAGGTTACTGATATTTCTCCTGGCAATCTTGATTCCAGCTTGTACTTCATCAAGGCTGGCATTTCGCATGATGTACTTTGCACATAAATTAAATAAGCAGGTGACAATATACAACCTTGACATACTCCTTTCCTGATTTGGAACCAGTCTGTTGTTCCATGTCCAGTTCTAACTGTTGCTTCTTGACCTGCATACAGATTTCTCAGGAGGCAGGTAAAGTGGTCTGGTATTTCCATCTTTTGAAGAATTTCCCACAATTTGTTGTGATCCACACAGTCAAAGGCTTTGGTGTAGTCAATAAAGCAGAAGTAGATGCTTTTCTGGAACTCTCTTGTTTTTCTATGATCCAGTGGACGTTGGCAATTTGATCTCTGGTTCCTCTGCCTTTTCTAAATCCAGCTTGAACATCTGCAAGTTCTCGGTTTATATAGTTCTTGCTTAGAGAATTTTGAGCATGACTATATTATTACCATGTGGAATTAGTTCATTTATTTATTGAGCACTTACTTTGTGTCATACTACAGGCAATAGGGAGATGCATGTAAATAAGATACAGCTCCTTTTCTCAAGGAGTTTAGCTGTGATCTCTAGACCCTCCATTCCAGGCTAAATAAATGTCCACACTTCTTTGTTTTCTTCACCAAATAACTTCTTGATTTCTGGCTCTCCCTTAAGGATGGTGCTTTTCATGTGGTTCTCCTGAGAACTATTCATCAAGCACTAAGCTGGTATTCTTGGCTCCCTGTTGCTATTTCCAGAGAGTTACTCCCCTGCTATGTTGTAAAATTCCTCCTCGTTATGCAGGTGAAGCCACTGGATGTCTTCTACCCATCTCATCTCTGTGGTCTCACAACCATTCCATCAGGTTTATGGATACATGTGACACCTCCTTCAAATTCTTCATCTTTACCTCAAGCCCTGTCATCATCTCAGGCATCTTTGATGGTCACAAGAATAAGCCAGTGAACTCCTCAATCCAATGACTCATTGCTCTCTTCAAACCCAGTGGCTACTCTCTTCTGCTTCATTCAGCAACACCTTAGGCACCTGGTGTTGCCTGGATCTGCTCTACATACAAACTGTTAAATTCTAATATTCTGCAGCTGATGACTCCACCCTTATGGCAGAAAGTGAAGAGGAACTGAAGAGCCTCTTGATGAAGGTGAAAGACAGCGAAAAAGCTGTCTTAAAACTTAAGATTCTAAAAACTAAGATCATGGAATCCAGTCCCATCACTTCATGGCAAATAGATGGGGAAACAATGGAAACAGTGAGAGACTCTTTTCTTGGGCTCCAGAATCACTGCAGATGCTGACTGCAGCCATGAAATTAAAAAACACTTGCTCCTTGGAAGAAAAACTATGACAAACCTAGATAGTATATTCAAAAGCAGAAACATTACTTTACTGACAAAGGTCCGTCTAGTAAAAGCTATGGTTTTTCCAGTAGTCATATATGGATGTGAGAGCTGGACCATAAATAAAGCTGAGCACTCAAGAACTGATGCTTTTGAACTGTGGGGTTGGAGAAGACTCTTGAGAGTCCCTTGGATGGCAAAGAGAACAAACTAGTAAAACCTAAAAGAAATCAGTCCTGAATATTCATTGAAAGGACTGATGCTGAAGCTGAAACTCCAGTACTTTGGCCACTTGATGCGAAGAGCTGACTCACTGCAAAAGACCCTGAAGCTGGGCAAGATTGAAGGCAGGAGGTGAAGGGGACGATAGAGGATGAGATTGTTGGATGGCAACACCGACTCAATGGACATGAGTTTGAACAAGATCTGGGAGATGGTGAAGGACAAGGAAGCCTGGTGTTCTGCAGTTCATGGGGTTGCAAGGAGTCAGATACGAACGAGCAACTAAGCAACAACAACTCTGTAGCCACACCACATGAAAAGCCACAACTCTGTAGCCACATGGTCTCTTTCTTGTTAAACTTTATTCTTTTGACTTCTCAGAAATCTCTAAGCTCTCAATGCTTCCATATTCTCCCGGGTGATTAGACACTTGTTGACTTTATTTTCCTTCTAGACCAGACTTCTTTGTTGACAAGCAACAATTTTGGTAAAATATAAAAGTATAGATGGTTCTGGAGATATATAATTTAAGTTGAGAGAAGGAGAGAGAATGAGGCAGAGACAAAGGCATAAAGAGAAACAGAGACAGAAAGAGACAGAGATGGAGAGAAAGACCTGGTAGAATGCTAATGGCTAGAATAAGCGGGCCCCACTCTAGTCCTTTTAAATTTCAGAATGTAAGAGTTACTTAAATGTTGAGTCACTTAAAATGTTGGTTATGTCACTCATTGGCCTGAAGTTTTTCAATTGTCCCCCATCAGTTATAGAACTGAATTCAGGCTTCTTAGTCTGGCTTCCTGGGCTGGTAATAATTCAATCTTGCCTCCCCACCAACCCTACCCAGAATCATTTCCCAGTCCTTCTTACTTCTCACATCATGCAATTTGGAGTCTCTCTGCTTTTGCACATGCTTCTGCCTACAGTCTTACTTTCTCTTCTTTATGTAATCCCTTAAGGAGGTCTCTCTCACCCCTGCTCCTGATGGACTGACTCGTAAGTATACTTCAAGGTTCACTGAAAGCCTGACTTCACTTTTATATCCTCCATGACTTCCTGTAGATGGAATTTCTGGGTCTTATCTTCAAGGCAATTCTTTATTTTGGGTACACTTCTAAAATCGTATCACTATTTATTCTTATTTTTTTCCCCATGTATCCTTAAGACAGTGCAAAGTTTTTCAACCTCTTTCCAGTAGGGTCTTTCCAAGTCATGACAACCCAAAACATCTCCAGATGTCCCCAAGAGGAAAAAAATTAGCCCCAGGTATAGTATAAACCACTCTAGGGCTGTGCCTTGTCCTTTTCACCTTATTAAACTTAGAAACTGGCAGAGACCTTCGCTTGTAACCTACACTCAGCCTGTGCTTAATTAATTGATCTGAATCATGGAAAATATGTCACTGCTCTAGAAATGCCAGACAGCCCAGGCGGTGTCAATAGCATTCTTTCAGTTCTTCCTAAATAAAGATACTTTCTAGTTTAAGATGATGTTCCGCTGCTAAGGACAGAGGTATTCGAGTTTTCTTTCTAAAAGCAAAGGGCATATTTGAAAAAGTTTTCTGAGCTCCGTGGACCAAGGCTCTTCTGACTGTGTAGCGCTTGAAGCCTTGCAGGCTCCCCGCCTTCCCATCCACTTCCTCACCCTCCTGAAACCCTTTCTGCCCACCCCTGCCCCTCCCTCCCCAGCGCTCATCATCCAGTGCCCCTCTTCCCCACACGGCACTAGGGTGAAGCCCCTGGGTAGGCTGGCACCTACAGCTTCTCAGAACCAAGCACCACCAGAGGTGAAGGGCCCAGTGGACGACCGCCAAGTCCATTGTCCGTCTGCTTCCTGGCCCAGGGCATCTGGTTCCTTTTTACTGGGCTTTTATCTGTACTTATCTTTTCAACCAAATGAATTTAAATGTCTTTACCTTTTACTACTGAGGTGGCCTAGATCCCCTTTCTGTCTTCATGTGACTTCCTAGTCCAGCCCATTTTCTTCTCAAAGAGAGGGTTTACAAATACCAAGAGATGGGAAACGGACTCTTTCTAGGAAAGCTGTGTGAGCCTAGCTTGGTGAGTAGGGGGAAGGCTCTGACTTCCCAGCACCACAGGGTAGGGCTCCAAGAGGATGTTTTATATTTAAAACACAAGGTAACTTAAGGCTTTTCTCCCCCATGCCAAATGGCAGGCCTCGTATTCTTTCATTTGCATAATAAATTATGGAAAAGGAATGAGACTCTGGAAAACCCAGCATGGTCAAACCAAATGGATAATTTTTTTTTTTTTTCCCTAAAAGCAACTATACAAATTAAAAGATACCTGATGGGCCATTTCAACAGAGCAGTGATATCTTTACTCAGATGCGTCCTTTTGCTTTCTCTGCCTTGGACTTTGTGAAAATACGAAGCATTGATTTGAGGCTCTAACATCTAAAACTGTAATGGCATGGGACTTCCCTGGTGGTCCAGTGGCTAAAACCCTGTGCTCCCAATGCACAGGGCCAGGGTTCTATCCTTCATCAGGGAACTAAATCTCGCACACTGCAACTAAGACCCAGGGCAGCCAAATAAATGAATAAATAAAACTATTATGGCATCATAGATTGGCTGTCCCAATTACCATTCCCAACACCATCCTCCCTTGACCTGCCTCTAACTTAGAAATTGCCAAAACAGAATATTCATTTTTCCAGCTTCCCTTGAAGCTCACATGGGCTTCTCACCTGGTTTTGCCCACTAGAACAGAAGGAGAATTTTGCGGGGGTGGGGATTGGGGGAATCCTGGGAAAGTGCTTATTTTCCTCCTTAAAAATAAGATATTTCTTTCCTTTGTTTCTGCTGGAATGTGGATGTGTTTCTGGAACTGCACTCATCATTTTGAGACTGTAAAGCATCTCTTTCGTCACTAGGCAGCACCACCATTCTGCTGTGGGTCAGAAATAAACTTGTTTCTCTGAACCTTGTAGACCACAGTTCTGCTGTTCACTGCCAAAAGCACTGAGAATAAAAATAGCTGTTTATCCTCTGATCAAGTCACCATACAAATAAATGTTGGTTATGCCCATTCTCTTTTCCCTATGCACTGTCACCAGAAGCTCATGAGGATACAGTGAGGTGAGTCCAAAATCTACCGGGCATTGAGCATAAATCTAAACCAATGATGCTCCAGAAGGCAGGTTGGAAATCTAAATGATAAGCCCCTCAATGCTCGCTTTCTTATAGTTCACATTTATTGAGTGCTTACTATATACTAAGCACCCTTGAAGTGTGGCCGTACATGAATCAACTTACTTAGTGTTCGTAAGAACCCAATGAGGTTAAGTATCAAGTTCACACGCATTTAGAGATGGAGCAATGAAGACACATATAACTAATTCAAGGTTACTCAGCTAATAAGAAGCACAATACTATTATCAATATGGTTCAGACTGAACCTACAGCATATGTACCCTAAGAGTAGGTACTGTGAAGGAAAAACACTGCCATTCCAGGTAGATTGGGAAACTGATGAATTCCCATTTGCATCTTTGAGAGAATATCAGAGTTACTACCCCGAAAGATAAAACCAGTCCTGGAGAAAGGAATGGCTACCCACTCCAATATTCTTGCCCGGAGAATTTTCCTGGACTGTGGAGGCTGGCAGGCTATAGTCCATGGGGTTGCAAACAGTCAGACATGACTGAGAGACTAGAACTTTCACTTTTCCAAGATAAAACCAGCTATAAAGGGAAAGACTAGAACTTTCACTTTCCAAGATAAAACCAGACTTCCCTGGAGGTCCAGTGGTTAAGACTTCACCTTCCAATTCAGGGGGTGTGGGATCTATCCCTGGTTGGGGAACTAAGATCCCACATGTCTTTTGGCCAAAAGAGAAACCAAAAAACAGAAGCAGTAGGGTAACCAATTCAATAAAGACATTAAAGTGATCCACATTAAAAAATAATTATTAAAAAAGAGAAAGGTGATTATGCCCACATCACTTAGAGAAAATATTCATTTAAATGAAATAATATTCGATTATTTAAATTTAATATTTAATAAGAATAATAAATAACAATAAGAATAAGGATAACCACTAAATTTTATCGAGGGCTTATTATGTGTCTGGCACTTTGCTAATTATTTTTATGGATCTTTTCTATCCCTTAATCCTCCGAACAGTACAGCGGAAATGAGGCAGATAATCTGCTGCCAGCCCCAGAGCCATGGTTCTGCTTCCTCCTTGCTGTCTTAGTCCCAGTATTTTCCCCTGTTTCCCACCTTCATGCCAAGAGCTCAGAGAAAATGGTACTTCCTCAAGCCCCAGTGGAGGGACCTTGGCCTCTGTCAATTATCCCTTTTGCCAGCAACTGATTCAAGGCAGGCATATTCTACCTAGAGAAGCGGTAAACCAGGAGAAACGAGAGGTGGTCTTCTTGGCATTTCCGGGAAAGGTTTCCCTCATTGGTGAGAAGATGCACCAGCAGGAAATGGCCGTATCAAACTAGGAACTGCAGCCGTCAGCTTGGGATCATCAGTTGAGAAGCCTAGATACCAAGCCATTTGCTAAGGATGGCAGAGAAAAAGATAGAAAGGAGCTGATCTGCCCCACTGCCCACCCCGGCCCAAACCAAGACAGTGCTTGCTCACTGTGAGTAAGCCCTAAAAGTGCCCTCCCTCTGGATTTCCTGTTCTATGAAATAACAGATTTTTCACTTTTTACAGTATGCTAAATAGGTCCTATTATTATCTACCCACTTTAGAGAAACTAAGGCATGGAATTTAGAAATCAGGATTCAAACCTAAGCAGTCTGTCTTAAGAGTATCAGTTATTTTCTTTAAGGAAAATAATAAAATACCATCATGTCCTAAACTTGCCAACTTTCCCTGAGTCACAAAAACCCAAAAGTTGGTAACTTTCAACTTTTTACTTTGTTTTGTAGCGTAGTCGATTGACAATGTTGTGGCAGTTTCAGGGGAACAGCAAAGCACTCAGCCATACATACACATAAATTCATTCCCTCCCCAACCCCTCCCACCCAGGCTGGCACATAACACTGAGTAGAGCTCCGTGTGCTATACAGTAGGTCCTTGTTGGTTATTCATTTTAAATACAGCAGTGTGTACATGACCTTAAAACAGAAAGAGGCTCACAGACTTAGACAATGAACTTATGGTTTTGGAGGGTGGAGGACAAAGGGAAAGTTTAAAAAAAAAATTTTTTTTTTTAAATAATAAGAAACGTTCAGAAGTGAATGCCTGAGCTATCACCCTCTTAACCTGCCCGGTTGAATTTAGATTAGCAGATCATAAAGTGCCATGAGGAAAAACTTGGACTTCTCTAAATTAGAGCGTGAGATCTAAAATCTTCAAGGAATGTGTGTGAGACAATGACCTTCAGAAGAAGTAGCCAGATAAAGGTGAAAAGAACTGGGCAGTTTTTCCATGCCCATCATCCACCAAATTCTTCCCTCACACTCCCCAGATCCTTTTAAACAATGGGAAACACGAGAAAGTCCCCAAACATGGGAAAATTTAGCCTCATCTCTCGATGACTCAGTTCTTCTAGTTCTGCTGCCCTTCCCTCCACTTGTCAGCCTGAATCTTATCCCTTCCACAGGGCTCGGTTTTAAAACCCTCACCTCCCAGACCCCCATCCCCAGCCCACAGTTGGTTTCCCTCTCTGTTTGATTCTGGTAGCATTTCATCTGTATCATACGTAGAATTTTATCATGTTACCCGGCTTGATATTAATTTTATTTGGATATATAAGTCTATGCTCAGCTTCTTTTCTCAGACTATAAATGGAATTAAGGGAAGACCTGTGTTTTATTCGTGATTAAAATCTCCAGTGTCTCTACAAAATGCTTTGCACTAGGAACCTCAAGGAGTGATTCAAGCTTTTTAAAACTCAAAAATCAGCCTCATGAATCCTCTAGCATTCGTGGAGTATCTTTATGGATAAATACGTAGTTTATTATTTCTGTAAGGAAGCCATTCATTATTTTCTGATTGATATCTCGAAACTGTTACATTTTTGTTTACTAAAGGAGACCAATTTTACAAACTACTATGTTCTATAAAATTACCATTTTCTAAAGATCTGGCCAGCATTTATGCTTCCTCTTTCCCCCTCTTCCTAGCCACCTCACCTCTCCATTCAAAGATGCAGAGAAAGGAGACAAGTACTGGTGGTGAACAGAGGGGATTAAAAGTCCTTTAAGGGCTGTCCTAGGGCAGGTGGTAGAAATCAGCTGTCTCCTGGCAGTAACGCTCTGACAGCACAAAGAGGTTGGAAGAAGAGCTCAACTGTCAAAGGAAATCATCCAAGGAGCAGGGGCTCTGATTTCAAACCTGGACAGATGAAGCTTTATAGTCTAATAAAGTCGGCTATCGAAGAGAAAGACTCAGATCACCGCAGTTAATAGGTGCAGAGACAGAAGAGCCTAGCGTGATGACACCTAGCCGACCTGACCGTAAAACACAAGTTTTCTAAACACAGTGACCATCAGTCTGGTCAAGTTTATAAGTCATATTAAAATCCTCGTACATTTTCACAGACCATAGCATTCATCTGTGAACACCATTTCTTCTGGACTTGGAGTCCTAAGGCTTTCATACGCCTCTGCCACTGTGGTTCCTACTGGCATTGTTGGAGGGTGGGAGGAAAGATCTAGAAAGCACCAGGGAGGAAAACATCCACAAACTGAAATACCCTCTGTGTGTCAGAGGTGTGTACGTGCAATCCTAGGATGGGGATCACTGGCTCCATTTCACAGATGACACTGTTGGGCCCATGAGTTCACATGCTTTCACCACAGTATGAATTGTGTGCTGGAAGCATCAGAGCCTCCAGGTAGAGAAGGCCTGGTCACAAATGCAAGGATGATGAGTGCCATTTGCTGAGCAGAGTAATGTATTCAAATGATTCAAAACTTGACAGCCCTGCTTTTGCTATTCGGAAAAAAGTGAAGAAAATAATTCTTATCCAATGTCTACACTTCATGGCAAAACCAGTAAGAGTCCAATGCTAAAAAAAGATCAACTCGAGTCAACAAACATAGCTAGGATAGATACCACTGGGCCTTAAAATTCTGAGCAAACTCAAACATGCAAATGGAGAGCCTTTGGTTAATATTTACCCTTGTCAATGGCAACTCCTAAAGAATGACGCTGATCAATTATAAGGGTAAACAACTAGAACAGAAGAGATCCAGAGGGGACCTTCAAGACTTACTTCCAAACTAGACAAGCTTGTGGAACCTAAAACAAACCCATCACTTGAGAACAATCTATAGGAAAGTTCATCATTTCTATAACGGGGTGGGGTAGGGAAATTATGATTTTTTTCATTTAATAAGGGATCTCTGAAGTGAGGAATAGGCAAAATGGAGAAAATCAAACAGTGTATTTGATCCATCTAAAAGCCTTTGAGCAAATGAATGGTGATGAAGTTTTGGGGGAGCCGTTGGGACTTAGAGAAGAGAGGATTGGGTGTGTTCAGTTAAATCAGCAACTCAACAGCCAAGGAAACGGGGACTCCAAATTTTAAAGTATGAAGAGATGTTGAAATTTACTTAATTCAACCCTTAATTTTATAAAGCTGGAGGCCACAATCCAGAGATGGTTCTAGAATAACAAATTATTCACACCTTGGCCAGTGTTCTTCTCCTATGCAATAAGCTTCTATAATACATCCGTTATACTCAGCTATGAAATACATACAACATAATAAACTATATACTTACTCTCCAAAAGTGGCCGTAGATTAGAACAAAAATTTCCTCAAGCTTCCCTAGGCCCAGATCTGAGCTGCCTTCAACATGCAAATAATGTATTATGAATACCAAAATGAGGTTATTCTAAAAGAGAACTCCAGAGCACGTTTAAGCATCATCAAAAAGTGCACAGAAAATACGCCAGAAGATAGATTCTTAATCTTTAAATAAAATATTGGTCCCTCTGCAACAGAAATAGAATTCACAATTTTCTTTATTCTTGCTCAAGAAAAAAATAAAAAATTCCTGGATAATTTGGGAGATCGGATGTAAAATAAATGCAAGTTCAATTCTCCGAATTCTCAGTTCCTCGCTAGAGGAGGAAAGCTTCTTCACACTTAGGTGAGTTAAGGACAAATAGAAGGAAGTATTACTTTATAAGAAAATAATAAACCCATGGAGCTCATTACCACAAAAGAGGTACAGGCAAGGAATATAAATGGATTCATAAAGGTTTTGACCAAATTTATGAATGTCAGGGCCATAAATGGCTACTGAGAGTACACCTAACCTTTAAGGTTAATGTCAGGGAGGAAAACTACATCCTTTCCTCGCAAATCCCTTGAGGCTTCTGTTGTCGACACTAGACTGGGTTGGATAGAACAGCCGGCTTGCCCAGCAGAATGGTTCCTAAATTCATTTTAACAGATTGGGTATCTGGGCCCATGAATGCCCATCTCTTCAATAGAAACGTAAACTAAAAATGTTCCATTTTAAACAGGAAGCTCAATGAAACACTGCTGTCAGACTTTACCATTTAGGTAACCAGAGTTAAACAAGACGAAAGACTTCAGTTTGAGGGAACCAGAAAGAAGCCCAGGTTCAAAGCCAGACTGTATGGAATGGGCCCTCACGCACATTACCGACCTTTCTGGGCTTAGCTTTCTCCCTTGTGAAATGAGGAGCATCACATCCAAGTAATAGGCATTGTGTCAAGACTTGTATGAGAAAATGCTCTGTAAGCTGAAAACAATGCATATTATTACAGGAGGGGGAGTCAGTTTGGAGTATATCTCAGTCATCTGGGGAGAGGGTTTGTGAAATGCATGAAGAGAGTAATCCTTGCTTCATTTAAGAGCATTGTCGAGCATATACAAAAAGTGCTCAAGACACAAGTCAAACGGAACTCCCTAAGGCAGAGCTTCTTTTATAAAAGTCTTCATTTCTGGTAGTATCTGTTTTGGCTGTGCTGGGTCTTCGTGGCTGTGCGCAGGTTTTCTAGCTCTGCTGAGCGGGGGCTGCTCCCTGGCTGCAGCGTGTCCGTTTTCCTTCGCAGTGTCTTCTCCTGCTGCAGCTTGCAGGCTCTAAGCACTTCAGTAGCTGTGGCACAGGGGCTTGGTTGCCCTCAGGCATGTGGAATCTCCCCACACCAGGGACTGAACCCACATCCCCTGCATTGGCAGGCAGATTCTGAACCACTGGACCACCAGGGAAGTGCCAGTGATCCATTATCCCCTAAATATTCAGAAAACTCTAGTCATGTCTCGGACAGAGCACTCGAATTATTTATCTGCTTACTCACCTGCGTCATTTACCTGTGAGCGCCACTAGAACAGAGACCTTGTTTTATTCATCTCTGATCCCTGCTGTTTATGATAGCCCTGGTATATATTTGCCAATCAATAGACACTGAATAAATTCTGTAATGTGTGACTAATCCTTTTATTTCTACTTCACAATAGTGAGGAAAGGAAATGATCCAACTATAACATGCAATAAATAGATAGTGGCTAAGGTATTAATACAAAATCAAGACTGAAGCTCAGCTTTCCTAATTTCTAGATGCCGGTATCTAACTTCCTTGATTTGGAAATAACTGTATGTTGGTCCTATTTACATGGAAAATAAAAAGCAAGACATGAATTGCAGGATAGCGAAATCTTTACTAAGTTCATTTAGTAACTTAAAATCCTAAAATTATATTGCTAAAATAAAAAAATAAGATAAATATAATTTTTGGCCATAGCTTCAAATCTTAGGTGAGTACAAGATTGCAGATAGTCTGATCACTACCATCATGTTCAAAGAGAAAACTTCCAGTCTCATTACCTGCAGAATTCAATAAAGAGATCAAAATCAGTGTGAAAATGCAGACCTTGTATTCAGTTTATGACATAGACCAACCGTTTCAGATATTTAGATCTTTTTAAATATTCAGGAAATATTTTCCTCTCCCTTATAAAGTTAGAAGTTCAGCTCAGTTCAGTCACTCAGTCATGTCAGACTCTTTGTGAACCCATGGACACAAAGCAAACCCGTGGACAGGGAGGCATGCCAGGCTTCCCTGTCCATCACCAATTCCCAGAGCTTGCTCAAACTTACGTCCATAGAGTCAGTGATGCCATACTAACATCTCATCCTCTGTTGTCCCCTTTTCCTTCTGACTTCAATCTTTCCCAGCTTCAAGGTTTTTTCCAATGAGTCACCTCTTCACATCAGGTGGCCAAAGTATTGGAGCTTCAGTTTCAGCATCAGTCTTTCCAATTAATATTCAGGACTGATTTCCTTTAGGTTGATTGGTTGGATCTCCTTGCAGTCCAAGGAACTCTCAAGAGTCTTCTCCAACACCACAGTTCAAAAGCATCAATTCTTCAGTACTCAGCCTTCTTTATGGTCCAACTCTCACATCCATACATGACTACTGGGAAAACCGTAGCTTTGACTAGATGGACCTTTGTTGGCAAAGTAACGTCTCTGCTTTTTAATATGCCGTCTGGGTTGGTCATAGCTTTTCCTCCAAGTAGCAAGTGTCTTTTAATTTCATGGCTGCAGTCACCATCTGCAGAGATTTTGGAGTCTTGAATATAAAATCTGTCACTGTTTCCATTGTTTCCACATCTATTTGCCATGCAATGATGAGACCGGATGCCATGATCTTAGTTTTCTGAATGTTGAGCTTTAAGCCAACTCTTTCACTCTCCTCTTTCATTTTCATCAAGAGGCTCTTCAGTTCCTCTTCACTTTCTGCCATAACGGTGGTGTCATCTGCATATCTGAGGTTATTGATATTTCTCCTGGCAATCTTGATTCCAGCTTGTGCTTACTCTAGCCCAGCATTTCACATGATGTACTCTGCATAAAAGCTAAATAAGCAGGGTGACAATATACATCCTCGACATACTCATTTCCAATTTGAAACCAGTCCATTGTTCCATCTCCAGTTCTAACTGTTGTTTCCTGACCTGCATACAGATTTCTCAGGAGACAGGTAAGGTGGCTGGTATTCCCATCTCTTCAAGAATTTTCCACAGTTTGTTGTGATCCACACAGTCAAAGGCTTTAGCATAGTCAATGAAACAGAAGTAGATGTTTTTCTGGAACTCTTTTGCTTTTTCTATGAAACAAGGGATGTTGGCAATTTGATCTCTGGTTCCTCTGCCTTTTCTAAATCCAGCTTGAACATCTGGAAGTTCTTGGTTCACGTACTGTTGAATCCTAGCGTGGAGAATTTTTAGCATTACTTTGGAGAATTTTGAGCGTTACTTTGCTAGTGTGTGAGATGAGTGCAATTGTGTAGTAGTTTGAACATTCTTTGGCATTGCCTTTCTTTGGGATTGGAATGAAAATTGACCTGTTCCGGTCCTGTGGCCACTGCTGTTTTCCAAGTTTGCTGGCATATTGAGTGCAGCACTTTCACAGCATCATCTTTTAGCATTTGAAATAGCTCAACTGGAATTCCATCACTTCCACTAGCTGTGTTTGTAATAATGCTTCCTAAGGCCCACTTGACTTTGCACTCTAGGATGTCTGGCTCTAGATGAGTGATCATACCATCGTGGTTATCTGATTCATTAAGATCTTTTCTGTATAGTTCTTCTGTGTATACTTGCCGCCTCTTTTAGTACCTTCTGCTTCTGTTAGATCCACATTGCTTCTGCCCTTTACCGTGCCTACCTTTGCATGAAACGTTCCCGTGGCGTCTTTAACTCTCTTGAAGAGATCTCTAGTCTTGCCATTCTGTTGTTTTCCTCTACTTCTTTGCACTGATCACTGAGGAAGGCTTTCTTGTTTCTCCTTGTTATTCTTTGGAACTTTGCATTCATATGGGTATATCTTTCCTTTTCCTTTTGCTTCTCTCCTTTTCTCAGCTATTTGTAAGGCCTCCTCAGACCACCATTTTACCTTTTTGCATTCCTTTTTCTTGGGGATGGTTTTGATTATCACCTACTGTACAATGCTATGAACCCCTGTCCATAGTTCTTCAGGCACCTGTCTATCAGATCTAATCCCTTGTATCTATTTGGCACTTCGACTGTATAGTCATAAGGGATTTTATTTAGGACATACCTGAATGGTCTAGTGGTTTTCCCTACTCTCTCTCAACTTAAGTCTCATTTTGCAATAAGGAGTTCATCATCAAAGTCACAGTCAGCTCCCAGTCTTGTTTTTGCTGACTGTATAGAGCTACTCTATCTTCGGCTGCAGAGAACATAATCAATCTGATTTCTCTATTGACCATCTGGTGATGTCCATGTATGGAGTCTTCTCTTGTGTTGTTGGAAAAGGGTGTTTGCTATGACCAGTGCGTTCTCTTGGCAAAACTCTGTTAGCCTTTGTATTGCTTCATTTTGTACTCCGAGGCCAAACTTGCCTATTACTCCAGATATCTCTTTGAATGTTTGAGTGTCTCCTGTGAAAGCAAGGGTCAGCAGTGGCCTACCATGGGGACAGGGGCTCTTGCTGCAGCAGACCTGGGATGCACGGTGTATGGCATAGGTCCTCTTGAAGGAGGTCACCATTAGCCCCACCTTAGAGCTACCGAGCATATAACCCACAAACTGGAGAACAATTAACCAAAGTTCTCACACTGTTATGAAAGTTCTAGGGCCCACAACAGATTTCCCAACCTGGTTTTCTGGCAAAGAGACTCAGAACCCCCAGGGAATCTCACTTTGAAGGCCAGAGGGATTTGATTATAGAACTTCCACAGGACGGCGCAACTTCCACAGTAATTGGGAAACTGACTCTTGTAGGGCACAAACAAAACCTTATGCACCCCAGGACGCAGGAGAAAGGAACAGTGACCCCCCCAAGAGACGGAGCCAGACTTTCCTGTGAATGTCCAGGAATCTCTGGTGGAGGCATGGGTTGACAGTGGCCTGCCATGGGGTCAGAGACACTGAATGCAACAGTCCTAGGGGCTGTGACATGCTTGCAAAAGTCCTTTTGCAGGAGGTCACCATTACTGCCATTACCACTGCCACAGTTTGGCCTCAGGTCAAACTACAGGGAGGGAAAACAGCCCTGCCCATCAACAGGGAATTGCATTAAAGATTTACTGAGCATTGCCCTGCCTATCAGAACAAGACCCAGATTCCCTAGTAACCAGTCCCTTCCATCAGGAAGCTTCCATAAGCCTCTTATCCTTATCCATCAGAGGGTAGATAGAATGGGAACCACCATCACAGAAAACTAACCAAACTGACCACTTGGATCACAGCCTTGTCTAACTCAATGAAACTACGAGTCATGCTGTTTAGGGTCACCTAATATGGATGGGTCATGGTCGAGAGTTCTGACAAAATGTGGTCCACTGGAGAAAGGAATAGCAAGCCACTTCAGTATTCTTGCCTTGAGAACCCCATGAACACTATGAAAAGGCAAAAAGATATGACACTGAAAAATGAACCCCCCAATATGCTACTAGAGATGAGTGGAGAAATAACTCCAAAAAGAAAGAAGAGTTGGAGCCGAATCCAAAACAATGCCCAGTTGTAGATGTGATTGGTGATGGAAGCAAAGTCTGATGCTATAAACAACAATATTGCATCAGTTCAGTTCAGTTCAGTTGCTCAGTCGTGTCCGACTCTTTGCAACCCCATGAATCACAGCACTCTAGGCCTCCCTGTCCATCACCAACTCCCAGAGTTCACCCAAACTCATGTCCACCGAGTCAGGGATGCCATCCAGCCATCTCATCCTCTGTCGTTCCCTTCTCCTCCTGCCCCCAATCTATCCCAGCATCAGGGTCTTTTCCAATGAGTCAACCCTTCGCACATGGTGGCCAAAGTATTGGAGTTTCAGCTTCAGCATCAGTCCTTCCAAAGAAATCCCAGGACTTATCTCCTTTAGGATGGACTGGTTGGAACTTCTTGCAGTCCAAGGGACTCTAGGAACCTGGAATGTTAGGTCCACAAATCAAGGTAAATTGGAAGTGGTCCAACAGGAGATGACAAGAGTGAACATTGACATTTTGGGAATCAGTGAACTAAACGGACAAATTTAATTCACATGACCATTATATCTACTACAGTGGGCAAGAATTCCTTAGAAGAAATGGAGTAGCCTTCATAGTCAACAAGAGTCCGAAATGCAGTACCTGGGTGCAATCTCAAAAATGACAGAATGATCTCTGTTCTGTTTCCAAGGAAACCATTCAATATCACAGTAATCCAAGTCTATGCCCCAACCACTAATGCTGAAGAAGCTGAACAGTTCTGTGAAGACCTTATAGAACTAACACACACACAAAAAAAGTTAGAAGGGTAAAAGCAAAATTAAATAAATATGCATGCTTACAACATCAAAAAGAATTATATACTATGACCAAATGGGATATATCCCAGGTAGGCAAGGCTGGTTCAACATTCCAAAATCAGTTGGTATAATTCATCACATTGATAGGCTAAAAATGAAAAATCACATGATCATATCAGCAAATTTTGACAAAATACACCCATCATGATTTTAAAAGCTCTCAGCAAGTTAGGAATATAGTGGAACATTCTCAACTTGATCTAAAAGATTTACAAAATACCTATCTCTAACATTATCCATAATGATGAAAAATTAGAAACTTTCCCACTAAGATCAGGAAAAGTCAGAACGTTCCCTCTCACCACTCCTTTTCAATATTGTACTAAAAGTCCTAGCTAATGCAATAAGACAAGATAAGAAAAGATACACAGATTAGAAAAGAAGAAATAAAATTATCTTTGTTCATAGATGACATGATCATCTATGTATTAATAGAAAATTCAGAAGAATCAACAATAAAAAATTCCTGGAACTAACAAAGGCTTATAGTCCTTCTATTCAGGATAGAATACAAGGTTAATTTATCAAAGTCAATTGCTTTCCTGTATATCTGCAATGAACAAGTAGAATTTGAAATTTAAAACAAAATACCATTTACATTACCACTCTAAAAAAAAAGGAGATACTTAGGTATAATGCTAGGAAAATAGGAATAATAACTATATTTGAAAAACTGTAAAACTCTGATAAATGAAATCAAAGCACTAAACAAATGAAGAGATAGTCTATATTCATGGATAAGGAGATTCAAGACGTCATTTCTTCCCAACTTGATCTATAGACTCAATGCAGCCTCAATCAAAATTCCAGCTATTTAGTGGTTATCAGCAAATTGATTCTAAAATCTGTATTAAAGATAAAAGACCCAGAAGAGCCAACCCAATATTGAAGAGAAACAAAGTTGGAGGATTGACATTGCTCGGCTTCAAGACTTCATAAAAAGCTACAGAAGTGAAACAGTATGCTATTGGTGAAAGAACAGACAAATAGAAGAATGGAACAGAATAGAGAGCCAAGAAATAGAACTCCATACATATAGTCAATTGATCTTTAACAAAAGAGCAGAGTAATACAGTGGGGCAAAGACAGTCTTTTCAACCATCTGTGCTGGAACAAATGGACATCCACATACAAAAAGATAAATCTAGACACAGACCTTATACCCTTCACAAAACTTAATTCCCAATGGATCACAAATCTAAATGTAAAATCCAAAACTATAAAACTTCTAGAAGATAGCATCTAGCTTTTCTAGAAGACCTTGAGTACGGTGATGACTTTTCAGATACAACATCAAAGGCATGGTCTATGAAATAATTAACAAGCTGGACTTTATTAAAATTAAAAACTTCTGCCCTGTGAAAGGAACCATCCTGAGAACAAGATGACAAACCACAGATGGGGAGAAAATATTTACAAAAGACACATCTCATAAAGGACTGTTCTTTAAAATGTACAGAAAACTTCTAAAACTCAAGAATAAGAAAACAAACAGCCCAATTTAAAAAATGAGTCAAACAGCTGAACAAACACTTCACCAAAGAAAATATACAGATGGCAAGTAGGCATAGAAAAAGATGCTCCACGTCTTATGTCATCAGGGAAAGGCAAATTAAAACAACAGCAAGATGCAGGTGCACACCTATTAAAATGGCCAAAAATCCAGAACACTGGCAATACCAAATGCTGGTGAGGATGTGGATCAACAAGAACTTTCTTTCACTCCTGATAGAAATGCACAATGGTACAGACATTTAGAAGGCAATTTTGCAGCTTCTTACAAAACCAAACATACTCTTAGTGTACAATCCAGTACATTCTTGGCATTTACCAAAAGGGGTTGAAAAGTTTTGCCTATACCAAAACCTACACACCGATATTTAGGGCAAACTTAGAAGTAACCAAAGTGCTTTTATTAGGTAAATAGGTATGTAAATTGTAATACATCTAGACAATGAAATATTACTCAGCACTAGAAAGAAATGAAGCTGGAGCTCCAATACTCTGGCCACCTGATGTGAAGAGCTGACTCATTAGGAAAGACCCTGATGCTGGGAAAGATTGAAGGCAGGAGGAGAAGGGGACAACAGAGGATAAGATGGTTGGATGGCATCACTGACTCAATGGACATGAGTTTGATCAAGCTCCAGGAGATGGGGAAGGCCAGGGAAGCCTGCCGTGCTGCAGTATATGAGGTTGTAAAAAGTCAAACACAACCGAGTGACTGGACAACAACGAGAAAGACATGAGCTATCAAACCATGAAGGTCACGGAGGACACTTAAACACATACTACTAAGTGAAAGGCGCCAATCTGAAATGACTGCATACTGTGACATTCCAACATTCTGGAAACAGGCAAAAGTATGGAGACAGCAAGAGAATCAATGGTGCCGGGAACTGAAGGTAGGGGAGCAGAGAGAAATTAACAGGCAGAGCGCAGAGGATGTGAAGGGCAGTGACGATCTCCGTACACTATGATGATGCATGTATGTCATTATGCATTTGTCCTAACCCATAGAAGGCACAAGCCCACGAGCGAAACATCATGCGGACGACAGATTTGGGGTGAGTATAAGTCGTGTCGGTTCATTCCTGGTAACAAATGTACCACTCTGTGGGAGGATGTTGATAAGGGGGAGGCTACACATGTATATCGGGTACATGGAAAATCTCTATAATCTCAATTTTGCTGGGAACCTAAAACAGCAAAAAAAAAAAAAATGTCTTAAAAAATTTTTTTAATTAAAAATTAAGTCTTACATAGATAAATAAGCAAGCATGTATATAGATGTGCATATATATAGATGCGTGCGTGTGTGTAAAATCCTTTTCTCACTTAACAGCAGTGGAAAAGATAAGAGTTGAAGTGGTCAATAGGCCACTGGACACCAGCGTTTTCTCCCCTGTCCCCAGGGGCTAACTCAGCCCATCACTGCCTTTGGCAGGACCATCTCAGGCCAGTTTTACTCAGCACATTCCATTCTGCAGTTGAAGCTCTTGTTGCAAAGCTGACCCTCTGTGCCTCTAAATCCTGAAATGCTATCCACTAATATGAATGACATTTCCTTGTCAAAGCACCTGCAATGAACACTTATTTTGTATCTACTCTTCCTTAGCTTATCTATAGCCAGACTGAATGTGCCTCCCTCAAATTTCAAGCCTTTTATTACCCAAGCTTAAATTTACATGGATAGTTAATAATATCATGACCAAGAACATATATAACATATATATATATCTTCCACATCTCTGCATCACAAATACATCCTACGCTAACCTTATTGTCATTATTTCCTGCTGTCAATCTCATATGGGAAAGGCGACATTGTTCTATTTAGTCATGGTGAGGTTTATTCTGCAAATTTTCGGCTTCTTAGGTGTTTCGTGAATGGTTACGCTTACCTCATGTGCGCTCCCAGGCATCTCCAGGGCTCTGCATTTAACTTCGTACTTCTAAAAGCATCTGAACAGAGATAATATTAATGTTATTGCAACAGACAGGCAGAGCCTCATTTCTCTCTGCTTTGACTGAAAATGCCTCTTCATAGTGAGAATATGCAGACACTGGCATTTGTGTGTGAGGTCTGAATGTGTATAGGTCCAGCTACTGGCAGCAGAAAGAAGTTAAGACACAACTGCCAGATGGTTTGTTTGATTTTTTTTAATTACCAGTCAAAAGTGACTGGTGATCCACAACCTTTAAACTTATTTTCCCATAGGCTCCTCTATTCTGAAGCTGGGAAAAACTGAATTGACTCTCAGTTCTGAGATGGAGTCGCTTGCAAGGGTGGATGACTCGAAGATCACTTAGCTCCCCAAATAGCTACTTAACTAGACATATTGGGTGTTTTAAATATTCAAATTTTTTGAAGACCTAATTTAGAATTCAGGGTAGGAAGGTAGAAAAAATGACTGGATTTGAAGTTAAATTCCAGTCTCTACTACTAACTGGTATCTTTAATCTATCCCTGAGTCTCAGTCTACTCCTCTGGATAATGGCCATAATAACATCTGCTCTGACTAGGTCACTGTCATGGAGTTGTTTAAATATCTGGAAATAAAAATGCGTGGGAATGAACTCTAAACTATCCAGCGTTTGGAATCCAACTTGTTGTAATACTAAAACAGAGGTTCCTGGAAAAGCAACAAGTTAAAGAGAACCTATCCATGGCTCCGGTAGAGTTTGCAGCCTGGGGTTTCTTAGATCACTCAAGTTGCGACTTTCATTTTGTTAATTTGTCTGATAGCTTCATTTTCCATTCTCATCCCCAAACAATTCAACCCTAAACAGAGTTGTCTTACAATAATTCATACTATTTGGGAAAAAAAAGATTGGAGCAATACAATGGTAAATTATTTTAGAAATTTTCACCATGTGCATTGGCAACAAGAATTGCAGTAGAAAATAAGTTATTGCCATCACATTTAAGTAACAGTGATGGTCATACTGAAACAATATTGGTTCTTCAGGGTTTTCACAAGGGTCTGAGTGGTCCTGGGCTGCCCACTGAGAATGCCCCCTTCCCACTAGCCTCCTATTTGCCGCTGGAACTGCCGACTCAAAGCTCTTTGAGGTCTTCTCTCTAGTTGACTTCTGGGTGATCAGCTCGTGCCCCATGCCCAGTAGATATGGGGTGAAAACTTGTTGCATGGATGAGTGAGGCAACACATCTTTTCTCCTTAAAAACCCACAAATTAAGGCACTGCTGGTGGGACCGAGAGAGGGAGTCAGATTCTGCATCTGATCATGGCTAAACCCAACACCCTCAAATGCCTGTGTATGGCTTTTTCTTGAGATATATTCTAATAATAAATGAAGTGGACTGTCTACTTTGCAGCAATCCTGTTCTCAACCTGAATTTCTCTAACACCTCTAAGTCACAGACTGGAACAGCAGCATTCAGAAACATTTTAGAAGCGGAGAGCTAGCAAGTACCTTACAGAGGTCTAAGGACTAGTATGCACGGCAGTAAAATATTTTTAGGTCTTTATTTCTAGGTTATTATTCCATCTCAAACAGAAGTAGTTCACATTTTAGCAGAAGACTGCTATAACCACAAAGTGAAACTACATGTCTATAATCTTTAACTGTGTTCATTACTAGGAAGTAACAGATGGAGAATTCCCTGGAGGAGGAAATGGCAACCCACTACAGTATTCTTGCCTGGGAAATCCCATGGACAGAGGAGCCTGGCCGACTCCAGTCAATGCGGTCACAAAGAGTCTGACACAACTGTACCACTGAGCTCCCACGCATTTAAAATCTCCATGATACTGGGTAGTCATGACATGAAACTATGAAATTATAACAGAGAATAAATTAGGCCCTGAGCACACTCAAATTTCAATTAGAAACATACAGTCAGTAAGAGACACTGTCCAGAACTATATTTCTTTATTTGGTCTTTCACTGTTCAAACTATGCAGCCTATTTCTGTGCTACAAAACCTGGGAATAATTAAGAAGAATGTGCAGTACTGAAGTCACAAGAATCAGAGTCTAAATATCTAGGTTCCATTCCAAAGTGGATGAGTTGCTAGTCACATGATCTGGGACAAGTCACTTCGGTCCCTTAGACTCAGCCCATTGGTCTTTACATTTGAATTTCCTGAGCTGTCGTGGGGATGAAAAATGGTGATGACAGAAAGTGTAAATCTATAAACTCGGAGGTCTCATTCTGCTAGGAGTGGGTGGAAATCAGGAACCGTTTTTTTTGGGGGGGTGTTATTTTGTTCTTTTTGATGGCAGAGCCCTTCACTGATACTTTTATTTTAATGACTATTATTGCAATAAGCATTTATGACCCCAAACTCTGAGATCTTTGGAATAAAATGACCCACCACAGTGGCAAAGCCTTCTCTTCAAGTGTCTGTTATTTTATCACTAAGCTTTCTTAGGCACTTGGCAAAAGTAACGTCAGGCGCACTTTAGTTCAGAGGACATGCTGTGACAGAAGCAATAACAAACCAAGTTTTAAAATCTGGATATGCAGTGATGGGTGGCCTCCCTGCTCGCATGTTCAGAGACGCTGAAAGCCCAGCCAACTTGGGAAGGGCCAGCTGCTTTCTGAGGTGACTGCTCCGCTGAGGTACCTCGAGCAACCACCATCTCATGTGAAATTCTTTTCATCTTCCCTCTGCGCTCCTGTGCAAACCAGGAGGATTTCTGAGAGGCACCAAGATTCTCAGTCATTGCAGCAAAGCTGCTTTCTGGCTTGAGCTCATGAGAGGAAGGGCAATTTTGTGTTAAACATACACACAGGATGGCAGGGAAGGATGAGAGCTGATAGCCCCAAATACATACGCAAATTCTCCCCTGGACACTTGCGTTTCACTATCTTGTACCAAGTTAATGGAAACCAAGGAACTACCTTTCCAGAATCGTCGCCCCCTTTAATCCTTAATAACCAAATAAAAATGGGCAGCCTGTATTCGGGAGCAGCTCCAGCAAGCAGATCTCCAGGAAACAAGGCTCCCTACAGACTTCCCCTTGATCTTAAAGCTTAACTTGAAACATTTATATGCACAGAGCACCTGGCCAGGAGATGTGAGGAGGCCTTTTTTTCACCTTGGCTCTATTTCTTTCTTTAATAATAAATTCTCAGGTTTTTTTTTTTCTTCTTCCTGGAAACTGATTTCATTCGAAATAATGTTTTTTGTTCTTTCTTAATAGTTTGAGAAAAGCAAAACCAACTTGAACCCCACCCCTCATTAACACCAACAGGTTCTCTGCCTGCCCAACAATATCATCTCTGCTTTAGCGAAGATGAAGCAGAAGTCAGAGTGGGTTAATTCCAATCAGGCTGAGAACTTCTTCTGCTTGAATTCAAAGGGCTCAGGTTAGCCTATTATGCAGCTGAATATCACCTGGTTGAACAAATCTTTCTCTCAGACACATCTTGCTGGGTAAAGAACAAATGAACTCTGATTTCGATAAACTATTCTGACTGCACCAGCTTTAACAAACAGGTTTCTCTGAATTACGGTCAGATGTTTAACAGAGGATGTAAGCTGGGACTGGACTAAAGTGGGAAGGCTCTCTAGGTCACACCCTTAACAAGAATATAATGCACTTGATGGTGAAAACGTGCCACGGACTCTGCTCTGTGGTCTTTCTCCCCAGTTAGGTCACATCCACGACAGAAACCCTTCAGTTCTTCAGAAGTAATGTATTTTTAATTTTTTTTTAATTTAAAATTTGTCATTTTTTTATTGGAGTATAATTGCTTTATAACATTGGGCTACTTTCTGCTGTACAACAAGGTACATCAGCTATTAATATATGTACATTGTTGGTGTTTACTCGTTCAATTGTGTCTGATTTCTTTGCAACCCCATGGACTGCAGCCTGCCAGGCTCCTCTGACAATGGAATTTCCCAGGCAAGAATACTGGAGTGGGTTGCCATTCCCTCCTCCGGGGGATCTTCCCGACCCAGGGATTAAAGCTGCATCTCCTGCAAATCTTCTGCCTTGCAGACAGATTCTTTACCACGAGTCACACATACATCCAAATGTGTTTTTTAAAAGGGGCATCAGTTCATAAGTACTCTCTCCTCTCTTTCTTCTTTCTTTCTCTCAATCCTCATTCCACAAAGTATATTTCAGGAGACTAACCAAGGCACATGATACAAAAGTATACAGTAAATAGTTGAAATTAAAGCCAAGGGAAAAATAGGTCTTTTTAAAAGGCCAAAGGAAATACTCCAAAATATGTAAATACAAACCATTCACTCCAGTATGGTTGCTGGAAGGTGAAAGGTACACATCTGACTCTGGATGCTGCAACCCTGGCCCAAAGCCCACCATCGCCCCCATCTAATCTCATTCTCCACGGAGAGAGGTGCCTTTAAAAAGCAAATCAGATCAGGTCTTAGTCCTGCTGACAGCACATTGATGACTTCCCACTGTATTCAGGATAATGTCAGGATTCCTCTGTGTAGCTCACAAGGCTTCATGACCCAGTTCCTCACTGCTCTCAACCTCATCCCTCTGGCCTCATGGCACCTTGGTCAACAGTCCAGGTATGTCCTTCCCTGCAAAGCTTTGCCAGCGAGGCTTTTCTTGAGTCTCTACTGGGTGAACTTACACCCAATCTTCCTCCGGTTCTGGGTTCATCCCCAGTTCTGATGCTCCTGAAACCTGCTCTCACCTAACACCCCTCATCTTGGCATCTGTTACATTTTACCATTTACTTAATCTCCTAATTCTGCTGTCTGATATCACACTCTTTGAGAATAGGAACGAGGTATAAGTCACTCTGTATTTTATTCCCAGAACCTAGCAGAGTGCCTGATGTTTATGGCTTAACTATATGTTATTGTTCACTGCATGAATAAAAACAATACTCACTGCCATTTATTAAGCATTTACCATGGGTCACAGGTTTCCCTGATGGCTCAGTGAGTGAAGAATCTGCCTGCAATGCAAGAGATACAAGAGACAGGAGTTCGATTCCTGGGTCAGGAAGATCCCCTAGAGAAGGAAATGGCAACCCACTCCAGTATTCTTGCCTGAAAAATCTCATGGACAGAGGAACCTGATGAGCTATAGTCCAAATGATCAAGAAGAGTCAGACATGACTGAGCAACTAAGCGTGCACTCCTGCGTGCGCGCGCGCGCACACACACACACACACACAGTGCATGTGCACACACACACAGTGCACACACACACATAGTGCACATGCACACACACACACACAAGCCACAAAGATGCCCATTGTTTTACCTTTGTTATCATTGTGAAAAAGTCTGTTCTTCACAGTGGAGCCACAGAGAGATTATGAGAATCTTCATTTTACAGGTGAGGAAACCGAGGCTTCCGGTAGTTGAGTGTGGATGCTAAGCCCCGAAACAGGATCTTTTTGGTTCTCAGTTCTGAGATCTAATCACCATCCTCTACTGTCTTTCTAGTGACAAATGATGCTTCCTAATGGCCTGATTGAAAAAGAAAATCCGTTTATGAGACTCATAGCCTCTGAAAAACACACACCCTAATTGTTGGAGAGAAACAGCTTTTCCTGGGTTCTAAAACTTTAAAAAATGTCTTCCCCTAAGTCATGTCATTCCCCTAAGTGAAAAAGTTGGCTTAGAACGCAACATTCAGAAAACTAAGATCATGGCATCCGGTCCCATTACTTCATGGCAAATAGATGGGGAAACAATGGAAACAGTGACAGATTTTATTTTGGGGGGCTCCAAAATCACTGCAGATGGTGATTGCAGCCATGAAATTAAAAGATGCTTGCTCCTTGGAAGAAAAGCTATGACCAACCTAGACAGCATATTCAAAAGCAGAGACATTACTTTGCCAACAAAGGTCCATCTAGTCAGAGCTATGGTTTTTCCAGTAGCTATGTATGGATGTGAGAGTTGGACTATAAAGAAAGCTGAGTGCTGAAGAATTGATGCTTTTGAACTGTGGTGTTGGAGAAGACTCTTGAGAGTCCCCTGGACTGCAAGGAGATCCAACCAATCCATTCTAAAGGAAATCAGTCCTGAATATTCATTGGAAGCACTGATGTTGAAGCTGAAACTCCAATACTTTGTCCAACTGATGTGAAGAACTGATTCATTTGAAAAGACCCTGATGCTGAGAAAGACTGAAGGTGGGAGGAGAAGGGGATTGACAGAGGATGAGATGGTTGGATGGCATCACCGATTCAATGGACATGAGTTTTAGTAAACTCCTGGAGTTGGTGATGGACAGAGAGGCCTGGCGTGCTGCAGTCCTTGGGGTCGCAAAGAATTGGGCATGGCTGAGCGACTGATCTGATTGAACTGAAGTCATATCAAGACATTCCCCAGTGCTCGATTTTTGTGGATGCGAACCTGGGAATCCCTGAAGTGAGTAGATAGCAGGATTCATAGAGCCTCTTCCTAGACACAGTATAACCCAAGCCAGTGGCGCCACACAAAGAAAGCAGAATTCACCAAAGTCCATTCTCCACCAGATGAAATACACAGTTCTCTGGTGATCCAGCTTAAACCGAGGTGTTACTTAACTCACTGAGATCAAACCCAGCAAGTTTCCACACTGCCACTTCAAGATCATTTTCCCCTTGAGAAGAGTGAGGAAGAGGAGAATTGGTGGGAAAGAAACTCAAGGACTCGTGACCCATCTGGTCTAGAAGGGCAACGAATGAGCTGGCAGAGTGACGGGAGCTGCATTGTCCAGCAAGGTCTCACTGAGGGATCTCTGACCACACAACATTAACTGGGCGCAGCTTCCTCCTCTGTAATCTGGAGGTCCCAGAGTCCCAGGGATCCTTGCTGCTCTAACAATCGCTGGTTGTCAACGTCTGTTCTCCTTGGGTGCCACCTCCTGTGGTTTTGTTTGGAAGTTAACACCCTAGATCCCTAGGTGAGAAAAATCCCCTGGAGAAGGGAATGGCTACCCTCTCCAATATTCTTGCCTGGAGAACCCCTTGGACAGAAGAGCCTGGCAGGCGATACCCCACGGGCTCACAAAGAGTTGGACACGACTGAGCGACTGACACTATCACTACTATAACACCCTCCCTATATATATATATATAAATGATACAAATCACCTTATTTACAAAACAGAAATACGCTCACAGAGATAGAAAACATACTCATGATTACCAGGGACTGCAGGGGCTGGGGAGGGGGAGATAAATTAGGAGTTTGGGACTAACAGATACACACTGTGCTGTGCTTAGTTGCTATGCTGCTGCTGCTGCTGCTAAGTCGCTTCAGTTGTGTCTGACTCTGTGTGACCCCATAGACAGCAGCCCACTAGGCTCCTCTGTCCCTGGGATTCTCTAGGCAAGAATACTGGAGAGGGTTGCCATTTCCTTCTCCGCTTAGTTGCTCAGTTCATTTCAGTTCAGTTGCTCAGTCGTGTCCGACTCTTTGTGACCCCATGAATCTCGGCACACCAGGCCTCCCTGTCTATCACCAACTCCCGGAGTTTACTCAGACTCACGTCCATCGAATCAGTGATGCCATCCAGTCATCTCATCCTCTGTCGTCTTCTTCTCCTCCTGCCCCTAATCCCTCCCAGCATCAGAGTCTTTTCCAATGAGTCAACTCTTCGCATGAGGTGGCCAAAGTACTGGAATTTCCTTCCAAAGAAATCCCAGGGCTGATCTCCTTCAGAATGGACTGGTTGGATCTCCTTGCAGTCCAAGGGACTCTCAAGAGTCTTCTCCAACACCACAGTTCAAAAGCATCAATACTTCGGCGCTCAGCCTTCTTCACAGTCCATCTCTCACATCCATACATGACCACTGAAAAACCATAGCCTTGACTAGATGGAAATTTGTTGGCAAAGTAATGTCTCTGCTTTTTAATATGCTATCTAGGTTGGTCATAACTTTCTTGCTCAGTTGTGTCCAATTCATTGTGAGCCCATGGACTGTTGCCCTCCAGGCTTTATTGTCCATGGGGATTCTCTAGGCAAGAATATTGGAGTGGGATGCCATGCCTTCCTCCAGGGGATCTTCCCAATCCAAGGATCGAACCCAGGTCTTCCGCATTGCACCAGATTCTTTACCGTCTGAGCCACCAGGGAAGCCCAACACACTACTACATATTAAATAGATAATCAACAAGGTCCTACTGTATAGCACAGGGAACTATATTCAATACCTTGTAATAACCTATAATGGAAAAGAATCTGAAAGAGAATGTGTGTGTGTATAACTGAGTTATTTTGCTGTACACTTGAAATTAACACGACATTGTAAAGTAACTGTACTTCAAATAAAAATAAAGACGTTAACATTCTGCTCCCCATGTGAAAGTTGCGATTTTGTAAGGGTCTCGATCATTAAAACTGAGAAAGAATTAGCTCAGAAATTCTGGCTGCTGGCCACCCCCTCTTACTACCTGCTGCCTAGCTCTTGGCCACAGAAAATACCATGCGCGTGCGTGCACGCACACACACGCACGCGAGCCTTCTTTTATGACAGGTGGTACCATCCATTTCACAACCCAGTTTGCACGTTTGCTTTCTGAGTCAGCTTGAAGAGTTTTCCCTGAACCCACTGTACTTTTTACCAGTTAGTGTTGGTCGCAATCTGTGCTTCCCGATCTTGAAGCATTTCCCCTCAAAAAAACCGACTAGCTATTTTATTCCATCTCGTTTACTGCTCAGTGGAGGGAAATCTTCGCCCTTGTGAATACAGAAGTCTGTCTGAAGGAGAACAGATGTTTAATTTCATCACAATATTGCTGTATCTCCACAGAATCAGTTCCACAGTCTTTTCCTTTGAAAGCTCTGCACTTAAGCATCTGCTTTTAAAAATAAACACCTCTTGTCTTGCACATATTTGTAGTTATGTCTCAATCTTTAAATCACTCTGACAAAATGACTCTGAAGTAGGTAAATAATTCAGTCTTTATTAGACTTTATAAGACTGGAGCTGAGCGGGAAATTGGGATGGACATATATACACTATTGGCACTATGTGTAAAATAGATAACTAATGAGAATCTACTGTATAGCTCAGGGAACTCTGCTCAGTCCTCTGTGGTGACCTAGATGGGAAGGAAATTTAAAAAAAAGAGGGCATATATGTAAAACTGTAGTTGATTCACTTTGAACAATATTGACTTCCTTTTGCCGTGAAGACATGAAAAAGAAAATATTACATGCAAAAACCTGAAAATTCTAGGATAAAATAGTAATGCTGTCTACTTAATGCTAGGTGATGACATAAATGAGAAGAAATTCCCAAAAGAATGGACATATGCGTATGTATACCTAATTTATTTTGCTGCACCGCAGGAAATGACACAACATTATAAAGCAAACACACTTCAATAAAAATTAATTTAAAAACAAAAGAAAAAGAGGCTGGGATCTTTAGACTATTTAACCCACTTGTTTGCTTTTAAGGGATTCTATAAGTAAGTAAGTCTGATTTTATCAACTGGGAGGGAATAAAGCTGCTTCCTAATAAGATGTGCAATTTTAGTCAACCATGAAATTTAGAATTTTACAATAGTAGGGTTTACACTAATTTCTGTGTTTGTTTTTCAGTATATTATCCCGAGTTTCTTTTAATTCAACATTTCCCAGTGGCTTAACATCATCTTATTCTCAGGTCATGGCTCCACAAATAAGGGAAATGGGGAAAGTTCCAAACAATTCATAAGATAATCCGAACTAGCCGAGAAAGAAGACCAAACTTCAGAAGCAAAATGGCAAACACACAAAACCAAAGGATTTGGAGTTTTGTCTTGACAAAGAAAAGGGATGTGTTTTTCTAATAAGAAAAAAGGTAATCATTGTAATTTTGTGAAGGGAAACTTAGGTTAGACTTCTAAAGAAAGTGATCTTACATGTCCTGAGAGATAGAATGTGTACAGTCTATGGTGAGATTTAAGACTGGAGCTGCGTGGAAAATTGGGATGGACATATATGCACTATTGATGCTATGTGTAAAATAGATAACTGATGAGAATCTACTGTATAGCTCTGGGAACTCTGCTCAGTACTCTGTAGTGACCTAAACGGGAAGGAAATTTTAAAAAAAGAGGGCATATACGGAAACATATAGCTGATTCACTTTACTGTACAGCAGAAACTAATACAGCATTGTAAAGTAAGTATACTCCAATAAAAATTAATTTAAAATAAACAAACGCTGGAGTAGATGCTCATCTCAGAGGAGGGAGGAGGCAGACACTCCAAGAAAAACGGATTTGCAGCTTCAAGAAAAAGCCTGGAATGCAGTTAATGATTTCTGAAGATGAACTCCTGCCAGCCTTAAGAACTGGCGATTTGCCTACCATTTAGTAAATAACCTTTACTGGTGGGCGGGGGGCGGTTAGTGTTTTAAAATAAATAAGCACATCTCCTGTGGTTCCTGCCCATCAGCATGTACAGACTTGGAGAATCTTCGGTGCTGTATTAATGCCACATGCTCTCTTAAATGGCACAGCCTGGGTTCCCTTAAAAGCAAGTAAGCGAGGGTTCCATTTCTATTTTAGCAACCAGGTTTAAAAACAAACAAAAATTGCCCAAGCTCATCTCAAACTTTTCGATAGCTTGTCAAAATAAGAGACAGTAGGAGCGTACAACATAACAACATTCGAACACCATAGTCCTTTCAAGAAAACTCTTCAGCATCCCCTGCATTGTTCAATAACACTGCTCATTAAACAAGTTGTTGTTAACACTGTCAACCCAATCTTCGGGGTACCACAATTTCTTTTTGATGAGAGAAGCTAATCAGGGGGACAGCTCTGTAGACAGGTAAACATTTGGAAACCAGGACAGGGTTTTCAGGTGTTTACAATCTGGAATCTTCTAAATTTAGAGCTCCTCCCCACCTCCACCTCCAACACACTTTTGGGGGGGCTTAAAATATTTTTGAAATTTATTTTAATTTTTTAGTTTGCACAGGCACAAGATGCCATGAAACACACCTCAAGTGCCTTTAAAAAATTAACACAGGGTTGGTTAGCAGTGTCAGTGGTTCCCGCTAATCAAAATCACTGCCAATTTGGGGAAGAGGTACAGCTTTCTCACTAGAAAGCACGGCTTCATTTTCCTGTTTTGATCTGATGCTGAATGTTTTCCTGCAGATAATTCTCTTGCATTTTTTAAAACAAGAGGAATAGGGGATACAATTCTCAGAAAATAAATGTTTATTTGGACACACACATTCCCGTGCCGCCCTAGACAGATGTGCAGAACGCCAGGTCCCTCTGCTGGCCTTGTTCAGTGGGAACATCTCCCATCAGCTTGCCTTCAGAGATGCTGCCTCTGAACCAAAACTTCCCGAATAGAATAGAATGTTCTGTTTACTCTGTTCCTACCGCCAAGGACCAGCAGTGGGATGCAGGGAAGGGAGCAGGGGGACACCATTTATGACAAGAAGAAAGAGCAGCTTCCCGAGCGAGGATTCCTCTGACTTTCGTCTGACTCTGAAGCCAATGCACCGTGCAATTCCTGCCCCATCTTCTGATGGACTTTTTGCAATGCCTTTTAAAAATTAGAAATATCTTTCATGAACTAGAAAACTTATAGGAATTTTGTCCTTAAATTCAAGGATTTCAAGTGTTTTTTTTTAATTGTAGTAAAAGTCACATAACATAAAGCCTACTATTTTAACCATATTTAGCCATACAGTTCAGGGGTGCTGAGTACAATCACACTCACCGTCATCCATTCCCAGATTTTTCACCTTCGTAAACTGTAACTCTGTCCCCATTAAATACTAACTCCAAAGAACCAAAGAAACAAACAGAAAAGAAGACACAGGAATTTAACAAAGCAGTAAGTTTCCCCAAATCTTGCCTGATAGCAACAAAAAGTCATATAAGTACAGTCTGGTGAGCAGCTGATTTGATTCTTTTAAACTGGAGAAATCATGGTATGTCATTCTGGTGTTCTGCTATGAAAATAAAATTGTTCTGTAATGTTTAAGAAGAATCTGTAATTTCATTTTAAATACATTCAAGAAAGCACTGTTCTCTTTAAATTGTCACTATGAGGAACTTTATTTAAAACCATGAGTTAACACCAGAAAGGGTGGTGTTTATTTTCTGACACTCATCACCATGATAATGTTTAATTTCAGAAAAGATCATATTAGGTACAGAAAAAAACTCATGATGTTTGTGGATTCAAATGGGTCAAGGCAAATAATATTTGAAAGGTGATGAGTTGGTCTAAATCTATCACATTAAACCAAACACTAAATAAGGACCTAGAGAAATGATAGAGAGAAAGAGAGAGAGGGAATCACAGAGAAAGAGAGACAGACAGATAGAGAAGGCGAGGAGAGGGAAAATAAATAATGACAAAGAAAACCCGCACTTCACATAGCTGATGGGCTCCTCAAATTTTTCAGATACTTTCAGATAATTAATGATGTTTAAGGATATACACCCTAATATTTAATAGATAACAGAGGGGCATCATTCTAGAATATCTGAAATCACTTCTGTAGAAAGTCAACACTTCCCAGTTTGAGAATGTTCCATCATAAAAAACACACAGGAGAGAGGGCATTTTTCCAAAGCTACCATTTCATCACATCAACACCGGGCCATACTCAGGTCTGATAACCTTTGTTTTAGATACATCAGGTGAATAAATATTTCAATTACTAGAGCTCTACTATTTTTACAGATTCAGCTTTTTTGCAATTGAGATGTTTGAGTATTTTTCAGTTAGTACACTTTGTCTTTTTAAAAAAGTGCATATGGCAATTTTAAATTAAATTAAAATTCATTTTGTTTTGAGAATTACATGAAAAATTAAGGACACTGGGTCCACTTTCAAACTTACTGATAATTGGGAGCATGTGAAAGTGCTTTAAAAAATCCAGACACCCAGGCCTCGCTGCAGACCTACTGAATGAGGATCTCTGAGGGAAGGTCACTGGAAGCTTTCATTTATTTATTTAATATTATGCCTCTGCATTTGGAAACCAGTGCCTCCCGGATTGTTGCATAATCGAGATGTTAGATTGTTTTATTCAAAAAATCATCCAACGTCTGGCTAGTTCCTTGCAGCCATAAAAACCAGAGGAATAGAAACCACTCTAGGATCTATAAGCATCAAGCACAAATTGCCTGTTTTCAAAGCAGGCATAAAAACAGAATGTTGTTTAGTACACTTTCTAGGTATGTAAATTGCGAAATCATAATTTAATATGCTCTACCTTCTTCCTAGGATACAGAGGGATTAAATTACTAGTCTTTGCTTTTTAATTTTTTAAATTTGGTTGTTGGGAAAAGAAATCCATCCTGTTAATTGTATCAGAGTTGTGACACGAAAGAACGATGTTGCCATCTAGTGGTCAAGTGGAGACATTAAAGAATCAGAATGTCTTGTGAAATGACAAGTTGAAGGAAATGAACCCTAAGGGAGGAAGGTAAACAAATTTCAATAAAGATTTCTATTACTGAAATATTTTTTCTAAACTAGGGATTACTACCCTCAGGCCCTCTGGGCCCTGGTGTCAGCCTCTAGAATCACAGGTTCTAGAATCACAAGACAGCCGAATTGTGTTTCCTTTGGCTTTTTAAAAAATGACAGTGTAAATTTGCTCATATGCATGTAGCTTCAAAGGTGAATTTGCCTTCCCTCATAGCTCAGTTGGGAAAGAATCTGTCTACAGTGCAGGAGGTCTGGATTCAATTCCTAGCTTGGGAAGATTCCTGGAGAAGGAAATGGCAATCCACTCCAGGATTCTTGTTTGGAGAATCCCATGGACACAGGAGTCTGACAGGCTCCATGGGGTCGCAAGAGTCGGACACGACTTAGTGACTAAACCACCACCTAAGGTGAATTTTAATAGCAGGGGTCTTTCAGGCCATCAGTGGCACCGTACTTCACGACAGTGGCAGGCCCGTTGGTTTATCCAATCACTCAGGCTGTCTGAACACATAAAGCCTTTCAAAGGCAGGTGCTACAGCAGTTCCCCACCTCTGACTTCTCAGGGGCGGTACTCTCTCCTTGAGGCATTCCTCTAGGAACAGCCCATGTTCCCAGCACTCCATTGTATGATGGAGCTGGCCTCCCAAATCACTGGATGAGGGCGGCTTTTGCTTCCACCTTGTGCATGTACACTCCTCCCTGGGAGTTAACACACACAGAATCATAGAGGAAGGAAACGCACCCATCAAAGAAAAGGCATATTATTCAGCAATTTTAGTTATCTTAATTTTAAATATTTGGTTTGGTCTAAGTGATCTCTTAAATTGAGTGTTACTCTTATTTATTTTTTAATTTCTGAAGGTTTCAAGACTACTTTGGGGGCAGCCATCATGTGTATCTTTCAAAGGTAAAGGCTGTAGTACAGCTGTGGACGGACCTAGAGCCTGCCATACAGAGTGAGGGTAGCCAGAAAGAGAAAAACAAACGTGGTATATTAACGCACACATGTAAACCTAGAAAAATGGTCCAGATGAACCTATTTGCAGGGCAGGAACACAGCCACAGACCTAGAGGGCAGGCATGTGGGCATGGGGAGGGAAAAGGAGGGTGGGATGAATGGGGAGATTGGGCTGCGTCCAGCACAGGAAGCCCAGCCTGGTGCTCTGTGATGCCCTGAGGGGTGGGATAGGGAGTGGAAGGGAGGTCCAAGAGGGAGGGGATCTGTATACACGTAGCTGATTCACTTCATTGCACAGCAGAAGCTAACACAACCCTGTATAGCAATTACGCTCCAATTTTTTAAAAGAGGTGAAGGATATAATGCTGTCTTTCAAAGAACACTGAAATAACCTGCTTTATGCGTGAAGTAGGGTCCCCCGGCGAAGGCTAGAAAGGATTGTCCTGCAGCAAAATTCATAAATACACTTCTTAGAGGGAGACGCTGGTCATGTCTGGGACTTAACTGTTCCTTGTTCTGTTCATTTAACACTTCCATCTTGGGACACACTTTCATCTTTACCCGAATAAAAGGCCTTCTTACTTAAGATTTCCTTCTCCTTTTAACTGATTTAGGACCTCTGTATTTGTTATCCAGTCTGGTGAGAATGAAAAGGTGCCCCACCCAACAGGGATGGGACTCTGCGCACCCTGTACCAATATGTGTGCACGCCGGAAGTCCTGACAGAGAGAATGTAGGTAAGGATAACCCAGAGAAAGACACCAGCTTATGAGCAGTCTTCTGGACTGTATCCAAAATTACTGGCTAGTGAGGCCTTAGATATGGAATTGTTTGAATAATTACATGAAAGGGGGAGAGGGAGGCTTAATCCTCATAAGTACCTAAAAGGTGCGTGCATGCTTAGGTGTTCAGTCGAGTTTGACTCTTTGCGACCTTAAGGACTATAGCTCACCAGGCTCCTCTTCCATGGGACTTTTTAGGTAAGAATACTGCAGTGGGTTGCCATTTTTCTCCTCCAGGGATCTTCCCCACTCAGGGATCAAACCTGAGTCTCCTGTGTCTTCTGTATTGTAGGCAGATTCTTTACCTGCTGAGCCACTGGAGAAGCCCGCCTAAAAGGCATGGACTTTCATCACCCCCATTTTACAGATGCTGAAGTTAAGGTAGAACAGGGGTAAAGGATTTGCCCAAGGATACAACCAGCAAGTGTAGGAATGGAATTCGATTCCACACAATATGTCTCCAGAATCTTCTACCTGCTGTACAAAACTGCCTTACTATGTGGAACTTCAGCCTTTCTCAAGAATTAGAATTCAATAAAGCACAAGTGAAACCATATGGCACACAACATGTTTTCCTAGATTAATTTAAAGGCTTTGGGGGAGTCCTCTGGCTCCTCATCAGGAATGCCAATGCTCACTCCACAGCGCTGTACTGGATAGATTGGGAAAGAGATTAGGTTGTACCTGGACCAGGACTCAGATGATATATGAGATTAAAAATCACTCTATTCCAAATATTTTGATGCTGAATTTTAAATTATTATACTTCCTTCTAATCACTCTCAAAATTTTGACAATAGAGCAGAAGGCAAAACACAGGTGTTGGGGGGCTTTTGGTAGTTTGTCTATCAAATGTCCAAACACACACATGCTTATTCTAGAAATGCTTGTTGAACACTTAGTATGTGCAAGGCACTTGTTTGATGGTGTTGGGGATGTGAAGATAAACGATAAGTCACTGCAATCAAGATGCCTACAGCTAGTAGGGGAGATAAAAAAAAGATGCAAAAATAACTTGTGACAGTACAATGAGGCAAGAAATTCTTCCTAAATGAGAAGCACAGAGTTATGGGGGCTTGTGAATCCTGTAATTCTCTGCAGACCAGAACTAGTCTATAGGTTGACCACAATGCATAAACAGCATTTTTGGAACACATAGTTCACTGATTCTCAAAAAGTTCACTAGATCTTAGTTTAAGATTCACCAAGCAACTGCAGAAGGCTAGAGAGGCATGAAGAATGCAACCAGAGAATGGAATTTTGTGGAGGAGGTAGAACCAAGAAGAAGCATCCCAAAAGAGCAATTAACATATGCTCATTAGCTCTGCCATTAAGCCACGGCTGTGACATCCTTCCAGAAATAGGCGGGGTTTACCTCATTCACAGAAGATGGTCCAAGTCTCTCCTACTTCATTATGATGTACAGTATCTTGGAAAATGTTTCTAGGGTGCCCCTTAGTTTTTTGGCCACTCATGAAGAAATCATGGCACATTACCCCTCTCTGGAGCTGTTATTAAAGACTGCTAGCCTCAGCACTATTCACCATAGCCAAGACATGGAAGCCACCTAAATGTCCATTGACAGATGAGTGTGATAAATATATACAGCAGAGTACTACTCAGCCATAAAAGAGGACAAAATAATGCCATTTGTAGCAACTTGGATGCAACTAGAGATGAGCACGCTCAATGAAGTAAGCGAGAAAGAAAAAGACAAATATGGTGTGATAGCACTTATATGTAGACTCTAACTGACGGCACAGGTAAACCTAACTCTGAAACAGAAACAGACACAGAGAACAGACTTGTGGTTGCTGAGGGGAGGGGTCTGGAAGAGGGATGGAGTGGGAAATCTGGGCTAGTGGAATGGACGAACAAGGGCCTACTGTTAGCACAGAGAATTACATTCAGTATCCTTTGATAAACCATAATGGAAAAGAACATTTAAAAAGAATGTATATATACATACACCTGATCAATTTGCTATATACCTGAAACTAACACATTGTAAATCAATGATAGTTTAATATAAAATAAAAATTTTCTGAAAAGTAAGGCAAAATGCCTTCTGCGTTGCCAAAATCCAGACAATCTTCTTTACAGTTTATAACCCTTGTTTGTAAATGAGAAGCCTGGAGCAATTCAAGTAAAATCCTTTGTATCTAAGACAACAGCATGAATTCATTGCTTATGAAAACACTGTTCTTCCCTGCTTCCCTCTTCCTGTACTATACCCTCCACCTCCAGCAGCACACACACATCTACTGTCATTTTAGAGAAATATAAATCCTAGTTGATGTGGAAAAGGAAATGAAAAACAGCTGGCAGTTTTAAAAGGGATTTTCTTATTATAAAACTTCTGGGTACTTATTATAGGAAAACTTGAAAGTGAAGAAAATTATAAGGAAAATAATTAAAATTGTTTGTAATTTCACATCATAGAGGTCAATTCGTATAAACATTTCATTAGATTTCCTTCCAACTTTTATGTTGCCATTCATTTTTGTCTATGCACTTATGCAGTAAAATAAACATTAATCTATTTCTACATTATTACATAAGTTGGACCACGTGGTCTATTCAAAGTGTGGAGGGAGTTTTGCCATTTTAAAAAATTTAGTTTATTCAACTACTGTTGATCTTTTTAAAACTCTGTTTTACAATGAATTTTTTCTAGCCATTACATTTTATTCAAACCTACAATTCTCCCCATGTATACATATCTTCAAGAAATATGTATTTTTGGTGGCATTTAAAGAGCCATGTTAGTCCATTGTATATTCTTGCCTCCTTTGTCAAAGATAAGGTGTCCATAGGTGTGTGGATTTATCTTTGGGCTTTCTATTTTGTTACATTGATCTATATTTCTGTCTTTGTGCCAGTACCATACTGTCTTGATGACTGAGGCTTTGTAGTAGAGCCTGAAGTCAGGCAAGTTGATTCCTCCAGTTCCATTCTTCTTTCTCAAGATTGCTTTGGCTATTCGAGGTTTTTTGTATTTCCATACAAATCTTGAAATTATTTGTTCTAGTTCTGTGAAAAATACCGCTGGTAGCTTGATAGGGATTGCATTGAATCTGTAGATTGCTTTGGGTAGTATACTCATTTTCACTATATTGATTCTTCCAATCCATGCACATGGTATATTTCTCCATCTATTAGTGTCCTCTATGATTTCTTTCATCAGTGTTTTATATTTCTATATATAGGTCTTTAGTTTCTTTAGGTAGATATATTCCTAAGTATTTTATTCTTTTCGTTGCAATGGTGAATGGAATTGTTTCCTTAATTTCTTTTCTAATTTCTCATTATTAGTGTATAGGAATGCAAGGGATTTCTGTGTGTTGATTTTATATCCTGCAACTTTACTATATTCATTGATTAGCTCTAGTAATTTTCTGCTGGAGTCTTTTGGTCAACCACTTGTAAAAGAATGAAACTAGATCACTTTCTAACACCACACACAAAAATAAACTCAAAATGGATTAAAGATCTAAATGTAAGACCAGAAACTATAAAACTCTTAAAGAAGAACATAGGCAAAACACTCTCCGATATACATCACAGCAGGATCCTCTATGATCCACCTCCCAGAATACTGGCAATAAAAGCAAAAATAAACAAATGGGACCTAATTAAAATTAAAAGCTTCTGCACAACAAAGGAAACTATAAGCAAGGTGAAAAGACAGCCTTCTGAATGGGAGAAAATAATAGCAAATGAAGCAACTGACAAACAACTAATCTCAAAAATATACAAGCAACTCCTGCAGCTCAATTCCAGAAAAATAAACAACCCAATCAAAAAATGGGCCAAAGAACTAAATAGACATTTCTCCAAAGAAGACATACAGATGGCTAACAAACACATGAAAAGATGCTCAACACCACTCATTATCAAAGAAATGCAAATCAAAACAACAGTGAGGTACCATTTCACACCAGTCAGAATGGCTGCTATCCAAAAGTCTACAAGCAATAAATGCTGGAGAGGGTGTGGAGAAAAGGGAACCCTCCTACACTGTTGGTGGGAATGCAAACTAGTACAGCCACTATGGAGAACAGTGTGGAGATTTCTTTAAAAACCGGAAATAGAACTGCCTTATGACCCAGCAATCCCACTGCTGGGCATACACACCGAGGAAACCAGAATTGAAAGAGACACATGTACCCCAATGTTCACTGCAGCACTGTTTATAATAGCCAGGACATGGAAACAACCTAGATGTCCATCAGCCAATGAATGGATAAGAAAGCTGGGGTACATATACACAATGGAGTATTACTCAGCCATTAAAAAGAATACATTTGAATCAGTTCTAATGAGATGGATGAAACTGGAGCCGATTATACAAGTGAAGTAAGCCAGAAAGAAAAACACCAATACAGTATACTAACACATATATATGGAATTTAGAAAGATGGTAATGATAACCCTGTATGTGAGACAGCAAAAAAGACACAGATGTATAGAATGGACTTTTGGACTCTGAGGGAGAGGGAGAGGGTGGGATGATTTGGGAGAATGGCACTGAAACATGTATACTATCGTGTAAGAAACGAATCGCCAGTCTATGTTCGATACAGGATACAGGATGCTTGGGGCTGGTGCACGGGGATGATCCAGAGAGATGATATGGGGTGGGAGGGGGGAGGGGGGTTCAGGATAGGGAACTCATGCACACCCGTGGCAGATTCATGTCAATGTATGGCAAAACCAATACAGTATTGTAAAGTAAAATAAAGTAAAAATAAAAATTAAAAAAAAAAAGAGCCATGTTAGAATGACTGTAGCCACAAAACCGTGAAGATAAAAATCAACTCCATGAGCTCACAGAACCCTGGAAGTGTGTGCCCACTGGGGGAAGTAACTGGAAGTCAGCCCTGGAGCTTGCCAGGAAAAGGCAAAGACAGGCACTTGTAAAAATCAAGTGATTTGGCAAGATGGGGGAAAAAAATCCCCTGGAGCCAGAGAATTGCCCGACCTTCTGAGAAAGAAAACATTATTAGTAATAGTGCTCTGGGTTCTGGCATTAATTTAACATGTATCACGGTCCTCTGTCTCCCCGCTGACCCAGAACTGCTCTATTTTCTGGTGACTCCATACCCTTCCCAGAACTACTAAGAGTCTATTTATAAATGTGGGAGCTCAGCCATGGCCACTGGGACTGGCAGACTCTTGGCAGTGTCTCCTGGTGAGCGAGGGGAACAGGCTTCTAGGCTGTGCCCACCTTAGGGGAAGCCTTCCTCCTCTCTGCAGGGGTCCCTGTTAAGGGCCATCAAGTCCAGAAATTGAAAAGATGCATGAAAACTCAAAACATGGGCATTTGCTGTTTTAATTTCTTTAACAAGATTCAAGCTTAACTTGCCTACAGGTGATAACTAATAATTGAGCCCATGTTTTCAAACAAAACTTCCATGGTATTTTAATTTTCCATTGGAAATTACTGAGCTGCTTTTGTTTGCTAGCAAGGTAAATTCTGGACCCAAATATGAATCTGAAGTGATATTGCAAATCAAGCAGCTATGATATATGAGTTTGAACCATCTCTCACCAAAACAGCATTTTAACTGTGTAATCTCTAGATCCTAGGGTTAAATACCAGGTTAATAATAGCACAGAATGATCACAAATTTATTCAGTCTGTAATCATATGTAAAGAAAATAAGATTTCCACATCCCCCTATAATTGAGTCTACCTTTTTCATAGGCCTCCACTTACTGGATCATGGGAGAAAAATTTCTTAATCAACTTAGTCTAGCACAATAATTAAAAATACCCCTTCAACATAAATTGGTATTGCACTGTGCACCAGCTGGCTGCCACTATGGAAGACAGTAAAGAAATTCCTCAAAAAAATGAAAAATACAACTGCCATATGATCCAGCAATCCCACTTCTGGGCATATATCCACAAAAGATGAAAACTCTAATTTAAAAAGTTATATGTTCATAGCACCACTACTAATGAAAGCCAAGACAGAGCAACAACCTGAATGTCAATCAGCAGATGAAAGGATAAAGAAGATGTGATGTATATATACAAGGAATATTACTCAGCCATAAAAAGAATGAAACAATGGCATTTGCAGCAACCTGGATGGACCTAGAGATCATTATACTAAGCGAAGTCAGACAGACAAGTATTATATGGTATCACTTCTATGTGGAATCTAAAATAGACACAAATGAACGTACATACAAAGCTGAAGCAGACTCGTAGACGCAGAGAACAGTCTTGTAGTTGGCCAAGGGGGAAGGGAGGTGGAGGAGGGTTGGATTGAAAGTTTGAGATTAGCAGATGCAAAGTATTACTACAAAATGGATAAACAATGAAGTCCAACTGTATAGCACAGGGAACTATATTCAATATCCTGTAATAAACCATGGGCTTCCCTGGTGGCTCAGTGATAAAGAATCCGTCTGCAATGCAGGAGACACAGGTTAAATCCCTGGGTTGGGAAGATTCCCTGGAAAAGGAAATGGCAACCCACTCCAGTGTTCTTGCCTGGAGAATCCCAGGGACGGGGGAGCCTGGTGGGCTGCCGTCTATGGGGTCGCACAGAGTCAGACACGACTGAAGTGACTTAGCAGCAGCAGCAGGTCAGTGGTTCTAGAGGGCATTTTAGAAAGTTGTGCTTTTCATTTTGGTTGTCACAAAAATTGGGCAGCACAAGATTTTTGGCATTTAGGGGATAAGGACCAAGGATGCTCAACATCCTGTCATGAAGGAGGCAGTTCCATGATGAAAATTCATTCTTTCCAAAGTTTTTATAGATGAAAACTCTAATGATAATTTTCTGAGCTTAAAATCTAACTCTAACAAACTGTTTCTATATGGTTTAAATATAAATGATGTATTTAATTTAGATAAACCAGTATAAAATTTCCAGCATTGTAACTAATGCATACATAAGAGAATATGATTGTTTGCCTTGTGTGCAATAGTAGCAAAAGCTTTTCCGCTGATTCCAAAAAGTCTCCAAGACCACTACTATTTGTTGTAGGTGCACCACACTGCTGACTCTGTCTGCATGGTTAGCTGTCAGTCAGGGCCATCATGGAGGCACAAAGCTCATGCCTCAAGGTGCACCCAAGCATTATACCGAAATGCATATTATTATAAGTCAACTTGTTTTCAGTTCAGTTCAGTCGCTCAGTCGTGTCTGACTCTTTGCGACTCCATGGACTGCAGCACAGCAAGCTTCCTTGTCACTCACCAGCTCTCCTTGTCTATGGAGTCAGAGAGGACATCCAACCTTCTCATCCTCTGTCATCCCCTTCTCCTCCTGACTTCAATCTTGTCCAGCAACAGGGTCTTTTCCAATGAGTCAGTTCATCCAGTCAGGTGGCCAAAGTACTGGAGCTTCAGCTTCAGCACCAGCCCTTCCAATGAATATTCAGGACTGATTTCCTTTAGGATGGACTAGTTTGATCTCCTTGCTGTCCAAGGGACTCTCAAGAGTCTTCTCCAACACCACAGTTTAAAAGCATCAGTTCTTCACCTCTCAGCCTTCTTTTTTAAAAATTAATTAATTAATTTCAATTGGAGGCTAATTACTTTACAATAGTGTAGTGGTTTTTGCCATAATTGACATGAATCAGCCATGGATGTACATGTGCCCCCATCCTGAGCTCCCCTCCCACCTCCCTCCCCATCCCATCCCTCAGGGTTGTCCCAGTGCACCGGTTTTGAGTGCCCTCTTTCATACATCAAACTTGGACTGGTGATCTATTTCACCCATGGAAATACATGTTTCAAAGCAATTCTCTCTAATTATCCAACCCTCACCTTCTCCCACAGAGTCCAAAAGTCTGTGTCTCTTTTGCTGTCTCGCATATAAGGTCATCATTACCATTTTTCTAAATTCCATATATATGCATTAATATACTGTATTGGTGTTTTTCTTTCTGACTTACTTCACCCTGTATAATAGGCTCCAGGTTCATCCACCTCATTAGTACTGATTCAGATGTGTACATTTTGAACATAGCTACAACATAGCTGAGTAATATCCCATTGTGTATATGTACCACAGCTTTTTTATCCATTCATCTGCCTTCTTTATGGTCCAACTTTCACATCCATACATGACTACTGGGAAAACATAGCTTTGACTATATGGACCTTTGTCAGAAAAGTAATGTCTGCTTTTGAATATGCTGTCTAGGCTTGTCAAAGCTTTTCTTCCTAGGAGCAAGTGTCTTTTAATTTCATGGCTGCAGTCACCATCTGCAGTGATTTTGGAGGCCAAGAGAATAAAGTCTCACTGTTTCCATTGTTTCCACATCTATTTGCCATGAAGTGATGGGACCGGACGCCATGATCTTAGTTTTTTGAATGTCGAGTTTTAAGTCAACTTTTTCAATCTCCTTTTTCACTTTCATCAAGAGGCTCTTTAGCTCTTCTTCACTTTCTGCCATAAGGGTGGTGTCATCTGAATATCTGAGGTTATTGATATTTCTTCTGGCAATCTTGATTCCAGCTTGTGTTTCATCCAGCCTGGCATTTCACATGATGTACTCTGTACATAAGTTCAATAAGCAAAGTGAGAATATACAGCCTTGACGTACTCCTTTCCCAATTTGGGACCAGTCCATCGTTCCATGTCCAGTTCTGCCTGCTGCTTCTTGACCAGCATACAGATTTCTCAGGAGGCTCGTCAGGTGGTCTGGTACTCCACCTCTTGAAGAATTTTCCAGAGTTTGTTGTGGTCCACACAGTCAAAGACTTTAGCATACTCAATGAAGCAGAAGTTAATGTTTTTCTGGAGTTCTCTTGGTTTTTGTATGATCCAATGGATGCTGGCAATTTAATCTCTGGTTTCCTGCCTTTTCTAAATCCAGTTTGAACATCTGGAAGTTCTTGGTTCACATATGTTAAGCCTAGCCGGGAGAATTTTGAGCATTACTTTGCTAGCTTGTGAGATCATTGTAATTGTGCAGTAGTTTCAATATTCTTTGGCATTGCCTTTCTTTGATATTGGAATGAAAACTGATGTTTTTCAGTCCTGTGGCCACTGCTGAGTTTTCCAAATTTGCCAGCATATTGAGTGCAGCACTTTCACAGCATCACCTTTTAGCATTTGAAATAGCTTAACTGGAATTCCATCACCTCCACTAGCTTTGTTTGTAGTGATGCTTCTTAAGTCCCACTTGACTTCGCACTCCAGGATGTCTGGCTCTAGGTGAGTGATCACACCATCGTGATTATCTGGGTCATGAAGCTCTTTTTTGTATAGTTCTTCTGTGTATTCTTGCCACTTCTTCTTAATATCTTCTGTTTCTGTTAGGTCCATACCATTTCTGTCCTTTCTTGTGCCCATCTTTGGAATGTTCCCTTGGTATCTCTAGTTTTCTTGAAGAGATCTCTAGTCTTTCCCATTCTATTGTTTTCCTCTATTTCTTTGCATTGATCATTGAGGAAGGCTTTCTTACCTCTCCTTGCTATTCTTTGGAACTCAGCATTCAGTTGGGCATATCTTTCCTTTTCTCCTTTGCCTTTAGTTTCTCTTCTTTTCTCAGCTATTCTCAAGGTCTCCTCAGACAATCATTTTGCGTTTTTTCACGTCTTTCTCTTGGGGATGGTCTTGATCACTGCCTCCTATACAATGTCCCGAACCTCCATCCATAGCTCTTCAGGCACTCTATCCATTACATCTAATCCCTTCAATCTATTTGTCACTTCCACTGTATAATCATAAGGGATTTTATTTAGGACATACCTGAATGGTCTAGTGGTTTTCCCTACTTTCTTAAATTTAAGGCTAAATTTTGTAATAAGGAGTTCACGATCTGAGTCACAGTCAGCTTCCGGTCTTGTTTTTGCTGACTGTAAAGAGCTTCTCCATCTTCAGCTGCAAAGAATATAATCAATCTGATTTCAGTGTTGATGTCCATGTGTAGAGTCGTGTCTTGTGTTGTTGGAAGAGGGCATTTGCTATGATTCTATTAGCCTTTGCCCTGCTTCATTTTGTACTCCAAGGCCAAACTTGCCTGGTACTCCAGGTATCTCCTGACTTCCTACTTTTGCATTCCAGTCCTCTATGATGAAAAGGACGCCATTTTTATGTGTTAGTTCTAGAAGGTCTTACAGGTCCTCATAGATCCATTCAACTTCAGCTTCTTCAGCATTAGGGGTGGGGCATAGACTTGGATTACTGTGATACTGAATAGTTTGCCTTGGAAACAAACAGAGATCATTCTGTTGTTTTTGAGATTGCACCCAAGTACTGCATTTCAGAATCTTTTGTTGACTATCAGGGCTACTCCATTTCTTTTAATGGATTTTTGCCCACAGTAGTAGATATGATGTATTAAATTTGCCCATTCCAGTCCATTTTAGTTCACTGATTCCTTAAATGTTGATGTTCACTCTTGCCATCTTCTGTTTGACCACTTCCAATTTACCTTGATTCATGGACCTAACATTCCAGGTCCCTATGCAATATTGTTCTTTAAGCATGGACTTTACTTCCATCACCAGTTATATCCACAACTGGGTGTTGTTTTTGCTTTGGCTCTGTCTCTTCATTCTTTCTGGAGGTATTTCTCTACTCTTCTCCAGTAGCATATTGGGCACCTACTGACCTGGGGAGTTCATCTTTCAGTGTCCTATCTTTTTGCCTTTTCATACTGTTCATGGGGTTCTCAAGGCAAGAATACTGAAGTGGTTTGCCATTCCCTTCTCCAGTGGACCATGTTTTGTCAGAACTCTCCACCATGAGCCGTCCATCTTGGGTGGCCTCACATGGCATGACTCACAGTTTCATTGAGTTAGACAAGGCTGTGGTCCACGTGATTAGTTTGGTTAGTTTTCTGTATTGTTGTTTCCATTCTGTCTGCCCTCTGATGGATAAGGATAAGAGGCTTGTGGAAGCTTCCTGATGGGAGCCACTGTCTGGGGAGGAATCTGGGTTTTGCTCAGCTGGACAAGGCCATGCTTAGCAAATCTTTAATCCAATTTTCTGCTGATGGTTGGGGCTGTGTTCCCTCCATGTAATTTGGCCTGAGGGCAAACTATGGTAGGGGTAATGGCAGTAATGGTGACCTCCTTCAAAAGGGCTTGTGCCAGGACTGTTGTGTTCGGTGCCCCTGACCCCATGGCAGGCACTGTCATCCACCCAAGCCTCCGCTGGAGACTCCTGGACACTCACAGCAAGTCTGCCTCAGTCTCTTGTGGGGTCACTGCTCCTTTCTCCTGGGTCCATGTGCACACAAGGTTTTGTTCGCACCCTTTTGTTTGCCAAGAGTCTGTTTCCCAGTCCTGTGGAATTTCTGTAATCAAATCCCATTAGCCTTCAAAGTCAAATTCCCTGGGTCTTCTCAGTTCCTTTGCTGGATCCCCAGGTTGGGAAATCTGTTGTGGGCCCTGGAATTTTCACAACAGTGCAGGAACTTCTTTGGTATAATTGTTCTCCAGTTTGTGGGTTGTCTGCTCAGTGGCTCTATGGTGGGGCTCACATGCCACACTTCCCAGCTCTGCTGCAACCAGAGCCCCTATCCCCGTGGCCAGCCACTGCTGACCCATGCCTCCGTAGAATACACTCAGACACTCAAAGTCAGGTCTGGCTCAGCCCCTTGTGGGGTCCCTGAGTCCTGGTGCATCCATCTCCTGGGTGACCTGATCACCCTGACATACCTGGAGAATCCCATGGGCTGAGGAGCCTGGAGGGCTAGTCCATAGAGTCACAAAGAGCAGAACATGTCTGAAATGGCAGAAGATGCACGCATGGTAAGGAGATTACCCTGGCTATGGTGCTGGTGCTGTCAGCAGACAGAGAAGCGAACTTCCTCTATCTCTCCTCTATATTTCAGTGAGAGCATTGCATTGATTTTTAAAGAATGTAGTAGGTAGCTAATATTAGCTCTACAATTTCATTTTAAGATAGTAAAGGGGGAGTAAAAAATAATTGTTATACAACGAGAGTTGGACCCAGGTAAGGATAAGAGCTATGCACTGGGTCATCACCATTTTCCCCCTCTCTACACTGAGCTCGCACTATGTGCCAGGCACTCAATATTTTCCAGACATTCTCTCCTTTATTCTTCTCAACCATTCTGTAAGGTGGGCATTATCATCTCTATTCTATAGAGGATGCCACTGGAGTTTAGAGAATCGAAGTTAACCAGCACGTGGAAAAGCCAGGATTCAAATTCAAGTTCATATGGTTGCAAGACCTGGCATCTTAACCATCCCATGTATTTAATGAATGTAAAAAAAGAAAGAAAGAAAAAAGGAAGGAAGGAAAGGGGAAGAAATAGGCCTTGGTTTGGAAGCTGTACTTGCTACCATATTCCTGTTTACATACTTTAATAAACCATTTGTTGAAAATATTTATGAGGCAATTAAAAGGAGCAACAAACCAAGAGCTAGAAGACTCCTGTTTTTAACAAGCCCTGAGTGGAATCCTTTACAAACTATGTTACCCAGTTGCCTGACTTCACATATCTCTATGCTGTAATAACTTCCGCACTGTTTCATATGGCAAAAATACTAATCCTTACCAAGTAAGTTCTTAGCTAAGAATTTTCTAATGCACTCTTTAGAGTCTTTCATTCTAGAAACCCAAAGTACTGTAGTAAGATTAGTCCAGCAATCCTCTATGGAAAACAGTCCTATACAACAGTCATTATAAACATGACAGTGAATAGAGTCCCACCCATGTGGTCACCTGAGAGAGAAGAGTCAGGAGACCTAATTTCACAGAAGGGTTTTTCTCAGACATCTTCCATCGGGGTTGGCAAAGAACCTCAGCTGATTAAAAATAAGGATAAGGGCGATTGCTATTTAGGGAGTAGCTGCCGTATGTCCATTATCTGGGGTGCACTACTTCATTAAAACCTTAGAACAGCCTGTAGATTAGGTATCATTAGTCTCATTGTGCAGATGAAGAAATCAAGGCTCCAGGAGGTGATGAGTGGTCTGAGAGCATCCAGCAACAGAGGGTACAAGCTGGAACCTGAGCCCAGCTGTGCATCATTACACTAATGTCTACTCAGCTTCATCCATGGGGCACCAAGCCCTTGCAGGAGTTCCCAGACCTTTAACCCCTCCACCATTATTATGTCAAAGAGAAGCTTTGTGGAGCTTTGGATTAAACCTTCAGCTAAGTTTTACTGACACCTATGAAGTCTAATTCCTCAGGGATGTTCCCAAACTATCTCTAACAGATTAGAATTTCGGGGAAATTTGGACAGTTGACCTATCACTTCAGTGATGGGAATGTTTCTTGGGAAACCTAACAGTGACGGAAAGCTTAAGGACATACTTTAATAAAATGCAAAATGACAGGGCAGGAAATTCCCAGAACTGTTTTCCCCACCTTCTGGCACTCTATTTTTGGTATTGTTTTTAGGTTATTCCCATCTGCTAGCAAAGCTGTATCAGCTAAAAAACTTTCTTTGAAGGCTTCTATGACTTCCATAGCTTCATCACCTTTTTCATTTGTTCTGGGGCAGAACCTTACAAAGTTATATTGAAAATGAAAAAGGTAAATATAAAAGCAACAGCCACTGGGTGTCACTGACTTACCACTTGAATACACCTCATCTCTCATTTCTATAGCAGGAGAAAACTGGGCCATTTTAGAGGGGGGTCTTTCAAAACCCCTCATGGTTTTGAGTGCCATGGGTAAAGATAGAAGCTTAGACCACTGAAAAATATAGACCTTCTGACATGGGGAAGCAGAGTGCCAATGACTCTTCTGTCCTCTGTTATAAATTATTCATCGCTGTGAGGAATGGGATTCCCATTTCAGAGATGGATACACTGAAGCAGAGCAAGCTAACAATGGAGGATGACAGAGAACACATTCTAAGCTTAATATTTAAACTCTGTATGCGAGACAGCAAAAGAGACACGGGTGTATAGAACAGTCTTTTGGACTCTGTGGGAGAAGGAGAGGGTGGGATGATTTGGGAGAATGGCATTGAAACATGTATAATATCATATACGAAATGAATCACCAGTCCAAGTTCGATGCAGGATACAGGATGCTTGGGGCTGGTGCACTGGGATGACCCTGAGGGATGGTACCGGGAGGGAGGAGGGAGGGGGCTTCAGGATGGGGAACACGTGTATACCTGTGGCGGATTCATGTTGATGTATGGCAAAACCAATACAATATTGTAAAGTAATTAGCCTCCAATTAAAATAAATAAATTTATATTTAAAAAATAAATAAACTTTTGGTGCTCTCTTTTTATTTTAAAATAATTCTCCAATTACTTCATCCTTGTCCCCACCTCCCAATTCTATATCTAAGAAGAAAAAAATGAAGTCACTTGAGGACATTTGAGAATTTCAGGATTCAGATTATATCCCCAAACCCTACAATATGATGTTAGGAGCTGTCATTTAACATGTCTATTCTGAGCCCAGCACATTCATAGCAGTATCTCATTTAATCCTCACCACAAAATAGTATGTAGGTTTTCATATGCCCAGATGAAAAAAAGGGGGGAGGGGCGGGGAATCAGAGACAGTAAGTAACTTACGTAAGATATCAAAGAGGCAAGATGAAGATTTCAGATTTCATCCCACAGTTTTGGCCCCCAAATCCATGCTCTTTCTGCTACATCAGGCTGCATCTCTATAGAAACGCTGCCTTTATTTTGGATACATTCTTTTCAAAATCACATATTGTGCCAAATCTTCAGCTGACAAAGTTGTTGTTGCTGTTGTTCAGTTGCTAAGTCGTGACAGACTCTTTGTGACTCCATGGACTGCAGCATGCCAGGCTTCCCTGTCCTTCACTATTTCCCGGACTTTGCTCAAAGTCATGTCCATTGAGTCAGTGATGCCATCCAACCATCTCATCCTCTGTTGCCCCTGCTCTTCCTGCCTTCAGTCTTTCCCAGCATCAGGGTCTTTCCCAATGAGTCAGCTCTTCGCATCAGGTGGCCACAGTATTGGAGCTTCAGCTTCAGCACCAGTCCTTCCAATGGATATTTAGGATTGATTTCCTTTAGGATTAAATGGTTTGATCTCCTTGCTGCCCAAGGGACTCTCAAGAGTCTTTTCCAGCCCCACAATTTGAAACCATCAATTCTTCAGTGCTCAGCCTTCTTTGAGGTTCAGCTCACATCTGTACATGACTACTGGAAAAAACATAGCTGTGTTGGCAAACTGATACCTGTAATAGGTGATAAAAAAAAAATTATGAAGCCTAAAACAAGTGTGTCTCTTGATTTTTGAGACCAAGTCCCAGGTAATTCCATTTGCTGAGATAATCAATTGCAGTCTGTCATCTCACAGAGATTAAGAATTCCACACCCCGCCCTCCCCCTCACCTCCCCGAACTCCTCAGGGTGATATTTGTCCTGGAATTTAGTTTCTTTGGATCGTCTGCTGTCTAAGCAGTCCAAAGCTTATCTCTTTCCATAGTGGATATGTTCCTGTTCTCATTTTTGGCTTAAAAATACCCATGCATCTGGAGAAATGTAACCCTTATTGGAGCTAAAGGGTGGTAAAGAGCTCTGGGGTTACTTGCCCATCTTCCAGTAGGTGCAGTCACAGTCCAGCAAAGCTACACACTCTTCAGTTTCCTGATTCTTCCTTGCCAACCCCATTAAGCTCAGGGCTGGAGGCCTTCTCTGGGGGGTGATAAGATAATGTGTCTCCATCACCATGAGCTCCTGCCAAGTTCCTGCTCTGCAAAGAAGCCAAATGTCCAGCTGATGTTTTTGGACTTTTCACCTCCCTGAATCACACCTGGATTATGGACTTTTCCTTTCTCTAACCCGAGGTCAAGACATCATGACTACTTTGCCTCCTACTTTCTTCCTGAATCCACAGATTAATGGATTTCTTTTTGGACATGGTTATGGTGGTAACTTTTCTACTGACCTTGTGTAGTCTGGTAAATAATCTCATTATTTCAGGTTTGTTCTTTTTTTTTTTTTTTTTTTGTAATTTGTTTTTAGGCTGAGACACATGGCTTGCAGGATTGTAGTTCCCCAACCAGGGTTCGAACCTGGAGCCCTGGCAATGAAAGTGCTGAGTCTTAACCACTGGTGTTTAAGTGTGTGTGCTAGGTCACTTCAGTCTTGTCCGACTCTTTGTGACCTTATGAACTGTAGCCCACCAGGCTCCTCAGTCCATAGGGATTCTCCAGGCAAGAATACTGAAGTAAGTTGCCATTTCCCCCTCCAGGGGCTCTTCCCAACCCAGGGACCCAAGTCTCATTTCCTGCATTGCAGGCAGATTCGTTACCACTGGACCACCAGGGATTTCCTCTATTCAGACTTTAAGAAAGAATTAGGTCCTAAAATACAGCTCTGTTTTCCTTTCCATCTTTCTTCTAAGGCAAATGTAATCTTTTTCTTGTCAGCAAATCTCAAATATCTGGGGGATAAGGACTCTCTCCATCTTCTCCCCCACCCCCTATAGCTGATCCTCCTGCCTTTTTTCATCATTATTTTCTGGATAATCACATCATATGCACCTGGAAAAACTCAAGCTTTCTCTCTCGATGAGTGTTTCCAAAACAGAGATGAAATAAATGTACACTAGATGCAATCTAGTTGAAACTCAATTCTTTATTAAAATTAATATTCCAAAATTTTATCTTAAAAATTATATAGTAAAAAAAAAAAACCACACTCACACAAATAATAGGTATTTTTTAAGATATGGGCCTCTCCACTGCCCATGCAAACTTTGTTGTTGGTTGGAATACAGCTATAGGTGATTAGGAAGTGTGGGAAAGGACTCTTCACATTTCTGACATATCGCAGACTAGATCATCTGTATAAGTACAGAGGAGCATTCAGCCTCTTTTTGCCCCAAATTGCTGATAGGAGCATCTTGTTCTGCTTTCAGTTCACTTGGTGTTGCTTCAGTCCCTGTTCCCCCACCATTGGGTATCTTCACTTAGGTGGTAGGGACAAAGGGACAAAGTAGGCGATTAAATAGTTAATCCCACTAGTGGACTGTAAGTAGAAAAATATGGGAAATCCCTAAGTTAATGATTACTCAAGAAAGCAAGTTTGCTTGACTACAAAACCAAGCAGGCTTGCTTAGCAACAAAACCATGCAACAGAAGCATGAGGCATGCCCCAAAATAATGAAATAATCGTAGCATGAGACCCACATCCTGCCCAGTGAGCTCAGTAAGTTAATGACCCCTAGGACTTGCTCTCTGCATGCATAAAGCAGTCACTTGTGGACCTAGTTTGACCATGTAGGAACAAGAAAACTCCCCTGCTCAAACAGGAGGAGGAATCGATGATGACCAGAAAGACAAAGAAGATCTTCTCCCCCTCCCCACTTTCCTTTGATTATAAAGCTATAGCCCACTAAGTTCTCAGGCATGGCACCTTCTCACCTGCCAGCCTGTAAACCTCACAAGAGTCCTATTCTCATAAATCACTTCTTATCTATCACTTTTCCTCTTGCTGAATTCTTTCTGTGCTGAGACATCAAGAACCGGAGCTCTTTGAAGCCCCCAGAGACGACACCACTGTCTGCATGGCATTGTCCTTCTTACAGACTTAGATGCTCTAGCCTGCTGGTCATTTTACTCAACCAGCACATGTGTACTAAGTGACCACACTATTTCAGGTACTGATTTCACATTCTTACTCTTGTGCAAGGCCCACCTTTTTCAGTCACCGCTTCCAAAAGCAGGACTAGTCAGGGAACTGGTTGAAAGTCACACAACCAAGAATGGACAGAGGAAGGATGCAAAACACAACCAGAATGTGAGCTACCGTGTGGTCCCAGCTCTGAGGTTTACTGCATCTACATTAAAAAGACTTGCCTCTCTCATTCAAGGTCTTTCATTTCTTTATCTATAAGCTTCCTGAAAGACAAGGTAAATAGAAAATAAAATAGAACAAAGTACCTTAAGCTAGTGGATATTCTAAAAGATAAAATCTGACACATTAATATCAACACAATATCCCTCCCTTTGTCAATGGATTTTAGTCATTGGTCATTACAGAGTAATTATTTTACCGAGGGAAACCCATTTTAGGGGAATGTGTTAATTTGGATAACACGCCTCCTGAAGGGAGTCCTTCCAGGGTCAGGTCAGGATTAGGACAGCTGGGGGAATCATGGTATATTCATCTTGGGAAGGATTACCATCAAAATTCTGTCACTTTCACAATCCACATTAGCAATTTAAAAGGTGAACATTGTTCAAAGCTGCAGACACAATAAGGCATTGTCTGTGGAAGAAGAATTCTAAACTCTGCCTAAGGAAAGAGAATTCATGAAAATGAGAAAATACACTTTGAAGAACACAGGAAAACTTGGCAGAGGTGAAAAGTACTTTCTGTATCCCGATTACAATGTTATTGCCACTCTCTGATCATTTGTAAGGGAACATTCCACCCTGACAAGTACACTCTGCTCTTGGAGAGGAACCTGTGACCTCAAGATGCTGTGAGTGTGATGGTGGGATCAGGATGCCTGGTCCATGGGAGGCTCATATCAGAACACAGCTCTGCCCAGTGTCTCCAGTCCCCATGCTCATCCAGCTGTCGAGCTTGAGGCCAGAGCAAGCAAGGCTGGTGGAGACCACCGCCAGGGAATCTCCACCCCTCAGGTCTCCTCTCCCTGCACCGTCACCACTGCTTGAGTTTGAGCAGTTCAGCTAATTCATCGCCAACCCAGGAGACCACCCCTCCCAGCATCACGTATGCTCAGGGGGCACAGAAGTTACAAAGGGTTTTGGTCCTTGTTGAGGTCTTTTTTTTTTTAGTGCTTATTTATTTGGTCACGCTGGGTTTTAGCTGGGGCACACGTGATCTTTGATCTTTGTTGCAGCATGCAGGACTATTAGTTATGGCATGAGTGACCAGTCCTAGCCACTGAAGTCCCAAGGGCTGTTGATCATTAGGGTTCAGGAATGGGAACTTATGTACACCCGTGGCGGATTCATGTTGATGTATGGCAAAACCAATACAGTATTGTAAAGTAAAAAAAATTTAAAAATTAAAAAAGAAAAAAAAGAAAGATGACCAGACTCGAAACTAGACCAGTGTATTAGATTCTTAGGTTTTAAATTCACTTCTTTACCAGAATTAATAAACTCATTCCAGCTCTCTGGAAATGTTTCCTTAAAAAAAAAATACACTGATCAGGGCTCCCCTGGTGATCTGGCGGTTAAGTGTGTGCCAATGCAGGGGAACATGGGTTTGATCCCTGGTCCAGGAAGATCCCACATGCTTCAGAGCTACCAAGCCGGTGTAGCACAACTATGGAGCCCTAGCTGCAGAGTCCAGAAGCTGCAACTACTGAGACTGTGCTCTGATGCCCGGAAGCCGCAAATGCTGAGCCCGTGAGTCACAACTACTGAAGCTTACACACCTAGAATCCATGCTCCACGAGAGAAGTCACTGCAATGAGAAGGCACACATTACAGGGATGAGCAGACCCCTCTCAAAGCAACTAGAGAAAGCCCATTTGCAGCAGCAAAGACCCCAAAGCAGCCAAAAATGAATACATAAATCTTAAAAGAAAATAACCACACACACTGATCAGATAAGAGCAGAGCCGTGTCTAGTATTTCTGACTGGCTTATCCCATTCTTCCTGACTGGAGTTCACCCAGCTAGCAAGAAAAGCCTCCAAACCTGCTCATTCCATCCAGGCCTTTTGCTCTCCATGAAGCAGGGAACTCAAAGAAACTGATTACAATTTCATCAACTAAAAGAAAGTTTAGAAGTATTGTCAACTAGGAAATTTCACAAACCCTAACGATGGTAAGACTGCCTTGAGGCTGCCGATTCAATTGGCTGCTAAAATATCCTTGGGTACCTATGCCCACAACACCAAAGAAGGATATAGGATAACTGATGCTTTCTAAACTGCCCTCAAACGAACAAGATAAAGTCCCTTAGTTAAATGTCTTCAAACATTACATTGTCCAATTAAACACAGTATTCAAAACATCATGCGCTGTGTTACAAAGATAGGAGCAAGGAGCAAGGAGCTGAGAACTGCCATCTGGACATGCAGCTTCAGGTACAATAGAGAAGAACATATTCTATTACAAGTTAATCACTAAAGGGACGTTGCCTATAAGCTCAAGGTATACATAAAGGCACATCTCTGGGAATCCTACGCCCCAGGTAATGAGCATCAAACTAAAATACCTGTGTTCAGTTCACAGAAAACATCCTGATCAGGCCCACCTGTGAATGGCTGCATGCAGAATGAAATTAACAGACCCCTTCTGGGGGCTGACCAGAACCAGGAAATGTTTAACTTTATCCTATTTTAGTATAAGGGGCTTCCCAGGTGGCTCAGTGGTAAAGAATCCACCTGCCAAGCAGATGCAGGAGACATGGGTTCAATCCCTGGGTCGGGAAGGTCCCTGGAAGGAGGGAATGGCAACCCGCTTCAGTATTCTTGTCTGGGAAAATCCTACGGTCAGATGAGCCTAGCAGACTACACTCCATGGGGTCGTGGAGTCGGACATAACAGAGCATGCATGCATGAATGAATCTTTCAGTATTAAAGAAGCCTGAATTCTAACCCAGGCAAGATGGCTCTTTGAGAAAACAGTCCACCATCTCCTCTGGCTGCTGATTTTCCAAATAAAGTTGCTATTTCTTGCCCCAGTAATTCACGTCTCAATTTATTGGCCTCTTGTATGATGAGCAGTATGAGCTTGGGCTCAGTAACACAGAGAGCAAGTTGTTTACGGAATAGAAAGTGTCTCAGGATTTACATTAGGTTTTTGTTCTCCCCTCCTCGAGCACCCTAGTGCAGCTCCTTTTTGACTCCAACCATAAGTAGAATGAAAAAGAAAAGGAGATGCCAAGTAGAAGGGGGATGGGAGGGGTACCACTTGCTCTTCCTCATGGTAGCTTTCCTCTGTTCTAGTTGAGAGATGAACAATCTGCAAAGATGCATTATGATAGAGAAACTGCCTGGTGAGCAATTGGAAGCGTCGGAGAACTCCCACTCTGTTACCATGAAGCCAGAGCTATGGGGCAAGGACACTCCATGCCAAACTGGCCTGCAGCGAGTGAAGGATAAGCCTGAAGAAGTCTGGTCCCCAAAGGGACTCAGGATGTTTTTAAGTCAGGATCTCCCTCTCATCAAGTTCCAGGAAGAAAGCCAAGCTTAATTAACTTTAATTCATGGTGAGAAATCATTCCTTAGAACTGGTTTTCTCTTAAAAACATACTCTCTTGAGCGCATCCTTCAAGCTAGGATGAGTCTTATAATATTAATATTGTTCTGGTTCAACTAAACTCTGCCAGAGTATGTTAGGATCTATTTGTGTCTGTGTGTGGCAATACAATCTTCCTGCTTAGGAAACCAGATCTTAACCTCACTTTATCCTCTTTTAGTATAAGGGGCTTTCCAGGTGGTTCAGTGGTAAAGAATCCACCTGCCAAGCATACTTATAAATTCATGCATTTCAGGAATTTAAACTTTTGTAGGCTAAATCGACAATCATAATCATTTCAAATGATGCTAATGTTCAAATCTAGCCACCTACTACCTGAATTCATTGTTTCAGTTGCTGTACTTTGATAAATATAGTTCTGACACCTACTCCAAATTCCAGTTTTATTTCCCTCATGATAACATTTAACTCAACGTCATAAAACTGTAAGAGGTTTTGTTGCCAAAATTAACCAACATATTCTATTCCTTTTATAAGGAAACTGATGTAAAGGCAAATAGAATGTCTGGGAATTGCCAAAATAAAGCACCAAACCAAGTGAAGTTTTTCACTGATGATAAATATGACATAAATAAAAGAATCAGTCTTAGTAGAAGACAAATGAGATTTGGATGCAAAATTTTCAAATCTTTTCTTGTTAGGTGAAAAAGTAATATTTTGTGTACAAATAGCCTTGTCCAACAACCAAATTTGTGTTTATTTTTACAAAAAGATGAATTATCTTTTAGAAGTATTCCACAGATGTACAGTCACTCTCAGATATAAGCAGCAGAACTCAATATCTGTGCTTTAGAAATTATGATCTCATAAAGAGGGTAACTTAGCCTCTAGTGAGATTGATTTCTTAAAATGGCTAAGCTACTGTCATCTAGATATACTTTTTGTTTTCCTTTAGCTCTGTAGTAAATTATTTAAAACAGCATATTCCGTAGTTTGAATATGGCCCACATTTTTAATTAATTTCACCAAAATTTTCACTTAATAGAAATAATTCTATAAGTTCATCATATCACTGAAAGTGTGAAGCTATGCACAAGAATATTTCTCAACTCATTTTCTCCGAGGGCAAATTAATCTTTGTACAAAAATATCATACAAATATTTATTTGCAAAGAATTCGAAGCATGTCTTTAGACAACCACATTTATAAACAGACTAGTTGGGCTGTTTAAAAAGACTCTCCGCCAAGTTGGTAATTCTTTCATGTTGTTTTAACTACTTTTATAGAAATGCTTTGTGTATGAAAGACCTACATGATTTTTGACTGGATAGGGAAGTTTCAGTTTTAAAAAGTAAAGTTGTGTTGCAGTATTACTAACTACAATTGAGGGCAACTCCTCCAATAGCTAAGCTATTTTGTCTTCCACAGGGCAAATTTTCTAGAAAAGCAAATGGAGTGAATGGGGAAAGAAGGGAGTTTATTGATCCCATGGTACTGATTTTTACATCTCTTAATCTCCTTTTTTGGAGAAGACAGTGGCACCCCACTCCAGTACTCTTGCCTGGAAATTCCCATGGACGGAGGAGCCTGGAAGGCTGCAGTCCATGGGGTGCTGAGGGTCGGACACGACTGAGTGACTTCACTTTCACTTTTCACTTTCATGCGTTGGAGAAGGAAATGGCAACCCGCTCCAGTGTTCTTGCCTGGAGAATCCCAAGGACAGGGGAGACTGGTGGGCTGCCGTCTATGGGGTCACACAGAGTCGGACACGACTAAAGTGACTTAGCAGCAGCAATCTCCTTTTTTAGGAGTATGCCCTATGTATTTAAGACCCATGTCACTTTCCTTGGCCCCAACTTATTCTCCATTTGTTCAATGACCTTGCAAAAATTATAATAGGCACCCATCCAACCAACATTCCCACCTACACCCAATTTACATATGAATAGAAATCTGTGCTTTCGTAGGTTTGCTAGACTCACTTTGCTAGGTCTTGACCATGTTGTCTTGTGATGTCAAACAGACTGATGTCTCCACTAAAGAGAGTTAATATTTCTGGGATAATTATCTGGAGAAGAGGAAAGTCCTCAGAGAGAAAACTGGACCTTGGAAAACAAACCTTAAATTCATTCATTCTTTCATTCAGTGAATATTTATTGAGGGCTTACTAGACACCTGGCAGCGTTTTCCAGCCCAAACCATTGTCCAGACTGGAGACTGTAGGAGAGAAAAACATTTACCTCGACCCTCTTAGGGTTCTTTTAATTGGGCCTGAGAATTAAATTGATATAAGACAGAGCAACAGGAGAAAAGCATACAAATTTAGTAGAAATTTTATGACATGGGATTCTAACCCAGAGAAATGGCAAAACCTTTTTTTTTTTTTTTGCATCAGATTGAACAAAGAGAGGCAGTGTGGAAATGTGACTAAACCACGTGGGGAGGCTGAAGGAAGATAAGAATTATTTTAGCAAGGTTTATTTATATAGAATTCTCTCCATTTCAGTTTCTTGTCTTTGAGGATGAGAATGCTACTTTCCTTCTGGTACAGTAAGTCCCCTACACACAAACCTTCAAGTTATGAACGTTCAAACGAGTGTTCACATATCCAGTCACATGAGCTGATTCACGTGTCTGCACACACTGTCACTTGTGCACATCCTCTACAAGTGGCTGTGCTCTTGTGCACTTTACCATACAGTACTGTGCAGAGTACAGGGGCACAGCATCCTTATTTCAAGCCCAGGACGTCCAGAAGCCAGAGTAAAAGCAGCACCATACAGCTGAATGTGTTAGTTGGACACCTTGGGTAACTTAGAAACAAACTTAGACTTATGAGTATGCTCTTGGAACAGAATTTATTTGTCCATAGGAGATTTACTGTATAGGTAGGACATCTTTCATATAGAAATTTCATGTCCTAGTTTTGAGAAAAACAAGGAAGATCAGAGTGTTTTTCTTGCCTCTGCTGTTTTTCAAGCACCTTTGACTTGATATAATCAATATGCCAAAGAAGCATATTTTAGAGTGGCATATTTTGAACTCCTTGGAGATCACATATTCAACACCCACTCAGCTTGTCCTTTTGGAAATCTAAAAGGCACCTCCAATTCAATGTGCTCATAACTAAGGGTCTCATATTCTGACTCCTCAACATGCTCTCAAGGTCAGCTGCTAACAACTCTTTTCCAGTTACTCAAAATACCTGATTCCTTCCCTTTTCTCAAACTGTATATTCAATCCATTAAGAAATCCTGTTGGCTCCCTCAGAATGGGAGAAAATAACTGCAAATGAAGCAACTGACTAAGGATTAATCTCCAAAATATATGAGCAGCTCATACAGTTCAGTATCAGAAAAATCCAATAAAAAAATGTGCAGAGACCTAAACAGACATGAAAAGATGCTCAATATTGCTCATTATTAGAGAAATACAAATCAAAACTACAATGGTGTATCAACTCAAAAATACAATGGGGTATCAATTCACAGCATCAGAGAAAAAAAAACAACTGCAATTAATTAACACTGGAGAGGATGTGAAGAGGGAATCTTCCCGCACTGTTGGCAGAAACACAGATTGACAGAGCCACTATGGAGAACAGTATGGAGATTCTTTTAAAAACTAGGAATAAAACTACCCTATGACCCAGCAATTACATCACTGGGCATATACCCTGAGAAAATCACAAATCAAAATCACAATTCAAAAAAACTGCAGTACTATTTACAATAGGTAGGACATGAAAGAAACCTAGATATCCATCAACAGATGAATGAATAAAGAGGATATGATACATATATATAAAATAGAATATTCAGTTCAGTTCAAGTTCAGTTGTTCAGTCGTATCCGACTCTTTGCAACCCCATGAACTGCAGCATGCCATGGCCTCCCTGCCCATGACCAACTCCCAGAGTCCACCCAAACCCACGTCCATTGAGTCGGTGATGCCATCCAACCATTTCATCCTCTGTCGCCCCCTGCTCCTCCTGCCCTCAATCTTTCCTAGCATCAAGGTCTTTTCCAATGAGTCAGCTCTTCACATCAGGTGGCCAAAGTACTGGCGTTTCAGCTTCAGCATCAGTCCTTCCAATGAACACACAGGATTGATCTCCTTTAGGATGGACTGATTGGATCTCCTTGCAGTCCAAGGGGCTCTCAAGAGTCTTCTCCAACACCACAGTTCAAAAGCATCAATTCTTCGGCGCTCACCTTTCTTCACACTCCAACTCTCACATCCATACATGACCACAGGAAAAACCATAGCCTTGACTAGATGCACCTTAGTCAGCAAAGTAATGTCTCTGCTTTTTAATAGGCTGTCTAGGGTGGTCATAACTTTCCTTCCAAGGAGTAAGCATCTTTTAATTTCATGGCTGCAATCACCATCTGCAGTGATTTTGGAGCCCAGAAAAATAAATTCAGCCACTGTTTCCACTGTTTCCCTATCTATTTCCCATGAAGTGATGGGACCAGATGCCATGCTTAGTTTTCTGAATGCTGAGCTTTAAGCCAACTTTTTCACTCTCCTCTTTCACTTTCATCAAGAGGCTCTTTAGTTGTTCTTCACTTTCTGCCATAAGGGTGGTATCATCTGCATATCCGAGGTTATTGATATTTCTCCCGGAAATCTTGACTCCAGCTTGTGCTTCTTCCAGCCCAGCATTTCTCATGATGTACTCTGCACATGTGTTAAATAAGCAGGATGACAATATATAGCCTTGACGTACTCCTTTTCCTATTTGGAACCAGTCTGTTGTTCCATGTCTAGTTCTAACTGTTGCTTCCTGACCTGTATATAGGTTTCTTAAGAGGCAAGTCAGGTGGTCTGGTAGTCCCATCTCTTTCAGAATTTTCCACAGTTAATTGTGATACACACAGTCAAAGGCTTTGGCATAGTTAATAAAGCAGAAATAGATGTTTTTCTGGAACTCTCTTGCTTTTTCCATGATCCAGTGGATGTTGGAAATTTGATCCCTTGTTCCTCTGCCTTTTCTAAAACCAGCTTGAACATCTGGAAGTTCATAGTTCACATATTGCTGAAGCCTGGTTTGGAGAATTTTGAGCATTACTATCATGTGAGATGAGTGCAATTGTGCGGTAGTTTGAGCGTTCTTTGGCATTGCCTTTCTTTGGGATTGGAAGGAAAACTGACCTTTTCCAGTCCTGTGGCCACTGCTGAGTTGAGTTTTCCAAATTTGTTGGCATATTGAGTGCAGCACTTTCACAGCATCATCTTCCAGGATTTGAAATAGCTCAACTGGAATTCCATCACATCCACTAGCTTTGTTCATAGTGATGCTTCCTAAGGCCCACTTGACTTCACATTCCAGGATGTCTGGCTCTAGGTGAGTGATCACACCATTGTGATTATCTGAGTCATGAAGATCTTTTTTGTACAGTTCTTCTGTGTATTACTCAGCCATAAAAATTTGAGTCAGTTTTAGTGAGGTGGATGAACCTAGAGCCTATTATACAGAGTGAAGTAAGTCAGAAAGAGAAAAACAAATATTGCATGTTAATGCACATATATGGAATCTAGAAAAATAGTACTGATGAATCCATTTGCAGGAAAGGAGTGGAGACAGAGATGTAGAAAGTGGACATATCGACACAGCTGGGGAGAGGGTAGGACTAATTGAGAGCATAGCATTGACATATATACGCTATCACGTGTAAAACAGATAACTAGTGGAAAACTGCTATATAACACTGGTAGCCCAGCCTGTGATGACTAGAGGGGTAGGATGGGAGGGGGAAGGGAGGTTCAAGAGGGAGGCATGCATGCTAAGTTGCTTCAGATATATATAATTATGACTGATTCACGTTGTTGTACAGCAGAAACCAACATAGCATTGTAAAACAATTATCCTCCAATTAAAAAACCGAAAGAGAAATCCCATTGTCTCTACCTTCAAAATATAACCAGAGCATGGCCCCTTTCTACTACCTCCACCATTAAAACCCTGGTAGGGTAGACAATTGCAGAATTGTCCCAACTGGAATATTATAACACCCTCCACACAATAGTACAGCTCAAATGACTCTGATAAAATTTAAGTTCAAATCATGCCACACCTCTGCTCAAATCCGTCCAGTGACTGCCTTGCACTCAAGAAAAGCCTAAGTCTTTACTATGGCCTCTAAGTCTCCTTGACACTTGCTCCTGGTCACCCTGTCCCTTTCTGCAGCCACACTGGTCTCTGCACCTTCCTCTAATTAGCAACCAGCTTAAGCTCTAGGTGCTGGTTCCTTCCTCTGCCTGGTATACAATCCTCTCCCCCACCAGCATATATTCCCAAGGTTAATTCTTGTACCTCATTCCAATCTTTCTCAGCTCTACCTTCTCTAAATGTCCTCTCCATACCACTCTATCTTGTAAAGACAGCTCACCCTGAACACACCAGCTCCCTACTGGCATTTCTGATCTTTCTCAACCTATTCTTCTTTTTTTTTTCCCCATGGCACAGAATTCATCCCACTCAAACTTCCTTACTGTGTTTTGCTCAATGACAGTTTTGTTTTGCTTTTGTCTCTCCAGTTTCCTGACACATCCCAAGCATCTGGCAGAGGGTGGGCACTCGATAAACAACTGTTCAGTGAAGGACAAGCAAAACAGATGTGATCTCTGGCATCAGGAAGGGGACAGTCCACAGGAGTGACAGCTCTTCTCTCTGAGCGTCCTTTTGGGGTTGGGACCTCAATGAGCCTAGTGGGCATGAAGGTGCTGGAGGGCGTCCCCAGGTGGAGCAGGAAGCATGGCCTCTCTGGAGCTGCTGGACCACAACCTCAAGAGAAAGAAGTTATTCCTCAACCCCCCTAATTTTATTGACATATATTTGATAAATAAAATTATATTTAAAGTGTACAACATGGTGATTTGATATGTGTACACAGTGTGAAAGTCCCCTTCATTAACATATCCCTTACATCCCACATAACTGTCTTTTTTCTTTTTTAGGTGTGAACACTAAAGTTCTACTCTCTTGCCTCAGCAAATTTTAATTTTTTTTTTTTTTAAACAGCTCATGGGATCTCAGTTCCCTGACCAGAGACAGAACCTATGCCCTGGCGGTGGGAGCATAGAGCCTTAAGCACTGGACCTCTAGGGAAGGCCCGGCCAATTTTAATTATACAATAAAGGATTATCAGCTACAGTCACTGTGGTACACATTAGATCCTCAGTTCTTATGTAACTTGTGACTGAAATTTTGTACCTTTTTATCAACCCCTCCCTAGTCCCCTGACCCCATCAGCTGCTAGCAATCACCATTCTACACTTGATTTCTACGAGTCCAGTTTTTTTTTTCAGATTCCACAGATAAGTGATATATCTTGTCTTTCTCTGTCTGGTTTATTTCTCTCAATGTAAAATGCACAAGGTCCATCCATGTTTCCACAAATGACAGGATTTCCTTCTTTCTCATGGCTGAATAATATTACTACATATATTTAAATATTATATATAATGGAATGTTGTATATACATATCACATTTTCATCTGTTGATGGATACTTAGGTTATTTTCATATCTCAACTACTATGAAAAATGTTGCAATCAATATGGGAGTGCAGATATCTCTTCCAGGTAATGACTTCATTTCCTTTGGATATACACCCAGAAGTGAAATGCTGCATCACATGGTAGATCTATTTTTAGTTTTTTGAGGAACTTGTGTACTGTTTTTCTCACAGTGGCTATGCCAGTTTATATTTTCACCAACAGTGCACAAAATTTTCCTTTTCTCCACAGCCTCGCCAACCTTTTTATTTCTTAACTTTTTGATAATAGCCATTCTAACAGTTGTGAGGTCCTATCTCACTGTGGCTTTTGATTTGCACTTCTCAGATGATGAGTGATGCTGAGCACCTTTTCATGCACCTGTTGGCCATTTGGATGCCTTCTTTGGAAAAATGTCTATTCAGACCCTATGCTTGAATTCAAGACCCTAAATTGTCATTTTGGTAATGTCGCTAGGAATTATTCCTTACATGCCAAATCACTTAGTTTTATATTCCTGTGTCTGTTTCCTTTCTGATAGTCATAAGTTGTTAATAAAATGTTATTCAATGTTCCTGCTTGTATTTAGCTCTGCTCTGAAAATTTATCAGAAATTGTGTGTCCACATTTGAGGCCAGTCCCAACAAGGAGGCTTCATTCACTTCAATGATTCTCTAGAGAAGAGCTATTCAATAAGGTGAACCATCTGAGACAATCTAGGAGAGATCTTTTGGGTCAAGATCACCTTCCAAGTGCCCAAGGCCCCTCACTGATATCTAGTGACTTCACCGACTCAGCTAGACTCCCTGCCCTATTTGCTGTCCTCTTCAGGGAGGCCGCATTTGGCGCTTGGCATGACAATGAATATTAATAGTCTGGGAATTTCTAAAGGAAAGGAAAACTAGTTGATTCAATTGTTTCCTGATGATAAGAAATCTTAGTAGAAGTAGAATTAACCGTTTAAAGTCACAACAATGTCATTTAACAAAATATTCATGTTCTAAAGAAATAATGACCATTCTCTGTGCTCAAATAATATATTCATTTTCTTAAATTGTCTCATTTACTTTACAGACCCTTCAAAACCTAGCACAATGTCTGGGCCATGTATTGAGCAACATGGATGCTCAATACATACAAACAATCCAACATCCTGTCAGCCAACAAAGTCAGAATACAGAGCTCACACTATTTCATTTCTCTCTTTATACCCATAACTATAGACATGTGTCACCATTAAATATTTAATCCCCCCAAAAAACAAACCATTTTCTCCCAATTGGTTAACTGGGCCCATGACACTGTAATAATACTACAAGGAACATTTACTTCCCAGGAGTGAAATTTAGTAGTTTTTGCCATTTTCGTTTAATGTCCAAGCTTGAACTTCCTTGGAAATTAATTCAGTTATGGGGTACTGTAGAACTGTGCCTGGTAGCATCCAGGACAAGCCTGTAACTCTCCACCAAGATTTAAACCACACCAACTTGTTTCATGCCGTCGCAGGTCATCCTTCCAAAGCTGTCTTAAAAGGAAGAGTCATTGACCTGGAGGATCCGTTCAAAGTTCTAACAAACTATGGCATGTAGAATGCAGCCTCCCTCATATATTTTATTTTTAACAGTTATTTCAGTAGAGCAAGTCCAGGGTTTCCTTTTATTAAAAGTACTTTTGTGCCATGGACTTCTTCAACACTTTGGTGAAACCAATAGATAAATGCATGAAATAAAAAACATAGAATTACAAAAGAAATCAACTATTATTATTTTGACATTCCACAGGCCAATACAGAACTTTTTATTCTCTAAAATTTAAATCTGTGATAGAAGTCTTAACTAGTCATAGTATTAATTACTGTAATCTAATATACCTACATTTACTTGGAACTGAGTATAAAATTAATAACTTAGAAATTTAAGTGATAGTCTATGAACATATTTACATCTAAGTAAATAATTTTAGCAGTCTGGGTGTTAGCATCTCCTGGTTGACCACCCTTGTACTGCACCTGGGTTGCCACATATTGTTGTGTTGTTTAGTCACTCAGTCCCCGACTCTTTGTGACCCTATGGACTGTAGCCCTCCAGGCTCCTCTGTCCATGGGACTTCCCAGGAAAAAATACTGGAGTGGATTGCCATTTCCTTCTCCAGGGGATCTTCCCGACCCAGGGATGAAACCTGCATCTCCTGCATTGGCCAGCAGCTTCTTTACCACTGAGCCCACCAGGGAATGGCTTGGATTCTTAAACTTTTCCAAATCCCTCTCAAATCAATTTTTTTTCTATTTTTTTATTTTAAATAAATTTATTTATTTTAATTGGAGGTTAATTACTTTACAATGTTGTATTGGTTTTGCCATACATCAACATGAATCCGCCACAGGTATACACGTGTTCCCCATCCTGAACAGCCCCTGCTCCTCCCTCCCCGTACCATCCCTCTGGGTCATCTCAGTGCACCAGCCCCAAGCATCCAGTATCATGCATCGAACCTGGACTGGCTATTCGTTTCATATATGATATTATACATGTTTCAATGCCATTCTCCCAAATCATCCCACCCTCGCCCTCTCCCTCAGAGTCCAAAAGGCTGTTCTATACATCTGTGTCTCTTTTGCTGTCTCACATACAGGGTTATTGTTACCATCTTTCTAAATTCCATATGTATGCATTAGTATACTGTATTGGTGTTTTTCTTTCTGGCTTGCTTCACTCTGTATAATAGGCTCCAATTTCATCCACCTCATTAGAACTGATTCAAATGTATTCTTTTTAATGGCTGAGTAATACTCCATTGTGTATATGTAGCACAGCTTTCTTATCCATTCATTGGCTGATGGACATCTAGGTTGTTTCCATGTCCTGGCTATAATAAATAGTGCTGCGATGAACATTGGGGTACATGTGTCTCTTTCAATTCTGGTTTCCTTGGTGTGTATGCCCAGCAGTGGGATTGCTGGGTCATAAGGCAGTTCTATTTCCGGTTTTTAAAGAAATCTCCACAGTGTTCTCCATAGTGGCTGTACTAGTTTGCATTCCCACCAACAGTGTAAGAGGGTTCCCTTTTCTCCACACCCTCTCCGGCATTATTGCTTGTAGACTTTTGGATAGCAGCCATTCTGACTGGTGTGAAATGGTACCTCATTGTGGTTTTGATTTGCATTTATCTGATAATGAGTGGTGTGGAGCATCTTTTCATGTGTTTGTTAGCCATCTGTTTGTCTTCTTTGGAGAAATGTCTATTTAGTTCTTTGGTCCATTTTTTGATTGGGTCGTTTATTTTTCTGGAATTGAGCTGCAGGAGTTGCTTGTATATTTTTGAGATTAGTTGTTTGTCAGTTGCTTCATTTGCTATTTTCTCCCATTCTGAAGGCTGTCTTTTCACCTTGCTTATAGTTTCCTTTATTGTACAGAAGCTTTTAATTTTAATTAGGTCCCATCTGTTTATTTTTGTTTTTATTTCCAATATTCTGGGAGGTGGGTCATAGAGAATCCTGCTGTGATGTATGTTGGAGAGTGTTTTGCCTATGTTCTCCTCTAGGAGTTTTATAGTTTCTGGTCTTATACATTTAGATCTTTAATCCATTTTGAGTTTATTTTTGTGTATGGTGTTAGAAAGTGTTCTAGTTTCATTCTTTTACAAGTGGTTGGCCAGTTTTCCCAGCACCACTTGTTAAAGAGATTGTCTTTAATCCATTGTATATTCTTGCTTCCTTTGTCAAAGATAAAGTGTCCATAGGTGCATGGATTTATCTCTGGGTTTCCTATTTTGTTCCATTGATCTATATTTTTGTCTTTGTGCCAGTACCATACTGTCCTGATGACTGTGGCTATCTAGTATAGTCTGAAGTCAGGCAGGTTGATTCCTCCAGTTCCATTCTTCTTTCTCAAGATTGCTTTGGCTATCCGAGGTTTTTTTGTATTTCCATACAAATTGTGAAATTATTTGTTCTAGCTCTGTGAAAAATCCCGTTGGTAGCTTGATAGGGATTGCATTGAATCTATAAATTGCTTTGGGTAGTATACTCCTTTTCACTATATTGATTCTTCCAATCCATGAACATGGTATATTTCTCCATCTATTAGTGTCCTCTTTGATTTCTTTCACCAGTCTTTTATAGTTTTCTATATATAGACATAATAAAGTTGCAGGATATAAAATCAACACACAGAAATCCCTTGCATTCCTATACACTAATAATGAGAAAATAGAAAGAGAAATTAAGGAAACAATTCCATTCACCATTGCAATGAAAAGAATAAATACTTAGGAATACATCTACCTAAAGAAATCAAATTATTTTAAATTAACTGAGAAATACTTGAGAATTTCTAGGTAAAGTTGAAAGAGGATACTCTGGTCCATGTATAAATGGCTTTCTTCCATCACCTGAAATTTTATATAACTTGCCCTTTTCACATAGATATATGGAATGTATCAGTGAATAAATGAAAGTCTGTCTTTTTGCTCTTCTCATCCCAGCCAAGTATAACCAGTGAAAAGATCCTTCTTGGTCTTACTCTACTGGAGGATGAAGATTGAGCTCTGTAACCTAACAAAGATTGAATCTGGTGATTACTCTAGAGACTTCTCATCTGCTTACAACTTACCAAGGTCTGGGAGTCACTATCTGTGTTGGAGTTAACAGCAGAAGAGCAAAATGAATGATTATTATTAACTTAAAAATTGTTACTAGTATGGCTATTATTACTGAGTTCATCTGTTGATTAATCATAAATATTTTACCTGTAGGACATGCCCTAATTTCAAATTGTATTGATAGTATGTATAGCTCACACACAGGCATTTGTGCATGCATATGCCACAGGGTTTATTCAACAAATATTTATTAAGTACTTATTCTGTATCACAAACTTGTATAAACTAAAAGTATGTTGATATGTTCCAGCCCAATTAAGCTTCTGACACCTCCCAGCTTTAATTCTATCCAAGTGCAAAATTTCTAGCAATGAACAGCTTCTATTTTCAATTGGCTTTCAACATGTTATAGTGATATTCTCAAAACAATCACCAAAATCTCACTTTTAGAAAATTGTAAAGGGTATGAAAACATGTCAGCCCAAGGGCAAAATCCTTCAGCAATTTAAAAATGAAAGCAGAAATTTGCTAGGGAAAGTCATCTTATACCTTATGCTCTGGTTTTCCCTCTGAAGAGAGGAGTATGTGTGGTTAACTTTTATGAAAGGCCATTTCCATTTTGTTTTCCAAATAAAAGATGTACTAATTAGGCCTGGAAGTCAAGGATTTTACCAAAAGGGATAAGATGAGGCTATTTCCAATTGGCATTTTGTTTGGTTGATATCACAATTTTAAAATGTGAGGAACACAAAATACCCAAGTGAATTTCATAACTTCCAAGGCCATTTCAAGGGTTCTTCAAGCAGAGGTGTATGCATGCTCAGATGTTAAGTCACGTCTGACTCTTTGGGACCCAGTGGATTGTAACCTGCTAGGCTCCTCTGTCCATGGGATTCTCGAGGCAAGAACACTGGAGTGGGTTGCCATGCCCTCCTCCAGGGGATCTTCCTGACCCAGGGATCAAACCTGAGTCCCCTCAGACTCCTGCATTGGTAGGCAGATTTGTTACCAGTTGAGCCACCTAGGAAGCCCCTTGAGCAGAGGTAAAACTAGACAACGCCCCAAATATGTGCATTAACAAGGCAGACCTTTGCAGAGTAACAACAAGTCTTTTCCAATCAAACCAAAGCCAGTAGTTCACTTTCTAGAAAGATAACTGAAGCAAGCAGCTATTTGTTGCTTGGAATCACTTTAAATTATTTTAGAAAACGTCAGAAAGTAAATTACATTCTCCTTCTTGCATGTATTTTTCCAGTTCCTTTTCAAAACAAAATGTTCATTTAGGGCCATGACAGCAAAAATAGAAATGTGTTTGGCATAAACTTAGCTTACTAGCCTGCAGGCAAAATAGAAAATTGTTGTTAAATTGGAGTGGACCAGAAAACGGATGATAAAACTTGTTCATGAAACTTCTGCTAATAACAAACATTTGTCCTATGGCACGTACTATAAGTAATAACACATGAGAAAGGCTGGATGTGTCCCTGTCCTGAACAGTGGGTTTTGGTGTCTGTAAAGGCAGTAAGTCAAGTTCACTTCGCCCTTCACTTGTGACTTCCTCCAAAACTCTTAGGATTAAAACATGCCCGTTTTTAATTCGGAAATACTTGGGATGATAATTCTCTGGTGTTTTGGTCTTAATTACTTTTCCTTTAAAATTTTAGAGGCAGCTTGGGAGGTTGTGTTACTTATCATGACTGAGCACCAATCTCAGGTTCTGTTTTCTGCTTCACCAGCATTTACTGTTTCCTGAGAGCTAAGCCATTTATTCGTTTTTGCCTCCATTTCTCTTTCACTCAGTGCTCAGAAAGGGAAAGGAAGCAATTTTGAAAAAAGGTGGGTAGTTGCTAGGTGAAGAGATGGTGTCGATGGCTAGCTCAATTAGTTCTTCCTGTTGCCAACTGAAAATTGTCGCCTGTCTACAAGAATGAATTCACTAGCCACTGTAGTCACTGACTTTCAATACCTCCTAAAAGGGGTTCAGGGTGGAGATCAGGGATGAGACTCTCTGCACCCTGGGAAAAACTGGCAGAACACGTCTTCAGATAGTTAAATAATTGCATGAGATTTTATGATCTCAGTTTCTTATATTTGCACTTATCTAGAAAAGCACCGTAACCATAAACGGTGACATCTGCTCCTCATGACTAGCAGCGACCGTCTACCAAAATGTGTGCTCAACTGCACGTATCATCCTTCAACAAAATCACACGTATACTGACCTCCCCTCTGCCTCTTTGGAGCAGTCTCTCAGAGCTGTCTGAGAGGCTGTCTCCCAGGCTGTAGTCCTCATCTGGCTCCAAACAAAACTTAACTCATAACTCTCAGGTTGTCTTTTTTTTTTTTTTTTTGCACTCAACACTGATTTTTGGCTTTATTTACCATATTTTTCTTTTTGTTTGATTCTTTTTAATTTTTATTGGAGTATAGTTGCTTTACAACCTTGCACAAGTTTCTTGTTGTTCGGTCACCAAGTTGCATCCGACTCTTCGTGACCCCATGGACTGCAGCACGCCAGGCTTCCCCCGTGTCAGTTCTTCCTGTACTGTAAAGTGAATCAGCTATGCATATACATATATCCCCTCTTTTGGGGATTTTATTCCCATTTGGGTCATCACAGAGCATCGAGTAAAGAGTTTTCTGTGCTATATAGATTCTCACGAGTTATCTTTTTTTAATTTAAAAGTCTATTTATTTTTAATTGAAAGACAATTGCTTTACAATATTGTGTTGGTTTCTGCCATATATCAACTTGTATCAGCGATAGGCATACACATGTCCCCTGATCTTGAACCTCCCTCCCACCTCCCATCCCTCTAGGTCATCACAGAGCACCACTGAATCTTTTGAGCTCCCTGAGTCATACAGAAAATTCTCACTGGCTATCTATTTTAATATGGTAGTGAATGTTTCCATGCTACTCTCTCAATTCACTAGTTATCTATTTTATGCATAGTATCAGTGGTGTATATATGTTAATCCCAATCTCGCAATTTATCCCACCACCCCCCTTTCCTCCTTGGTCTCCATATGTTTGTTCTCTATGTCTTTCTAATCATCTATACTAGCTTTTTCAGACTCCACACGTGTGTTAATATATGATATTTGTTTTTGTCTTTCTGACTTATTTCACTCTCTGTGACAAAAAGGTGGTATTTTGCCTTTTTTTTAATAAACCACCTAGAGACGGTCATACAGTGTCCCTTTGACAGCAAGGAGATCAAACCAGTCAATCTTAAAGGAAATCAACCCTGAATACTCTTTGGAAAGACTGATGCTGAAGCTGAAGCTCCAATACTTTGGCCACCTGATGCAAATAGTCAACTCATTGGAAAAGACCCTGATGCTGGGAAAGACTGAAGGCAGAAGGAGAAGAGGGTGACAGAGGATGAGATGGTTGCACGGCATCACCAGTTCAGTAAACAAGACCTTGGGCAAATTCCAGGAGATGGTGAGGGACAAGGAAGTTTGGTGTGTTGCAGTCCATGGGGTCACGAAGATTTGGACATGACTTGGAGACTGAACAACGACAGCAGGTGGTATTTTACCATATTTTCTTGAATTTAAGACATCATTGATTGAGAGAGTCACCATTTTATGCAGCAATACAAAAAAAGGAGTATACACTCGCAATCAATCTATGACACAATAATGTTGGTTCTACTTGCAGCCTGGGTGGGCCACACAGTTTGCTTTGGCCAGATATTTCTTTCATCTCTTCCAAATTATTTGACATTTTCTCTTGCCTCCTATTGCACTGTTTGGCCTGTAACAGGAATACTTTTGCACTTATCTCAGTAACAAAATGTAACAAAGCCTTCTAGACCGGTAAGATTTTCCCCTCCTTAGTCTCCTAAAGTGTTTGGCTGCTCTTTCCAAGAAAAGAAGGAATTGCAGTCATTCCTCCCACAAAAAACACTGGCTTCAGCTAGTATCAAATTTGTGGCCAGCTGCTGTCTTTCTGCATAGACGGTCACTTTTCATGGCAAGGCTGAATAATAGGCTTCTTGTTGAAGATGTTTGAAATTGAAATAACAATTACACTCACTATGCACCTCCCCAGCATTGCACATAATCTCAATCGACACAGCAGCAAAAACAGTGATGACGATATCTGCAGGCAGTGGCCACTCCACCATGACTGCTGCCTGGCTGACAGCAATTCTGCAATGAGTCTCAATTTCAGAGCTGGTCAGACATGAGGGGAAATGTGCATCTTAGAATTAGCAGCACACAGTATTATCTCTTCACATACTGTACAAGGGTAGCAGACTCAGATGTCCACAAAATCATATACGCTATGTACATTAGACCAATTATATATAAACAAGTACCTTTTATGTCAACTATTTCTTGCTTCTCATTTATTTCTTCTAAAATTATTTTATTGTACTTTATTTGTACATCTCTAAGCTTTTTGTCCAAACAAACTTTTTGTAGAAAATCATTCAGAAATAAGTACTCAAAGCAACCTGGAAACATTGTTTTGAAAAGTATCCTGTCTCATTTTTAATAAAGATGTGGATACTGTCCACCATAAAGAACCAGGCTACACACCAGGGATGATACAAACTGAAGAATACATGTCCCGTCTACAGGGGGCAGCAGCTACACAGCCCAGATCAAAATTAATCCTGTCAGCAGTCCTTAAGGCTTTGGACACAGTGTTGCCCAATCTTTTAATTTCTTTTCGAGACACTGGGAAACTGGATTTTTATGTTAAATCTCTTCATTTTTAAGTTTTGGCAATTATTTCAAAACACCATACAGGCCACACAAAGCAAATCTGTTTGCTATATTTGGTTCACAGTTCATTAATCTGTGGTCCCTGCAAGATAACCTAACAGGTCAGTCACGTTATAAACATGGTTATCTGTCCTGTGGGTTGATTTAGCCAAAACCCTCTCAATATGAATGACAAAGTAATATTACAGTAACATCTTTGCCAGTGAAGCATCAGGGCATGTTAGGTACCAGTAGGAATACTGAACCAGAAAATCTTTCCATTTTGAATATTTTTCTTATAATTGTGTATGTGTCACAGAGTTAACTTACCAGAAGAATTTCAAGTTTTGCAACGGGGAATGAGCAGGAAAGTAAAAATTATTTCTTTAGTCCCGTGTAATTCTTTAAGAATGAGAATGACTGCTCTGGGACCTGGTCCTGCTCAGGGCCTTGTTGAGCCAGAGGATGTGCAGTGAGGCGCCTCCCAGCTCTCCTGGGGCTGTGGGAGGAGGAAGCACAGAGGCTGGGACCTAGAGTAACCAGAAGCAGAGGGTGTGGCTGACTACCAGGGATTACCCTTCTCAGCACCCCTGCCCACTGGGTTTAGAAAAGAAAGGTCTTTTTCTTTCTCTGTCTCTTTTCTCTCAAGGAAGGGTGATAGAAGAATAAATGGAAGAGCCGTTTATACTATGGTTCAGCCCAATTCATTCATCTCTGATTTAAAGGCTCTGAGTCAGCCAAAACACTGAGTCCTGCATATATTTGCTTTCTTGATGGAATTCAAGGCCAGAAATCCTTCATGGCTTCTTGATTTTCTAGGACTCAATTTTTCCATCTGTAAATGAGTAGACAGATGAAACCAGTATTTTTCAATCTGTGTTCTTTGAAGTGAAGTGTTAGTCGCTCAGTCATGTCTGACTCTTTGCGATCCCATGGACCGTAGCCCACCGGGGTCCTGTGTCCCTATATATATAATTCATTGATTTTTGGTTGCACTGGGCCTTTGTTGCTGTGTGTGGGCTTTCTCCAGCTGTAACATGAAGGCTTCTCATTGTGGTACCTTCTCTTACACCAGAGCACAGGCTCTCGGTGCGGGGCTCAGCAGCTGTGATATGCAGGCTTAGTCACTCCACGGCATGGAGGATCTTCCTGGACCAGGGTTCGAACTCGTCTCCGCTGTATTGGCATGCGGACTCTCATCTCACACCCCCAGGGAAGTCCTAATCTGTATTCTGAGAAGCTTTCAGTTCAGTTCAGTCGCTCAGTCGTGTCTGACTCTTTGCGACTGCATGAATCACAGCACGCCCGGCCTCCCTGTCCATCACCAACTCCTAGAGTTCACTCAGACTCATGTCCTTCGAGTCAGTGATGCCATCCAGCCATCTCATCCTCTGTCATCCCCTTCTCCTCCTGCCCCCAATCCCTCCCAGCATCAGAGTCTTTTCCAATGAATCAACTCTTCACTTGAGGTGGCCAAAGTACTGGAGTTTCAGCTTTGGCATCATTCCTTCCAAAGAAATCCTAGGGCTGATCTCCTTCAGAATGGACTGGTTGGATCTCCTTGCAGTCCAAAGGGACTCTCAAGAGTCTTCTCCTACACCACACTTCGAAAGCATCGATTCTTCGGCGCTCTGCCTTCTTCATAGTCCAACTCTCACATCCATACATGACCACAGGAAAAACCATAGCCTTGACTAGACAGACCTTAGTCGGCAAAGTAATGTCTCTGGTTTTGAATATACTATCTAGGTTGGTCATAACTTTTCTTCCAAGGAGTAAATGTCTTTTAATTTCATGGCTGCAATCACCATCTGTAGTGATTTTGGAGCCCCCCCAAAAATAAAGTCTGACAGTGTTTCCACTGTTTCCCCATCTATTTCCCATGAAGTGATGGGACTGGATGCCATGATCTTCATTTTCTGAATGTTGAGCTTTAAGCCAACTTTTTCACTCTCCTCTTTCACTTTCATCAAGAGGCTTTTTAGGGACTCAGATACTGAGCTTAAGGATCTGGTTTCGTATAATTTGCATTTGGTCGTAAAGGTAAGGCTTCCATTTAGTAAGAAAATATAACACCTAAAGAAATACAGTGTGTGAGAAACACTGGCTAAGTGACGTAAATGATCTGCAAGGAGGCCAGACCCTTTGATTCTATAACTTCACCAACTCGCATGTACATTTCAATATTGTTCTCACAAAGTAAGATGTGGAGATATTTTCAGATTAAATAATCACTCCAGCTTTTACCTAAGACATATGAACCAATATAAGCATTCTGGTAAGACTGAGTATACAAAGGTACAAATGGCTTTGATTTTTCTCTTCTAAACGAGGCTTTCATTTTTCAGATTTTGCAAGAGATGACAGCAAACAGCCTAAGTCTGGGGAAAGCATGGAAAAAGGAGACCCTGGCATCTAGTCACTGTCGAACACGTGTTTGCTGATGGAATCTGCACAAACAAGTAAAGAGGAGAACCGAGGTCATTTTCAGCACAGAAAGGTTCCAGACCATTTTCCTTGGGATATGCAGCAAATTGAGGTTAAAATAAACTCCACTGTGTGGAACAGGCATTAAATTTAACTACTCCTTGGACACAGTCAGTGATTTCCCACCTTCTTCTGCCTGTGCCTGGAAGGTCCTCCAGCAGGTCCTTCCCCACTTCTCTAAATCCAAGCTGAATGGTGATTTCATTTCCAATCTGTGTTTTCTCACTCCTGGAAACCCCCATAGCACCCACTATCTTTTACAAGTACTTTCTATAAAAGGCTAGTTTTGTAAATCCCAATTAGATACACATATGTATCAGGGAAGGGGTTTCCCTGATGGCTCAAGTGATAAGGAATATGCCAATGCAGGAGATGCAGGTTCGATCCTTGAGTCGGGAAGATCCCCTGGAGGAGGATATGGGAATCCACTCCAGAATTCTTGCCTGGAGAAGCCCATGGACAGGAGAACCTGGTGGGTTACAGTCCATAGAGTCATAAAGAGTTGGGCATGACTGAGCACACACGTGCACGTGTATTACTTGCTTATATACTCCTGCCATGAGGGACCACTAATCGCTCTTCTATATCCCCCATGGATTCTTGGCACATGGTCAGTAGGCAGTAATCAGTACCACCACTGAAGGATTAAATACACTAATGAATAACTTTTGCATCCATGGACACAACTATTATATGAAGAATGACAAAATAGATTCAAAACCACTTTGAGAAAAAAATGGGAAAAACTTAATTGTTCATATACTAGAATGAGATTAGATTGCATCATGAAAACAATGCTTACAACACAGCAGTGAGGGAAGAAAAAAGATGTTAAAAGGCATAAAAAGTGAAGAAAACATTTCACAAAAATGTTTAGGATGATTGGATTCAGAGTAGTATTTTTCTCTATGTTTCAAGATTTGATAATGAGGCTAACACTACTTTAATAATGAAAAACAAGAAGAAACAGGCTTTGCATTTCTATGCCAGAGGAATATTAGTGGGATTTTGTTATAACATGGATTTGAGGTCCACATGATTGCCATTTTTTAGAAGAAATCATTTTATAGCAAATGCTCCTTTTTAGTAGTACACAGATTAAAAGTGGATAGCCCCCTCTATGAGTTTCATCATGGGCTTTCCTTTTAATAAATTCCATTCCAGGGAGAACAGCATTGTAGCAACATGTTGTGTCTCACTATCAAAGAAAATTTCAAAAGCAAACTGAGCCAATTTGTTTCCCAGTGTATATTTATCTCCATTAAGATCCCAGGGAGTAAAAAAAAAAAAAAAAACATGGTAATTATCTAAAAGTTCTCTAAATGCTTTCATGGTTTAAGCCATGGGCTGAATTAGGTCCTGGAAGATTCCCATCTAGTAAAGCAACAATGTCTACTAGTAACCTGAAGGAAAGACCCAGAACATTTGGACCTCGGGCAAGTGGCTGACCTAGATTCAGATGACAAGCCACAAGACGGTGTTTCCAGGGATGGGGTGGGGAGGGCATGTCTACTCCCAACATCACTTTAAAGTTGTAAGTCTGTGAACATGCATGTGTCTTTTTTTAAAGACAGCATACTATTTCCAAGACAGCAAAAGAAGGTGGGCTATTTTATCACTTTGTTTCAGAAGCACATTCTACCTCCTTATTTCTATAGATCAAAACAGAGGTACATACTCAAAACTTCTGGCCTCAAAAGTGCCCAGTTAGCAATATAAAATTCCAATTTAATTTCTCCCATAGCTCTTTTGTTCTGTGACAGAGTCCCACACAACTAACTATATTTATAACTATGCTGTGATGTTCCTGAAAACATTTTTAACTTCCTGACTTAAAGAACAGCCTTTCCTAAACCTTTCCTCTTTCTCCTGCGTAGGATGTAGATGTGAGAGTCAGAATCACTACAGCCGTATTGTAAGTATGAAGGAATAGCCAAAGAAATGCAGAAATCTTAGCTCTAACCTTGTTAAGACCTTAAGATAAAACAAGAAACGATCTAGCTTCAGTTTCTTGTTATCTATTTGAGTCGTGGTGGTTGGATTTCTCTGTAGGTAACAGCATTCTTATTTCTTAGAACCCATTTATTGCCAGTTTTCAGTACTGTGGTTTATTTCAATTGTTTTTTTCTTCATCAGATTCTTTCTCCACTATTCTTAGATTCACATGTTAAAGTATGTCCATTTTGCACACATATCTATCGTATATATTCCACTAATAAAATATAAATGTAGTGTTTACTAATGAATGTGCCTCAGAACTTATGTTTGAGGATATACACCACACAAAAAGAGAGAGAATGGGAAATTTTGTGACCATATATACTTGGAAAACATTGGATAGTCTATTCTAGAGCTTTGCAAAACACATAAAACTATTTCAGACTTTGAAAAGAAGAAGAAAAAAAATAGACCAATTGGAATGACATTCAGATACATCCCTTTAATTGACCACCAAATTGATTTTTGAACCAATCCCTTGATTTACTGTCTACCTCTCAGAATTAGGATTCTAAAGACTATATGTGGGAAACATTTACTATGTTCATCCATAATGTTTGATTAATGCTCATATTAATATTTTTGATATTTTAATCATTACCATTGCATATTTTCTTATTTGGTAATGACAGATACATTCTAAAGAATTTCAGAGAAACTCCCAGGGAATCCAAATCAACACACATGTCGACACAAACCAAAGAAAGTCAAACAGTAGTGAAATCTGTGATTTCTTCAAGCTAGCTACAGATCCTCCATTTTCCTTGGCTAGAAGACTTGACCCCTGATACTGGCAGCCACGGTAGCCCACATGTGCATTTTTGGATGGAGACAACTCTTTCCAGACTAAACACTCGAGACGTGACACCTTGCTAGTCTTTGCCACTGCTCTCTGTGAGGGCATTGCTGCGATTGTCTGAAACAAAAAATTCCTGCTAATCTATGACATCCTTGGATTGTCACGTGTTCTTCAGATCCTTCTTTACCTTTAATGCTGAACTTGCTTTCCTTTTGGGGATAGCTTATTCTCTCAGCAGAGGCATCTGCTGCACTTCTAAGGCATCATAGGTTGTAATCACCACCACTGCAGCATCCTTTTCCAAATGACTTACTCTGTACCATGGGCCCAACTATCAGGATGTGTGTGTGTGTGGGGGGGGGGGGGGCGGTGTTTGTGTGTGTGTGTGTTTTTCTTTCCTTTTGCTCTCTTCACATTGTCTCAACTTTTGAGCCAGAATAATTTAAGCACTAGGGTCTTGTCGGGTTTTGCAACCATGAACTGCTTTGCAAAGTCTAGGCGTTTTGCCAGAAATCTAAACTTTGTTGAACTATGTGAAAAGGTTAAACATTTCACAGAGTTTCGGCCCCACCCCCACTGCACTCCCAGACTCTGCCTTGTTCTTAAATGTCTGTTTTATCAAGAAATGGAATAACTAATAATGTGCTGGATAGAACATTTTCAACCATCACTCTGTAACCATAGTGCTGCTAAGAACCCCAAACAAATGTTAATCACACATCTCTCCATAATCAAAAAGAGCTGGGGACAAAGAGTCAATGTAGTCTGTTCTAAGATGAAATGCTAGAAGCTTTTGATACAATATCTTTCTAAAATGAAGCTCTTATTCATTGCAATAATTTTTGTTAACAAAAACTTTCCTAAAATTTCCCTCAACAAATAAAAATAAATCACAACCTCCCTCATCTGGAGGAAAATATAAAATACTGTTTCCTAGTGTCCTCGTTTTGAAAGCCTTCTTGGGGTTATTTCCAAGAACAGCAGATGCCTGTTTACTCTCATGAAAAATGTTTCTGAGGTTCTCAAGCCCACCCAACAAGGATATTGAAGGGAAAGGAAGCAAGTAAGCTGCGACTCATCCTTGAGTCAGCCAGTTCCCCACATTCCATCTGAGGGTCAGTGCTTTCTCTGTCTCTGCTAGAAGGTTTCCCAAATTTGCTGAGTCTGTCCATCTTCACTACCACCTCTCCAGTTCCAGCCTCCACCCTCACCTGGACCCCCACCATGGCCCCTTAGCTGGCCTCTCTTTCTACCCTCTGCCCCCATTCTCCCCAGAGACACCGGGCCTTAGAATAAAAACACAATCTTCTTATCCTGCTTCATAAGGCACTTCTCAATATCTTCATCTTGAACCATCTCCTCCTCTCCCATCAGACTCCAGCCACTCAGGTGTCTTCTTTCTTGCCTGCAAAGACCCCAAATTTATTCCTGCTGCAGGGCTTCCTTGTGGCTCAGATGGTAAAGAATCTGCCTGCAATGCAGGACACCTGGGTTGGATCCCTGGGTTCAACCCCTGAGTTAGGAAGATCCCCTGGAGAAGGGAAAGGCTACCCACTCCAGTACTCTTGCCTGGAGAATTCCATGGATAGAGGAGTCTGGCAGGCTATAGTCCATGGGGTTGCAAAGAGACACAACTGAATGACTAACATTCTCATTTCACTTCATACCTGCCGTAGGGATCCACATGGGGCAAGCCATCTCCTCATCTTTGTAGGGCGGCTCTTCCCTGTCATTAACTCTCTGCTTAAGCCTGGTCTGCCTAGGACCGCACTACCTTTCCTTAATCTCACAGTCTAAAAAACCCTTCTACCCAAAGCCTCACTTCTCACTCAGATTCCCCTTTTAATATACCACACTGCACTTCTGTTACCCAATATTTGCCTAGCTCTCCACTCATCAACTACCTGTCTTCTGATTCCCTCCACTAGACATGAGGAAGAACTTACTAGCATACACCTACCTTTGGTCCACATAATAATAATAATAACGCTTGGGATACCAGAAGGACCAAATAAATAGGTATGGAATGAATACATGAGTAGGCTAAGAAGTGAAAACTGGGTGCCTCTCTCAGCTCCCATGGCCCAGGCATGGGAAAATGTGACAAGACCCGGTGAGCAGGTGCTTTGGGGTAAGAGCATGTCAGGGGTTGGAAATCCTAATCGATGTCTTAGGATGGACTGTGAGCCTTTACAAACTAAACCAGAGAAAATAACAGTTACTGATATAAACAGAGAGAGTTACATTTGTCTTCACTCACAGGGAAATGAACCTTACCAGGAGGCTGTGTTTTGGACATGTTTGGTATAATTTAAGTTATTGCTTTGCAAGGCAATGTTCTGAGAAGAAATGTCCTTAAGCAGAGAAAAATAATTTTTCCTTGATGTATTAAGGGAAATTACTGCAGATTTTCTCCTAAATAGCAATGACTCATTAAGAAGTTTACAAACACCATTCAGTAAAGTACCAGAGTTCTCACTTCTCAGCAAACAGCCAACTGAGATGACTCATATACATAGGTTGAAAATGATATCTGCCAACAAAGATCAGGGCCAAAGTCGGTCACTGGAAATGTGCTTAACCAAACTTTGGCTTCTAAAGCGGGTTTCATGTGGAGCCAGGATTAACAAGGGAAAGCATGGTCAGAATGGAATGTGAGGTTGAGTGCTGCGGAGAAGATGTCCCCAGAGCTGTGACCTGCTTTGGGTCAGCAGCCTTGGGAGCTGGGTTTGCTTCAATCTTATATAATTTTGCTCTCATGACCTGTAAATAGAATAGGAAGAAAAAGGCAAAGGGCCCTGGGTGAGCAAACACACTAGAATATGTTTGTAAAGATAAGAAAAAAGGTAAAGATCATGGTAAGGTCATTCTGGGAGACTGCAGATAAAGACCAGTTTGTTGATAAGGAAAGAAGGGAAGTCAACTAGCCCCAACTTTATAAATAACAGAGTTTCCAGGAGGCACCATTTTCCCAAGATTCATGCTTCCATGGGGCAAAGTGAAACCTGAGTGTGATAATATTAGCAATCAGCAGAGAGCTTCTCATAAAAATGTCATATTACCATTGATCACACAATAGAAATGTGTAAAAATACGAGGTGTTGATCATGATAACTTTGACCACTTGGTGTGAAGAGCCAACTCATTGGGAAAGACCCTGATGCTGGGAAAGATAGAAGGCAGAAGGAGAAGGGGATGACAGAGAATGAGATGGTTGGATGGCATCACCGACTCAATGGACACGAGTTTGCACAAACTCCAGGAGACAGTGAAGGCTAGGGAAGCCTGGCATTCTGTAGTCCACGGGGTCACAAAGAGTCAAACACAACTTAGCAACTGAACAACAACAACAAAATCATGATAAGCATCTATATATTCCCAAAACCTCATGGGGGAAAGTATATGATAAGGAAGAGGATGGCAATTTCTTCTGAAGAATAGACTGAAAAAGAAAATTATAGACTTGGATCAAAAAAGCCATTACTGTCTTTCATCTGTTTATTTAACAAGTCTTTATTGGGCCATACTTTGTGCCAAGTACTACATCAGACACTGTGGAGATAAAGATAGATAAATTACACATTTTGAAAACAGATTTCAGGAAAATGTGGACTCTAGTAACCTGTGTAAACTAGGCAGTAATGGAAGCAATGGTGTCAGGCCAAGGGAAGGACTGGTTGACAAGACAGTGGGAGAAACAGGAGCATGTTAAGGCCTTAGGTTCTTTCTGGAAAGATTGATCAAACACCTCTTTTTCTTTCCACTTACACCTCCATCACAGTTCAGTGAATTCTGCTAAAGTAGAACTGAATTCATCCCTTTTCTGAAAAGGTGTTCTAATCCCTAAAGACAAGGCAAGAAACTTCTAGACAGGTCTCTAAAATAGTATCAATGTCTTCCCAAATCCTCCTCACCAGCATCTCTACAACATCCCCCTACCAAAGTGAGATGTTTCTCTTAATTTTAATTATTATTGAATTAAATAAGAAGCTCCTAGGACTTCCCTGGTGGCCCAGGGGTTGAGAGTTTGCCTTCCAGTGCAGGGGATGCAGGTTTGATCCCTGCTCAGGGAACTAAGATCCCACATACTGAAGGGCAACTAAGCCAGCATGCCACAGTTACTGAGCCTGCATGAGAAGTCCACGTGATACTACTATAAATAATAAATAAAATATTAATAAATAAAAATATTAAAAAAGAAGTTCTTGCCCACCAACTTTGATGCTTTGTGCATGTAGTTTGTAGGTGCATTTGAATACGTTTCCTAAATTTTTTTAACTTTCAAATTTCTTTGCCACCAGTATCTGATTTTTGGATTAAAGTTGATTGGATCCAACCATTCATTCAACAGATGTTTACCGCTTTGCGCCTCCACTTTGTGCCAGCTACGGAACTAGGTGATGGGAAGAGAAAGGCAAGCAAGCATAACTGATCCTGCCCTCAGGCACGGACTTCCCAGTGAACACCAGTCAACAGCGAATTCCAAGAGGACTAAGGACCAACACAGAAGATAAGTACCAGGAACCAAGAGGGCATGGCACCAGACAGTCTTGGGGTGTCAGGAAAATTTTACAGGGGAAACAACATCAAACTAAAACATCAAGGATGACAAGAATTTAGCCAAGTAGACAACAGAGGGAAGAATGTTCTAATCAGAACTAGACATAGTTTCAAAATTCCAGAGATGAGAGATATGTTTCAGAAATTACAAGTATGTAACAACTGGGATGGGGGGCAGTGGGAGGTGTGGCTGGTGCTCACGTTTTAAAGGAGGTGAGCAAGAGAGAAGTTGTAAAGAGTCTCATAAGTCATATTAAATATTTTTAATTTCATACCTAGGGCACTGGGAGCTTTTGCAAGTTTTTAGGCAGGGAAGCTGTGAAAATCAATTTCTATTTTACACAGTAACACTGACTGCAGACTAAAGAACAGATTCCGGGATTTCCCTGGCAGTTCAGTGGTTAAGGCTCTGTGCTTCCACTGCAGGGGGTGAAGAATCAAGCCCTTGTTGGGGAACTAAGATCCCACATGTCTGATGGTGCAGTCAAAAAAAAAATTTTTTTTAATTTTTTTTGATTAAAATGCTGACCTTTATGTTTAAAAAGAAAACAGATCTGAGGAAAACATGGATTATAGTAGCCCACATAAAAGTTGAAGATGGTCAGAGCAATGGTGTCATTGCCCAAGAGAGGGACTGTTTATCAGGAAGGGAGAAAATTGAGCATGTCAAATATTGATATTAACAAATCCATACGGAAGACTTAAAACATAAAGAGAGAAGACAATCAGTAAAGCAGTCCTTGAGGACATAGGATGCACTGGGATCCAGAGACAGACTGGAGACGCAGCCTTGAAGGAGACACATCTCCCAGTGGGACAGGAGGATGGAGGAAACGGCAGACGTGGATAAGGTCAAATCTGAAATTTGGAGGCAGGAATTGAGGAAACTCTTTTGCTTCTGTTTTCTCTGAGATCCGCTGGCAAGATTTGCTGCCAAGAGTGAAAGGGGGACGAATTAGGGTAAGAAGTGTGAGAAAAGAAAGGGATCTGAAATCGCCACACTGGAAGAAAGCGCAGAGTGATGCCGCGCACACACAGTGCCTGGGTGACGCCGAGTGTTTGCTTGAGACCAAAGCCACACCCTTCCAGTGGCATGGATCTGCTCAGTCCTGCGCATGCTCTGAGAGAGCAGACGTTTAGAATGACTTGGCTTTAAGGCGGGTATGGAGGAAGAACAAAAGAGCAGAAGGATCTGAGGACATTGACCCAAAGGGAGAAAGCATTAAAAGAAAGCTGAAAAGAAATGAAATCAGGATGAAGAAGAGAGATGGAGATAACAAAAGGGGCAAGAAACTCTATGACGTAGCAGGTCAAGTGTAATGCGGGTCGTTAAGAGTGAGAGACTGCAGGAAGCGAGGTTGATGTGGAAGAGTGGCGTGATGGATGTAAACATTCAGAGGAGGAGAGAAGTTCCAGGAGATAGTCCAGTTGTATTCAGGAGAGGGAGCAGCTGAAGAGGTCTGGAGGAGAAGGTCACTGGAGCTGAGACTGTTAAGGATCCAAGAGGCAAGGTGCTGCAGGAGCAGCCAAACCCAGGTTAGACAAGAAGATTCTTAAGAAGCAAGGCACAGTCACAGATAAGGTCAGTGAAGAGGGATAAAGACCACACAGTCAAAGAGCGTGAGCCCCAAAGAGGCAGGAGTTTTTATGTGAGGGTGGATGAGTAGTGGTTTAAAATAAGCCCAAGAGAGGGATGCTCAGCCTGAAAAAGTCGGACAAGCCACCTGACTCTAGAGAGCTCTGGGGGAAGCCATTTCCTCAGGAGCAGCCAGATACCTGAGCCAGGAGGTGAACGGCACCAACAGAGGCGGGCTGCAAATGGAATGGTGTCGGTTAACTACAGAGAAGGGTTCCACAAGTCACAGGTCAAATCGGAGAGGGTGGAGGCTAGTTCAAGATTGACTTGAGGAAGAATACCTGAGATAAGAAAGAACTGGAAGAGCTTATGTCTTGCATGTTGATCAAGGACATTAGAGATTGGAGGCATGGTGGGTTCAGCTAGTCTCAGGGTTTCCAAAGAATGAGTCACAGGTTTCCCCTTGGATGTGTAGACACTTTAGGCTGCTTAGAAAGATTTAGTTACAGACTGGACTCAATTTTGTTTACTAGGGAGCCCAGCTGAAGTGAGGAGGCTAGACAAAGAAAGGATTACTTGTCCTCAAGCCTCACCTGTCAGGAAGGGCAGGAGTCACTGGACTTTTGACCAAGTGCATGAAGAATTGATGCTTTTGAACTGTGGTGTTGGAGAAGACTCTTGAGAGTCCCTTGGACTGCAAGCAGATGCAACCAGTCCATTCTGAAGGAGATCAGCCCTGGGATTTCTTTGGAAGGAATGATGCTGAAGCTGAAACTCCAGTACTTTGGCCACCTCATGCGAAGACTTGACTCATTGGAAAAGACTCTGATGCTGGGAGGGATTGGGGGCAAGAGGAGAAGGGGATGACAGAGGATGAGATGGGTGGATGGCATCACTGACTCGATGGATGCGACTCTGAGTGAACTCCGGGAGTTGGTGATGGACAGGGAGGCCTGGCGTGCTGCAGTTCATGGGGTCGCAGAGAGTTGGACACGACTGAGTGACTGAACTGAACTGAACTGATCATGCACTTGTGAAGTGAGTCGTTTCAGTCGTGTCCGACTCTTTGTGACCCCGTGGTCTGTTGCCCGCCAGGCTCCTCTGTCCACGGGATTCTCCAGGCAAGAATACTGGAGTGGGTTGCCATGCCCTCCTCCAGGGGATCTTCCTGACCCAGGGGTCGAACCAGTGTCTCTCACGTCTCCTACACTGGCAGGAATGTTCTTTACCAGTAGCGCCATCTAGGAAGCCCTTAACAGTGGTACTACCACTTTAATTCTCAGATTCTGCTTTTTTTTTTTATACATTTCCCCCACAATATCCTTTGCAACAGAAAGATTCAGTCCAGAACCACGTTTGGCTGTGCCGTCCCCAGCCTCCTTCAGGCTGATCCAGATTCTCAGTCTCTGCTTGACTGCCCTGACACCTTGGACACTTGCGAAGCAGCTCCTTTGTAGCATGTCCCTCAGTTTGGCTTCACTGGGTGTTTCCTCTTGATTAGATTCAGACTGTGAATTTCTGGCAAGAATATTTCAGAAGTGAAAACATGTACTTCTCACTTAATTCTGTCAGATGGCAAATGGTTTCTATTTGTCCATTACTGACGATGTTTACTTTGATCTTTTGAGTGAAGCCACTCCTGCAAGACTTCTCTTTTGTAAAAAGTCCCTCCTTTCCCCTTAGAAATTAATCATTATTTTGTAGAGAGATACTTTGCAACTATATGGACATCCTGATGCTCTTCAAATGTTTGAGTTATTCATGAATTTTGTTTGTAACTAAGTGGATCGCCAATTTTGTTCAATGGGCTTTAACCCATTACTATAATTATTTTTATGTTCCAATTGTCCCAAATTTGGCTAGAAGGAGCCCATTCGAGGCAAATTCTGTTTCCTTTTGACATGAACCCAACATCCTTCTAGTATTTCCTTGCTTTCTAACACAATATGTCGTAATCTTGTATTTTCCCTACCTGTCTCTGGAATTAGCCACTTCTTCAAGGATCCCTGGTTCCTTTGCATGGAAAATAATATTTAAAAGCCACATTCTGAATGTTAGATGTGCTCACTATTATTGAGGTGTCAGTGCTCCAAGCCTCTTTTGTTGGAAAGAACCAGGAAATACATGTAGGTAGTATCCAAATCACTTCCATATCCCTCTAGTTACACCTTTCATTATTTCTATATCTATTTACTGATCTATTTAACTACTCATCTATCATCTATCTATCCATCTCCTATTTCTCCATAATCTATCTATCTACCTACCTACCTACTTGTCACAGACCCTGAGTTCACATGGATACTCCCAAGTCCAGTCCAACATAACATGGTTTATTCTCGCTTCCTTCCTTTCCATAGTCCTAACTCCCTTCTCCTAAAGTGAGAAAGTCGTCTCCACTTACTGTTAACGCATTTACTCAGCGGGTCAACCCCACTGACGGGTCTGCACCCGTGTGGCTGCCTCCTCTCTCTGCCGTAGCTCTGATTCCATATTCCAAGTTGCACCTCCACATGGACAGCTTCTCACCGCACCTGGGCCCTGACACTTCCTATCTCCCCTTTGCAAAGAGACCCTACTCCTCTTCCTGGAGCTCTGATATCCCTCACTGTGTCCCCTTTCTCCCCTCTTCTTGGTTTCCAGCACTCCAGCCAAGGTCTTTCTCCGCATGGAGAGTCTCCTGTCCCTGCTTGAGCTCTTCCACCAGCACCAGGCAAGCACACCTTAAAGATGTTCTTCTTATCTTTCTTGGGCTCCCACTCTGCCCTGGGACACCTCTTACCCTGCTCAAGCTCCAACCCTTGATGCCAGTTTCTCATCCCCTCTGTGTGGATGCCCTCCTTACTCAGTTTGGGCTCTGACTCCCCAACCAAGCCTCCCCTCCCTTTCTCAGGCATATCCTGCTTGCTCTGCTAGGGCTCTGACCATGAAGCCCTAGTGTGGACCACCATCACTCTGCCTGCAGTCTCAGCCCCTGCTATCCCTTCCTGACTCACACACACCTAGGATGCCTGCTTTGCTTACCTAATGGACTGAGAACTGAGTTTTTCAGGGGATGTGGAGAAGGGCTCTGAAATGCTTTTAACACAGACAATGAAGGGCTTCAAGATGTCTTAAAACTTGTGATTTATCATTTTTAATCCTAATCATTATCCCAGCTATTACCACTGTTATGATACTAATGATAAGTAGTTAGGACGGTTGTGCTACTAATTTATCAGAGATGAATAATACTTAGTGAGTTTATCTGCATCTCATAAAATATAAAACTAGCCTTTTCAGTTTCAAAAAGTCTTTCAATTTTGAGGAAAGATTTATTTTATCTGATTATATATCTCTCACAAGCAGATGGAATGGCCCACCCACAACATCTCTGTCATTTTGAAGAATATTATGATTGAAAAGTTTTTGAGGATTGTAGGTTTATAGCAATTGTTTCATAAATTAATAACAAACCATGCAAAATTCTAAAAATTATTTGTAATCACCATGGTTTTAAGGAAAGTCTGGCTTCAGTCATGATAGAACCAACTCTTTGGACTACAGTTACTGCCTGGAAAATGCCTTATTTTTCAATTCTTTTAATTTTTCATGCACATTATTGGATACTGATATAGACTAAGAATATGGATGGCATTTTTATAATTATTAACAAGAGCAGAAAATCAATTTACAAGAGAAAGTTAATTTTAAATAAGAACTCATTCTTTTTATAATGTTCACTGTCAGATTTTGTGTAGAAATGTGATACTTTCTCTATATAGTTTTATTTTAGTAGATATCATGTGAAATCCCTTATTAATGGTTCACATTTGACGAAGTTATTTATTCTTGTCATTTTAAAACATTCACAATTTAGGCACATATGAGCTACCAATTCTATATTTCATTTTTTCATTTCAATAGCATGGACCTGTTTAAATAATAACCAGTTAAAAAGTGAAACTGTTGATCTAACTATTTATTTTTGTGTAGCTCAAAAAAGAATAAGCCAGGTGTTACTGAATTTAGTTTTTTCCATTGAAGGTTTTTATTTTTTGTAAAATATATGTGTAGCCATTTCTTAAAACTAGCCATTTCACCCTATTCCTGCATGAAGCACAATTTAAAATAAGCCGCTTTGAAATTCAATACTGGCCAAACTAGAATGTCATTTTCCTTCTGGAAGGGACAGGGTAATTCCTCTTCGCTGATGTAACTGGAAAGAAATTCATTAATTTTCTCTGATATTAACCCACACATTTTATAGGCATTTTCTTTTTCTGAGAATGCTACAACTGCAATAATTTTAGCATTATATTTTACTTGTATTTATTTTTCAGAAATCCATTATTTTTAAAAAAGTATGACAGTACACAAAACTTAAAGCTTTTGCAATATAATGTGACATACAGATTTCAGTAAAGGCTACAGTACTGTGTTATACAATTTGTTACTTTTACTAATCACAAGATCACCTTTAAACAATGGGTTTGATTGTATGAGAGATGCCAACAAGTACTAATCAATCCCCAACCTTGCTGGAAACCAATCTTTTTTCTACATTGCCTTTTCTTATCTTCTTATTTTGAAACAACACATCTTTATTTCTATTAATCTATGAGATTCAGGAGTAATTTTTTTTCTGCTTGCATTACAAAATGACAATGAACATGTCCCCCTCCCAGAGTGTGGTTTATGATTTAATAATGCCCTAGCTCCTGGCCCTGTCAAGTATTCTTCCCTCTGAAGGCATATTCTGAGGCCACAATCTCAGGCACACCTCATGTCCTGTGGGGATCAGGAATAAACAGCAAATCTCATAAATGGCCTGCTTTATAGCACCACGTCAGGAGAAATGCAAGATTTTTGCCATACAATTTCTCATTCCACTGAAGCTTTTCCATTGGCCAACTCATAAAAATTTATATTTTTCACTTCAAATGCTTTAATACTTTTACCAATCTCATCGCTGAGTATATGTTTGTTTTCACTGAATTATTGTGAATTCTGCCTTTCACTAAAAAGAGAAAACGTACATTTTCACATTTGAAAATATAATGTCATTAAATTCTGCATATAGCTTTTATTATAAAAGGTGATGTAGTCTGTGGCAGTCTAGAAAAGGAATAAATTAAGACAGATGTTATCTGATTTTTAAGTCTGGAGAAATGTGTTGTAATATTTGGTATGAAGCAGATGAACCATAGTATTGTAATCAAAATAATATCTATTAGATATGGTCCTACTTCTTCTGAAACTTTATTCCCCAAACTCAAATGAATAAATTTCCCCTGGGTAAATGTATCTCATCTACAATTAAAGTCTTAATTAGAGCGACACTTGGAGTTCGGTGTGATGGATTAGACTTTCCCTCCCCTAATTTAAATTGTTTGAAGCTTTTAGAGGAAGCATGCTATAGAGGAACTGGAATTATCTTGTTTAATTTCCATAATCCACGTGTCCATTTGGTTGAACTCTTAAGTCCATCTTTCCAGGATAGAGTAAGGCTCTGTATAAATGTGGAAAGGTTGGGGTATGCTAATGAGAACCATTTGGTCAGCTGCTTGACATTCACTGGACATGATAATTATATTGCCATATAGGCAGTAAACACCAATGGAGGGTATGATTTTTAAATACTTAGATATGCAAGAAAATTGCTCAGCTAACTGTATCTTTAGGCTGCATTCAGCTTGGAGGTATGTTAAACCAAAGATGTGTGACTCTGAGGCAGCCCTAGGGAGGAAAAAGGGAAAGGAAGGGACAGCTGTGTTCCTCCGCGGTGACCCTGCTTGTGGGACAATGAACTAGTGTGTATAAAAAAGGAGAGAATCTGTGAAGGTTTGGTTATAAGGTTGGCATGAAAGGATGAAGAGAAAAGGAGTTATTAAAAACCAGGAAGGGATTAAATTTCAACAGTGAACACAGAAGAAATATCAGAGGAGAAAATGGTATTTACCAGGTGTCAAACTACCACACAGTTGCACTCATCTCATACACTAGGAAAGTTATGCTCAAAAGTCTTCAAGCTAGGCTTCAACAGTACATGAACCGAGAATCTCCAGATGTTCAAGCTGGTTTAGAAGAGGCAAAAGAACCAGAGATCAAACTGCCAACATCTGTTGGATCATAGAAAAAGCAAGAGAATTCCAGAAAAACATCTATTTCTGCTTCACTGACTACACTAAAGCCTTTGAGTGTGTAGATCACAACAAACTGGAAAATTCTTCAAGAGATGGGAATACCAGACCATCTTACCTGCCTCCTGAAAAATGTATGACTTCCTGTATGCAGGTCAAGAAACAAGAGTTAGACTTGGACATGGAACAACAGACTGGTTCCAAATTGGGAAAGGAGTACGTCAGGCTGTATATTGTCACCCTGCTTATTTAACTTATATGCAGAGTACATCATGCAAAATGCTGTGCTGGATGGAGCACAAGCTGGAATCAAGATTGCTGGGAGAAATATCAATAACCTCAGATATGCAGATGACACCACCCTTATGGCAGAAAGTGAAGAGAAACTAAAAAGCCTCTTGTTGAAAGCAAAAGAGGAGAGTGAAAAAGCTGGCTTAAAGCTCAACATCAAAAAAACTAAGATGATAGCATCTGGTCCAATCGCTTCATGGCAAATAGATGGGGAAACAATGGAAACAGTGAGAGATTATTTTGGGGGGCTCCAAAATCACTGCAGATGGTGACTGCAGCCATGAAATTAAAAGCTGCTTGCTCCTTGGAAGAAAAGCTATGATCAACCTAGACAGCATATTAAAAAGCAGAGACATAACTTTGCCAACAAAGGTCCTTCTAGTCAAAGCTATGGCTTTTCCAGTAGTCATGTGTGGATGTGAGAGCTGGATCATAAAGAAAACTGAGCACTGAAGAATTAATGCATTTGAACTGTGGTAGTGTTGGAGAAGACTCTTGAGAGTCCCTTGGACTGCAAGGAGATCCAACCAGTCCATCCTAAAGGAAATTAGTCATGAATATTCATTGGAAGGATTGATACTGAAGCTGAAACTCCAATACTTTGGTCATCTGATGCGAAGAACTGATTTATTGGTAAAGACCCTGATGCTGGGAAAGATTGAGGGCAGGAGGAGAAGGGGATGACAGAGGATGAGATGGTTGGATGGCATCACCAACTTGATGGATATGAGTTTGAGCAAGCTCTAGGAGTTTTTGATGGACAGGGAAGCCTGGCATGCACAGTCCATGGGGTCACAAAGAGTTGGACATGACTGAGAGACTGAATTAAACTCAACTGAGAAAGCTACATCTATGGGAAATAGCAACCTACTCCAGAATTGTTGCCTGCATAATCCCATGGACAGAGGAGCCTGGCAAGCTACAGTCCCCAAGTCTGGGGTCACAAAGATTTGGACACGACTGAAGCAACTGAGCATGCATGCATGGGGATGAGGAGGGGCTGGTGGAAAACAGCGTCCAGGAGGATCTTTTTACTTTACTAAGAATAGCCACAATGACACCACTACATGAGACAACTGATTTCATTGGTCTTTGGTACTATCTTACAGTCTAAATTAAAATGGGAAAACGAGCTTCGTTGCTATTTTTTGAAAGTCAGACCTCCATAAGGGTTTGTCTTCTACCAAAAAACCTACAACAAATAAGTAAACTGCTAGTTCTGGCCAAACCTTCAGATTCATTTTATAATTTCCAGGATTATAAAATTATAATCGTCTATGGGGTCGCCCAGAGTCAGCCACGACTGAAGCGACTTAGCAGCAGCAGCAGCAGCAGAGGATCCCAAACTCACAGACTTATTGGCTATTCTCAGGACCCGCCTAATAAACCATGCTTATTTAGAATGAACTAACCTCCGTAGACCCAGCTTGTGAACTCTCCCTCTCTCTCTCTATATATATATATACACACACACATGATAAATACACACACACACACATACTTAGGTTAAGAATAACTCTTATGGGACTTCCCTGGTGGTCCAATGGCTAAGACTCCATGCTCCCAATGCAGGGTGCTCAGGTTCAATCCCTAGTCAGGGAACTAGATCCCACACGCTCCAACTAAAAGATCCCATGTGCTGTATCTAAGACCTGGTGCAGCCAAAGAAATAAATAAAAGTTTGTTTAAAAAGGATATTTCTTGTGCACTTACATTCTAATGCTCTTTATATTCTAATGCTAATTATGTTCATATGTTCTTCACATGGTACACTGTACAACTAATAATCAAAAATAAGATGTAAATGGTAAATGCTGTTATACACTCTCCCAGTGTGACCAAAGAATATTAATAGCACAAAGAGGAGGCTGGGCATTCTGCTAATGGCAGAAATTGTGAGACACAGAGGAAGTTGTTGTTCTAGACTGAGAGGGACATATTCAGAGGTTAGCAGGAAGCACTCAGTAAGGAGATACATTCATAGATTCGTGCAGTGAGGAAGAGAGGCTTTCTTATCTAACAAATATTTTCGGTCTCCAGATGGTTTTTGCCAGCCTTCTGCAAATGACATTTCAAGAAACAATGGTTCCAGCGATGCTCTGGTTACAAAAAAAAGGTTTCATGTTTAAATGACTGTGAGAATGTGGCATATAAAACTTCAATCTCGGACATTCACAATATATGTGAACAAAATTAAGGTTCTGCAAAGTTATACAATTTTTGAAAACCCATTTAAAATAGTTTCATTTATGTGACCCTAACAATTTCCTGTATTTAATCCTAATAATTTCCTGTAACAGCACAACTATTCTGCAATATACAATTTTTTTTAATGAATAGATTTTTCCATTCATCTGCTTATCTATTCCAGTACAGTAAAATTCCTTTATTAGGCATTCTTTTTCATCTTCAAAATAGTTTAGCTCTTCCTTATCTGTTTAGTTTTTCAAATTAAAATTAGAATTTTGTCCAAGTTAAAGCAACACTGAATTTTTAATTATAATTCATTAATACTTTAAATTAGTAGGGAAGAATCAATATCCTTATTTGAATAAGTCTACTGTTTAAGAACCAATCACATCTTCATTTGTTAGAGTCACTATTTATGGGAAGGAAAATTACTCAATACATATTTAAAATTTCCTTTATATGGGAAACTGTTGCTGTTGTTAATACTGTTAATGAGATCTTCAGCTAATAGGATATTTAGGTATTTAGAGAAAACTGTTTTTTTCTCTACGTTTACTGTATACCAACCAGTTACCTGAACTATTGGAATTTTTTTTTTTAATTTCCTTTGGTTTTCTAGACTAATTTATATTATCTTAAAATAACACTAATTTTGTGTTTTAATTATAATTTTGATTGCTAAACCTCCTGTTTTTGCTTTATATCTTTTATTGGTTTAAAATATAAACGTTAGTGATAATGATATACTTATCCCATTTTTGATGTTAAATGACTGTAGTTTTTCACTGTTAAATAAAATGTTGGCAACAGCTTCGAGGTGGGAATGATCTTGTTAAGGAATTATTCTTCAAGTCTGAGATCACAGACAATTTTATGCAGAATCAGAGGTTTCATTTTATCATGGGCTTTCAAAAGCTTTCTCAATGATCATATCATTATTAACCTTTTGAAATAATTATATTAATTATGTTAATAGATATCCTAATAAGTAAACTACCCTTACATTCCTGGCTAACATGAGTTAATTACATTGGATTTCTTCTTAAAAATACCAAGGAATATGATTCACTATCACTTAAGATATTTTGTATATACATTTCCAACAACTGTTCTGAGATTTTCTTTGGCTGGAGAGGGAGGGGAAGAAAAGGGAAATCTTTTCTGGGTGTTTGTAGTGAGGATATTGTCTATCAGATTGTATGCTCCAGAATGATTTATTATTTTAATACACAGAATAAGAAATATTAGATCCTTAAAGATTTCTATAAATTAACCACATAAATATGTTACCTAGGAGCCTGTAAGCAACTTTCTGATAAGTGGAAATTTTCATTTCATAATTATTGATCTGTTAAGATTTCTTTTAAAAGTTGATATTTAAAATTTTTGGTGTATCAATTTTCATAAAATTTAGCTCCCCATTAAAACAGATTTGTCTATTTTCTTTCATTTGTCAAAAAGAAGAAAGCAAAGCAGGTATTGCTGATAAAAGAGTAATTGGATTCAAGTAAATTGGGGAAACATTAGACTGAATAGAGTTTGGTAGGGTTGCTTACTGCAGTTCCCAGAATTCTCTAAGACAGTCCTTTCAATCTTTGAATGAGAGAGGCATATAGAAAGCACATGGTGATGCCCACACTTATTCACTATGGAACCATTTTGCCCTGAGCATCTTGCAGATGGAATACAGTTTGAGGAAAAACAATTTACATCATTGCTATCATAGAGATAGGCAGCTAGGTAGATACATACATATAGGAGATTATAGAGCAATTTTTCAGAGAAGGCAATGGCACCCCACTCCAGTACTCTTGCATGGAAAATTCCGTGGATGGAGGAGCCTGGTAGCCTGGCAGTCCATGGGGTCACAAAGAGTCAGACACGACTGAGCGACTTCACTTTCACTTTTCACTCTCATGCATTGGAGAAGGAAATGGCAAGCCACTCCAGTGTTCTTGCCTGGAGAATCCCAGGGACAGTGGAGCCTGGTGGGCTGCCGTCTATGGGGCCGCACAGAGTTGGGCACGACTGAAGCGACTTAGCAGCAGCAGCAGCAGCAGCAGCAGAGCAGTTTTTGAAATATTTCTGTGATTTGCCTATAAGTTTTGTGGATATTTTAAAATTAATCATACTTTGCCAGGATTTAAACATTTCTAAGAAAGCATGATAGTTTAAGAAAGAAAGCATGATAGTTTAAGATAAGCATGATATTTCCTTAGCTGACTTTTCCTTGTCCCCCTTGGTTGTGAGTTATATAATGGTCACCTCTGGTCATTCAACCGATCTTCTTGAGGGTTCAATATAAACAGAATTACTTCCCCTTTGACCTTGTACCCTGGTCACTATTTTCCCTTGGGCATTACTTGGATGTTTTCTTTTTATAAAGGGTTAGAAGTGCTGCTGACTGTCACTTAGTAAAGAAATTTGAAAGAGGCCTAAATTAAACCAAGGCATAGCAGAGTTGAGGACTCTTAAAAAGATATGACCTAAGTGAGGGAAAACAGACACACACTTCTTATACAAACAACAGTCTATGGGTATGAAACCACTGTTAGGTAAGGAATTTAGAATGCTTCACCAGCGACACACTAAAGGTATCAGTAATTATCACTTTTGGAAGACTGGGCTGAACCCACCAGCAGACACACGCACAGACTCACACATGCATTCACACAGACACACACACACCCACCCCTGAACTTTATGTTGGCAAAGCAAGTATAAGACACACAAGGGGAGAAGAGACAAACTTTAACTCTTTCCAGAAATCCTGCCATTTGTAACATGGAAGGAAGGTCTTGAAGGTATTATGCTAAGTGAGACAAGTCAAAAGGAGAAAGTCAGCTACAGTAAGATTTCACTCATATGTGGAATCTAAACAACAACACACAAAATAAAAACAAGCCCATAGATACTGAGAACAGACCAGTGGTTACCAGAGGTTAAGGTGATACAAGGGCGGGTGAAATGCGTGAGGGGGGTCAACTGTGTAGCAGTGGATGATACCTAGACTTTTGGGGGTGATCACTCCAGTTTATCCAGATGTGGTTGCTCAGTTGTTTCCGACTCTTCCTGACCCCATGGACTGTAGCCCATTAGGCTCCTCTGTTCATGGAATTTTCCCGGCAAGAGTACTGGACTGGGTTGCCATTTCCTACTCCAGGAGATCTTCCCAGCCCAGGGATAGAACCTGCGTCTCTTACGTCTTCTGCACTGGTATGTGATTGTTTACCACTGCACGATCTGGAAGCACTGTCAAGATACTGGGTTGGTCAAAAATTTCAATAAGATCCAATAAGATCTTACAGGAAAACCCTAATGAACTTTTTGGCCAACCCAATACAATGCTGGGTACCTAAAACTCTTTAACACACACACACGCAGTGAACCCTAAAACCAACCAAGGGCTTTCATTAATAATGAATCAATATTGGTTTATCAGTTGTGACAAATATATTCGGGGAAGACAGACTATAAGGAAACATTCTGTACATCTTACCTGATAGTTCTGTAAAGCTAAAACTGCTCTAAAAGTTAAATCTATTAATTAAAAAAATGACTTCCCTAGTAGCTCAGATGGTAAAAGCGTCTGCCTACAATTCAGGAGACCCAGGTTCGATCCCTGGTTCAGGAAGATCCCCTCGAGAAGGAAATGGCAACCCACTCCAGTACTCTTGCCTGGAAAAGTCCCATGGATGGAGGAGCCTGGTGGGCTACAGTCCATGAGGTCACAAAGAGTCGGACATGACTGAGTGACTTCACTTTCACTTTCCTTCATTTTTATAATTTTTCCCAGAGCCAGACTATATAAATCTGATTTTTAAAAAATCACCCTCCCTTAGTCCTGTAGTTTGGTCAGATCTACCTAAATTCTGAGTCACAAATGCAGCTCATTTAATCTGCTCACATGCCATCATGCGTCCCCAGCTAAGAAAGGTCATTCAACGTATTCTTGAAATGGAGCAGGACCATATGGTCCTTGTCCCCCATGTCCTCTGCCTACCTTGGAAAAACTTTAGCCAAAGAACATGTTTAATCAGAGAAATGAGGAAATGCAGAAACCAATAGTCAGAGGAGGCCAAATAATAATAGTTTAGTCATTATGCTGGGCAGACCACCAATGACCAATTTCAAGATAACTGTCAGAGCTGTTTGCAGTCCCTGCCTTTTAGACAAGAGCATACCCTCCCCCCACCCCCACAACTGGCATCCAAAATAAAGCAAACATTCCTCTCCACCAGCCTTGCCTCTTTATTGGCCTTTGAGTATTGAGCAGCCAGACCCCACTTTCAGTTACATTCCGGTGGCTTTCCAGCAACACAAACTCTTTGGACCTCATTAGGAGAAGGGAACATCAACCCACTCCAGTGTTCTCGCCTGGAGAATCCCAGGGACAGGGGAGCCTGATGGGCTGCCATCTATGGGGTCGCATAGAGTCGGACACAACTGAAGTGACTCAGCAGCAGCAGCAGCAGCAGCAGCAGCAGCAGACCTAATCAGCTGGACCAAACAGGACCTCAAATGAGGAGCTTGCAACCTCTCCTCTCCTCTCTCAGAGGAGACAGTAACAACAGACATGTAAATATCCTCAGGTATTTGTCACTAATGGAGAAAAATGGGTCCCAACTTTGTTTCATTCTTAGTGTGCTCACTGAGCCCACATTTCTGAAATAACAACCACAGAGTAACCACTACCACCAAAACAGGCAAAAATCCACTCACTGGAGAGTTTAGTGTAACCCAAAGATTCTGAGTAGGAACTGCTTTGGGTATCCAGTGGAAGACCCATCCATCCAGGCCACAGGCCCAGGTCTTGGACATGCCCTCTGTAGCCCTAGATTCTCCAGCCATTCTAGAATTTGGCCACTGGGGGAGAATACAGATGGCACAGCCACACATCAGGTGTGGAGGGGGAAGCCCTCCTGGACCAAGAACTCTGTCTTTTGCTATAGTAGACACGCTCATCTTCATCCCTGGACCACTTTCCAACTACCAGGAATAGCCTCTCGGTCTGGAGGAATCTACTCCCAAGGTTGCCCTTGGCAAAAGCAGAATAAGAAAACACCCACAGTTCTCATTGTCATGGTTTCAGCCAAGGCAGTTTACTATGACCTTTCCGTACACACCATGAACTGTGACAGATGTATTATCTAAGCAGCTCCTCACCTGCACAGCCATGCTGGCAGGAGTAGCAATTTCAGCCTGCCCAAATTTTCGCTCTTAAAAGAGCAAGATGACCAGGAAGCAGCTACTGTGCCCTCCCAGAAGGGAAACGGCCAGGATCTGTGGGCACCTAGAGGGATCCCCTGGGCTACAGTGATCTACTTTTCAAATGACTGCAGGTGACCAGAGGGGAAAGTGGGGTGAGGGAAGAGATAAATTGGGAGATTAGGATTGACATGTACATATTACTATCTGTAAAACAGATAACTAAAAAGGACCTACTGTATAGCACTGGGAACTCTGTAATGACCTATGTGGGAAAAGGATCTTTAAAATAAACGGGATATATGTATGTATATGTATATATATATATATATATATGTGATTCACTTTGCTGTACAGCTGATACTAACAAAACATTGTAAATCAACTATACTCCAATAAAAAGATTGTTTTAAATGACTCTGCAACAGAAACACCTGTGTGATGTATTTCAAGGGACAGAATGTTTAATTTGAATAGGCAAATAGCAAAATGAAGCTGTCTCTGTGGAAATCACTCACACATCTTCACTGAGAGACTCTGGAAGCCCACATTTCCAGAAACGGAACACAGCACAGCCATCTGACTACCCAAGAGACCTTTCCTCACTGACTGGGGTCTCCTGGCACTTTCGACAATTGTGATGGTTTAGTTACTCAGTCGTGTCCGATTATTTTGTGACGTCATGGACTGTAGCCTGCCAGCCTCCTCTGTCCATGGGATTTCCCAGGCAAGAATACTGGAGCGGATTGCCATTTCCTTCTTCAGGGGACCTTCCCGACACAGGGATCAAACCTGCATCTCTCACACTGCAGGCCATCTCTGCACTGTGGGTGGATTCTTTATGACTGAGCCACAAGGAAAGCCCTTTACAATTGGGATGCTTGCTTTTAACTACTTACCCTGACTTTCTCTTTCCCGGGTGTTCTCAATCCAACCCTTCTGCACTGGACCACAGACCTCTCCAGCTTTTCACAGTCGGCTCCCAGCCCCTGGAGCATCCATCAGGTTCTGAAGACAGGCCCAAGCAGCCAAAGGGAGAAGTCACTGATGGAGAAGTCACTACGGGTTGATGGGGCAGCCAGGTGGGAGCTAAGTGGATCTCAGCACAGCTCAGAAACTGGAGACAGCAAGGTGACATGATTCATCAGGTGGAACACCTGACTTCTGACCCTTTCTGACTCCTCTCTGCCCTGACACCTTTCACCGCTTTGACTCTTTCCAATGAACCAAGTGTGCTTTTCACTCTTGGATTTATCTCAGTGAATCAAGGGTGCCTATTCTATGTAACACAACCCATGCTACCTGTGTGTTGGGTTGGGGGGGGCGGTCAGGGACAAGATGAAAAAGACCGATTTCTATGAACTATCAGCTCCAGGAGAGCTTTACCTGCCTGGTAGCTGGAGCGATTACTAAACACATTATACCCCCAGCATCTGAAACAATTTCCTGAACAGCATTAAACTGCCAGTATCTGGAACCCTCTATGGCACACAGGAGGCATCAAGTAAGTATTTGCTGAATCAGTGAAATAACCAGTCACTGCTCACAGCCACTCAGGTGGAACAGCTGAGGTCAGCTTGTGACCGGGAAGTGCAAACGTTAGTTTGAACAGACACCAGGCAGCTGGACTCTGTTCGGAAGGAGGGGCGAGATTTACCACACCAGAGAGGAGACGTTGCGCTATCAGTGTCAACCTTTGTCATCCGTCACAGGCGATCCCATAGCTGAACCCCATTGACTGCGTCCCTGCTCTTCCTAACCGCCGCGTACCTCGCCCGTCTGAGGACGCGAGCTGCAACCCCAGCGCCCTGGATGGAGCTCTGCGCTGTGGCTGGCAGGCAGGAGGCTGCTCCTGGCCGCTCCGGAGGCAGGTACGCAGCCAGGTCAGCTGGGAGATGGGCTTGTCACTCAGGAAGAGTGATCCCTGCTCACTGACAGCCTGCAGACCCCCGGGGATAAAAGCGTTCTCGCCTGTGATGCTATGCCAGATCAGAAGGAGCCTCTCCTGCCCTTCCTAAATCTCCCCTTGCCTGGAATGCTTGCTCACGGGTCCCTGCGGGGGCTGCCTTCTCCTCTTGCTCGTTCCCACAGGACTGGCAGGAAGGGGGTTTGGATGTGCATTCTAGGGAAAAGGCAGCAGGAAAGAGAAGAAAAGGAAACCACTTTCCTGAAGAGCAATTAATTTTTAGCAGAAGTAGAAAATGGCTGATGGTGATTTTTTTTTTTTTAAGTTCAGTCAACTGAAAAGACTGGAACTAGAATAAGGTTTAAATAAAAAAGAAATTCCTTCTGTAAATCAATTCCTAGCTCTTCAAATTACCCCGGATAGATTACGGTATGAAAGAAATGATGTAGACCATATACTGTCAAAATATGTATATGTTTCTGATTTGCTTTAAATAAATTATATACATGTATACTAGCATGTAAGAAACGAATCGCCAGTCTGTGTTCAATGCAGGATGCAGGATGCTTGGGGCTGGTGCGCGGGGATGATCCGGAGAGATGATGTGGGGTGGGAGGTGGGAGGGGGGTTCTTGTTTGGGAGCTCACGTATACCCGTGGTGGATTCATGTCAATGTATGCCAAAACCAACACAGTATTTTAAAGTAAAATAAAGTAAAAATAAAAAAATTAAATAAATAAATAAATTATATACTAGTAAAATTTACTAATGGTATAGAGTACCTTGCAATTTATCTCAACTGATTTCCTTTCTTTTCCTTTAAAGTCTTTATTGAATTTATTACAATATTGCTTCTGTGGTTTGTATTCTGTTTCTGTGGCCATGAGGCATGCGGGATCTTAGCCCCCTGGCTGGGGATCGAACCTACAACCCATGGATTGGAAGGCGAAGTCTTAACCACTGACCTTGAGGGAAGTCCTGGCTCAACTAATTTAAGCTGTCTCACCTGTCTGGTGTTTTAAGACACAGCCCATGGGCAGAACACTCTTCTACATGCAGATCTTATAACTTTAAATTGCATTTTGTTGCAAGAGGTGGGCTTTATAGCCAGGTGACCTGGGTTCAGCATCACTCAACCATTTACTCTGTCATCTAGGGCAACTTTCCTGTAGGTTTTTTTTCCCATCTATAAAATTGTGGATCACCATCATAATACAATGGCTCCTCCTTATCCACAGAGGATATTCGAAGACCCCAAGAGGATGCCTGAAACCGTGGAGTGTATGGAAGTGCTTGTGCTCAGTTGTGTCTGACTCTTGGCAACTCCATGGACTATAGATTGCCCAGCTCCTCATTCCATGGGATTTTCCAGGCAAAAATACTGGAGTGGGCTGCCACTTCCTTCTCCAGGGGAAACTTCCCAATCCAGGGATCGAACCTGTGCCTCTTGCATCTCCTGAACTGGCAGGCAAATTCTTTACCACTAGCCCCATCTGGGAAGCACCGTGGATAGTATAGAATTTTTTATATACCATGTTTTTTTCAAAATTGATGGGTAGGTCACGTATATAGCCTGGGTACACTGGACAAAGGGATGAGTTCTACCCCGGTGTTTGTCCCTAAATCACATGATTTCATCATGCTACTCAGAATGACACAGTTTAAAACGTATGAATTCTTTGTCTGGAATTTTCTATTCGATATTTTTGGACTTGGATTGACTGCAGATAACTGAAAGTGCAGAACTGCATTAAAGAGGGCACTGCTGTACCTACCTCATTCTATTGTTGTAAGCATTATAGGATGCAATATGAGCATGCAAAGGCTGAAAAAGTGCCTGGCACAGAGTCACTTGCAGTAAATAGTAGTTATTTATATATGCTAATTAATTGCTGGGGAAGACTCTTGAGAGTCCCTTGGACAGCAAGGAGATCAAACCATTCAATCAATCCTAAAGGAAGTCAGTCCTGAATATTCATTGGAAGGACTGATGCTGAAGCTGAAGCTCCAAGACTTTGGCTACCTGATGTGAAGAACTGACTCACTGGAAAAGACCCTGATGCTGGGAAAGATTGAAGGCAGGAGGAGAAGGGGACAACAGAGGATGAGATGGTTGGATTATATCACCTACTCGATGGACATGAGTTTGAGCAAGCTCCAGGAGCTGGTGATGGACGGGTAAGCCTGGCATCCTGCAGTCCATGCGGTCGAAGAAAGTAGGACATGACTGAGCGACTGAACTGAACTGAACTGAATGATAAGAAAATCAAGGGCCATCAAATCAACTATATTATAGTAATGTCAAATTTTTCTTTTTTTGGCTGTGTTGCACAGCTTATGGGATCTCAGTTCCCCAACAAGGGAGTGAACCTGGGTCACAGCAATGAAAGCACTGAATCCTAGCCACTAGACCATCAGGCAATTCTCTCTTGAAATGCTTTTAAAATGGAACATTACTGTCCTCTTGACATATTTCGGTATTTGCTGAACTTTTTTGCATGCAAATATAAAAATGCCCTATAATTAAAATATATACGCTTCAGTCGTGTCCGACTCTGTGCGACCCCATAGACGGCAGCCCACTGAGCTTCCTCGTCCCTGGGATTCTCCAGGCAAGAACACTGGAGTGGGTTGCCATTTCCTTCTCCAGTGCATGAAAGTGAAAAGTGAAAGTGAAGTCGCTCAGTTGCGTCCAACTCTTGGCAACCCCATGGACTGCAGCCCACCAGGCTCCTCCATCCATGGGATTTTCCAGGCAAGAGTACTGGAGTGGGGTGCCGTTGCCTTCTCCGATAATTAGAATAAGCACATTCAAATAACAGAAATCATTAATAAGCTTTTAGAAAATAAATTTTGGCTTTTAAAATTTGGTATTTACAAGATTGAGAGACACACTCAAATTTAGAGCCTGTATTAGCAGGAAGGCATTAATCCTGCATGTTCAAAGTCAAGGTCACTGGTACAAATGCTGGTGAGGGTTGATGAACCAATTTGCTAAGATCATGTCATTACTAATGGACTTCCTTGTAGCTCAGATAGTAAAGAATCTGCCTACAATGCAGGAGATCTCTGGGTCAGGACCCCTGGAAAAGGGAATGGCAAACGACTCCAGTATTCTCTCCTGGAGAATCCCACAGACACAGGAGGACAGAGGACTACAGTCTGTGGGATCCCAAAGAGTAGGACATGACTGAGCAACTATCACTACACTGTCATTACTAAGAGTCCCTTCCTGACTGCAGACAATAAGATGGACACTGGTACCTACTTAGGGTTGGGACCAAAAAAGAATGTGTCATACATCTAGAAATCATGGAAGAACCCACCATTTTCAATGTCAACTCCATCAAATTATATAATTTTGTGTTAATTAAACCAGTAGCTAAGGTCAACTAAATTCTTCATTTTCTAACTAGTTTTGATGCACCTATACAAACATACAATATCAAATTGTTAACTATTAGTTGTGGCCTGTCAGTTCAATCACCTTAAAAACTGAGATTTTTCTAAAGGCAAAATAATTAAAATGTAACATAAACATTTATTTTTAAGCATTAACAAAAAGACACTACATCTACATTATTTTTAATAAGAATTTATGGCATAAAAATATCCTAAGTGTATTTTCACAAACTCTATGTGACCTCTTAAATCTAATTTTTATTTTCTTCATTCATATTACTTTATTTTAATTATATGATAAATAAATACCATAGAAATAATTTTTGAGACTTTTAGCTTACTTAAAAAGAAACTAAATCCTGGAAGGTGAAAAGTTTGACAATATTTGATTAGGAAACAAGATAATCTTGATCTAAGGATATTTTGAAGATTAAGAATAATAGAATTGTAATCCTCTGAAGTTCCCTTTTTTTAATATTTAAGAATTCATTTTTCCCCTTGGAAAAAAAAAATATATATATATATATTTCATCAGGTGGTGGTAGTGGTGATGGTGATTAGTGGTTTTAAGAAAATACATTTTGGAGACTATGATTCTTGCAACATTTACTTAAAGTCCTATATTCTAGGAACACAGTTTTAAGGTAATTCTTTTCTAATTTATTTATTTTTAATTGAAGGATAATTGCTTCAGAATCTTGTGTGGGGTTATGCCATACATCAACATGAGTCAGCCACAGGTAGACATATGTCCCCTCTCTGTTGAACCTCCCTCCCACCAATCCCACCACTCTAGGTTGTCACAGAGTTCCGGTTTGAGCTCCCCAAGTCACACAGAAAATTCCCACTGGCTATCAATGTTACATATGGTGATGTAGATGTTTCCAAGCCACTCTCTCCATCCGTCCCACCCTCTCCTTCCTCTCTGTGTCCACAAGCCTGTTCTCTATGTCTGTATCTCCACTGCTGCGCTGCAAATGGGTTCATCAGTAACCATTTTCCTAGATTCTATTATCTGTGTTAATATACGACACTTGTTTTTCTCTTTCTGATTTACTTCACTCTGTATAATAGGGTCTGGTTCATCCACCTCATCAGAACTTACTCAAATGGTTGAGTAATATTCCATTGTATGTATGCACCACAGCTGCTTTATCCATTCATCTGCAGATGGACATCTAGGTTGCTTCCATGTTCTAGCTAAATAGTGCTGCAATGAACACCGGGGTACCTATATTTTTTCAGTTATGGTTTTCTCAGAGTATATGCCCAGCAGTGGGATTATTGGGTCACACGGTAGTTTTTCTAGTTTTTTAAAGAATCTCCATACTGTCTTCCATGGTGGCTGTATCAATTTACATTCCCACCAATAGTGCAAGAGCGATCCCTTTTCTCCACACCCTCTTCAGCATTTATTGTTTGTAGATTTTTTTTTTTTGGATGATGGTCATTTTGACTGGTGTGAGGTCATACCTCATTGTAGTTTTGATTTGCATTTCTCTAATAATGAGTGATGTTGAGCATCTTTTCATGTGTTTATCAGCTATCCATATGTCTTCTTTGGTGAACTGTCTGTTTTGGTCTAAAGCTACAGTCATCAAGACAGCATGGTACTGGCAAAAAAACAGAAATATAGACCAATGAAACAAAATAGAAAGCCCAGAGATAAACCCCTATAACTATGGGCACCTTATCTTTAACAAAAGAGGCAAGACTATACAATGGAGAAAAGATATTCTCATCAACAAGCTGTGCTGGGAAATCTGGACACCTATGTGTAGAAGAATGAAAACAGAAAACTTCCTAACAGCATCAGTTCAATTCAGTTCAGTCGCTCAGCCATGTCCAGATCTTTGCGACTCTATGGACTGCAGCACACCAGGCCTCCCTGTCCATCGACAGCTCCCGGAGTTTATTCAAACTCATATCCATTGAGTCGGTGATGCCATCCAACAACTCATCCTCTGTCATCCCCTTCTCCTCCTGCCTTCAATCTCTCCCAGCATCAGGGTCTTTTCAGATCAATCAGTTCTTCACATCAGGTGGCCAAAGTATTGGAGTTTCAGCTTCAGCATCAGTCCTTCCAATGACTATTCGGGACTGATTTCCTTTAGGATGGACTGGTTGGATCTCCTTGCAGATTTCCTTTAGGATGGACTGGATGGATTCCTTGGATCTACTAATAACATACACAAAGATAAACTCAAAATGGGTTAAAGACCTAAATGTAAGACCAGAAACTATAAAACTCTTAGAGGAAAACAAAGGCAGAACACTCTATGACATAAACCACAGCAAGATCCTCTATGACCCACCTCCTAGAGTAATGAAAATAAAAACAAAAATGAACAAGTGGGACTTAATTGAACTTAAAAGCTTTTGTACAGCAAAGGAAACAATAAAAAAGTGAAAAGACAACCCTCAGAATGGGAGAAAATAATAGTAAATAAAACAACTGACAAAGGATTAATCTCTGAGACAATTATTTTGCAAGCCAGAAAGCAAGATGTCTTGATTGACATAAGGAACCATTACAAAGAATACAAAAGAGCTTTAAAGGCCCATCAGTTATATACCAGCTTAGCTCCTGCTGGAGGATCACATTTCAGACTCGGTCCATTTGATCCACAGCTGCAGCCCACAGCCGCCAGAGGGCAGACTTTGACATCTGTCCCTAATAGACACTGAACTTGTCTGAGATCATGGTGTTTCTTTTTCTCAGCACTTCATTATCATCTTCAGATTAGTTTTATCATCAACAAATGAAGGCTATATATAAATATAAAAAATATATATATATATTACATTCCCAGGTAGAAACCGTTTCATTAAAAAAAGAGAAGGAAAAGGAGAAAATTAAGAAAGCATTCTTTTAAGGGGGAGAGCTCTGATACTGAGGAGGAAGGGCAAAAACCAAATAGCCTACAAATCATCTTGAAAAGACAAGGAGAAAGCAAATGATAATAACGTTAATAATAAAACAATAGAGAATTCCCTGGTGGTCCAGTGGTTAGGACTCTGTGCTTCCACTGAAGGGGACATGGCCAGGGAACTAAGACCCAGTATGCCATGGTGCAGCCAAAAAATAAAATAATAAGAGAATATTAAATAGTTTTCTAAAAAGACAAGGAGAAAGCAAAAAATATCTATGTGAGCAATCTAATGATTAAAATTGTATTAAGATACCTGTTTTCTTTCATTAAAATAAAGCCTGTCTTCCCCTAAATGATAATAAAAGCAATATATAGTGGTAGTGATGGGGGTGGGGGTTGGTGATGGAGCAGCAGGGGCAGCAAGGGTAGTTAGCATCTAACAAATGCCCGGTGCTAAACACTTATTATCACCTCACTTTAAGGATGAGTGAACTAGGCACAGATGATTCTTCCAGTAGTTATCTGGAGGCTGGAAACATATCTCTCTCTTTTGCAACTATCATCTTATATGTGAAAGTGTGGACAAAGAAAAGGATTCAAATAGGGGAGAAGTCAAGAGCTTTGCACTGTTGACATGAAGGTATCTTATTAATCCCAGGGTTATTTATGACAGCAGAATTTGGAAACAATCTGACTTAAGTAATCGTAGAAGAACCAAATAAAATAGTAAATATTATGCAGTCATTATAATGAGCAAGATTAGAAGCAATAGAAGAAATTGTGTCTGTACCAAAATATGTATGTATACAGAAAAAGATAAAGAAATCTGATAGAAAAATAATGTATTTGATAAGGCATAGGTTTTAGAGGGATTATCAACTCAGTTCAGTCGTTCAGTCGTGTCCGACTCTTCACGACCCCATGAACTGCAGTACTCCAGGCCTCCAAACTTTAAAAGTAAAAGTCCTGGAAAATTTTTTTAAATATTGCCAAAGGATACAATGTGAAAGATTTTCCTCATGGGACTTTAGAACATAAGCAAAATCAACTTATTTTACATAGTTGGCATTTACCCAAGGTTTATCCACCAGCCACAGCCAGACTTTTCTACTTCCCATGTCCAAGTTGCCAACTACATCCCTCAGAGAGTCCACAAGATTCAGCAATAATAGTTACTATTTTTGTTAGTAGTAGTAATAACAATACACCAAACATGTATAGAGCTTTACAATAAAAAAAAAAGTTTTTCTTAGCTTATTTCAAGTCCAATTCCTTCCGAACAAACACTGCCATTTAGAATCCCATGGTGCTCCCAGCAGAAAGACAACCCAGAAGAGAAAGAGCAGAGAGAGGTATTTAGATGGATATGGATGCACCCTGGACAACAGAGAAGCACCTTGTATAGCAAGTAAAGAATCCGCCTGCCAATGCAGGATACGCAAGAGACGCGGATTCAATCCCTGGGTGGGGAAGATGCCCTGGAGCCCTGGAGGAGGAAATGGCAACCCAATCTCGTACTCTTGCCTGAAAAAATCCCATGGACGGAGGAGCCTGGCGAGCATGCACACCACACACATAACAAAGGGCACAGCATCCATCTGCTAGCCTTTCAACAAACCTCCATGACCCTTCAAGTCACGAAAATAAAGCACCCTGGGTGTATGAACCATTTCCTAGGAGCATTCTTACAGAGGACAGCAGGCTCTCACAGATATAATGGATATTCCCTTCCACTCCGAATTCACTTTCCTGCCCTGCTTCCTCTGGGTCATAATAAGTGCTATTTGTGGTTTTTAAACTTATCACTGCAATCGCCCCAGGCCAACTGAATGAGTGCAGTGTCTGAAAAACTGTATTTTCTTAAAAACCCCCTAGCTTGTAAAAGTCAAAGCAATATCTTTCTGAGACAGCAAAATTAAAGGGGGGTATAAGCTCTACCTAACCTTTAACATTTTACCCTTTAGCCCATGACTAGGTAAGTCCTTCCCTGGACATGAGCATTCCTTTTAAGAAATAACCTACCAATTAGCAAATAAAAAACCTGCTTAATCCACACAACCTCCAGCTGCTGGTCAAAACCCACAGCTGCTCTTCTTTGTATCTTCCCACACACTGTCCACATGGAACAGACACAAGTTAAAGAAAGTCTAATTTGCCTCTATCTTTTCTACATGATAACAGAGTACAAACCCAGAAATACAGCCACCATCAGAGAGGCAGAAAATTCAGCAGTAAACATTCCCGTGGGGTCACTAAAGCAGACAGCTGGTTTTGTTCAGAGATGCAGAGAAGATATCTCTAGCAAAGCAGCAGTAAAGACCCTGAGCTTCAAAAGAAGTATGGACCAACATCCCTGATGAATATAGATGCAAAAATTCTTAACAAAATGCTAGCAAACTAAATTCAACAACACATTAAAAAGATCACACATCACGATCAAGTGAGATTTATCCCTGGGATGCAATGAAGGTTCAATACAGCAGATAGATTCAGATCATATTCACAGAACGAAAGATAAAAATCATAAGATCATTTCAATAGATGCAGAAGAGCGTTTCGCAGAATTCAACATCTTTTTATGATCAAAACTCTCAACAAATGGGGTATAGAAGAAACATGCCTCAACATAATAAAAGCCACATATGACAAACACCATACTAATGGTGAAAAGTTGAAAGTTTTCTAGATCAGGAGCAAGCCAAGGGTGCCCACTCTTGCCATTTTCATGCAAGGTAGTACTGGAAATCTTAGCCAAACAATTTAGAAATAGAAAAGAAATAAAAGTTACCAAATCAGAAAGGAAGAAGTAAAATCATTTCTCTTTGCAGATGATATGATCTTACACGTACAAATTGCCATTTCCTTCTCCAGGGGATCTTCCCAACCCAGGGATCAAACCCAGGTCTCCTGCATTGCAGGCAGATTCCTTACCATCTGAGCCACCAGGCAAGCCCTCTACAAAATCCTTAAGACTCCACCAAAAAACTGTTAGAACTGATAAATAAATTTAGTAAAGTTGTAGAATATAATCATTATGTAGAAATCAGTTGCGTTTCTACCTCCTAACAGTGAACTATCTGAAAAAGAAGTAAGATAATTGCATTTACAAGAGCAATTTAAAAATGCATAGGAATAAACAGAACCATGGAAGTAAAGATCTATACATTGAAAACTATAAGACTTCGATACAAGAAGTAACAACACACAAATAAATGGAAAAATATCCAGTGTTTATGGAAACCAATAATGAATATTGTTAAAATACCCATACTACCTAAAATGTTCTATAGATTCAGCGCAATCCCAGCCAAAATTCCAATGCAACTTTTCATAGAAATTTAAAACACAGTCCGAAAATTTTTATGGGACCACAAAAGACCCCAGATAGCCAAAGCATTTCTGAGAAAGAAGAACAAAGCCGGTGGTTTCACATTTCCTGATTTCAATCTATACTGTAAGGTGTAATAATCAAAGCAGAACGGTACTAGCATACAAATGGCCAACAGATGCATGCAGCTGCTGCTGCTGAGTCGCTTCAGTCGTGTCCGACTCTGTGCAACCCCAGAGACAGCAGCCCACCAGGCTCCCCCATCCCTGGGATTCTCCAGGCAAGAACACTGGAGTGGGTTGCTATTCCCTTCTCCAACAGATGCATGAAAAGATATTAAATGTTACTAATTATCAGGGAAATACAAGTCAAAACCACAATTCAGCCAGGAAACAAAAGGAAATCTTGCCATTTGCAACAACATGGATGGATCTGGAGGACATTATGCTAAGTGAAATAAGTCAGACAGAGAAAGACTAGCACTGTATAATCTCACTTATATAGAGAATCTTAAAAAGCTGAACTTATAGAAACATCGAGTAGAATGCTGGCTGTGAGGGACTGGCTGGGGGTTTTGGGGATACGGAGATATTAACTAAAGTGTACAAACTTTCAGTTATAAGAAGAATACGTTCTGGGCATCTAATATAGAACATGGTAGCTATAGTCGACAATATTATATCATATACTTGAAAGTTACTAAAAGAGTAGATTCTACGTGTTCTCACCACAAAAAGGAAACAGTGATTTTGACATGGTGTAGATGTTAGTTAAATCTATGGTGATTGTCCTTTTGTAGTATTTTACCAATCCAACACATTGTACAATTTAAACTTACATAATGTTATACCTAAATTATATTGCAATAGAGCCAGAAAGAGAGGATGAGATGGTTAGGTAGCATCACCAACTCAATGGACATGAGTGTGAGCAAGCTCCAGAAGATAGTGAAGGACAGGGCAGCCTGGCGTGCTGCAGCCCAAGCTGTCACAAAGAGTCAGACGTGATTTAGTGTCTAAACAACAACAGTAAACAGTACCCTTCACACAGATTCAGTACGACTGGGGGACTACATCCATAAAGCACCTAATAACTCAGGGAGCACTTGGAAATATTGGTTATTCTCACTGTGATGTGTCAATAGCCTCAAGAATCCGGAGTAAGTAAATGTCTTTACACCTTATTTATTTATTTTAAATTTCTAACAGATTTACTTTCTTGAAAAATTGCAATATAGTTAATGTACAATATTAATGTTAGTTTCAGGTGTATAACACTGTGATATGATATTTAAATATATTACGATATGATCACCACAGTAAGTCTAATAATCATCTGTCTCCATATAATATTGTTGCAGTATTATTGACTGTATCTTATGCTGTATATTACATCTTCATGACTTCTTTATTTTCCATCTTGAAATTTGTGCTTCTGAATCCCCATCACCTGTTTGGTCCATCCTTTCATCCTCTTCTTCTCTGGTAACTACCAGTTTGCTCTCTGTTATCTCTTGCTCTGTTTCTCTTTTGTTTTCAGATTCTACATATAAGTGAGATCATATGGTATCTGTCTTTCTCTGTCTGACTTATTTCACCTAGCATAATACCCTCTGGGTCTACTCATGTTGTCACAAATGGCAGTATTTCATTCTCTTTTATGGTGGAGTAATATACCACCTCTTCTCTATCCATCATCTGTTGATGGACACTAGGTTGCTTCTATATCTTGGCTATTGTAAATAATGCTGCTATGAACATTGGGGTGCATGTATCTTTTCTAATTAGTCTTTTTCCCCCAGATACATACCTAGGAGAGGAATTGCTGCATCATACGGTAGTTCTATTTTTAACTGTTGAAGAACTTCCATACTGTTTTCCATAATGGCTGAACCAATTTACATTCCTACCAACAGTATATAGGGATTCTCTTTTCTCCACATCCTTGACAATATCTGTTATGCGTCACTTTTTGATGATGGCCATTCCGACAGATGTGAGGTAATACTCATGGTGGTTTTGATTTACATTTCCCTGATGATTAGTGATGTTGAACATCTTCCCATTTGTTGGCCATCTGTATGTCTTCTTTGGAAAAACATCTAGTCAGATCCTCTGCCCAATTTGGGGGGCTTCCCAGGTGGCGCTAGTGGTAAAGAACCCACCGACCAAGGCAGAAGACTTAACAGACATGGAGCTCGACCACTGGGTCAGGAAGTTCCCCTGAGGAGGGCAAAGAACGCACTGTGGTGTTCTTGCCTAGAGAATCCCATGGACAGCAGAGCCTGGCAAGCTACAGTCCATAGGGTCACAAGGGTCGGACACAAGTGAAATGACTTATCATGTATGCACACCCAATTTTTAATCAATTGTTTGGTTCAGTTTTTTTTTATATTCAGTTGTATTAATTCTTTATATATTTTGTACATTAACCCTTTATCAGATATATTGTTTACAAATATCTTCTCCCATTCAGTAAATTCTTGTTTTATTGATGCTTTCCTTCACTGTGCAAAAGGTTTTTAGTTTGATGTAGTCCCATTTACCTATTTTGCTTCTGTTTCCCTTATGTGAGGCTATGCCCCACCCCCCAGAAAAAAATATTGCTTATTGCAAAATTCAGACTTAAATTGAAGAAACTAGGGAAAACCGCTAGACAATTCAGGTATGACCTAAATCGAAACCCTTACAATTATACAGTGGGAGTGACAAATAGATTCAAGGGATCAGATCTGATAGACAGAGTGCCTGAAGAATTATGGATGGAGGTTCAAGACACTATACAGGAGAAAGTGATCAAAGTCATCCCCAAGAAAAATAAATGCAAAAAGGCAAAATGGTTGTCTGAGGAGGCCTTGCAAATAGCTGTGAAAAGAAGAGAAACTAAAGGCAAAGGAGAAAAGGTTAGATATACTCCTCTAAATGGAGAGTTCCAAAGAATAGCAAGGAGAGATAAGAAAGCCTTCCTCAGTGATCAGTGCAAAGAAATAGAGGAAAACAATAAAATGGGAAAGATTAGAGATCTTCTCAAGAAAATTAGAGATACCAAGGGAACATTTCATGCAAAGATGGGCTCGATAAAGGACAGAAATGGTATGGACCTAACAGAAGCAGAAGCTATTAAGAAGAGGTGGCAAGAATACACAGAAGAACTATGCAAAAAAGATCTTCATGATCCAGATAACCATGATTGTTTGATCACTCACCTAGAGCCAGATATCTTGGAATGCAAAGTCAAGTGGGTCTTAGGAAGCATCACTATGAACAAAGCTAGTGGAGGTGATGGAATTCCAGTTGAGCTACTTCAAACCCTAAAAGATGATGCTGTGAAAGTGCTGCACTCAATATGCCAGAAAATTTGGAAACTCAGCAGTAGCCACAGGACTGGAAAAGGTCAGTTTTCATTCCAATCCCCAAGAAAGGCAATGCCAAAGAATGTTCAAACTACTGCACAATTACACTCATCTCACACGCTAGCAAAGTAATGCTCAAAATTTTTCAAGGCTTCAACAGTACTTGAACCAATAACTTCCAGATGTTCAAGCTGGATTTAGAAAAGGCAGAGGAACCAGACATCAAATTGCCAATATCCGCTGAATCACTGAGAAAGCAAGAGAATTCCAGAAAAACATCTACTTCTGCTTTATTGACTATGCCAAAGCCTTTGACTGTGTGGATTATGAGAAACTGTGGAAAATTCTATTAGCAATGGCATTACCAGACCACCTGACCTGCCTCCTGAGATATCTGTATGCAGGCCAAGAAGCAACAGTTAGAACCAGACATGGAACAACAGACTGTTTCCAAATTGGGAAAGGAGTACATCAAGGCTGTATACTGTCACCCTGCTTATTTGACTTATATGCAGAGTACATCATGGAAAACACCAGACTGGATGAAGCATAAGCTGGAATCAAGATTGCTGGGAGAAATACCAATAACAGATACACAGATGACACCACCTTTATGGCAGAAAGTGAAGAGGAACTAAAGAGCCGCCTGATAAAGGTGAAAGAAGACAGTGATAAAGTTGGCTTAAAACTCAACATTCAAAAAATAGATCATGGCATCTGGTCCCATCACTTCATGGCAAACAGATGGGGAAACAATGGAAACAGTGACAGACTTTCTTTTTTTGGGCTCCAAAATCACTGCAGATGGAGACTGCAGTCACGAAATTAAGACACTTGCTCCTTGGAAGAAAAGCTATGACCAACTGAGTCAGTATATTAAAAAGCAGAGACATTATTTTGTTGACAAAGGTCTGTCTAATCAAAACTATTTTTTCCAGTAGTCATGTATGGATATGAGTGTTGGACTATAAAGAAAGCTGAGTGTTAAAGAATTGATGCTTTTGAACTGTGGTGTTGGAGAAGACTCTTGAGAGTCCTTTGGGCTGCAAGGAGATTAAACCAGTCAATCCTAAATGAAATCAGTCCTGAATATTCATTGGAAGGTCTGAAGCTGAAGCTGAAACTCCAATACTTTGGCCACCTGATGCGAAGAACCAACTCATTAGAAAAGGCCCTTATGCTGGGAAAGATTGAAGGCAGGAAGAGAAGGGGAAGACAGAGGATGAGATGGATGGCATCACCAACGTGATGGACATAAGTCTGAGCAAGCTCTGGAAGTTGATGACAGACAGGGAAGCCTGGCGTGCTGCAGTCCATGGGGTCACAGAGTCAGACACGACTGAGCAACTGAACTGAATTGAACTGAAAATACTGCTAAGACCAATATCAAAGAGTGTACTGCCTACGTTTTATTCTGTAAGCTTTATGGTGTCAGGTTTTGCATTTAAGTCTTTAATCCATTTAGTTTATTTTTGTATATGGTGTAATAAAATGGTCCCATTTCATCCTTTTGTATGTAGCTGTTCAGTTTTCCCAGCACCATTTATCGATGAGGCTGTCTTTGCCACTGTATATTCTTGCTTTTTTTGGTCATAGACTAATTGTCATATAAGCATATGTTTATTTCTGGGCTCTCTACTCTGTTCCATTGATCCCTGATTCATTTTTAGGCCAGTGCCATACTCTTTTGATTATTCTAGTTTTTTAGTATAGTTTAAAATTAAGGAGCATGATACCTCCAGATTTTTCTCCTTTCAAAGGAAGCAAATGTCTTTAAATGCTGCTTTCTAAAGCCAAATATTTGTCATGCAAAGCCACAAAAAAAATACATACATCTAGGTAAAGCATAAACTTCCAAGTTTCAGCTCCACAGATAATTTCTATCAGAAAATTGGGAAATGTGAGAAACCAGTATAGTTCTTCCATCAGTGTCATCACTTAACATTTTGAGAAGCAATTTTAATTCATTTTTCATTTCAACTTTCCTCAAACCCTTCAGATTCAAAACTGCAACTGCCCTTACCTATATATTAATGAGTGGACTTTGTCACTTGTGGGTAAACAACACATTAAAAGCATGGTTACATGCTGGTGGTGGCTATATCACTGAGCAAGAAATCCTTCCCAAATATTCACCAGCTTTCCTTTCTTACAGCTTTAAATCTCCTTATCTAGGATTCCCCCTACAGACCTCAGTTTTCTCTGGAGAGTCGAAGTTCCCACAACACTCCTCCAACCCAGTGTGCAAATTTGATAAATAATTGGGATTGCAATAGCCAACTGATCTAAGTCCCTTGGACATGAAAACACTAATTAAAATTTTTAAAAAGTAAGATGCTAAATTTTAGCCATCTCAGGTCACCATAATTATCTCCTTTCTTCTCTGGCTCTTGCTTTTACATAATTGCAAAGTGTGTTATTAAGCAAATGAAAGCATTTTAAAGTTCAGGTTGTTTAGTGTTTATGAGACTTACTTCATCTGAAAAAAATGTGAAATCAGTTAGTTCCTTTGACTTTTACTGAACTTTCTTTTTTCCTCTTTTCCTCTATCTATCTCTTTAAATGCTTAAAATAAGAAATTAAGTGCCATTCCTCAGAATCATTTTGAGATCAAACACAATCCCTATCAAAAATGATCACAAAAATTTGAGAGGAAACTGCTATTTCCTATACTTTAAAATGTGCTTCTATGCTCCCTGTGCTTAAAACATGCTCTAAAGTTTTTGATAAAAAGACTTTGTCTCTTTTTAGCCCTTTTAATGCTTTTTATTTTAAAATAATTTATTTTTAAATGAAAAAAGGAATATTGTTAATGCCAAGATACAATTCACAAATAAGATAGACATCATAAACCATTAGGCACCTAACAACAAAGAAACAAAGATACATAAAGCCAAATTCAGAAGAAATATAAAGGAAAAGAAAAAAATATACAACCATAGTGAGAGCTATGTTAACATTTTCTGAGGATATTTTATTATGTGCAGAAAAAATAAGAATAGGAGCATCTTGAATGATGTCATTAATAATTTAAATATAATATATTTATATTAATTTATATTAATCTTATATCCTATACAAACATATTTAAAATTTTGTATCTCACACTTTGTTATTAGATTTCCATAGGACATTTAGAAAAAGTGATAGGTTTTTTTTTAGGAAAAAAGATTAAAATTACTAAATTTCAAAAACTTGTAATCACTTTTTAAAATCCAGTTGCATATTAGAACTATCTTGGAATTTTTTGAAAAATACAAGGATCTTTCACTTTTATCTAGTTTGTTTTACTTTTCCTATTTCATATTCAGTGCTTCCATTTCCTTTGGTTTATGTTTTCCAATTTCTCCATCTCTTTCCTTTTTTTATGTTCTCTCTCAAACCTTTATCAAGTATAGTAGAAAAGCTTTTGTATACATATATATATGTATAATATATATATTTTAGAAAACATGAATTTTTGCCTACTAAAAATTTTTATGACATTTTGAGTTCACTTGTTTGACAGTATAAATAGAATGCTAGATTTCTAATTTAATAAAATAGATATGAAACAGGCAACAAAGGTTTATTTTATAGCACAGGGAACTATAGACAATATCTCGTAATAATCTATAATGCAAAATAATTTCAAAAATAATATATGTGTATATGTATAACTGAATCACACAAAAAAGAATTCTACCTCCTTTTAATGCTTTTAATGTTATGATATGTTATGGTACCAGAAATGTTATGGTATGGTATGTGGTACCAGAAATACGGAAGTTTCCATGGCAATAATCTTTTTAAAATTTTTATTTATTTATTTTTCTGTCCTGGGTCTTAGCTGCAAACTCTTAGCTGAGGCATGTGGGATCTAGTTCCCCAACCAGGGATCTAACCTAGGCCCCTTTCATTGGGAATGCTGATTCTTAACCACTGGACCATTAGAAAGTTCCCACCACCACAAGTATCTTCTATGCACCATAATGAGTGTGGTCCTCAACCTTGTAGTCTTAAAAACCTGAAAATTAGCAACATCCCAGTGTATACTCAGAATGCCAACTTATTCACCAACAGTGCTCAAGTGGAAATGTTTGAGTCATCAATTAGTACTTTTCTCTTTAGGGAAAACACCTGGAATGTCTGGTTATAATCAGAAGTTGCTCAGTAAATAATGAACTTAAAGAATGAACTGAAGATTATCCAGTGGTCTTATATATCAATACATCAACCACAAAGTCCTAGGTGCTTATGTTCCAAAGCTGGGGAAGCTCCACCCAACCCCACTTATAACTGCTAACCTCTGATTCTGCTGTGTTATCTTCTATATTCTTAGCTATTATCCTCCTCCTGTTCACCCAGTTCTTCTCAAAATAATACAAAAGACTAGAATTTTGCTTATAAAATTACCATTGTGTCCTAAGCTCCCTGTGATTACTCCCAGAACATCTCCACTAAACTTCAGGAAATTATATTAAAAATCAGTGAAAACAACCTTGTGCTAGTTAAAGCCCTGTTCATTCATTCATTCAAAAAGTATTTATCAGTAAGCACTTACTTGTTACTTGGCACCAAACACTAGCACTGAGCTAGATGCTATGGGAGTTACCAAAGAAATAGGAGATGTAATGGCTACCCAAAAATGAAGATCAAGAAAACTCTTAACCATATACAAACAGAGTTCACAGAAGGGAGGGAACACTGTGGGCCATTCATGGCTAGAGAGCTTCCTTGGAAAGGGTGGGATTTGAGCAAGACCTTGAATGATGCAGAGATTTCAAAAGAAGGAGAAATAAGCAGCATGAGAAAATCTATGTAGAAGAACATGAATACACTCAAAATAACTATAGTCAAATACGGTCAAGAAATGATCCGATCATGTTGGTAGAGGGAAAATTCTACACTTGCAACAAAAGATTTAACCACTTCCATTAATCGTCTGTAGGCCATCCTTCATCACCTATAGTATTTTGTTTATGAGCCAGTTTAGGATAAACACATGTTTTAAATTTCCACACAATTAGTGAAAAGGAATTAACATTCCTGAGAACATAAAAAAAAAAAAAAAACCCACACAGCACACCTCACCCAATGACTAGATAGTAGTGACATGGAGTGCTTAGGTATAGTATTGGGGCATTTTTTTCTGTTTTTTGAAATTTGTGAATCTACTACTACAACTTTAGATCAAGTTGCTTCCTCTGAAAAGTGCGGCTTGTTTACAGTCTACATTCTACCAATTGGAAAGCCTTTGATTATTTGAACAAAGCAAATATTTTCCTGTGCACTGGAAGTTTAACTCAAATAAACAGCTGGTGAGTTCTTTGTAAAATATTGGCTTCACAGTTTTTAAGTGCTGGTATAAATCTAAGAGAACACAAACTTTTCAGCAGGAAAAAAAGGCAATAATTATGTCCTGTGGTCACAAGGGGACCTCAGGCCACCTATGAGGCCAAGGACACATGGAAATGTGGGAAAATCTCACTGTCATGGATGTAGGTCTGGACAGGGTTTCCCAGTCTCAGAACAACTGGTCACCTGAAGCTAGAAGCAAAACCATCATGTTTTACTATTTAAAACACTTCGAAGGCAGTCAAAAGGTACGAACTTTCAGCTATAAGATGAATAAATACTAGAGATATAATGTATAGCATAATAAGGATAACACTGCTGTATGATTGTTGTTGAGAGAGTAAATTCTAAGAGTTTTCATCACAAAGAAAATATTTGTTTTTATTTCTTTTATTTTGTATGTATATGATACATATACCTTCACCAGATATATTGTGGTGATCATTTCATGATGTATATAAGTTAAATCATTATGGTTGTACACCTCAAACTTACACAATGCTGTATGTCAATTATATCTCAATAAAACTGGAAGAGAAAGAAAGGAAGAGGGAAAGAACAGAAAGAAAGATGAAGAGAAAAAAGAAGGAAATAAAGAAAGCATTCACAGGTAGAGCCTTTCCTGTAATACGGCCATATTCTCTTTCCTTCTCTCTCACTTGAGCTCACAAAGGAAATAATCATTTAGAGAAAATGGTCAGTTATTAGTAATTTAGTTATGAGTAATGAAAAGTGATCCAAACATCTTTTTGCCTCGCTCACTAGAAGGCCAAGGGAAGCTGTTCCTCAAGATGACCATCAGTCCTTAAATATATACAGATTGAAAAAAAAAAGATGTCACTCTCAGAGAGTACCTGAGAGGTCTTCATGGTTGAGTCTCAGACAACCCCACTGGAGATTAATTATTGACCTGTGTTGACTCCATTTTGCTGACGGGAAAATCAAAATGCACAAAATCCTATAGGCCCTCTTCCTCTAGCCTGTGAGTGATGAGAACTGAATGCATGTCTTCTGGTCTCTCATCAGAGATCCTTTTTTCAGCCACCAGATCCCATTCAATTATAGGGATGCTCAGCACTTACACTTGATGACTCTGATTTCATCCTAACACTGAAGTAACCACATACAGTAATGACATGTGAGTGTAAAACCACATCTCCAGAACAAAGCATATTGCAAAAAACTAATTGTAATCCTGTGGCATGAGTAAGCCTTTAAGAATAATTCTCAAACATCATTATATGTATTAAAACAAAGTGTGGATTAGACCTACCCATTGTAACAAGTGGTTCCATGCCTGTTTTTCCTAAATGAGTCTACACGTGTTTGGTTTATTTTGGAAGCTATCAAAAAATTAAACTCGTTGGCAAAAATGAATTAAAAGCGTGGGATCTGATCAGAAAGGTGAGAATGACTCAGAGGGACCCCTGCTTCTCCCCTCACCTATGCCTTTCATTGCCAGAGTCCAGATCTCTCATGGGCCTCTAATTAGACAACCACGAATTTTAGACCAGTTCTTTGAATACACACATGAAAATACTAAGATCCACAGAGTGATGAACAGACTCAAGTCAATTACAAAGCAGAGGAGAAGACAATCTGATTCCTAATTCGGGGGCTTACAGCCTTGTTCCATCTTGCCTTCAGTAAGAGATTACTGTTATTCAATTATGATATATGCTCCCCAGCTTCCCCTGTCCCCTTCTTCTTCTTTTTGTTCAGTCACTAAATCGTGTCCAACTCATAGCAACCCAATGGACTGCAGCCCACCAGGACTCCCTGTCCTTCACCATCTCTCAGAGCCTACTCAAACTCATGTCCATCGAGTCAGTGATGCCATCCAAGCATCTGGTCCTCTGTCATGCCCTGTCGTCCACTTCTCCTCCTGCCTTCAATCTTTCCCAGCATCAGGGTCTTCTCTAAAGTGTCGGCTCTTTACATCAGGTGGCCAAAGTATTGGAGCTTCAGGTCCAGCATCAGTCCTTCCGATGAATATTCAGGGTTGATGTCCTTTAGGATTGACTGGTTGGATCTCCTTGCAGTCCAAGGGACTCTCAAGAGTCTTCTCCAACACCACAGTTCAAAAGCATCAATTCTTCGGTGCTCAGCTTTCTTTATAGTCCAACTCTCATGTCCATACATGACTACTGGAGAAACCATAGTTTTGACTAGAAGGATCTTTTTCAGCAAAGTAATGTCTCTGCCTTTTAATATGCTGTCTAGGTTTGTCACAGCTTTTCTTCCAAGGAGCAAGCATCTTTTAATTTTGTGGCTGCAGTCACCATCTTCAGTAATTTTGGAGCCCAAGAAAATAAAGTCTGTCACTGTTTCCATTATTTCCCCATCTATTTGCCATGAAGTGATGGAACTGGATACCATGATCTTTGTTTTTTGAATGCTGATTTTTAAGCCAGCTTTTTCACTATCCTTTTTCACTTTCATCAAGAGGTTCTTTAGCTCTTCTTCACTTTCGGCCATAAGGGTTGTGTCATCTGCATATCTGAGGTTATTGATATTTCTCCCAGCAATCTTGATTCCAGCTTGTGCTTCATCCAGACTGGCATTTTACATGATGTACTCTGCATATAAGTTAAACAAGCAGGGTGATAATATATAGCATTGACGTACTCCTTTCCCAATTTGGAACCAGTTCGCTGTTCCATGTCCAGTTCTGTTGCTTCTTGACCTGCATACAGAGTTCTCAGGAGGCAGGTAAGGTGATCTGGTATTCCTATCCCTTTAAGAATTTTCCACAGTTTGTTGTGATCCACACAGTCAAAGGCTTTAGCGTAGTCAATGAAGCAGAAGTAGATGTTTTTCTGGTATTCCCTTGCTTTTTCTATGATTCAGTGGATATTGGCAATTTGATCTCTGCTTCCTCTGCTTTTTCTAAATCCAGCTTGAACATCTGGAAGTTCTTGGTTCAAGTACTGTGGAAGCCTGGCTTAGAGAATTTTGAGCATTACTTTACTAGCGTGTGAGAAGAATGCAATTGTGCGGTAGTTGAACCTTCTTTGGCATTGCCTTTCTTTGGGATTGGAATGAAAACTGACCTTTCCAGTCCTGTGGCTACTGCTGAGTTTTCCAAATTTTCTGGCCTACTGAGTGTAGCACTTTCATAGCATCATCTTTTCGGATTTGAAATAGCTCAACTGGAATTCAATCACTTCCACTAGCTTTGTTCATAGCGATGCTTCCTAAGGCCCTCTCAACTTTGCATTCCAGGATGTCTGGTTCTAGGTGAGTGATCACATCATCACAGTTATCTGGATCATTAAGATCTTTTTTGTACAGTTCTTCTCTGCATTCTTGCCACTTCTTCTTAGTATCTTCTGCTTCTCTTAGGTCCATACCATTTCTGCCCTTTATTGTGCCCATCTTTGCATGAAATGTTCCCTTGATCTCTAATTTTCTTGATGAGATCTCTAGTCTTTCCCATTCTTTTTTTTTTTCCTTCTATTTCTTTGCATTGTTCACTTAAGAAGCGTTTCTTATCTCTCCTCGCTATTCTTTGGAACTCTGCATTCAGATGGGTTTATCTTTCCTTTTCTCCTTTGTCTTTTGCTTCTCTTCTTTTCTCAACTATTTGTAAGACCTCCCCAGGCAACCATTCTGCCTTTTTGCAATTCTTTTTCTTTGCAGTGGTTTTGATTACCACCTTCTATACAATGGTATGAACCTCCATCCATAGTTCTTCTTCTAGATCATAAAATAAAATAAATATAAGAGCTGAATTTCAAAAAGCCTACCTCTTGAATTTTGTATGTCCTAGAAACAAACACTAAAAGATAATATCATGGCTGTCATAGGGCATTGGATAATTTCATGCACATATTCATAGCTCAGTCTTACACTGGTGAGTTCAGCTTCCTGTCCATTTGTTACTCTTAGTCATGTTTAGTTACTTTTATTTAGGGCAAATAAACAATGACTTTAGTCTCTGGTGCTATAGTTAATTGACTGGAAACACTCATCCATTCATTGAAAAATACTTAAGAAATGATATGTACCAAATACATCAAACAACCAAATTGTACAAATAAACAAATATCCGTAGTCTTTTATTCTAAATAAAATTTAACTGTGACTCACAAGACCTCTACAAGTATAGCTCAAATTTGACTTATGTAAATAAAAAGTGATAATTCTACAATATTGTTGCAGTAGCCTAACTTTTCAATTTTCTTACTGAAAAAAAATATAAAATGTAAAGCTTTTTAGATAGTTTCACATATTGGAAATTATTATGTTATTTTCATGATCATCTTCAAGATGGCCCTTTGAAATAATACAAGAATTAATTTCTACAAAAGCATATTCAACCAATATTTTCCCTGTCCATCATAATCCAAATCTGAAAATTAAGCACTCTCTGCTGCTGCTGCTAAGTCATTTCAGTCGTGTCCGACTCTGTGCAACCCCATAGACGGCAGCCCACCAGGCTACCCCGTCCCTGGGATTCTCCAGGCAAGAACACTGGAGTGGGTTTAAGCTCTCCCTATATAACTTTAAATCTTACTCAACAGATTTTAGATCTGGTGTATTCAGACATGAAATATTTGCTTTAAGCATTTTTTTTTCTTTTTCTGTTAAAGATAACATTTTCCTATTATAGTAAGAATATATAGTCAATGTAGAATATTCAAGAAATAGAAAAAAAAGTCAAAGGAATATTTTAAACTTACTCTAATACTAAGACCTTCAGGTAAAAACTAAAAGCATTTTGGTATTACATTTTAATAACTTTTGTATCCTACTGCCTACCCTTCTTTGCTATTAATGAGTATTTTACCATGTTATTAGATATATTTCTAGAGAATGTGATGGTCAATCACTGGCTCATAATCTATTTAATTATAAACCATGTTTTACTTCAATTCCTCTCCTTCAGAGAGTGAGAACAACCAGTAGAAGGAATAAGGCCACTGCCACACATGACGTCACCAGTTCACCTTCTGCCAGTCGGGCACAGGGTCACATCTGCACACATAACGTCACCAGTTCACCTTCTGCCCGACGGGCACAGGGTCACATCTGCCTCTCCCTCACCCCCAGCAGGTGTAGAAATATGATGAGCCCTGTCTGGCCACCCCAGGTCAGATTTTGATGCAGCCCTGCTAGTTCAGTCGTCTGATGTCCTGTGCAGAAGGCCATAGTTTACGTGTTCATCTGGCATGCTAAGGTAGACACTTAACAGTCTATTCTCAGCAGTTAGTTCCTCTGAAACCCCTAGCATACGGGTCTGTAAAGGCCTTGATTATGCATTCCTGCTGCTTCCTGAGCAACGTATATCTCAGTGAAGGCAATTATTACACGACCAATCCAACGGCCACTGGACATGATGACTGCCTACTCAGGGGCAGCAGACACCTTTTATTTTGCTCCCAAGACCATATATGTACCGATTAAAAGCAGGAATGCTTGCTCAGGCCCTGTGACGGGAGGTGATGAATGGTATGTCTGAACAGCTCGGTCCCTGGCTTGGTGTCATTGAAATGCCACACTCCTCACTGAAGTCCCTTGATAAACTGGGCAACTTTTATCAGCAGACATTATATCAGAGGACTCGAGCTGAAAGTTAGCACATGGGGTGTTCTGTCAGCACAGAAGGCTTATACCATTAGTAGGTCTAAATAGAGTTTAGATCGTGGAGCCAAACAAAAATCTAGGTCATTAAGTGCAGAAAAGAAAAGGTTACAATGACTCCAATCTAAATAAAATTCTGTTTTGTGAGAACCAAAGAAATTAACCTTGCAGTCTAGGTAATAAAGAAACTGTGACTATTTCTTTACTACCTAAAAAAAGAAAAGTATTGCTTTATATACATCATTTTAGTACCATTTGAGCGAATTATTCTTTAGGTTATTTGAACTAAAACCTTCTGGGAGGGATCTAGTGTTTTTCTACGAGCCAAGTAGGGATTTTTAATGTAAAAACAAAAAAGCCTCTCCAATTTCTCTGGAGAGCTCATCCTTGGAGACTAACTTAACATCACATTGCCACATAACCTTGCAAATGTAAAACACTGAAAGAAAATAAGATGCCTGTGGGAATCCTAATTCATGAGACAAAATTCAAAAAAAACTGATCACAGAATTTAAACCCTTGACATTTATAAAACACAATGTAAAGTAAAATATAACATAGTTTTCACACCATAAAATGGATGCAAAATGAACTGGAAAAAAATTCAATATTTTCCTTCAGGGACCATCAAAAGCTATGATATCTTCCAAATATTCACCAAAGTTCAAGGCTAATGGGAAACATATGTGAAAAGCATTTGATAAATATATCTGAATGCTCAATAAAGGAGAAATAGAACCAGTTTGCCTAAAGTACACGTGATCATGAGAAGAGAAGCTTTGGACCTATTCCATAATCCATGTATTTTTAATGTGAGAATCAACACTGACTAAATTTAGTTTCTTTACTTGTTATTGGTAATGCCAATAAAAAAGGGAATTCCTGGAAAATGACATTTTAGAAGAGAAAGGCATGAAGTAAGGGAAATAGACAAAACATAACTTGAATAAGACAAATTTAATTATCATATATAACCGTGATCATGGGAAAATCTCTAAGGAAGTCACATGATTTCTATCTGCACTTTCAGGGAAAATACCTGTAGATAAAAAAAGTATCTGTAGGTGACGCTCCCATGGAACATAAGAAAAAAAGTGACAAGTGATTAAAAAGCAGGGAAGAGTAAGAAGATCATGCCAGTAACGGTGAGGAAGTGTTACTAGAGATCATGTGCAAAGAGCACAGTCGAAGAAGAGGCTGTGGTGGGCAGAATGATGGTCCCCTCAAAGATCACATACTAGTCCCCGGGACCTGTAGATGTGTTCAGTTCAGTTCAGTTCAGTCGCTCAGTCGTGTCCGACTCTTTGCGACCCCATGAATCGCAGCACGCCAGGCCTCCCTGTCCATCACCAACTCCCGGAGTTCACTCAGGCTCACGTCCATCGAGTCAGTGATGCCATCCAGCCATCTCATCCTCTGTCGTCCCCTTACATTACATAAAAAAATGGGAAGGAAATTCACAGGTGGAATTAAAGTTGCCAAACAGCTGATCTTTAGTGAGACTGTCCAGATGGCCCTAATGTACTCTCAAGGGTCCTTCAAAGTAGCAGAGAGAGCAGAAGAGGAGGTCAGAGTGATGCAGATCACTTACATGATCCAGCAATCCCACTCCTGGGAATATATCTGGAGAAAACCATAATTCAAAAAGGTACATGCACCCCTGGCTCACAGCAGCACTATACACAATAGCCACGACATGAAACAACCTAACTGTCCATTAGCAGGTGAACGGGCAAGGGGGATGCGGTGCATACATGCATACTGAATGACTACCCAGTCATAAGCGGGAATGAAACGATGCCATTCACAGCAACATGGACGGGCCTCGAGATTATCATCCTAAGTGCAGTAAGTCATACACAGAAATACAAATAAATACTATATGGCATCACATGTGGAATCTAAATTATGGCACAAATGAACTTATCTGTGAAGCAGACTCACAGACACAGAGAACAGATTTTGTTTGCTAAGAAGGGAGGGGGTGGGTGAGGGAAGGATTGGGAGTGTGGGATTAGCAGACGTAAACTATTACACACAGGATGGATAAACCACAAGGTCCTACGGTGTAGCACATGGAACTGTATTCAGTATCATGTGATAAGTCATAATGAACACGCATATAAGAATAAATGTACATATATTAATATGTATAACAATCACTTTGTTATATAGCAGAAATTAATGTGATATCATAAAGCAACTATACTCCAATTTTTAAAATTATTTTTTTTTTAAAGAGTAAGAAGGGTTTGACTCATCTTTACTGGCTTTGAAGATGAAGACAGGGGACCACAAACTGAGGAAGGCAGGCCTGTAGAACCTGAAAAAGGTGAGGAACCATGACCTGTACAGAGCCTACAGAGAGGGATGCAGCCCTGCCAATGCCCAGTGTTAGCCCAGGAAGAGGTATGTCAGACTTCTGACCTTCGGAACTAATGCATTTGTGTGATATGATTCACTAAGTTTGTGGTAACTTGTTTGGAGTAGCAGTAGGAAACTAATAGAAAGGCCTCTTAAAACAATAAAATGATCTTTTCGGGAGCTCCTGATTGGAGGACAAAGCTCTGAAAACAAGAGAAGCTCTCAGAAAAGCAGCAGCATCCAGCTGGGAAAGTCCCTTTGCCCCTGGAATCATCAGCATTCAAAACAAGTATGATGAAAGGGCCAACACCTTATAGATTGAGAACATCAGAGAAAGCCAAGAGTGGAGTGAGAGCTCTCCAAGACTTGGGGGGGAGGGTGGTATTTCTACCTGGGTGTGGATGGCCACATTACAAATAAGGAAACACAGACAAGCCACATAGCTGATGTGGAATGACCCAGCAGAAAGATGGATACAGAAAACTGCTTCTCCAAAACAGAATGCTCACCTACTGGGAAGGCCTGAGAGCTGCAGCTTGCTACCCCCACCCTTCCTCTGGCAGCCCCTCTACTGAACAAGTCAGGCCAACTTACATCAACCAGATGCTGGATGTGTGAACGGAGACAGCCAAAGGCTGCAAGACACAGCTTCCCTTGCTGCTTGTGGGTCTGAATAGCATATATCATGCAAGATACAGAGGCATTACAGAAAGAGAGAAATATTAGTCAGAAAGATACCCTATGCTTTCAAAATGCAGAATGTGAAATAAAATACAAGATGAAGAAACAGCAGACAAGACATGAAAAATGAACTGTTAAAGGATAGTACATAAAATCTTCCTCCAAGGAAACAAAATCTGTTGGTGACATTAAAATACTCATCAGAAGAGAATGAAATAGAAAATGAGACCAAATAAATGGCACAGAGGACAGAAAACAGAGATTCAACATACAAATGGTGATTAATTTTTAAAGAAGAGTCTAAAACAGACAAAAAAATAAGTACTATAATTAACATGTAATCACCAGATATGTTACTGAACTGTAAAAGATATTAATGTGCAAAACAAATGTATTTACCATAGATGAAGTAATGATACTAAGAAAAGATGAACCTTTAGATATATTCTAGAGGAACAGGATTAAATTCCAAGAATAGAGAACATAACCAGAGTCCAAGTGGAGGGAAAGAGTTTACCTAAGACTTATTTTCCTCAACCTTATAAGCCATTGACAACAGGACAATATCTACAGAGATTTTTAAGAAAAACCTTAGATCTTGTGATTTTATCATTAGCCAACTAGTGTTATCAGTCATTTACATACCAAAGCATTGAAAGATACATACATAGGTATCTGACTTTCAAAAGAAAGCAAGATACATACAACTAGATTAGTCTTGCTCACAGAAGTCCCCTGACCTCACACCCTCTTCCTCCATAACACCCCAGCCACCCTGGTTTCCCTAAGTTTTTGGAAATAGCAGTCTCTCTCCCCACTTTCTTATTTAACACATACAGTTGGTATTAAGGGGATGAGTCTGCTGACATCTTGATCTCAGACTTCTACTCCACAATTGTGAGAAAATTAATTTTGGTAGTTTAGATCACTGAGTTCGTGTATTTAATTATGGCAACCCTGGCAAATTAAAACAAAAAACAATAACAAATGGCAATACCCGCTGAGCCTAAGTGCACAGCTGGTGAGAGTTTAAACTGGTACCACTGTTCTCAAGGGCAGTCTGCAACCTAGAGCCAGTGCATCCGAGAGCTGCTGTTCTTCTCCCCAGAAACGCCACTCAGGACATTCAGCCTAAGGAAACTGTAGGGACTATATACATGCACACGTATCATATTTACATATATCATGGGTATACAATATATTCAAGTACACTATATAAAAACATATAAATATACTATATAAAAATATAATGAAGTAAACTGTTAGTCACTCAGTCGTGTCTAACTCTTTGTGACTCATGGACTGTAGCCCACCAGGATCCTCTGGCCATGGAATTCTCCAGGCAAAAAGACTGGAGTGGGTTCCATCCCCTTTGCCAGGATATCTTCTCAACCCAGGGTTTGAACCCACGTATTCTGCAATGCAAGCAGATTCTTTACTATCTGAGTCACCAGGGAAGCTCTAAAAATATAAAATATATTTCTATATTATTCATTATATTCTGTATTATTTTATTACATAAAGAGCAATAATAATGAAGATACCTTTTAAAAGTGTGATCATTTGATAAATATCGTGTGTCATTTGAATAGTCCACTTCACAATATATTGCGTGTTTTCTCATATTAACTAAATATTCTTCTATATTTTTTAAATGGATGCCATGATATGGTACAATTATTTACATATACTCATTGGATATATGTACATAAGTAAAATATATTGTTTATATTATACACAGATATTTCAATATATAAGTATTTATAAATATATCAAATGGGTATATTTACAAAGACAGAAAAAGAAAGGAAAACTCGTAGTATCCTGTATCAGAATCTGAGGTGATTTTCTACTAACTAGGAGGCCAATAAAACTGTATTAAAAATACCATCAGTGTCCCACCTATGCTTTGCCCACCCAAAGATCAATAAGATATCCCTGCACCCCTTGCATCCAATTTCAGAACTCAAGGTTTATGCCAAACAAAAACCAGAAAAACTGTTTTCCTATTACCCCAGAAAAGTTTTTATAGCAGGCCTTGTGCCTGCCTTGTACTCCAATCACCTTCTCATTTATATCATAGGAGGAGCTGTTACCTTACACTAGTGAGACAGTAAGGCTTGTGTATTGTCAGTGACATCCTGCAATAAAGGAAATGCAATACCCACAGTGTTAGAATTGAACACAAGGCCGGGAAGACCCTAGTACTTTTGTTTATAGTTATATTGTTATTGATGCTATTGTTTAAGCATTTTTGTTCCAAGATCAAGAAGCCTGGAAATGGGAGATCTAATTCAGCAGAGAATTACATTAAGAATAATGCACATTTTTCTGCAATTGAAAACTGAAAACAGGAACAAGATGATGGAGGAGGAAGTGGACGTGGAGTACCTCTCTCTCCATGGATACATCAGGAACACACCTTCAGACACAGAAGGGCATGCAGAACACCAGCTGAGAGCCGACAGGAGTACCCGACCAGAGGAAAAGAATATATAGAAGCAGGCAAAACTCGGTAGGATGAAGGAACTAGGGGGGAAATGAGAGTGTTGGAAGGACTGGACCTGCCCTCAGCGGGTTGGGGGTCCTCTTCAATAAGTGGTGCTGGAAAAACTGGACAGCTATGTGTGAAAGAATGAAATTAGAATGCTTGCTAACACCATACACAAAGATAAACTCAAAATGGATTAAAGACCTAAATGTAAGACCAGAAACTATAAAACTCTTAGAGGAAAACATAGGCAGAACACTCAATGACATAAATCAAAGCAAAATCCTCTATGACCCACCTCCTAGAGTAATGGAAATAAATACAAAAATAAACAAGTGGGACCTGATTAAACTTTAAAGCTTTTGCACAGCATAGGAAACTATAAGCAAGGTAAAAAGACAGCCCTCAGAATGGGAGAAAATAATAGCAAATGAAACAACTTACAAAGGATTAATTTCCAAAATATACAAGCAGCTCATACAACTCAATGCCAGAAAAACAAACAACCCAATCAAAAAGTGGGGGAAAGACATAAACAGATCTTTCTCCAAAGAAGACAGATGGCTAACACATGAAAAGATGCTCAACATTCCTCATTATTAGAGAAATGCAAATCAAAACTACAATGAGATATCACCTTACACCAGTCAGAATGGCCCTCATCAAAAAGTCTACAAACAATAAATGCTGGAGCGGGTGTGGAGAAAAGGGAACACTCTGGCACTGTTAGTGGAATATAAATTGATACAGCTACTATGGAAGATGGTATGGAGATTCCTTTAAAAACTAGGAATAAAATCACCATATGACCCAGCAATCCCACTCCTAGGCATATACCCTGAGGAAACCAAAACTGAAAAAAAGATGTATCCCATTGTTCATTGTAGCACTATTTACAATAGCTAGAACATGGAAGCAACCTCGATGTCCACTGGCAGATGAATGGATAAAGAAGTTGTGGTGCATATACACAATGGAATAGTACTCGGCCATAAAAAGGAACGCATTTGATTCCGTTCTGATGAGGTGGATGAACCTAGAACCTATTATACAGAGTGAAGTGAGTCAGAAAGAAAAAGGTAAATATCATATTCTAACACATATATACGGAATCTGGAAATATGGTGCTGAAGAATTTATTACAGGGCAGCAATGGAGAAACAGACATAGAGAACAGACTTCTGGACACGGGGAGAGGGGAGGAGAGGGTGAGATGTATGGAAAGAGTGAGATGGAAACTTACATTACCATATGCAAAATAGATAGCCAGGGGGAATTTGCTGTATGGCTCAGGAAACTCAAACAGGGGCTGTGTATCAACCTAGAGGGGTGGGATGGGGAGGGAGATGGGAGAGAGTTTCAAAAGGGAGAGGATATATGTATACCTATGGCTGATTCATGTTGAGGTTTGACAGAAAACAATACAATTCTGTACAGCAATTATCCATCAGTAAAAAAAATAATAATAAATTTAAAAAAAAACAAAGAAATCTGAAAAGAGTGGAACTGTTGAATATCACAAGGTAAGTTTTCTTTTTAAATACATGTCCATTTTTAGAAAAACACAGATGTAATATCTTAGGTATGAAAATACACAGAGTGCTATGCAAACAGTGTTATGCAAAACTTTATGGTAAACAGATGAGAAATGTATATAAAATTGATTTCTTGGGAAATACAAATTAAAGAAAAAGTCAAATGAAATGAATAGTAGTACATGGCTATCAATCTAGACACTATAGAAACTGAGATTAGTATTTAGAACATTAGGAAAGAACTCCTCAACCTTTCTCATCTTCCTTTTCCAGTCAATCACCATATTTTGCTCACTCTACTCTCTCACTCTCTGTTACATGCCCCTCCCTCCACCCTGCATCAACACCACCACTTTATCTCAGGTCCTCATCACCCGCTTAAGTACAAGGAGTTCAGTACTCTCATTTCTCTAAACCCAGCACCTAGCAAGGGACCTGGAATTACACAGGGAATCAGCCAATGTGTGTTGAAAGTCTGAAAGACCATGGTGAAGCAGTCATGAGCCAATCATAAAACGTAGGTTGATTACAGGAGTCTTCTGGTTTAGCAAATTTGGTGGGGAAGTGCACACGTGGTGTAGAATTCTCGGTCTAACAGAAATGATGAAGGAGGACAGTGGTGTGTTCATCTGGCTGTAATTTTAAGGATTTTAAATCTTAAAATTTCAAAGAGTCTTTATGATGTATGAAAGAAAGATGATCAGGTGGGGCAAAGCTCCATCAGGTCCAAAACGTCTTTGCTTCCCTGGTGAGATTCTAAGTGCTTTGAGGTTGTTTTCTTTCTTTCACATCCTCCCTGGTGCCTTACACTGTAGATGGCATAGGTCAAGATTTCCATACTGCTCTAAAAGTGCCTTAGATTGGATCCTTCTACCCCATTTAAAGTTATCCCCCAGGCAATGTCTCCTCTTTCCAACGTTATCAACTTTTTTGCTCTCTCGCTCTCTCTGAATTATTCCCAATAGCATATTATCAGGATGAAAGTGAAAGTGAAAGTGAAGTCGCTCAGTCGTGTCCGACTCTTTGCGACCCCGTGAACTGTAGCCCACCAGGCTCCTCTGCCCATGGAATTCTCTAGGCAAGAATACTGGAGTGGGTTGCCATTTCCTTCTCCAGGGGATCTTCCCAACCCAGGGATCGAACCCAGGTCTCCCGCATTGCAGGCAGACGCTTTTACCTCTGAGCCACCAGGGAAGCATATTACTTCTCAAATCTTAACACATACACCCCAACTTTCTTGCCCCTCATTTCACTTTGCCACTAGCAACTACCTTATGCCTTTGCTTTAAAAGTTTGTGCAAGAGTCATCTCTACTGCTGTTCCCAGTTCTTCTCCTTCTATTTCCTCCCAGGCACTTGCAGCACACACTATTCTCTCCTGAGAATACCCATGACCAGCACGGTGCTACATCCAACGGTGGATTCTCCGCAGTTCCCATCTGATTCAGTGACTGGTTCGTAGTCTTGGATCTGTTGCTTCTCTTCACCTCTTGGCTTCCAGAACAACATTCCTTTTTGTTGTTGTTCTTCTGTCTCACTGGATCCTCCTCAGTTTCCTTTCTGTTTTCCCTTTTAATTGATTTATTAACGATCCATGGCACACACACCTCTCCTTTATTTACATTTATTCTGGTGATTTAATCCAATCTCATGATTTTAAAGATATTTTGGAATCCTTCGATTTATATTTTCAACAGTCTTCCACTCCAGATTCATATACAAAACTGCCTACTTCACATGTCCTCTTGAATTTTGAATAGATGTACCAAATTCAAAAAGTACAGGACTCACCTCCTGATATTTCCCCTCAAATACATTTCATCTGGTAGCCTTCTTCCTCCCAATTAAAAACATCCCAATCCTTATAGTTACTCAAACCAAAAAACCTTGAATTATTTCTTAATTATCTTAATCACACACATACTCACATCCATTCCATCTTTAAATCCCATTGGCTCTCTATTCAACATTTATCTGGCATCTGGCAACTTGTATCATCTCCACAGTTCACTATCCTAGTCTCAGCCACCATCATCTTTCACTTAAACTGCTGCAACAATTTCCCACCGGCTCTTTATCCTTCCCTTCCTCTATCCTTGCCCTTTTACAGTCTGTTCTCAACACAGCCTCCAAGGTAATCATCTATCTCTCAAGATTCCTCCCGTCTTCCATTTCCCACAAAGTAAAACCCAAAGTCTCAACACAGCCTCAAAGCCCTCCAGGATCTACCTACCCCCATCAGTCCTCTGACACCAAGGCCTGCTACTCTCCTCTGTGTTCACTCCTCATCAGACAGAAACCTGTCACTTGGCCACAGCTCATTTCAAGGGAGTCTGAGAAAACAAGTGTTTTAGGTGGGCATATTGCCACCCAACAAAATCAGGAGAGGAGAAGTGAATATTAGGGAGGTACCCAGCAATACCAGGCACAAATGATTATCTTATTTTTCAAATAATGAAACAAAGTCTCAGAGGAGTTAAGTAACTTTTCACTTTCATGCATCGGAGAAGGAAATGGCAACCCACTCCAGCATTCTTGCCTGGAGAATCCCAGGGACGGTGGAGCCTGGTGGGCTGCCATCTATGAGGTCGCACAGAGTCGGACACGACTGAAGCGACTTAGCAGCAGCAGTAGCAGACATTCAGTAACTTTCATAGGAAATAATTTAGCTAGAAAATGGTAAAAGGAATTCAAATCATAGTCTGAGTCCACATTCCCTTAGCCTTCTATTACATTGGATGATCTCTCTCATTATAAGCCTTTGGATGGTTTTCAGGTGAAAATTTGTTCCTCAAACTGTCTTGCCTGAAATAGGCATCTCATATATATATTAGTAATAGAACTCTATTTTTTTAGTTTTTACAATGTTGTGTTGGTTTCTGCCATACAACAATGCACATAAGCCATAATTACACATTAAAGAGATGGGAATACCAGACCACCTTACCTGCCTCCTGGGAAATCTGTATGCAGGTCAAGAAGCAACAGTTAGAACCAGACATAGAATAACAGACCGTTTCCAAATTGGGAAAGGAGTACATCAGGGCTGTATATTGTCACCCTGCTTATTTAACTTATATGCAGAATACATCATGCAAAATGCCAGGCTGGATGGAGCACAAGCTGGAATCAAGATTGCCGGGAGAAATATCAAAACCTCATATACATAGATGACACCACCCTTATGGCAGAAGGCGAAGAGGAACTAAAGAGCCTTTTGATGAAAGTGAAAGCAGAGAGTGAAGAAGTTAGCTTAAAACTAAACATTCAAAAAATAGATCATGGCATCCAGTCCCATCACTTCAAGCCAAATAGATGGGGAAACAGTGGAAATAGTGACAGACTTTATTTTCTTGGGCTCCAATATCACTGCAGATGGTGACTGAAGTCATGAAATTAAAAGATGCTTGCTCCTTGGCAGAAAAGTTATAACCAACCTAGACAGCATATTAAAAAGCAGAGACATTACTTTGCTGACAAAGGTCCATCTAGTCAAAGCTATGGTTTTTCCAGTAGTCGTGTATGGATGTGAGAGTTGGATTATAAAGAAAGCTGAGCACTGAAGAATTGATGCTTCTGAACTGTGGTGTTGGGGAAGACTCTTGAGAGTCCCTTGGGCTGTAAGGAGCTCAAACCAGTCAATCCTAAAGGAAATCAGTCCTGAATATACCAATACTTTGGCCATCTGATGCAAAGCACTGACTCATTTGAAAAGACCCAGATGCTGGGAAAGATTGAAGGCAAGAGGACAAGGGGACAGCGCAGGATGAGATGGTTGGATGCATCACCGACTTGATGGACATGAGTTTGAGCAAGCTCTGGGAGTTGGTGATGGGCAGGGAAGCCTGTCGTGCTGTGGTCCATGGGGTCGCAAAGAGTTGAACACGACTGAGCGACTGGACTGAGTGACCCTCCTCTGTTCCCTCATCCCATCCCTCCAAGTCATCACAGAGCACCAGACTGGGCTTCCTCTGCTGCACAGCGGCTTCCCACCAGCCAGCCATCTCACACCTGATAGAGTGTATATGTTGATGCTACCTTCTCCATTCGTCCTACCGTCTCTCTCCTCACTGTGTCCACAAATGTCTCATGCCTTCCCTGCAAATGGGTTCATCAATACCATTTTCTAGATTCCATATATATGTGTTAATGTACTATATTTGTTTTTCTCATTCTGACTTACTTCAATCTGTATAACGGGCTCTAGGTTCTTGATTAATGAAAATCATTAATACATTTTCAGACAATATCAATCTTTGTGTTACCTGTTCTACAACGAGATTTTTTTAAACTCATTTTCAGCATTTATGTGTTTCATCTCTCCATAGCTACTGGAGTCTATAAAATATTTGCTTGCATTTTAACAATAACTTTAGTTCAGGTATTTTCAAGCTAGGTGATACATCCTATTCCTCTATGCAGCTTTTAAAATTATAGATTTCTTCTGATTTTGATCTAAGTGAGTTAGGGTGGCCTGGGACTAAGCATTAAGAAAAAACTTCCTTTATCATTTTAATGTGAAGCCAAATTTCAAATTCCCAGGTTTAATTACATAGTCTTAAGGGACAGGACTTCACTTTCACTTTTCACTTTCATGCATTGGAGAAGGAAATGGCAAGCCACTCCAGTGTTCTTGCCTGGAGAATCCCAGGGACGGGGGAGCCTGATGGGCTGCCATCTATGGGGTTGCACAGAGTCAGACACGACTGAAGCGACTTAGCAGCAGCAGCAGCAGCAACGGACAGGGAGGCCTGGCGTGCTGTGGTTCATGGGGTCGCAAAGAATCGGACACGACTGAGCGACTGAACTGAACTGAACTGAATAGCTCAGAGCTCCTACACAGAGATTCAAAGTCTCCTCGTGAGAGGATAACTGCAAGAGTCTCCTTCTGCATCCATCACCTCTAGCCTTACCCTGTATGCCCCAGCTTTAACACAGAATGGTCTTTCCTGCCACAGCTATGAGGTTTCATATTTCCATCCTTATAGACATGTAGCTGCTTTGAATCCTTTATTCTCCCTACATCCCCTCAATCTGTTATTCAAACGACTTTTTCCATCAAGACATCATACACATCATTGTCTCTGTACAGAGATCTCCATTTTGGCCCCTACTGCACTGTTGCAGAAACTGCTAGAGCCCACCAAAGACTGCTTCTCCACTTCACTGTGAAGATTACATTGATACTCTTAGAAGCAGCTGCCAATATTCCAGCTGCCTTGCATCAAGGTGGAGCCATGTAACTGGTTCTTGCCAATGGAATGTGGATGTAAGTGACACACATCGTTTCCAGGGAGAAATCTGAATATCCTCCATGAATTGCTCCCTCCACCCGCCCGCTGGGTAACCCCAGGGTGACCTCTATAGTACATGATGGTGGAGATACAAGGTAGAAGCAGCCCTAGCCTCTGACTCATTGCTTGGAGGGAAGCCAGCCAGGAGAGCTGCCCATTCTGGGTCGTCAGCACTGGATTTTACATAAACAAGAAATATATTTTCTCTGTATTAAGCCAGGATTTGGAGTTCTTTTTGACAGCAGTTTCTCATATCTTAAAACGTGAACTTTGTCCTCTACTCTATTTAATACCTTCCTTACAGAATGACATTTATTTCTTTACATGTGTGTCTCCCTTACTTGCTTGCTTGTGGATTACTTGTACCCTGAGTCTTGAGCCCAGCATAGGGTAGGCTCTTCCTGAAGACTGGTGAGTTGAATTCAATAAAGAGTACTAAAGAATGATGTAGTAGGATTCCGTAATACTGTCTGCTACCCTGCACCTATGGTGCCTAAGATTTGTCTTTCCTTTAACTGACACACCTGTCCTAATCCCACGCTCAGGATACCCTGATATGTTAAACTCTCCCTCTGATCAAAAGCATCAAGTTGATTTTTTTTATCACCTCTACCCTGTTCATCGTATCTGTAGCTATCTATATTTGCCTGGATACTATACTTTCATCTACTGCATCAATAAATCCATCTACTGAAACTTTACTCATTCTTTAGTGAATTCCCAGGAAAATGAGTCCCCAGTACCCATGAACATTGCATGAATGTGGCATTTTATTAATGTTGCAAATAGATAACTTACTTTTAGCTCTTGGTGTGTCCGTTTTCCTCGTTAGATTCAGTGCCCATTAAAGGCAAAAGCCTCTTGTATCTTTGTATCCTTGGCAGCTACCCCATACTTTGCCTAGGACAGGTTTCATAAATGTTTTTAGTTGAACAGCATGGAACTAATTGAGGAGTAGAATTAAATACAAGATTTTAATTACTCTGTAATAAAGTGGCTCTTCTATTGGAAATACTTATAACCCTCTCTAATCAGATTGAATAGCCATTAAAGCACAATTGCATATTTATTTATATATACAACTGTATTCATCCAGTAAAGAGCTAGAGATTATTTTTGATCAGTAAGAGACCTTTGATTTCCCAGGCTAATAAAATGTGTGTGTATGTGTGTGTTATACAGATATCTCACTCTGTATCTAAGAGATGAAGCTGTTTGTAGCTTCCCTTATCTTTAAAGGTATGAGTCTCAATTGACCTTGTAGCCTATTCCAAAGCAATGTTCCCCTTGAAAATTACCCACCAAATGAGAAAGAGAGAGAGTAACAGAAAACTGGAAAAAATGTCCTAAGCACATTAAAAGATTAACACCTTTTTCCTCCATTATGTGCTTGGCAAATGTGAAGATAATGAGTACATTATAATAAATAGAGTACATTTTAATAAAATCACTTGTTTTTCAACCTATGTGGAAACCACATGAGAATTTCAGAACCTATAGGTTGCTTTCAAAACTGCATGTCTCATATAATATTTATTCTTACTGGGATTATTTAGCTTAGGAAACTTTACTGTATTGCTCCAAAATTCTTTGCATTCTAAAAAGGCTGGGAGGTCTCAGGAACTATGCTTTCCTCTGTGTCTCTCACAAGGTACAAGCTAATTATGTACTCAGTTTAATCACACTAGCTTTTCATTATTAAAAATAAACTCTTAGTTTTGCAAATTCAACATCATCATATATAACACTGCATTCCTTCCTACCTTTCAAACCTCATCAGCATTGCTCAGCTTTATAACCAAATTAAGAACACATGTGTCAGACTTAGCTCTTGGAAACCAGAACTGTTCTTAACTTTCATCTACACAACACCCGGGATTTCTTAAAGTCACCCCTTAAATCTGTACTTGGCCCTCTTCACTCCTTGATCTCCAAGTTTCAAATAGATTACCTGTGCATTCAGAGTCCACATTTAGAATATCTAAAAGAAAAAAAAAAAAAAAGAAAAAGCGCTACATATATTTGCCAAGTTGTCCTGACTTTGTTCTGCTGGACCAACCTCCCTCTGTTACAAACCAAGCTTAGGAAGAGTCCAGCTCATATTTCTAGGGAGAATCTGGCTTAAGTTTGGGCTGTCAGAGCATTGGAAGATTGCCAGGTGGTTGTAAAGAAAAATTTGTTGACAGATACGTTCATGGCATTTTTGCGCCTGTGTGTGTGCCTCCTCAGAGTTATGAGGAAACTTCCTTATTAGGAACAAACCAAAATCCCTGGATTCCCAGAGACATAGGGGAATATGCAACAAGACATATTGCCTTAGCAGATATTTAAGACAACATGAAGGAAACAAAAGATACTGTTTATACATGACATGGAATCCTACACACAACCAACAGAGCAGCCAAATCAATACCAGGAGCTGTGGGGTTTGGTCCTGGATCTGGGCCTCAGGTTCAGAGAGACAAATGTGGAGGGTGCGGCGGAGAGGGATCGCAGGCTGCACCTCAGTTCCTGCCTCTGGAGTTGGCATCTACGTATCTTCTAGTGCCTCGGTCCTCACATTGGCCAACCCTAGCCAACCATGTGGCAGGGTGTGGCCATATAAACAACACATAGTCCTTGGACAAATCACAAAGCTAGTGGGTCAGAATCATTAAGAATGAGTCATTTAACAATCATTCAAAGTTGATGTTTGTAAATACTCCAAGTGATTCCCAATCACAGTAAAGAGTGAGAACCACTACTTTGGTGCCAATCCTAACATTAGGCAGGAATTGAAATTGAGGAGACAGGGTTCAAGATTCTGGAACTCAGCACCAAGTCACCCTTCCTGATCTTCTCACACTGACTTAGCATCCCAAGTCTGAGCAGTGAATGTCACCTTTCTGTTAAGACACAGTCTCCATCTTGTACCTTAGTCCACATAATCGGGATGTTGTCTCAGTCCTTGACTCCCTGCCTACAAGCTACCTAAAACCCTGGTCCCCTTCAGAAGATCAGTTCTGTGGCCCCCTAGTTGGAAGTCTATTCCTGAAATGTTCTGTGGCTGAAATCCCCCTTTCTAATGAACTGGCCTGCCTGCCCCATATGAAATTGAGAATCATCGCCCCTGAGTTATCTTTTACCATCTGACACTCACCTATGAGAACTGTCAGTTGCCTGGTATTTTTGCTGCTTCCCCTGAATCACGGCTACCATCTATTGCTTATCACCACAGGCTTCAGATACCACAATCTGGACCATCTTTTCTTTTCACCTGGCTTTGGCCTCCAGGAGCACCATCGCACTAATGGATGGGTTGAGCTTTGTCTCCAACCTCATGCTATTACAGTTATCTGGACCAAATTCAGACTTAAATTGAAGAAACTAGGGAAAACCACTGGACCGTTCAGGTATGACCTAAATCAAATCCCTTATGATTATACAGTGGCAGTGAGAAATAGATTTAAGGGCCTAGATCTGATAGATAGACTGCCTGATGAACTATGGAATGAGGTTCGTGACATTGTACAGGAGACAGGGATCAAGACCATCCCCATGGAAAAGAAATGCAAAAAAGCAAAATGGCTGTCTGGGGAGGCCTTACAAATAGCTGAGAAAAGAAGAGAAGCGAAAGCAAAGGAGAAAAGGAAAGATATAAGCATCTGAATGCAGAGTTCCAAAGAATAGCAAGAAGAGATAAGAAAGCCTTCTTCAGCTATCAATGCAAAGAAATAGAGGAAAACTACAGAATGGGAAAGACTAGAGATCTCTTCAAGAAAATTAGAGATACCAAGGGAACATTTCATGCAAAGATGGGCTCGATAAAGGACAGAAATGGTCTGGACCTAACAGAAGCAGAAGATATTAAGAAGAGGTGGCAAGAATACACGGAAGAACTGTACAAAAAGGATCTTCATGACCCAGATAATCACGATGGTGTGATCACTCATCTAGAGCCAGACATCCTGGAATGTGAAGTCAAGTGGGCCTTAGAAAGCATCACTACGAACAAAGCTAGTGGAGGTGATGGCATTCCAGTAAAGCTATTTCAAATCCTGAAAGATGATGCTTTGAAACTGCTGCACTCAATATGCCAACAAATTTGGAAAACTCAGCAGTAGCCACAGGACTGGAAAAGGTCAGTTTTCATTCCAATCCCAAAGAAAGGCAATGCCAAAGAATGTTCAAACTACCGCACAACTGCACTCATCTCACATGCTAGTAAAGTAATGCTAGAATTCTCTAAGCCAGGCTTCAGCAATACGTGAACAGTGAACTTCAGACTGGTTTTAGAAAAGGGAGAGGAACCAGAAATCAAATTGCCAACATCCACTGGATCATCGAAAAAGCAAGAGAGTTCCAGAAAAACATCTATTTCTGCTTTATTGACTATGTCAAAGCCTTTGACTGTGTGGATCACAATAAACTGTGGAAAATTCTGAGAGAGATGGGAATATCAGACCACTTGAGCTGCCTCTTGAGAAATCTGTTTGCAGGCCAGGAAGTAACAGTTAGAACTGGACATGGAACAATAGACTGGTTCCAAATAGGAAAAGGAGTACGTCAAGGCTGTATATTGTCACCCTGCTTATTTAACTTGTATGCAGAGTACATCATGAGAAAGGCTGGACTGGAAGAAACACAAGCTGGAATCAAGATTGCCGGGAGAAATATCAATCACCTCAGATATGCAGATGACACCACCCTTATGGCAGAAAGTGAAGAGGAACTAAAAAGCCTCTTGATGAAAGTAAAAGAGGAGAGTGGAAAAGTTGGCTTAAAGCTCAACATTCAGAAAACGAAGATCATGGCATCCAGTCCCATCACTTCATGGGAAATAGATGGGGAAACAGTGGAAACAGTGTCAGACTTTATTTTGGGGGTTCCCAAATCACTGCAGATGGTGACTGCAGCCATGAAATTAAAAGATGCTTACTCCCTGGAAGAAAAGTTATGACCAACCTAGACAGCATATTCAAAAGCAGAGACATTATTTTGCTGACTAAGGTCCGTCTAGTCAAGGCTATGGTTTTTCCAGTGGTCATGTATGGATGTGAGAGTTGGACTGTGAAGAGGGCTGAGCACTGAAGAATTGATGCTTTGGAACTGTGGTGTTGGAGAAGACTCTTGAGAGTCCCTTGGACTGCAAGGAGATCCAACCAGTCCATCCTAAAGGAGATCAGTCTTGGGTGTTCATTGGAAGGACTGATGCTGAAGCTGAAACTCTAATACTTTGGCCACCTGATGCAAAGAACTCATTTGAAAAGACCCTGATGTTGGGAAAGATTGAAGGCAAGAGGAAAAGGGGACAACAGAGGATGAGATGGTTGGATGGCATCACTGACTCAATGGACAGGAGTTTGGGTAAACTCTGGGAGTTGATGATGGACAGGGAGGCCTGGCATGCTGCAGTCCATGGGGTCACAAAGAGTTGGACATGACTGAGCAACTCAACTGAACTGGACTATGTCTAGTCATACCTCAAAATTAGGCTAAGACACTACTAAAAAGTTCTACAATGCTTTGACTTGTGTGTGTGTGTGTGTGTGTGTGTGTGTGTGTGTGCATGTTAGTCACTCAGTCATGTCCGACTCTTTGTGACCCCATGGACTGTAACCCCATGGACTGTAGCCCACCAGGCTCCTCTGTCCATGGGATTCTCCAGGCAAGAAAACTGGAGTGGGTTGCTATTTCCTTCTCCTATGCTTTGACTTAAGCACTTTGAAAACACAGTAAAATGTGAAGCAGGAAAGACATTTATGAATGCATGAATTTCTGAAGTTTGCCCACATGGACTGGAGAGACAAGGCTACTGGAAATGGAAAGATGAAAAAAGAGACAGGTAAGCCCTGCAAGTTGGGACCTTGGAGACTGGCTAGAGACTTAAAAGTAGGGTAACCAACTGTCCCAGTTTTCTGGGACTGAGGAGTTCCTGGAATGGGACTTTCAGGGCTCAAATTGGAAAATTTCCTGACATGCTTGATGAACTAGGCACTCTAGAACTTAAAATTGTTTGGAGCTGTACTGAATCAAAGATTAGGAATATGAAAGAATTGGACTAAAAAGGAAAGAATATTAGATTTTCTATCATATATATGAGAAAATGTGTAAAGGTCAGAATTCATTCATAAAACACCTTCTCTGTGTCAGACACTGTACATACCTATATTGTCTCTTTCAGTCCTCACAGCTATCTTATGGAGCAGTTCTTACAGGCTTCATTTTACAGATGGGCAAACAGAAGCACAGATAGGTAAGCTCACAAAACTAACAAAGTGTAAAGCCAAGCTACAAACCCAGGCAATTTGGTTTTATCCATTTAATGACCACAGTTCTCTACTGCAATGCATATAGACTGCAAGAATGTTAAAGTTACAGGAAACCATAACTACTTCTTCTTAGCCTAACATACTCATTTAATTAATGGTAAATTAGTGAGAGTTGAACCATAAAGAAGGTTGAGTGCTGAAAAACTGATGCTTTCGAACTGTGGTGTTGGAGAAGTCTCCTGAGAGCCCCCCTTGGACAGTAAGGAGATTAAGCCAGTCAATCCTAAAGGAAATCAATCCTGAATATTCATTAGAAGGACTGATACTGAAGCTGAAGCTCCAATACTTCGGCCACCTGATGCGAAGAGCCAACTCATTGGAAAAGGCCTTGACGCTGGGAAAGACTGAGGGCAAGGGGAGAAGGAGGTAGTGGAGGATGAGATGTTTGGAGAGCATCATTGAACAAGAATTTGAGCAAATTCTGGAAGATAGTGAGGGACAGGGAAGCCTGGAATGCTGCAGTCCATGGGGTCTCCAAGAGTTGGACACAACTTAGTAAGAGCAAACTAAAGACCAGAGGAGTATGAGAGATTTAAGAAGATAGTATGCATATCTGAAAAAAAATACAGGATAAGTAACAAACAATCTGGGCTTGATCCCTACCTCTGCCACTGATTAACTGTGTCATTTGTACAGATTACTCAATTTTCCTAAAGTTCAATTTCTTCACCTGTGTCATTACAATAGTAATATCTACTTATCAGGGAGATTTCAGGATTAAATAAGACAATAGATATAAAGCATTGAGGAGAGCTCCTTACATCAATAATGGATCGATAGATAAAATTGCTACTAGGTTTATTGTTAGTAGTAGTAGCCAGTGTAGCAGTAGTCACTACTAATATCTACTCGGACTACTACTACTCCTAGTGGTTACTGCTACTATGATTACACCTGCTATTACATCATCAGCATAATTAGCATCATGCTAGATCACACAGCTGTCAGTTACAGAAACATATTTAAAATCTGGTTGCCTAACTTAACATGATGACATACGTTCTTCCTTATAGAAACAGCATTAAAATCCAACCTGAGAAAGCATTCAGTAAAAATCTTTGGCATCCAAAAGATTATTCAGAATGTGGCCATAAAGTTGCAGATAAAGACATAACAATAATGTAAAAGGCACAGGGCACAAATAAGCAAACACAATGCCATGAAATCTTGGGCTCTATTTCTGTAGAATATTCTCCAAGGAAAATATGGGTCAAGTGTACATATTAGGTTTGGCGTTATTTTTTATTTCATTAGGGTTCTGTATGTCTACTGTGAACGCATTGAAGACTGTCAGTCCTTCTGGATTTTGTAGCATAGATTTAAGTGTGATGACACAGAGCCCATGAGCTAACTCAACAGAAGTCTGATTTTATGGAGAGCCATTTCTGTTAAAATCAACAAAATAACAGACCTAGAGGAATCTCAGCTCTGTGAGGGGATTTCAGCTTAGAAAGAAGCCATCTTTCTCTCTTCTCCATTTGACACAGTGAAATGGTATTAGCACAGGGTCAAATGTATAAACATTTCTAAATAGAGATACATAGTAGAATACTTTGTAACACTCTTTGTCATACACAAACCATTCCTCATAATCATTTTTATTACACAAGAAACATATATTAGTGTGAAAATTTTACAAAATTAACTAATTAAAATAAGAAAATGAAAATCATCCCTAAATCCCACAATCTGCGATAGTGATTTGTAATACTGTTGTTTATATTCTCTTTTTCTAAGCAAATAAAACTCCATATGGAAGTAAATATGCACATTTTAAATGTATCAAACTATAGTCCTTTTCCCCATAGCAACATATAATAAATATATTTTCATATACAGTACATAGAATAATTATATTCCATCCCATGGTTTTAAATAGCTGCCTGACAATCCATATGTTAATACACCATAAGTCAGTTGTCAATCTGCTGTTCAGAAATAGTTGGGTTGTTTACAATTTCTTGCAGTTACAACACTTTTATAAACATCCTTGTTTACATACTTTGGCACACTTGTCTAAGTATTTCCTTAGATATAAAAAAATTCCTAGAAATGGAATTTCCAAATCAGATAGTACACATTTTTAAGGGTTATTAACACATACTTTGTATTAAGTACTATGCATGGATTCATACTATGTATACATAAATTTGACATATTTCTCTACAGAACCAATACTCCGATTTGCACTTCAGCAGTGGGTGTAAGCAAGCTTGCCCCACTGCCCTTTACAGCAGAGAGAGCTGCAGCTTGCCTGCGGCTTGCCTTGGCTTCCAACAGAAAAAGTCTACGAAAACATTCTCATCAGTGCTACCTTTGTGACACAAGAGAAAGACAAGAGACAACACCCAGCTGCTGGGAGGCCTTTCTGCCCCACCCGATGGCTAACAGCTGCTGGCAACACCCACGTCTAGTGTGAAGTCACAGGCTATCAAAGGAAAACCAGCCAAATATAACAAGGCAATTGAGAGCTGCTGGATACTACCAGAGAGAAAACCCTCAGTTTTGAAATGTCTATCTGTTTTGCCTTAACAAATAGGACCGGGGGAAAAAACGTCTAGCTACATTTAGCAAGTAAGAATATTTTTTCCTCTAAAAATACTGAAAAAAAAAAAAAGGTGGGGGGGCATATTTTGCAAATCACTGCAGATTTTGCAAATCACTACAGCAAAATCTGCTACAAATTTACTGGCCAATTACAGTAGACTATTAGAAGACCCAAAGGACAAAATCCAGTTTTCTCCTTTGCCTGGGTAATTTCAGTTGTTTCCTACCAGAAGATTTAAAAACTATAACGTGGATAACTCTGTAGATGTAAGCTAGGGCAATGCAATAGAATGAGATAGAATGTCTCTTCCTCTGGTTGCCTGCTTTGCATAAAAGAGAGCTACTGCCTGCATGGAACTGGGCTGCTCTGTCCTCTCTTGGAGCTCTTAAAGTGGAAAGACAAGATTCAGTGAAGTCAGTGCTGGGGAAACAGCATATGTATCTACATCATGGGCAAGGATGCAGGCTGGAAGGAGGCTGAAGGGCAATATACACACTCAGGGCAAACTAATGAGTAAGCAGATTACTGCTCTCTACATCATAGACCATGACGGAGGAGTTTCTTAATTATTTTACAAACGGTTGCCTGGTGCAATAGTAACTTATTTAATTCTATGACAAATTATACCCATTTTCCAATGGGGAAACAGAGGCATGCAGAGGTGAGCGATTTTGCCCAAGATAATACAGTTAATAAGTGGAAGAACTAAGATTCAGACTCTAAAACTCCCCACTCTTAGCCGCACGGGCACACCATCTCTCAGGGTACAGTTATAGAGACAGAGTGGGACTGGAGGCCTGAAGACTAAGGTTCATGTCCCAGAGCCACCTTCTATTAGCAGCTATAAGTGAACAAAGGGCATTTAATTTCTCAAAGCCTCAGGTTCCTAAAATAAATACATATTTATTTAGGATATATGAACATAGGAGTATTCATAAACCTAACATAGGAGCACCTTGATACACGAAGCAAATATTAACAGACCTAAAAGGAGAAATTGAAAGTAACACAGTAATAGAAAGAGACGATAATACCCCCACTTACATCAATGGACAGATCATCCAGACAGAAAATCAATAAGGAAACACTGGTCTTAAATGACACATTAGACCAGATGAACTTAATATTTATACAGCATTCTACCTGAAAGCAGTAGAATACACATTCTTTTCAAATGCATCTGAACCAGTCTCCAGGGTAGGCCACATACAGGCCACTCAACAAACCTCAGCAAATTTGAGAAAATGATTTATATCAAGTGTCTTTTCTGACCACAGTGCTATGAGACTAGAAATCAGCATAAGAAAAAAACTGTAAAAGACACAAACATGTGGAGACTAAACAATGTGCTATTATACAACCAATGGAGAAATGACTTCACTGAAGATACAACCACTGAAGAAATCAAAGGGGAAATAAGTGAAATCCAGACATTGGCTCTGCCCCTGTTCTCCTCCTCCAGCTCTCATCCCATGCCTACCTAGATGCAGGGTTCAACACTGCTCTCAGTTCCCCATCCCATCTTGCTTCTACTGAACTGGAATCTTCATTTTAACTCACTATCCAAATGATTGTCATTCACACCAAAATGTAATCATGATTCCCCTAAAGATCCTCTGATATAAAAACATGGGAACTATCTTTGTACAGTGATGAAGGTGGTTACAAGGTATAAGCATCCTTATAAGATAAATAGATACTAGGGATATAATGTACAATGCAATTATACTATTAACACTGCTATCTGTTATATATGAAAGCTTTTAAGATAGTAAATCCTTAGCATTCTCACTGCAAGAAAAAAATTTTTTTCCTTTCTTTAATTTTGTGCTTGTATGACATGATGGACATTCACTAAACTTATTGTGATAATCATTTGTTAACGTATGTAAGTCAAATCATCATGATATATGACTTAAACTTACACAGAGCTGTATGTCAATTGCATCTCAATAAAATTGGAGGAAAAAATAAAAATAAATACAAACATTGGAATGATAAATTTTATTTTTCTGAACCTTCTGTAAGAGATATAGAAGAGGAAGGGAAATACATGGCATACTGCAGCAGAAAGTACTTTAAAATTCCCCACAAATATCCACATTGTTCCTTTAGCTCCATATTGTCAAGTCAGGAAAGGTGCTTTCAATGCCATTTCCTTCATTCAGTTCCCAGAATTGATAACCTGAATTTTTTGATAACTGAAAATTTCTAAATTTTCACTTGGCATCTATAAAATATTTAAGATTTCATCTCTCTTTCTTATATGTTGTAAATAACTTATTTATTTATAAATAATTTGACAAGTATGCTCCAATCAGATGATGGATGTGAAAGTACCTCAAAAAAGGAAGTGATCCATTAATAGAAAGTATTATTAATATTCCCCTGAAAGATGGTACAAGTGGAATAACTTAAAATATTGGCTCATCTAAACGTATGATTGACATATGCACACTGAGGAATCACAGGGAACATTTCTACACACTGATGGCTGATGCCAGGTTAACCCTTTCCCACAAACCACGCCTCGGCATGGTTATATCAGAGACAACACAGAGCGTGTGAGACAGATTTCCAAATCTGACTTCAAGCAACTCTCTTATAAATGCAAATAGCCTTTTTCCACTCAGTGTATTATTCAATCCTATTCATCTTTCTTCTACCATCTGACTTAATAAAAATCTCAAATGTATATTCCATACCCACTGTCTCCAGTTTTCCACTCAACATCCACTTCCTTCTTTTTATCATCCACTACCTGCTTTGCCAACTCAGTCAGCATTGTAACATGAAGATACAGTTAGTTTTTGGAAAATTCCTCAGTTCCATATAGCTCATATATGAACGAAACTTGATAGAAGTCTTCTAAAATTTGACATCAATCTTAATAGTAACATGACATTATGAGGAACAAGGTATAAAATTGAACACAGTTTTTGACATTTATAATTTTTGTCATATTTCTCAGATTTTGTTAATTCATACATTCTCACAATTTTCTGTTTGTAATAAATATTTACTCTTTATATACTTTTGTGTTTGTAATCCTGTGGAAAGATTTTTAAGGAGGGTTTCCCAAAGTTGTAGAAGCTTCAGACCTGCCCAAACTTGTATCCTATTAATTATTCATTAGCTCTTCTGTGTTAGGAATATAGACTATCAACTCAAGTGTTTTGCTGGATAATAAAAATGAGATATCATTTTTCAGATCTCACTAAATGACAGTAATCCCTGTCATTTATCCCATTCTCCTGACCCCCCTACCATTTTTCTGTCTATGAATATATTCACAACTGTGCTTCATGCTGAGAATATAAGATACATAGATAACACCTCTGCCTCAAATAGATTTGAGCCTACTGAGGAAAAAGATATGAATGCTAACAATTATACAGTAGCTTGATAACCGCTCTAAAGGAGTTAAGTGAAAGTCACTGAGTCATGTCCGACTCCTTGCGACCCCATGGACTATATAGTCCATGGAATTCTCCAGGCCAGATTACTGGAGTGGGTAGCCTTTCCCTTCTCCAGGGGATCTTCCCATCCCAGGGATCAAACCCAGGTCTCTCGCATTGCAGGTGGATTCTTTACCAGCTGAACCACAAGGGAAGCCCAAAAGAGTTAACAGCAGAGCAAAGAATGTGGAGAGACTGACCCAGTGTTGGGAATTCAGAGTGTCAAAATAAAGGTAACAGCTGGACTGGGCATGGGCACATGAAAGGACGGATGTCAGGAGAAGGAGACAGCATCCCCGGGGCGGGGGCGGGGCGGGGGGAATTACAGGCTAACATATGTAAGCAGAGCATTGAAGTCACTCTGAAGGACACAGTCAGATATGCCATGGTACGCAGACACCAAAGGAACAAAGAAACACAAGCCACTAAGAGAAGAATCACTAGCTTCTCGGGAGAATCAACAAATGACACGTTTATACATGACTTCCTCTACGATACCAAACATTTATAAAGCTTGAAAACTTGCCAGCTCAAGCTCACGTATCAGAGAAGACCAACCACTGAATCTTCCAACATTTGTTAGCTGAGTCACCCAGGCCGACTGAACCATTTCTCAAAGCCTCGGTTTCTTCATCTGCAAAGAGATCATATTAGGACTTAGATCAAAAGCTTCTCATGAGGATTAAACCAGTTACGCGAGATGTGAAGTAGTGCTGAGCAAACGTTACCTGTTACTATGATTTGAGAATAACACATTCAGGTTTCTCTAGCATTAAAGGAAGTTGTAAACCTGGCGAAAATCAGCATCTGTCAGCAAAACAATCAAGCTGGAAGCAGGAACATTCCTGCAAATAGCCAGAGCATTCCAAAGAACTTCAGAAATTCCAGAAATTCTACCACGGTCCTTAAAGCACTGACTAATTTAAACCAACAGCCAAAACACTCCACAACAGAAATATCCAACAAGGGAAGAAAGGCCAAAAAACAAATCCCAGTGAAAACCTGCCCCCTGTGAGGAAGTAAGTACTTGACTTCATAGGCTGCAAGACGTGGTTTACAATATATGTCTGGACAAGTCAAGGTCTCCTTGCTTTTTTTCATACTCCTGGGAGCCACCCTATTTTAGACAATTTCACCTGAAGCAATAGTTTAATGGATTCCAGCCTTCATAGAATTAACTGCTTGTTTAATGGTAAATGTGTGCATTTTTAAGAATGAACATCAAACTCCTGTATTTAATCAAAGAAAATTATAGAGCAGTGAACTGTGTGATGTTTTAGTCCAGAAGGTCCTTAAATCTGTCACTTTAGAATTAAAAGGTAAATATTCAGCCCTAAGAACACTGGGAAAGGGCAACCAATACATTTATCTTCTCACAATTAAGCCATCCTCTTGGATTTAGTAACTGAAACTCTCCATGTTTGCCTACGGCTCCTCCCAGCAAATGTGGCTATAACCAACAGTCTATAAATATTGACTGATTTGGTTTGGTTCCACTTATAGTACTCTGATACAATAATAGATTCTTAATCTAGAACCTCTGGCTTCCCAGGTGGCCACAGTGGTAAAGAATCTGCCTGCCAATGCAGGAGATGCAAAAGATGGGGTTTGATCCCTGGGTCAGGAAGATCCCCTGGAGTAGAAATGTTAACCTACAATTCTTGCCTGGAAAACCCCATGGACAGAGGAGCCTGACGGGCTACAGTCCACGGGGTCAAAAGAGTGAGACACGATGGAAATGCATGCAACCTAGAACCTCAGCCCATCCATGCACTCAGCCAGATCTGGGGTCTGCCTACAGAATTTCATGTTTACCTTACTGGAGAAAGTTAGGTCTGGTGGTATTAATATTTAAAGCCAGCAATTTCCAACTTGCCCATATCTTGTCACTTAGAGAAAGGGATAGTATTCATACACTACAATAAACAGATTAGGCAGCGGGTTCTGAAAGGACCTAGCTGGGGGAGGAAAAGAAAGTGAGAATGAGGAGTTCAGGGACCCTAATTCATGCCATACCAGCCTGCACTTTGGGTCCATGGTTCAAGAACCCACCACAGCATCTGCCAGGGAGATGATGCCTTAAAGAATGTGGATGTTTCCAGTGTTCTCTTGACAAAACAAGTAAGATTCTGAGGCCCTTGTTGTATTGTTAGTCTTTATGTAATGAAATAGGAGACATGTGTGTGCGTATGTGTGTGTGTGTGTGTGTGTGTGTGTGTGTGTGTGTGTTAGTCACTCAGTGGTATCTGAAGCTCTTTGCGACCTTGTGAACAGTAGCCCACCAGGCTCATAGATCCATAGAATTCTCCAGGCAAGAATGCTGGAGTGGGTAGTCATTCCCTTCTCCAGGGGATTTTCCCAACCCAGGGATCAAACCTAGGTCTCCTGCATTGCAAGCACATTCTTTATCAACCAAGCCACGAGGGAAGCCCAGGAGACTAGAGTCACTGTTATTTATTAAAAGGTAATACTTGTATATATCTAATATGTTTCATCCATTGTTTAAATAATGTTGGCTGCTATGACAACATTTCACAAACGAAACAGTCACTTAGAGACTCATTTTCATCTCTTAACTCTCTAAGGGCTTGGCATGAATGTTGTGGAAATCACAGAGGCTTCAGAGTGAAAAAGTCCTCCTCACAAATATTCATTGTGCACGCATATGGCCAAAGACAGATCCCACACCCTTTCTGAGCCTTGGTTGTCTGCATTAAATGGGAATAATGCCTACTTCAAAAAATAGTTATGACTTTAACTTTGAAAAGCTGGTAGTGTTAGGGGAAGCGCACTGATTGAAACCGCCCACCTTGACCAGGAACCATAGTAACCATTTGCATGAGTTGTTTTATGACAGGAGATCCTGATAAGGAAGACGGAACTAATAAGTCTCCACCAACCGGAAGAGTTCGGGAAAGGTCTAAAGGAGACACTGTGTGTCCATCCACTTCCCAGAATCCCTCTCGCGAGCATCCATCTTGGCTGAACGATGCATGCGCCACCAGGAAAGACTGAATTAGAATGATTGGCCAAAGACCACCCGGAAACTAATCCCATCACCATAAAACCCGAGACTGTGAGCCACACGGCAGAGCTGTTCTCCTGGGTTTTCTTACCCTACTGCTCTCCACCCGGGTGCCCTTTCCCAAAAAAATCTCTTGCTTTGTCAGCACATGTGTCTCCTCGGACAATTCATTTCCAAGTGTTAGACAAGAGCCCAGTTTCGGGCCCTGGAAGGGGTCCCCCTTCCTGCAACAGTAGCACAGAGAATAGATATTCATTAAACATTAGCTCACATCCTGTCCACAGAAGAGAATTACTATTCTGAGTACTAAATTCCCCATATCTGTCACCTTATGTTGCTCCTTTCTCCTGCATTGTGTTAGCCTCTGTCACCTTCCCTCTGTCACCTGCCTCGGCCTCCTCGCCTAGCTTTTTACTCCGAAACACTCTGCTGCCTCCCTCCTTTCCAGGCTGTTACCTTTTCTCTCTCGAAACTGGAGTAAGGAAGGAGGAAAGGGTATATGATGGGAACAAGCAGGAAATACAGCCATTTAATTCAATTCAGCTCCCTGCTCTTCTAAGACTCTGCCTGAATCATTTCAAGTAATAATTTAAAAATAAAGAAAGAAATCATCTTCATGGAGCAATTACTATGTTCAAGTCCTGTGACATTGGACTTCTCAAGCTCTAGCAATACCCTTTATATTGGTTGCTATCCATCTTTACACGACCTTACACACCACAAACACACACACACACACACACACACACACATCAGGAGGAACTGTCCATGGAAGTCTGAGTCCTGTTATAGGAAAGGGGCCTACATGTAGGTGCTCCAGTAATATTTGCTTACCATATTAATTATTTAAATATGTACCAATACAAAAACCTGATTATGCAAATTTGATCTCTGCCAGGGATATACAAATCAGACATAATCTACCACTCCAGACCTAAAAACAATCAAGGTAAAAGTCTAAAATAAACTTGAAACTCCCCAGGGTCTCAGCAATAAAGAATCTGCCTGCACGAGCTAGAGGAGACGCGGGTTCAGTCCCTGGGTTGGGGCGATCCCCTGCAGGACAGCATGCATCCCACTCCAGTGTTCTCGCCTGGAGAATTCCATTGGCAGAGGAGCCTGGTGGGCTACGGTCCAAAGGGTCACAAAGAGTCGAACACAACTGAAGCAACTTAGCACACACAAACATAAAATAAACTTAAAAGAAAGATGATAGGTAACGCAACTCCTTTTATACTTTTGTTTCATTATCATCAACGATGCAAAAAACAGAAAGTGCATTTAAAGTGGGCAAATGGCACTTTCCTGGTGGTCCATTGGTTAAGAATCCGTCTTCCGATGCAGGGAACATGGGTTTGACCCCTGCTCAGGGAAGATTCCACATGCCACAGGGCATCTAAGCCCATGCACTGCAACCGCTGAGCCCACAGCCCTAGAGCCCTGAAAAAGAGAAACCATTGCGGTGGGAGGTCCGCATACCATAACTAGAGAGTAGCCTCCCACTCACCGCAACTAGAAGAATTCCATGTGCTGTAGCAAAGGCCTAGCACAGTCAAAAATACATTTGAAAAAATAAAAAACAGAGTGGACAGATTTTCTCCGAGTTCTCCTAATCACTAAAAAAAAGTAAGAAAAACGTCCATGACAATGTGGTTCAGATAGAAATAACTGACACACCAAAAAAATTTCCAAGATTGGATGATTTCTACAAAGCATTTGCAGGCTGGGAAACATCTTCAACCACTTTCTGAAATGCTTACTCTAGCAATTCAGCTACACTGACCTTAGCTGAAAAGAGCAGGCAGCATACCATCTTAGCAAACTTCTAAGCAAAAATGTCAAAGTGGTCGAAAAGGCAATAACACTAACCATCTGAAACTGCCACTGATAAAAAGCAAGTGTGTAAGCTGGAGAGGGTATGAGTCATTTTTATAGTTATCTCAATAACAGCTCTGTCCAAACGCACCACTTGTAACTCTTAAAATAATAATTACTGTTGTTATTCCTTGTGATGCAACCACTCATGGGATTCTAGACATACTGAGACATGTGAGAAAATGGTTTCTGAAGGGGTAGGGTCCACAGTGCTGAAAGATAAATTGTGTGTATGCGTGCTCAGTCGTTAACTTGTGTCCAACTCTGGGCGACCCCATGGACTGTAGCCCGCCAGGCTCCTCTGTCCACGGGATTTCCCAGGCAAGAACATTGGAGTGGGTGGCCATTCCCTTCTCCAGGGGATCTTCCTGACCCAGGGACTGACCCATGTCTCCCGCATTGGCAGGTGGGTCCTTTACTGAGGCATATTTAAAAATTTTAAGAGTTTATTTGAGCAAATATTGATTTGAATCAGCCTGCATCCAATACAGCAGATAAAAAAGAGCTCAATGGAGCTGTACAAAATGGAAAACTTTTATAGACAGAAGAGACCAGGTATCATAAGGACACAGTACGAGGCAAAAAGCAGATTGGTTCTTCCAAAGTTTCTTTCCTTTAGGGAATAGCAGGGGTCTGTCAGGCAGATTTTCTAACTAGTGCTGATCAGATGATTCCTGACTGACTGGTTAAAGAGTCTGTTTCTTAGAGAGCAGACGTTGTAATTAAATTGTTTTAATTTGCTGTGGCAGAGCTTAGCATAAGTGAATCCATTCTGGACCTACAATATTACTTTAAACACCAACTGTATTGATAAACTTTCAATAAATTTGCCTACAAGATGGGAGGCACTCTGTAAATATATAATAGTAACAAGAACCACAAGGCAAGAAGCTCAAATTTTATTCTCTTGCTGAGAAAAAATGAAATTAGGTGGATTTACTGTCATTTTAGCTGCAAAAAGTTATCATATGCACATAGGTCATAAAATTACATCCTCTCTCTTTATAATATATATATATATATATTATTCTCTAACATCTCTGTAATAGAAATTTCCAGGTCATTTATATTTTTATCATAATAATATTTAATACAATACTGCAAGAGTATTATTTTACTAAGACAAACACTCTTAGATGGGGGTAGGATAGTTGCAAGACACTGGAAACCATTCACATCAAATTCAGTGTGAAAACTGCCCCCTGGAGCAGGGCAGCCAAGTGGCCCTGGATGAAAAGAGAAGAGGCAAAAAGGAAAGAGGAGAAAGAATGGAAGCAAGAACTAGTGGCTCAGAGGGTAAAGTGTCTGCCTGCAGTGAGAGAGACCTGGGTTCGATCCCTGGGTCAGGAAGACTCCCTGGAGAAGGAAATGGCAACCCACTCCAGTACTCTTGCCTGGAAAATCCCATGGACAGAGAAGCCTGTGGGCTACAGTCCATGATCGCAGAGTCAGACACGACTGAGCGACTTCACTTTCACTTTCACTTAAGAAATACTGAAGATACACCCTTCTAGGCAAATTTTCACTTATAAAAAGTATTTGATCATGGAAGACGTTAGGAAACAAAGAAAATATGTTTAAAATGAAAACTAATAACTCATCAATTTGAAAAGCAGAAGCCCACAATGATTAAAAGATAGAATGGAAAATAGAAGCAAAGACAAATGTTAGAGTTGCCTGGTTTTCCTTCTACTGCTACTGCTAAGTCTCTTCAGTTGTGTCTGACTCTGTGTGACCCCATAGACGGCAGCCCACCAGGCTCCTCCGTCCCTGGGATTTTCCAGGCAAGCGTACTGGAGTGGGGTGCCATTGCCTTTCCCTCTAGATCCCTCAATCAATTAGAACAGGAAAAGCTCCTATATTCCCAAATCTTTTCACCAAAGGACCAACAGAAGACAAGGCCCTAAAAAAATAACACTTATCAGAATTATCAGCAAAATGGGCAGGAACTAAAGGGACAGAGATAGGAGAGAAGTATTGGTTAGAGGAAGAAGTGATATTTTTTTCTGAAAATATACTAACAAGTTTTATGTTCCAAAAAGTAGAAACAGTAAGATTCTTGGAAGAAGGATGGATAATGACAAAGTAACAATGTTTCTGAGGAAACAGAGGAAGCAAGCCCATTCTACATGCATGCTTCTCTGTAGCTAAAGCATCTGCTTAACTTTTTGCCCATTGCTACCATCAAGTCATCTGGGCTTCCCTGGTGGCTCAGAGGTTAAAGCATCTGCCTGCAATGCAGGAGACCTGGGTTCGATCCCTGGGTTGGGAATATCCCCTGGAGAAGGAAATGGCAACCCACTCCAGTATTCTGGCCTGGAGAATCCCATGGATGGAGGAGCCTGGTGGGCTACAGTTCACGGGGTTGCAAAGAGTCAGGCACGACTGAGCAACTTCACTTCACACCATCAAGTCATCACCCCCATAGCAACGGTAGCAACAGAATACTTACTCTGTCCTACTGAACCTCACTATACACTGCATACAGATAATTTTACTTAGTTCCTCAAGCTCCTTCATGAATAATATCTTATTATTATTATTTCTATCTTTACAGATGAAGGAGTCAAGTCCTAGAAAGTTACAGATAATATTTACAACTTCACATTGACTGTTCAGATATGAAAAGATTCTGTACCCACACATTCAAACTCTTAAAGATTAAAATTAATGTTCAGTTCAGTTCAGTCGCTCAGTCGTGTCTGACTCTTTGCGACCCCATGAATTCCAGCACGCCAGGCCTCCCTGTCCATTACCAGCTCCCAGAGTTCACTCAGATTCACGTCCACTGAGTCAGTGATGCCATCCAGCCATCTCATCCTTGGTCGTCCACTTTTCCTCCTGTCCCCCATCCCTACCAGCATCAAAGTCAGTTCCAATGAGTCAACTCTTTGCATGAGGTAGCCAAAGTACTAGAGTTGTAGCTATAGCATCATTCCTTGTAAAGAAATCTCAGGGACGATCTCCTTCAGAATGGACTGGTTGGATCTCCTTGCAGTCCAAGGGACTCTCAAGAGTCTTCTCCAACACCACAGTTCAAAAGCATCAATTCTTCGGCGCTCAGCCTTCTTCACAGTCCAACTCTCACATCCATACATGACCACAGGAAAAACCATAGCCTTGATAGACAGACCTTAGTTGGCAAAGTAATGTCTCTGCTTTTGAATATGCTATCTAGGTTGATCATAACTTTTCTTCTAAGGAGTAAGTGTCTTTTAATTTCATGGCTGCAGTCACCATCTGCAGTGATTTTGGAGCCCAAAAAATAAAGTCTGACACTGTTTCCACTGTTTCCCCATCTATTTCCCATGAAGTGATGGGACCAGATGCCATGATCTTCATTTTATGAATGTTGAGCTTTAAGCCAACTTTTTCACTCTCTTCTTTCACTTTCATCAACAGGCTTTTTAGTTCCTTTTCACTTTCTGCCATAAGGGTGGTGTCATCTGCATATCTGAGGTGATTGATATTTCTCCCAGCAATCTTGATTCCAGCTTGTGTTTCTTCCAGTCCAGCATTTCTCATGATGTACTCTGCATAGAAGTTAAATAAGCAGGGTGACAATGTACAGCCTTGACGTACTCCTTTTCCTCTTTGGAACCAGTCTGTTGTTCTATGTCCAGTTCTAACTGTTGCTTCCTGACCTACATACAGATTTCTCAAGAGGCAGGTCACGTGGTCTGGTATTCCCATCTCTTGAAGAATTTTCCACAGTTTATTGTGATCCACACAGTCAAAGGCTTTGACATAGTCAATAAAGCAGAAATAAATGTTTTTCTGGAACTCTCTTGCTTTGTCCATGACCCAGTGGATGTTGGCAATTTGATTTCTGGTTCCTCTGCCTTTTCTAAAACCAGCTTGAACATCTGGAAGTTCACAGTTGACGTATTGCTGAAGCCTGGCTTGGAGAATTTTGAGCATTACTTTACTAGCATGTGAGATGAGTGCAACTGTGCGGTAGTTTGAGCATTCTTTGGCATTGCTTTTCTTTGGGATTGGAATGAAAACTGACCTTTTCCAGTCCTGTGGCCACTGCCGAGTTTTCCAGATTTGCTGGCATATTGAGGGCAGCACTTTCACAGCATCATCTTTCAGGATTTGAAATAGCTCCACTGGAATTCCATCACCTCCACTAGCTTTGTTCGTAGTGATGCTTTCTAAGGCCCACTTGACTTCACATTCCAGGATGTCTGGCTCTAGATGAGTGATCACACCATCGTGATTATCTGGGTCATGAAGATCTTTTTTGTACAGTTCTTCTGTGTATTCTTGCCACCTCTTCTTAATATCTTCTGCTTCTGTTAGGTCCAGACCATTTCTGTCCTTTATCGAGCCCATCTTTGCATGAAATGTTCCCTTGGTATCTCTAATTTTCTTGAAGAGATCTCTAGTCTTTCCCATTCTGGTGTTTTCCTCTATTTCTTTGCATTGATCGCTGAAGAAGGCTTTCTTATCTCTTCTTGCTATTCTTTGGATCTCTGCATTCAGATACTTATACCTTTCCTTTCCTCCTTTGCTTTTCGCCTCTCTTCTTTTCACAGCTATTTGTAAGGCCTCCTCAGACAGCCATTTTGCTTTTTTGCATTTCTTTTCCATGGGGATGGTCTTGATCCCTGTCTCCTGTACAATGTCACAAACCTCATTCCATAGTTCATCAGGCACTCTAGCTATCAGATCTAGGCCCTTAAATCTATTTCTCAGTTCCACTGTATAATCCTAAGGGATCTGATTTAGGTCATACCTGAATGGTCTAGTGGTTTTCCCTACTTTCTTCAACTTAAGTCTGAATTTGGTAATAAGGAGTTCATGATCTGAGCCACAGTCAGCTCCTAGTCTTGTTTTTGTTGACTATATAGAGCTTGTTCATCTTTGGCTGCAAAGAATATAGTCAATCTGATTTCGGTGTTGACCATTTGGTGATGTCCATGTGTAGAGTCTTCTCTTGTGTTGACATTTTAAATACACTAAATGATCACCATCATAAATCTAGTAGTCATCTGTCCCCATGTGAAATTATTACAGTATTATTGACTATATTTATTATGTTGCATATTACATCCTCATGACTTACTTATCTAAGAATTGCATGTTTGTACGTCTTAATTCCCTTCACTTATTTCACCCATCACCTCTCTCCTTTCCCTCTGGCAACCATTTGTTTGTTCTCTGTATCTATGAGTCTGTTTTTTGCCCTGTTTGCTTATTCTTTTGTTTTGGTTTTTTAACAAAACATATAAGTAAGATTATAAAGTATTTGTCTTTCTCACTTTGACTTATTTTACTTAGCATAAGAAACTCTAGATCCATCCATATTGTTATAAATGGCAATATTTCATTCTATTTTATTTCTGAGTGTGTGTATATATACATATGTATACATACATACATCTTCTCATCTTATTTATCCATTTTTCTATCAATGAACATAGGTTGCTTCCATATCTTGGCTATTGTAATATTGCTGCAATAAACACAGATTTGCATATATGTTTTTAATTAGTGTTTTTGTTTTCCTTGGGTAAATACCCAGGAGTGGAATTGCTGGATCATATGGTAATTCTGCTTCCCTAGTGGTTCAGTGGTAAAGACTCCACCTACCAATGCAGGAGATGCAGGTTCAATCTCTGGGTTGGGAAAATACCCTGGAGAAGGAAACGGCAACCCACTCCAGTGTTCTTGCCTGGGAAATCCCACGCACAGAGGAGCCTAGCAGGCTATAGTCAGGAGGTTGCAAAAGAGTCAAACGCAATTGACCAACTAAACAGCAACAACACGGTAGTTCTATATTTAAATTTTTGAGGAACCTCCATACTGGTTTCCATAGTGGCACCCACTCACTTTCCCACTAACAGTACACAAAGAGTTTCCTTTTCTTCACATCCTCACCAATATTGGTTACTTCTTATCTTTTTGATGAAAGCCATTCTGACAGAAGTGGTGTGATAACTCACTGTTATGCATTTCCCTGATGATTAGTAATGTTGAACACCTTTTCATGCGTCTGTGGGTCATCTCGATGACTTCTTTGGAAAATAGTCTACTCAGATCCTCTGTGCATTTTTTAGTCAGATTGTTCATTTTTTGGATACTGAGTGGTATGAGTTCTTTATATATTTTTTAATGTTTAGCCTGGATATATCTTCTGCAAATATATTCTCCCATTCAGTAGGTTGGTTTTTCATGTTATTGATGGTTTCCTCCATTGTGAAAAAACAGCACAATATTTCTTGATTAGTCTGGCTAAAAGTTTATCAGTTTTATCTTTCCAAAGAACCAGCTCTGAGTTTCATTGCTCTTTCCTGGTGTATTTCAGTCTTTATCATTTATTTCTACTCTGATCTTCATAATTTCTTTCATTCTATTAATTTTGGGCTTTTTTTTTTTCTATTCCTTTAAGTATAAGGTTAGATTGTATATTTGAGATCTTTCTTGTTTCTTGATGTAGGTCTACACTGCTATCAACCTCCTTCTTAGAACTGCTTTTGCAGCATCCCACGTATTTTGGAATGTGGTGCTTCCACTTTCATTTGTCTCAAGGTGTGTTTTGATTTCCAGTTTGATCACTAAAATGATCCACTGGCTTTTAGTAGCATGTGTTTAGACTCCACATGTGGGTTTTTTCTTGCAGTTGATGTTTAGTATCATATTATTGTGGTCAGAAAAGATGCTTAATTTATTAAGACTTGTTTTATGACCTTGGATGTGATACACCCTGGAGAATGTTCCATGTCTACTTGAAAAGAATGTATATTCTATTGCTTTTGGATGAAATGTTCCGTATACATCTATCATGTTAGTCTGGTCTAATGTGAAGGCCAGTGTCACCTGTTGACTTTCTGCCTGGTTGATCTATCCATTTATGTAAGCGGGATGTTAAAATCTTCCACTATTATTGTGTGTTACTGTCAATTTCTCCCTTTATGTCTGTCAGTATTTGATTTATGCCCTTAGGTGCTCCTGTGTTGAGTACATATGCAGCTAACTGTTAAATATTCTTATTGGATCGATCCCTGTATCATTCAGAATGCCCTTTTTTGTTTCTTATTACAGTGTTTCTCTATTTCATCTGTTTTGTCTGATTTACGTACTGCTACTCCAGCTTTCTGTTTCCATTTCCATGGATTACCTTTTTTAATTCTCTCACTTCCAGTCTGTGTGTGACTTTAGAAGTGTCTTACAGACAGCATTACACATGGGAATTGTGGTTTTATCCATTCAGCCACCCTCTTCTTTTGACTGGAACATTTAATTAAAATCTTTAGGCTGCCGCCTGCGCACTAAGCGCCGGCGGCCATGGCCGGCACACTAAGCGTGGCCAAGAGGAGCTACCCCACGTCCGAGGTCAGGGGCCGAAGCCAGGAGGACCCCATGCCCGAAGGGCGGTGGCCAAGAGGAGTTACCCCATGTCCGAGGTCAGGGGCAACAGCCGAGAGTGCCAGGCTCCGATGGTGCAAGAATGCCCGAGAGGAGCCACCCCGCGTCCGAGGCCAGGGGCGGTGGCTGGGAGGAGCAACCCCATGCCTGAGACCAGGGGCAGCGGCCAAGGAGCAGTGGCTGCGCAGGCGCAGGAGGGCCTAGAGGAGCTATCCCACGTTGAAGGTCAGGAAGGGCAGCAGTGAGGAGATACCCTTTGTCCAATGTAAGGAGCAGCGGCTGCCCTTTGCTGGAGCAGCCGTGAGGAGATATCCCACGCCCAAGGTAACAGAAACCCAAGTAAGAGGTACGTGTTGCAAGAGGGCATCAGAGGGCAGACACACTGAAACCATACTCACAGAAAACTAGTCAATCTAATCACAATAGGACCACAGCCTTGTCTAACTCAATGAAACCAAGCCATGCCTGCAGGGCAACCCAAGACAGGCAGGTCATGGTGGAGAGGTCTGACAGAATGTGGTCCACTGGAGAAGGGAATGGCAAGCCACTTCAGTATTCTTGCCTTCAGAATCCCATGAACAGGCAAAATGATAGGATACTGAACGAGGAACTCCCCAGGTCAGTAGGTCGCCAACACGCTACTGGAGATCAGTGGAGAGATAACTCCAGAAAGAATGAAGGGATGGACCTAAAGCAAAAACATTACCCGGCTGTGGATGTGACTGGTGATAGAAACAAGGTCCGATGCTGTAAAGAGCAATATTGCAAAGGAACCTGGAATGTCAGGGCCATGAATCAAGGCAAATTGGAAGTGGTCAAACAGGACATGGCAAGAGTTAACGTTGACATTCTAGGAATCAGTGAACTAAAATGGACTGGAATGGGTGAACTTAACTCAGATGACCATTATAACTACTACTGCGGGCAGGAAACCTTCAGAAGAAATGGAGTAGCCATCATGGTCAACAAGAGAGTCTGAAATGCAGTACTTGGATGCAATCTCAAAAATGCCAAAATGATCTCTGTTCGTTTCCAAGGCAAACCATTCAGTATCACAGTAATCCAAGTCTATGCCCCAACCAGTAACACTGAAAAAGCTGAAGTTGAACGGTACTATAAAGACCTAAAAGACCTCTTAGAACTAATACCTAAAAAAGGTGTCCTTTTCATTCTAGGGGACTGGAATGCAAAAGTAGGAAGTCAAGAAACACCTGGCTGCTGCTGCTGCTGCTGCTGCTAAGACGCTTCAGTCGTGTCCGACTCTGTGCGACCACATAGGCAGCAGCCCACCAGGCTCCTCTGTCCCTGGGATTCTCCAGGCAAGAACACTGGAGTGAGTTGCCATTTCCTTCTCCAATGCGTGAAAGTGAAAAGTGAAAGTAAACTCGCTCAGTCGTGTCCAATTCTTCACAACCCCATGGACTGCAGCCTACCAGGCTCCTCCGTCCATGGGATTTTCCGGGCAAGAGTACTGGAGTGGGTCACAATAGAGTAACAGGCAAATTTGGCCTTGGAATGCAGAATGAAGCAGGGCAAAGACTAATAGCGCTTTGCCAAGAAAATGCACTGGTCATAGCAAACACCCTCTTCCAACAACACAAGAGAAGACTCTACACATGGACATCACCAGATGGTCAACACTGAAATCAGATTGATTATATTCTTTGCAGCCAAAGATGGAGAAGCTTTATACAGTCAACAAAAACAAGACCAGGAGCTGACTGTGGCTCAGATCATGAATTCCTTATTATCAAATTCAGACTGAAATTGAAGAATTTAGGCAAAACCGCTAGACCATTCAGGTATGACCTAAATCAAATCCCTTAGGATTATACAACGGAAGTGAGAAATAGATTTAAGGGACTAGATCTGATAGATAGAGTGTCTGATGAACTATGGATAGAGGTTCGTGACATTGTACAGGAGACAAGGATCAAGACCATCCCCATGGAAAAGAAATGCAAAAAAGCAAAATGGCTGTCTGGGGAGGCCTGACAAATAGCTGTGAAAAGAAGAGAGGCGAAAAGCAAAGGAGAAAAGGAAAGATATAAGCATCTGAATGCAGAATTCCAAAGAATAGCAAGAAGAGATAAGAAAGCCTTCCTCAGCGATCAATGCAAAGAAATAGAGGAAAAGAACAGAATGGGAAAGACTAGAGATCTCTTCAAGAAAATTAGAGATACCAAGGGGACATTTCATGCAAAGATGGGCTCGATAAAGGACAGAAATGGTATGGACCTAACAGAAGCAGAAGATATTAAGAAGAGGTGGCAAGAATACACAGAAGAACTGTACAAAAAAGATCTTCACAACCCAGATAATCACAATGGTGTGATCACTCATCTAGAGCCAGACATCCTGGAATGTGAAGTCAAGTGGGCCTTAGAAAGCATCACTACGAACAAAGCTAGTGGAGGTGATGGCATTCCAGTAGAGCTATTTCAAATCCTGAAAGATGATGCTGTGAAAGTGCTGGCCTCAATATGCCAGCAAGTTTGGAAAACTCAACAGTGGCCACAGGACTGAAATGAAAAGGTCAGTTTTCATTCCAATCCCAAAGAAAGGCAATGCCAAAGAACGTTCAAACTACCGCACAGTTGCACTCATCTCACATGCTAGTAAAGTAATGCTCAAAATTCTCCAAGCCAGGCTTCAGCAATACATGAACTGTGAAATTCCAGATGTTCAAGCTGGTTTTAGAAAAGGCAGAGGAACCAGAGATCAAATTGCCAACATTAGCTGGATGATGGAAAAAGCAAGAGAGTTCCAGAAAAACATCTATTTCTGCTTTATTGACTATGTCAAAGCCTTTGACTGTGTGGATCACAATAAACTGTGGAAAATTCTAAGAGAGATGGGAATACCAGACCACCTGACCTGCCTCTTGAGAAATCTGTATGTAGGTCAGGAAGCAACAGTTAGAACTGGACATAGAACAACAGACTGGTTCCAAATAGGAAAAGGAGTACGTCAAGGCTGTATATTGTCACCCTGCTTATTTAACTTCTATGCAGAGTACATCATGAGAAATGCTGGACTGGAAGAAACACAAGCTGGAATCAAGATTGCCGGGAGAAATATCAATCACCTCAGATATGCAGTTGACACCACCCTTATGGCAGAAAGTGAAAAGGAACTAAAAAGCCTGTTGATGAAAGTGAAAGAAGAGAGTGAAAAGTTGGCTTAAATCTCAACATTCAGAAAACGAAGATCATGGCATCCAGTCCCATCACTTCATGGGAAATAGATGGGGAAACAGTGGAAACAGTGTCAGACTTTATTTTTCTGGGCTCCAAAATCACTGCAGATGGTGATTGCAGCCATGAAATTAAAAGATGCTTACTCTTTGGAAGAAAAGTTATGACCAACCTGGATAGCATATTCAAAAGCAGAGACATTAGTTTGCCGATTAAGGTCTGTCTAGTCAAGGCTATGGTTTTTCCAGTGGTCATGTATGGATGTGAGAGTTGGATTGTGAAGAAGGCTGAGCGCCAAAGAATTGATGCTTTTGAACTGTGGTGTTAGAGAAGACTCTTGAGAGTCCCTTGGACTGCAAGGAGATCCAGCCAGTCCAGTCTGAAGGAGATCAGCCCTGGGATTTCTTTGGAAGGAATGATGCTAAAGCTGAAACTCCAGTACTTTGGCCACCTCATGTGAAGAGTTGACTCATTGGAAAAGACTCTGATGCTGGGAAGGATGGGGGCAGGAGGAGAAGGGGACGACCGAGGATGAGATGGCTGGATGGCATCACGTACTCGATGCACGGGAGTCTGAGTGAATTCCGGGAGTTGGTGATGGACAGGGAGGCCTGGCGTGCTGCGATTTATGGGGTAGGCAAAGAGTCAGACATGACTGAGCGACTGAACTGAACTGAAAGTAGTTATTGATAGGGATGATTTTATTGCCATTTTGTTGATTGTTTTCTGGTTGTTTCTATAGTTTTCATTTCTATTCTTTCTCTTTTGTACTCTTCCCTTGTGATTTAATAACTATCTTTAGTGTTATGCTTAGATTCCTTTCTTCTTGTTGTTTGCATATCTAAGTTTTGGGGTTTTGGTTATCATGAAGTTCTTATAAAACAGCCTATGTATATAAGTGCCTATTTTAAGTTAATGATCTCCTACATTTAAATGCATTCCAAAAACCTTCTTCATTCTACTCACTATTTTTCATGTTTTGGATATCCTTTTCCTTAACTACCTATTAGATATAGTTGATTTTACTACTTTTGCCTTTGAACCTTCCTATTAATTTCTTAAGCAATTAATCCACTACTTTTACTATATATTTACCTTTATCACTGACAATTTTTCCTTTTATAATTTTTTAATTTCTAGTTGTATCTTTTCTTTCCCACTTAGAAAAGTCCTTTTAACATTTCTTATAACACTGGTGGTGCTGAACTCTTTTAACTTTTGCTTATTTGTAAATTTCTTTCTCTCTTCTCTAAATCTAAATGCTAACCTTGTCAGGTTGAGTACCTTTTTTCTTTTCAGTCTTTTGAATATATCATGCCACTCCTTTCTGGCCTGCGTGTGAAGTTTCTGCTGAAAAGCCTGTAATGGTCTCATGGAAGTTCTCTTGTACATAATTCGTTGCTTTTCTCTTGCTGCTCTTAAGAGTCTGTTTAATTTTTGACATCTTAATTATAATATGTCCTGGTGTGAACTTCCTTGAGTTCATCTTCTTTGGGACTTTCTGTGCTTTCTGGACCTGGATGTCTGTTTCACTCCCCACGTTAGGGAATTTTTTAGCTGTTATTTTTTCAAATAATTTCTTTGCCCTTTTCAATCTCTTTTCCTTCAGGGACTCCTATAATGGGAATGTTAGTACACTTGATGTTGTCGCAGAGGCCCCTTCAACTATTCACATTTTGTGAAATTCTTTTTCCTTTACTCTGCTTACAATGGATGATTTTACTGTCTCTTCCAGATCACTGATTTGATCTTCCATATCACTTAATCTACTGTTGACTTCCTGTAGTCTATGTTTCATTTCAGTTATTGTATTCTTCAGCTCTCACTGGTTCTTTTTATATTTTCTAACTCTGTTGAAGTTCTTACTGTGCTTATCTATCTTTATCCCAAGTTTGATGAGCATCTATATGAACATGACTTTGATCCCTTTATCAGGTAGACTGCTTATCTCTGTTTCATTTAGTTCTTTTCCTGAGGTTGTATCTTGCTCCATCATTTGAAACATATTCCTCTGTCTCTTCATTTTGTCTAAATCTTTGTGTTTTCTTCTTTGTAATATTAGGTATGTCCGTTACATCTCATTACATCTCCCAGTCTTGGATAAGTGGCTTTATGGGGCCCAGCAGCACACTCCCCTCTGGCCACCAGAACTAGATGCTCCAGTGGTTTCCCTGAGTGGACAGCATGCACCGTTCTGTCGTGGTGGGGCTTTCTACTGTGGGCATGCTGGAGGCTAATCTGACCCTCAACCCCGTTGGCCATGAGGCCCTAACTTGTGTGATTGCTGCAGGTTTGCTGGTGGTTGGGGCAAGCCACTGTGCTTATAGGCTACAGGGGGGAGGGGATTCCAAATTGGTATCTTCTAGCATCAGTATCTGGAGAAAGCAATGGCAACCCACTCCAGTACTCTTGCCTGGAAAAGCCCATGGATGGAGGAGCCTGGTGGGCTGCAGTCCATGGGGTCGCTAAGAGTCGGACACGACTGAGTGACTTCACTTTCACTTTTCACTTTCATGCATTGGAGAAGGAAATGGCACCCCACTCCAGTGTTCTTGCCTGGAGAATCCCAGGGACGGCAGAGCTTGGTGGGCTGCCGTCTATGGGGTTGCTCTGAGTTGTACACGACTGAAGTGACTTAGCAGCAGCAGCAGCAGCATTATCAGCACAGTACAGTGAGATCACACAAATGGCTGCTGTCTGCATCTCAGTCCCAAGAGGAGACCCAATTCCCTCCAAGATCAGCAAGTGGGTCTGACTCAGCACCTTTCAAACTGCTGACCCTGCACCTGAGACTCAGCATATGAGATGCTGTGTGTGCCTTTTAAAAAGCATAGACTAGGTTTTCTAAACCCCTGTGGTTCGCTTGAATGTACAGCCCACTGGTTTCTAGAGCCAAATGTTCTGGGGCTTTGTTTTCCCACTACAGGACCCCTGGTTTGCAGAGCCTGATTTGGGGCTCTGATGCCTCATTCTTCAGGGGTTATGTCTGCAATTGTGATACTTCTCCTTTTTGTGAGTCACTGCACCAGCGGTTGTGTGCATTAAACAGACTGTGTCTCTTCCCTTCCTGTCTATCTCACTGTGGCTACTTTTTTATATCTTTATTGGTAGAATCTTTCCTGCTAGTTTACAGGTCATTTCCAGGGATAGTTGCTCTGGAATTAACAAAGCAGGGGTTAATCCACATATAATTTACAGTCAGTTTTCCATATCCATGATTCCTCTGCATCTTCAGATTCAATCAACCACAGACAGTGTAATACCATAGTATTTTCTATTGAAAAATATCCACATATAAGGGAATTTTCTGGATGTCCAGTGGTTAGGACTCCATGCTCTCACTGCTGAGGGCATCGGTTCATCCTTGATTGGGGAACTGAGATCCCACAAGCCAGACTGCATGGCCAAAAGAAAAGAAAAAAAATATCCATTTATAAGTGGACTCAGGCAATTCAAACTCCCATTGTTCAAAGTCAACTTTAGTTGCACTTTTGGTATGCCTGTGGAAGAAGGTAAATTCAGGAATTTCCTACTCCACCATCTTAATCCCAATCCCTGAGGCCAAGATCATATATTTTCTTATCTGTGTCATTGACACTATCATTCTATAATTATTATACTGCAACACTTCCTCAGGTCAATAATTCAGATCATTGACCTACCAAATATAAATTTTTAATTTTAATAAAATATCTCCAAAATCAATAAAGTTCCTAGGTGAATAGAATAATACTACAGTTGACCGTACTAGGCCATCATTTGAATATATATATCTAATGCTACAGCCAAGAAGCTGTAGAAGCAACAGTTAGAAGCAATAGTTAAGAAGAACAGTTAGAACTGGACATGGAACAATAGACTGGTTCAAATTGGGAAAGGAGTACATCAAGGCGGTCACCCTGCTCATTTAACTTATATGCAGAGTACATCATGTGAAATGCCAGGCTGGATGAAGCAGAAGTTGGAATCAGACTGCCAGGAGAAATATCAATAACCTCAGATATGCAGATGACACCACCCTTATGGCAGAAAGCAAAGAAGAACTAAAGAGCCTCTTGATGAAAGTGAAAGAGGAGAGTGAAAAAGTTGGCTTAAAACTCAACATTCAGAAAACTAAGATCATGGCATCTGGTCCCATCACTTCATGGCAAATAGATGGGGAAACAATGGAAGTAGTGACAGACTTTATTTTGGGGGGCACCAAAATCACTGCAGATGGTGACTGCAGCCATGAAATTAAGACACTTGCTCCTTGGAAGAAAAGCTGTGACCAACCTAGACAGCATATTAAAAAGCAGAGACATTACTTTGCCAACAAAGGTCTGTCTAGTCAATGATACGGTTTTACCAGTAGTCATGTATGGATATGAGAGTTGGACTATAAGAAAGCTGAGTGATGAAGAACTGATGCTTTTGAACTGTGGTGTTGGAGAAGATTCTTGAGGGTACCTTGAACAACAAGGAGATACAACCAGTCCATCCTAAAGGAAATCATGCCTGAATATTCATTGGAAGGAATGATGCTGAAGCTGAAACTCCAATACTTTGGCCACCTGATGCAAAGAACTGACTCACTGGAAAAGACCCTGATACTGGGAAAGATTGAAGGCGGGAGAAGGGGACAACAGAGGATGAGATGGTTGGATGGCGTCACTGACTCAATGAACATGAGTTTGAGTAAGTTTAAGAGTTGGTGATGGACAGGGAAGCCTGGAGTGCTGCAGTTCATGGGATCGCAAAGAGTCAGACACAACTCAGCAACTGAAATGAACTGAACTGAATGCTACAGCCAAGTTATTTATTCAGAAGTAACTCAAAGAAATTCTTCATTTTTATAGAAATCTACTGGAAAGTTACATGTATGGCTGAGATAGAGAAAGATTATGACTTGTCAGTAATCACATTGATACACTCAGACACATTCATATAACATCTGATTCTTTCTTGCTGGAACAAACAGTCAGATTTCAAACAAGTCCATGCTGCTAAGTCACTTCAGTCGTGTCCAACCCTGTGCGACCCCATGGACAGCAGCCCACCAGGCTAACCCGTCCCTGGGATTCTCCAGGCAAGAACACTGGAGTGGGTTGCCATTTCCTTCTCCAAGGCATCAAAGTTAAAAGTGAAAGTGAAGTTGCTCAGTCGTGTCCGACCCTCAGCGACCCCATGGACTGCAGCCTTCCAGGCTCCTCCGTCCATGGGCTTTTCCAGGCAAGAGTACTGGAGTGGGGTGCCATTGCCTTCTCCATACAAGTCCATATACACATTTCAATACTTTTGCCTTTCTGTTTTGATGATGCCTATCACAAGAAAATGATGTTTGAGACTCTGACTCTTTCAAACAAAAGTTTTTCCTTGGATGATCTAATGTGCTTGTCAAATCATAAAACTTAATTATAGAGCTCCAAGTCTATGTCAGAAGGTCAGAAGCCTCTAGTTTAAAAAAAAAAAAAGAGCTATTCACAGTTTAAAGCATTGTTATATTTAGATCCATGTTATGGCAAGATTTGGTATAGAGTCACCAGTTCTATTTTCTTTTTCCCAGTGAAAAAAAGAACAAAATCCTAATGTTCCCTATAGTTGGGTTAGATTCAAGTATAGACTGGGGTCTGGCTAATGACATATTGAGAGAAGTAATATACCACATTCATGCCTGTTTTGTAAAATCTAGTGCATGACCATTCATACAGGCAAACATGGAGATTATATATTGAAGATGACAACACCATACCACGAAAGAGAAAAATCTCAACTGCCCTGAACAGTGATTTGAGAAAGAAACCTTTGGTTACTCTATGATTCAAGAACTTGTTTACTATTGCACAATGACAGCCCAACCACACTGAGCAAGTGGTACTAGCAATGGGGAAAACCATCACAGAACTTGAAAGATGTGGCAGGCCATTAGGCAGCAAAGAAGCTGATTTATCACAGGCTGGACACATGGTGATCTAAGTGGTGCAGTGGGGAAAAAATGTTACAAAACTGTTACCAGTGATAATCTGATGGATGTACTACAGTCTCCTAAATCAAAATAATCACATCGTTATTAGGGTATCATAGTTAATATAGGCTGTATTTGGCAACGCATTAAATGAAAGGGATGAATTCAGGAAAGAATTGGCTGGTTTGGAACACTCAGATAATACAATTTTCATCTCAGGAGTCATACTTCATTGAACCAGTAGTATTTCCAAATTTCCACAGGGTCATTATAGCTTTAACATTAAGGATTAACACTGTCTATCTTAAATCCACTAGCCAAACATCATTAGCTGCTCTTTTTTTTTAATTAAAAAAAATTCTTAAAACTTTTTATTTTATATTGGAGCATAGCCAGTTAACAATGCTGTGATAGTTTCAGTGGGACAGCAAAGGGACTCAGCCATACATATACTCACCTCCCTCAAACTCGCCTCCCATCCAAGCTGCCACATAACTTTGAACAGAGTTTCCTGTGCTATACAGTAGGTCTTTGTTGGTTATCTATTTTAAATATTAGCTGCTGTATTGTTAAGCCACATCTATTCATATTTGGCGGAGGGGCAAAGGCTGGAGTTGCGGAGAAAGGAAAAACTTAATTCAGCTGTATTCTGACTTTAAGAAGATCCTTTCTGAGTGAGTGGGCTAGAGTCTGTTATGCTCTCCTTAACAGTGCAGTACTTTTTAATAGCATTTGGCCTCTTTTGAATGTTTAGTGAATTTTTATACCAGGAAGAAAGAAAAAAAGGCCATCATCTTACAACTTTCTTCTTAAGGCAGAAGAAAGATAAATACAAACACAATATTCAAATTCTGTTGAAAGACCAACTCTACAGATATGGGGTGGAAAAGCTTGAAAATGTGATCTGGTATTCATTTCAGCGAGCTGAATTTAATTTTCCACTTTGGGAAGAAATGTATGATAGTCACTGTTTAACATCATTCCACTTGGGCCTCACAAATCTCCATGAAAAGAAACGTTATGGGGAATTTTACGTGCCTTATATTATGCCAAAGTTCTCAAAAAAGTGAGTTTGAACTTGGTGACCAATAGCGTTTCCTTCGTGTTCAAGGAAAAATAGCTTTGATCACCATCTGGACCACATGAAAAGCACTGAGAACCTGGTTGGGACAGTGCCAATAAACCATGTAGGTACCATCTGGCAGTACTAAAAGCTGGGGAGGGGGTGGAAATTGCCATGGGCCAGTCCTCAAGAGACTACCCAGCCAGAGAAAATCCTGATGCGTTCACAGAGTAGGAATCAGAGTGAAACAAGAACCAGGAGGTGTGGGCTCCAAAATGGACTCCCACTGATAAGCTGTGTGACTTTAGGACAAGGCATCCTTCCATTTCATTCTCTTCTACAGAATGAGGGAGCTGGGTTTAATTATGGACTGCTCACTGAAATACCTATGAAGATGTAGCTGGTAGTCTAATGGGGATACCCACATACAGAGGGGGACCATGGCTAAGTGAAGGACCCATGCTCTTCCAAAGGGAAAGTTACTATTCAACTCCAGCAAATGAATGACATTCAGAAATACAGGGTCAGTTGCCAAATTTCCAATTTTTTTCAAGGGAAGCTAGAAATCACAGATTTTTTATGAAAAAAAAAAACACAACAACTTTCATTTCTAAACATTCACACCTAAGTCATTTTTTAAGAACATTATTCAGTTTGAATAACTTCCATAATTTTTCTGGGCCTATCCTCAAGCTCATTCAATCTTTCCTCAGTTGTATCAAGCATACTAAAGAATTTGTCAAAGGGATTTTTCAATTCTAATATTCTTTTTTTAAAAAAATTCTGTATATATATTTGGCTTATTCTTATAGCTTCATCTTCTTAAATTTCCCATATGTATATGCATGTTATCCACCTACCTTTCCCAATAGAATCTTTAACATAATTGTCATCATTGTTTAAAGTCCTCACCTGACTGTTCTGTTAGTAACAGCTTGGTCGGCTCTGCATCTGGATCCTTTGATTCCATTACCTCTTGACAGTGGGTGGTATTTTTTCACAGTTTCTGTCCTGTAATTTTTTTTAATGAATATCCATCATTACAGGTAGGACAGCTGAGTCTGAGGTAGCTGATATTTATGCTCCTCTTCTGTCAAGCTACTTGAGTAAGAGGTTAAGTTAATCTAGACAAATGATGAGTTGTTTCTTTCCGGGTTCAGCTCAGTGCACCAAACTCAGAGCAACCCTTGACCTCCTCTAGCAGTGGATTGCAGCTGCCATTTGCGCTCAGCTGGAGACCAGGGCACTGGGAAGTTTTTCTCCGTGTCCATATCCCATCTCAGCTGCCTCATGCGCATGCCACTGAGGAGGGCCCTTTCTGCCTGTGAGTGACAATATTTGCTGCTTCTCCTCAGTGATGTAAGCCTTTTTATTCATAGGCAAGAAGAAACTAATAACAGAGATGCTTTGAGTTTTTCTGCAGGGGGCACAGGTCACCTCCTGCAGGCCTGTGCCTCCAAGGAGAAATGCAATCTCCTGTCCTGCCCTCCTGAGCACCCAGTGAAGGTGAAAAGGATCCAACAATTCCACTACTGGGCATATACCCCAAGGAAACTGTAATCAAAAAGGACACATGAGCCCCAATGTTCATCGCAGCACTATTTACAGGAGCTAGAACATGGAAGCAACCTGGATGTCCATCGATGGATGGATGGATAAAGGAGATGTGGTGCCTATATGAAATGGAATATTACTCAGATACAAAAAGGAATGCATTTGAGTCAGTTCTAATGAGGCAGACAAACCTAGACCCTCTTATACAGAGTGAAGTAAGAAAGAGAAAAACAAATATCGTATATTAACACATATATGGAATCAAAGAGATGGGATGGATGATCCTATCTGCAGGGCAGCAAAGCAGACCCAGACCTAAAGAACAGAACTTTGGACAGAGTGGGGGAAGAAGAGGATGGGGTGATTTGAGAGAGAAGCATTGAAAAGTATACATTGCCATATGGAAAATAGATAACCAGTGGGAATTTGCTGTATGACATAGAGAACCCAACTCTGGGGCTCTGTGCCAACCTAGAGGGGTGGGAAGGGTAGGATGTTCCATAGGGAGGGGACATATGTATACCTATCGCTGATTCATGTTGATGTATGGCAGAAATCAACACAATATTGTAAAGTAATTATCCCTCAATTAAAAATAAAATGAAACTCAAAAAAGAAAAGATATTGCTAGTAAGTGAGAACTCATCTATTTCACACTGGTATGGCAGCCCACACTTGGCTTTGAACAATTGGTTAAATTTTTAGCGTATTATTCTGACCTGCTTTTATGGTATCGTCTCGTCCCTTAGCTGAGACCACTCATATTCCATTGAGTCTGGAATTTATGTTACTTTGTGACCTTAGCTCTCTAAAGGACTCAAGAAAAGTTATGATTTTGGTGTGTATCTGACTTTTTCCCCTTTGGTGGGGGGAGTAGGAGCAGCTTTCTCTCCAGGTTTTTACATTCTAGGTGAAAGTAGGAACAATTAACTTATTTTTATTGTAATAACTGGCACTTTTTTAGCTCCTTAGGACCTGGAAGACTACAGATAACTTTCTAAAGGCATTTAAGATGTATTTTAGTTGTCCTTCATCATTACACAAAAAAAGTAATTCTTATCACAAGTCCAGATCCTCAAACTTCAGGAACTCACTTTAAAAAATAACAATACTGTTTTTTAATGATCGTAATATTTATCAAGAAAGAATATAGAATCAGTTCCATTGAAGGGACTTATATAAGGACTTTATCAAAATAAAAGCTAATAAACAAAAGATACAATATTCCATAAAATGTGACTTAGCCTAAAACCAAAACAGTGTATTTACTATAATTTTATACTATAATTTTATACTATACTAAATTTATACTATAATTTTACTACTATAATTTTATAAGGATGTCAGTTGAAGTTAGTCTCATCAATAAGATACTCCCATAATACGAAGCCTCAGGATTCACAACAGCATGATTTCAATTCAGATTTAAATTTGTCCTTCTTGCAAGCAGGACTGACCAATTTGTTTTCAAGGGTCCACTGGAGGTGTGTTTTATACTTCTTATATTTAAAAAGTTCACACTATTTATATATATTTGTAATAGCTATTTTTCTCCATACTTATGTATAGATTCTATGGCTTAAATAACAAATACCACCTTGCTACATTTTAGTTTTATTTATTTATTCAACAAAAATGCACCCAGTGCCTACTATAAGCCATATGCTAGACAGAGGTCCAATGTTGTAAAGGCATGGTTTACTGCTTCAAGAAATTTACAATCTCTTTGAGATATATATATATTAAAACGATGCAATGTGATCACTACTAATATGGAGGCATAGTTAATAGGAAAATAAAGCGATAGAAACATGAAGTAGTAAGAGACAGGAAATAGTAAGGATTACAATGGGAAAGCAATCAGCCCTAATGACTCTGGTTTAGTCGCTCAGTTGTGTCTGACTCTTCGCGACCCCAGGAATCGCAGCACGCCAGGCCTCCCTGTCCATCACCAACTACCAGAGTTCAGTCAGACTCAGGTCCATCGAGTCAGGGATGCCATCCAGCCATCTCATCCTCGGTCGTCCCCTTCTCCTCCTGCCCCCAATCCCTCCCAGCATCAGAGTCTTTCCCAATGAGTCAACTCTTCGCATGAGGTGGCCAAAGTACTGGAAAGAACATTTAAATCAGTGACTAACAGAAGTTAAAATATTTAAGGGGTAGGAGGTACATGCCTAGGTACAAAACACAATAAATGGAGCACACTAATAACGTTACTTACTCCACTGAGTCACAAATGAAAACTTCACTATAAAACAGGGATAATAATTGGTAAATGTGTAACAGTAGAAACAGTCATAGGGGATTACAAGAAGTCAAATGAAATAAATCCAGGATTTGTTTAGAACACTAAACAAATCCAAAAATCTTTAGACTTAAAAGGTAGCATAAATCTCACATGTGACTAGAATTGGAAACCTCTAAAAAACTGGAATTAAAAAAAAAAAATCGTCTAACTGAAGCATGTTCTTCTGAGTAGCACCACAAAAGAAACAGAAGATTTGTACTTTTATGATCCAAGTCAGCTTAGTTGTGCTATTTTCTCAATATTCAACAAGTTAATTCCTCAGGGGCTACAAGAAAATATACAGTATATGAACCAGAGAAGTATTTTCATATTAAATTGCAATGCAAATCTGCCCTGAAATGACTTTAATTTCTATTCCTTTGCCATCATTAGAAAGACAAAGGCTCCCAAAATTGCTTTAGGATAGATTCCAGATCTGTTAAATTCTCGAATATTTTGTCATTATCTCTAAGTTTTTACCATCTGTTATAAAAATGATAAATTTTTAAATGAATTAAAATAGGTGTTTCCTTTTGTTTATACTTTCCCCTCCAAGAAAACAGTTATAATGCAAAGTTCCCAGACTCAAAGAGTATAAAATGTAGCCAACAAAAGCCAACGTGGAAAGTCTCACTGAAATCTTTATCAATTATAGAGTTTTCATGCTCCTTCTGCACAAAAAGCAAGGGTCCAGGAACTCTCTTGACCATGACCTTCAGCCAAACAAATGGGCACCTTTTGTCATCATGGCTCCTCAGAACAGAGAAGAGATTTTACAGCATCTTCCTGGAGCATGTTTGACTCCACCAGCATATTTGCCAACCTAGTTGGGTCAAGTTGATGTCAAAGGGGAGGTGGTAGACCAGCAGCCTGATTGAAACCAGGCCAATACTCTTTCATCTAACAAATTATTGAGCCCTTACTTTCTGCCAGGCACTTTGAAAAATGTTTGGGATACATCAGTGAACAAAACCAAGATGCCTACATTTGATGGTGCCTACATTCTCTGACAAGGAAAATGCCCCCAAGGACCATAATCAACCACAAAGTGAAATGGGTTCTAGAATAAAAATAGTCAGTATATCTTAGATACTGATTATGCACTGTGTTCTCTTCTTCTCAGAGATTTATATGCATTGATGATGGGGTAGATTTAATGATTATCCCCAATGCACGTTAGAATGTTTAAGCATAAAATTCAGTCCTGTAGCAATATTGGGCTGAGCTTACAACTCAGTCACAATAATCCACAATGAACCTATAAATGAAAAGTAACCTTTCAAAATTATATAAAAATTTTTTAATTAAAATAAAAAAACAACAATCAAGCATCAAAGAACCAAATAAGGGGAAACTTAGAGTTTTAGAACATAAAGTACCTAGTTTTGCATTTGGCTCACTCAGCATGTGGATTTTCCTCTGACTCCAGTGAAACAATGAAAAATAACCCAATTATGGCAACTAGAATTGCAAATCAAGAAATTCAAAGGACATCTGAAGCATCTTGTACCATTAAGAGAGAAGAATATTCCATGTGCTAAAGAAAACTTCAGCTTGTGAACTGAAGGCATTTTTCTCTGAAATAACAACAGCATAGGACATTACAACTGTGAAAAAACTAAATTACACAAGAGAAACCTCTTGAATAAATATTTTGCATGTCTGCTGAAACTTAACAAAAATTTCAGCTCAATTCAGAATGTTACTGTTGATGTCTGGATCTTGTATCTTGGCCAAGAGTTCCTACCTATAACTTTGTAAGCATTAGGCATGTCTGGCCACGTACCTGACACATACAATAGGGAAGAAGAGCCTCAAGACAAATTTGTTTGAACTGATCTGAACCTGCAAATTAAGAAAGGCTCTGTGGGTCTTCCGTGTCCAGAAAGAGTAATATAGCAAGCGAGAAAACTTCCACTATCTCATTTCTGACTCTAGGAAAGTAAGTTCAAACAGCTTTGAGGAAAACTCATGTTATTTATGAGCTTCATACTTTGTGTGTAAAGAGGTAACATCATCAACTAGATGAAAAAGAAATTATGTCCTGCATGAAGAATTGACCCTGAGCACAAGATCTTAGAGGGTTTATTTATAGAGTCTCAAATTTTATGCACTGTGAATGTGATAAACTAATTTCGATTATTGGGATCTTCCCAAACGTCAAAATAAAGACTTGCTTTCCCTGGGATAGGCCTGAACCAAAGAAAAAAAAAGTTTTAAATACTGCAGAGTCTGTAGATAGGACACTGATCTTTTCCATCCTTAAATCTATGACTGTATAGTCTGTATTTATCACAGACTTAAGGGCATTAATCAGTCTGCTGAAACTCTGCCCTTACCAGTCGCCATTCCATTGCCTTAGCTTCACTGAAATTTCAATTTAGAGTCAATTGTTTTTCTCTTCCTTTCAGCCCAACTGCAGGAGCTTTGAAGGCAATCCAACAAATAGACTAAGGAGAGGTTTGATAGTTTGTTTCCATTGAAATAAAACCTGTTCATTCTTCTTACTAGATTAGCTTGCAAATGGTTTCCAAAAGTTATTATATATTCATGTGTTAATTAATCCAATTGATTAGTAAAATAATACTCACTCATATTAGCATTGTCACTGTGTCTACTGCTTCTCGTATTAAGAGACAGATAAAATGCAAGTCTCAGCTAGCAGTAGACATAACCCAAACAATCACCCCAGAACACAGATTCCAAAAAGAAAATAAATATTGATACTAAAATGTAGAAAAGGGTGTATCACATTTTTTCATAAGACCCAATGTATCACTTGTTTTGGATACCTCTTAATTTCATGGATGAAACTAGCATTGAATTTTGCTAACATACTTTCCATTTTCAAATAAAAAATTTCAACCTGAGTTCTGTTAGATGACTGCCTTGAAGTAGCTGAATTATTGAAAATAGCCTGACCATAGTCTTCCATGAAGTATGCATGCTTTTATAAGTTTGAATGCATTTATTTATAAGTTAACATTTTAAAAGTTTACGTGCATCTATCTCTAAATATTTATGAGTATACTTTCACATTAAGTCAGGAGACAGGAATGATAAACAGTAAGAAACGTTCTCAAAATTTATTCAAATCTCAATTTCTTTTAAAAAAGGAATGAACCAAAAATTCTAATTCTTGTAGCTTTTTAAAACCACTCTATTGAGGTATGATTAACTGTACTTCATTCATTCGTGTATTTGTTCAACCATTTGTTTTTGTTATTTTTTTCCTTCTTCCTCTAGGATATTACCCTAGATTAGCATTGTTGGCATAGCAGTCTGTGTTACCCTAGGAGCTGTTTTAAGAAAGTGTCACAATATGGATTTACTCTCCCACTGGGAGGTAACAAGAAGCCTATGATGAATACACAGGACAGGTGAAAGCAAAGTACTAAGGATATAGAAAATGTTTATCCCAATATTATTCTTTCCAACATCCACCATAAATATTATAGAGGCATTTTGTTTTCAGAGTCAATTATGACCTAGTGATTTGTCACAGAATAAGATTAAGAGATGCTTGAAATTGCTAATAACTATGGGGCTTCCTCTGGGGTGACTGTTTTAAATTTAGATTGTGGTAACAATTGCACAATCCTGTGAATATATTTATCATTAAATTGTACACTTTAAATGGGGTGAATTGTATGGTATGTGAGTTACAGGCTAGTTTTAAAAGATGTGTTTTATCTAGATACCAGGAATTTTAATGATTACTGTAAGAGGTTGTAGATTATAGAGTAAATTCTAACTGGGGCTTTGGAGTCAGACTGACCTGAGTTTATTCGGGGGGCCACTGGGGAGGCCGGGAGGAATAGAAGCATGTCCTTTCTCTATACAACTGTGGGGCATGTTGGGGTGGGGAATGCATAACCCACTGACAGGTCTAAGAAAATCTTCACCACTCACATTTCTTTTCTTTTTCACTTCCTGACCTCTTTCAACCATTTCTCCATCACTCCCCCATCCCCTGCCCCTGGAAACTACCAATCTTCTGGGTTTTTTCCTCTTCTTTCTTTGTTTTAGATTCCACACTTAGGAATATATTAGTTTCTGTTTCACTTTTTCAGCTTAACTCCATCAAGGTCAATCCACACTGTTGCAAATGGTAAGATTGCATCATTTTTTATAGCTGAATGATATTCCACTGTATATACAGGCATTACTCCTATTATTGCACTTTGCTTTATTGCACTTCTCACATATTGTGTTATATATAAAGTGAAGGTTTGTGGCAACCCTGTGTCAAGCAAGTCTATCAGCACCATCTTTTCTAATAGCATTTGCTCATTCTGTGTATATGTGTCATTTGGGGGTGATTTTCACATTATTTCAAACTTTTTAATTATAATTACAATATTTTTTACGGTGACGAGATCAGTAATCTTTGATGGTACAATTATAACTGGGCAATTTTTTTCAATACAGCATTTTTAAATTAAGACATATGCTCTTTTAAACAGAATGCTATTGTACACTCAACGGACTACAATATAATGCCAATATAACTTTCATATGCACTGTGAGGCCAAAGTATTCATGTGTCTTGCTTTATTGTGATATTTGCTTTATTGCAGTGGTCTGGAACTGAACCTGCAACATCCCTGAGGTATGCCTATATATACCACAATTTCTTTATCTGTTCATCCACTGATGGACATTTAAGTTGCTTACATATTTTGGTTATTGTAAATAATGCCTCAATGAATACTGGGGTGCATATATCTTTTCTAGCTAGTGGCTTGGGGATTTTTTTGGATAAATATGCACAGAAGGAATTTCTGGGTCATATGGTAATTCTATTTTTTTTAAATTTTTTGAGTAAACTTCATACTGTTTTCCACAGTGTCTGAGCCAACTTACAATCCCATCAACAGGATACAGTATTCTCTTTTCTCCACATCTTTACCAACACTTGTTATTTCTTGTCTTTTTGCTAAATGTCATTCTAATAGTGTGAGAGGAGCCCGGAGAGTTACAGTCCCTGGGGTCACAAGGAGTTGGAAATGACTGAGCTACTAACACAGACACACTCATACTTCAGTTTGGTTTTGATTTGTGTTTTCCTGATGATTAATGATGTTGAGCATCTTTTTATGTATCTGTTGGCTATCTGTATGTCTTCTTTGGGAAAATGTTTCTTTAGATTCTCCATACACATTTTGACTGGATTTTTTTGATATTGACTTCTATGAGTTCTTTATGTATTTTAGATATTAGCCCCTTATCAGACGTATGATTTGCAAATAACCTCTGCCATTCGGTAGGCTGCCCTTTCACCTTGTTTTAGGGATTTCATTTGCTGTGCAAAAGCTTTTTAGTTTGATATAGTCCCACTTATTTTTGTTTTTCTTTGTTTGGCTTTGGTGCTAGATTCAAAAAATCATCGCCAAGGCCTCTGTCAAGGAGTCTAACACATCCTTTTTTTTCATCCAGGAGCTTTAGGGTTTTGGGTCTTTCATTCGGGCCTTTAATTCATCTGGACTTAATTTGTGTTTATGGAGCATGATGGTGGTTGAGTTTCATTCTTCTGTATGTTGCTGCCCAGGTCTCCCAACACCATTTATTGCAGAGACTGTGCTTTTACCCTTGTATATTCTTGGCTCCTTTGTCATAATTTAAATGACCATATGTGAACATATATGGGTTTATTTCTGGGTTCTCTATTCTGTTTCATTGATATTTGTGTTTGTTTTGATGCCAATGCCATACTGTTCTAATTACTATATCTTTGTAAGATAGTTTTAAATCAGGGAACATATTGCCCCCATATTTGTTCTTCTTTCTAAAGATTGCTTTGACTATTCAGAGTCTCCCATGGTTTCATATAAATTTAGAATTATTTATTTCTTTGAAAAATGCCATGTGCATTTTGATAGGGATTGCACTGAATCTATAGATTGCTTTGGGCATTATAGAGATTTCGACAATATTGATTCTCCCAGTCCATGAGCATAAATGGAGTATCTTTCCATTACTTATGTCTTCTTCAATTTCTTTCATTACTGTCTTATAGTTTTCAATATACGGGTCTTTCCCCTCCTCAATTAAGTTTATTTCTAGGTATTACAGTTTTCTGATGGGACTATAAATGGGATATTATAATTTCCCTCTGTGACAGTTTCTTATAAATGTACTCACACAATAGTTTTTTGTGTATTGATTTTGTATTCTGCAACTTCACTGAATTTGTTTATTAGTTCTAACATTTTTCTATGATGTCTTTAGGGTTTTCTACATATAATCCCATGTCATCTGCAAATAGTGATAGTTTTACTTCTTTTCTAAGTTGGATGCCTTTTAGTTATTTCTGTTGCCTAATTGCTCTGGTTAGGACTTCTAGTACTAAGTTGAATAAATTTGGCAGTGGGGATATCCTTGTCTTGTTCCTGACCATAGAGGAAGAGATTCAGCTTTTCACCACTGAGTATAATGCTAGCTGTGTACTTAGGCTTATATATGGCCTTTATTATGTTGAGGTATGTTCCCTGTCTACCTGCAATGTTGACAGTCTTTATCATAAATGGATGTTGAATTTTGTTAAATGTTTTTTCTGCATCTATTGAGAGAATCTCATAAATTTTATCTTCATTTCACTAATGTAGCATATCATATTGACTGATCAGCAGATGTTGTACCACTCTTGTGATTCTAGATTCCACTTGATAATGTACATGATCCTTTCAATGTACTACTGAACTTGGTTTGCTAATATTTTGTTGGGGATTTTTGTATTTGTGCTCATCAATAATATCGGTCTGCAGTTTTCTTTTTTTGAGGGGTCTTTGTCTGGTTTTTGTATCAGGGAAATGTTGGCCTCATGAAATGAATTTGGAAAGCCTCTCTCCTTTTCCATACTTCAGAAGAGCTTGAGAGTGATTTGTATTAATTCTCTTTGAATATTTGGTAGAATTCACTAATGAAGCTGTTTGGTCCTAGATATATATATATATATTTTTTTTTTTTTTCAACTTTACAATACTGTATTGGTTTTGCCATACATTGACATGATTACTTATTCAGTCTCCTAACTAGTAATCAGTCTGTTTGGATTTTCTATTCCTCATGACTCAGTCTTGATAAGTTGTACGTTTCTAGAAATTTACCCATTCTAGGTCGTCCAATTTGTTGGTGTATAATTGTTCACAGTAGTCTCTTATGTTCCTTTGTGTTTCGGTGGCATCAGTTGTAACATCTCCTGTTTCATTTCTGATTTTATTTGAGCTCTCTCTTTTTTCCTGGAGAGTCTTGTTAAATTTATCTTTCCAAAGAACCAGTTCTTAGTTTCACTGATCTTTTCTATTGTCTTCTGAAGTGTCCCATCACTTCCTGGCAAATAGATGGGAAAACAATGCAAACAGTGACAGACTTTATTTTGGGGGGGTCCAAAATCACGGCAGATGGTGACTGCAGCCATGAAATTAAAAGACGCTTACTCCTTGGAAGCAAAGCTATGACCAACCTAGACAGCACATTAAAAAGCAGAGACATTAGTTTGCCAACAAAGGTCCTTCTAGTCAAAGCTATGGTTTTTCCAGTGGTCATGTATGGATGTGAGAGTTGGACTATAAAGAAATCTGAGTGCTGAAGAACTGATGCTTTTGAACTGTAGCGTTGGAAAAGACTCTTGAGAGTCCCTTGGACTGCAAGGAGATCCAACTAGTCAATCCTAAAGGAAATCAGTCCTGAATATTCATTGGAAGGACTGATGATGAAGCTGAAACTCCAATACTTTGGCCCACTGATGTGAAGAACTGACTGATTTGAAAAGACCCTGATGCTGGGAAAGATTGAAGGGAGGAGGAGAAGGGGATGACAGAGGATGAGATGGTTGGATGGCATCACTGACTCAATGGACATGAGTTTGAATAAACTCCGGGAGTTGGTGATGGACAGGGAAGCCTGGCATGGTGCAGTCCATGCGGTCACAAAGAGTTGGACACAACTGAGAGACTGAACTGAACTGATTTATTTTCACTCTGAAAGTGAAAATGTTTGTCACTCAGTTGTGTCCAACTCTTTGCAACCCCATGGACTATATAGCCCACCAGGGTCCTCTGTCCATTGAATTCTCCAGACAAGAATACTAGAGTGGGTTTCCATTTTCTTCTCCAGGGGATCTTCCTGACTCAGTGATCGAACCTGGGTCTCCAACACTGCAGGTAGATTCTTTAGCATCAAACCACCTCTAATCTTTATTATTTCCTTCCTGTACATATTTAATATATACAACATGATGAGTTTGGAGTTAAGTATACACACATGAATCATCACCACAGTCTATGCCATAAATATCACCCCCAAAAGTTTCTTCTCACTCTCTTTATTTATTATTATTTTGTGTAATAAGAACACAACATAAGGTCTACCCTGTTAGCAAATATTTAAGTATATGGTACAGTATCATTAACTATAAGCTCTATGCTGTACAGTAGATTCTAATTCTACCTCTAACTTCAAGTCTTTTGGTTTCAGATTGTTGCTTCCAAATAAAGGAAATTTCTAACAGTAAGTTCCTTATATACTATGCCAGAGTTTATAACCTGTTAGGAATTAATCCAATACACAGAAAAGAAGGGGAAATGAAGCAGAGGGATCCTATGATCCTTTGCAAGACTTCATTTAGGCAGATTCTCAAGTTTTGTGCCTAAATATTTAGGCTTCAATGGACATGAATCTGAGCAAATTACAGGAGATAGTGAAGGACAGGGGAGCCTGGCCTGCTGCAGTCCACGGAGTCAAAAAGAATCAGACATGACTTAGCAACAGAATAATAACAAATTTAGGCTTCTTGGAAATGTGCCTTCAAAGGGATTAGAGGAAAAGTTCCCTGGTTCCACTCTCTTTAAAAGCAAAGGGAAAAAAGAAGAAAATGTCTTCAAAGTTATTTAATTGGAAAAGTATCAGAGAAGGAGCACTATTCATGTGTGTATATTCTAAATGAAAAATGAGTATGATAAATCTTCACAGAAGGATAAAATGTTCCCTTGCATATCTATGATACTTGGGGGCATCAAGTATCAACCAAGAGATTTCATGTTTGATTAGTTGTGACTTTTGACTTGGCGTACTTTCCTTAAGAGCTGGTGGATATTCCTTAGGAAACACAATCTTTGATATTTTCTCTATCATTTTCTGTTTTAAAAAATTAGGGGAACAGTATCAGCATAGTAAAGTAATGCCAGGAATCAGGATAGACTTTCTATTTTGGAAACACAGATTAGGGTGAAGAGGCAAAATTCGCCAAGAAATATTAGATGACAGAGGTCACACACTTCCACTATATACAATTTGGGTTTACACTGTGCCATAAATGAAACAGCTAGTCGGTGTGATTGAGATCTTTAACTTGCGGATGCCTTAAAGTTTTTTCTGTCTATTTTTAATCGTAAAAGTCATTGGAATATGTCTAGTTCCTTATTTAATTATAACTGACTTTCAGATAAATCCCACTCTTAGGAATATGAGGTGAAGAGTATTTCATTCACAGTAAAGTACTGAATTCTCCTCTCCCTCTTTACAGTTCTTCAGAAGACACAGGCATAATAAAGAGTTGGTCTTAAAAGAAAAAAATCCTGCATAAATAAGTCTTTATCTTTTAATATTTATTTCTTTATTTGGCTGTGTCAGTCTTAGCTGCGGTACGCAGAATCCATGTTGGCACACGGATTCTCTTTTTGTGGCACACAGCTCCAGAGCACCAGGGCTCAGCAGCTGCAGCTCATGAGCTTAGCTCCTTCATGGTATGTGGGATCTTAGTTCCCCGACTCAGGGATGGAGCCTGAGTCCCCTGCACTGAAAGGCAGATTCTTAACTGCTAGACCACTGGGAAAGACCCCTTGCTTTATTTTTAAATTAACATAAAATAAAATCCCATAAGCATACTATCCAATAAAAATGTTATGATGCTTGCATAGTCTCTTCATTGTTTCTGTGACTGATTTGCATATTGTTGTAATTGCCATGTATATCAAATATTGTACCTTATCTTTGTCACATGGGAAAGACACTGGTATTTTTCACATGTGTAATATTATTAGAAGCATAATATTCTACTAATTTACCTAAGCCTTTTCTTATTTGAGGTATATATATTACCTCAAAATGTTGACCTTTGAACTTTGTTATGTATTGGGTTTGTTCTTTCGTTCGAACAAACTTTTTGGCCCACCCAATATTTTCTGCACGCTTTCCAAATCTGGTAGTGGGATCCTTCCGGAGTATGGCAACAAAAGTGTGTAAGCATCTTCTGGATCTGTTACTGTGATGCCTCTATCTAGGTAAGTCTCTCACGGCTCTGTCAGTCAGCTTTGTGAAATGTTGGTAGACAATATGCACCTCATGCTCGCTTTGTTTAAAATGCAGGACAAGCTCTTATCTCAAGAAGCGATGACAGGAAACAGAAATAACACAAGAAGCTATCGTTGTCATACGTCACATACAGATGTCTGAATTGTGCACAAGCTGGAAGGCAGGGCGGCATCCTCCCGGAAGACGCAATCACACGCCTCATGTGACTCCTTGGGGTTGGTGTTATTTAGGGTCCTGGCCTCAGTGGAACTCCCTGAATGTGCTGACTCTGGAAGGCTTTTCATCAGAATGTGTTTTGATCCCTTGGCTTGGCGCGCAGGACCCGGACTCCCAAATGTAAGCTGAAAAAATCTTGACCACAGAAT